>NC_060121.1:507326014-508576014 GCF_021461395.2 Schistocerca americana | reverse complement strand
AATACAAATAAAAGAGTGAAGACATTGTTCTACACGACAGCACAGACTAGCTAAAGGCGAGCAGCTGTTGGCTGCAGCTGCGTTTTCTACTGACTTGCTTGTCAGCTGTCGAAGGGTGGGGATTTTTTAAAATTTATTTATTAGGTCTCCGGCAGCTGACATCCATTTAGCCAAAGAGTGGGGATTACCTTGACAGTGCAGCGCAGCCCGCCAAGGAAGAAAAAAAAAACAATGAAGAACAATGAAACGCACATCTATGTCGATGTACAGTAGTTTCATTAACTCTCCATTATTTTTTCTGTCAAAGTAGACAACGAGACTACAGAATTGCGCTTCAGTTTCTGCAGTAAACGTATCACAAATCTCCAGTTTGTTTTTGTGATTAGTTTTACACCACTGATCACTGGTAATTAGTTTTTTTCTGTCCTGCATTATATGACTACATTAAACCAAGCTGTAACCGCTAGAACTCCGTGGCTTGCGAACGCGGCACTGACGCCACTGAATATCTCTCATTACTTGTGACCAGAGACAGATATCAGTGTCATTATCATTTCAAAAACTTTTTAGTACTTTTAGCTACATTTCATTCGCAACAATGTATGGTCTAAAAAGGATCTAACAGTAAGCTACCCGCTACATAACTTTTTCACTACAAGATTTGTAAATCAAGTGCACAACGTTGACAAATAGCATCGTTTCACAATGACTGTTAAGAAATATGAAAAGATAAATCATTCAATACGAAGCTGAGATGTTACACTAGCACGTGTACAAAAATCAGATTTTTTAGCCGGATACTTTCTTCAAAATCGGTTGGGAAGCGTTACGAAACTAAGAAATCACGCGAAACGAAAAGTAGACTTTTTCTTTTTTCACGACGTAAGTAACGCTTTTAAGGAAAAAATGAGTTCATAAAACGATGTGGCGCAGTCTTATATACCGCTAAGAATTTTTAGAACATGAAAATCGGAGAAGTGGATTTTCCCCCATTTGCCGTCCCGGCTCGGCGCGGCGCGCAGTGTGAATGCACTACACGTCGGCCTGAGCTGGCTAGGCACGAGCCGAGCCAGTACGCGTCGGCCCGGCCCGGCCCGGCCGGCAGTGTGAACGCAGCCTTAGTGTTCTAGGGTTCTGACATGGGTGCATATGACCTAAGAAAGATTGCAAGTAAATTCGGGACAGTGTTTGAAAACTTATAATACGCTTGTACAACAATATAAAAATTTAATGCTGCATGCCATTGGGTCACCAACCAAAAATAAAATGTGATGATAGTGTCCAACCACCTACAGACAAAGCACACAAGAAAATCGTTGGTACAATGCGTAATTTGTAGAGACCATTAAGAATGACAGAACACTTGAATGCTGTCATGGTAAGCTTCATTGCAGTTTCTCCATGCATGGAGATCACATTAGATAAAGCTTTGATGCTTTCCAGTAGAAACAAGCCATAATTTCGTGGAAAGTTTGTTGGAGCAAGTAGAGACGACTCCCTGTGGAAGATAAGCTCATGAAGGTTTATATAGTAACAAAATGCCAACAACAAGGCATGATAGTTGATGAAAATATATCCCTTACCACTGCAATAGCCAAAGAGTGAGGAATATTGTCATGACGAATCACACGTCCAATTGACACAACTGACATCACAGATTGTATTTTGACAAACAAGCCATGCAATAAAAGTCTCCACAATGATGTACCAGGGATGTAACCTGTGGGTAAAAGTAAATGAAGTCTGGGGTGCAAGCCTATCTGGGATTGAACCTGGGGCCTTCAGGAGTGCAGTACAGTGCTCCAGCTGCTAGACAATCAGGGCCAAACTGTAGATAATGTGTTAAGAAACAAATTGTCAAATTGGAGATGGACAAGTGCTTTTTGTTAGAGACTACTACCAAAAAAATAAACAAGTAAAGCAAAAATGCACAGTGTTACAATGGTAGCAGTAAAGCAGCATGCAATAAGATTGTCTTTCTGATTCTATAATGAAATAGTTTGGGTGGGCTGATAAAGAAAGAAAAATCTAAGACTTTTCAGTAACTAAAGTGTAGAAATTACACACACAGATGATAGGCTGACTAGTATTTACTGTCAAGTGGCGAAGTTTAATGTAAAGTAAACAGAAACATTTAAAAGCAGAGAAAACTAGCCTAGCTTTTGGAACTATTGGTTCCCCCCCCCCCCCCTGCCCCCCACCCTCAGTAAGAGGAGGAGGACGAGGTGGTCAAAACTCTTGGCTGCTAAGGACCCACCAATTGTCAGGATGAGGGGAGACAAAGATGAAGAGGGAATATACCTTCGACCTGCTTCATTTTTGTCTTCCTCTCAGACTGGTGTTGGACTTCTCTGCCTCTTCCTTTTAATCTCAGTCGCTTTCTGCACTGACAAAGGAACTATCAGTCCCAAAAGATAGAAACACACTGAAGTAGAAAAAGTAATCCTATTAGTAGTTCTTGTTATTTTACTGACAAAAGCCAGGTTCTGGCCCGACATTGTGTCTGCAATTTTCCTTTCCATATCAGCAGTAAATATCCCAAATAAGTATCTTTAAGCTTTAGATGATAAGTAATATGTAGAGAAATGTTATTAGTCACTTTATCTGTATGCATTAAAATGTAAGAGCCACTTCCAGAGAGAAGTCAACAGAGGCTGTTTTGTATGGAGAGAAAAAAATATTCACACATTGGCCCCGCAAAACTTGTGTGTAGGAGCTATGATAAATGCATAACTGCATGTCATACAGTGCATGCATTGCCATATTTATGGTTTGCTTCTACATCTGTGGCACCCAGTGCAACAGTACTATAAACTCAAAATTGAAGTGGAACAAAGACATCATTGTTTAAGGATACTATGCGGATAATTAGACAACAGAATCTGACAAACTGCACGTATTCTGTCTTGTAGTATTGCTGACAAATACCTTTGCAATGTGAAATTGTTTTTTAAGTTCCAGATTATATATACTTTTAGAATAATTGAATGATATTCTACAACTGAAAATATTCCTGATATTTTGCTCATTTATCATTGACATATTCCTAAATGTGTAAAACTGATAGCAGGTTTTAAATGATATAATGCCATGTGAACGAGGAAATTTGAGAGATTGCTTTTATTTTACAGAGCCTTTGGTTTGCGAGAAGAATATGCAGAAATGATACAATTGTGTAGAAGTTGCCGCTGTTTGTTTTGGAAATCTATTGGACATCCTTGCATTGTGGACCAAGATCCAGAATTCCAGGAGAAGTTGGAAAATGTTGACAAGAACACACTTTATGTACCCATACCACCTCAAGCCTTCCTGAAATTCTTTTCTCTGTGATATGGGAAATTCTACAGAAGAATTTATTCTGCACGGAGGTCAGCCTGTTTTCATTGCATGTATTGTATAACTGTTTCACAGCCACAACAAACATCTTTGTTTAAACCATTTGCTCAAAATGTCCATTATTTTTAATAGTATGGAGACTGGTCTAGTGATCGATTAATATGCATTTTGCAGTGAATGAGTTTACAACTGCACAAAATAAACCTTAAGTGATTCGCACAGAGAATATCAAAATGTTCTTTAGCTTAGACTGATCAGTGTAGTACTGGTAATCACATGGAACGTAGCTCTGTCCTTTCCATTTTATCCTCATCAATCACTGATGTGTGTGTATTTATTATTGCCTTAATTCATAAAACTACTTCCACCATTAAATCTTCTAACTTATATCTCATACACTTCAGCGTATCCAAGAGCATTATTGAACTGCTGTACTACTGCTTTACCAAATTTTCCATGTTTTGTGGCATAAGAGGCACACCTTTTTTTTTTTTTTTTTTTAGTACTCTGCCCCAGTGAAGTGATTAACCCTTCAACATCGGTGACATGATATCGAAACTTCCACATAAGTAAGCTCTGCTATACACAGAAATAGTATGTCAGCAAAAACATTCATAGCACTGGACTGAATACGATAATATGATGTACATTTTCTTCATTCTTCTTTTGCATCTGCACTGTGTAAGTTGGAAGTAAGTACTTGTGGTGGCTGTTACATTTGAACTTTCAAATTATTGGAGATTATTACTTCTCGTATGAAATATACAGTTATCAATGGAAAATCCAGGATGGACGTAACAGTATTATGAAATGAATAGCTGCTGGGTCACAGTTAGGTACAACATAAAGACACTCACACTCACACACACACTCTCTCTCTCTCTCTCTCTCTCTCTCTCTCTCTCTCTCTCCTCTGGCTGCCGAGACTAGACTGTGAGCAGCAGCGCATGATGGGAGAGGCAACCAGTTGGTGGGGAGGGATAAGGGTAGCATACAGGGTCAAGGTGGAGAAAGAATAGGGCAGCTAGATGCAATCAGGAGGTTTGACAGAGGGCAGGAGGAGAGCAGGAAAGCAAAGAAGTAAAGAGAGTGTGGGCGCATATGTGGAACCGAGGGTTGTGTAGTGCCAGAGTGTGAACAGGGAAGGTGATAGATGGGTGTTGGACAATGACTAACGAAGGTTGAGGCCAGGAGGGTTACGGGAACATAGGGTGTACTACAGGGAGAGATCCCACCTGGACAGCTGATGTTGGTGAGAAGGATCTATATAGTACAGACTGTGAAGCAGTCATTGAAATGAAGAACATCGTTTTGGACAGCATGCTCAGCAACAGGGTGGTCCAGCTGTTTCTTAGCCACAGTTTGTTGGTTGTCATGCCCACATAGAATGCCGCACAGTGGTTGCAACTTAGCTTGTAGATCACATGACTGGTTTCACAGATGGCTGTGCCTTTGGTGGGATAGGTGATGCTTGTGACCGGACTGGAGTAGGTGGTGGTGGGTGTGGTGGTGGTGGTGGTGGTGGTGGTGGTGATGGGAGGATGTATGGGACAGGTCCTGCATCTAGGTCTATTACAGCAATGTGAAGCAAGGGATTGAGAGCAGGGGTTATGTTTCTTTATCCCTAGCCACAACCATGCCCCACACATTGTTCTTGCATTGTTGCTTGGCTCATGGAATGCCTCCAAATGACCTTACCATCAAATTATCCATCTCCGGCTGCCACCCTTCCTTCCACATGACATTCAGCTGTTTAAGATTCCACCTGTCCATAACCCTCACCAACATAGTCCTGCAAAACGATATCAACCAGGCCCAAATCTCTTTGCAATACCTCCTCTCAATGCACAAAACTCTCCTGTTTTGCGATCCCAAAGTCCTGGATCCCATATCACACATCAAATCTCTTGCCCTTTAGGTACTAGAGCAACATGCACAATGCCACCTCAGAAAACTCTGCACCCTGTTCACTTCCTACTCCCGCCTTGGACTACTACTATCCACCACCTCTACAACAGCAACCAAGCCCCCACTACATCCCCTCATAGCTGACAAACCCTGACTCACAGACCTACAACATTTACCTGACCTTCAAAAACTCCCTGTCATCACCATATAGAACTTAAACAGACCCATGAACCTTTCCTCCAAAAGCCTTAGCCGCACAGAAATATCAGTCCTTTCCAAAGGCATCGCCTTTTGCTCCACTCCCAAATTCGATCATCTCTCCTTCTCCCGGTCCCTACAATGGAAACACATTTTGCCAGCAACCCCACCAATCAGATTCAACCAAAGACCAGTACTGAACTCTGACTCAGTTCACTCCTCTATCCAACTGTGATCAACCCCTGATGTCCCAAAATCACCACCTGTTAACTTTTTAGAATTTTTTTAACCACAAACCTTGCCTCTCCATCATTCCCCAAATTCCTCAACATTCAAACTAACCTCACTTCCATAGAAAGAATTTCGATTCACCACCTAAAAGCTGGTCCTGACCTTATAATCCTACCTGGTGACAAAGGCTTCACCACTGTCGTTTTTGAATGGCAAGGACTAAGTGACAGAAGGACTCTGCAGGTGGAGGAATCTGACAGCTAGCACCCTTCCTTCCACATGACATCCAGCTGTTCAAGATTCCACCAGTCCTTAACCCTCACCAACATACCCCATTCCAGAAATCCAGCTGATCTCCAGCCTCTCCTTAAAGCCTTAGGCCCATCCCAGAACCTATTTCCCAGAGTCCATCTCTTTCCTCATTCCTAAACCCCCCCCACCCCTGCACCCCTACCTTCTACATTCTACCTAAAGTCCATAAAGCCAACCTCCAGGGTGCCCTATTGTGGCTGGTTACTGTGTCCCTGTTGAGAGAATCTCTGCTGTCATAGATCAACACCTTCAGCCATTAACCGCATCCTATCCTTGTATATAAAAGATATAAACCATTTTCTCCACTGGCTCTCCACAGTTTCTGCTCCTTCATCACATGGTGCCCTACTCGTCACTATTGATGCATCTTCCCTTTACACTCCCAAGGCCCGATGGATTCCAAACCTACAGCCTCCTTTCTAGTTGCACTGACGAACTACATCCTCACCCAAACTTACTTCTCCTTTGAAGGTATTAAAAAAAAAAAAAAAAAACAGGGTATGGCTATGGGCATCTGCACGGCACCATACTATGCCAACCTAGTTGTCTGCCATCTAGAGGTATCCTTCCTAAACAACTAGAATCCCAACCCCTCACCTGCTTTGGATTCATTGATGACGTCTTCATGATCTGGATCGAGGCTGAGGACACCCTATCCGCATTCCTCCAGATACTCAACACCTTCTCCCCATTCACTTTACCTGATCCTACTCAACCCAGCAAGCCACCTTCCTCAATCTTGACCTCAACCTGAAAGGTGGCTATATCAGTACCCCCATCCATATCAAACCTAACAACAAGCAGCAATATCTTCACTTAGACAGCTGCCACCCATTCCACACCAAGAAGTCCCTTCCATACAGCTGTGCATTTATAGTGACGAGTGGTCCCTCTCTAAGTATACCGAGGGTGTCACTGAAGCCTTCACAGACCTCAATTATCCTCCCAACCTTGTACAAAAACAGATCTCCCGTGCCTTATCTCTCCCATCAACCACCACCCCAAAAGTCGCACCGTCTGGCCACAAAGAAGCATTCCCCTAATGATTCAGTACCACCCATGACTTGAGAAACTGAATTACACTCTCCGCCAGGGTTTGGCTACCTCTTGTCGTGCCCTGAAATCAAGAATGTCTTACCCACTATCCTTCCCACCCCTCCCACAGTGGTATTCCACCACCCACAAACCTACACAACCCCTGCTCCAACTCCTTGCCTCATGGGTCATATCCCTGTAACAGACTTAGATGCAAGACCTGTCACATAAATCCCACAACCACAACCACAACCACCACCACCATCACCGACTCCAGTCTGGTCACAAGCATCATCAAAAAGGCAGTGGTACCTGTGAAACCAGTCATGTGCTCTACAAGATAAGCTCCAAACCACAGTGCTGCATTCTACATGGGCATGACAACAACCAAGCTATCTGTCCACATGAATGGCCACCGACAAACTGTGGTCAAGAAACAGCTGGACCATGTCCTTGCTGAGCACCCTGCCCAACAAGACATTCTGCATTTCAATGACTGCTTCATAGCCTGTGCCATCTGGATCCTTCCCACCAACTCCAGCTTTTCTGAACTGCAGAGGTGGGAACTCTCACCACAATATGTACTATGTTCCTGTAACCCTCCTGGCCTCAACCTTCATTAGTCATTATCCATCTAGCCCATTAGAGCAATACACAGCCCTCTATCCAACCAACACACCCATAGTCTTTATACTTCTCTCCTTTTTTGCTACTCCTCCCCCTCCCCTCTGACTAAACTCCTGACTGCACCTACTGCTCTACTCTCTCTCCACCTTGTCCCCCTATGCTCCCATAAGCAGCACTTTTCTGTGCCCTACCCCTATCCTACTATCCCTCCCCTTCCCTGCCACAGCCTCCTCCTCATCCCCACCACCCGGTTGCCTCTCCCATCATGCGCTGCTGCTCACAGTCTGACCTAAGCAGCCAGAAACTTTGGTGTTGTTTGTGTGTGTGTGTGTGTGTGTGTGTGTGTGTGTGTGTGTGTGTATAAAGAAACATTCCACATGGGAAAAATATATTAAAAACAAAGATTCTGTGACTTACCAAACGGGAAAGTGCTGGTAGATACACACAATAAAAAAACACACACACACAAAATTTCAAGCTTTCGCAACCCACGGGGTTGCGAAAGCTTGAAATTTTGTGTGTTTTTTTATTGTGTCTATCTACTAGCGCTTTCCCGTTTTATGCATACACACAAAATTCTAGCTTTCACAACCAATGGTTGCTTCGTTTCTGATGAAGCAGTTGCGAAAGCTAGAATTTTGTGTGTATGTATGTGTTTGTTAGTGTTTCTATCGACCTGCCAGCGCTTTCGTATGGTAAGTCACATCATCTTTGTTTTTAAATATATTTTTCCCGCGTGGAATGTTATATATAAAAACAAAGATGATGTGACTTACCAAACGAAAGCGCTGGCACGTCGATAGACACACAAACAAACACAAACATACACACGAAATTCACGCTTTCGCAACAAACTGTTGCCTCATCAGGAAAGACGAAAGGATGTGGGTTTTAAGGGAGAGGGTAAGGAGTCATTCCAACCCCGGGAGCGGAAAGACTTACCTTAGGGGGAAAAAAGGAGAGGCATACACTCGCACACACACACACACACACACACACACACACACACACACACACACACATATCCATCCGCACATACACAGACACAAGCAGACATTTGTAAAGGCCTTTACAAATGTCTGCTTGTGTCTGTGTATGTGCGGATGGGTGTGTGTGTGTGTGTGTGTGTGTGTGTGTGTGTGTGTGTGTGTGTGTGTGTATTCCTGTCTTTTTTCCCCCTAAGGTAAGTCTTTCCACTCCCAGGGTTGGAATGACTCCTTACCCTCTCCCTTAAAACCCACATCCTTTCGTCTTTCCCTCTCCTTCCCTCTTTCCTGATGAGGCAACAGTTTGTTGCGAAAGCTTGAATTTCGTGTGTATGTTTGTGTGTCTATCGACCTGCCAGCACTTTCATTCGGTAAGTCACATCATCTGTGTACCTTCATTTTTAAAAGGGACATCCATTTATGCTTAACAATATAAGAAATTCTTTACCATATTACATGATATGTGGACAGGTCATTTTCCTTTCTGTAATCATCAGTGTTCAGTTTTACTCTACATTATATATTTCATATAAGCAGGGCTAATTTAAGGCTGAAGTGGGGTCCAATTTAACGCCAAAGTGCTATAAGCAACCGCTTGGTTTGCCCGAGACTAAAATTTGCTTACAGGGTGTACTATCATTAGTACTGAAAACAACAGATTTCCACAACCACTAAATGTGAGATTTATTTTTAAAGGTGTTATCAAGAAAAGCCAACAATCTGAGGTGGGATGGGGGTGTAAAATGATATACTTCATTGTGTGTTTGGAAAAATGTTTCAAACTAGACCTGCATTGAATTACAAGTTGACAAGTCTAGAAACAAAATAAAAATTAACAATGTGAGCACAACTGATAATTTGAATAGAAGCATTGTTATATATTACTACAATTAATGAGAATATATTCTGAGCCGAGAAACAAAAGGAAGATGTTAAAGCTCTGCTTGTCTGCTTTACATTTTATAATTGTAATATATACTGAATAGATCACAAAATGTTTTGTCTCGATCAAGGACAAGGTTTTTTCTACTTTGAAGGGGAAAAGTAGCGTAAGGGATGATGATCTTTGAGGAGTGATTTATTAAGTACTCTTATTTGTAAATGAAATTTTATTAATGGTCATTGTGACGAGTTTACTTCCCTACATATATAACTGATATGGATATTACTATGCTTTTGACACAAGTAGCACTTAGGTCTTTAACTGAAACAAGGTCTAAAGTGCAAAACAATGCTTTATCCATTTCGTTGGCTAGGGCACACCATGAAAAGATATTTACTTCTTAGGCATCAACCTCAGTTGGCCAAGGCTTGGAAAAGAAATAGGCTGTGGACTTCAAGAAACAATGTTATCATTGCCAGAAGGTGATTTTAACATTGTTATTCCTCTTTGTCAATCCAGAATGTTAACTATTGCAGAACCTCATTCCGAAGCAAACACTGAACCATGAGGTATTTATTTGTATCACTCCCTCCTTGCACCACAATCATGAACACAGAAATAAATACATCCGATTATTTGTCAAGCTTTCATTTTCATGTTTCTTTAGCTGGCAAAAAAATCATTTTTTTCCCAATTCTCAACCAACCAACAAAATTTCAGGGTACAGAAAAAGTAACCATCCACCTGTAGCTAATTAATATGTAGCATGTTGGCATGTGTAACAGCATACACACTTCTGACTTGAAGGAGTGCTAAGTAGTGAAGTACAGAGACTCCCAAATACACTGATCTGCAGCCACAGCTACAATTATTGAAGAAAATAAATAATGGTCAACCAAATCACAGCACTAATTGCTTAAAGCAACAGTTGCTCCACTTGCCTCTCTTCCTCTCCTCCATAGATAGATTCTCAAGAACTTATCGTGTATTTCCCATTTACTGTATGATTTCCTTAAGAGGTAGACAGTGTTTTATAAACAGTAAAGGTACATTAATGGAGTTCTAATGAATTTTTAGTAATTTTTAAAATAGTTGGTTGTAATACATTTTTAAATTTGTACTGGTTCTTTGTATTGTTTCTCCTAATGTTCACAAGTTGGGACACATAACATTGTTCTTATATGCAGCCATTTTATGAATGTACTTCAGTGTATATTTCACTGCAACATTTTGTGCACTGGAGACGATATTCCAATTTGTGATTCTTACACATAAAATTTATATTGTACTTACAGTTTTCTGTGCTTCTGTTACAGAGAAAAAATTGGAAGGCTAATGTTGCAGTCAAGATCTGAAGCAGCCTTTGTTCATAGACTGTACATAAACGTGGTGCAACATTGCTAAAAATAGTCCAGCTCTGACGTTAAAACTGCATTAAAATAAACATATAAAAAGTGAATCATATGAACCTTTAAAAAGTGACTTATTTTTGTGTGGTTTTTGGAAATGTTGGGGTTAAGCTTAAAATGTATTTCTATTGAGAATGAAATAAGTTTTGATTAAATTCATAACAGTTTTAGAAAGATCAGTGTTATTGTGATTACATAAGAAACAGTCATTGTTTGTAAATACAAATGTACCATTTACTTAATTTCTGGAGATGTGTATGATAATTACCTTGTAATCAGTAGTTGTGCTATTCACTAGTCAAGACACAATATGTGCCGTAGCTGGCAGCTAAACTGATTAGATTCAAATTTTTTTTTTTTTTTAAGTGAATCATGGAAGTAAGCCAATGTATGTGTCTCAATCTTGACAAGTTCAGTATTTTCTTACGTACACTGGAATTATATTGCAACTCACAGCACTTAAATATGGGAAGCTCATGAACAATTCCAATCATTTCAGTAGTATCATTACAGTGTTTATATGAGTGTAAAAAAACTTTGAGAAAGCTCTATGAATTCTGATGGTTAAAAAAGTGTCATTTTATTTTGTGCTGTTGTCATTTGCAGTGTTCCTTTGTTTCATTTTGTGATATTAGAATGGGATGAAAGTTCAGCTCATTTCAAAAAAATTATTTAGTTGGGTTATACACATGACATCTTTCAAAGTGTATTAATTTGATGAAAGGACAATATAAACTGTACAATAATCTTTTGTCTTCCAATGTACGGTAATTTAGATCTCAATTATAATTTTACACTATGATCAAATATTGGTTGAGCCGTTTGAATAATTATTATTAGAGTTCATGAGTGGCTCTTGCTTATTTGAGCTGTGTTGTGATGTTCACACAATTCTTATTGTATAAGTACATTCAACTCTTAGCTTTGAACCAAACTATTGTGACAAAGAATTTTTCTGCTACGTACTGGATAGCATTTTATATTTTGAAAATTCTGTTGTTTCTAAAGTGACTTATCAGTTCAGAAAACAAGGTTCAGAAGTACATTAAATGTGTTCTGTGAACATTTTTATATCATTTATTTGACATTGTCTTAGATGAATAAAGTTTTGAAATGAAGTGGTTTACCACCTTAAATGATGCTGTAATGCATTCCAACTTTCATTGCTGCAACCATTGAATATCCTCCTCCTCCTCTCCCACCTTGTGATATAAGAAAGAGGTTAATTATTAATCCATTAGTTCTTGACCTCCTTCAGTTCAGTCATATTTCTTTCTAATTCAGGCAAAAGTAAAAAGGTAAGTGTGAAGAAGAAACAATAAAGAGAATAAAAAGTTTTTTCATAATAGTCTCTCGACAACCACAAATGCCTTAATGATTTGAATAATTCGACTTTCCTTAGTTTACCTGGCCAGGTAGCTATGCCCTGGGATGGGATAAGGAGGTGCGCTGACCCCGGATCAAACCTGCCTGGTAGTTTCATGACAAGATCCAGTGTGCAGGCCAGCCTAGACGTGGTGTTAAGGCAGTTCCCCACATGTCCCTAAGTGAATACTGAGCTGGTAGGCAAGTCCTGTCTTAGTTACACGAGACATAAACATATAGAAAACTTTGCTCATTTTTACATGAACAACACCACAAGCAGACGGCGTACGCACATTCCGTCCTGGGGTGACGGAGTGGTGAAAAAGGCATCTAACCACCCCTCAACTTAACCACGTCAAATCTGTAGATAACCATGCTGATCCTGCGCTGATCTGGGACAAAGGCACATGAAGACGATCTTTCCCTGGTGTACATATCTCTTCCTCTACTCCTACAAGTGTAGAATTTGCAAAAACTAATTTGGTTGCTGCTTTACTGCTGCATAATAGTTTAGAGAATACTGCAAATTCATTTTTAAATGATGACAGCTAAATGATATATACTTTAGTTACACATACAACTAACTTGTTCATGACAAACAGCTCTTATGAACTTAATGCATTGCAACAATGGAAAAGTTGACCTCAATATGACTCACTTATTATTTCAACACTAACCTATAAATGAGCAGAGGCACCTGTTTAGGATGGAGGAGGCAGAGAAGGCTGCTGAATAAATTAAGTGGCAGTACTGTCAATATCAACGTTTTGGGGTTACCCTTAAAACACTTAGAGGAATAGCTGGATGATAGTGATTGGGGAGGGAAAGGGAGAAGGGCTACAAACTAACCGGCAAACACACCAGTATCAGCTCCTTGATTGTGCATGTGAATGCTTTTTCTGACAGGCTATTAATTTTTTTGCAAATGCTTTATGCCTATAGGTTACAGTCTTATTTGCTCCGAACAACAATGGTCTGTTGTGATTCCCCATCCACTCCCCCCTACCACCATCCCCTCCTGGATTATTTTCTTTTTCCAATCCCCATCCACCACTTTTTAGTCACTGAAGAGGTAATTACTGCTGCTTGTGCCTGTGAAAACTTTTTGTGACCTATGTTTGGACATTGGTTTTGTGATGAAATAACAACAAGTGAAAATACCGAGTATTTTGGTAGCAATATTATGAGAAGTAAAGTTGCTACTCACCATATAGCGGAGATGCTGAGTCGCAGATAGGCACAACAGAAAGACTTTCACATTTAAAGCTTTCGGTCGATGGACTTCGTCAACAATAGACACACATACACGCTCACACAAACGACTGCACTCTCTGGCAACTGGAACCACACTGCCAGTGTAACTACAGGTATGTGTGTGTGTGTGTGCGTGTGCGTGTATGTGTCTATTGTTGACGAAAGCTTCCAGTGTCAAAATCTTTTTGGTGTGCCTATCTGCGACTCAACATCTCCGCTATATGGTAACAACTTTCCTTCTCATAATATTTTTACATTCCACCCTGGATTTTCCATTGTTTGAGTATTTTTAAATCAATGGCTCTGTAATAGCTTTATGTTCTATAAAGAATCTGAAACATTGATTAGTTACAAAATCTGCAATCTTAAATTATAATATATTTTGAATAGTCAAGGAAATTTACCATTTAATTTTCAGACATTCTGCACTCTGCATCTATGTCCACGTGATGACAAGGCAGTTACACAAAGCACTTTATGGTCTATTTTGAGGTGGGAGTGAATGTCAATGATATTATTAAATAATATATTTATTTAAAAAATAGAAATCCCTAGTCTGCAAAAAAGGAAATGTGGCTGTATCAAATACAAGCTAAAACAAACAAAAAGTATCATCACATTAGCAACTAAAATAGCTGATGTAATCAAAATAATTAAACTGGAATGACATCAGTTTCAAAACAGTTTTATCACTTAAAATAGGATTCTTACAATTATTAGTGTTACATTTTCATACAATTAAAGTAAGCTTCTGAGTATAGCAAGTAAATATTACTTGTAAAAATAATAATGCAACTTTGGTCGTGGATGACTACTCACTTTGGAAACAATAATAGAAGGTTCCCCTGAATAGCTCCAAACCAAAAATAAGAATACTGAGTAGAAAAGATCATTGCTCTAAATACATATTGAGCTTTGGTTGTGATCACGAGACACTACATTTATGACTTACGGGGAACAAGTGATGATACCAATATTTGCACCTAAAAGGTGTTTTGTCCTCCAAGTTACAAATAAAATTCAAGAAACCATCAGAGAAGATACATTTAAAAGACAGTACTATTGTGAAGCTAGTCAGAGATGTCACAGGCATAAACACATTTTAAGGAATGAATTACGCTAACAGTCTTACAATACACCAACAAGCAGTCACAAATTCACTAACAACAAAGGAACTAATATGCCTCCAATGTCTTAATACTTTTTTTAAAAGTAGCTCTGAAAATTACGTACAGCTGAAATTGGAATTTCATGCCGCTTACAAAGATGGTTTATAACCTTTCTCATTTTTTCAAAGCTTCGGAGAGTTCTCATGATTTGTCGTATAGTTGAGTACTCAACATGAGTAGAAGATGCCTGCACTGCACCACACCGCGCTTGCCCAAATTGACTTCTTACAAGTGGCACATGATATGTGGCCATGTGACTGCAGACAAGAGGTAAAAGCAGAGGATGTAGGCGAGTCCATATCTCGACTGATAATGATACTCCCAAATGTCTTTCTATGATATTCTCATATTTCAGTTTTGCTGTCTTTAGCAGTGATTGTATTTCTTCAGGTATGTGCTCCTTTAGTTGTGGTTTTATATCATTACCTTCCAGAACATCTTCAAGTAGCACAATGCCTGCAACAACATGCCCAACACAAATTAGCAATATATTCATCAGCATGAAGAATGATTCAAAAAGATAGTGTGATGTCTGCATTGACACACTGTACTCCACAGACTGCATCATGTGGAATTAGGTACTAAATTATTACATACAGATCTTATAAACAGCAGTAGTATGGCTCACAAACAACAATAAATCAGTGTCAGACTTTATATATAAAAAAAAACAAAGATGATTTGACTGTTCAGTGCATCCTCCTACAGGCCAACCGCAAATTAGAGCAGCATGCCACCCTTCACCTCAAAAAACTATCCAATCTCCTGGTTTCCCACCTCCGGAAAGGCAACTCACTCACCCTTCACAACCTTTCCAGCAAACCTCAACCACCTCTCATTGCACACAAACCCAGTCTCTCCCACCTACTCAGTCTCCCACTTCCAGCTCCACTCCCTCCAAAACCTCAAAATTCCAAGCAACACAATCTGGCACCACAACACCCTATTTCAGTAGTTAACCTTTCCTCCAAACCTCTCTCCCAATCCGAAACCTCTGTCCTAACCAAAGCCCTCACCTTCAGCCCCACTCCCAGATTCAACCAAACAGCCCTCGTCAAAGATTTACTGTCCTACACCCGTACTCTCTGCTGGAAGTATTACTTTGCCACGAAGAAAAATGATCCTAATCCTACCCCTAACGATCCAACTCCCCAAGACACTATCCAAATTGAACCCTGCCTGGAACAGTTCCGTCCTCCATCACAGCGGGACCCACCTCCTCTTCCTCAAAATCACCCTCTCCAAACCTTCCAGGAATTTCTGACTTCCAGCCTTGCCTCTCAATCCTTCTTGAAAAACCTTAATCCTACTCCCAACATCACCACTGCTGAAGCCCAGGCTATCCGTGATCTGAAGGCTGACCGGTCCATCATCATTCTTCCGGCGGACAAGGGTTTCACGACCGTGGTACTTGATCGTCGGGAGTGTGTGGCTGAGAGACTGCGTCAGCTTTCAGACAACACCCCATACAAAGTTTGCCAAGGTAATCCCATTCCTGATGTCCAGGCGGAGCTTCAAGGAATCCTCCGAACCTTAGGCCCCCTACAAAGCCTTTCACCTGACTCCATCAACCTCCTGACCCCACCGACACCCCGCACCCCTACCTTCTACCTTCTTCCTAAAATTCACAAACCCAATCATCCTGGCCGCCCCATTGTAGCTGGTTACCAAGCACCAACAGAACGTATCTCTGCCTACGTAGATCAACACCTTCAACCCATTACGTGCAGTCTCCCATCCTTCATCAAAGACACCAACCACTTTCTCGAACGCCTGGAATCCTTACCCAATCTGTTACCCCCGGAAACCATCCTTGTAACCATTGATGCCACTTCCTTATACACAAATATCCCGCACGTCCAGGGCCTCGCTGCGATGGAGCACTTCCTTTCACGCCGATCACCTGCCACCCTACCTAAAACCTCTTTCCTCATTACCTTAGCCAGCTTCATCCTGACCCACAACTTCTTCACTTTCGAAGGCCAGACATACCAACAATTAAAGGGAACAGCCATGGGTACCAGGATGGCCCCTTCGTACGCCAACCTATTCATGGGTCGCTTAGAGGAAGCCTTCTTGGTTACCCAGGCCTGCCAACCCAAAGTTTGGCACAGATTTATTGATGACATCTTCATGATCTGGACTCACAGTGAAGAAGAACTCCAGAATTTCCTCTCCAACCTCAACTCCTTTGGTTCCATCAGATTCACCTGGTCCTACTCCAAATCCCATGCCACTTTCCTTGATGTTGACCTCCACCTGTCCAATGGCCAGCTTCACACGTCCGTCCACATCAAACCCACCAACAAGCAGCAGTACCTCCATTACGACAGCTGCCACCCATTCCACATCAAACGGTCCCTTCCCTACAGCCTAGGTCTTCGTGGCAAACGAATCTGCTCCAGTCCGGAATCCCTGAAGCATTACACCAACAACCTGACAACAGCTTTCGCATCCCGCAACTACCCTCCCGACCTGGTACAGAAGCAAATAACCAGAGCCACTTCCTCATCCTCTCAAACCCAGAACCTCCCACAGAAGAACCACAAAAGTGCCCCACTTGTGACAGGATACTTTCCGGGACTGGATCAGATTCTGAATGTGGCTCTCCAGCAGGGATACGACTTCCTCAAATCCTGCCCAGAAATGAGATCCATCCTTCATGAAATCCTCCCCACTCCACCAAGAGTGTCTTTCCGCCATCCACATAACCTTCGTAACCTCTTAGTTCATCACTATGAAATCCCCAAACCACCTTCCCTACCCTCTGGCTCCTACCCTTGTAACCGCCCCCGGTGTAAAACCTGTCCCATGCACCCTCCCACCACCACCACCTACTCCAGTCCTGTAACCCCGAAGGTGTACACGATCAAAGGCAGAGCCACGTGTGAAAGCACCCACGTGATCTACCAACTGACCTGCCTACACTGTGACGCATTCTATGTGGGAATGACCAGCAACAAACTGTCCATTCGCATGAATGGACACAGGCAGACAGTGTTTGTTGGTAATGAGGATCACCCAGTGGCTAAACATGCCTTGGTGCACGGCCAGCACATCTTGACACAGTGTTACACCGTCCGGGTTATCTGGATACTTCCCACTAACACCAACCTATCCGAACTCCGGAGATGGGAACTTGCTCTTCAATATATCCTCTCTTCCCGTTATCCACCAGGCCTCAATCTCCGCTAATTTCAAGTTGCCGCCACTCATACCTCACCTGTCATTCAACAACATCTTTGCCTCTGCACTTCCGCCTCGACTGACATCTCTGCCCAAACTCTTTGTCTTTAAATATGTCTGCTTGTGTCTGTATATGTGTGGATGGATATGTGTGTGTGTGCGCGAGTGTATACCCGTCCTTTTTTCCCCCTAAGGTAAGTCTTTCCGCTCTCGGGATTGGAATGACTCCTTACCCTCTCCCTTAAAACCCACATCCTTTCGTCTTTCCCTCTCCTTCCCTCTTTCCTGATGAGGCAACAGTTTGTTGCGAAAGCTTGAATTTTGTGTGTTTGTTTGTGTGTCTGTCGACCTGCCAGCACTTTCATTTGGTAAGTCACATCATCTTTGTTTTTAGATATATATTTCCTACATGGAATGTTTATATATATATATATATATATATATATATATATATATATATATATAATTTCCTAAGCTTGAATTTTGTGTGTTTGTTTGTGTGTCTGTCGACCTGCCAGCACTTTCATTTGGTAAGTCACATCATCTTTGTTTTTAGATATATATTTCCTACATGGAATGTTTATATATATATATATATATATATATATATATATATATATATATAATTTCCTACGTGGAATGTTTCCCACTATTATAACTATATATATATATATATATATATATATATATAAAAACAGAAAACATTTGCTGCACTACAGTTAGTCAATTAGTTATTCATATGTTGCCCAGATCGTAAGTGTAATCTCTTTGCTATTAAGTGAAATGAGAATGAGGTGCAGTGGTGGATTGCAATAGTCACTGCCCCTTCCAGTATAGTGTTTATGAATGTTACAGTTACTTTCCAACTGCTGTATGGTTATTATGAACAAAATTCATAAAAGAGTAAACATTTTCTTCCAGGCTGATGATGTGCCACCAAAATGATGCAATGAGGCACTGGTGAAATGAAAATAAGAGAAGTAAATCATCTTTTTGACATTTTCGTTTCCAAAATTTGCTGTTATCCATGGTGACATAGTTGCAGAATTCACATGTGTAAGAAAGTGCGTAACATGTGGCTTCCAGATCACATTATTATCAATATAAACACGTCAGAATTTAAATATTTTGTTCCATTTATTGCTTTATCCTGAGGCTTTATTTAGGATGATTCGATCAGGCACAGCGCAGCATACACTGAGGTGACAACAGTCATGGAATACGTGATATGCACATATACAAATGGTGGTAGTATCGTATATACAAAGTGTAAAATGGCAGTGCTTCAGCTGAGCTGTTATTTGTACTCAGGTGATCCACGTGAAAAGGTTTCTGACATCATTATGGTCGCACGACGAGAATTAACAGACACTGAACGCACAACAGTAGTTGGAGGTAGGCGCTTGGGGCATTACATTTCAGAAATCATTATGGAATTTAATATACTGAGACCCACAATGACAAGAGTGTGCCGAGAATACCAAATTTCAGGCACTACCTTTCACTATGGACAACACAGTGGCCAATGGTCTTCAATTAATGACCGAGAGCAGCAACATTTGTGTAGAATTGTCAGTGTCAACAGAAAAGCAAAACTACATGAAATAACAGCAAAATTCAAAGTGGGGCATACAATGAATGAATCTATTACGACAGAGCAGTGAAATATGGCATTAATGGGCTATGGCAGCAGATGACCCACTAGAGTGTCTTTGCTAACAGCACAAAATCACCTGCAGTGCCTCTGCTGGGCTTGTGGCCATATCAGTTGGACCCTAAATGACTAGAAAACTGTGCCTGGTCAGTAATTACCAATTTTAATTAAGAGCTGATGGTAGGGTTAGAGTGTGGTGACACCCAAAGAAGCCATGGATTCAAGTTGTCAACAAAGCACTGTGCAAGCTTGTGGTGGCTTCATAATGGTGTGGGCTGTATTTACTTGGAATAAACTGGGTTCTCTGGTCCATCTGGACAGATCATTAACTGGGAATGGTTATGTTCAGCTACTTGGCGACCATTTGCAGCCATTCATGGACTTGACATTCCCAAACAACAATGTCATGTCACTTGGCCACAACTGTCCATAATTGGTTTGAAGAACATTCTGGACAACTCAAGCAAATGATTTGACCACCCAGATCACCTGATATGAATCCCATCAAACATTTATGGGACATAATCAAGAGATCAGTTCATGCACAACATCCTGCACTGGCAACACCTTCGCAATTATGCATGGCTATAGAGGCAGCCTGGCTCAATATTTCTGCAGGGGGCTTCCAATGACTTGTTGAGTCCATGCCGCATAGAGCTGCTGCACTAGGCCAGGCAAAAGATGGTCTGACACAATACTGGGAGGTATCACATGACTTTTGTCACCTCAGTGTATAACTAACTACATGCAGTGTCTTTCATCCAACTTCAGTGACAGTCCATCTGCAGAAAACTAGTTGTTAATTTTCAAGAAAACTTTACTTTTACAAGTGTTGAAGTTTCTCAATTAGGCTTGATTATAATACTTTCACTGTCAGCAGAGGTAACTGTTTCAGCAGTTTCCAGGAGTTCAACTGAGATATTGTTTCCATTTTATGCACAATATTTTGATGACCAACCTAGTCGGCTTCTTCAAGTGGTGCAAGTTGTGCTGCTATGTGTATTCACTGTCTGGTTAGAGTATAAGTAACAGCACACAGCAGCAACAACAACAATAATAGCACTCAGTGAGTCATGCTGAGAAAACCTGAGAGATAATAACAATTTCAGCTCCTTGAATATACAGAGGGGTTAACAAATGATTTATTGGGTTTTGACATCTTATAGCCTCAAATACTTAATGCCTCCCATTTGTACTAATATCCATTCGAACGAGTACACTTTAAAGTTTTGTTTATATCATTCCTTTTTGATTCATCAGGTGGCAGAGTGGTAACAGTTCACAAAATGGCGACTAATAAACAGAAAGCATTTTGCATGTTGCAATATGAGAAGACAGAATCCATCACTAGTGTGTAGCATGGATTCCGAACACAGTACAACATACAGCCACCAACTCACCAATACATTCTGTGATGTTATCAATAGTTCAAAGGTACTGGCTGCCTCTGTAAGGAAAAGCTCTGAGTGACCACCTGTCACGGAGGAAACAGTTGAGAGCGTCCAATATGTATTCCTTCCTAGCCCAAAGAAATCCACGTAATGCAAGGCAGCCAACTGTGTGCAAGATTCTGCAGAAACTGTATCACATACAGCTGTTGCAACACTTACAGCCAAATGACTGCACCGTCAAATGTGAATTTTGTGAAAGTTTCCAGAAGTTTGGGGTGATATTGCTTAATAGAGGAGGTGTGTTGCAGCTGGTTCGTGAGGGTGATTGGAGGACTAATATGTGTAGATACGACATGGGCAATTTGTTTGTGGACTGTGTCTGCCTGTGAAGAACTTAGTATGACCTTCAGCATACTGGGCTAGGAATATGTGCTGTACATGGGTGACCAGACTGCTGCAAAAGCCGTTTTACTGTAGAGGATATGGTAGCTTTCAAAACAGTGGTGCTGCCAATGGTTGGTGGACTTGATGTGGACAGAGGTTTTTAATGGAAATATCAGAGTGACATAGGTCAGTATACAAGGTGGCAGCGAATTGGATTGAGGAGGAATAAGTTAAGTTGACAGGAGTTAGTGGAAGAATGAGGGGTGTGGATGTCTTCCTGTGAGTCCATATCATGAAAGTATCTCTGAGTACTCTGACCCAGACAAGGGGTTTAGGACCTTGGGTGGCTAAGGTGGTTTCCTCATTACAACTCATCATGAACAAGATGGCATAGGAGAGCGCCAAGTGGATATCCAATGTTTAAGGATAGAGGTGGTTGATAGGCAATGAAATAAATAGTTTGTGTGTTTTATATGGGAAGCTAGGACGGAGCCAATGGGTAGAAGCTGTTAGTCATCATCAACTGAGATTCTTTATCATGTGAGCTTAGTAACAAGCAACAATATGGCACCCAGGATGCTTAGGTTTATGGGTTTTAGGAAGCATGTGCATGTGCAAGATGTAACTGGGGTAAGATGCAAGATGGATTTGGGGGAGAGAGTCTGAGATGGAACAAAGGGTTTGAGTAATGACTGGAGGATATGCTGGACTTTGTCCCCCACAGTCTTAGCACCAGTGGACAGAACATCTGTAATAACGAGCACGTCCTTACCCATGATGCTGAGGTATTGTAGCTGAAAGAGGCAAGCAACTGATGGATACCTTCTGACAGATAATCACGGTGGTTCATCATGACAGTGCTGGAGCTTTTGCAGGAAGGATGATCAAATCACAGGCTATCTTAGAGATGTGGGTGACTGTTCTTTCCTCCATTGTGAGGTTTGTCTTATTGGTAAAGGACACACAAAAAGAGGACAAGGCAAGATTGGATATAAGAAATTGCAGAAAGGTGGCCAGGAGTTAACAGGGTAGAAGATAGGGAGGGTTACAGTTGGACAGAGGTACAATATGGGTGAGGAACATTGAATTTTGGTCAGAGAAGTTGGTGGCAAGAAGGGCTTTCACTGTAGGGTTTAGGAAAAGAAGAGTAGGTCCCTAACAAATTTAGCAAGACTAGAAGAGTAGGTCCCTAACAAATTTAGCAAGACTAGAAGAGTAGGTCCCTAACAAATTTAGCAAGACTAGAAGCTCTGTCTCATACAATCTAGCCACCAGTGGACAGCACATTTATAATAATGAGCAAATCCTTGCCCAGTAAGCTGAACTCAGGCCTTCACAGATAAGCATTACTCTCCAGATCTACATTCTGTATGCTGCTGTTGCCAGCTTTCAAGTGTGAGGGCAAAAGGCTGCCAGCTGTACTGCCTGAACGCCACATTTGCCTACAACTGCAAGAACAGTAAGGTACTGCCACAGAAAAAAAATAAAAGTACACATGTGATTGGTTGTGTTACACACGTGAAATGTTAAGAAAACCATGAAAATATCATAGCAATGTACAGGCTTCTGTGAAATTCAAGGTTTTATTAATGCCAATTAAAGGTGTCACTGATGGCATAGGAAAGATCTTGCCAAATGGAACATTGCTGTAATCTACAAAACAGCCTAAAAAATACAGGAATACAATGTTGGCCACAGGCATATGTAAACCACTGGAAAACACTAGAATTTGTAAGATTCTGTGTAGCTGTGGGTATGTGTACATAGGTGCTACCAAGAATGGCCATAAAACAAGAAGAAGAACACAAGGAAAACTGTACAAGGAGAGAACCAGATGGATTAGCTGCTGCAGAACATGCACTGCAGCATGGGGTTCATTTTTCATAAAACTGAGGTACTGGCAGGCAGAAGTGAATACGCTGGACAACTATACAGGTAGGCCGCAGAAATTGCTAAACAACCCAATAATTTTAATTGGAAGGGAGAGGGTGTAGACCTGAATAATATATAGATTACAGTGCTGAAGATGATGTATACCAATCTTCCACTATGGGTTACAGCAACTGACAATGGCCAATTGTGTTGAGTATTCAAAATATATGACACACACCTTATGCAGGAGCATGCAGAACTGGAATTTCACTTCAGTTGGTAGCAAGTCAGGATGTGCATTTGATCTTCAAAGATATACGAACTTCATTCGACCATGGCATAATGGCCCAGAATATTTTAGTAAGCATCACTGTGACATAACTTTTTACATCGTCGACATCAGTAAAATTCTTTGCTTTCCAGTCCCTTTTCATCCTACGTAAAAGGAAGAAGTCCAAGGGAGCTAAATCTGGTGAACACACAGCTGTGTGCATAGGAGCATTGTCACAGTGCAGCAACCACTTGTTGAAAGTCCACAATGTCAGACATTTCTGCGACAAACTTCTGTGCAGTCTCTTTTCTTAATCTCCAAATAGAATTGCTTGTTTAGTGTCTGCTGCTGAGAAATATTCTAAGTCTTTACATTACATTTTACCTGAAAAGGTCTCATGGAAGCCTAGGTGGATGTTCCTCATGGCATTGTACTGCTTCCAATGGCATGCATCCATGGCACGGTACAGGTTTAGTATAGCTCTTTGCCTCAATGGCAGTGTATCCAGAAATGACCATCAACTTGGTATAACAAAGAATGTGATTCATCCAACCAGGCAACATGTTTTCATTGATCCATAGTATAATACTGATTATCCTGTGCCTATTGCAATCAAAATTGATGATGATGATGATCAGCCAACATGGGACTGGGAACATTTGGGGTTGCCTACTGTAGAGCCCCATATTCAATAATGTGCACTAAATAGTGTGTTGCTCAACATTTCTGCCTGCACCAGCATTGTACTCTGTCATCAGAGCTGCCATTTATCACCACCTACTCTGCTTTAGAGGGCGAGTAAGCCTCTGACCACCTCATTCTGTGATGAGGTGTGGATCTTCAACACCTTGTTGCATACTCATGGTTTCACAGTACTTTAACTACCTTAGATGCTTACAACAGTAGCAGCAGAACAGTTTTACCATTTCCGAGATGGTTTTCTTGGGCCATAATAATCTATCCTTACTCAAGCCACTGATATCGGTGTATTCCCCCCCCCCCCCCCCCCCCCCTCCAATTTGTGACCTGTAATTATTGCTAGAAAGAGTCCCCACTCATCTCTGCACAACTTATATCTTTGTGCCATGCACCCAGAACGCCACCAGGCAGCATTCAATTTCACTGTGGACTTTTAAATAAAGACTAATTGATTACTTATACTTTAATTTGAAAAATGTCTAACACAAGCCTAACTTTAATAATCCAGATTTATCAAGGATGGAATATTAATCTTTTGTAATACTCGTAATAGGCTGGAGAAAACTGACATTCTACTTCCCTGACACAACAACTACGCTTCATTTAAACAGTCCTGTTCTCTTTGTTAGTAAACAGCCAACGCACATTTTTTGTAAAGTAGGAAGTAGAAGTAGAAGTAGCAGAGGCTGTAGCACTGATATTAGATTATATATGTACCTTACACAGACTGAACAATAAGTTGTAGCAAATAAAACTTGCCTCAAGCAAACGCTTTCTACAAGTGGATTGATTGAGGAATCTTCAAGAAGACCTTTAATTTCTTTCAAATGGCCTCCTAGGAGTCATACCCAGAAAAATTGGTTATTCAGAACCAACTTGCTCCACTGAAATACTGGGTGGTTCAAAAAGATCAGAGAAATCTAGAATCAATGAGTCAAAATGTTAACAGCAGCAAAGTATTGTTCACAGGAATGCACAAAATGCTATGGTTATTTTTTTTACATATATAAAAGAAAAAGGACTGCCTCTATATGATCTATCAGACTTTCAGTGATAATGAATAAGATATAGTGATCCACCACACCTTTACAAGATGATAAAGTTTTTCCAGAAGATATTTATCAGCCCTTAAATATACAACTGCGGATGTGTTCTCTTGTCATACAGAATCAGATATTATATAAAATAAGGGAAAGGCAAACACTTACCTGTAGAGGAGTGGTGCTTGCCACACAGAAACATGTAATAGAAACAGTTAGCACTAGCTTCTGAGCTATTGTTCTTTCTTTAGTAAGAGTACACACCTGTGGGATTACTCTAATCAGAAAGAGCTCAAAAGGTAGTGCTAACTGTATCTGCCACTAAGTGAAAACTATGTCTTGCCGGACCACATGATGTTTAGTAGGCAGTCCCTGTTATTTTTCTATCTGTTGAAAACCAAATATGGAAATTCATTGAGGTCTTGCATAAGTTTCAGTTCCTGTACATGTTGAATCTTGTCAGGGTAATTTTTGAGGATGTGTGCCACACGCCATTCCTGTTTAGGTAGGTGGTTGGTTGCCTCTCGCTTCTTTATGTATTTTTCCATCCAGGAGTTTCCATTTGTATCTGATGATATATGCGGAAAGAGGCTACTACTTATTCTTACTGAAAACAATGATGAAAATATTTAAGATGGTACACTGTTTGAAAGCACTTGAAAGAACTGGAAGACCAAAGCAAACTACTGAAGATGTGCAAAAATATAATATGACGGTGACACAAGATTAGCAGCATCTGCACACGCTGAACACGTGTACAAAATCTGAAGATTAATTCACATTACATATAACACTGTTTTACGATCACTTAAGATGATCCTCAAAAATTACCCTGACAAGATTCAACACGTACAGGAACTGAAACTTATGCAAGACCTCAAAGAATTTCCATATTTGGTTTTCAACAGATAGAAAAATAACAGGGACTGCCTACTAAACATCATGTGGTCCGGCAAGACATAGTTTTCACTTAGTGGCAGATACAAAAGACTCACTTTTAAATATGATGGTCCAGTTCCAACAAGCAATAGTGCAAATCTTTGAATCAACCCGCCCCAACAGTATAGTACATATTTCCCACAACACTGTTTATGGTCCATTTTCTTTTAACTGTACTAACTGTACTACTGTGAATTTCTGCAAACTTATGTGCTCTGTTACTATGCGATGTCTTTAAGAAAGATGGCAATACTTCATCTCCGCAGGACAGGCAAGTGCCTGTACACAACACATCATCTCCAACAACTACCATAATGGACGTGGCAGTAACTGTGTCAGTAATACTCTCTCCCATAGTAATGGCCTTAACAATATCCAATCTCGCAGCTTTTGATTATGGGGGCATTTAAAATCAAGTGTACGGATATCAGTTAATGTTATTGGTGCTGTATAACAGAGCTACTTGCAGTCATCTACATTGTAATGAAGAAAATGGCCAGATTAAAACAGTGGGCTGGACTAGGAATCACATATGGATCTTAGCAAAGAAGGATTCAATTCAGGACATAGTATAATCCAAAAAGCTTTCACTCCCACAAGGGTATTTTTTCTTTCTTTCTTGTAAAAAAATCCCATATTATGCACTATAGTGAAAACTGGATCATATTATTTGCAATGCCTTCCAAATTACTGCTTTTTCCTCTTCTTCTCACTTTTGGATTGATATCAGCTAATACATACAAAACTGTTGGCAAGCTCTTGACACCCTCCCCGAGCTACCAACTAACCCTCTATCCCTTAAACTACCCTTCCCTAAACCCTCCTCCTCCTTCCCACCTCTTTTCCTTCTATCCCTCCCACCTGACAATCCCTACCCCAATCCACCTGCCACACTGATTCTAGTGTGTGTTGTGAGGATTAAGGGTGTGTGATAATATGGTGCGGGAAATCTATTCACAGACTGGGTTTGGGGGATGATGCCCATCTGTGAATGGATGTGTTGGATGTCCTTCAACTGTCTTTTAAAAAATGACAGTGTCACCCAGATAGCAAAGACATGTCTTTCATTTAAGGTATTGAAGCAGTGTGTCCATCATACATTCAAAGGTAGCTGGAGTGCTCTGAACCCATAGAGAAATTACGAAGGCAGTCTTTTGTTTTTGAGCATAGTCAACCTTGATTTGCCCGAAGCCAGTTTGGATGTCCGTAGCTGAGAAATTCTTTATTCCTTTCAAGCAGTCTAGGTTAGCATCAATGGGTAGCTCTGGTAGACACCTGTTTTCATGCTTTTGTTCAGTCATTGGTAGTCAACAAAGATACGTTATGCCATGTTCCATATTTCTTCTTCACTAGGACCAGAGGTAAGGTTCAATGTCGTCATCCTACATGAACACTGGCTAATTGGTGGATGATTCCTAGTATAGATACAGTGTTTTACCATGGACCTCACGGTCTGTCTTTCTCAGCTCTGGATTTGTAAGCATCCGAAAACAGGGCAGAACAGCTAAATCTTGCTGACAGTGTTTCTCAGTCACGTGCACATCCAATTGGCAGTTCAATACTAGCTTCCTCCCTGCATTGTCTGCAGTGGACGATATTTTGATGGCATGACTCACTGTATTCTTCAGGTGCTCCCTGAGACTGGTCCTTGAGTGGGTCGAGTGCAGTATTTATGCCTGGAGCAGAAGCCATGTTCTTTGTCCGTCCACACTGTGTCAGGGGCAGTTCTGGTTGTCCTCTCTTCCCACTGGTGCTCCTGACAGCTTCCCACACCCAGCTTGGCTGTCCTCTGGTATTGTGCCCATCGTCTGATGCTCTGTTTCATGTGTCTGCACCATGCCAGGCGTTCTAAATGCTGACTGCTGCCACGTTGTGACAGGTACAATTTTGGTGCCATCAAATGACCAAGTTCTAGACAGTGCTCCGCTATTGTTGATTTGGTTGCATTAAGTCTGGTATGACTCTGGAGCTCTTTACAGCTGATGTTCACCATCCTGGTGGTCTGGCCAATGTATGACGTACTACACTGGCATGTTTTGTTGTAAATATACACCATCCACAGCCCCGGCTCATCCAGTACACTCCCCATCAGTGCCCAAATTTTAGTGAGTTGGCAGAATACGCTTTTGATATGTTTCAAGAAGATTCTGCTGATTCTGGCAGAGATCGGTCCAGCATATGGCAGAAATGCCATGTTCTTTGTCTCTTCTTGATCATCTTCTGGACCCTCTGGCAGACTGGCCAGGCGAAACGCCTTCTGAATAGCTCTGGACGAGTATCCATGTTTTGCAGAACACTGATTGTACATGTTCTATTTTTGCCGCCAGACTGTTGGGATCTGAAAGGGTCTATGCAACATGAACTAAAGTTCTGAGCACTCTGTTCTTCTTGCCGGATGGTCACAACTATTGCCTTGTCAGTAAGTCAGCGTGAGTTGGTTTGCAGTACATAATATGCCCAATGGTGCTATCTGCCTCCCTCTCGACTAGTACATCCATGAATGGTATTAGAGCATCTTTCTCTAGTTCCATGGCCTGCCAAAGAGGCAAATTTGACCACCTCAGAAGTTGCATTAGAATGGGGATACTCGCATGGTGGTCAACCTGAGTGGCAATCAATTCAACAAGACCAACTTAAAAGTACTCAACAGGAGTCTAAACTTTGCAGTGACCCCCGGAAACATGCTTTCCTTCATCAGTGCAGTCAAGCAAGTAGCCAACATATTTCCTTATAGAGTGGCCGAAGAAGTCCGACGAGAGACCTAGAGAGCACTCACTAGGACCAATATCCCAAATGCAACATCTTGGGCAATGAAAGGCTGGTACTCACGCAACTCCAGTAGGATGACAGCACTGTAGAATCGGAACTCCACAGTCATCCTACAGGAGGCAGACTATGACAGACCGGTGTGACAACTTCTGGAAGATCCAGCATTTAGACCAGTAGGGAGCGACCCCACGGGGAAAGTGGACAAAAAAGACCAGAGATGATCTGATGGAGATGGGCCTTCCTGAAAAGATCGTAAAGGAGCTGCAGTCAAAAGCACCAGTGTCACCCAGACTTTATAGGCTGCCCATAATTCAGAAGGACAGGATACCTCTGGGACCGATTGTTAGCAACAATGGTACAGCTACCTATCCCACAGTTACCTACCTGATGAAGATGCTTTCATCCCAAGTGCATAAATGAGTACACCACATTCAGAACTCTGAAGACTTCTTATAATGTTTTAGGCAGCTACACATCACACACTCTGACATTATGGTCAGTTTGGCATCTTTGGGCATAGTACGTACCACAAACCTACTCACACTGACGTATTTACAAGCCAATAGTTGCCACCATCCGGCACAGAAGAACTGAGCGCTTGGAACTCTATTCCATTCAGGATGTAAAGGATGACCTGGAGCTGCAGAAGCCATGCCAGTGTGGGACATCATCCACCAGCTGGAGAACCAGATGGTTAACATCAGTGTAAAGAAAACTGCTCAGAACTCCGTCACTCGATGACCTATGATGACACCAAGATTGTGACACAGACTCACGAGATAATGGGAGAGTGCCATAAAAGGATATTTTGATCTCAAAGTCAGCCACAGAGAATTTCATCAACCATGACACTGGATACCAGGTGAGCACCACCTGAAATCCAACACTTAATTTTCTGCAAACACAACTTAGGTGACATCGAGATTCCATGAGAAATAGAAATGTGAGTGGAGACTGTGGAAACATCACTTGGACAAAACATCAGCATTACAGACTGGAAATGCACAGTTCACCTTACAGGCCCAACAGAAGCAGATATCGGACTAAACACCTGACTGTTCCCACAGAGGAGAGAGAATGCCTGGAGTGCCTGATGAGAAGTACAACAGCAAATGCCTGCCCCAGTAGGCATATACTTCACACACAACACTCAAGACAACCGAACAACAGCCGAGGTGGCAGTATTCAGCAGGCAGAACATCTGGCATGGACCTGAAGCATGGTCAAGTGGGTGCAGAAGGCGTACTGAACACCAGTGGCAAGGAGGACAAATAGACCCGTCCTGATGGGTACAAACCACGAACGGAATGCCTCATGTGGTGCGGCTTGAAAAGGGAACATCAGATGATGGGCGTGACACCAGAGGATGGACAAGCTGCCTGCAGATGGCAATCAGAACACCAGCAGCAAGAGACAACAACCAGATCCACCTCTGGACTGCAGATGGAGTGCCCGGCACTATCCTGAACCCAATACACCCAAGGACCTGTCTCAGGGAGCACCTAACAAGACAGCAAGTCATATCATCGAAATATCATGCAAGAACGATGCTAACAACCAGCAGAAGACCTGATTACTCAACTAGTCAGGAATATAGTAGCTTGCTGCCCAGGGTCAGTTCATGAGAGTTTTACTTTTGACATCTCAGAAATTAGAGTGTTATTTGAAACAGAAAGAGTTCAAGCAGGATACTTATTGATGAAAATGGATAAAGGCTTCCGCCACTCCTTCTAACGTTATTCTTAAACCAAGAAATCAAGGAGAAGAAAATTACAACAGAGCTCACATTAATACCAGAAATGCTAAGAAATAATGGTATGGAGTTTGAAAAAGGAGATTCCTGGCTCTATAATTGGGATTAAATACATCAGTAACAACATTGTTGATTATTACAGTGGCTACTTTTATGGCCTTTGAATACAGAAATTCACTTTTTATATGTATAATTCAAAAGCTTTGGTTGCAGCATGGATGTCTTCAGTTTTTTATTTTCTTGCTTCATTCTTTTTGTTTCCTTTTGCATCTGTAGCAGTTCACATTCTTCTTTCTGCTTTACAAAAAGTAAATATAGTTCTTGGTTAAACAGATTTCTTCTCACTTCTGACCGTTCCTGTATTTACTCACAGGCTCTTGGAGCTTCTGCTTTATTTTTTTCAAGGAAGGTCTATTTCTTGCTGTCGATAGCCTCTCGTTGACAATGGATGTTCGGAAGTGGTGGTCAGTAGTTGTTTTTGTTCTGGATGTACTGGTATATCTATTTATGTCTGCATATCTAGGACAGATTCCTCTAAAATTAAGATTGAGCTATCCTGAGTGCGGAAAAACGCACTGAGTGATTTCTGATGATTATCAGATGCACATGTTGCATAAGAAGCATCACAATCAACACTGCTGGGAAGTGGATCCAACTGAGCTCTGATTATCTGCAGCAGCTCCAAAGATGTCTTGTTCTGTTATGGAGATGTAGCAATGCCACCTCCGGTCTTAAACATGTTCGCCTCATCTTGGCTCCTTTTTTGTTTTGCCATTCGTTTGAAATTCTCATAAAACAGTTTTAGTTGCTTCACCATTCTTTTCTTTACAAATTAATTTTAATTGAAACAGTTTGCAACCACTTCCTGTGCTTTGTCTTTTACACACGATGTTGTGCTGTCCGTTTTCTTGTTTTCAGTTACTTCTCTCATTTTGGAAATGGGCCCTATAAATGAACTTTTCTCACCACCAGAAAATTTGGATCCCCTCTTCTTTGTTGCAATAATATTTTCCATTTTCTTTGTGTTATTATGGTGTACTAGAAGAGACTGAACAGCTTTACCAAACTTCCACTATGTACATAGTAATCATCATTTGTTCACTGGGGGGGGGGGGGATGGAAGGGGGGAGGGGGAAGGGGGAAGGTGGGAGGGGGGAGGGGGGAAGGGCTCAATAGTACCAGTTAGTACACGATACAGGACTTTCACGACCTACTGTGCAACTATTTCGAACAGAGTTTGTCAAAATAAATGCATTGTCAATTCATTCTGACTAGTGATGATGAAATGCTATAGATTTTGATGATATGTCAGAAATAAAGAAGCCACTGAGTTGACATTTGTCTAGCTCATTTAGATGAAGCTTGGTGAAACCGGGCATACAACTGCTTGTGATGCCTGCAAGACATCCCATCCAAGAATAACATGATTACATTCTGATAAAATGATCAATTTGAACAGCTGCATTCTGCTGTAGATAGTTATTCTTCCAATACATGTTGCTGTTGGCTGGAAGTATTTCCCCATTTGGGAATTTCAGCACATTAACTTTCATATCAAGAAACATAGTCATTTCTTAGCTGAAGATGCTAAGCATTCAACATTATTGCAAAGAAGCCCGTAGTCAACTATTGTCTGAACTGGTTGGCCATCAATAATGACATCAAGAGGATTTCTTTACATCCTGGTAACTGTTGTCCATACAGGATTTCCTTCTATGGCAGCTTCACCTCCACAGAAGGTCATCTCGCTTAGTTTTCTTAACTCAGTGGCTAGGCAAGCAGCTGGTACTTCTTTGACAAGGAATGGTTACAGCACGTTGGGGAGCGACCTTGTCCAGGGCACGGAGATGGGCTTCGTCCCATAAATCAACTAGAATCACCTCTACTTGACTGCCGTGAACAGAGCCATTATAATGTTGACACCTGGCAGTGTAGTAGTCGTCGTCGTCAGAAACTCATCTTCTTTCTCATCATTAGCATACAATGTGCCCCAGTGCATCCACAGCGGAAACACACTGGTGTGTTGCCCTCTGTCTTCGAAATTTATAAATGTCTGTTATTCTGTCATGCATTGTTCTTGGCAGAGAATATGGTTGTACCTGCATTGGTTGCATTCTGGGTTCTCGTTTGGCATTTACCAAACACATCATGTCATCCGACCTATTTCATTTGGAGACACGGTTGAATACTTTCAGCTATTTTGTCAAATTCTGACCAGTATCTCTGGAAAACACTGATGTGCAGCTGACTTCTTCTTGTTATGGAATCAATTGGTATACTCAATACACAAACCTTGAAATGATGAACTACTTATGTTCTAGTTCCCGTCAGTGTAGACGACGGCTCTTACATTGCCTAACTGGGGTCAAGGTGATGTATACGTTTTAAAGTATATCTAAGCTAAAACAGATAGAAAATCCTTAAAGGGGAATGCAATTATCATCACAGTAATTATGAAATATACTTTGAAAATGCTGTAAGGCCGCTCAAAAATATTCACAGGTTTTCTTTTGTAAATTTCTTTACTGTTTATTGTCAATGAATAAACAATAAAGAAATTCATAATAAACATTGAATATTTTTTTTAGCAACTTTACAGTATTTTAAAGTCTATTTCATAGTCACAGTCTTGAACTACCCAGCATCTCCACCATGTTACGAGCACCAACATACAGCCAGAACAGAACTGCACTACTGTAAAGAGGGTGCTGCTATTTATAAAAACATTACAAACAAAAGAAATTTTGAGAACCTTCCAGAAATGATAAATACTAAAAAGAAGTAATTTCTGATGATCATGTTTGAACTAGCAATGCCAGTCAGTGACACTAACCACTATGTCACAATTCATGCGCAACAGCTTAAGGCAATACTCACTATACTGCCAGTTCAGCATTTTTGAATAGTTTTCACTGATATGTCATTTTATTGCATCTTCATCTATTTCATTCCCATTGACTCTTTTCATTTCATTTCTCTGAACTTCATATAGCTCTATCATAGAGAAGCCACAGTACTCAATCAGATCTATTGTTACAGTGGTGCTGTTCCACATACCCTGAGGGAGACCATGTGATTGACAAACTTTTGTATCAGATATGGAGACATGCTCTGATGATGGTGATTAAGGTGACTGCTCACCATATGCAGGAAATCTAGATTCAATTCAAGGCCTGGAAAAATTTCGTTTACCCTGACTTATTCATAGGATGAAAAGTACTCTCTCATTAGTCTTGCAATATACAACATTTCTACCAAAAATTAACAATATATTTCAAAACTTGAGCACAAAAGACACAGAAAGTGGCAAAAAAAGGAGATAATGTTTTTCACCAACCTGTGTGCTGTAACAGCAGATGACACATGTCCGCATCTCCAGCAATTGCTGCACTAATCAATGGTGTTGTTCCACAATCTGCTCGTGCTGCTGTATAAACGTATGGGCTCCCAGGAGATGGTATAAAATTTAATAGTGCTTGCACACAAGCTGTGTGGCTGTAGTGAACAGCTTCATGTAGTGGTGTCCAACCCGCATTATCACAAATATTGACATCTACACCTGGCACTTCTAAAATTCTGTGCACAGCATTTACGTTTCCACGTCTACATGATCTATGCAGCTGCACTTCACCTGTAAAAATTTATTACCTCTTAATATTTTATGTTTCTTATTAACTAAATAACATGACCTGTCTATGGAAACAAACACGTGAACAAATATTTTGCCTTTAATCTTTTTTACAACATTGGGTTAGGCTCAGAAAGATCCACGTTTTTATTTTGACCTGACAAACTTGAGTAAATTTATATGCAAATGCAGATACACCACAACTCCACTTTTGTGTTCCCAGAATTAACGTTTTTTCGACCTTTTTTTTATGGCTCCCGTCAAATTATTTGTTTTGTTAACATATCTATAACATACTGTTACTTATGCTTTATGAAACATCATTTGTGCAGAAAAAACTGAAGTAATGGGTATAAAATGATGCTGACAGTGTGTTTGTCTTCAACCAGTGTTTACAAATGTTACACGATTTACTTTCTTGAGTCCCGGGTGCTCTACTCACAAGGGAACCTCCCCATCGCACCCCCCTCAGATTTAGTTATAAGTTGGCACAGTGGATAGACCTCGAAAAACTGAACACACATCAATCGAGAAAACAGGAAGAAGTTGTATGGAACTATGAAAAAATAAGCAAAATATACAAACTGAGTAGTCTATACGCAATATAGGCAACACGGAGGATTGTCTGAGCACAGGAGCACTGTGGTCCCGTGGTTAGTGTGAAGACCTGTGGAACGGGAGGACCTTGGTTCAAGTCTTCCCTCGAGTGAATATTTTAATTTTTTATTTTCAGTTTGTGACAAACTCATATGTTTCCATGTTTTTTGGGAGTGATTATCACATCCACAAGAAAACCTAAATCGGGCAAGGTAGAAGAATCTTTTTACCCATTCGCCAAGTGTACAAGTTAGGTGGGTCGACAACATATTCCTGTCATGTGACGCACATGCCGTCACCAGTGTCGTATAGAATATATCAGACGTGTTTTCCTGTGGAGGAATCGGTTGACCTATGACCTAGCGATCAAATGCTTTCGGTTCCCATTGGAGAGGCACGTCCTTTCGTCTACTAATCGTACGGTTTTGCGGTGCGGTCGCAAAACACAGACACTAAACTTATAACAGTGAACAGAGACGTCAATGAACGAACGGACAGATCATAACTTCGCGAAAATAAAGAAAGTAAAATTTTCACTCGAGGGAAGCCTTGAACCAAGGACCTCTCGTTCCACAGCTGCTCACGCTAACCACGGGACCACGGCGCTCCTGAGCTTACTCTGTCCTAAATGTTGCCCATCTTACCCATAGACTACTCAGTTTGTATATTTTGCTTATTTTTTTCATAGTTCCACACAACTTCTTGCTGTTTTCTCGATTGATGTGTGTTCAGTTTTTCAAGGCCTATCCACTGTGCCAACTTATAACTAAATCTGAGGGGGGTGCGATGGGGAGGTTCCCTTGTCAGCAGATCTGAATCTGCACATGTCGGAACAGTTTGTGATGCTAGTGTTTTGTCTCCTGCTCCTGCTAAGCTCTACTCAGCTTGGTGGCTGAGAGGAGTAACTGTTTTGATAGAAGTCAGAAGAAAGTGTGACTTCTGGTGAAGATTCACTTGTTTCTTGTCACTATCAACCTTCACTTTCAATATCGTGTGCAATACAAAAAGTATTATGATGACTTTAGTGTAGCCATATTGTTTCAGTGTTAACTCTGCCTTGTGATTATGATTGTATGGAGAGGACATCAGTGGCGGATACAGAGAAACCTCAAGGAGGGGGCACTAAAGATATCTTAAGCTACCTTTACTTTTACCATAATAAAAAAATAATCAAGTCACATGCAAAGTTTAAGAAAGTTTTATTTAAACTGATTATACACATATACTAGACAATGCCATCTTATGATATAAAAAAGTTACAACTGTGGTTCTCTTCTTAAATGATGAATTCTATGTAAGCCATTAAGTTGATACTCCTCCACTGTCAACCTCAGCCATATCTTTGTACGTTGCAATGTTGAAAATCATCTTTCTACTGTAGCAAAATATGCAGGTAGACAAGCAAATATTTTGTAAAGTATGTGCAAAGTAGGATAGTCAGCTCTAGGACAAACAGACAACGCTTGCATAACAGAATCATGATCATTAAGGGCATGTATAGTCATTTGCTTGTATTGAAGAATCTCTCCCATCAATCTCTTTTTAATCACAAAGAGTGATTCTTCAAAGAATGGTAGTTCAGTTAAGCACCGATTCAATTTATGTGCCAGATCATTACCGCCATGTTTCAGTAGTTGCGAGGGCAAAAGTATATTGAATTTTAAATGATAAATATTTTCTTCAGCAAAACATTCTCTCATGTCAGTCGTAACATGGTCCAGTGTTGGGATAAATACAATTCTTTTCCAATATGTCATAGCAGCATCGTTACGATCACAGTTTTCCCTGTGCCTTTGTCTGCCTGTAAGACAAGGAACACTCATCTCCACATCTTCTTCAACAATACGAGCAAAGTGGCTATCAGCATTAGCTCTCATGCCATTGTACACCTTAAGCATCAAATCTAATTTTGATTTTGCCATCGTGATGTCCAAGCTAGGGTGTTGTAAGATTTTTCTGATTGGTTATGTTATGCTCATAATGTCAGTCAGTGTGAACAGAGTGATGATAAACCCACAATTAGAGAGAGCTAGAAGGAAAATATTGGCTTTGGCAGCTGTTGTTCTATCCATACAACACTGTATTTCTTTAAGAACTTTGCAAACTGTTCTGAGATCAGCTGCAAATTGAATAACAGCATCATGACACTCAACCCATCTTGTTTGACGATGTGACTGCAGCAAGTGTTTTAGGTGACTCTTCACTGTTGCGAACTGCTTGCTAGATGCTGTAAAGAACAATACTACTACTTCAATAGTAACAAGTGAGTTTCTCACACTTAACTTTGCAACTGTGAGAGACAGTGAGGTTGAGCTGATAACTTTGACACGGTGCTACTTGCGCGTTGATAGCTTTCTTTTTTATTGTAGCCACAGCTCCTTTCGATTATGACATATTAGTTGCGCAACCATCACAGCCAATACCCACCCAGCTCTCCAGTGACAGAGAAAATTGTAGTACCTAATACTTCAACAGTAACGCTACACTCTTCATCTTGACTCTCGAGGTTCATCGTCAATGTTTCCACTACAATCATTGTCTTTATTAATGTCAATGAAAGCCAAAAATCTTTTGTACAATTTGCCATCACCATCAACATATCTTGCAGCTAAACTCAGTTGCGCGAAGTGCACCATGTCCGTAGTCTCATTGTAGATTATGCTGTAATAACAAGAATCTCTGATTTTCTCCAGAATTCTCGATAACATCACTGTTCCACAGCATGAAATAAGTTTGTTAGATGTTATTTTACTTCTGTAAGTGGCATTCACTTTAGTGGTCTCAAGGTGATGTTTTAGTTGCAAGTCTCCAGCATCAATTCTAGATCTTAGAAGAGCTCTAAAGTTTTCCTCGTTACTCGCTATACTTTCACGATCATTTTCATTTTCTAATAGATTCCCATCATCTCCACGCCCCCACAGAGGAATATTTTGCTTTTCATGAAATATGATTACAGGTACAATATGGTCTCTGTTTTCCCTAATGCTTTACATTCTCTGTCTTGACAATTGATTTATGACCTCAAGTTTGCAGTTCTCTCATGTCGCCAAAAATAATTTTGCATCTGTTGACGCTTCATGCGCCCCCCATATGTATCCGCCACTGGAGGACATCCATTTCCCAGTATTTGTAACTAATGGTATGGGGTCAAAAGGCCATGGCTGTAGTTGTAACATGATGAGTAATAGAGAACAGAGATAACCCTAGCAAAATCTTGCACAAGAGGGTCTAAAGGCAAAACAAGGCGAGGGGGGAAGAAAGTAACCTGCACTCCCATTGGGGATATATGCCCTGGAAACCTCACTCATGGAGCAGTTGATCATTTGTTTGAATAGCTTACACAGCCCATTCATCAGAGAGATTGGCTGGTAGTTAGTTAAAATATGCGAGTTCTTCCCCAGTTTCAGGACAGGAATAATAATATCTTCCCGCCAAATGCAATAAAAGAGCCTGAGGATATGTTTCATGCCGTCGCCACAAAGATGCTTGAGCACTTGGTTGTGGATTTTGTCGGGTCCAGGGGCCGTATCTCGACCCTCTGCCAAAGTGCTGCGAAGCTCCCATTCACTAAAGGGGACATTATATGATAGAGAGCAGTGTGCGTGGAAAAACAGTGGGCGGCACTCAGTAGGGTGTTTCAGGGTCAGGAAATGAGGATGGTAATTACTTCAAGCGGAAACTTCAGTGAAGTGTGCTGCAAAACATTTGGCAAGTACCACAGAATCAGTGCAGATGTTACCACCAACAAGGATGCCAGGAACCACCTTGGGTGGTGGATGGCCACAAATGTGCTGGAGTTTAGTAACTACTTGGGATGATGGGGTGTGGGATTGCATAGTTGAGACATATTACTTCCAACACTCCTGCTTTACTTTCTTTATTAAAAACCGTGCTTTTGCCTAGTGTTTCTTGAATGTTACTAAATTATCCAAAGAGGTGTGGCCCTTGTGCCGTTGAAGTACCCTGCAGCGTTCCCTAATAGCTGTGGCTATGTCTTTAGACCACCATGAAATTGGTGGTCATCAGGATGAGCCAGAGGAGGAGGGTATCATTGCTGCTGCAGCATGAGTAATAGTATCAACAATATCCTGTGCCAATTTGTCGATACCCATCACATGACTGGTTGCAAAAGTGACTGTAGAGCAGAAAACCACCCAACCAGCTTTCTGAATCTACCAACATGGAGCATGTTCCAGAAGTCAGAGAGTGGAGAGGGGGAGAATGATAGGAAAACGGTGGCTGTCACAAAGATCGCCATGGATGTGCCACTGTATCAGCGGTAAGATACTCGGGCTCCAAATTGAGAGATCAATAGCTGAAAACTTTCCGTGAGCCACACTGAAATGTGTTGCAGCTCCAGTGTTGAGTAGGCAGATGTCTACTTCTGGAAAGGTGTTCTAGTACTCAGACACTGTGAGATATAGTGTCGCCACACAACCGAGGATTATTGGCAATGGAGGCCCCCAATAAAAGGAAGGGGGGCAGGGAGCTGTGCCACTAACTCCAACAGCTCATGATAACGGAAAGGTTCATTTGATGGTAGATAAACATTACATATTGTCATCCGAACTGACAGGTAGACACTAATGGCCATGGCCTCTAGTGTGGTGGTAAGGGGCACCTGCTCACTGAAAATGTCTGAGCATATGAGGGTACAGACCCCACTGGATGCTCTCTCAACATTTATGTGATTGGTACAGTAGGGTTTATAGTTTTTCAGAGCAGGGAGCTGTGTTGCTGTAAACTGTGTTTCCTGAAGTGCTATGCCAATTATGAAGCAAGTAGCCATTAAATGACAGATTTCAGTCAAATGGTGACAGCAGTCATTACAGTTCCATTGAAGGAACATTGGAGTCAGGTCTGAGAAAGTGGCGAATGGGAAAGATAGATGTGATTACTTCACTGCCATGTTGTGGCCATCTGATTGTGTGATCTGTCATCTGTATGCATAGGCTCACCCACTGCAGGGGCTGGGAAGTGGAACATCTGAAGCCTCGGAAAGTAGTTACCTTTCTGCTTACGCTTTTTTTCCTTCTGAGACTTCGATTTTGGTGAAGATTTCCCCATTTTATCTTCTGGAACCAAAGAGGACCATACTTTTCTACAGCTTGCAGCTTGTGGTTGCTGGTCCTTGCCCTGAGAGGGGGTACATTGACAGGTGTCCACATCCCTGACACAAGAGGATGACTAGGCATCTCTAGCCGCACTGTTGGTGTGGGAACCACCAGTGCTACCAGTGTAGAGGATGAAGGAGTTGTGTTCCCCCCTCCAACTGTAGGGCAGGCCCCGGAATACGACCAGGGCTAGGAGGTGGTGTGTGAGACCTTGTCGTTGCTTGAAGTGTGGACTGTGACAAGACAGTTGCAGAGTTGGAGACCATATTTGACAAATGAAGTCTTTCAAACTTGTCCTATAGATAGCCTCATTAGTACAGGAGAGGACACATGTCTGAACCTTTGGTACTTAAAACATCTCATCAGACCAAGAAAGCCTGACATCACTCCTATAAACCATGACCTTAACCTTCTAAAGTAAAACCTTACCAGGTAAAATGTTGCCGTCGAAGGCTAGGATAAAAGCTTCAGTGTCCACTCTATTATCCTTGGGTCCCTTCTGGATGCAGCAAACAAAATGGACTCCACACCATGCCAAATTAGTGCTCTTCATCAGTTTGTAGTGTTAGGTTCCAATGGAAGGTAAAACCTTCAATTCTGTTGAGCTTGGTATGAGGAGAAATGGTGACTGGTCTATCTCGTAACTTGACACAGGCCTGAAGTGGCCAAGATTGGTTGGTGTACGATGGTTTGATCAGCTAAGATTCATTTCTCATCATCTCTATCACCGCAACCTCCCCAAACTGATCTTCAATATTTTCAATGGAAAACAATGGCTTTGTTGTAGCAAAAGAACTGCCAATAGTCCAGGAACAAACCAAGAACTCAGCAAACTGTCCACTTCCATTTCTCCTCATCTGGCTCTAGTCTTGAGGCATGGTCAATGACAGAAATGCAATAGGATGTAAACGTCTGCATTAAAATCACTGTTCCTGACTGATGAGAGGGCCATGTTTGCAGGCAACCATTAAGTTTGATCGATTTCACTGTGGATCATCCACCCCTATGTCACTCACTCCAATTGGAAGCTCTCCCCGTTGGTGCCACCCTGCCAAGGCAACGGCCACCTGGCACAGTAGCCGTTGCCTGGAGTAAAGGTACTGCGAAGTGGACACGCATCTACTCCTTGGCTGACATGGGGAGGTTACAGCTCAGGCATTGGCAGTGCAGTCTCTATGTTGTCAGGGGGCTACCACCGAAAGGGTGCATGACAACCCCCCCTCCCCCTCCCTCATAACAGACTGGCTACCACACTGGATTTCGGGTGCAGATGTAGGTCCACCTGACTGGTAGCTGCAAAAGATAACAGTGCACAGTGGGGAGTTAATGCACCACAGTAAGGCATACTTCCTCAAATGGCCCACACTTTGGCAAAATTTGGAAAGTGGGGGTCAAACCCAAAAAGGAGATCAGAATTTAAAAAGCCAAAAGAAGGCAAAGCAAAAAGTGTTAAAAAAGTGAACAGAGTGAAAACCTCCAGAAGTTTGAAGAACAGTCACAAAATCAAGATAAAAAAACTTGACCCAATAAAAAAAAAGACTGCTTTTAGTCGCCTCTTATGATAGGTGAGGAAGAGCTGCGGGTCTATTCTAGGCCCCTTTACTGCCCAAAGAAATTTTTGACATGAATTTCCAAGGGAGCCACCAGACATTATGACAATTACAGCTTGGTATGACAAGTTTGTAGCTCCTAGGATGTAAACAGACAGACAAGTTCTGTCAGAAAAAGCACACCTGACAAAATGATACAGGAGATCAGACCTTTCAAATAAGCCCATCAAAGTCAGTTCACTGAGCATCTCTTACTCAACAGTTGACAAGATGCTACATAGAAATGTTGTTTTCCCTGACTAAGCAACCTTTCACACACATGTTGGAAGGTTGAATAAAACAACATTCACATGTGGTTTGTGCTCATGAAAGACAGCACAGTTAGAATATTTTTCTGCATTGTGCATATAGTAACAGGAACCATTGATCTGGCCTTGCTTGAGCAATTTTTGTCCCTCAGCTTCTTTCCCTTCACCAAAATGTGATCTTCCTGCAGGACGGTGCTCCATCGCAATGGAGTTTATACATTCTTGTCTTCCTGGACAGAACATTTCTACAGTGACAGATACAATGTGATGCGGCAGTCAAGTGGTCATGGAGATCACTGGACATAACTATCTGGATTTCTTCCTAAGGCTTTATGTAAAACACATTGTCTATGCCTTGTCTTTATCTGACTTTGGCAATCACCACAGAAAAACTGTGGATGCAAGAGGTTGCATCTCCAAAGAGATGTTCGTGTGTGCATGGGTTGCGACAGAGTTTAAGCTCAACATTTTATGAATTACAAAAAGTGTCTGCATAGAACTGCATCAATTTTTTTGTACAAAAATCTGTAAGTTACTTTACATGATGCTGCAAATCAGAAGTATCTATGTCCCACAGTATTTTTAAATTGCATTTGGAAATTAGAAATGCTTCATGTGAGCAATATTTACAGTTTTGATTATGGTTTGTATATGCACTTAACACCGTCTGGCACGGCGACAGCTGTTGCTGGGACTTCTGATGCTCCAGGATGACAAGTAACCACTCCTTGTCATACCAGGGGAGAGAAGAGCTCTGCCAAGCGGGTACATAACAGGCCCACTACACATGCTGGTGACCTAGCAGGGCAGAGGGGGGGCTACAGCAGGGAAGGAAGAAGGTAAGGAAGGAGGGGGAGGGGGGGAGAGGAATCCACGCCATAGACGCTTGGTTCTTCCCCAAATGACACACACTAAAGACAGAAAAATTTAAAAGGGGAGGTCAAAGTCAAAAGAACCAGGAGCCCCCTGGGAGTTGACTGAAACCTGATAATGTCATACCGAAGAAGAGGGTTGTTTTGGGGAAGGAGACCAGACAGCGAGGCCATCGGTCTCATCGGATTAGGGAAGGATGGGGAAGGAAGTCGGCCGTGCCCTTTCAGAGGAACCATCCCGGCATTTGCCTGGAGTGATTTAGGGAAATCACGGAAAACCTAAATCAGGATGGCCGGATGCGGGATTGAACCGTCGTCCTCCCGAATGCGAGTCCAGTGTCTAACCACTGCGCCACCTCGCTCGGTACCGAAGAAGAGTGAAAAGGGAGGCAGTGATGGCAGTTCATCCTCAATTTACACTACTATTTTAGGAAACATTTCATAATTTTGATCAAAGATGTGTACCAAAAATATCTATTAATAATGCAGCGGTACTTAAATTTACCTTTGCAGTCTCTCTTGTTTACTTTCTTTGCATTTGTATCCTTGGTGCTGACCTGAGAAAGAAAGAAAATCTTTGAACTCTTATGTCTGACAATGAAAGCCATATACTAAAATTCTCCTTTTAAAATTTATTCACTAACCTTATGTTTTCCATACTGTTCATCACATGTGACTTCTCTTTTCAGAAAATCTTTGTACTCCAATATGTAACTGGTCTGTATAAACAAAAGTTTTAGGGTTAATAAAAATAATTTGAAAATTATTATAAAATACTACTAAAACAAAGAAGAGATACTTTGCAAAATCATGAGAAAAATCGGAAAATTTTCCTAAAGGAAATCCCTGCAATATTTAGATTTTGTTTCAGGGATACGAGCAGGGAAAAAGTATTGCCATGTTTGGAATTTTAACTCTTCAGTAGCTGAATGTAAAGATGATGATGATTGTTATAGAATCATCAACAACATTATATGTAAGAGAAATGAGTGTACTTAAAAACAAAACAACAACAAACTCTAAAACCACACAGGAACACCACAAAATCACAATATGGTAAAATATAATATTGAAATAACAAAAAATAACATGAAACACAAATAAAAACAATGCAGGGCAACATTAAATAAAATCCATTATAAAATAGCATTATAATCCTTTTGAAAACAGACCTCATTATTTTGATCGTGCGACCACTTAATAAAAGTGGACGACTCAGCTACTCTGCACACACTAAAAATTTCCCACCAAATATTTTAGGAAGGTGGTCAGATAACACACAAAACATTAAAATCCATACCACAATCATCTCATTATCACTGACAGTAGTGGGCTTATCCCGTACAACAAACGGATCTGCTCAGAGGCCAGCAAATAGAACACAATCAAAGTATGGTGTATTGACACCTATGTTCCACACATTTCACACACTGGTCACTGTTCCAGTCTCAGGACAAACCGTGTTGGAGGACAACATCCCACTCATAGGCGTATAAGAGCAACTTCTTCTTCTTCTTCTTCTTCTTCTTCTTCTGCCCCTGAATACCATATACCATGTTCTGCTGGAAATATCAGTCCAGTGGCAAGAAAGGCACTTTGGGAATCTACAAAGATAAGGAAAACTTGTCATGATGTCGTTTAAACTGTTCAAATTCTCTCATGATAACAAATAGTTCTTTGTAGTACATTGAAAACTGCCCTGGGAGCCATTGCCTGAGGACACACCTAAGAAACATGAGTGAGCAGCCGATGTCCCCTTGTGTAGATCTCTCTCTATAAACACCAACAAATTCCTGTTACTGATTTAAAACCTCATGAAATTTATGTAAGAACAATGTAATCTGGGGTTTACAGACCCTCCTGTAACCCATCAAACCTAAAGTTAACCTTGGTCTCATTAGTAGCCAAGGAGATCTTCCAGGGGTGTAAGAACAGCCATGGGGGCCTCCGAGCAATTACACAAAGTGAGCCTCCTCTGCTTCCTGTACATCTACCTCCCATCCACCCCATTCCCAACTGAACAAAATGTTGCCCTCACATCATCTCTCATAGCCAGCACCCCTCACACCCGCACTACGCACACCACCCTCTCCATTGCCCAACTGCTCTCCTCCCACTTGAGACAAAAAATGAAATAATATCATCATCCTCACCAACCTTCACATCATCACCATCATCATCCTCACCATCCTCCTCTTGTCTTGTCATTTTTCCTGCCTTATGCAGGGTCAATGTTTCTATCAAGTTTCTTCCACCTTTCCTAGTCCTGCATGTCATCCTCTGTCAGTTGCTGTTCCCTCTGGTCCTCTCGAATGCAGTCCAACCATCTCTTTTTAAGCATCCTCCTTTTCGTAATCCCTTCCACTGCCATCTCCACTAGTCTCCCTGCAACATGACTCTTTCCTCTTCTTGTACGTCCATATCACTGGAATATTCTCTCCTGCACTTTTTTGGATACCTCAACTTTTACGATTCCTCAGATTTTCTCATCTGGCAACTGGACCATTCTGATGACTTCACACATCCACCTCGGCATCTTCATGTTACATACCTCTAGCCCGTTGCACTGGTTCTTAGCTGTTGCCCATGTGTCTGCTCCATAGAATAATTCTTGCCTTACAACTGCTTAAAATGTCTTCGCCCTGACTTGGTCATTTATATTCTTGTCAGAGGATTCTAACATCCTTTCCCAAATTCTCCATCCAGCTTGCATTCTGTGCTCTATCTCGGAATCCAGATTTCCATAACTTGCCACTGTTGTTCTGAAGCACTCTACCCTCTTTAGGCTTTCGCCATTCATTGTGACTGTCTCCTGTGAGAGATAAACTTAAAAAAAAAAACTCTATTTTATTTTAAATACTTTGGTGAAGTGAAATATAATCTTAACTAATTTTCCCTAACCTATGCACACATGAAATAGCTTTTCATTCTTGCATCACTGCACTTTTTTATTAAATACAAAATCAAACAGCACTTTATGAGAATCTGCATTTATCGGCAAGACAATATTTTTATGTTCAGAATAAAAGAATATTAAAATTAATTAATTAATTAATTACAACACTGAACAATTCACAAAAAGTGAAATAATATCTAACACTGTGCTGAACAACAAAATAAGAATGAACAGATGATTTGAATAGATGATTTCAAAGCAAGTAAGTTTGATTATCAGTGTAAAAATGAAAATTGCTAATGAAATGCACTTACTGATTTAAATTCTAGCCTTACTTAAATGATCATACAATGTGGGCTTTCACAGCCAGCATTTGTGTTCTTGGCAACTTCTGTTTTATGGGCTTTAGGCCATCGTCCAAGGCATGTTTTTGGATCCAACATTTCGTTTCCTAATGCTGGAGGTAACATAAGAGGCTACAGAGATTCAGGTAGCAGTTTCAGACTTAAAAACAAGCTAAGCACAAATTCTAAAACAGTCATGTCGCAGCATCATCAGACCACTGTCTAAGATTGGGAGTCATGTCGATGTGTATTATGGAGCTTGTAGTGAGTGAGAGCTGGCACTGTTTGCTTTACTTATCACTAAGGCCCATAGCTTGTCTCATTTCAATCCTCCATTTTCTGTTAAACTTGTTCTGTACTTCTGAAGGATTCTTGTGTGTTCAAAATATTTTTATGCTTTTAAAGTATGATATTAAACAAGTTTTGAGCCTTAGTGCCTTAAAGAAAACGGTACCAACTATTCGCCATTACAGCTCCGTAACACTTCAGCTTGCTGATCTTGTTAAAGTTTGTACCTGTATTTGACTCTTTATAGCCTCTGATGTCTCCAACATGGTCTATCACTCATAAAACAAAAATTACTTAAATGAATTTTTCCTCGTTCTTGTGTTTTCAAAATGGTTCAATTATTGTAGGGGGGGAAAAAAAAAACCACCCAGTATTTATTGTCTCTCATTTTCTATACAAATTTACACACCTCCATCTTTACTCTGTGAATCACTACAAAACTGAGTAGCAGCGGATACCTGTGTGTGTGTGTGTGTGTGTGTGTGTGTGTGTAACGAACATCAGCCCTTAAAACCACATATGAAGTTGTGAATAAATGTTGTCACTGGACAAAAACAGAGTTGCTTTAAGAAGTTATATGCAGCTGCAATGTCCACACTCTCAGACTGCAAGGCCTTAGGTGCTGTATTAATTTTCTCTTGTCTGTACTGAATCTAGAAAGGGTAAGATTATGTTTTTAAGACCTACTCCTACACTTTGCTCATTTCATTTCTTACTCTTATGAGTTATGTTTATCAGAGCCTTAAAACATTTATGAATTTCTAAGCATATAGGTAGTTTCTTATCTATCAGCCCAACATGCTGAATCTGATGCCCTCAGTGTTACCTTGGAAGTACCTGTGGAAAAAGTTTTTAAATCCTGCCACTGTAGCATGTAGTGACCATAATATCTGTAGACATTGTCAGCTGTTTCGAAATACAGAGCTATTCATGGCTTAGTCTTTTGGACTCTACAGCAGCTTTAAGTATTACATTTAATAGGTGATATGGTCACTTTTTGCAAACCATTGCATACACCACTCACTCCAGGTTCTCCATCATAGTCTTGACTGAAATGCTTGTTCACATCTGGTGCCTCTCATTCTATATATTCAATTAACTGGTGTTCATATCCTAAAACAGATTGATCTCTGACCTGGGTAAAACTGGTAAACGATTTGCATATCTGGGGCATCAGGGGCACTGACCCAGTCGTCCTGGCTTAGTTGCAAGGTTACTATTACCGCAATAGCTTCCTTAATCGGGTGATTACTATATTTCACACATACTCTTACAATAAATGATATACTGCAATTTGACACAGTTCCCAACAATACAGGGGTCTCTGCAGCAGCTCACGCCACTGCTTAGCATTAGTCTGAGAAGTGGCGAAAGGCAAGAAATGTGTGTGCAAGAACAGAGCAACAATAGTGATCAGAAGGTGAGCCATCGAAGTTCTCCTAATCCATGGAACCCAAAACACAGGCGTCACCTTTCTGCAATTAGCACTGTAACACTGGGTTATTTGTGAGACTGACCTATGCTCCACTGAAGATATTCATGCTGGCAAAAGATGATCGTGTGTTTTATAAACATTTTATGTAGTATCTGCCTTGATTTGTGACCTGTACAGATGGTACATATGCAGTGATGTAACACAGCAGGAGCGAGGCACAGAGTGGTGAGCACGACAGCACCTGCTGGACATAGACATCTACATCTACATCCATACTCCCCAATCCACCATACGGTGCGTGGCGAAGGGTACCTCATACCACAACTAGCATCTTCTCTCCCTGTTCCACTCCCAAACAGAACGAGGGAAAAATGACTGCCTATATGCCTCCGTACCAGCCCTAATCTCTCTTATCTTATCTTTGTGGCCTTTCCGTGAAATGTAAGTTGGCAGCAGTAAGATTGTACTGCAGACAGCCTCAAATGCTGGTTCTCTAAATTTCCTCAGTAGCGATTCACGAAAAGAATGCCTCCTTTCCTCTAGAGACTCCCACCTGAGTTCCTGAAGCATTTCCATAACACTCGCGTGATGATCAAACCTACCAGTAACAAATCTAGCAGCCCACCTCTGAATTGTTTCTATGTCCTCCCTCAATCCGACCTGATAGGGATCCCAAACGCTCGAGCAGTACTCAAGAATAGGTCGTATTAGTGTTTTATAAGCGGTCTCCTTAACAGATGAACCACATCTTCCCAAAATTCTACCAATGAATAGAAGACGACTATCTGCCTTGCCCACAAGTGCCATTACATGCTTGTCCCACTTCATATCGCTCTGCAATGTTACACCCAAATATTTAATCGACGTGACTGTGTCAAGCGCTACACTACTAATGGCGTATTCAAACATTACAGGATTCTTTTTCCTATTCATCTGCATTAATTTACATTTATCTATATTTAGAGTTAGCTGCCATTCTTTACACCAATCACAAATCCTGTCCAACTCATCTTGTATCCTCCTAAAGTCACTCAACAACACCACCTTCCCATACACCACAGCATCATCAGCAAACAGCCGCACATTCTATCCACCCTATCCAAAAGATCATTTATGTAGATAGAAAACAACAGCAGACCTACCACACTTCCCTGGGGCACTCCAGATGATACCCTCATCTCCGATGAACACTCACCATCGAGGACAACGTACTGGGTTCTGTTACTTAAGAAGTCTTCGAGCCACTCACATACTTGGAAACCAATTCCATATGCTTGTACCTTAGTTAGGAGTCTGCAGTGGGGCACCAAGTCAAACGCTTTCCTGAAGTCAAGGAATATGGCATCCGTCTGATACCCTTCATCCATGGTTCGCAAGATATCATGTGAAAAAAGGGCGAGTTGCGTTTCACAGGAGCGATTCTTTATAAAGCCGTGCTGATGCATGGACAGCAAGTTCTCTGTCTCAAGGAAATTCATTATATTCGAACTGAGAATATGTTCGAGAATCCTGTAACAAACCGACATTAAGGATATTGATCTGTAATTTTGAGGATCCGTCCTTCTACCCTTCTTATATACAGGCATCAATTGCGCTTTTTTACAGTCGCTCGGGACTTTACGTTGGGCAATAGATACGCGATAAATGCAAGCTAAGTACGGAGCAAATGCAGTAGAGTACACTCTGTAAAACCGAATTGGAATCCCATCAGGACCTGGCGATTTATTTATTTTCAACCCATTCAGCTGCTTCACAACCCCAGGGATGTCTATCACTATGTCCTCCATACGGGAATCTGTACGAGACTCAAATGGCGGTATGTTTGTACGATCCTCTTGCGTGAAAGATTTCTCAAATGCTAAATTTAAAATTTCAGCTTTCGTTTTGCTGTCTTCCGTTGCCAGACCAGACTGATCAGTGAGTGACTGGACAGAAGCCTTCGACCCGCTTACCAATTTTATGTAAGACCAGAATTTCCTTAGGTTTTCAGCAAGATCTTTTGCTAAGGTATGATGGTGGTAGTGGTTGAATGCTTCGCGCATCGCTCTTTTTGCAGCAGCACGAAACTCTACTAACTTTTGCCTGTCTTCTTTCTCCCGATCTTTCTTGTACTGCTTCCTGGGCATTCTCCGAATTGCGCTGTTAAACCATGGTGGGTCTTTTCCGTCCGTAACCCACTTTTTTGGCACATATTTGTCCAATGCATGATTTACAATGTGTTTAAAATTTGCCCGTAATTCTTCCATGTCCATCGTACCGGAAGTAAATGAAGTCGATTCATTTACTAAGTGGGATGCTAACAACTGCTCATCTGCTCTTTCTAGTAAGAATACTCTCCTAGCCTTCTTGACCGACTTTTTAACTTTTGTAACCATAGTCGTAATGACAAAATCATGATCACTAATCCCTGTCTCAACACCAACACCGTCGATGAGGTTTGGTCTGTTCGTGGCTACCAGATCTAAAATATTTCCATTACGCGTTGGCTGTCGATTTAGCTGCTGAAGACAGTTTTTGGATAATGTATTCAAAAGTAATTCACACGAGGGCTTGTCTGTACCACCTATAATGAATCCATAGACATCCCAATCTATACTAGGTAGGTTGGAGTCGCCTCCGACTAATATAGCATGATCCGGGTACTTCTGCGATACAGAGTGTAGACTCCCTCTGAATGATGCTAGAACTGTCACGGTGGAACCTGGTGGCCAGTAATAACACCTCACAATTAACTTTATTTCCCCTAGCCCTGTTAAACGTGTCCAGATAACTTCACAATCACACTCTACTTCGACCTCAGTAGACACAATATTTTTGTCAACTGCAATGAAGACACCACCTCCTACGGTGTCTAATTCGTCTTTCCGATACACGTTCCAACCCTCACTAAATATTTCAGAACTTCCTATATCAGGGTTCAGCCAGGTCTCAGTCCCAAGAATAATTTGCGCGCCACATGCTTCCCGGAGGGCAGTAATTTCAGGAACTTTATTCCAAACACTCTGAAAATTTACTGCTAATATCTTGATAGCTGAAGTGTCCTTACCCTGAGCGCGTCCTGATTTCCCTGCCTGCACGTTGACTGGTGAGTGTTCATCAAGACACCTCGCACTCCTGCCTAGCCTAAAAAAAACCCATGTGCATGCCGCAAGTACTCTGCTACTCGAGTAGCCGCTTCCTTTGTGTAGTGCACCCCTGACCGATCTAGGGGCGTCCTACAATTCCCCACCCAATAGCGCAAGTCTAGAAATCTGCAGCCAAGACCATCACAGAGTCGACGAAGCCTCTGGTTGAGACCCTCCACTCGGCTCCAAACCAAAGGACCCTGATCCACTCTGGGAACGATGCTGCAAATAAGAGAGCTGTGCTTGCACCCCACGTGCGAGGCCAGCGGTCTTCACCAAATCCGCCAGCCGCCTGTACGAACTGAGGATCGCCTCAGAATCCAAGCGACAGGCATCATTGGTGCCGACGTGAGCAACTACTTGCAGATGAATGCACCCCGTACGCTCGATAGCCGCAGGCAAGGCCACCTCCACATCTTGGATGAGGCCCCCCGGCAGACAAACTGAGTGCACGTTGAATTTCTTTCCAGCCCTGTACACTATTTGCCTAAGGGGCTCCATCACCCGCCTAACGTTGGGGCTCCCAATAACCAGCAAGCCTTTGCACCCGTGTGCCTGCTCGGGCCCTGGTGAAGGAGCGGCCACCTGCCACTGACAGGATGAACAGGCGAGGCCAGCCTCCACATTGGCCCTCCGCCTTGAGCGACGCGAACGCGTTGCAGTCCACCACTCACCCTGAGGTGAGGGCGGCCCCAATGCGCCGGGTACAATAGAAGGTGCCTTGGCGGCCGAGTCAGCGGACGCAGCAAGCGACACCTGGCGTGTCTCAAGCGATGCACCAGACCTTCCACCGTCGCTGCACCTCAAGGCAGCAGCCTGAAGGCAGCTGACCATGGCCAACAGCATGCTCAGCTGCTTGCGAACTGCGGCCAGTTCCTCCTGCGCCCGCACACAGCACACACACACCCTATCCATCCTACTGCTAATAACTAACGACTCCGCGAATTTATACTCTATAGCTATCAATAAGCAATATTACTCCTCTCAGATACGAGAATACACAAGGATTTTATGTAATTAAATATGCAAGAGCACAAACACTCGGAAAGAAATTAAGAATCAAACATCTACGTCTTGGTGATGCCCCTTGAAGGTCAAGACATACTACAAGGTAAACACCCAAGAAAAATGAAGAGTGTAAATTGTAGATCTTAAGGCGAGTTTGGTGTGGCCAGACATGTTGAATGATGTGTCTGAAGTTCTGAGTTATTGATAATTGGATCTGGCTTCACAACTGATGTAAATAGTTGAAAGAATACAGCAGATTATCACTGAAGACATGTTTGTCATTCAGAAAATGGAAATAGTGAGACACACTCTTATAGCACATGGTCGTGTACGGAGTAACTGGACCACAAGAACAAAACAAAATGGTGAGCATATTTAGACAAGGTATCTGTCTGGTGTGAAAAGTGTAAATTGACTCTAAATAATGAAAAGTGTGAAGTAATTCATATGAGTGTTAAAAGGAACCTGTTAAACTTCATTTACATGATAGATCAGTCAAATCTAAAGGCCATAAATCCAACTAATACCTGGGAATTACAATTACGAACAACTTAAATCGGAAAGAACATACAGAAAATGTTGTGGGTAGGTGAACCAAAACTGCGTTTTATTGCACAATCCTTAGAAGATGCAACAGATCTACTAAAGAGATTGCCTACACCATGCTTTTCCCTCCTCTTTTGGAGTAGTGCTGCACAGTGTTGGATCCTCACCAGAGAGAGTTAACAGAGTACATCAAGAAACTTCAAAGAAGGGCAGCATGTTTTGTATCACTGAGAAACAGAGGAGAGAGAAGCATGGGCACGATACAGGATTTGGGGTGGACATAATTAAAACAAAGGCGTTTCTCGTTGCAGCAGAATCTTCTCATGAAATTGAAATCACCAACTTTCTCCTCCGAATGCGAAAACATTTTGCTGATGCCAACCTACATAGGGAGAAATGATCATTGTAATAAAATAAGGCAAATCAGAGCTTGCATGGAAAGATATAGGTGTTTGTTTTTTCCGCCACTGTTTGAGAGTGGAACAATAAAGTACTGTGAAGATGGTTCGATGAACCCTCTGCCAGGCACTTGAGCGTGATTTGCAGAGTATCCACGCAGATACAGATGTAGGTCTAGAATTGGCCTCTTATTGCCAGCCTCCTTTTGGGATCTGCTCTATCTGTCAGATGGATCCTGACTGGGAAGTGGTTGCTTCTGTGGCAGTTGTGATCCACTCCCAATGAGCATTGTCTGACTCATGTTCTTCAATATGATAACTATAGTCTGTGAGATCCCTTCAATACTTGAACCCTGGGCAGGTGGAGATACAGTCTCACAGTGCAACAAGTTCAGCAGTAAGTAGCCTAAGGGATCTTCACCTTCCAAGGGCTTATGTTGTGGAAGGTAAATAGAGCACACAGTGACACTGACAGGGCCATGAACTATGTCTGCCATGGCTTCCAGTGTTTTGGTCCGTCACAGAAAGGAGTGGTATGTGGTCTTGACAAAGACTGGTATCCCAGCATCACCCTGTCACCAGAAAGGCCTTTTTCATGGGGCTATAGTCTCCAAGTAAAAAAAGTATCAGTATCTTTAAAATATGTCTCTTGTAGACATAGGAAGAGAAGTTTTTCCTGTATGAGAAGCCTCAATTTCTTCAAGTGCGTTCTGAACTCATTGATGATACACTGAAATATAGTGGGAAGGTCCTTCTCTGCCTTTCCCATTTCTCTTTACAGGGCTGGGGAATTTCTGATATTAAGTGGTGTGGGTGAGAGACTTTTTGGTTTCAATGTCCATATCTTCTGAATTTATGTAATCTGGTTCATTGCATACAACTAACTAAGGTGGTCTGATTGTTTTAGCTCTTTCCTCTTTTGTTGTTGCTTTTGAACTGAATGTTTTTATTTCTATGGTAGACTGTCCACTAATGGTAACTCCAGGTAGGCTTGACTGTCTGGAGGACATTACCTGCTTTGATATTGGTGTGCTTTTAGAATTACACTTGCATGTACATGCACTCTAGTTTGCATCAATTATCTGTACCCACGTTACTGCATTTATTATTGCTGGATGATTCTTTACCATTATGATAAACAATGTTGCAAAGACAGGTGGCTGTTGTGCCTTGATCATCATCTTAGCATCACTGTGAGGTACTTATTTGGTGTTCTTTATATTTTTGAGTTTTCTTTCATCCCCATTCCAATTCTAGATGACATGACAGCTAAGACAGGGCAGCAGAGTGGGCATAAGGTTCTTTGAATATCAGCTGCTTCACAATTTCTGCAGTGCCTGTCCCTTACATGTAACGTCCACATTCCTGATGCTTAAAGCACTTTTAACAGCCTGGGTATGCAGGGTCACCCTTTAGGCGTAAGAACCCTGCTTTCATGTAAGCTGGGAGCTCAGGCGTCAAAGTTCAGGTAAAAGCTGCTGTTTTCAAGAGCACACCATTAATTCTCTTGATAATATTTCCCTACATCTATGACACTTTCACTTACCCATTCTTCTTTCAGTTCATATATTTACATCGCAATGATACCCTTGTGTAACAAACTCCTTTGCTGTAATTAAAAGAGTATTGTGCAGCCTGTCACAATTTTCCACTCCCCAAGACATCTGGAATTTAATGTTGTCAGTTACAAGGTAGAGGACTCTGCTAGCAAAGTTTGATTTTGAACTTTTTCACTGATTTCAGGTTTCCAGCCATTCCAGACATTGTTTTCTGGATAGAAAAGGATGATAGATTTCAAAACTTTCATCTTATCACATCAGAATTAAAATCAATTTCTGGAATTTGAACTGTGTTGTGCTACTGTATTCCTGTCTCTCATTTTCTGGGACTGTTGTGCTCACCAAGTCATCCACCCTATTTACTAGGAGCGGTTTTTTCTATCAATCTTAACTTCTGTAGAAGTCTCTTGAGCAGCTATGAAAGTAAGAGTCCACCCAAACAGACTCCTACTTGTCTGGGTAACCCTTACACATTTGAAGTGCCTTACGATCAGGACAGATAAGCAAAGATCTTCACTCCCTTCGACACACAAGGTTCCACTGCTGCACAGTGGTTGCCCATTCATGAGCAAAACACAGTTACGGTTCACACTTGCTGCCACCAGCTTAGTGAAGCCATGTTTGCTGAACCCAAACACAGCCAATGAGGACTGATCTTTGTGAGGTGCTCACCAAATCTGCGCCATATCAGAAACCTCTACCATTAATATCCCTCCTTCCTGCCCCCACTTGAAATTCAGGCATGATAATCTTAGAAGTTCCAACTATCAAATTAATTTAACTTAAAAATAGCTCCAACAGATGGGTATCTGTTGAGAAGCCAAATAAATGTGTGGTTCATTTTCAGTAGTTGCAGACTGTAATAATTGCAATTCCAAGGAAAGCAGGTGCTTATATGTGTGAACGTCACAGAACTATCAGTTTAATAAGTCATGGCTGCAAAATACTAACACAAATTGTTTACCAAAGAATTGAGAAACTAGTTGAAGGTAACCTCGGGAAAGATCAGCTTGGATTCTGGAGAAATGGAGGAGCAAGTGAGACAATGGTTACCCTACGACTAATCTTGGATGACAGGCTAAGGAAACTCAAAACTATAGTATTTGTAGAATTGGAGAAAGCTTTTCAAAATGTCAACCTGAATACTCTCTTTTGAAACTCTGAATGTAACAGGGGTAAAATATAGGGAGCAAAAGATATATACAACTTGTACACAAACCACCTGGCAGTTATTACAGTCTAGCGGCTTGAAAGGGGAGCACTGGGTGAGAAAGGAGTGAGACACAGTTGTAGCCTATTCTCAATGTTATTCTGTCTGTACACTGAACAAGCAGTAAAGGAAACCAAATAAAAATTTGGAGAAGGAATTAAATTGAAGGCAGAAGAGATAAAAGCTTGTCAGTGAGACTGTAAGTCTGGGTAGTAAAATAACTGATGATGGCTGAAGCAGAGTGGACATAAAATGCAAACTTTATTTTTCCGAAGAAGTGAAATTTGTTAACATCGAATATAGATTTAAGTGTGAGCAAGTCTTTACTGGATGTATTTATATGGAGTGTAGCCATGTATGAAAGTGATACATGGAGAATAGGAGTGTGTGAAATGTGGTGATGCAGGAGAATGATGAAGATTAGATAGGTATATCATGTACCCAATGAGCAAGTACTCTACAGAATTGGAGAGAAAAATTTGTGAAATAACTTGACTACAAGAAGGGCTTGTTTGATAGGACACATTCACATGTCACAGGATCATCAGTATTGAAGAGAAATGTTTGTGTGTGTGTGTGTGTGTGTGTGTGTGTGTGTGTGTGTGTGTGTGTGTGTGTGTGGGGGGGGGGGGGGGGGGTTAAGTTGTAGAGGAAGACCAAGAGATGAATAAAGAAGCAGATTCAAGAGGATGTAGGTTGCAGTAGTTATTCAGAGATGAAGAGGCCTGCATAGGATAGAGTAGCATGGAGAGCTGCATCAAATCAGTCTTTGGACTGAAGACACCACCACCACCACCACGAAAGAAACAACGAGGAAGAGGGGATATGTTTTTTTTTACTTCACGTATTTCTTTTCTTTTCCACCTTCTTGTGGAAAGAAGAATCTTGAGTTCAATTTTTTAAGACCGTATGTGTCCACTTGTCACTGTTGTTGCTCGGTTGGCCAACATTTTTTTTTTTTATCTGCATTAGCCTCAAAGGTTTTCATTAATATGTCTGACACTCATATATTGCACAAGAGATTGTTGTGATACAAAAAACAATTCTACTGCAGTGTGGTCCATGTACTGTTCATTAATGGCAGAAAACATCTGTTGTCTTTAGTAGTGTTCATGTGTGTTTTGACCTGAGCTCGCACACATTCTGAAAAAGTGTTACCCATTATGTCTGACAGACTGTTTCAGCATGTTTTTGGTGATAGGAATTTCAAATGTTTTTACATATATAAAATCTTTTCGAAATGTTCTTGGGTATTCAAACAGTTGGTGTCATCAACATCTGTCTTGTTTTATGTACACAATGTTATATATCTATCTGCCTACACATTCCACACACTGTGTGCAGAAATTAGGTTGTCATCTTGTGTCATCTGAAAGTTTTCTGTTATACAGCATACATCCAGTTTGCCATGTACATTATCCCACTCTGAACACATACAAACTTGGTGTCCTCTGTCTTGGTACTCATACTAAACTTCTACTAAAAAAATCTATCAAACAGTCTCTGTTGCAGAACTCACCACTGTATCTATCACTGATCCACGCAGTGGTCCTTGAAGTTTCTCCAATAACTTCTGACCAACAAGCATCGACAACCAATTAGGCTTCAAAACACAAAGAAACTGGCCTATGCTTTCACTTTTCATACCTGTAACACAATTACAAAATAATCACAGAAACATTAATTTCAAAAATCTTGGTACCAAATTACTAAGTGTGGTAATCCTGTCAGAACAGCCTATATCAACGAAAATAATCAATGTTCAAAAATACAATTAGATAGTTAAGAAAATTCACTCACCATGTGGGAGCAGGAGAAAACACACATAAAAGACGTGGAAATCACAAGCTTTCAGAGGCAGTGGCTACTTCTCCTAGCAGAAAAGGGGGGGGGGGGGGGGGGGGGGGGAATGAAGAGTGATGAAGGAAAAGCACTGGTGAGGTTTAGGAAATGGGGTCTGTTACAGAGAAGTTGCCCAGAACCCCAGATCAGGGAAGACTTACTGGATGGGATCAAAAGTAAAGATTCACTGTTGCTGCTGGTACCAAATTAACGGCAGAAGCTACAGTAATAAGCAAGAAAGGGGTTATTGAAAAAACATCGTATAAGCATCAATAAAAACAGACAACTAAGGCAGACAGGAGGGGGGGGGGGGGGGGGAATTAATAGCTAGGTTCTAAATAAAAAGAAATAGAAAAACAAAAGGGCAGAAATAAAGGTAATAGTTACTGAAAAGAAATGCTGTCACCACAAAAAAATTAATGTAAATTTAGGCCAGATTGCTGTCAAGAATCAAGCATATGTAACGCCCATTCCCACCTGCAGAATTCTGAGAAACCCTTGTCAGAGGGGGAATCCAGATGGCACCTGTGGTGGAACAAGCACCAAGCTCATGACTATTATATTGTAGAGCACGCTCAGAAACTGAATATTGGGTGTTGCCAGTATACATCCTCTGTCTACGTGGGCAACAAGTGAGGCAGACTGGGTCTTATTTAAGGGCATGACTGTAGGAAATCATAGCCTTGTTGATTAATACATTGATTACCAGAATACTATCGAGTAACAAGAGGTGTACTCCTAAGTTTTCTTTTGGGGGGGGGGGGGGCAGCAGTATCAGGATTGGGTGTGATGACACACCTGTACAGTGAAGGACAAGGTGAAAATCATGGTGTACTGTTGTAAAGTGTCTGCTTCTAAACAAATATGTTTGCTTCGAATGCCAAGACTGTACAGTAGGGAATGTTTGACACGAAATGGATGGCAGCTGTCAAAATGTAAGTACTGTTGCTTGTTAATAATTTTAACATAAACAGAAGTGTGTTGCTGACCCTCAGAAAAGGTGAGGTCAACATCAAGGAAAGGGACATTAGATTTGGAATCAGACCACGTGAAACATAATTGGGAGCATGTATGTAGAGATCCCAAAAATTTCAATAGGTCAGCCTCACGAGTTTGTATGACAATTATGTTGTCAACATACCTAAAACGAACCATGGGCTGACGACTTATGGATCCCAGGGAAGCCCGTCCAAGTGATCCATGAAAATGTTGGCATAGATAGGAGCCATCCTGGTTCCTACAGCCATACGCTTGATTTGTTTGTATGCCTGCCTCTCATAAGTAAAGTAGTTGCTCGTAAGTATAAAGGCGATCACATTGAGCAGAAAGGAAGTCATAGGTTTGTAATCACATTGGCACTGGTTGAGGTAATGTTAGCAGCAGACAGACCATGTACACAGGGTATGTTGGTGTAGAGGGAAGTGGCATCAATGTTGACAAGTAGGGTGTGTGGTGGGAGTTGGCTCAGCCTTCACTGGATGTAATTACCCCAACCAGCCTGATTCAAAAGCAGATTTCCTGGGCCATCAATCCAGTCCTGGTACTGCTGGTCCCTCCAATAAACAACTTTGGACCACGCCACTTGTCACTCAGTGTCATCCTGGTCTGGAGTGTATTAGTCAGCTACTTTGACAAGGCCATGACTTCCTAAAATCATGCCCTCAAATGAGATCCATTCTGTCTGAGATTTTGCCCACCACAACTAGCATAGCTTTTCTTTGCCCTCCCACTCTCTGCAATACTCTTGTCAGGGCCTATGTTCCTTCTGCACCCATTTCTCTACACTATGGCTCCTACTGCTGAGACCGTCCTCGATGCAAGTCTTGCCCTATGCGCCCACCTGCCACGACCTGTACCATCCCAGTAACTGGCAAAACATATACTATGAAAGGGAGAGCCACCTTTGAAATGACACGTCATATACCAGTTGTTATGCAAACACTATTCGACCTTTTACATCAGCATGACTACCACCAAATTATGTTAGGATGAATTAACATAGGCAGAGACTGTATACTGGCAACACACAATGTGCTGTTGTACAGCATGCTCTAGAACATGACAATTGTGACCTTCGTGCCTGTTTCACCACACACGCCATCTGGATTATTCCCACAGGCACCAGTTCTCACAATTCCACAGGTGGAAACTAGCACTACACCAAGACCTCGGTTCTCACCACCCACCTGGGCTTAATTTACGTTAATTTCTTCTGTATCAGTATTTCTTCACAGTAATTACTCCTTCCTTCAATCCATTTTAGTTTTGTACATCTTTCATTTTCTTACTTGTCCAGTTTTCTCCCTCCTCTCCCATCTCTGTTGCATTCAAAGCACTTAGCTTTTCACTCTCATTTAAATCTTACATGATGTTCTAGCAGTAATCTCTGTCTTGCATATTACCCTGTCTTCCACTTATAAGCTCTCATGTTTTCAAATCTTGTATGTGCACTCCCCAACAATCAGTCTTTCCTTCTCATCCAGTCCGGTAAGCCTCAGCTGACCTGTGGTTCTAGGTGGCTTTCCCTAGGCCTCTCCAGGCCTTTTCATTCACCCCTTTGCTTTCCAATTCAACCCTTCTGGCTGAAGAAGGAGCCAATGGCTCCGAAATATCGCCTAATTAAAGCCTTCTTTTATGTGTGTGCTCTGCCAATACTTGGAGAGTAGATTTTTTTATCTATCCAATCACACTATACTTCAACATATGGATTTGAAGATCGAGATTTGTTTCTACGGTCATTTGAACGGAGGAGGAGTTTTTCAAAGCCGCAAACCATCACTGAAAGAGAGAAAAAAATGAAGCAGCACACAAAACCATGAGATTATATATATATATTTTACAAAGAATAGCAGAAACTTTCACTGTGTAAAACTAACTTGAGTTTACTTTCTGACACAGACTGGCAGTTATGTTAAAATTTTTGGTCACTGGGAAACATTTCAATTGTTGGGCCTTTGCAACAAAAGTCAGCAAATACATTAATTACAATAAATAAAACTGTCCGCCTCCGGAAGCTGAGTGGTCAGTACGACAGAATGTCAATCCTATGGACCCGGGTTCAATTCCCGGCAGGGTCGGAGATTTTCTCTGCTCAGGGGCTGGTTGTTGTGTTGTCCTTATCATCATCATTTCATTCCCGTCGACATGCAAGTCACCAAAGAGGTGTCAAATCGAAAGGCTTGCACCCGGCAAATGGTCTACCTGACAGGAGGCCCTAGTCACACGACATTTTTTTAATAAATGAAATTGACTACTGCATGTAGTACTTTTATTAAATTAACAATAAAGATCCAGAATTTTTTAGTGGGAGGGGAGGATGGAAGGAGGAAGACCTGAACCTGCTACCTTTCTCTTTCACAGCTCAAGATGCTATCAACTAAGACAGAGCTTTAACCCTGGCTGCATTAAGGCATTTTCCATGACTGGTTACTTTGTGCTCACTCTAAAAGAAAATTAAAATAAAACAATATTCATTAACAGTTATTGTATTACAACAACAACAACAACAACAACAACAACAACAACATAGTTTTCAGTGTTGCTGACCTCAGGCTCCCTACGAACAGCTGTTAAACTCAAACTAGATCACCAGAATGAAGCCAGCGTAATTGAACCTGCCAAAACAATTGCCTGGGCCACAGGCCTGGTAGTGGTTAAGGAATCAAAAGGATTCCTTCTGACTCTTTGGAGATTTAGGGTCAACCATCAATGGCCAGGCACATGTGGAAATCCACCCAATACCATGTCTGGAGATGATCTCACAAAGCTTGTCAGCGGTGGATATTTTTCTCGACATTGCCAATGCTTATTTACGGATCTCACCACATGAAAAATCGCAACTCTTTATGGTCCTCGATACACCCTTTGGCTTGTAGAAATGCAAACATTTGCCCTTTGGGATTTCTTGTGTTCCAGCAATCTTCAAGAGATACCTGTAACAGTTAACCATCTCCATCCCAGCTTGTACCAATTACCTGGACGACTTAACTATGCTACGTCGTGTGATGCAGGGCTCAAGTGCCACCTATAGAAATGGCAGTTTTTTCAGGTGCAAATGGAATAACTTGGACACTTGGTCAACAAAGACAGAATTCAGCTCACTTACCGCAACATTTCGGCTGTCGACTCTCTCCCACATCCCCAAAACCTAGAAGAGCTTCAGGCCTTTTTGGGTATAGTGAATTATTATTCTAAGTTTCTCCCACAAGAAACACACATTATGCACCAACTTAACCAAATGCGAAAAAAGGGCATTCAATTTCAGTGGTTGGCTGCCCGTGAGCATGCTTTCCAAGACCTGAAGAACACGTTACACTTAGTGCCCAGCCTTATGCCCTTTTCTCCATAATGTCCAGCTGCTGACTCTTCCCCCTATGGCACTGGTACAGTGCTGGTGTACTTTAATGACGAAGGCACTTAGCAACCATTCCCCTATAAATCTAAGACACTGTTGCCTGCTCAAAGAAGCTACTCAAAGGTCAAGAAAGATTCTCCGGTGATCATCTTTGTCATTAAAAAATTCCATGTGTACCTCTTTGCAATCAACTTTACTCTCATTTCTGACCGCAAGCCACTGGTAGCACTCTTCAGGCCACACTTTTGGCTTCCAATGTGGAAGGCTCAAAGGCTCCACCATCGAGCTCTTTTCCTCAGTGCCTACAATTACACCATTAAGTACAAGCCTACTGCGCAAACACAGATGCGCTATTGTCTACTCTCAAACCCACACCCATTATTTGACCAGTAGATCTCTTGTTTCCACAATGATACAGAATGACAAAGCACCTTGGATGGGTTGCACATTACTGCTACTCACATCGCTGCCGACATGGGCCCTGACCCTATCTTACAACGTGTCACACACTATGTACTACAAGGGCGGCCTATTTATTTTTCAAAATCTGCTGGAACCAGGCCTGAGCTCATCTCACTCGTCTTTTGTCTGTTGTCTCTGATCTGCCTCTGCATCCTGCTGGATGCAGAAGCAATACCCACCCTGTTATCATCCGGGTACGTCACAGATGACAGCCCTTGCCAGGCAACATTCCTACTGGCCAGGACTGAACAAAACATGGAGGTCATGGTGCACAGCTGTCCTGCATATGTTCAATATCATGCTGCTCCATCAAAGACTTCCGCACCCAGGCCTACTCCCTGTTGCTCTGGAACTGCATTCATCTGGACTTTGCTGGTCTCTTTGTGGGCTCTACGTGGCTCATTGTGGACATTTCTTCCAACTACCCAAAGGTGGTTAGCATGGTGTCCACCCATACAGCTGCCACCCTCAATGTACTTATCCAGATTCTCTCCACCGAAGGGACACACACTTGTGTCAGACAACAGGTTTTAATTCATGGCGGCAGTCTTTGAACAGTTCTGCAATGGCAATGGATCAAACACCTGTTTAGCCCAACTTTTTACCCACCATCCAATGGCAAAGTGGAATGGATGGTACGATGGTTTAAACAACAAATAAAGAAAGCAGTGGGCGCATCTACCACTACATTGGCACTCACCATGTTCCAAAGCACCTACAGGGCCACCGCTGTCCTGCAGCTCCTCTGTGGACAAAGCCACATACTCTCTTCCATCTCTTGGTGCCACAGCCCTCAGAACCCTGAATCTGACATGCTGGATGATACCTCCCAGTTTCAGTGGTCTGAGCACGTTCATAAGAAGCAAAATCTTCATGGATGCCAGCTATGTGGTGGCCACCCATGGGCAGCATCTTATGACAGTCAATACTCCAAGAGTCAACACACCAACCAGCTCTGTCCCCGCCTACTGAGTGCACATCAATCAGTGGGTTGCTCAGTGTTGGAGTTACCATGCTTGCAAATCCATCAATCACATTAGTACACTCTGCACCCTAGAGCACCATCTGTGATTCCTGTGGATGCAAGTAAGGAGACAGAAACCTCACCACAGCATCCATCCAATCAACAGTCATCTCCCAGACCATCGTTTCCTAGTGCACTGCCCCATGACTCATGTTCCTTCTCTCAGCTGGTGACTCCTCTGCTGGAACACCAACTACATGGAATTAGACAACAGCCGCTGGCCGTTGCCCCTAAAATTTGCAAATGCTATGCAGGGGCCACACAATTATGCCAAACTATCGGTGCTCATGGCCACACTATATAGCTAGCTGTGCAGAGGCCCGGATCTCAGTTGTGTTCCAACTGTGACCTCATATTGTTTGTTGCACTCATCATTGTTTGGTTCCTGATATTGCTATGTACAGGGTCTCAATTTGCTTCACTCTCTGGACTTGACATCCTGCCTTGTTTTCTTTGCTGTCTGTCCAGCACTGTTTTGTCTTTCCATATTTTTCAGCAAATCACTGTTGACGTCTTTAGCTGGTTGGCCAGTGTCTTCTGGTCGTGTCCGAATCTGGTTACCATAGCAACATTGAGAATATGGATATTGTGCACGAGTAAATTGACATTAGACACTGTACTTTAACTATATTCAATTTAAAGCAAAAAATGGGGTGTAGATTCAACTGAGTTAATGAATAATTTCTACTAGTATGTGTGTCAGCTGGTTGTCAGCATTATTCGCGGTTCAAGCCATTGACACAGCCATCTTCATCGCAATTTCCTCGACTTTTCTTCGGCAATTGCATACAGAGTTAATGGATCATTTTATGCATGTCTATTTTTGTAAGGCAACTGTGTGATTTATGTGCCAGGTGCTGCCACAGACTGCCACTGGAGAGCACTGAGGGCACAAATCATGATGAGGAGTACATTCCCTGAGATGTAGCAGGTCATTTCAGAATGCGCAGCAAGTATGACAGACACCACGTCTGCTGTGCTTCTCAATGAGAAACATGGCCCATTCGCCCATGTGAGGAAGGCTTTAAGGGAATCAGCCTGCCCAACAATGCTATACTACTGTGTATTGTATTACTGTTGAGACCAATGTGAGACAATATCAAGTCTCATGTCAACAGTTACCAAACGTACTGTGCTCCTGAACTCTGGCACATTAATTTAGAACCATTTCTGGATAGAACACAAAACAGTTATGAATTGTTGGCGGCTGTACAGTTAATGCACACCACCAGTTGAAATTTGCTAGGACATATTTGTGGCAAATTCCTTGGAATCGTGCACGACTTGGTGCTTGCAGGTGTGAATCAAGGCAGCACCACAAAAATCAACACACTGATTACAATTACAGTCCCAGTTTCAAAACACTGTAAAAAATAGCTACTGCTCAGAATGATGTCACATTTGAATAGAATATTATTGAAGAATGGAGAAACGTATTGGGGGGGGGGGGGGGGTGTTAGCTAAAATTTCGCCATTAGATGGCACTGTAAGCAGCAAAATATAGAATATCGAAATAAAAGACTTGGTGTACACAGCCATTCCTCAGTTGTGTCTGAGATGCTCAGCACAACTGTCTCAATGCTCTGCATAAATTCTGAACACTCAAGGGTATGAAAAAGACACTGGTCTGATGTCTGCTAAGGGCCTGGAGAAAATGGTGTGGGAAAAAGACAGGTTCTTTCGAAGTGCAATATGACAGAGGGAGGAAAACAACTGATCCAACATCAGTAGAAGTAGTGTCTACAGCACTGCATGTTGAATAATGGTGTGCAAGCATACAGTGCACAGGAAAGTGCCTCAACTTTAGACATGCCTGTGAGGACTGTCTACGGAACATCCTGTGTTGGTAGCCATACAAAATTACCCTTGTTCAGGAATTTCCTCATGCTGACCTGCCAATAAGACAAACGTTTGCTATAGACTTTCTTGCTCGCATGGAATTGGACAATGAATGGCCATGGAGCATTCTATGGACAGACACAGCCCACTTCCGTCTCAAAAGAAATGTCAATACACAAAATTGTAGAATATGAGCAACGGAAAATCAGCTACATCAACTGGTACTGCTTCATTCTGCAAAGGTAACTGTGTGGTGCGGTTATCAGTTATTGCAAGACTATATTTTTTGTTTTACAAGGAGATGGTCCCTGCAGGTTCTGTTACCTGTACCATCACTTGTAAATGCTATGAAAGTGTTTTGTGTATTAACATTAGTCTGACCCGTCAACAGAAAGGATGTGGGGGCAGTATCATTTTTATGCAAGACTGTGCTCCTCTGCACATTGCAGAGCCAGTGAAGCAACTGCTGCATAAACGTTTTGGAAATACTAGAAGTATCAGCTGTCATTTTCCTACAGCCTGACCAGCCAGATCACTTGATGTTAATCTGCATGACTTCTGGCTGTGGGATTATCTGAAAGACACTGTGTTCAGTGCTCTGATACAAACATAACTGAATCAAAGGTATGCATTGTGACATTCTGAATGTGATTCCTGGGGCACTCCTGTTGGTCATGTAACATGGTGTTTCTAGATTTCAAATCATGGCGGAAAATGATGGACAGCACACTGAATGCGTCTCAAGCCAGACGCAAAAAAATTAAAAACCTACTTCACTGCTGCTTTTTATGCAGTTTCAAGCCTCAGGACAGTTGAACCCAATGTCACTGCTGCTTTTTATGTAGTTTTTGGCCTCAAGACAATTAAAACCCAATGTTGTTTATGACGGTACTGGGCCACTATACATTGAAGTACTTGTTACACTCAGTTTAATTGAGTGGCCCAAACATGTGGCTGATCTCAATGTTTGGCTACATTTTTTGTCATAGGGTGGTGCCAGCTCTCACACGTCATAAACTCAATATTAATAATTGATGCTATAAGACTTCACTATAAAATTCACATGTTGCGATCACGGCACTCGACAGTCTGTTCACAATTCACAAAATACACTCTTGTCTGCTGTCCTAAACCACTATATTGCGATCCACTTTATCGCTTTCGAACGTCGCTATATACGTGCTTGTCCTTGGATGTGGCTACCCCAGATGGGCAGCACATCCGGCTCTTAGTGTCGCTCAGAACAAACTCCCCCCCATCAGAGATGGCCACCCTATGCACCCTCGAAACGACTGCCTAACTCAAAACAATGTTTGACAAAAAAATTATGAATACTCTAAAACTAGACACAAAAAGACATATGATACACTGAAAAATATGGACATTTTCTGGGCAATAACAATTTAAAGTCCAATTTTTCATACCTGCCACTGGTTTTCACAAATAATGTTCTTGTGGCATGATTTTGCTTTTCCCAGATTTTTTGGATACTAAACAAAATAAACAATTGAAAATACTTACTTAACTACTCATCCACCTCTTTCAACTTTAAAATGCTGCCACTAGTTTTGCCTCTTTAAATTTATTTATTACCCAAAACAGATTCTCTCAGTCGAATCCTATATTCCAACCTCTCGTTCAAAATTGGTACTTATTCAGCTAAATCAGCTATGAATGCACAATGCAGCTCTACTAGCTGCATCCGTAAACACTTTGTTCATATTAATCGGCCAAAGCATTGCCAACATATTAGCTTTTGAACTTTCATAAATTTACGATTTTTATGACGACTATAACTTTTAAACTATTATATATATTTGTTGTGCATCTAGATAATTTAGTTTCACATATTTTTCCGTCCATGAGTGCCAACTCGCATCTCTGTGTCACTCTTAGTTTTGTTTTTATCAATTTTTATCTGGCATACAAATTTCACCTAGCGCGCAAACTCAGCCATAGGTGCCCCTGCCAACTCCCACTCAGGTTTTTCCAAGGCTGCGTAAACGCTAGCCGCTCGCCATGGCCCCATAGGAACCGCCAACCATGTGCTCTGCGGTGGGAAACTGCCACTCTAAACTCCCACCACAGCTTGTATGCTCACAAATTTTGCTTTTTATGTGGTTTTTGGCCTTAGGACAGTGAAAAACTGATTTTTCTCATTCAAAGTGGTATGACTTTGCCGTGGTGGATGGGCTTATCGAACTAGCAGGACTACAACTGTTGAACGTCAAACTTGTTCCGTCATGCATATTGCGCAGTACGGTTGGTTTATCGTGCAGCTCACACCATAGCTGTCACACTGCAATTCAGCTGTCATTTGTAGCCGAATCCATTTATGTTATGACGCTTGCAGCACCATCTACTGCAGGGATTAACATCTCACTTATTCTGAGTGTGAGAACTCGTGTCCGCTCACATTCTAAGTCACATGCAGAGCAGTTGCAGTGAGGTGGGGAGTGCAGGATATGTGCACACATTATGCGGTTGCAACAACACGAGAGAAGTGCCAACTGTGGAACTGGTGTGAGGAATCTTAGCATTTTACACGTAAGTTAGCTTTGCAGAATGTTTGAGTGTTCCATAAGTTTATTACTTTCAGGAAGGCACTACACAACTTACCACGTGAAACAAGGGAGCGGAAAACACAAAGTACGCTCTCTGTGGAGGAGGAAACATTAAGTGAGTGTGCTGGTCTGACGAGCTTCAAAACAGCTTAATTTTAATGAAGTCTTTGTGCTCTTTCACAGATGGTGATTTCATGAATAAATACTTGATAGTTGCTGCTGAATATTTATGTCCACTTGAAGTAGAACAATCTTTCATTGCGCTGTTATCAAAGGTGACAATCGCTGGTCCCGCGCAGGTTATGGCAGACAACATTCACAGCCCTGCTTGCAAAATATTTTGTGTGTGTTGCATGTTCTTTAGCACTCTCTAAAAGTGTAGATATCACAGGCACAGAGCTGTGATATTCCCAGCAGCCTTGAAGAAAGTGTGGAAATACACATTTGTCACTGAATTTATTAGTTCGTGTGTCTACACATGGAGTGAGAGTCATGCTGGTGGGAAACAAGATCAGGATTCATAGCACAATTTAATGTGAAAGTGAAAAAGCTTCGAGTACTCAATTTGCACTGAACTGCAGCTTGACATATCTGATCTGTAAATCAATAAGGAACATAAACACAGTCTAAATTTCTTCTAGTATTTACCTGAGGACCAATTTCTCCAATTTCCTCATTAACACAAGTCTCTACACTCTCCCCACCCACCCACCAATTTTTTGTGACGATGGAAGGGGGTACAGTACGCCCTGCTTGCAGGCCTGCTTTCACCATCTGCTCGTGGAGCACAAAGCTCTAATGTGTTGGTAAAATTTTCATTGAAATACTTTTTTTGTTTTTGTAACTTTTCGCCCTTCTTTGATAATATTCCATTCAAATTTTACTTCATTCTGTGAATTTTTTTTAATACAGTGTTTTGAAACAGGAGCTATTTATAATCACTCAGTACTTGAAGGAAGATTTATTAGGGATCCATAGTTTAATATAAATCAGTTTATAATCTGAAGACATACCTTCAACAGGTATTTACATGTGCACCTAGATGAACACTGAACATTCAACCCCCACATATGGAAAGGGAGTTGTATGGTGGGGAAAATTACTAACATGGCACAAAGGTTTCATTTGCCCAAACTTTACTATACCATGAGTCTATATAAATTGTAATTGTGGGCTATGGTGCCAGTACTTAGCCACACAGGTTGTAACTGGTGAGATCTGTCACTGTGGTCAGGAAAGTTCAGCGAGGAACACTGGCACAATTATGTGGGGTCTTTGGCTTCACTTCTATGGATAAATTGGTAAAAAATAGTCTCGATTGTACAGTTGTTCGAGTGTCATCGAGACTAATTTTACTTAACTGACAGATTGCTGTTTGCCAATAATGTTATATAGAACTTCTATGGGTGCCCCAACAATATTAATGAGCATTTGTCCCCTGAACCTACACATAAGAAAAAAGGCTGCCATCTATTGGCTGGAAAAAAAGGTACAAAAAGACGTGAAATTCTTGGGGAAATGGCAACAAATTCATTAGCAATAAATAATGTAAAATTTCAGAATGCCAGCAGAGAAAGTCATCAGACACAGGAAGAAGAACGTTTCAATTTCTTCCTGATGTAAATGAAAGGCATCAGGTAACATTCTGACCCAAGTAGGGGAGCGGTCAATTATCTTTCTGGACATAGGCCATTTCCTACATATCTGTACAGAATCAGTGAGAGGGGAATAAGCAGCTGTGATTGTGGCAAACTTGGTATTCCAGATCAGGGCCTATGAGAATCTTCCTTATTTGAAGATCCAGCAAAAGACTTCCAGCAGGTGTTAAGAAGTAAAACTGTGTATGACATAAATAGGGCAAAAGAGGAACTCCACCATTGCAGTCCTAAGTCTGGGGCCTCATCTCACAAGTGATGGGGATGGAGGAAGGGGGGAGGGGGGGGGGGGGGAAGTAACACCTTGTAAATAAAGCTGGGTCCATTTGGCTCTGGATGGTAGCACCTGGTGAGGGCCCTTGTCTAGGTTTACTGGGTGAAACCTGGTCAACAGTCTCTCAAAGGTGGAAGGGAAACTCAGATTCCCAACATCAGAGAGAGTGGAAGAACCACATTCAGGACTCACAACCGTGGTTGTATTTTCTTGTGGGCTACTCCCAAAGTAACTTTCATCACTCATGGAAGTGTGTGATGTAAACTATTTTATGCTAGGTGGATAGCCCACTGTACACCAGTACATCAACAGACATTCTTATTCTGAGGAGCCTGCAACATCACACAGACAAGTCATAGTGTCTTGGAACCTCACCCAAATTTTAATATGAACAATCAACATACTTAGCAACTTTTAATGTAAACTCATTGTTGAAGATGGAAAAAGTATTACAACATACTCGTAGCAGTCACTAAAAGAAACGCTGTACATGGATACATATACCTTCAACTCCAAAGGTTTTAGGATGTGCAAAGGCAAAGTAGGACCGTGTGTGATGAAAAATGTGCCACATCTTGGAACAGCCTTTATAATAGACAAAAATATCTTAAACCCAATAGCTGACTTTGATTCCCCATTGGAAAGATACTCATTTCTTACATTCACAATCACAAGCAAAATCTACACACTCATCAGTGCCCATGTCACTATAAATGAAAATAACAAGAAAAACAAAGAAAATGTGGAAACCTTTTGGAACCCACTAGATGACATTATTCAGAAAATTACTGATAAAAACTTCATCATTCTTCTTGGAGACTGTAATGCACAGATTGGTAAAGAAAAAATACAAGAAAATTGTTGGAGATTATCCTGTCCATAAAAGTCCAAACAGAAGTGGCACCAGGCTAATACACTCCTGGAAATGGAAAAAAGAACACATTGACACCAGTGTGTCAGACCCACCATACTTGCTCCGGACACTGCGAGAGGGCTGTACAAGCAATGATCACACGCACGGCACAGCGGACACACCAGGAACCGCGGTGTTGGCCGTCGAATGGCGCTAGCTGCGCAGCATTTGTGCACCGCCGCCGTCAGTGTCAGCCAGTTTGCCGTGGCATACGGAGCTCCATCGCAGTCTTTAACACTGGTAGCATGCCGCGACAGCGTGGACGTGAACCGTATGTGCAGTTGACGGACTTTGAGCGAGGGCGTATAGTGGGCATGCGGGAGGCCGGGTGGACGTACCGCCGAATTGCTCAACACGTGGGGCGTGAGGTCTCCACAGTACATCGATGTTGTCGCCAGTGGTCGGCGGAAGGTGCATGTGCCAGTCGACCTGGGACCGGACCGCAGCGACGCACGGATGCACGCCAAGACCGTAGGATCCTACGCAGTGCCGTAGGGGACCGCACCGCCACTTCCCAGCAAATTAGGGACACTGTTGCTCCTGGGGTATCGGCGAGGACCATTCGCAACCGTCTCCATGAAGCTGGGCTACGGTCCCGCACACCGTTAGGCCGTCTTCCGCTCACGCCCCAACATCGTGCAGCCCGCCTCCAGTGGTGTCGCGACAGGCGTGAATGGAGGGACGAATGGAGACGTGTCGTCTTCAGCGATGAGAGTCGCTTCTGCCTTGGTGCCAATGATGGTCGTATGCGTGTTTGGCGCCGTGCAGGTGAGCGCCACAATCAGGACTGCATACGACCGAGGCACACAGGGCCAACACCCGGCATCATGGTGTGGGGAGCGATCTCCTACACTGGCCGTACACCACTGGTGATCGTCGAGGGGACACTGAATAGTGCACGGTACATCCAAACCGTCATCGAACCCATCGTTCTACCATTCCTAGACCGGCAAGGGAACTTGCTGTTCCAACAGGACAATGCACGTCCGCATGTATCCCGTGCCACCCAACGTGCTCTAGAAGGTGTAAGTCAACTACCCTGGCCAGCAAGATCTCCGGATCTGTCCCCCATTGAGCATGTTTGGGACTGGATGAAGCGTCGTCTCACGCGGTCTGCACGTCCAGCACGAACGCTGGTCCAACTGAGGCGCCAGGTGGAAATGGCGTGGCAAGCCGTTCCACAGGACTACATCCAGCATCTCTACGATCGTCTCCATGGGAGAATAGCAGCCTGCATTGCTGCGAAAGGTGGATATACACTGTACTAGTGCCGACTTTGTGCATGCTCTGTTGCCTGTGTCTATGTGCCTGTGGTTCTGTCAGTGTGATCATGTGATGTATCTGACCCCAGAAATGTGTCAATAAAGTTTCCCCTTCCTGGGACAATGAATTCCCGGTGTTCTCATTTCAATTTCCAGGAGTGTAGAACTTTGCCAAGCTCACCATCTAATTCTTAAATTTATAGTTTTCAAAACACTACCATGAAAACAAATGATATGGATATCTCCAATTCTAAACCCAGGATAATTTCAACTCGATCATGTGACAATCACGGCAATTTATCGCAAAGAAATCATGATGATAGGGTACTCGGGGAAGCAAACTTGGATGTGGACAACCACCTCTCTAAAATTAAGTTCAAAGTCATCCTGAACAGGAAATACAGCACAAAACAAAACAAGGGTAAAAAATACAGCACCAAAAAATATTAAAATCAGATGAATTCATAAAAGCAAGAGAAACAGTTCAGACTCAAAGTTAGGAGGATATCAAGGAAAATCTCTTTACTATGGCCAAATGAATAGCACCCAATATAAAAAGCAAAAAGCATGCCTGGTGGTTGCTAGAATATGATGCCCTCCATGAAACAAGAAAACAGGCATTGCAAAATTGGTAATCACAGAAAACAGAAGAAAGCAATTAATATCATTAGATCATTAGGGTTAGAAAAGTGGTAGATAGAAGTATAAAGAGGATTAATAAAAGTCATGAAAACAGATTTCTTTCCCAAATTGATGAAGAATTTACTAAAAAACACAAAAAGCTTTCACAGAATGTTCAAACAAATGTTATCAAGATAGAAAGCTCCCACCCTCCAAATTAGAGCTGTAAATGGGACCATTGCTCACAAAGACACACAAAATTGCAAGATACTAGCATGTACTTTGAGAAGCTCCTGAATTGTGAACCCATCCTTGAAAAATTTGAATCTATCCGAAATAACAGTCAGAAGCTGGATTCAGAACCACCAGCGTCTGAAGAACGACAAAAGATAATTTCAGAACTGAAAAATAACAAAGCATACAGAGGAAACCAAATAGTAACCGAAATATGGAAAAAAATCTGACAAAAATGCAATTACATCCCTTTAATGTGTTTTAGATAAAATCTGGAAAGAAGAAGAGATCCCTGCAGAATGGATAACAGCTCTCATTCACCTGATCCACAAGGAAAGCTTAACGACAGGCTCCAACAATTATAGAGGAATATCACTACTGGATGTAACATAACAAGATTCTTTCTGAAGTCCTTTTGAACTGGGCAGAGCCAGAATTGGATCCACAAGTCGGGGAATGCCATGATGATTTTAGAAAGGCCAGGTCATGCTCAGAACAAATACTAGAACTCAAAAACATTATGATATGCAACAAATCATGAGCACAGACATATGTAATCTCCTCTGTTGATTTCAAAAAAGCGTATCATTCAACTCACAGAGAATCTCTTTTAGCAGTCCTGAAATAAATGAATTTGGATAAGAAAACAACTAATACTATAAAAACAATGCTTAAAAATACATTTTTGAAAGTTAAATTCATAGGTGAACTATCAGGACCCTTCGAAATAAAAATGGGTGTGCAACAGGGGGATGGGCTCTCACCATTGCTGTTCAATTGTGCGCTTGAGACAGTAATCAGAGAATGGAACATATATATAAAGAGTGGTACAACATTGGGTTGCAAAAAGAAGAACCTTAAAGTAAATTGCATTGCCTTTGTAGATGACATGGCCCTGTTTGCTGAAACAGTGAAAGAAGCACAGGGATAAACCCTTGAACTGAAGAAACAAGCAGTTAAAATAGATCTTCACACCGCCTTTGAAAAAAACTAAAATTATGACAAACATTAAGAACTAACAAACACCTCAAAGTCCAAGAATAAAAGACTGAAATAGCAAAAGAATTTAAATATCTCTGAGAATAGATTAGTTGGAATGCTGGAGAAAGCAAAGCAATGGAATCCACAGAAAAACTTGAACTGGCCTTCCAACTAACAAAAGATACCTTAAAAAAGGAGACCCAAAATCATACATCACAAGACAGTGATTAAGCCAGTAGCACTGTGTGCAGCAGAAACACTAAACATTAACTTGAGATGCCAAATGGAGAAACTTGAGATAAAGGGGAGAAAAATTTTAAGGAAAATCATACAACTGAAAGTCCAAGGTAATAAGATAGTATACATAAAAAATGAAACTCCCTACAAGCAAATCTAAAAACTTTCAGATGCAATGCCAAAAAGGAGGATACATTTTTATGGGCATTTTCTCAGAATGAACTCTTAACAGATTAACCAAACAAATCTTTGAGTTGTTCCATAAAATTTCGGGCATGCAGCTGCATAAATTTCACTTCTAATATTTTGGCTGCATCTTCGGAGTGAGCCAAGGTGACTGATGCTCCAGCACTTGCTCCTTCCTTTTAAACTTGTGGATTGCACCATTGTGCATGCGGCCACAGTACACAAGGTCCAGAGACGCTGATTGGTGGCAAAGATGTATCATAGAGCACACATGAAATTAGATCTATGACAGTTGCCACAAGGTGATATAGATGAATCACTGCGAGCTGCACCATCACGACGTCTTTGTGAGTTTATTACAGAAAGTGCCGGATTCCATGATTTGCCTAAGCTGAAGCTGCTACCTCTATTACTCAAATTCATCGCCAACCGAATTTCCATTGCTTATTTCTCTAGTAACTCCCAGAAAATGAATTTCGACGTTATTGTGTGTCAGAGTGTGCCCAGTGTCAATATAGTGCTCTGCCACTATTGATTTATTAGGTTGTAAGACTTGGGTGTACCTGCGGTGCTCTGTGCGTCTCCCATGGACTGTACGTATTGTCTGTCTGATGTATGAACAACCACACTCACAGGAGATCTTGTGAACCCTAAAGTCTATTCACCGAGAGCTGGGACGAAATATAAACAGTGTCACGTGAGTGACTACGCTCGTTTCCGGAGAAAGTATTTGGTGTTCACGTGATATGTAGGGGTGTGGAAAAATCCTTGGCGCACGCTTTGCAGCTGGCGGCGTTCGGCTGGCTGCCGAGCTGTCACAGCGGACCTTGAGAAACCTGGGCAACAAATATGTTAAACTGAGTTCATTCTGTCGAAGCAGATTTATTTTCATTCAGGTTGCTAACAAAATGCTCCATTCAAACACAATTAATTGTTAATTTTAATAACAATACCAGTAATAATAATGACAAAGGACGAAACAAGGTTCACTCTGTCGAACTTGAACTGTTTTCATTGAGGTTTATAACGAACCGCTCCTCTCTCTCCTCTATAATGCAGTCTAATTTCCACATTTGAGTTTTCACTTTTTCTACGACATGGAGGATGCACTTGTTCCAATCCTCTGCAGTCACTGTTCTTACTGCTTCTTCTAGCAGTACGTTAACTTCCGGCATTTTGTATGTTTTGTTTTTCGCTGAAACATAGCCTTTGATTCACAGTGGTACGGAGGAATTCTGAGAACAGTTTTCCCTGCATATAAAATAAGAAACCATGCGATGCTATTGGATGCGCACATAAACAGTGAATGCTCAGCGTGACTACAAACACATATACTTACTCTAATAATTAACAACTAGTCTTTCAAGCGTCTTTACAGATGAACTTAAGATATCCCAAAATCGCCGCTGTACAACACCCACTAACGAGCTCACACCTTGCAACTGAGACGGCCACACTGACTGAGCGCCGCGCCTGTGAACCGCACAATGCATCGCTCATAAAGGACAAACGGTTGCACCCATCGCATTCGAACAAACTACAAAATTAAATTCAAACCTTTCTGAAACTTTTCTCGCTTACACCTCCACAAAAAAATTTAAAGGGAAAAGTTTGTCGCTTACTATATTTCGGATGATGATTTGGTAAAGTTCTGCATCAGATGTGAGATTTTAATCTATTACTTCACTATTACTGACTCTATTGGGCTGAAAATTTGCAGACGTCATCTAAATATAGTACTGAAGGCAATTATAAAATTATTTTGCTGTGCGACACACAGTTTAGGAGATATGGCGTGATAAATATAGAGTAACGCGAAAAAACAACTTTTCCTGAAAGCTTAAATATTTCTATTTTTCAGTGATAATAAATTTCAATGTAATGTAAAAAAAGGCGTCGGAAGGTAGTTCTCGGATCACTTTATCATGTTCAGGTGCCAAATTATAAAAAACACGACCTTCATTTTTAAATTTCTGACGCCCCTGCCTTGTACACCCCTCAACGGCAACGCTGTGGTCACGCGCCTTCCGTGTTTACAGTACGTCTCTTGTTTCGGTGAATGGAGTATAGGTTTCCGAAGCACTAAATCATCTTCAACCAAACCCAGGAGTGCTGCTGTCTTTGGTGAAGGGCGGAAAATCACTTCCACTTTGTGTTTACTGAGGATCCGTCCTATTTTTGACAATAGGCTTCCCACATATGGAAGAAAAGCCATGGATTTAAAACTTTCTGTGTCTTCTTCTGCATCCCTTATACCCGCTGCTGGTTTCAGTTGTAGTGCCTTATGTGGGACGCCTATCATCGAAAATAGGACGGATCCTCAGCAAACACAAAGTGAAAGTTATTTCCTGCCCTCCACCAGAGACAGCAGCACTCCTTGGTTCCATTAAAGATGATTTGGTGCTTCGGATGCCTGGGGTTTACAACATTCCCTGTAAGTGTGGCCATTCACAAATCATTTAGGTGACATGTACATTCCTTGAGAGATGCAAGAGATACACAAAACGCTGCAAGTACACTCAGCTCTTACAATGTAATAAACTGGCAGTGGCAGAGCACTGCGTCGATAATGGGCACTCTATGGCATACAATAACATAAAAATTTTAGCATCGACTTCATCTTTCTGGGACTCAACAGTGAAAGAAGCAATCGAAATTCAGTTGGCAGTGAATTTAATAGAGATGGTGACTTCAGCTTCGGACAAATCATGGAATCTGGCACTTTCTATGATAAACTCACAAAGACGTCGCTACAGCGCAGCTCACAGTGATAAATCGATATCACCATGTTGATCAACCGCTCAGCCATAAATTTAATTTCATGCTTCTGTTATAAGTCTTTGCCACCAATCGACGTCTCTGGCACCTTGTGTTATCTGTGGCCACATGCACAGTGGCGCGGTCCGCAGGTTTAAAACGACACAGCAAGTGCCGGAGTGTCAGTCACCTCAGCTCGCTCTGAAGATGGCTGGATGGTATACATACGAAATTTTATGGAACAATCATTGCGCCACGGAAATATGAAGGTGCAAATCTTCGAGTTTTTCCATAACCGCAAAGCAAAACTAAACTGGTCTGAAGAAACTCAGAAAGACCTACCGGAACTAAAGATTTCAGCAAAAATCACTAATCAATCAAACAGCTCAATTAATTACTAAAGGTGAAAATACAAGGTTCCAAGACAAATCTACACAAAAACCCAAACACATCATCTCAGAAGAAGAGAAGATCAGAAAGAATGAAGAAATACTGGGCATTGACAAAAGAACAACACACACCAAAAAAATGATTGATCCAATGCACCCCGAAGATGGTGAAGCGAAAGAAGAGGAAGAAGAAGAAGGAGGAGAACAAAATAGAACTTTGATACATTAAATGCTTTAGCTGATACTTCCCAGAAAAAGCAATATGTTACAACTGGACACAGACACCACAGCAGAGACAAGTAAGACCAGTGTTTGGCCCTAAGGATTGCAAATTAATTCCGATAGCTCCATGATCGCTTTGCACAGCAACAGAAGAGTGAAGGGACGGAACCTCAAGTATACCTAAGAAGACAGAGAAGACTCAGTGTCTGGAGGCAGCAAAATATTGCTGGACCTGATAGAGTGGCATATCTGGTACGGAATGTCGAGAGAAGCTACATATATTCTGATAGTAGTAAACTCTGTGTGTGTGTGTGTGTGTGTGTGTGTGTGTGTGTGTGTGTGTGTCCATCTCAGACTACAGTAAAGAGAAATATAGTGTAGTTGCATAAGACAATGTACTATTTAACTGTTCTCCAAGGGTCAGTGACCCTGACATTATAATATATTACTGTAGTAGAAGTATTAGTATTGAAGATCAATTTGAATTCTGGAGAATGTAGAAACATGGAAGGCAATCTGACCCTATGACTTATCTTAGAACAAAGGTTAAGGAATGGCAAACCTAAGTTTACAGCTTTTATACATTTGGCGAAAGCTTTTGGCAATGTCAATTGGAATACACTCTTTGAAATTCTGAATGTAAAATGGGTAAAATACAGGGATCAAATGTTATATTCAACTTGTACAGAAACCATACTGCATTTGTAAGAATTTAAAAATGTGAAAGGGAAGCAGTGTAGTTGACAAGGGTGTGTGACAGGCTTGTAGCCTATCCCTAATGTTATTCAATCTGGACACTGAGCAAGCAATAATGGTGAAGGAATCAAGATTAAGGGAGAAGAAATAAAAACATTATTATCGGCCAATGACACTGTAATTGTATCAGAGAGAGCAAATGACTTAGAAGAGCTGTTGAACAGCATGGGCAGTGGCTTGAAAGGAGGGCATAAGATGAATACTAACAAAAGCAAAACATGGGTAATGGAAAGTACTTTGATTAAATCAGTTGGTGATGAGGAAATTAGATTACAAAACAAGATACCAAGAGTAGCAGATGAGCTTTGCTGGGCAGTAAAATAAAAGACGACAGCCGAAGCAGAGAGGACATAAAATGTAGACTGTCAATGGCAAGAAAAGCATTTCTGAAGAAGCGAAATTTGTTAAAACCAAGTATGGATTTAAGTGTAAGGAAGTTTTTACTGCAGGCATTTGCAGAAGTGTCCATGGAAATGAAACATGGATCATAAACAGTTTAGACAAAAAGGGAGCAGAAGCGTTTGAAATGTGGGGCTACAGGAGAATGCTGAAGATTAGATGGGTAGGTAATGTAATCAATGAGGTGGTACAGAATAGAACTGAGGAGAAAAGAAATCTGAAATTGGTTGCCATGAGAAAGACATTATGGGATCACCAATTTAGTATTGGAGAGTGGGGCAGGGGTAAAAGTTGTAGAGAAAGACAAAGAGATGAATACCGTATGCAGATTCGAAAGGATGCAGGTTATAGTAACTATTTGGAGATGAAGAAGCTTGCCCAGGATAGAGTAGTTTGGAGAGCAGCATCAAACCAGTCTTTGGACTGAAGACCAGAACAAGAACAACAACAGTAGCATTATTTGTTATTGAAGTTGTAGTGGAGTAACAGTGCTAACAGCAGTAGGTATAAAAACAACTGTAAAATTAATCAAGATAGACTGAAATGGATGAAGGGTGACAGTTATCTTCATAGTGACTGATCCAGTGTTATGAAATTTTGTAAATACCGCAACAGTCTCACAGTTCAAGCTTTAGAGCTTTCATCAATTGTATTTCTGATTCTGTCCATTTTCCTCACACTGTGGCCTCACATCATCCATGGCCTCTTAAATCCATTCTTGGTATGCCCACTGTGCCTGTGCCTTTTTTATCTGTTTACATATTGCTGTTAATTAACTTTATAGTGCTAATTCAAACTAATATTTCTCTTTGGAAGCCATGTTAAAACTCCAGCTCTATCTTAAAGTGCATTTTAATGTATCCAGTTTTATGCAGAATCACACCTTAGCAAACTGTCTTCGGCCAGTGACATCTAGCGGATATGTCCCCTCAGTTGTTTGCAACATTGTTGTAAGCACAGTATACCAGAGACGACCCAGCATTATGGGCCATGGTGTTTATCAGTTTATCGTGATTGTAGTCTATGAGGACACTATTTGTGGAAATACATTTTATTTGTTTACTCTGCTCACTTCATGGCAGATCAATCTGAAAATCATCATAATATTCAAAACCAGTAATTCAATAAACAAATATTTGTATCAGAGACTGTTGTTCTTATCAAACTTCACAATATGAAATAACGAAAACCTATGGCCCTTTCTGTCACACTAAAGGAAGAGACTGGAAAATGATGCCACAGGAAAACTACATGCAGAGAGCGTACCATCTGAATGTTAGAGCAATAATAGTAGAAAGAACTAAAGATAAGAAAAACATAAACAGCATAAATTTAATTCAATGTTTAGAATAATTTTAAAAAATCATGGAAAGGAAAATGGATTATCATGAAAATTCGTTTACAAGCAATTCTTTACATAATAGTGCACTGTTGTCATCAAGAAAGTGGACTATGATAAACAAATAAATCAAAGTAACATAAAATGTAGGAAGACCTATTTCCAAGCATGTGACAATTTGAAGCTTATGCACCTACACAAAAAGACAAAAGTGTAATGCTTCAATTTTAAATGAGTACAAAACAAATGCCCAAATTCACATATTTGGAGTCTACAACATTCAGTGTATCATTACATAACATTTCTTAATTTGTGCCCATGTCAAACTGAAGCAATGAAATTTTAAGCTTTTCGTATAGAGGCACACTCTTTAAATCGTCACACACCACAGGAGATGACAATCTTTGTACAGCTACAAGCTCTTGCTGATATTGTGTGGACTGTTGGTTCAGTCTTAAGTTGTCTGATGGTGCACTGGATGGAAAATAACGCCAGTTTGCAACAAAATATAAAATAAGTATTATAGTGGAACATTGGTACTCCATGTTTCATTTTTAACATGTCTATGTTCCAATGGAATATTCTGCAAATAACAACTTCATTGCTATATTATTAAGTCTAGAATAACATAGCTCTTAATGCTGTCTTCATTGGGAACAAGATCATACGTATAGCATTTTTGATGTGAACATGAATAAAAAGAGATTGTTTAATGCAGAGGAATACTCACCACAGTGTTCCATTTGAGAAACTATCTCACTAGCAAGCAAATGACAGTTTGTTCCTAAGCCTGGATATTCTTTAAGTGGAACTGCGTAGCGTATTCTATATACTTCTGCAATGAGGTGTAGAAGATCCTGTGCAAAACAAATAAATGAAGAAAAAAGTGGCACTGATGACTCATTACACAAAAAGTACATGTTTTACAATAGTGATATTAAATATGACAACATTTCTGGCATCCTTAATAGTTTTGGTGCCAAAATAGCAATATTCATCTAATGTTTTTAGTCTCTCATTTCTTTTATTAATATTTATGTTATAGATACTTTATTTTTGAGATACCATCCATTATCTTAATCTTATTTAACAAGCTTTTTGCTGCTTCTGACGGAATTACAAATCACTGACAAACTAAAAATTTTCATTTCCTCTCCCTGAACTTTAGTTCCCTTTCTGAATTTCTACTTAGTTTAAGATGTAAAATAAGGGGAAGGAAACCACTACATTATAGTGGATCGATGCGTGGAGCACAGAAACACACGAAACAAAACAGCATTCACAATAACCTTCAAGCAATATCTCTTTTTCTATAGCTTGAAAGCTAGTGCAAATGCTATCTCCTGTTGCGTGTTTCTGTGCTCCATGCATCGATCCACTGTAAGTCAGGGGTTGGTTTTCCCTTATTTTACGTATGGGTCCACCCAGCAAATTTCCATTATTGTTTCTCACTGGTTTTTTGAATTATATAAATTTCCTACACTAGCTGGTAAATGTGGGATTAAACAAACTTTAAGTGTTATTATACTGTTAACTATTACATGGTTTTGCCTATGTGGCCATTCTGAAGTGTAAAATATAATGCATTAAATGCATATATCTGAGTTACAGTCAATGTATCTGTCTACGTCAAACGAAATATATTCTTCACAAAAACACATGGAACGGGCTACAACCCTATCTCACTCCCTTCTCAATGACCGGTTCCTTTTCTTGTCCTTAAACTCATAGATATTTGCAGTCTGATTTCTGTAAAGTTACAGACAGCCTTCAGCTGCCTGTACTTCATCCGTCTTCCCTTCACACTTCCAAAGAGTGTATTTCCCCATTATAAAAAGCTTTCTCTAGAATCGTAATATGCTATGAATATGGATTTGCCTCTCACCACTCTATCATCTAAGATAGACTTAGTGCATAATGTTCCCACACACAGTAGTTCCATTGCGGAGCTCGTGATTCACAGATGCAGTACACAAGGTAATTCCTGAAACTCGTGACTGATCTAATTGATTTGGGTGGTTAGCCACGTAATGTGGGCACTGCACGATTTCTTTGTGCTAGTTCCTGTTTCTGAGTTGTTCTGTAATCTACAGGAACTGATATTTGCCATGATCATACAACGTAAGCTTTCACGGCCAGTATTGTCTTCACTTAAAACTTCCGGACTGATAGGCCGTGGTCGAAGTATAAAACTCGACCCTGACGTTTCGTCTCCGATTGCGGGAGACATCCTCGGAGGCCGCTGTACCTCCGAGGATGTCTCCCGCAGTCAGAGACGAAACGTCAGGGGAGAGTTTTACACTTCGACCACAGCCTATCAGTCTGGAAGTTTAAAGTTATGATATTTGCCATGGTATCTTATTACCACGTATAAATGTCATTGTCTTCTTGAGACAACAGGCAGACTTAGGCAGCACTATCTATTGCTTCCCCCCATGAACCATAGACCTTGCCGTTGGTGGGGAGGCTTGTGTGCCTCAGCGATACAGATAGCTGTACCGTAGGTGCAACCGCAACGGAGGGGTATCTGTTGAGAGACCAGACAAACGTATGGTTCCTGAAGAGGGGCAGCAGCCTTTTCAGTAGATGCAGGGGCAACAGCCTGGATGATAGACTGATCTGGCCTTGTAACACTAACCAAAACGGCCTTGCTGTGCTGGTACTGCGAACGGCTGAAAGTAAGGGGAAACTACAGCCATAATTTTTCCCGAGGGCATGCAGCTCTACTGTATGGATATATGATGATGGCGTCCTCTTGGGTAAAATATTCCGGAGGTAAAATAGTTCCCCATTCGGATCTCCGGGCGGGGACTACTCAGGAGAACGTCGTTATCAGGAGAAAGAAAACTGGCGTTCTACGGATCGGAGCGTGGAATGTCAGATCCCTTAATCGGGCAGGTAGGTTAGAAAATTTAAAAAGGGAAATGGATAGGTTTAAGTTGGATATAGTAGGAATTAGTGAAGTTCGGTGGCAGGAGGAACAAGACTTTTGGTCATGTGAATACAGGGTTATAAATACAAAATCAAATAGTGGTAATGCAGGAGTAGGTTTAATAATGAATAAAACAATAGGAATGCGGGTAAGCTACTACAAACAGCACAGTGAATGCATTGTTGTGGCCAAGACAGACACGAAGCCCACGCCTACTACAGTAGTACAAGTCTATATGCCAACTAACTCTGCAGATGACGAAGAAATTGAAGAAATGTATGATGAAATAAAAGAAATTATTCAGATAGTGAAGGGAGACGAAAATTTAATAGTCACGGGTGACTGGAATTCGATAGTAGGAAAAGGGAGAGAGAGAAACGTAGTAGGTGAATATGGATTGGGGGTAAGAAATGAAAGAGGAAGCTGTCTGGTGGAAATTTGCACAGAGAATAACTTAATCATAGCTAACACTTGGTTCAAGAATCATAAAAGAAGGTTGTATACATAGAAGAAGCCTGGAGATACTAGAAGGTATCAGATAGATTATATAATAGTGAGACAGAGATTTAGGAACCAGGTTTTAAATTGTAAGACATTTCCAGGGGCAGATGTGGACTCTGACCACAATCTATTGATTATGAACTGTAGATTAAAATTGAAGAAACTGCAAAAAGGTGGGAATTTAAGGAGATGGGACCTGGATAAACTGACTAAACCAGATGTTGTACAGAGTTTCAGGGAGAGCACAAGGGAACAATTGACAAGACTGGGGGAAAGAAATACAGTAGAAGAAGAATGGGTAGCTTTGAGGGATGAAGTAGTGAAGGCAGCAGAGGATCAAGTAGGTAAAAAGACGAGGGCTAGTAGAAATCCTTGGGTCACAGAAGAAATATTGAATCTAATTGACGAAAGGAGAAAATATAAAAATGCAGTAAATGAAGCAGGCAAAAAGGAATACAAACATCTCAAAAATGAGATTGACAGGAAGAGCAAAATGGCTAGGCAGGGATGGCTAGAGAACAAATGTAAGGATGTAGAGGCTTATCTCACTACAGGTAAGACAGATACTGCCTACAGGAAAATTAAAGAGACCTTTGGAGAAAAGAGAACGACTTGTATGAATATCAAGAGCTCGGATGGGAACCCAGTTCTAAGCAAAGAAGGGAAAGCAGAAAGGTGGAAGGAGTATATAGAGGGTCTATACAAGGGTGATGTACTTGAGGGCAATGTTATAGAAATGGGAAAGGATGTAGATGAAGATGAAATGGGAGATATGATACTGCGTGAAGAGTTTGATAGAGCACTGAAAGACCTAAGTCGAAACAAGGCCCTGGGAGTAGACAACATTCCATCAGAACTAATAAGAGTCGAGGGACATGAAAGAGAAGCAGTGGTTGGGAAGGGAGTGAGACAGGGTTGTAGCCTCTCCCCGATGTTGTTCAATCTGTATATTGAGCAAGCAATAAAGGAAACAAAAGAAAAGTTCGGAGTAGGTATTAAAACCCATGGAGAAGAAATAAAAACTTTGAGGTTCGCCGATGACATTGTAATTCTGTCAGAGAGAGCAAAGGACTTGAAAGAGCTGCTGAATGGAATGGACAGTGTCTTTAAAGGAGGATATACACTCCTGGAAATTGAAATAAGAAGACCGTGAATTCATTGTCCCAGGAAGGGGAAACTTTATTGACACATTCCTGGGGTCAGATACATCACATGATCACACTGACAGAACCACAGGCACATAGACACAGGCAACAGAGCATGCACAATGTCGGCACTAGTACAGTGTATATCCACCTTTCGCAGCAATGCAGGCTGCTATTCTCCCATGGAGACGATCGTAGAGATGCTGGATGTAGTCCTGTGGAACGGCTTGCCACGCCATTTCCACCTGGCGCCTCAGTTGGACCAGCGTTCGTGCTGGACGTGCAGACCGCGTGAGACGACGCTTCATCCAGTCCCAAACATGCTCAATGGGGGACAGATCCGGAGATCTTGCTGGCCAGGGTAGTTGACTTACACCTTCTAGAGCACGTTGGGTGGCACGGGATACATGTGGACGTGCATTGTCCTGTTGGAACAGCAAGTTCCCTTGCCGGTCTAGGAATGGTAGAACGATGGGTTCGATGACGGTTTGGATGTACCGTGCACTATTCAGTGTCCCCTCGACGATCACCAGTGGTGTACGGCCAGTGTAGGAGATCGCTCCCCACACCATGATGCCGGGTGTTGGCCCTGTGTGCCTCGGTCGTATGCAGTCCTGATTGTGGCGCTCACCTGCACGGCGCCAAACACGCATACGACCATCATTGGCACCAAGGCAGAAGCGACTCTCATCGCTGAAGACGACACGTCTCCATTCGTCCCTCCATTCACGCCTGTCGCGACACCACTGGAGGCAGGCTGCACGATGTTGGGGCGTGAGCGGAAGACGGCCTAACAGTGTGTGGGACCGTAGCCCAGCTTCATGGAGACGGTTGCGAATGGTCCTCGCCGATACCCCAGGAGCAACAGTGTCCCTAATTTGCTGGGAAGTGGCGGTGCGGTCCCCTACGGCACTGCGTAGGATCCTACGGTCTTGGCGTGCATCCGTGCGTCGCTGCGGTCCGGTCCCAGGTCGACGGGCACGTGCACCTTCCGCCGACCACTGGCGACAACATCGATGTACTGTGGAGACCTCACGCCCCACGTGTTGAGCAATTCGGCGGTACGTCCACCCGGCCTCCCGCATGCCCACTATACGCCCTCGCTCAAAGTCCGTCAACTGCACATACGGTTCACGTCCACGCTGTCGCGGCATGCTACCAGTGTTAAAGACTGCGATGGAGCTCCGTATGCCACGGCAAACTGGCTGACACTGACGGCGGCGGTGCACAAATGCTGCGCAGCTAGCGCCATTCGACGGCCAACAAAGCGGTTCCTGGTGTGTCCGCTGTGCCGTGCGTGTGATCATTGCTTGTACAGCCCTCTCGCAGTGTCCGGAGCAAGTATGGTGGGTCTGACACACCGGTGTCAATGTGTTCTTTTTTCCATTTCCAGGAGTGTAAGATGAATATCAACAAAAGCAAAACGAGGATAATGGAATGTAGTCAAACTAAGTCGGGTGATGCTGAGGGAATTAGATGAGGACCTGAGACACTGAAAGTAGTAAAGGTGTTTTGCTATTTGGGGAGCAAAATAACTGATGATGGTCGAAGTAGAGAGGATATAAAATGTAGACTGGCAATGGCAAGAAAAGCGTTTCTGAAGAAGAGAAATTTGTTAACATCGAGTATAGATTTAAGTGTCAGGAAGTCATTTCTGAAAGTATATGTATGGAGTGTAGCCATGTATGGAAGTGAAACGTGGACGATAACTAGTTTGGACAAGAAGAGAATAGAAACTTTCGAAATGTGGTGCTACAGAAGAATGCTGAAGATTAGATGGGTAGATTACATAAATAATGAGGAGGTACTGAATAGGATTGGGGAGAAGAGGAGTTTGTGGCTCAACTTGGCTAGAAGAAGAGATCGGTTGGTAGGACATGTTCTGAGGCATCAGGGGATCACCAATTTAGTATTGGAGGGCAGCGTGGAGGGTAAAAATCGCAGAGGCAGACCAAGATATGAATACACTAAGCAGATTCAGAGGGATGTAGGCTGCAGTACTTACTGGGAGATGAAGAAGCTTGCACAGGATGGAGTAGTGTGGAGAGCTGCATCAAACCAGTCTCAGGACTGAAGACAACAACAACATCTATTGCTTTTTTCAGATGTAATTGTATGTTGTTTCTATTTTACTGGCTTTATTAATGGAGTTATCTTTGTCTTTCCAAGTGTGTCAGTAGTTACCGATTGTGTATACGAACATATGACATATGGATGAGCGTTTACTTCTTTATGTTGTTCTGTAATTATTACCACCTAATATATAGTGCATGAAAATTACTGTGTTGCTAATATGTGCAATTAACCCTAGAAATAATGCATGCGCACGCCAGACACGGCAACACAGTTACCAACAGATCAGCAAACACCCAAACGGAACATGGCCATGCAGAATGTCTTGTGGAATGGAGCACTCATTCCACAACAACTAGCATGGACAGACACCAAGGCGAAATATATCCTCTCTAGAAGAATGATACTTATGTTCTCAAGAATTAAACTATGGCACACCACTCAAAAATGTAATGCACATGCTGAATGGCTGTGTGTGATTACTTACCATAAAAACATTATGATGCAGTGTTGTTCTCCGATCACAGATGCACAGTTTCACAATGATCTTTACGTCAGAGAATTGTATTTGTGCATCCCCTGTTTGCCCTAGGGCTATCTGAGCGAGAGGTACCTCATATTCTGTTTTTGTGCTTTTCTATATAAAGAAGATGAAAAGTAAAATTAATGGTATGAAAATTAATTTGTTAAATAGAACAATTAACCAAGAAAAAGCTTTTGTGAGAATCAATACGTAATTAACATATAAAGCACAAATTATAAGGCATGTATCTGTTAGAAAATGTTGAGTGCTACAGTTAAAAATTCCAGGCTGCAAGGCTGTATTCAAAGTATAAAACTATTCACTGATGTTTCATCCCCGTCTGTGGGAGAGACGTACAGAGAAAAGACGATGCCCTTTTTGCAAGACACTATTGAGGAAATTTAGAGAACTGGTACACGAGTCCACCTGCAGATCAGTTCCACTGTCACCAATGTACGTTTCACATAAGGACCACAAAGATAAGATGAGAGAAACTAGGGCTTGTGGAATACATATGTAGATGTAGATGAACCTACAGGAACAAACATTATCTCTTGATGGCTTCCAGTTTTCCTTGTCCTGGCTCTAATGGAACAAAATCTCATCAGTGCTAGTATGTCAGTGCTTAGTATCCCCATTATTAATGTCAACTGTGTGGTCACTTACCTGGCTGAGTGCTCAGCTAGCTTATATTCCAGAAATCCCACATGACTTGGGATCCAAGGAAAACAACTGAGTAAGCAGTACAGTCAAGATCACGAAGGTTGCAAATAGTGGACAATACTAGTGGTGAGCTTTCTTCCTGATGACAAGAGAGGTTTCTCTAACAAAGAGTGTTGATCCTGGCCTTCAGCATGTACAAAGCATATACCGGGTATTCTGCATCTATTAGAGGCACCATGTTCAAGGATTACAGCATCTTGAAATTCTCTAATGATTAAGAGGAAGCTATGTTGGGAAACAATACAGGTAACATAAGTTTTTGGCCTTGGACCTTGTACATACCTGTGGAGGATCACATGAGGTCAATTCTTGAGAAGGGAGGTGCAAGTCCATATGAAGAATTTGCAAACTTATTCTGATTTAGAAGTCTGTACTGGGTCAGTTGTCACGGGCTTGACACTATTGGGAGTGGAAAAGAATCCGGTAACTGAGATGGCTAGAGAAATGGTGGATGGTAGTTGCATAACTGAGTAGTAGTTGGCAGCATCACAAGAACATACCCAGGATCTTAGCAAAGAAAGGAGGGAGGGTAGGACACAGTCATATTAGATTCACGGTGAATGGCAAAACAGTTCTGAGATTTTATGACAAACTGTTCTAAGAACACTTACTGGAAGATAACAAGATAAACAGAAAAGAGAAAAATCACTCACACATAATCAGCATTTAACAGGATCTCTTAATGTGCACAATGCACAACAAATAGCAGTTGCACTTCTTTGAAAGATACTATCATCTTCTTGTTGAAATGTGTGCCAACACACAATGAACTCCAAACTTAAAGAAAAATAATACAGAGAATGAGGACCATACAGAGAATGAGGACCATACAAAGTCATGCCCACAAGCCACAACAATAAAAGTTTACAGTGATGATTGTCTCCATAAAGAATCATGAGCTATTTCAAGACAAACAATTTCCGTTATTTCATGTCTGCATGGTAAAAGTTTGTTGTGTAGCTAATTGAAGCCATACTGGTAGTGTTCAAAAACTGTGCCACTGTGTAATTATTTTGAAAAATGCTATTTCATACATCAGTTACGAATCACACTTACTGTTTTACCTATTTATTTATGACTATAAATTCAATTTTCAAATAGCTTATCATAAAGACCCCGCATTCCTTAAATTTCAAAGATTTTCCATTAACACTGTTGTTATAATCACATTTTTGCCTGAATAATGTTAAGCAGCATGTGATATTGTCACTGTTACACATGCACACAACAACATACCTTACAGCCGTCTCCAACTGGTGCAAGTTGTTAATGGAGTACCTCTCTGAAATTCAAGCAAAGCTGCAAATGCGCATTCTCTTTTAAGGCCCCCCCCCCCCCCCCTTGCAGATAAAAACAATACTACAATAAAAACAACACTACAATAATTCCAACCATTTTATGAGTGGAGATTAAAATTCTCTTTCAACAAGATAAAAAATTGGCCTGTAAGCCAAATGTGTCTAAAATTTGGCATGTTTGAAATGTTACAGCCCGATAAATCTTAGCCTAATCTCATGCTGTGCTGTGAGCCACAGATACATCAGAATACAGCTCGCCACTTACAAAATGGCACTTTTAAGATGCAGAGTACTGTAAGCCAGGATTGGCCATGCAATAAGTCTCGACAGGACCTTTGACTCTGCCACGAAAATTACTCCATCTCTTAGTTCTTTAAAACCTGGGAATGGACTTACGAAATAACATTTCAAACAAAAAGGCTCTGTTTCATTACATAATAATGGTATGACATTTAAGTATAACAACAGACACACAGCAAAACAATTCAACAAAATAATGTGAAAGAAACATCAATTCAAACACAATAAAAACCCATGCACCATAATCAAAGCCCTGATTTACCCTTTGTCACTAGTTTAGAACACACAAGATGGTCTTCTTACCCTAAACTGAACTCTCTTAATTACACTCACTTCTTTTGACATTCGTATTTCTAAAAAATGTTTAATAGAAGTAAAATAAAGGAAAGGAAATCACTTGCCTACAGTAGATTGATGCATGGAGCACAGAAACACTAGCTTTCAAGCACTAGCTTTTTTCTAACCTAAGTGCACACATTCACACTACAAACTATTTCCACACAATTATTTTTCCCATAGGTGCCCATTATGAGCAGCACAAAACCTCAACAATGTGATGGACTCACGTTAGCGAGAGAACATCTGAAACGGAACCTGGCTCATTGGCATGGGATACTCTTTGCAAACAAGTGAACGCTTTGTCTGATGTCTAATGACTGTCATAGAAGAGGACAGGATGGAAACTGAGAAGATTCAAAGAGCAGCAGCAAATTCCATTATAGGTTAATTTAGTAAGTGCAAAAGTGTCATGGAAACACTGTCAACTCCAGTTTCAGATGCTGCAAGACAGGTGTTCTGCTTCACAGTATGTTCTACTGACAAAATTCTGAGAGTATACACTCCTTGAAGAGTCAACCATTATACTGCTCCTTCCTATGTATATCTCGCAAAAAGGCCGTGAAGATAAAATTATAGAGATTACAGCCCGCACAGAGGCTTACCAGCAATATTTCTTCCCACAAATGACATGTGACTGGAAGAGGAAAGAGGGGGAGTGACTGTTACACAAAGTACACTCCGCCTGGCCGCTAGGCTTGCAGAGTACAGTTATAGAAGAGAGTGGAATGTGCCAATACCAATGAATGCATCAGGCTTGATGTCCCAGCAGTTCCACATGTATGTGAGTCAGTTATGTTTTCTGCCAATATCTTTCATTAATGGCAAATGCCTCTCGTCACTACCATGAACTGCGCAGTGTCAGGATAGAATCCTCCAGTCTAAAGTGTAGCCTTACGATCAATATTTGGTGATGAGATCATTACACTACCACCTCCAGAACATCTCCCTATACGAGGGAGGAGTCAACCAAATGAGACTGCTGTATCTGCTAACATGTACCTAAGTGACTATGCTTCAGATCACTTGCAATTTAAATTATGCCATCACAGGAAACCACCTTCCACGTTGGAAACCCTGGAGCTGTAGGTTACAGGCCCTTTTGATAAGTAATATCTCTACCATCTTGTGAACACTCCACGCTAACAAAGTGTGGGCTGGAGCAACACAGTACTGAATGTTATCTCTGAGTAGGTTTTGATTTCACAGATTTTAAACAATACCTTTACGTTGGTTATTGTTTTGTTGCTATTTTACAGTAAAGTAATAGCTTCTATAGAGCTTATTCTTTCACCGCCTGCTCCCTGGGAACCTACACCCACATTGTTCACAGATATGCAAGTGGCGCAAAACTTATTTGGAACAATTTAATTGTCTGTGTTTGTGTGCTACGGGACGCAGAGTAATGCTACAATCAGGAAAACTGAGTGATGATTTGGAAGGTACAACAGGATTTATTGAAATTCCAGCATTAGAAATCAACCTGCAGAAATGGAAAGTTGTAGATGCTTCAACTGTTGTAATGTGTGTTGTGGAATCAGCCATATGAACCTATTTTTCATTACAGTAATGAAAGATAAAGGAAACACTGATATTTCCAGGGCTGACAGATATTTCTGTTTCTTTTGAAATTATATTTTGACTGTATTAGACATTAACTACTCTGAAACCAGTGCTTCTGACTACTTACAATAAATGACATTTTTGCGTTATGTACAGCTCTACATTACTTTTGACAAGATTTATAATACGGTGGTATTTCCACAGTTCTAAACCTTGAAAAAAATCATCAAGACGGGGAGTGAATCAAGCTTCTACAAGTTAGGGGCAACAATATTGAACATGACGACAATATAATGAAGTTCACAATTTTATTATTTAGCAACCAGCCCAGTTCCTAAACTTGTTTCATTTAAGGTTTTGTTCATATTTATTGAGCTTAAGAATTTGGGAAAACGCAATGTGATTCATTGTGATTTTATAAAAAAGAAAATCAAAAGCCAAAAATGGTTACAGCACAAAGAGACAGAATGGCAGGCAAAACAGAAAGCAGTGCTCCAAGCTTTCCCCTTCCCTCCATAACAGATGGGTCCCTCTTAGCTTAGTGTCTGAATGACCTGCCCCTCCCCTCCCTCCCAACCAATTCATTTTTCCTCCCTAAAGAAGCCACCTATTTCACCGGACGCTAGGAGTATTTTTTTATGATTTGGAAGTTGAGAAACATGTTTCAGATGACGTACAGCACTTGCAAGCAAAGTTCCACACAATAACAACATGTCACTTTTGGCTGCTTATTCTTGTTCCATGATACAAATATTTTCTTAATAACTATGTGTATCAGCACATCATCATCTTGCAGTAGCAGGATGTTGTCATGTACTGCCATCCAGAGATACTGAAAGCTGAATCAAATGTCATGATGTTTCCTACTAAAGTCCTTGTCCAATCCCATGTTTTACACCTTCTTAAATGACTTCTACAATGACAGGACATTCAAGTTAATACTTTTCCATTTTTCAACATTTCACTCTACCTTACACTGCCAAAATGCCACAATTGATTTCCTGCCTGAATTGCTTCTCTGGTATTTTCTGAAGACAGTAATTTTTTTTTATTACAGTAAGATCTTGGTAACTGAGTCCTAGAAATTTGAGAGGGAGTGATCAGTGGCTGAGATGGGTGTGCATACACTGTTTACAATCATGCCCACTTTAGCAGCTATTGTTGTTTCAATTGTCGACAGTCAGCCAGTGTCTGCTCAGGGTCACTGCGGTGTGCATGTGTAGTCAGGTCATGTTATCTATTTATTATTGTTCCTGACATTGTTTCCCCAGTGAGTGCTAACTCTTCAATACAAAACAGGAAACTTCTCTCTTTGGAGACAAAAGTTTTAGCACTGAAAAGATTCGAAGAGGGCAGACTACAAAAAAGATAGCAGCAGAGTTGGACATAGGTGAAATAACAGTTGGTGACTGGCTACAAAACATTTGTGGCAGGGGGAGAGAGGAAAAAAAAAAAACTTAAGAAGCAAAAAATTTTCATTCAAGGCAATTCTTACTCTTAGACAATGCAGGATATCACCCCGATACCGAAGAACTTCATAGTCTAGACATTTAGGCAATTTTTTTACCTCCAATTTTATTAGCCTTGTCCAAGCAATGTCTCGAGGAATGCTGGCATTTTTGAAAAAAATATATTGGCTTAAGTTGTTGCAATCACTTCTGCACTCTACAGAAAATGAGCCCCAATCAATAGAAGCTGCCCTGAAAATATAATTTTTAGGATATTGAATATCGGTTTGCAGAAGCTTGGGATCATTTACAACCAGAAACACTAAAGAGATATTGGGAAATTCCCTCAGAACAACACAATGAAAACTAAAAAAAATAATGAAAACAATAGTGACACAGCATCAGAATAAAATGAAAAGAAATATTTATCATATCTTGTGGGACATTTTTCTAGGTCTGAAAATGCAAACAGCAATTAAGTGGACACCAGCTGATGTTACGCTTCTACAACAGTAGTAATAGTTGTACAGTAGTTCATGTAATATGTATGGGTTCAAAGTGAATGTCTGAGTTTCTACAATTGAACATTATTTCTAAAACAAACTGTAAGTAATATGCTAACTGATGAAATAACTGTTTACTGTAAAAAATGCTGCAAACATCAAGTTCTGAATCTGTTTTTAAATAAAATTTCTCTAAAATTTTTACTCTTCGTGTAATTCAAGTTTTTTCAAATACAAGCTCTATTTGGTCCCAATTACCTTGAATTACCAAGACTGTACTGTAACATCTCAAAGTCTTTTCTGGCTATTATTCAAGTGATTCATTTACGAATTTGTGATATCTGTGTGCTACTCAATTTTCTCCAAATCATCACTTCAGTAGCATGATATTGGTTCTCCTGATGTAGGTCAAGTGGTTTCTTTTCACATCCCAAATCCTTCACTCATTCCAAGAATATCTCTTAAAACTGGGTCTTTAAACTCTGCCTTCTGCAAAACGCACCATTTTTGTAATTACCTGGACATGTTTCAACACCTATATGTCATCCCCTGCATGTCTATTTATTTCAAACCCAAATTTAGCTTGCGAACACAGAAAAAAAAACAGTGAATGTGAGCTTTCAACCCCAAACAAGATGATTAAATTGGAATCATACACACTCGCACACACACACATATCCATCCACACATATACAGACACAAGCAGACATATTTAAAGACAAAGAGTTTGGGCAGAGATGTCAGTCGAGGCGGAAGTGCAGAGGCAAAGATGTTGTTGAATGACAGGTGAGGTATGAGTGGCGGCAACTTGAAATTAGTGGAGATTGAGGCCTGGTGGATAACGGGAAGAGAGGATATATTGAAGAGCAAGTTCCCATCTCTGGAGTTCGGATAGGTTGGTGTTAGTGGGAAGTATCCAGATAACCCGGACGGTGTAACACTGTGCCAAGATGCGCTGGCTGTGCACTAAGGCATGTTTAGCCACAGGGTGATCCTCATTACCAACAAACACTGTCTGCCTGTGTCCATTCATGCGAATGGACAGTTTGTTGCTGGTCATTCCCACATAGAATGTGTCACAGTGTAGGCAGGTCAGTTGGTAGATCACGTGGGTGCTTTCACACGTGGCTCTGCCTTTGATCGTGTACACCTTCCGGGTTACAGGACTGGAGTAGGTGGTGGTGGTGGGAGGGTGCATGGGACAGGTTTTACACCGGGTGCGGTTACAAGGGTAGGAGCCAGAGGGTAGGGAAGGTGGTTTGGGGATTTCATAGGGATGAACTAAGAGGTTTCGAAGGTTAGGTGGGCGGCGGAAAGACACTCTTGGTGGAGTGGGGAGGATTTCATGAAGGATGGCTCTCATTTCAGGGCAGGATTTGAGGAAGTCGTATCCCTGCTGGAGAGCCACATTCAGAGTCTGATCCAGTCCCGGAAAGTATTCTGTCACAAGTGGGGCACTTTTGTGGTTCTTCCGTGGGTGGTTCTGGGTTTGAGAGGATGAGGAAGTGGCTCTGGTTATTTGCTTCTGCACCAGGTCGGGAGGGTAGTTGCGAGATGCGAAAGCTGTTGTCAGGTTGTTGGTGTAATGGTGGGCAGTTGGGCAAAGGCTCGTACGGAGCCTTGGAGAAGATGGCACACGAAGTAGGGCTTACTGGTTTTTGGGTCAGTGTGATCAGCTTTCCTGCCATGTACATGTTCTAGCAGCACACCCTATGTGTTGGCACTGTTGGTATAGAGCTCTGTGGAAGTTATGGCAGTATGCCAGCCATTTGATAAGTGGTTTGAGCACACATTTGCTTAGCTCGCTTGATCGCAGATAGAGCTTGGGCTCTGCCACTACCTTTTTAATGACGAGCGTTCGTTGACATTTCTGTGACACTCATTCTGGCGATGGCTCTGGTATGTGCTGCACCAGTTTAGTGATTATTGCCTGCTTGATGCCCAACTCTCTTCTGTCCATTTTGCAGCCCTGCTTTGGTAGTGTCTATTTCTGAATGTTTGTCATGTGTGCTCAAGACTCTCCCTCACAGGCAAACTCCTGGATCTATTGTGGCTAATTCCTCAAACTAAGAAGGCAAACCCTGCAGGGAAATCTGTTTAAGTCAAGCCCTTTAGCGTTATTCATGCTTAATTCTTTTAAAGGGTCTTGTGACCTGTATGTGTTACTTTATTTTAAATGTTCAGCTTTTGTTTATCAAGAAAGGCGCTCCCATTGGCAGTAGTAACAACGATTGTGCAAAGCGTTCATGATTTATAATTCTTGTCAAGTTTCAGTTAATAACTGCCAGAGTAATCCTTCACACATACTGAAGTGCTGGCATGTTTAAATCAAATTCCCTAGGCAAGCATTTGTTCACAATTGAGGTAACTGGTAGTTGCACCCTGAAAAAGAGACCTTGCATTATTCGGTTGTTTGGCATTCTTGATTAACTTTAATACAAATTTTTTTGGAGATCAATGTTTGCATTTTAACACTGTTAAATTTCTCTTGCCAGCTTATGCTCTAGCCTTGAGTACAGTCTTTTGACATGGGCCAATGAACTATTGTTTTATCCCTATTTTATTTAAGAGAGGTTTTATATATGTGGTAGTTGAGCCAGTGTTAACTTCACGTCATGTTGCTGTGGATCGGGAGCCAGAGGTCTATCTCTGAGTTTAATGTGCAGTCTGCAGACTTGCACCCTGATCTCACACCGGGTCGGTTTCTCCTAAAATATTGTGGCCTAAGGAAACTCTTTGAGTAAATTGTTTTGTTTGAAATTTTGGAAGCATAGAGAGAGAGAGAGAGAGAGAGAGAGAGAGAGAGAGAGAGAGAGAGAGAGAGAGAGAGAGAGAGAGAGAGAGAGAGGGGGGGGGAGAGAGAGGGGGAGAGAGAGAGAGAGAGAGAGAGAGAGAGAGAGAGAGAGAGAGAGAGAGAGAGAGAGAGAGAGAGGGGGGGGGGAGAGAGAGGGGGAGAGAGAGAGAGAGAGAGAGAGAGAGAGAGAGAGAGAGAGAGAGAAATTTTGCTTATTGTAACGCTTTTGGAACATAATGTTGAACTGTTTTAACAGGAAAAGAAAAAAATTAATTTTTGCAGGGGCATCAAAGTTACTGTTTATTTAAGGCCAAGATTTACTTGATTGGGCATCAAAGTTACTGTTTATTTAAGGCCAAGATTTACTTGATTGGTGCCAATGTTGCATGACACATATTGGACAAAAGATGTGCACCATCAAATATGGTCGCCAGTGATGTCTGAAGCTCATATGATGGGATACAAATGGACCATGGTTTTAGCATAAATGTCCAAATACTGGGACATCGTCATTACAGAGGCTAGTGAAATATATGCGCCAGGGGCAATTTTATCAACCAGGACTGTGGCTATAATCTCGGCAAGGATTAGGAAACAGCACTGGGTATAATTAAGAAGACACTCAGCAAATACAATTAGATGGTGGCCAGGACGAACGTAGTGTTTAAATCCATGCTACCGCAGCCAGGATGCCATGGTGGGCATACCCGCCACTGATGTATCACCTCTTCTCCCACCAATGCATGCCCTTGGACTGCAACAGAAGCAGCCTGCAACAGGAGAGGATATAAATCTGCCCTATACTCCAGGAGCCAATTCATCAGTGCACTTGACGATGCTGACGTGTATGATCACTGAAATACTGTGCCCGTTGAACACTATGACCAGGTAGTACATCCATAGACTGTTTGATCAAGTAATAGGCTGAAGGAAAAGAAAAGAATCTGTTAATAGTTACACACATACCATTTTTTACACTCCCAAAAGGTAGATACAAATTTGGCACAGTGGGGTATTACAGCAATTGTCAAGTATAGTACAACAGAACTGGACTGGAGGAATGAAGCTGCAATGGGTGTAGCAACTATACTCACTGGCCTGCTCTGCATGATGTGACTTGCCCAAATTGTATCTGTATCAAGTGAATGAGTGAGTGTGTTCAGTTGACAATGATGATAGCCTCACCAACTCAGTCATGTTTTGATTAACAAAATAGATCCAATTTGATTAAGGTGTGCGATTCAAGCTTTACTGATCCAGATTAGTGTTCTGCTCCTATGTGCTGAATCAATGCGAACACTAATGATTATGCTCTCATTTCCTCATTAACGTACACAGCAGTAGTCTTCGTAGAAGGTATTTCTGAATTTCAGCTGCATTTGCTGCAGTCCTCTCAGCTACATTGTCCCAGTCAATGACACTGTACCTGTACTGAAGCTCAATTGGCTAAATAGAATGAAGTTGGCCAGGACAATGCACCCACGCAAATTTGTATGCAAGTGGTTCGTATGTCTATCAATTACTCAATCTCTGTAATATTGCTGGAGTAGAGAAATGATTTTTGACAAGGTTAAAACTTGGGGAGATGTAATGTGATTATTGCAGTGTTCTACTGCAGAGTATAACTGTCTAATTATGCTAATATTCATCTCAATCACCTCAGACCGAGTGCCATTTCATTTCTTAGGCCTGAACTCCCAGCACCATCAATAGCTGAACTGCAGTTTCTGTCTAGTGATAACAACAGTTCACTGTAGGCCCAACATATTATGAGGTGCACGGAGAAGAAAATATTTCAACACTCTGTATCTAAGTTGAAAGATGCTATGTTACAAACTTAACTTTCTCTTATGTACAGTGAGAAAAGAATGATTCATGAGAAAGAAAGGAAAATGATGAAGCTGCATCCAAAATTCACCAAAATGTACACTGTGCATGAACTAATAATGACTGCTTCTTCTTGAAAATCATGTTTGAGTACAAGTTTTTGGGCAATATAAACAAATTGTTTTGTGGCCTTTCATTCAGTAAAACTACAAGCCAATGCATGTAATCCTTTCACCTTGCATTTTTTTTCTAACTATGATGATAATGGATTTTTCTTTTACTTTACATTACTGTTACAAAGGGTTCAGTTGATAACACTGTTTCACATAGTTTTTAACTGCCACTGCTGCTCAAACCATCTCTAGCCCCTTGTCTGAATAAAAGATACCATCAGTTAACAACATCCACATAAAATGTTCTCAGTCTTCTTACTTCACCGCCTTTGTCAAAAGCAACTGACTGCCGTAACACCTATTGTGGCAACTTTTTTGAGGAATACCGAATCTACAACTAGATGATTGACAATATAATGATGCCATTCTGCCACAGACCATACTGATATCAACAAATTAGAAACATTAATGGTGACCCACTTCCATTGATATATAAGCATTTCTGTATTCTCTTAATGTTAAAGGTCATTTCCATGCACCGCAAGGATTAGCCACTGTCTCAGTTAAAAATTATTGCTGCACAATCCATCTCTATAACTTCTCTGCTCTAGGATGACTTAGTCCCAGTAGGTAGGCCAAACAAAATTTTATATTTATTCATGAGGCTGTGCTCAGTGACTGATCATTTTTCTGCATCTTCACTTTTTATGTTCTGTCTTTATCTGCACAACATTAAGAAATTACATGGACTGAATGAGTGATACAGTTGCTTAATCACTGACGAGAGATGTGAATTCTACGGATCTTGAGGCCAGGACTGACCTTAACCAGGTGCAGTATCTATTTGATTTCGTTACACAGTCAAAAAAATACCTCACATGTCTTGTTTCTCAAGATACTAGCTATTTTAAGAGATGATTTTGACAAGCAGGGAGTGTAGCAGGTATATTATTGCTTGACCGTTAAGCATTTTTGTAGTTTCGTTTCTTGGAGAGTGCTACCTGTCGTCATGAGGCCCATAATCATCATTTTTAATATGTTCCCTGATGTTTAATATCAGTATAAAAATGATCCTAGTCAGAAACTGTCATAGCTGTTCTGGGCTAGATCATGGAAGCTCTTTCCACTAACGAGAAAAGATTCCCTGTGGTGTGATTGACTTTTTGAATCCATCTATACGGTGATTTAGGTCACAGTCACAGGTATCACATACCGCAGCCATTTACTCTGGGGCGCTCTCGCTTACAAGTAATTGATGACAAAAAATCTCGGAAATTTGCTCGATGTTTTACAGCTTTAAACAAGTAATGTTTCACAGACTGGACGGGTAGTGTGATGATAAAGATCCAGTCCTCACATGCAAGAAGTTGTGGGTTCAAACATCACCCGGTGCTTTGAAATTTTTTTAGTTTTAAATCATAGTCAAAAAGACTATTATTTTTATTCAGTTAATTTGTTTAAATTTAACTTTCTTATTTCTATTCCTTAGTCACATTTTAATCACTGTATTAACTCTTTCAATTGCTCTCAATTTTTCTTCCTATCATTCTTTTCCAGTTGGAGTCTTTGTGCATGTGGATTTCATGATTAATATTATGAAAAGAAAGTTGTTACACACTATATAGAGAAGATGCTGAGTCACAGATAGGCACAACAAAAGACTGTCACAAATAAAGCTTTCGGCCATTAAGGCAACAGAACACACACACACACACACACACACACACACACACACACACACAGACAGACAGACAGAGAGAGAGAGAGAGAGAGAGAGAGACTCAGGCAACTGAAACTACACTGTAAGCAGCAGCACTAGTGTATGATAGCAGTGGCGAATGCGTGGGGGTAAGGAGGAAGCTGGGGCAGGGAGGGGGAGGGATACTGCGGTGGGGCTGGTGGACATTGGATTGCTGCAGCTTAGATGGTGGGCAGGAGAGAGGTGGGGAGGGGGAAGTAGCAGAAAAGGAGAGAACTAAAAAGACTGGGCATGATGGTGGAATGATGGCTGTGTAGTGCTGGAATGGGAACAGGGAAGGGGCTGGATGGTTGAGGACAGTGACTAATGAAGGTTGAGGCCACGAGGGTTATGGGAACGTACGTAGTATTGCAGGGAAAGTTCCCACCTGTGCAATGCAGAAAAGCTGGTGTTGGTGGGAAGAATCCATATAGACAGGGTGTGAAGCAGTCATTGAAATGAAGGATGTCATGTTTGGCAGCGTGTTCAGCAACAAAGTGGTCCACTTGTTTCTCGGGCACAGTTTGTCAGTGGCCATTCATGTGGACAGACAGTCCACAGTGGTTGCAGCTCAGCTTGTAGATAATTTGACTGGTCTCACAGGTAGCCCTACCTTTGATGGCATAGGTGATGTTAGTGACTGGACTGGTGTAGGTTGTGGTGGGAGGATGTATGGGATAGACCTTGCATCTATGTCTATTAAGGGATATGAGCCATGAGGTAAGGAGTTTGGAGAAGGGGTTCTGTAAGAATGGATGACCGTATTGTGCAGGTTTGGTGGACGGTGGAATGTCACTGTGGGTGGGGTGAGGAGGATAGTGGGCAGGACATTTCTCATTTCAGGGCACAACGAGAGGTAGTCAAAACCCTAGTGTAGAATGTAATTCAGTTGCTTCAGATCTGGGAGGTACTGAGTTACGAGGGGAATGCTCCTCTGTAGCCAGATGGTGCGACTTTGGGACGAGGTGGGAGACTGGAAAGACATAGAATGGGAGATTTCTTTTTGTACAAGGTTGGGAGGATAATTACAGTCTGTGAAGGCTTCAGTGAGACTCTCGGTATATTTCGAGAGGGACTGCTCGTCACTGCAGATGCAACAACCATAGACGGCTAGGCTGTATGGAAGGGATTTCTTGGTATGAAATGGGTGGCAGCTGTCGAAGTGGAGGTATTGCTGGTGGTTAGTAGGTATAGTATACACAGAGGTACTGATGTAGCTATCTTTGAGGTGGAGGTCAACATCTAGGAAGGTGACTTCTTGGGCTGCGTAGGACCAGGTGACGCAAATGATCCCAGTCCCACACACTGTTCCTGCATCGTTGCTCGGATCATGGAATCCCCCCAATTGCCTTACCATCAAATTACCCATCTCTGGCTGCCACCCCTCCTACAATGACTTCCACCTGTTCAGATTCCGCCAGTCCTTAGCCCTCACAAATATTGTCCTGCAAAACCTTATCAACCAAGCCGAAACTTCCTTGCAGTGCCTATACCCTCCATCCGCAAAATTCTCCTGCTGTGCAATCTCAAATTCCTGGAACCCGTAACACACACTGAAATTCTTGTCCTGCAGGAACTTGAGCAACATGCACAATGCCACCTCAAAAAGGTCTCCATCCTGCTCACTTCCTACTCCCACCTTGGAGTACCACTGTCCACCACCTCTACAACAACCTCCAAACCTCCCCCACGTCCCCTTATAGCTGACAAACCCTGTCTCGCAGTCCACCTACACTTACCCCACCCTCCAAAACTTCCACCACCACACAGAATCCAGAACCTAAACAGACCTGCAATACAGTCATCAACCTTTCCTCTAGAAGCCTTGGCCCCACAGAAATGTCAGTCCTTTACAAGGGCTTCACCTTTTGCCCCACTCCAAAATTCAGTCATGCAGGACTTGTTAGAGACCACCTCTCCTTCTCCTGGTCCCTATAGTGGAAACACTTTTTCACTACCAGCCCTACCAATCAGACTGAACCAAAGACCAATATTGAACCCTCACTAATTCAGTTCACTCCTCCATCCAACTGTGATTCACTACCACTGCCCCCAAATCATCCCCTGTTAAATTTCCAGACTTTCTTAACCTCAAACCTTGCCTCACCATCATTCCCCAAATCCCTCAACATGCAAACTAACCTTACAACTGCAGAAAGAACTGCAGACCACCATCTAAAAACTGGTCCCAACCTTATAATCCTACCTGCAGACAAATGTTCCACCACTGTTGTTTTGAACTGTAAGAATTACCTGGCAGAAGGACTCTGCCAGCTGTCAGATACTTCCAACTACAAACCTTGCCACAGTGATCCCAGCCACAGTGACCCCATTCCAAAAATCCAGCATGACCTCCAGTCACTACTCAAATCCTTAGACCCATCCCAGAACCTCTCCCCAGAGTCCATCTCTCTACTCACCCCAACCACTCCTACCTTCTATATGCTTCCTGAAGTCCATGAACCTAACCAAGCAGGACACCCCTTTGAGGCCAGTTACTGTGCCCCCACTGAGAGAATCTCTGATCTCGCAGATCAACACCTTCAAACTATTACCTGGAACCTACCCTCCTATATAAAAGATACCAACCATTTTCTCCAAAGACCCTTCACAGTTCCTATCCCTTTACCATACAGTGCCCTGCTCATTACTATTTACACTAACATTCCTAATACCCACGGCCTTACCGCTATTGAACACTACCTTTTCCAACACCTAATAGATTCCAAACCAACTACATCCTTCCTAGTCACCGTGACCACCTACATCCTCACCAACACTTACTTCTCCTTCGAAGGCATTAGCTACAAAAAAAAAAAAAAAAAAAAAAAAAAAAAAAAAAAAAAAAAAAAAAAAAAAAAAAAAAAAAATCCAGGGTATGGCTGTGGGCACCCGCATGGCACCATCCTATGCAAACCTATGCATGGGTCATCTAGAGGAATCCTTCCCAATAACCCAGAATCCTAAACCCCTCACCTGGTTCAGATTCATTGATGACATCTTTGCGATCTGGATTGAGAATGCGGACACCTTATCCACATTCTTCCAGAACCTCAACAACTTCTCCCCCATATGCTTCACCTGGTCCTAACGCAGCCCAAGAAGTTACCTTCCTAGGTGTTGACCTCCACCTCAAAGATAGCTACATCAGTACCTCCATGCATATCATACCTACTAACCACCAGCAATACCTCCACTTCCATAGCTGCCACCCATTTCATACCACGAAGTCCCTTCCACACAGGCTAGCCGCCCGTGGTCGTTGCATCTGCAGTGACGAGCAGTCCCTCTTGAAATATACCGAGAGTCTCACTGAAGCCTTCATAGACCATAATTATCCTCCCAACCTTGTACAAAAAGAAATCTCCTGTTCTGTATCTTTCCAGTCTCCCACCACCACCCAAAGTCGAACCATCTGGCCACAGATGAGCATTCCCCTTGTAACTCAGTACCATCCAGGACTTAAGCAACTGAATTACTTTCTTTCCCAGGGTTTCGACTACCTCTCATTGTGCCCTGAAATGAGAAATGTCCTGCCCACTATCCTTCCCACCCTTCCATAGTGGTATTCCGCCGTCCACTGAATGTACACAATATACTCGTCCATCCTTACACAACCCCTGCTCCCATGGGTCATATTCCTGTAATATGACCTAGATGCAAGACCTGTCTTATACATCCTCCCACAACCAGCTACTCCAGTCCAGTCACTAACATCACCTATCCCATCAAAGGCAGGGCTACCTGTGAAACCAGTCATGTTATCTACAAGCTGAGCTGCAACCACTGTGCTGCATTCTATGTGGACATGACAACCAACAAGCTGCTGTCCGCATGAATGGCCACCAAGGGACTGTGGCCAAGAAACAAATGGACCACCCTGCTGCTGAACATCCATTTCAATGACTGCTTCACACCCTGTACCATACGGATCCTTCCCACCAACACCAGCTTTTCTGAATTGCTCTGGTGGGAACTTTTACTGCAATACACCCTACATTCCTGTAACCCTCCTCGCCTTAACCTTCGTTAGTCACTGTCCTCAACCATCCAGCCTCTTCCCTGTTCCCACTCCAGTACTACACAGCCATCATTCCACCATCACATCCAGTGTTTTTACCGTATTTACTCGAATCGAAGCCGCACTTTTTTTCCGGTTTTTGTAATCCAAAAAACCGCCTGCGGCTTAGAATCGAGTGCAAAGCAAGCGGAAGTTCTGAAAAATGTTGGTAGGTGCCAACAGGCATGCTTTGTAGGCACAGAGATAAATACTGGCGCCAAAACCTCTGCGTCAGTTAAAAAAAAGGTGGAAGACGAGCTTTTTTTTCTCCGCCCCGAGTTTCGACCACTGCATTTTCATACATTATCCAACGAAGTAAATACAAATTCCGTATTGATCATCTTCGAAAGTAGCAGAATTTCAATGTACTACGAAAAATCCGACTGGCAAGACTGTTGCTAATAGGAACCTGATGAAATGTGAATCACGTGCAGTTTTCTCTTCACCATAAGAATAATACGAATATAAACATTTTGCCATGTATTCTTTCGTGTTTGCTGCTATCTCATTTAAATCCTGTCTGCCTAATAAACTACGAAACTAGTGAGAGACAACAGCAAACGCGGAAGAATATACGTATCGTGTCATGTTTATATTCGTATTATTCTTATGCCTAATAGTGATACAGTCAGAAATGAAGCACGGCAACTGACTAGATTTTTAAATCTAAAATGACTAATTTCTGTGCAGAATTTGATGTACTAAAGCAGCGGCTGCAAAGATTTTCAAACGGAGAAAAATTTTCGCCTAACTCTCGTTCAGAACATGTTCTATCAAACGCAGTCTATTATTTGGTTCTTGTTGATCATTATCAAAGAAAGCAGCAGTGTAAGTAACAACAAGTAGCAGTCACTTGCCATTGTTTCGCTAATGAGACAATTCCTCTCTTTTTTTAATTGTAAGCGGCGGTAGCGCGCACAAAAGCAAGCCATGCCGCGGGCGGCGACAGGCCGTAAACAAACAATGCATGACGTAGTACAGTAATGCATTTTCAGCTTAGAGTGACGTAAACGCCTATAACAAAGAAAACAGTACTTATCAGATCGAAGCAAAATAAGCAATCGATTCAAACCACATGAAGCACGTGAAAAAGGGAGGGTACCCGTATAAATACGGACGCAACGCCTGACGCATAGCAATGGCTACCTGGTAAAGCTTAACTGCTAAGCTTACGACTCGAACCAAACTATTGTAGCTGTATCGTCTTTCATTCGACCTAAATTGTGTCTCATATTACAATGGACCAACTTTGTTCCGATTTTAAGGTGCGGCCTAAAACTTTTCTCTCCCCTTGAATTTCGAGTCTCAAATTTCAGGTGCGGCTTAGATTCGGGAATTATTTCCCCCCCCCCCCCCCCCCCCCCCCTTGATTTCGAGTCTCATTTTTCAGGTGCGGCTTAGATTCGAGTAAATACGGTACATCTTTCCTTTTCCACTAATACCCCCGTCCCACCTCCCCTCCCCATCTCTCCCCTGCCCTCCATCTAAACTGAAGCACTTCACTGTCCACCTCCCCCATCATACTATCCCTCCTCCTCCCTGCCTCAGCCTCCTCCTTACCCCCATACTGTCGCCACTCCCATCATGCACTGGTGCTACCGCTTGCAGTGCTATTTCAGTTGCCCTAGACTGCAGTCGTGTGCGTGCGCGCGCGCGAGTGTGTGTGTGTGTGTGTGTGTTGTTGACAAAGGCCTTAATGGCCGAAAGTTTTATTTGTGACAGTTTTTTTGTTGTGTCTATCTGTGACTCAGCATCTCCACTATATGGTGAGTAGTAACTTTCCTTTTTCTAATATTGTTACATTCCCTCATGGATTTTGCATTGTTTGACTTTAATTATTTTTATTTATCAATCATCACATTTAAACATCTGAAAATGCTGATCTATTGGTTAAAAACAAAGACAAATTAATCTATTTAAACTGATTGTACAATAGGTCAAATAATACGCTTTTTGCTACTAAGATATACCATTTTTTGGATGATAATCGTCAAACAGACATTTCAAACAACATTTCTTATTGCACTATGGACAAATAATGCAGATGAAGATTAAACAAAACAAAAGATTGTCAGTAAAACGAAATCCAAGCAAATGAGGAGAAGAAATAATGAATGCGATAACATGGCCAAAAATATACGCTGATAAAATGGAAAAAATGATATTGAAGTCAACACATACAATTAATTTAAATTACGTGGATAAAAATTCCTAGTGGAAAAAGAGTGATAGAAAGAAAAATGAGAGCAACTGAAAAAGTTAACATTATGATTAAAATGATGTGACACAGGAATATAAACAAAAAATTACATTTCAACACATAAACTGAATAAACGTAATAATCAGTCTCACTCTGACAAAAAAAAATTCCCTCAACTTCATCAGATGAGATTTGAACCTAAAACCTTTCGCATGTGAGGAGTGGACATCAACCATTATGCTGCACAATCCACCTATGTACAGTTCCTTGTTTAAAGCTGTAGTGCATCATGTGAAATTTCGAAATTCTTTTTTCTCAACTACTTGCAAGTGAAGGCCCAACAGAATGAATGATCACGGGGTGTGATACTTGGGACCTTAACCTAAATCACCATACAAATAGCTTCATACAGTTGATCCCACCACTAGGCAACCTCTCCTTATAAGATATTAATCAGATTGTCTTGAGTTGCAGTACACAGAATATTCAAGCAACAAATGTTATTTATGTTCTACTAAAACTGCAACTTTCTTGTTTTTGTTATCTTTCCTCTCTTCTTCACCTTTCCCCTCCTCCCCTCTCTCCACCTCCACAGTGAACTGCATGTTGATGTGTATGCTATTCATATGACAGAGAAACTTCAGCATAGCAACTGAGTTATGGTTGGTTGGTTTGGAGAGAAAAGAGACTAAACTGCAGGGTCATCAGTCCCTTTTCTCTCATTCAAACAGGTCTTGGATTAAAATCACTCCCCAAGAGTGGGAAAGTAAAAATTGCATAAAACTAACTGGGAACCACACTGAAAGAGAAAACGAAAGAAGCAAGCCAAAAAGGGAAAATGTGCACTAAGAAGGGGGAAAAAAGCGGGAGAAGGCACTAAAAAAAATATAGCAGATGGCCCAGACTGGCTGATCGCAAGGATAAAAACGGATGATCCAGCACTCTGCAACACACTAACGTCTCCAGTCTAAAAACACAATGTTAGAGAAACACAGAAAGGGAAAAGATGAACATCAAGGTGAACAAATAGCAGAGGCAGAGGCAGAGAGAGAGAGAGAGAGAGAGAGAGAGAGAGAGAGAGAGAGTTAAAATGGAGGCAGCGTGAAGGCCTGAGAGAGAAAGCCACACACCCACCCTTATTTGAGTGATAACACCCCCCCCCCCCCCCCTTACCCTTCTCAAAAGAAACGTGAAAAGAGATCAGCCGTATGGGCGTTGTCATCTAACACCATACACAGTGAGTTGGGAATGTTAAAATACAGCTCCAGGATGGCTAGATTGGGGCAGTCCAACAAAATGTGAACTACCATCGATCGAGAGGTGCAGCGACACTGGGATGGGTCCTCACAATGGAGGTCGTAACTGTGAGTCAGCCAATTATGGCCCACACGAACCCAGCGAAGGACAACAGAGTCCCTGCGGGTGGCGTGCATGGATGACCTCCACACATTTGTCGTCTCTTTTACAGCATGTGATTTATTTAGCGTACTTAGGGTGTGCCATTCATTATCCCAAGTCCAGTGAACTTTACAGCATAAGATCGATTGGAGATCGGTCTCCAGTGTTCCAATCTCCAGACTATTTACCGATAGCCTGTTTGGCCCGCCTGTCGGCAAGTTCATTTCATGGGATTCCAACATGACCTGGGGTCCAGATGAAGACCACTGAATGCCCACGGTTTTCGAGGGCATAAACAGACTCCTGGATAGTCAGCACCGGAGGATGGCAGAGGAAGCAGAGGTTGAGAGGTAGTAGGCTGCGTAAGGAGTCACTATAGATGACGAAGGATTCACCTGTTCAGGAGCGGATATGCTTAAGAGATGGCTACCAACTATGCAGTGAAAACAATGCTGCCAACCAGCAAGGAGCACTGTTTAGTATGTCTAGCGTAAGCATAAGCGAAGCCAACACGACCATTGAGCCATCAGTCTAAACTATTTCTGTGCCCTGAAACTTGCCAAGAATAAAGAAAAAGTGGCAGTGGGGGGCCTCAGGACAAACTGAATCTTTTGGGCCTTGCAATAGGTCCAGATGAAGCTTTGGACCATGGACGTGTACATGAGTGGACCTGCAAGAAAGGTGATAGAGGGGGAAAGACTCGAGATCAGTGAGAAGGGACCCGACATGGACTGCAATTGTAGTCCTTGATCTGGGCCGCCACTGAGGGAGATAGGCTGACATCTTAGTGAAAAACAGATGGTAATTGGGATATTTAGGCAAGCTGTGAATGTGTGTAGTATAATCTGCAAGCACTTGGTGTCATCTGATCCAGAATGGTGGAAACCCCAGCTTCCATGAGTAGACTGTTCACTCGGCTTGGTTGGAAAGCTCTCGTTACAAGTTGAACCCCACAATGGTGTACAGAGTCCAGCATCTACAATGCTCAGGGCGATTCTGGGGCATACACCGGGTTCCCATAGCCAAGACGGGATCGTATCAGGATTTTGTACAGCTGTAACAGCATAGGGCAATCTGCACCCCACTCAGTGTGACTCAGGCATTGAAGTGTGTATGTTTGGATCTGATGGGCACTCAATGGCGAGGTCATCAGTGCCCTTACACTTATGAAAACAAACAAATTTGGAGACGAACTTAAAGTGTTGTACACACAGGCACTCGAAATGATCACACAGTCAATCTGTATCACATGCACTAAAACCAATTAGGAGGGAAGAGAGCTAATCAAGAAATTAACACACAGAGAAAACAACACACAGAAGAACTACAAGAAAAGCACAGGGAAATGTGACTGGCTGACCACTTACAAAAAACTAGGGTGAGCCAACCACCCTCTGACACCTTAAGAACATCTCCCTAAATTCTTGTTAAAAGCACAGCACAATTCACAAAACTTTAAAACCCTAACCACATTCGTTTGATCATTACATAAAATAGACAGCAGATCCGCCGGAAAATCTGCCGCAATCCGCTGGTCAGCAAATAAAATGCAGTCCAATAAAATACGGCACACATTGGAAGGTCCTCTCGCCGTAGTAAGAACCATGCGTCAGGGCTGTGGCCTATGCAAAGACGAGTAAGAAGGACCTCGTCCTGCTGATGTCGCTGAAAGGAAGTACTCCACAGCTGAGTTGTGGGCTTGATGACACGGAGCTTGTTACCCGTCACTGTCAGCCACTCGTCTCCCAATCGACACATGACTTTGTACCTCAACAGTGAGATGATAGCATGCAGGGGCATAACACACCGAAATACCAGAGGATCATGACATGCCTCATTGGCTGCTTGATCTGCCCTTTCATTACCCGCAATTCCAATGTGCCCAGGTACACAGCAGAAAGACGACACCTTCCCCAGCCATCGTAGTTGTAGGAGAGCATTCTGGATTACTGTATCTGCTGGGTACAAACATTGGAGAGAGTCAAGGACACTCAGATGGCACCATGGCTCATGGAGGGTTGGCAAAAAGGGGTTCCAGAGGTGGACTAGCAACAGTATGGTGTGCAGGTGAAGTTGGAGCTGCAAGCAACTTACATGCCTGATGCACCATGAGAAGCTGGTGCTGGATGGTAAGTGGCAGTTCCCCCACCTCATCACAGATGCTAGGTATAGGGCTGGTCCGATAAGCACTCTTGGCTAGCCGAATCCCCTCATGATGGACAGCTTCAATGATCCACAAGTAAGAGGACCTCGCTGATCCATACGCTGTGCAACCATAGTCCAGCTACGAACACACAAAAGCCCCATAAAACTGAAGGAGACGCGCCATGTCCGCTCCCCAAGACCTGTGGCCAAGGCACTTGATGATGTTCAGTGCCTTCAGTGTTCCGGCTTTCAGGTCTCACAGGTGTGATAACCATGACAATCAGGAATCAAAAATGAGGCCCAGAAACCGCACTGTGTCTCTAAAATGTGGGATGGTGTCCCCCATATTCAAGGCAGGCAAATTAAAAAGACGATGAGAACAAGAAGACACACACATTAATCTGCAGAAAACTGGAAACCCATCTCTGCAGCCCACTCCTCTCACCTCTGCAATGTATAAGTTGCAACTGACAGCTCGCTATTGTAACACTGGAGGAGGAACAGAAAACAGCAAAATCGTCTACAAATAAGGACTCTTTACCGTAGATGTGGTACTGTTGATGACTATGGTAAAGAGGGTAACACTTAAAACACTGCCCTGAGGAACACCATTCTTCTGCTCACACTGATCAGACAACGTGTCACCAACTTGGGTCCTAAAAAATCACTGAAAGTCAGTGCGAAGATGGGGAGGCGGCCACAAAAGCAAATAGTATCATAAGCCTTACTTATATCGAAGAATATGCCGACAGATCGATGCTTACGGAGGAAAGCCTGCTGAATAGCAGCCTCTAGGAAGGTCAGACTGTCATCAGTGAACCTAAATCTTCAGAATCTACACAGAGTGGCTAAGGAGTTGCCTGGTCTCTAACAACCAGACCAGCTGATGGTTAACCATTCGCTCTAGGGTCTTTTCTACACAACTCTTTAAAGCGATACTCGAATAACTACTGCAGTCCTTTCCTGGTTTGAGGAGAGGGATCAGAATTGCCTCCCTCCATGAGTTGGAGAAACTGACTGTCTACCATATTAGATTAAAACATTTGAGGAGGATTCCTTTCATGCTGCTGACAAATGTTGAAGTATGCAGTACCGGATTTGGTCATGACATGGTGCAGTGTCACAGATCTCAGTCAGTGTCAACTCGACTTCCCACATGGAGAAAGGGGAGTTGTAGGCCTCAGAACTGTTGGACCTGAAGTCCAACTTTTCCCACTCTATAGTCACACGATAGTGACGAATGCCAGACCCTGCCTTGCACTGGCAGTAGTTTGAGCAAAGTGTTCGGCCAGCATCTGAGCAATGTCTCTGGGTGTTGTTTGGAGGCACCCCTGTTTCAACACTGCTGCTATCGGTAAATGGCTGCATTTACTGGAAATCCTCCAGATGGCTTCCCATACTTTTATAGAAAAAGTGGAGCAATTGACGGTATCCAGGAACGCTTGCCATGACCTTTTCTTACTCTTCCGAAAGACGCGTCGAGCCTTGGCCCCCGTGAGTTGAAAGGCTCTAAGGTTGTCTGCTGTTGGTTGGCATTTAAAATGTCGAAGAGCCCCACACGATTTTCAGATCACAGAACGGCAAGGTACTGGTCACCTCCTAAGATAACCTGGGGACTGTGGGATGGAGAGGTCAGCAGCACGATGGATCACTCTTATGATGTGGTCCACCCATCCTTGGACGCTGCTGCTGTGTCCGAACACAGCCAGCTGGTTGAAATGTGTCCAGTTAGCCCTGCTGACCATCCATTTTGGGTGCTTAACTTCAGGTGGTGTGTCATTTAGTACGTGACGGCAGATTGGGAAGTGGTCACTGGAACGAAGGTCATCAATGACCTCCCACTGAACAGAGTCAGCGAGGCCGGTAGATCAAAAAGAGAGGTTGATGGCTGAGAATGACCAATAGCAGTAGAGAAATGTGTGTGAGTAACCCGTGTTAAGGATGCACAGCTCATGAGACATCATGAGGCCCTTCAAGACCCGACCCCAAGGGCAATTATTGGTCGAGCCCCACAGGACATGATGGGCATTGAAGTCTCCCAGGAGGAGAAATGGTCATGGGAGTTGTGCGATACGATCCATGGGAGCCTCAGAGTCCAGTGCATCTTGGGGAGGTAAATACAGTGAGCAAACAGTGATCCTTTGACACACACAAATTTGAACTGCAACTGCTTGCAGGTCAGTAGCCAAGGGGAGAGCAGAGAAGTGGTGCACATTAGTGACAAACACTCTGACACAGCCCTTGTCCCTTTCCCTCGATAGGTGATCCTTGTGGTACAGTGTATATCCCTGTAGCACAGGAACATCTGTATCTTTAACATGCATTTCTTATAAACAAGAGCCTGCTGGAAACCAGGTTTCCTGAAGGGCAATGCAAAAAGCAGGTGAAACGCGTAAGAGTTGTCATAACGCAGCCAGGCGGTGGAAAAACCACCACAATTCCACTGGTGGATGACACTTACTGTGGTCTGGGAAGGCATCAATCACACCAAGGAAGCAGTTTATGCCTCAGGATCACCTGCTGCCTCACGTTGAGTACTTGTATCCATTTCCATTGCAGATGAGGCGTTGGTGAGATCCTTGGGGGATGTTAAAATCTCCACCTCATCCTCAGATGCAGAACTGGTAGGGAGTGCTGGTGTTGGCCCACCAGAGTTTCTTGTTTCTTAGCAGACTTCTTCTTCATCTACTTGCCCTCTTGCTTATCTTAAGAGGCCTGCTGGGGGGGTTTCTCTGAAGTAGCTTCACTCACTGAGGAAGACCGTGAAACCCTTTGACCAGAAGCTTGTGGCTCCGTGGCTCCTTCAGCCACTGGCTGATGTCCATTTTTGTATGGGAGGGGGACCTAGGAAGACAGAGTCCCAAGAGACCCCTTCCAAGTGAAAGGAGCTGGAGGAGACCCAAAGTAGGTGCTTCGGCAGCAACAGAAGAAGAGGTGCTCCAAACCACCAAGGGGGAAAGAGGGTGGTGAGGTGCAGGTAGGCAGCCCTCAGGGCCCACCATAGAAGACTTAATCGAGGAGACTACCATTGTCAGTGAGGGAGACATCATTGTAGTTGCAGCATATGACCATGTTAAGCAAAAGGGTGCAAGCAGTCATACTTCTTTGTAACCTCCTGATAAAGTCAACCTGTCCAGGGTCTTATATCAATAATTGTTCTCCTTTTTTTGGAGAACCACGCAGTCTGGTGAGCAGGGAGAGTGGTGCCACCCACAGTTGACACAGTTGGGAGGAGGGGCACATGGAGTACTTGGATGCCGTGGACATTTACAATCTCGACATGTGGCACTAGAATTGCACCGGGAGGACATGTGTCTGAATTTCCAGCACTTAAAGCACCACATAAGGGGGTGGGAGCGAGGGGGACATACGGTTTTATGTCACATCAGTATACCAGCACCTTGACCTTTCCAGTTAACAAATCACCCTCAAAGACCAAGATAAAGGCACCGGTAGCAACCCTATTATCTTTACGTACCCTATACACGTGCCAGATGAAGTGAATGCCCCGTTGTTCTAAATTGATGCGTAGCTCATCATCGGACTACAATACGGGGTTGTGATGAAAAATAATCCCCTGAAACATGTTGAGGTTTTTATGGGGAGTGAGCAAAATGGGAATATCATCCAGCTTGTCACAGGCAAGCAATTCCTGTGACTGGGCTGAGAATGCTGTCTGAATGAGGACTGACCCATTCTGTATTTTGGACTATGCCGCTACTTCCTCAAACTTATTTGCAAGGTGTTCGACAAAAAGTAGAGACGTCATAGCCAGAAAAGAGTCCCCATCGGTTTTGCCACCCAGTTTCAGCAAAGGCCACCTGGCAGGATGGCCGTTGCTGGGAGCCCTGATGCTCCAAGAGGACGGGTGTCTACCTCTTGGCACATGTGGCAAGGCGAATATGGCTCTTTTTTCAGTAGTCCTACATTCCCCAGTCAGTATAGTGAGGGAGGGCTACAATTGGGGGTCATACTTCTTGGCACAGAAGTCCAACTTGCCTTTGTTAGAGACTGCTGGGGCCAGCCAGCCTCAGCAAACACCACCTGGCAGGATGGCCATTGCCAGGAGCTCTGATGCCCCAAAACGATGGGCATCTATTGCTTGGCATACGTGGGGATATTGTAGCTCAGGCATCAGCAGTGCGATTCCTGTGTAGTGCCAGGGAGATATGACCAAGAGGATACATGATGACCCTTCCACAATGGACTAGCCACCGCACTGGGTACTAGGTGTGAAGATATCCATCATGATCATGGATGCAGGAGACGACAGCGGACAATGGATGTAGACGATGCACCCCGGAAGGTGTCCTCACCCAAATAGCTGGATTATGGGTAGATCTGCAGAGCCATGACAATAATAGATGAAGAATATCTTAACACACGATGGATATATGATGCACCATGTAAGGCACCAGTCGCCAATTTCGGAAGAATTTGGAAAGTCAAACCCTAAAGGGAACCATAAAACTGAAGGCTGAAAAGTAAGGAAACTCCTTTTACTCACATCTTACGACAGGCAGGAATACCTCGGACCTATTCTAACCCCCAAACTCACAGGGGGACATAACAACTGAACGAAGCTATTTTCATACAATTAATACATGGCTCTGGGGAACCGAGTACTGAACAGTTTTACACCCTTTCACCAATAGCAACACACTGTGCCCATTCCATAAGCATAAGGAGAAGTACTTATGAAAACTGAGGATCCAAAACACAGAACATGCCATGCACTCTTTTTCAGTTGACCACTTAGCTAATTATTTTACCTGAATTATTTTTGCTGTAGTATTCAGAAGGAAATACTCTGTTGACAGAAACCAAGGCCCAAACATGTTCAAGTAAACACTGGTTGCAGCAGTCATGCAAAGATGAAGAAACTTGCAAAGGATAGCCTTGGACGGAGGCACGGAGAACTACATTGCACCAGTCTTCGGAAGAGGCAGTGTTAATTTGTAATTATAAATTGTGACGAACAGTTTTTTTGTTGTGTTTTGTTTTTGTTTTTGGAAGGACTATAACAAAGCTACTTTACTCCTACTGTGCCTTCTTTCAATTAGGAATAATAGACAGATTTTGCACACAGCTGAGGGGAAGTTATAAAAATCAACTCAACAGTATGGAGTGGTGGTATTTTTTGGAACAGTCAAGAACATGCGCACCTACATCCAGCCCCAATGTAGAAACACTGATTGTATATGCAGCTACTTCTCTGATTATGGACTGTGCCACTGGTCTTCAGATATTAAGTCACTTGAGTGCACCAATAATCTAGCCAGCAACACACTAGTACTTTATAAAACGTGGAGCAGATGTGTCATATCTGCTCCCCAATACCCAATAGTAATGCATTTCAGGGTACTTAACACGCCATGGGACAACGGTTGGCTGGTTGGTTGGTTTGGAGTGAAAGGAACTGAACTGCAAAGTCATCAGTCCCTTCATCTGTAAGTGGCAAACCAGAAGTAGTTGTAAAAGGAAGGGGGATGAAAGGCAAATCCTGGAAAGTCTACGTGTAATTAACACAATAAACAACAGAGATAAAAGCCTAGAAAAAAAGACAGCACAGACAAGACATGAAAAGATCAGTCAAGACAAGGCATAAAAATCAAGAAATTACAAAAAAAATAAAATAAAGAGAATAAAAAGGTAGGAAGGGTAGAGGCCAAGCTGGCCAACAGAGCAAGGAGTAGCAAGGAGTCAAGGGACCCAGGGATCCCTGCGAGGGAGGGGGGGGGGGGGGGGACACAAGTGGCGTGCCCCCACAACTCCTCAGGTATTCAATGAGGCAAAAAGCCCTGCCTTGCAGGGCTGTTCAGAAACCACCTTGGTGGGCAAAACGTTGACACCCGCTCAGCCACTTTGGCATCATCTGCTAGCACCAAAGGTATCATGTCAGGAAGATTAAGATGCTGCCTCAAAGCAGCCAAATTAGGGCAGTCTACGTCAGCAGTGAGGGGATCATCATGTTGGAGACTGTGGCCATGGGTCAGTCACGTATGGCCATTGCGGAGTCGACAGAGGACGGTGGATTCCGTGCAACAAGCACATAGGGAAGACTGCCATGTAGTCTTGGTCTCCTTAGTTGTCCTCAATTTGTTTGGGGAGATCAGAGCAGACCATTCTGAACTCTAGACTTCCAGCAATCGATGGCGTACAAGCAACCAAAGGCCCAGTTCTGGGACCCCCATTTCTAGAATCAGCACCCTGGTGGCCGGCTTGGACAACTAGTCAGTGCGCTCATTTCACAAAATCCCAACACGATTGGGGTCCAAACAAAAATGAGTGGACATCCAGCTTGATGGAGGTCAGAGACAAGATCCTGGATAGCAGTAACCAGTGGGTGAGGAAAGCAACACTAGTCTGTAGCCTGAAGGCCGCCGAGTGAGTCACCACATATTAGGATATGCTTACCAGAGCAAAAGCGAACATGGCTAAGGGCTATTTTGATGGCCATCAACTCAGCAGTGAAGAAACTGTAGCTGTTTGGCAGAGTGTGCACTGTGCATGTGTGTATGCAAAGCCTATTCATCCATCGACTACTGAGCCATCGGTGAATGCCACTTCCAAATCTGGATATGCCTCAAGGTCAGCCAAGAGCAGATGGGGTCAATGGAATCCTTCTGAGCAAAATGGACTTCAAGAGAAATCCCAGGTTGGGGCATAAACCATTGGGGCAGATGCAATGACTCCCTCACCAGAAGCGACAGTGGAGGAAATTGCAGTTCCAAATGGAGACACTGGAGGCATGCAACAATTTTAAACCCAGCTCTGGGTTGCTGTTGTGTAAGGTGGAGCTCCCTTCATGGGAAAAGGACACGGCAGTTGGGATGTTCAGAGAAGCTACAAACATGTGTAGTGTAATTCAACACCTGTTGCTGGTGCCCAATAGGTAAATGAGGGATCCAGCCTCGACTAGTAGGCTGTTCACAGGGCTAATTGGGAAGGCTCCTGTCGCAAGTCAAACCCCACAATGATGAATAGGGGTCCAATATCTGCGATGCTGAGGGTGATGCTGAACCATATGCAAGACTCCCATAATCAAGGAGGGACAGAATCAGGGCTTTGTAGAGCCTCAAAATGGTAAAGTCATATGCACCCCATCTACTATTACTGAGGCAGCATAGTGTATTAAGATATAATCAGCACTTTCACTTAAGTTGGCGAAGGTGGGGAAGCCATGTCAGCCAGGAATTGAAGATCAGCCCCAAAAAGCAGGGCATGTCAACTACAAGAAGTAAGTGATCAGCTAGGTAAAGCTCTGAGTGTGGGTGGACAGTACGACGGCAACAGAAGTGCATGACACGAGTCTTGGCAGAAAACCAAAAGCCATGGGTGAGAGCCCGTGACTTCAGTTTTCTTATGGTGCCCTGTAGGTGACACTCAGAAACACCGATATTAGAAGAGCAATAACAAAAGCAAAAATCATCGGCATATAAGGACGACGATACCATAGACCCCGTAGGCTGCCACTAGACCATTGATGGCAACCAGAAAAAGGGAGACGTCCAGTGCAGAGTCCTGCTGGACCCCGTTCTCTTGGATATGGGGACTACTGAGTGAAGTGCCCATTTGAATCCAGAATGTACAGCGCGACAAGAAGTTCTTGACAAAAATCAGGAGTGGACCCTGGAGACCCCACTCATGTAACATAGTAAGGCTGTGATGACATCATGTCATGTCACAAGCCTTCTCTTGGCCAAAAAAGACAGCGATGAGGTGCTGACAACATGCAAAGGCCATCTGGATCATGGACTTCAGGTGAGTCAAATAATCATCAGTGGAGCGGTCTTTGCCAAAACCACCCTAAGATGCAGCCAAAATGCCCCGAGACTCAAGGAGTCAACACAGCCACTTGCTCACCATGCCTTCGATAAACTTACGGAGAACACTGACAAGGCTAACTGGGTGATAACAGTCCATCTCTAAGGGATTACTACCCGGTTTCAGTATGGGGACTATTGTGCCTTCTCACCACTGAGATAGGAACTCACCCTCGTTCCAGGTTCCACTAAAGAGGGCAAGGATGTTATGATGACAATTCACTGAGAGAGTTTCAGAATTTGGCTGTCGATATGGTCTGGCCCTGGAGCAGTATTGTGGCAGTGGGTTAGGGCACTGGAAAGTTCCCATTCACTGATTTGAGCATTATATGGCTCCAGGTAGTGAGCAGTAAAAGGTAACTGCATTCGCTCCACCTACTGTTTTATGAGCCAAAAGATGGGGTGGCAGTTCTCAGACACAGGTGCACAAGCATAATGCTCAGCAAAATGTTCGGCAACAGCATCTGAATAAATGACACCAATCAAGGAAAGACTTGGTATACCTAAAGGAGACTGGAAGCTGTAGGGGTGCCTGATCTTTGCTTATACCTGTGATGGAGAGAGATGTGATACAATGGCGGAAATGTACTATTCCAAGGATTCCTGCTTTCATTTTTTATGAGATAGAGGACGGGGGCACAAAGCCATTTATAAAGGCAATGAGATACTCTAGTGAAGGGTGTTGCTTATGGCATTGGAAAACTCACCTACAATCTCTAATGGCCACAGCGATCTCTGGGGTCCATCAGGGTACCATCTTCAACGGGGGGACCTCGAGGAAGAGGGGATGGTTTGGTTGGCTGCCAAAAGAATGGCTGCTGTTGTATGTAGCTAAGGACGACCAGTCAGCATTACAGAGAACCCATATGGGCAGGCGTCAAGGGTAGCAATGCTGAGGGAGGGACAGGTAGGCTGGAAAGTAGCGACTGCCACACAGATCATTGTAGACTCAAGTAGATGGTAGAAGACCAGGGCTGCAAAAGGAGAGATCAATGGCCAAAATAAGTTCCTTGTACCATACTGAAGTGTGTGTGGGGGCACCAGAGGTCAAGAGGTAAGGATCGAGCTGCGCCAGTAAAGTTTTGACGTCTTTACAATGGCTGTGATCATTGCCCCATTCCACAAAGGGATATAGGCATTTAAGTCACCCAAGACTAGGAAAGGTGGGGAGAGCTGAGAGAGTAATGCAGACACTACATCTTCAGGAGTCAGATAAACATCACAGCTGTTAAAATCCTAGTGTGCCCTTAACCGAACAGACACAGCCTCCAAAGGTGTATCAAGGGGCCACGAGATCACTATACGTAGACTCCAGCCTAAACATACAAACTTCACCTGATACTCTCTCACATCAGTTGTTGTTGTTTTTGTTGTCTTCTTCTTCTTCTTCTTCTTCTTCTCTTCAGTCCAGAGACTGGTTTGATGCAGCTCTCCGTGCTACTCTATCCTGTGCAAGCTTCTTCACCTCCGAGTAACTGCTGCAACATACAGCCTTCTGAATCTGCTTGTGTATTCATCTCTTGGTCTCCCTATACGATTTTTACTCTCCACGCTTCCCTCCAATTTTAAATTGGTGATCCCTTGAAGCCTCAGAACATGTCCTACCAACTGATTCCTTCTTCTAGTCAAGTTATGCCACAAATTCCTTTTCTCCCCAATTCTATTCAGTACCTCCTCATTAGTTACATGAGCTACCCATCTAATCTTCAGCATACATTGCATACAAATACTTTCAGGAAAGACTTCCTGACACTTAAATCTACACTCTATGTTAACAGATTTCTCTTCTTCAGAAATGCTTTCCTTGCCATTGCCAGTCTACATTTTATATCCTCTCTGCTTCAACCATCATCAGCTATTTTGCTCCCCAAATAGCAAAACTCGTCTACCACTTTAAGTGTCTCATTCCCTAATCTAATTCCCTCAGCATAACCTGATTTAATTCGAATACATTCCATCATCCTCGTTTTGCTTTTCTTGATGTTCATCTTATATCCTCCTTTCAAGACACTGTCCGTTCCGTTCAACTGCTCTTCCAGGTCTTTGCAATCTCTGCCAGAATTATGATATCATTGGCAAACCTCAAAGATTATATTCCTTCTCCGTGGATTTTATTTCCTACAGCAAATTTTTCTTTTGTTTCCTTTACTGCTTGCTCAATATACAGATTGACTAACACCGAGGATAGGCTACAGGCCTGTCTCACTCCCTTCCCAACCACTGCTTCCCTTTCATACCCCTGGATTCTAATAACTGCCATCTGATATCTGTACAAATTGTAAATAGCCTTCCGCTCCCTGTATTTGATCCCTGCCACCTTCAGAATCTGAAAGAAAGTGTTCCAGTCAATACTGTCAAAAGCTTTCTCTAAGTCTACAAATGCTAGAAATTTAGGTTTGCCTTTCCTTAATCTATCTTCTAAAATAAGTTGTAGGGTCAGTATCGACTCGCGTGTTCCAACATTTCTACAGAATCCAAACTGATCTTCCCCAAGCTCGGCTGCAATCAGTTTTTCCACTCATATGTAAAGAATTCATGTTAGTACTTTGCAGCCGTGACTTATTAAACAGATAGTGCGATGAAACTTCCTGGCAGATTAAAACTGTGTGCCCGACCGAGACTCGAACTCGGGACCTTTGCCTTTCGCGGGCAAGTGCTCTACCATCTGAGCTACCGAAGCACGACTCACGCCCGGTCCTCACAGCTTTACTTCTGCCAATATCTCGTCTCCTACCTTCCAAACTTTACAGAAGCTCTCCTGCGAACCTTGCAGGACTAGCACTCCTGAAAGAAAGTTTGGAAGGTAGGAGACGAGATACTGGCAGAAGTAAAGCTGTGAGGACTGGGCGTGAGTCGTGCTTCGGTAACTCAGATGGTAGAGCACTTGCCCGCGAAAGGCAAAGGTCCCGAGTTCGAGTCTCGGTCGGGTACACAATTTTAATCTGCCAGGAAGTTTCTTATCAGCGCACACTCCGCTGCAGAGCGAAAATCTCATTCTGGAAACATCCCCCAGGCTGTGGCTAAGCCATGTCTCCGCAATATCCTTTCTTTCAGGAGTGCTAGTCCTGCAAGGTTCGCAGGAGAGCTTCTGTAAAGTTTGGAAGGTAGGAGACCTTGCCCGCGAAAGCCAAAGGTCCCGAGTTCGAGTCTCGGTCGGGCACACAGTTTTAATCTGCCAGGAAGTTTCATATCAGCGCACACTCCTCAGCAGAGTGAAAATCTCATTCTAGATAGTGCGATAATTTTCACACCTGTGAATGCCTGCTTTCTTTGGGATTGGAATTATTATATTCTTCTTGAATTGTGAAGGTATTTCACCTGTCTCATACATTTTGCTCACCAGATGGTAGAGTTTTGTCAGGGCTGGCTGTCAGTAGTTCTGATGGAATGTTGTCTACTCCCGGCACCTCGTTTCGACTTAGGTCTTTCAGCGCTCTATCAAACTCTTCACGCAGTATCATATCTTCCATTTCATCTTCATCTACATCCTCTTCCATTTCCATAATATTGTCCTCAAGTACATTGCCCTTGTGTAGACCGTCTATGTACTCCTTCCACCTTTCTACTTTCCCTTTTTTGCTTAGAACTTGTTTTCCATCTAAGGTCTTGATATTCATACAGGTGGTTCTCTTGTCTCCAAAGATCTCTTTAATTTTCCTGTGGGCAGTATCTATCTTACCCCTAGTGATGAATGCCTCTACATACTTACGTTCATCCTCTAGCAATCCCTGATTACCTGTTTTGCACTTCCTGTCAATCTCATTTTTGAGACATTTATATTCCTTTTTGCCTGCTTCATTTACTGCATTTTTATATTTTCTCTTTTCATCAATTAAATTCAGTATCTCTTCTGTTATCCAAGGACTTCTACTAGCCCTTGTCTTTTTACCTACTTGATCCTCTGCTGCGATCCTCTGCTGCCTTCACTATTTCATCTCTCAAAGCTACCCATTCTTCTTCTACTGTATTTCTTTCCCCCCATTCTTGTCAATCGTTCTCTAATGCTCTCACTGAAACTCTCTACAACCTCTGTTTCTTTCAGTTTATCCAGGTCCCATTTCTTTAAATTCCTGACTCTCTCAGTTTCTTCAGTTTTAATCTACAGTTCGTAACCAATAAATTGTGGTCAGAGTCTGCATTTGTCCCTGGAAATTTCTTACAATTTAAAACCTGGGTCCTACATCTCAGTCTTACCATTATATAATCTATCTGAAACCTTCCCGTGTCTCCGAGCCTCCTCCATGTGTACAATCTTCTTTCAAGATTCTTAAACCAAGTGTTGGCTGTGATTAATTTATGCTCTGTGCAAAATTCTACCTGGCAACTTCCTCTTTCATTCCTTACCCCCATTCCATATTCTCCTACTACTATTCCTTCTCTTCCATTACTATTAAATTTTCGTCTCCCTTCACTATCTGAATAATTTCTTTTATCTCATCATACATTTCTTCAATCTTTTCATCATCTGCGGAGATAGTTGGCATATGAACTTGTACTACTGAGGTAGGCTTGAACTATGTGTGTATCTTGGCTACAATAATGCGTTCACTATGCTGCTCACAGTAGCTTTCTTGCATTCCTATTTTTTAATTCATTATTAAACCTAATCCTGCATTACCCCTATTTGATTTTGTATGTTAGTACGATTCTTAAAATGGCATCAGTAGCCACCAAGGGCAGAGGCCCGAGTTGCTGGGAACCACGTTTCCTGGATGGCAATACAGATGCAGGGTAAGTGCTGAAAAGCTGTCGTAGCTCAGCCAGGTGGTGGAAAAATCCATTGCAAAAGCATTGGAGGATTAAACTGACTGAATACAGTGAATGCATGAAGTGACCGGAGAAACAGAGCGGGGCAGGTCATGACCCTGGGTCATGTGCTTCTACTGGTTGAGACATCAGGGGATCCACTGACACTGGTTCTGCGGCACACTGCTTGGGGAGATCTGGTGCCCCAGGGGCATCGGGAACCCTACCATGGGCACAGAGGGAGTACATGCAGAGTTCGGTGATGTGAGGGCCACCAGAGCTTTGTTCATCTTAGAAGACTTCTTTGAATTGGTTTAAGGGACAGAGGAAGAACAATAAGTCTGATGGCCAGCAGCCTATGGTTGCTTCAGAAGCCAGAGGAGGCTGAGGCACCTCTGGCTTGGGGACAGGGACCAGTGTCCTCGGCAGATGGGGTGCCAATACCTCTGAAGTGGAAGCACCAGAAGTGGCGCCACCTCCTCCGGGGAGGGGAGGCAGGTATTAGTGTGCAGTTCTGAGGGCCCACTGTACGAGGCGCAACAGAGGAAAGCACCACTGACAGAAAAGGCAATGTTATAGTGCAAGACTGTGTCATTTGTATGAGATTAAAATGTTCATACTTTATTCTGGCTTCCTGATACGTGAGCTTGTCCAGGGTCTTATACTCCTGGCTTTTCTTCTCACACTTAAAACTGCAGCAATCCAGTGAGTAGGGAGAGTGGAGCTCGCTGCAGTTTACACAGGTGCGGGGAGAGGCACCAGGAACATTGTTGAGTAACTGACGTCCACAGTCCCTGCAGACAGTGGTGGTGCAATGGGAAGACATATGTCTGAACTTCAGACGCATGAAGCATCTCACAGGAGGAGAAACATTGGGTTTCACGTCACAACAATAGACCATCATCTGTATCTTCTCAGGTAATATATCACCCTCAAACGCCAAGATGGAGGCCCTGATAGCAACTGTTCCCTCAGTCCCATAAGGAAACGACAGATTAAGCGCAAACCCCATCGCACTAAGGTGGCCAGCAGCTTATTGTCAGATCACAAAAGAAGATCACAGTGATGCCCTGGAACATATTGAGACACTCGTGGGGAGTGACGGTCACAGGAGAGTCATCGAACTTTTCACATGAGAGCAGCACTTGTGACTGCGCAGAAGATGATATTTCAATCAGGAGGGAATTGCTCTTCATCTTACAATGGCTGCAAGTTCCTCATATTTGTCCTCAATGTCTTTGACAAAAAATAAAGGCTTTTTGGTCGAAAAGATGTCTTCGTTGGTCCTAGCACAGACCACATATTGGGTGCAGGACTTTTCTCCTTGTCATCTAGTCCTGTGTTACTCCCAGAGCGTGGCCAGGAAAAGGAATGCATTGGGACTGTACATCAATGCATCGTGTTAGGCCTTTCCATTTGAAGGGACTGCTGGGGCTGTGTGACCACAGCAGGAGAAATTTTAACTCGTTTCGTGTGTGAACTATCCGCCATGGTGCCACCCATTCTAAAAGGGGGTTCTTTCCATGGGTGTCACCCAGCCACAGCAATAGCTACCTTTCCAGTAATTCGTTGGTGGGGGACTTTAACACCTTATCCAACAAATCTGCTGAGGTAAATTTTTATCAGGATGCCACCACGCAGAAATGTGAAAGTTAGCTGGAGCACCATCATGTAATAGCTGTCAGGGTGCTACCACTGTGCATGTACTTGATGACCCCCCCACCTCCCCCTCTCAAAATCCCAATGGGATGGCTACCGTGCTGGGGTTTGGGCATATTACGACAACAAGAAGGAAGGATGCCAGGGTAGAAGGACACAGAGGTGGAACACACACCACAGTTCCCTGCACAACACTTCTGTAAACTTTGGAAAAAATGACAGGTCAAACCCAATAATGGGGACCACATAATCGTTAATGGAAACTGAAGACATTGCTGAGAGTAACACTGGAAATCAAGACCAAAATTGTGAACCAAGTCCAGACAGCGTCTGCACCAAAATGTACCATCTGACAGGATGTCAGAGAGGTAAGAGATAGTCGAAGTGTAGGTTTGCACCACAGAAAGAGGAAGTAGTGTGGCAAAAATTGGGGTGCTGTGGTAGCCAAGCAAGTACTCAGAGAATGGTGAGCGCCCTGAATTGCAGGGGATCTTGCCTTCAGATATCTTAGATGTGGTAAACCTGAGTGCTCAGAGACAAATTTGAGACCTGGAAATATTGGTCACTCTTGAAAATTTCCCTAAGGTTGGGCATAGCTTGAAACAACACTGTGCCACATGATTTACATTTGTCACTCCACTAAAAGCCAAGCAGCCACATATGGAGACTTGAAGACTTTAGAATGGATGAGTCAGTGGTATACTGGATAACATCCATAATGTAAAACTCTCAGTCCTGGACACTTTCTTGTTCTTGAAAAAAACAGCCAATCATCTGAACAATGTTTAGCTGTTGTAACACTCAGAAGACTTCTTTTAAGGAACTGCTCTATCTGGAAAAGAGATCTGAAGTGGGGGGTAGTTAATGGAATGTACATCATCAGTAACATCAATAACTGCTAAATGAACAACGACTGTGAAAGATGCAAATCTTTACAGATGATAATGACTGGAGGATTTTGTAGCAGTTCAGAAGTGTTTATCTGTCAATGTTGAGGATAAACAGCTCCTAAATATCACAATTCCTTAGAAACATACCCGTGCGGCAAATTAGACAATGGGCCCCGTAACACCCCTGTGTTAAAGTCTTCCAGAACAGGCAGAAGAGTTGTGGTGTGAGATCAACACTTATCTTAATTGAGACTCAATAACTCAGATGGCAAGCCTTTACAAAGCAAAAAAAGGGGAAGGTGAGAGGAATATACAGGCTGGTTTTTCCTAAATGGGGACAGACTGAAGGAAATTATTCCTGAGAGGACAAGGAGCAAAAACAGTCATACAGACATGGGTTGCATGGAATGTATATCTGCTTGGAGGTGGAGACAAAGAAACTTTGAGAATGTAGTGCTCAGTGATTGAAAGCGCCCATTAGAATGCACCAGGAAAGTGGAAATGTTGTGTCTGTACTCATGTATCAGCTCTACACTCAAAAGGGCAGCAAAGTTGTTCCCTACAGTGGTGTACTTACACGCTGGTATTAGGGGGCAATCACTTCGTTGCTGTTGCTGACAGATTATGACGTGGACACAGGTTGGGTAGTGCGACAATGAGAGACAATGGTCCAGTAAACCAACCATGAACAGGCTGACACGGTCTTTACACATGAACAGGCAAATGGCAATGGGCAGGTGGCAGCACGATCGTACTGGGAAAAGTACTCCCATCAACAGCAATAGCACTGTGACAATGTGGGTCATTCTCTATGACGACTACAACTATCTGTATCACTTACAATGCACGCAGACCTTGTTATCTATGAATCTGCCTCTGTGGCAATGGTTTTGTCACTGGTTTGTTGCACAGGCTACTAGGGTAGTGAGTTTTTTGACCCCAATCCCAGTCACAGAAGAAGACAATTTTACAAGGGACAGTATTATCAACATACACATCATTATTCTGTGGGCTAAAGAAAATCTCCACGGTACAGTGACAGTGAACCATCGACACTAATTCAGACCCAATGTGTGGGTGAGAATTATTGGCAATCACCTCATGGGACCGTCATTCTCCCACAACGTCTCAAATGCAAGGTGTATTTGCAGGTCCTGCGGGTGACACTGCCTGCACCGCTGGAAGATGTGCCTTTTGTGGCACTAAAGTAATGGGGCTACTACATGATGGTGCTCCAGCTAACTTTCATATTTCTGTGTGGTGGAATCTTGACAAAATTTACCTCAGGAGATTTATTACACAAGGTGTTCGAGTCGCCAAACCTCAACACTTCAGATTTCTGCCTGTGAGAGCATCTGAAAGAAGCCATCTATGTAGAACCCACCCTGGGAGATGGAAACACAATACTTTCATGCAGCATATGATGCCATTCAGTTGCAATATGATATATCTGAACACTGCTGCATCATGTTCATTCATGCTTAAAGGCCTGTGTGGGGCACTTTGAACACCTTGTCTAACAATGGCTTCGTCACAGCACTTCATGCATTGCACTGTGTGTACTGTACTGTACAGGTGTGATGACTTAAAAAGGGCTCGTAGCACAGATTCTATGCATTTCCAGCCATATATCCATAAGACCTTTTTTGCTTCTTATCTTCTTAGGGATTGTTTCTCTAGTTTGTCCTCATTCAGAAAATTCATCCTATATAGAGGGTCTACATCAGGTAAACAAACTTGTAGACAATATTATAGAAAAATTAGTACATAAGAAGAGATGATTATTATTATTTGAGCAGAAAAATAACTGATGATGGGTGAATAAGGGAAAGGCAACCACTTTAGAGGACTGGTAGGTGCTTGGCACACAAAAACAAGTAAAGAAAACAGTTAACACTATCTTTCGAGCAATTGCTCTTCTTCTAGAAAAAGTAAACACATTCACACACCCAATCACACAGACACTCAAACACAGATGTCTTCCTGGTTTTGTGTGAATGTGTGTACTCTTACTAGGAGCCCTTTTATACGTACTGTAACTGGTTGTCATTCCCTTATTTTATGTAATATAAATTTAAGTGCTAGGAACTTCTCCGAGGCACACCACCTTGACGAAGCACTGTCCGTGCGGGTGGAGAGGCCTGTGTATCCGCATGAAGCTGAGGGCTATGCCGTAGGTAGAGGACCTTCTGCCAGAAAGGCCTCAGCTGATGGATCAGAATAAGGGTGTCCAACAATGTTGGTTGGTTTAAAAGAGGGGAGGGGGGGGGGGGGGGGGGGGGGACCAAACTACGAGGTCATCGGTCCCTTGTACCTAATAAAACAATGCCATAAGTGTGAGAATAAAATGGAGTAGGAATATAACACAAAATGGAAAGAAAGGAAGAACCACAAGAACAAAGGAAAGGCAACAAACACTAAAAGGAACAAAAAGAGGACAAGAAAACAACAGAGAGAGACTAGTGACACAAGAGAGTAAAACAAGAATGCAGATTACAGCAGCTGGCCGACCTCGGAAATAAAAAGGAAATGCAAGCCACTCTGCAACACATTAAAACCTCCACCATAAAAGCACTAGGGTGGAGGACACAGAGGGACAAAGGACCTGCACTAAAACCCACATAGAAGTACAAAACCCACTCACATGGATAAAATATAAAACTAAAGCTGCTGCTGAGACGTTGGCGTCGCCCTACACCGAAGGTAGAGAGCTGGCAAAGTTAAAAGTCCACCGAAGAGGGCTAAAAATGGGCAGTCCAGCAAGAGGTGGACGACTTTCATTTGGGAGCCACAGCGACAAAGAGGTGGGTCTTCGCGATGGAATAGGTAACCACTGGCCACTTATGACCAATGCGGAGCCAGCAGAGGACAACTGATTCCCTGCGAGCGGACTGCATGGAAGACTTCCGCACATTCGTAGTCTCCTTAATGACACACAGTTGTGTTTTAGACAGGTACGTGCTGAGTAAAACTGTGAGGGACGGGAAAATCCCACCATGGTTCAACAACAAAGTTAGGAAACTACTGCGAAAGCAAAGAGAGCTTCACTGCAAGTTTAAACGCAGCCAAAACCTCTCAGACAACAAATCCTAACTGATGTCAAAGTTAGTGTAAGGATGGCTACGCGTGAAACATTCAGTGAATTCGAAAGTAAAATTCTATTTACCAACTTGACAGAAAATCCTAGGAAGTTTTGGTCTTAAGTTAAATCAGTAAGTGGCTTGAAACAGCATATCCAGACACTCCGGGATGATAATGGCATTGAAACAGAGGATGACACGCGTAAAGCTGAAATACTAAACACCTTTTACCAAAGCTGTTTCACAGAGGAAGACCGCACTGCAGTTCCTTCTCTAAATCCTCGCACAAACGAAAAAATGGCTGACATCGAAATAAGTGTCCAAGGAATAGTAAAGCAACTGGAATCACTCAACAGAGGGAAGTCCACTGGACCTGACGAGATACCAATTCGATTCTACACAGAGTACGCGAAAGAACTTGCCCCCCTTCTAACAGCCGTGTCCCGCAAGTCTCTAGAGGAACAGAAGGTTCCAAATGATTGGAAAAGAGCACAGGTAGTCCCAGTCTTCAAGAAGGGTCGTCGAGCAGATGCGCAAAACTATAGACCTATATCTCTGACGTTGATCTGTTGTAGAATTTTAGAACATATTTTTTGCTCGCGTATCATGTCATTACTGGAAACCCAGAATCTACTCTGTAGGAATCAACATGGATTCCGGAAACAGTGATCATGCGAGACCCAACTCGCTTTATTTGTTCATGAGACCCCAAAAATATTAGATAAAGGCTCCCAGGTAGATGCTATTTTCCTTCACTTCCAGAAGGCGTTTGATACAGTTCTGCACTGTCAACTGATAAGGTAAGAGCCTACAGAATATCAGACCAGCTGTGTGGGTGGATTGAAGAGTTTTTAGCAAACAGAACACAGCATGTTGTTATCAATGGAGAGACGTCTACAGACGTTAAAGTAACCTCTGGCGCGCCACTGGGGAGTGCTTTTCACAATGTATATAAATGACCTAGTAGATAGTGTCGGAAGCTCCATGCGGCTTTTCGCGGATGATGCTGTAGTATACAGAGAAGTTGCAGCATTAGAAAATTGCAGCGAAATGCAGGAAGATCTGCAGCGGATAGGCACTTGGTGCAGGGAGTGGCAACAGACCCTTAACATAGGCAAATGTAACGTATTGCGAATACATAGAAAGAAGGATCCTTTATTGTATGATTATATGATAGCAGAACAAACACAGGTAGCAGTTACTTGGGGTAGGTAGGTAGTTAGTGTTTAACGTCCCGTCGACAATGAGGTCATTAGAGACGGGGCGCAAGCTCGGGTTAGGGAAGGATTGGGAAGGAAATCGGCCGTGCCCTTTTAAAGGAACCATCCCGGCATTTGCCTGAAACGATTTAGGGAAATCACGGAAAACGTAAATCAGGATGATTGGCGACGGGATTGAACCGTCGTCCTCCCAAATGCGAGTCCAGTGTGCTAACCACTGCGCCACCTCGCTCCGTGGTAGCAGCTACTTCTGTAAAATATCTGGGAGTATGCGTGCGGAACGATTTGAAGTGGAACGATCATATAAAATTAATTGTTGGTAAGGCAGGTACCAGGTTGAGATTCATTGGGAGAGTTCTTAGAAAATGTAGTCCATCAACAAAGATAGTGGCTTACAAAACACTCGTTCGACCTATACTTGAGTATTGCTCATCAGTGTGGGATCCATACCAGATCAGGTTGACAGAGGAGATAGAAAAGATCCAAAGAAGAGCGGCGCGTGTCATCACAGGGTTATTTGGTAAGCGTGATAGCGTTACGGAGATGTTTAGCAAACTCCAGTGGCAGACTCTGCAAGAGAGGCGCTCTGCATCACGGTGTAGCTTGCTATCCAGGTTTCGAGAGGGTGCATTTCTGGATGATGTATCACAAATTTAAAATTAGAGAGATTCGAGTGCGCACGGAGGCTTTCCGGCAATCGTTCTTCCCGCAAACCATACGCGACTGGAACAGGAAAGGGAGGTAATGACAGTGGCACGTAAAGTGCCCTCCACCACACACCGTTGGGTAGCTTGCGGAGTATAAACGTAGATGTAGGTGTAGTTTGTCGTGCGAACTGTTATGACATTCCATCTCCCAAAGGCAGAAAACCCTGTGGAGTAAGCCAGAACGCAAGTCAGTTTCGGAGATGCCCATCTCCAGAAGCTGTTTCCGCGTCACCTGTTTGGCCAGCCTATCGGCAAGTTCGTTGCCTGGGATTCCGACATGTTCTGGGGTCCACACAAACACCACTGAATGACGGGACCATTCCAGGGCATAGATGGACTCCTGGATGGTCGCTTCCAGAGGATTGAGAGAGTCGCACTGGTCAATAGCTTGTAGGCTGCTCAATGAGTCAGTACACAGAAGAAATGATGCACCAGGGCATGAGCAGATGTGCTCAAGATCACGAAATATGGCCGCCAGCTCTGCAGTGAAAACACTGCAGCCATCTGGCAAAGAGTGCTGTTCAATATGTCCTCCATGAACATACGCAAAGCCTACGTGACCATCAGTCATCAGGCCGTCAGTGTAAACCACATCAGAGCCCCGCAACACGTCAAGAATTGAAAGGAAGTGACAGCGGAGAGCAGCGGGGTTAAAAAAGAGTCCTTAGGGCCATGCAAAAGGTCCACACAAAGCTGCAGCCAACGTGTACGCCATCGAGGTGTACGTGAATGGACCTCAAGTAGAGGTGGTAAAGGGAAGGATTCCAGTTCGGAGAGAAGGGACCACACGCAAACCACAATCGTTAGCCCCAACCTGGGCCACCGATGTGGGAGATGGAGTGCCGCGGGCAGGAAAAGGAGACGGTAATTCGGATGCTCAGGAGAACTACGAATGTGTGCAGTGTAACTGGCGATAAGTTGTGCACGTCTGATCTGCATTGGAGAGACCCCAGCCTCCATCAGGACGCTGGTCACAAGACTCGTCCTATAAGCTCCTGTCGCTAATCTAACCCCGCAGTGGTGCACAGGGTTGAGTAAATGCAACACTGAGGGCCCTGCCGAACCATAAACCACACCCCCTTAGTCAATTCAGGATTGGACGAAGGCTCTGTAGAGCTGCAGCAGCGTAGAGAGATCTGCACCCCAATTGGTGTTGCTCAGGCAACGGAGGGCATTTAGGTGCTGCCAGCGCTTCCGCTTAAGCTGATGAAGATGAGGAAGCCAAGTCAATGGAGCACTGAAAACTAGTCCCAAGAATTGATATGTCTCCACTACAATAAGTGGATCATCATGAAGGTAAAGTTCTGGGTCCGGATGAGTGGTACGACACTGACATAAGTGCATGACACACAACTTTGCGGCTGAAACCTGGAAGCCGTGGGCTACAGCCCATGACTGCGTCTTGTGGATGGCTCCCTGTAGGCGCCGCTCAGCAACACCAGTACTGGAGCAGCAGTACGAAATGCAGAAATCGTCTGCATACAGAGATTGTGAGACTGAAGGACCTACAGCTGCTGCTAGACCGTTAATGGCCACTAGGAAGAGAGAGACACTCAATACAGAGCCCTGCGGGATGCCATTCTCCTGGATATGGAAGGGGGGGGGGGCTATGGGAGGCACCAACTTGGACACGGAAAGTACGAAGCAACAGGAAGTTTTGGAGACCCTACTCATACAATGTGGCAAGGATATGATGTTGCCAAGTCGAGTCAAATACTTTATCTAAGTCAAAAAAGACGGCAACCAGGTGTTGGTGCCTGGAAAAGGCTGTTCAGATGGCAGTCTCGAGGGATACCAGATTATCAGTGGTAGAGCAAACCTGGTGGAAGCCACCCTGACATGGGGCCAGGAGGCTACATGACTCCAGAACCCAACTCAACAGCCAACACGTGATACGTTCCAGCAGCTTACAAAGGAGATTTGTGAGGCTAATGGGCCGATAGCTATCCACGTCAAACGGGTTCTTACCGGGTTTAAGCACCGGAATGACTGTGCTCTCATGCCATTGCGATGGAAAAACGCCATTGCACCAGATCCGGTTGAAGATGACGAGGAGATGCCACTTGTAGTCAGGCGAGAGATGTGTAATCAACGGGCTGTGAATCTGATCTGGCCCAGGAGCTGAGTCGGGGCAACAAGCAAGGGCGCTGAGCAGCTCACACTCTGTAAATGGGGCATTATAGGGTTCACTGTGGCATGTAGTGAACAAGAGAACCCACTCTTCCATCCGCTGTTTGAGGACGCGAAAGGCTGGGGGATAATTCTCCAACGCAGAGGCGTGAGCTTATTGATCAGCAAAGTGCTCGGTAATTGCATTTGTGTCGGTAGACAACACGCCATTGATGTGAACACCAGGTACACCCATTGGGGTCTGGTATCCGAGAAAACGTTTGATCTTTGTCCAGAGTTGGGAAGGTGACATATGGCACCCAATGGTCGAGACATACCTCTCCCAACACTCCTGTTTCCGTCTCTGCATAAGCTGGCAAATGACAGCTCAGAGCCGTTTAAAGACTATGAGGTGCTCTAGGGAAGGATGCGCTTATGTCTCTGTAGAGCTCGCCGACGCTCTTTAATACCCTCAGCAACTTCCGGTGACCAGCACGGGACTGTCTTTCGCTGGGGCACCCTAGAGAAAGGATTGCATTTTCCGCCGCAGAAATAATCGTTGTGGTGACCTGGTCAACCGCAACATCGATGGCACCATGTGGGTGAGATTCAACGATGACAGCAGAGGTGAAGGCTTCCCATCCATCTGGGTAGGCATCCATGGCCATGATGCCAGGGGAGTGACAGGAAGATGGAGAAGTGGCCACTACCACACAGGTCGTCATGTGCTCTCCAGTGGATAGATGGGAGGAGTCCTGGGCTGAAAATTGATAAATCAATGGCTGAGTAACTACCATGAGCCTCACTGAAATGTGTGGTGGCCCCATTATTTAAGAGGCAGAGGTCAAGTTTGGACAGTAAATTTTTGACTTCTCTGCCTCTGCCAGTAAGCATGGTACTACCCGACTAGGGGTTATGGGCATTAAAATCTCCCAGAAGTAGGAAAGGTTTAGGGAGTTGATCAATCAGGGCAGCCAGGACATTCGGGGGTACTGCACCATCTGGAGAAAGATATACATTGCAGACAGTTATTTCCTGCACTGTCCTTATCCTGCAGGGTGTATACGCGGACAAGGAAAAAAATTCCCAGATTTCCCGGTTAAAAACACACTTTCTCCTGGGTGAAAACGTACTTTTTCCCTGTTAACTTACAGTACATTTTCTCTCAGAACTGTATAACTTATCAGTCCTTTGAATGATAATGGTTTTAGACACAGGCGTAAAATTTCCCGGCGCTATCTAAATCTAAACACAGGGAAAAAACACGTTTTGGAAAGATCTTTGATGTGCAGCAACATGTACGCTGCATATTTTTGTATTACAAAAGTATAAATTCGAATTCCACCAAACACAACATGTTACTTTCCGAAGAATTGAAATCGAGATTGCATGCACTTTTGTTAGCCAGTCATAGCTCATGTCACGTAATCTCGCCAGCCGATGACAGCGGTTATTCAGAGCTTAGGACACGTGATGTAGCCAGCCAATAGCAACATCACTGTTAAGTAGCGCAAACACACAAACAGAAAAAGTTAATGGTTTAAATTAATATACATAGTGTTGCCACACAAAATGCAAAGCTTTCACATATAATGTTGGTCTTTTATGCGCATATTACAATTTAAGATATATAACACAAATGTGCCAGTAAAATTTTTAATAACAATGTAAATTTCTGATTTTCTGGGCTCAAAATTCATCTACATGGCACGTCATTGAAGAGTTGATTTTTAAATGAGAGGGAAATGCTCTGTGATTTAAGAAATCCATTGTACATTCTCGCACATAGTTCCAGTGTAACTGCCAGAATAGTACTTTGATGGTAACACTTTTCAAACCATCATTCAGAATATTTTCTTGCGACCTGTTAGAAATAGGTTTGTTTCTGCAGTTGCCAGAGAGCACCAGATGACAGGCGTCACCAAGCTTGCGCAGCTACGAAGACTCAGGGAGCCCATATGCTCGTACGTGTAAAACATTAAAAGATCTTACATTACGTCACAAAAGAAACAAGACATCAGAGGATACTCCAAGAGCATCGAAATTTCGTGGCCCATACTAAAATGTGCACACACATTTAAAGTGCACATTCATATATCCAGATTCCCAGTGAAGTAGGCCACGACCTGCTATTAAGTTTTCAATGTGGTTTCCGGGATGTAAACTTTCTTGGAGTAACAGTACTGTGTTATCCCATGTTTGGTTCTCTCTTATGTCATATGTGCTAGAAGTTGAAAGTGTGCACTTGAAATGCAGTGAACAGTGTGTGGAATTAAACACTTCGTTTCAAATATATTGTCTGCCTCAGTGGTAAAGATTAATAAGAGAAAATTTCTTTAGCAAACCGACAAAAATGACTTCATTGTTCTGCAAGGCAATTAATGCTTGACTGTCAGAAAGGTGGAAATAAAATAAAATCTGCAACTGGTAACACATTTTAGCCTTCCGTAATTATGTGAATGTATTTTAATTGACTCGATAGCTCCCGGCCACAGAAATCTGTTTTGTTTTCATTTGACGTGAGAGCAGTAAACAAACAGGAAACAGCAAAATCACTAAATGTAAACACGGGTCACGTGGAGACTACCCGCTTCCTCAGTGTAACTCAGATTGCTCTGCGCATCAGCCCTGGATCTACAATATTTCCGAACCGGGGCAATACCCCGCCACCCACTCGAGCATTTAAGATTGGACGTAAAAAAAAATTTTTTTCATTTTGTAGCGCACATCTTTCTGAAGAGATTGATGGATAAAACATATGTGTTTGAGGAAATGTAACACGTGTTATTTGGTCATAAGTGTGCCAAAGTGCAGTGCCTCGCCTCCTCACACAGCATTCTTCTATCATACGTCACTGTACTTCACTCTGTGGAATTGAAACGTGTATATTTTGTAATGGATGCTATCAAACCATATTCAGGACAGTGGAAATTAAAATGTCCTGTGGTGCCTCTCCGCTTACAGTCAGCCGGTTTGACATCCTGTCCCTCTTCTTCTTCTTCTTCTTCTTCTTCTTCCTCTTAGTAAAGACATGAGACAAGACACGCCAGACAATACACATTTCTACAATTCTTAGCTCCTAGAATTTTTTCTCTCTAATCTTGCTACAGCTTTACATGGCGTGCTTTCCTTTCTGCAAAAGAATCTATTACCTCAAAGTTCGTCAAACGTTTTGCTACATAAAAAGTCATTGTCTAATACTGAAAAAGCTGTTAATACAAATAGGACCCAAGACTGGTGTGGTTTCCCAATCTGATTACATCTATTTTGTCACTGTCTGCTAGATAAAACAAAATAGGCCTTTCTAATACTGCAACAATTGTAACATACATCAAATAAACGAGACTGTTTTGGCACAAAGGGTCTTTTTTGTAACGACAGAATATAATTCCCAATGTACCAATATCAAATGCCTATTAGAACTACTACAAGCAAAAAGCTTTACGTTAGGAAATAGTTTCACACTTCATTCACAAGCTCCAGTTTCTCAAGTATGAAATCGGAAAGTAGTAGTACGAAATTTTTATACAAGCTTGGAATCGTCATATTGTTCCATAATTTGTGTGATGTACACGTTTCTTCTCCTTCCTATTTCTAACAAACTGTCTTGTTATCACTAATTCTGTAACTATTCCTGCCAATGTCAAAGCTTATTCGCAGGTTAAGTTCATTAACTCTGCCAGAATCACCAGTCTAGTTATCCCGCGATTATTCTCCGGTCAGGCGTCGTTACATGTTTGTACAACGCTTTTTCCGCACTTCCTACAGAATAGAACAATGCGGCTGCTAGCCGGGGACTGTACAATTGGCCCTTACTAGAAGAGCGATCTGGCCAAAAATTTCCTGGCAACATTTCATTTTCTTGGATACACCGAGAAGGTAATACATAATCTCTCTTACCTGTTATTCGTTATTTCAACTCCTGCAGTCTAAATCTATGGATGTCACTAGTAATTATAACAACGCTCATCATTCGCAAACCCAATCAACCACACAATCAGACAGCGGTTGGCATTCACCCGTTCGGCCTTACTCCGCTCAGCTCGTATAGCCCCTTTTGTCTGTAGGGAAGTTTGTTTCTACATGCGACGAGGATTTCCCTGACAGAGAAATCATGTACACTATGCACGCATTCACAAATCAACCTCCGATTCATTCAGAAATCAACTTAGAATGTGTTAAAAAATGTTCAAAAACCAACAGGAATGCGTTTCAAAGTCACATGAATAATCGATTTGACAAACGTGCACTGGATGCTAGTCGTTTTGTGAAACAAGGTTTTTTACCCTCAAGAACATGGAAACGGAAGCAACCCCCCAGCTTGTCACAGGCGAGTAATGCCCATAACTGGGCACAGGATGCTTTTTTTTTTTTTGTATTTTTTTTTTATTAAGACTGACCCAGAGCACATTTTGGACAAGAGCTCCATCTCTCCAAACTTGTCCTCTAAATGCTGCACAAAAAACTGATGATTCGTTTACATGAACGATTCCCCGACAACTTTCTGTTGTGTACATAGTTCCGCGTAGTCAGCGCGTACACAACTTTCCCAATAGAGCGTGCCCCGCTAAGCACAACATCGCAGGCACAGCGCTCGTCCGTCTCCGCGCTACCAAATTCTACTTCCGCTGATCCACGTATTAATATGTAACACAGCCAATGAGATTGCTGCTAACGTAGAACCTTTTCTCCTCGCGGATCACACTCGCGCAGTGATACCTGAATGAGCGAGGTATTATAACGAGTGTACAGACCTCCGATTAGTCAGTCTGCATTAGTCTATAGTCAAGTTTCAGTCTGCGCCTAATAAGATTACCATATTCCTGTACATAGTCATGAAGATAAATGTATAGACACTTTGTCAAATATCAGAGATATGTGAGAATAAGATTAACGTACCAAGACCAAAGGAACTTCAGATTGTCAATTGTAAACAGCATCCAGAATCAAGTTACGTAATATCTATGTTTTTTATTATTTTAATAAATATGTGCGAAAATGAATCAAGTTCTGTTTAAGTTGGTCACCATCAATCTGCGACTCTAAGTGTGCAAGTGGCAATTCTATCGTCTGACCTAACTGCAGAAGATAAACATGCCACGATAAGACCATGAGACACATTGCTGACACTCACCTACTTCGTTAGAGCAACAAGTCAAATAATCTGATGGTGTGTGTACCGAAGGTCTTACAGTACGCACACCACACTTTCGTACAGACGAGGTACCGGGATGAATAAGCTTCGCTGCCATCCTTAGCCATGCACTCCTCCCATGGTGTGGCCATGGAGGGAAACGATTTGGGGTCATACTTCTAGGCACTGAATTGAGCCCTGGAACACTTAGGGACTGCTGGTGGGTTCCCACCAGCAAGAGATGACGTACCATGCTTCATTGCGTGTCATCCGCTCTGAGGACACACACTCCGACCATGGACCCTCCCCATGGGCGCCATCCAGCTCAGCAAGAGCGACCTGGCAGGATGGCCATTGCCAGTAGTCCCGATGCCAAAGGGAGATAGGCATCTACACCTTGGCATATGTGGGGAGTTAACGGTGCAGGCATCAGCAGAGCGATCCCTGTGTTGCCAGGGGGCTACAACCAACAGGGTACATAGCAGCCCCACCACAACAGACTGGCTACTGTGCTGGGTATCAGGTGCAAAGAAGTCCATGGTCATCATCGGCACAGGAAACGGCACTGCATAGTGCATGGTGGGAAAAACACCGATGAAAGTGTCCTCACCCAAAAGACAGAGAATGAGCGGGACTGCAATGCAACGACGAGAAAGTGGGCGAAAGATCTCAATGCACGATGGACATGATGCACCATGTAAGGCATCCTTCCTCAATTGGCTTGCTCTTCAGAAAAATTTTGAAGAATGGAGGTCAAACCCTACAGGGGACCATCACATAAAGTCCAAAACGTGTGAGACTCCTTTTAGTCGCCTCTTAAAACAGCCAGGAATACCTCGGGCCTATTCTTACCCCTGGACCCACAATGTCCCATCTTCCCTATGCATTCCTAGAGTCCTTACCCAATTCCTTTTCCCAACCCAAGGTGTGATGTGATCTGTGCCAAGGGGTTCATGGCACATGCGAAGATGTGTCACAAATGGAGCCTCAGATATATCAGGCGACCTCCCTGAGTAAGTAGCCTTACACCATGCAGGGTATTCATGGTGCGGACCGTGTAGATCCCCAAATCTCGTGGGACCAATATGGACACGACTGAAGAAAATAAATTAAAATTAACTGAGGGACAAACTGAGACCTCAGACACCCAAACATCAGGGTCAGGACATATGGAAGGCATTCTCACTACTGAATCAGGATCTAGACCTGAGCCAGAAGTGGGAACTGTAACCGAGAAGTTGGACCCGATCAAGTTTAAAGCCTTGTCTGAGGCCCAGAACAGGAAACTACTCAGGGAACAGAGAAACAAGGAAGGGAAGGAATGGCTTCCTAAAGGCAAGTGGAGGGAATTAAAGAGACTTGAACCTAAGACCCTCAAGAAAAAACTGTCTCAGGTTGAAGGGAATACGCAGACCACCACAATGTCAAAGACAGGCAGCAAGAGGATAAGGGAGGAATCTAAGACTCTCTCCTCCCTGGATAAGCGAGCCCAGAAAAGAAACGAGGCAAGAAATAGGGAAACAGACCTATAGTACTGCAGTCTCGGTTTCTAAGATGGCAGTTATCCAGGAAGGCTATCCACTGGTGGCCATCACCTCGCAGCAGGAGGAACTTGTACAGATGGCCATCTTTGAAAAGATTTGGGGGGGGGGGGGGGGGGGGGAGACACTGGTCCAGGACCCAACTTCAGGAGGGTCTATCTAGATCATGGTGACCTCATTTTTGTCTGTGAGGGGGCGCACACGGTGGAATGGCTTAAGGACAAGGTGCCCATAATATCCCCGTGGGAAGATGTGAAGCTGCAGGTCAAGACGGCAGTGGAGCTTCGTAAGACCACAAAGGTGTCAATACGGGTACCAAAGATCCTTATGGATGTCTCTCCTAGGACTCTGTTCGAGAAAATAGGGGCCCAGAACCCAAAAGTTTTGATAGAAGACTGGAGAGTGATCAACCATAAGGCTGTACTGAAAGCATGAACCCTGGTGGTGGTGGTGGTGGTGGTGGTCGGAGAGAAGACCCTGAAGGTGAAGTGAGAGCAAGACCTGAAATTGTTTATAGGGTTCTCGCAAGTCACCATCAGAGTTATCAAAGACCTTAAATGCAATGATGGCAGCAGGATGGAGACTGGAGGTGCTGCAGATTAATCTGCAGCACAGTAAAGGGGCCTCTGCTGCCCTGAGCTGCTGCCTGGGAAGGCAGGAAGTGTACATGGGCCTCATACAAAAACCCTATTTATATAAACAGGGAGTATTGGGCCTCGGAGGCAATGGAGCTAAGCTGATTTATGCTAGAAATCTAAGAAACTCAAGAACATGCATCTATATAGGAAATGGAATTTCTTTCATGCCAGTGATGGATTTCTGCTCCGGGGACCTAGTGACCATTAGACTGCAGCAACATGAGGAAGGTATCACGAGAGAAACTGTATTGGCCTCAGCATACCTTCCTTATGAAGACAGCTCTCCTCCTCCTCCTTTGGAGGTGAGGAGACTGTAGAGGTTTGCCATCGGCAAGGTGTCCAGCTGTTGGTGGGATGTGATGCCAATGCCCACAACTTAGTGTGGGGCAGCAAGGACACTAACAGTAGAGGTGAGTACCTCCTTGAATTTCTTTTAGCTAATAATTTGGAGGTCCTGAATAGGGGCAATGAACCTACATTCAGGAATAGCAGAAGGGAAGAAATAATTGGCATAACCTTTGGTTCCATGATGAAGGGCAGCTATGTCAAACAAAGGCATGTGGTGTTAGAGCCATCCTCACCAGACCACACGTACATTAAATTCAAGGTTGAAATGGGAATCAGACAGACCATGACCTATAGGAATCCCAGGAAAACAGACTGGTAGACATATAGGAGGGACCTTTACTTAGCCTTATCTGAAGTTAAAACCTCAATAAGGAGTCAAGTAGAGTTTGATGAAGGAGCAGAGGCTGTTACCTCTGTCATAGTGACCTCCTATCAGGACAAATGCACAATCACAAAGAAGTGCACAAATAGGAGTGTGCCTTAGTGGAATAATAACTTGGAAATGCAAAGAAAACAGGTACAAAGAAACAGGTACAAAGACTGTTTAACCTTGCAAGACGTAAAGGACAATGGGTAAAATATCGTGAGACCCTTGTCAACTACAACCTTGCAATCAGACAAGCAAACAAGGCATCCTGGAAGGCATTCTGTGAGGAATTGGAGAGCATGTCTCCTCAAGCCAGACCTCATATAATCCTCACTAGAGTACCAACCAAGCCAATAGGTATGTAGAGGAAGGAGGATGGGGAATATACAAAAACAGCACATGAAATGCTGGAACTGCACCTCAAAACTCACTTTCCTCAATATGCTCTGCCAGACAACACAGAACAGAACGTGATCCCGGACAGACAATGGTTCTCAGGCACTCAGAGAGAGGACTGGGAATCGGCCAAGAAGGGCATGGACTTCAATAAAATACAATGGGCAATGGGAACATTCCAACCATTGAAGTCTCCTGGCCCAGATTGAATCTTTCCAGCTCTCCTGCAACAGGCAGGAGAGAATCTCATAAGAGTCCTATGCAGTTTATTCAGGGTTAGCTTAGAACTAGGAATCATTCCCAATGCTTAGGGGGCAGTGAAGGTTGTCTTCATTCCAAAGCCAGGGAGAGTTGATCATACTAAGGCCAAGGATATGAGACCGACCAGTCTATCCTCTCCCATTCTCTAAACATTGGAAAAACTGGTTAATGTATACATTGGGGAGAGGAGGCTAATTACAGCCCCTCTACATTCACACCAACATGCATATCAACCAGGTAAATCATGCGAGACAGCTCTCCATCAACTCATTGGGAGGGTGGAGAAAGCACTTCACTTCCAAGAAATAGCCCTCTGCATCTTCCTAGATATCGAGGGGGCCTTCAGTAACACGACCTTCGATTCCATGGTAAAGGCAGCAGAGGTGTATGACCTAGGAACCACTATATGTAGGTGGACCAGGGCTATGCTTAAAAGAAGGAAGGTAGAAGCTACCATGATGAACGAAAATATGGTAATTAACACCACTAGAGGTTGCCCACAAGGAGGAGCTCTGTCCCTTCATTGTGGAACTAAATTCCAGACAATGCCTCTGCCCAGGATACACAGATGACCTTGTCATAGTAATAATTGGCAAATTTACTGACACAGTTAGAAACATGGCACGAGGAGGATCGGACATTGTGCAAGACTGGTGCATCAAACAGGATCTGAGGGTTAATGCTAAGAAGACTATTGTGGTGCCATTTATGAAGAGGCATATCCAACACTCAAGTTGGAATCTAAAGCTCTTCGATGAAACTCTACCTGTGAAGGGGATAGTGAAATATCTAGGGGTAACCTTAGATGAGAAACTAACATGGACCCCTCACATTAAGAGCATCTGCTCCAAGGCAAAAAGTACTGTAGTGAGTACCAGAAGGACTTGTGGTAAAAACTGGGGCCTAATCCCCAGAGGTATGCACTGGATATACACCACGGTGGTTAGACCTAAGGAGCTTGCTAAGGTGCAGAGACTGGCCTGCCTAGCCATAACAGGCATAATTAGTAGCATGCCAACTGCTGGAATGGAAGCCAAGCTGAACATGCCTCCACTACACCTTTCGGTAAAGATGAAGGTAGCAGCTGGTGCTTAAAGACTTAAAACTGGCAAAAACTGGATCTCACTGGGATATCCAGAATCACACACTAACATAGTGAGTGAGGTAAATATAGGAATGGCTGGGGAAATGCCTGCTGACTATATAACAACTCCCAACTGCTCCAACAAGCCTTGCAACATAATAATTGGAAGCAGGGAGCAGTGGAAAACAACAGTTCAACACCGTACAGGGGACATGGTTTGGTTCACTGAAGGGTCGAAATCAGACCAAGGCGTTGTGGCAGGGGAGTGTGGGGTTCAGCCAAGACTGGCGGGCATCATCTCTCTAGGAATACTGGTCTCTGTATTCCAAGCTGAAATTAAAGCAATCAGGGCATGTGTGGAGGAGAATATGCGTAAGTGCTACAAGGACTGTAGCATCTACATCTATTCAGACAGCCAGGCAGCCCTAAAATTACTGGCAGCTCTTGCAACAAGATCTAAGATTGCTGAAGAACATCACAGGGTGAATGTAGTGTGGGTCCCTGGCCACTTAGGGATCTGTGGCAATGAACAAGCCAACAGATTGGCTAGGATGGGGACGACTCCATTTATTGGGCCGGAACCTGTCCTGACAATCACCAAGGTTATGATCAAACTAGAACTATGGAACTGGCTTAGGAAACATCACGAATAATATTGGATCAAGCTCCATAAACAAAAACATGGTAAGGTAATGATGCCCAAGCCATGTTTTAAAAGAAGCTCTGTAATCATGGGACTGAACAGGAAAGAGATCAAACTCATGACTAGACTGATGACCGGCCAGGGGAATTTCATAAAACACCAACACACAATGGGTATAATGGAAGAAGACCCTAATGTAGGATCTGTGATGAGGGGATGAGAGTGAAGAAACTGCATCACACCTTATCTTTGAATGCATGGTGTTGGACAGCGTAAGATACAGAATATTTGGGACAACTGGCACTGAAGAAATTGTGTGTAACAAAAAACTGGTAAAGGGACTCCTTGCACTATTTAAGGGCCTTGGTTAGCTTTACTACATATACAGGGAGTGATACCGCACAATAAACTCCGTTTCGGCGCGGGCAGTGGCAGTTTAGACCTAAGCTGTTTAAGCTTCCTTGTCAAAATCAAATCAAAGTGCTAGGAAGACTTCTCTGAAGTTATTTGTCTTGTATGCAGCCATGTTCATAACTGAAATGTTGCTGATAAGCAGTAAGCTGAAGATTAGATGGGTTGGTTGAATAAATAATGACATGCTACTGGGAAAAAAGTTATGGTGCAACATAATCTCTCTCTCTGTGTGTGTGTGTTCTTGTGTGTGTGTGTGTGTGTGTGTTCTTGTGTGTGTGTGTGTGTGTGTGTGTGTGTGTGTGTTCACGCATGTGGGTAAGGGGTGGGAGGGGGGGGCAGGGCAGTGGAGGGTTTTTTTTTTGGGGAGGGGGGGGGGGGCGGCAGAGGGAGACTTTGCAGTAAGCAGATTGACAGCAAAATTAGAGAGATTTATCTTACATAATAGGTATCTACAATCTACTGTTAGCAAATGATCTTAGGAAGGGGGAGAGATTCTGCTTCATATATGCCTTACAGCACACACCAAATGGTAGTTTGGAGGGTACACATTCACAGGTAGTTAATACATCTTAGCATATGTAGCATGTAATCTCTTCTTTAGTCACTGAAAAACTAACAAAAGCTACGGCTTTCAATATTTTTAATTAAAGAGTTTCACAACAACCCCACTTATTTTATTTTATTTATTACCTTCGTCTGATGTCGGGAAAGCCAACTTGCCACATCAGCTGCCAATGCACTGACAACAATTTTAATGACTAAAGCTGAATAAGTGACCAAGTCAGATGCCATCTCAACCTTACAACTCAACTGGGAATGGAGGACTGCAACCATTGATAAGAGTAATCCATTGGATTCCTGGCACCCAACCTACAAACAAATTTTACAGAATATCATTTTAATTGAGTTAAAACACAAAAAAGTGAACTGGCACATAAAAAAGTCAACTACTTATTTACAACACACCCAAGACAGAAACCTGAGCCAGCTCCAAAACAAGTTGGTAATCTATCTAAAGACACATTTGCATTCATGCATATTTACTGTCAGTTATCACCTTAGAGTGTAGATATGGTGTGTATGAGCAGAAAATGTTCATCCTTTCAGTTATAGCGGCTACACTGTGGGTGGCAAAAAGAACTGCTCAAAAACTAGTGATGATTTCTTTAAAAGATAACAGAAATTTTTGCAGAAGTGCTTCATATGGTAAATATGGTAGATGTGTGCAGGATAACCTGCAAAGTTCTTCAATATCACTCATCAGTAGCATTAGTGGAGAGAAAAAAAAAAAACTGCAAGTAAAATTTTTTCTTGGTACTGCAACAGATTTTCTTCTCTGTAAGATCAGTTTGAATAGGAACTTCTTATCTATTATCCATGACTGTAACGCTGGTTTGATGTACTGGCAATGTGTGTTTTATTGTTTTTAAATAGAAATCCTAAGATGAAGCTTAAAATTAAAGGAATATTATGTTATCTCCAAATATACATTCTGTTGTGTTTTATGCAACATCATTGTAAATTTTGTAATTTATGTAAGAAGATGAAAGAAAGAAACATGAGCTGAAATGTCAATACAAAAGATTATCAACTAAGGAATGAAGACACTGGAAGAACCAGAATTGCTGGGACTCTTTTGAAAGAAGTATGGGTCGACAGAGTAATATGAAAGACTGCCAGAAAAGTTAATAGTTATTTATTCATCAGTGAGGAGAAAGAAGGAAGGTGAACTGTGGCAGATGAGAGAACGGTTTCTACAGAAAAGCAACTGTTACATGGACATTCATGCTCAGCAGATGAATTCAGAACTGTGAAAACACATTTAAACTACAATTTGTAGAGGACATAGCAAAAATTAATGTTATGAAACTGAAAGCTTTGAATCAATTGTTCCCTGCCAGCTACAATAAATAATTATTATGTGGGTGTACATTGTTGGTAATGACAATTGTGTGTTTTACGAAACATCTCACTGGATCCCATCCATATATTCCACAAAGTATTTGAGCCATTTCTTGTTGCCAGGCAGTATTATGTTGCTGTGTTCTGAGTTACATTAATTTTCAGTAAAGTTATTGCTCCAGAGACCTTCTGGCTGGAGACTGCAGAACTACAATAATGCAAAGTATGGAACATCATCGGTTTGATATAAAAAACAAGACAGCTGATTATGGTCAATGATCCTATACGTTTGCAAATGGCTATTTTCAACTCTCTTCATTAAAATATTGTGAGACGTTACATTCCAAAAGTAGTTAACAATTTGTCAGCTGTGATGTTTGGATGCCACAGTAAAAACCAGGTTATCACTCACAATTAGCTATGTTATATTTGTGCACAAAAGCAAGCAGCTAAATTCAAATTACCTGAGAGAGAAGCACTGAAATGATTCATATACCAACTCAGTTTCTTTCATAATGTATATTTGTTTGTGGGTTACTTTACAGTTATACTAATCAGTGACAGTGCCAGAAATACACAAGGTAAGCCACAATTTATTCAGAATAGAAGATGTATCTGGAAATTCACCACAGTTCTCATTTAACATATATACAGCCAAATGGGCACTCTGTTATTATTCTTATTACAACTGTAATTCTTTACTGCTTATTTTATGTTTTGTTTGTATTGTAAAGCAGTGCAATTTCATGGAAGATCATTCATTATTTTATACTATGGTCAACTACTTTACAAAAGTAGTATCGGTCGACAGCAGTTCTAGTACACAACAGTCACTGAATTAGCATAGGTGGGGAAGCACAGAGGAAGATAACAGTCAACAGTTACGAAGTGTGACAGTACTATGGTATAGAAACAAGATGAGTACAGAGAGAGAGTACCTGAGTGACTGGTGTGAGTGGCAAGATAATTACATCCTACAGAGAAAACACATTTTCGGTAGAACAAATAAGTCAATGTTTTAGTATGATGGGCTTTACACTTTAAGGTGGTTGTTTTTTTCTTCCAGGGAGTGTAATCTCAATAAAATTGTTGCAAAAGAAACCAGATGGTGACCTATATCAACCCTCAGTATTTTCATCTGGGATGGAAAAAGTAAGGAGACGGGAGGAAGGATAACACCAGTTACATAAGGAGAAGAAAGTGCCATGGGATGGATAGAAAATAGTGTCTGAAAACAGTTGAAGGCCTCCCATCATCATGGTATGAGAGCAGTATCTACTACACACTGAATTGGAAGCATTCCCTTCATCATAAAAGTTAGCAGGGTCAACAAAATGGTAAGAGGAAGTCAGGTGACACCCTGAGATTAGATTTGTGAGGAATGTAAAGCATAAATGAATCAAAAGTTTATCCTGTTAGCCATGGATAGCTGGAAGTCCTCCGGGGCTGAAACAGAAGTGGGATACAACCAGCCACACCCACCTCTGTCTGGAGATGGGCAAGATTAGACTATCCGCCTTAAAATAAGATAATATAAGCTGCACTGTTGGACAAAATGTAAAACCAGGATTTTTGCGTGGACTTCATCAGCTAAAACTGAAGGTAATGAGCTGGCTGCCTTTGAAGTTCACCTTACCATGGTAAAAGTGAGGCAATCTATTAAAATTTAGTCCACTATAGTGGTGCACACATAAGGAGAAGGCTGGTCACACAATGCACAATGGCAAGGAGCAGCGTACTATGAGACACACCAACCCATAATATCATCTGTGCACCTGCCTTTAGCATACACTTTGGGCTGCGTGTACAATATTTACCATTGATAGTTTAGGTGTGGTGAGGTTACTTAGGCACTGCAGTGTTCATTATGGGTGGGATACGGCAAACAAGAATTACATTAAGGGCACTACCAACACAAGAAGATGGGAGTGGAATGTTTAAGAATGCATTCATGTGTCATTCAGATGTGGTACAAAAGGGGGTGGGAGTAAAGTTCTACCTTCTAGTCATAGACAGGCCAATACCTATGTCATCCTCTGTCAATTGCATCACTGAACACAGTATGGAGGGGCAGGGGGTCAGAAAACAGCTCTCCCGGTCACTGTCATGTTTCTTGACCTGCAAACCACTGCTAATCAGCCAAGTAGCTCCTCAGTAGTTAGCCTCACATGGCTGAGTACAGCCCATACCAGTCCTCCCCCCACCCCCACAAAAAAAAAAAACTGCAGTATCGAGAGTCGAACCTAGGTCCCTTGCACAGCAGCAAGCCATGCTAATGATTCAGCAACAGAGGTGGACATTCAAGTGTTGAGTTGGCACAGAATTACAGATCCTCGGCAGGACGCAAATTCTGCAAGACAACTCACATGCCGTTCTAGACTCACATGGTACACAGCTTGTTCATGGCAGTAATGGCATACCACTCTCTATTCCAAGATATGAAGAGTAATTGAACAGGGTCATCCACAAATCAGGACAAGGGTGTCCTTTTCAGTAACTAATTTTGCAGTAAAGATACTACATTCCGATGGCAAAGACTGTTTTTCATGGTCGTGTGTGTGTGTGTGTGTGTGTGTGTGTGTGTGTGTGTGTGTGTGTATTATATATGGGTGGGGATGCATAGCCTGCACAGTAATCAACATGATCCTTCAGTGCAGCTTATTTCTGAACTCGGCATCACATGAAACAATCATTGTAGAATAGGTATGGCTGTCATGTCTTTAGGATTGAAGGATATATATATATAAAGTTATGGGCAAGAGACTTTATCAGGGGTGTTTGTGAAGACAATTGTGAAAAGATTCAAAATGTCACATGTAGTTTGGAGAGTTTGGATTGTACACTGGCTGGTATCAGGACATTGCACAGAGGTGTATTTGTGGGCGTCATACCCTTTGGCCAGGAAGAAAATATCGTGGTTCGGACTTTTTTTTTTTTTTTTTAGATGAAGTACATGGGCAGGATAGTTAAGTAATAGTTCGAGCCATCGAATTGGAAAGGGTGTATTCCCGTCTCTCAGGATGATACCTACATGGCTCATCTGATACACGCTAATTTCAAGTCCGAAACTACAGTGATGAACTGCATCTTAAAAGTATAGCAATGAGGGGATAGGACAAGAACTTTATATAGTCACCAAACAGTGGCGCAATCACAGCACACAAGATTAAGTTTTGTTTGGCACTTGTTTAAGACAGTGTATATGAAGTCGCTATGCTTTCTTAGCATCAAAAACTAGACCTAGAAAGCAGTATACTTCCACTACATTCCGTAACTCGTTTTACAGAGGACCGACTCTGGGAGAACTCTTCAATGACCGCATTACATGCATGTCTCAAATAGTGAACTGAATGCCATGGGTGAGTGGTCACAACTGGACGTTTCTTACAACACTCTGTAGGAACATGTACAATACTCCCATTTGAAAACATGTAATAGGTGCAAAAAACATCAACATATAAGGAAGGTGAGACTGCAAGTCACACAGCCTCTAAAAGTCTTAAGTGCTATTAGATGGCACCTGGTGGCCTAGTGGTAAAGAACATGCTTGGAAGCAGAGAGATTGTGGGAGTGCATTCCGACTGAACCACAGGTACTTTTTCAGGACACCTTTAACCTAGCCTTCAACCTCCAATAATGTAAAGAAATGACACATAGTTCAGGTTTCACATTAAAGAATTATGTCCACTTTCCCCATGGGATTATTGGATAAGTCCTCAAAGTGGTGTCCAATTGAAAGGCTCGCACCACGCCATTGAGCCATTCAAAATAATAATAATAATAATAATAATAATAATGGGTGATGTCATTCTAATGGCAGATTCAGAGTTAATTATGTGGTTGTTTCTTGACTGTCCTTTCCAAACCCCACACAGAAATATGGATAGAGGTCTTTCAGTCACAAGAGTTCCAGTCACCAGTTCATCATTTAGTCTAACAGTAGCATAAAGCATTTATAAAAAAAGAAAGTTGGTGTGATGCTGTTCACCTCATGAGGGTTCTTTCTTGGTTCAAAAATCAGAAACTATGTTTTGTTTATTCCAGTGGGATAAGAACTAATCCTAATGCCAAACATGATTAAAAATGCAAGAATATGTTTGTAATTTATGGATAAATAGTGTGTCATCTGCTCATGTATGTGATCAGTGCCTGGTGCCTCTTTGCACTGTACTAAGATGCTGAACAGTTCACATTTATTTTATTGGTCATTGTGTGCTTGCAGAAGCTGAGAACTGAAGGCTGGATAAATACTATACACTCAGATTCGCAGGGGTCAGGGGCAGGAGGGTAACTTTGTGATGCCAAAGCTCAAGCAAACTGCACTGCTAGTTGCTCATCAAAAATGATAGGGAGTCAGAATGAGTGGTGCCACAGAATGCTGCAGGATGAGTGGTACTCGCAGCGTTGTTTTTCCCAATAATGAGTGAGTACTAATCTTTTCCAATACTCTTCCTGGAGTTTTCTTTAATTAGATAGCAGGTCTGGACTGAGTCTTCTGAAAGTGTTAAGTACATTCCTTGACAAACATTATGCCGCTATAATGCCTTTTGGTAACTTTCATTCATTGTCCCGTCATGTTATCTGAGTTTTATGGCAGTGGGAAACTGACAAGGGAAACTCCCCATTGCATTCGCCTCAGATTTAGTCATAAGACAGCCTAGTGTATATGCCGTCAAAGACTGGAAACAGATCAAGAATGGAAAGAGGAAGAAAGTGTACTGAAAAACATAGTTGTGTACCTACAGCATTGTGGTTATGTTATCACGTTATTGGACTGCGAAGGAGGAGATTGGTGTTCAAATCTCGCTCATGCCCCAAATTTTTTTTTCACGAAATTATTAACTTTCCATCTGGTCACTTATCTTTTCTCCTTCTGAAGTCTTGGCAACTGTCATATTATACACTGGTTACAGAACATATCATATGGTAAGAATATATTACCGTTGGAAGTAAGTGTGATGAATAGTGAGAGCAGGCTAGATGCTGCATTGATCTCTCTCTCTCTCTCTCTCTCTCTCTCTCTCTCTCTCTCTCTCTCTCTCACACACACACACACACACACACAAAAAAGAGGAAAAGAAGGAAAGGAACCCCCCCCCCCCCCCCACACACACACACACACAAGCAGGTAAGAACTATGTTACAAAAAAACAATTCAAGCATCAAAACTTCCAAAACGGAATGCAAGAGTCATAACATGTGGCACTTGGGTAGAACAAATAGGAGGTATGTGTGCCTGGCACTTCCGTTCTCACACCACCTTGCAAACGGACGTTACACCACTACACAAACAAAAATGTGAATACCGTGAACAGACACTTCAATAACTGGACGGACAGTTCATAATTTTGTGGGGAAAAAAATAATAATAATAATAATAATTGGGGCATGAGTGAGATTTGAACATGGATATCCCCCTTCCCAGTCCAACATCGTACCCACATAATCATGATGCCATGGCTATGCAAGTATGCTCGATGCTACACATCTCGAGATTGGACCATTCACTGTTTCTATTTTGCTTTTTTTCCCCACAGTTCAGTACACCTTCTTCCTGTTTTCATGCTTAATACATATTCAGTTCTTGATGGGCTTTCCACTGGGCCTTCTTAAGACCAAATCTGAGGGGAGTGCGATAGGGAGTTTCCCTTGTGAGGCAAGAGGAATCACTGCATCTGATGCATGTAATATCACAGTTGTCATATGTCTGAGGATAAATGCACTTCTATCTTGAGAGGGGATAGCAGGATTTGAAGAAATCAATCAGCTTTTCTAAACTGAAGAGTATCCTGATGGGTATCACTGCGGCAGAGAATGGGCAGTCAAAGTGGTCACTATCACATAAAACATCGTGCATGTTAAAATGAGTCCACAAGAGAAAGCTGAGACTACAGACCAATATTCTGACAACTGACAAAGCATCATATGCTGCACTAAAATTAGTGGGAGACACAGAATTTAAAACACAAAAACTGAAATTATAAAATGGCGGTTATAGTAGATTGCTTGGCGAGACATTTCGATAATGCTTTGGATGTAGAAAGTATTGCAATGCTTAAAATCGATGTGTATATGTAGGGCTACCACTTCCAATGAAGTATTAAATTGTATCTCTTCACTAGTCTCATGGACTAACTAGTTGTTTGACCACATGGAGCATTCTCATGTAATGCTCTGCCACAATCTACATAGAATGGGTTGTTCCCACAGTGTAATAATATGTAACCAAAGTGTATGCATTTGAAACATCGAACAGCCAACAGTTCATGTGATCTGATATCACAATGATAAGATCACTGTTTTCACCTTTTGCAGAAGCGAGTCAACTTTGAAAGCTCAAATGAATGCCCCAGCATCTATCCTGCTATCCTCCAGGTTTCACTGTATGAAGTGAATTTGAAAATGGCCCTAAATCTCCATCAAGAAGGAAAATCATCCTTGCAGAATCTTGAAGGCTCTCAGGAGTAACTGATTAGTAAATCACCAAGTTTGTAAGAAAAGCCCAAATCTGTTGCTTGGGAGTTAAGAAACTAGACAGCGATGTCATCAGTCCTTCGGTCAAGACATACTTCACCTACAGTTAGTGACATTTGAAAGAAATTGAATGGATTACGAAAGTACTTGAATTAAATGCAATATTGATGCCAGAGCTGAGAAATAATTTAAGGAGAAGTAAAAGCATATGGGTAGGGCCAGTCCACACATTAGAGAAGATGTGGGATCTCTCTGTCTCATTTATGGCGAGAGACACTCCGCCCACAACGGATCCCCTGCCATCCTGACATGAAGGGCAAAGACAGTTACAGAGTAAAGAATGCCTTCTAGCTGGGTGAGTTGTAATAGTAAAAATCAGAAGACTAAAAATGTAATGGTCGTCAGTTGGACCATCAATAATAAAACAAGGCGAGAAAAATAATCAGGTTAGCAAGTGGGTGGGGCCAGGGGATATAGGCTGTCCCTCCCACGGGAGTCCCATCCCTGATCCATTGTAGTCCAAGCATTAAAGATGGACAGCAGCCACTATTCATTAGAGTGTTACCCCTAAAATGGAAAATAGGTTGCTGCAGGAAAGGGGTTATCTGAACCCAAAAGCAATTAGAATAGAGTAAAAAGGAATGAATGAGGCAGCTGGCAAAGAAGGTAAGCAAGAGTGTTCTTCTTTGCACCTGCAAATTTGCACGTAAGATTTTCAAAGTGAATGTTGGGTGAGTAATTGCTTCTCAAGCCAATAATAGACCAGTTCAATCCTTGGGATACGCATGATGATTGCATAAAAGAGCAAGAGTAAGTACTGTGGGACCCACTTCAGCAAGGAGACTGTCTATTGGACTAGAATGGAAAGTGCCAGAGGCAACTCTCTCCACAATGATGGACTGGGCACAAGAATTTCAAAGCAGAAGGTTCTGCCAAGTCATAAACCTGGGAACCATAGTCATATTGGTGCGGGACTAGGACCCAGTAAATATGAAGGAGAGTATTGTGATCTGCACCCCAAGAGGCATTGGCAAGGAAGCAGAGTCAAGTTTTACATGCTGCTAGTATTAAGCTGATGAATGTGGGGCAGCAATGTCAGCTTTTTATTAAAGAAGAGTCCCAAAAATCAGGACTGTGCAACAAAGTCCATGACTTCGTACCCAAGTAGACTTCTGGATAAGGACGGACTGTTGTGTGATGACAGAAATGCACGACCTGTGTCTTCGCAAGAGAGAATTGGAAGTTATGGGACAGGGTCCAAGCAGAGGCACTTCGGATGGCACCTGGGTGCTGGCATTCAGCAAAGGCTACAGACTGAGAGCTATACCAAAAATAAGTAGTCAACATGCAGTGAAGGGGTGACAGGTTTTCCAGTAGCGGTCCTAGTCCATAGGTCGTGATGAATGTAATACTCAGTATGGAGCCCTGCATAATCGCATTCTCTTGTACCCATGGGGGGAGATGAGCGATGTACCAACTAACAAAAAACAACCAAAGGGATAAAAACTGATGAGTAAAAATTGATAGGGGGATTTTGAATCCCAGTCATGGAGGTATAGCAATACATGCTCAAGCCAGAACCCAATGCTGAAATCCAGGCACTTGCCGATACCCACTGGCTCAGAATTTTTGTCAAGCCAGCATCTCAGCAACTATGACGTAAGCATCGAGGTAATAACCAATGTTTTCAGATGTTTCTGTGCCATTGTGTTGCTGCCCTCCAGTGTTTCTGAAATCCCACCACCTGCTGTGTACAGTGCTGCTGTCAAAGAGATGATCTTTGGCAGCTGTTTTCGCAGCCTGAGGTCCCCAGCAGCCTTCTGTCAAGTGACATGGAGTAGGGCAAAACTAGCTAGAAGTATTGGCTGCCTCTTGCAGTTGTGGTGATAGCTTGTTCTCTTTGTGTCACCGAGATGTGGAGTCATGTATTTAGAGGTGGTTGTGATATGCTTTTCATTGTGCCATCATGGGCAATACAGTGAAGATGCATACTATTTAGTATTCTTCTGTTTAGCTGAAGTGCTTCAAGTATTTTGTTCTGTTATCTGACCATAATTACTCATTCATTAAATGTTGGAAGGATCGGATAGTATTCTTACTTTCTGCCATCTGCAGTAAAAGTTGTTTCTCATAAGGACCAGCAAGTTGATGTCCCTATGGTTTGTGGTGAATGTAGTGTGTGTGTGTGTGTGTGTGTGTGTGTGTGTGTGTTTTGTGTGTTGCTAAACGACTTCCAGAGGAACAAACATATTTCAGAACACCTAATTCATGATGATAGATTAGGAACACACACACACACACACACACACACACACACACACACACACACACACACAAAATCACTGCAAAGCACGGGGACGGCAGCTTGCTGGTCCCTACAAGAAACAACTTTTACTGAAGATGGCATAAAGTAAGAATACTATCCAATCCTTCCAAAATTTGATGAATGAGTAATCATGATCAAATACCAGAACAAAATACTTGAAGCATTTCAGCTATACAGAAGAAAACTACACAGTATGCATCCATTGCCCATGTTGGCATGACGAAAAGCATATCACAAACACCTCTGATACATGACTCCACTTCTCGGTGACACAAAGAGAACAAGCTATCACCACAACTGCAAGAGGCAGCCAATATTTCTGGCTAGTTCTGCCCTACTCCATGTCACCTGAGAGAAGGCTAAGTCTCTGGATGCTGGGGTTAGCAACACATGTCGTGTGTGTTTGTTGTATGCAGTACTACTCCTACTCATTAAATGAATTTCTGGATATAGTAAGTGGGGAATCCCCCCCCCCCCCCCCCCAAAAAAAGGAATTAAGTGTCATGTAATATTTTATGTAATGTAATATCTTGTACAGACACCTTTTATTAACCTGACACATTCCACATCATTACGAATTGTCGCATTCATGATCTATGGAACAAGTACTAATCTGATCTAATGTGTAAGAACAGTTTTAATTTTGTGTTGGTCTCATGTTTTGCACCAGTGAGCATCTGTGTTTTCAGCACAATTCAACACCACGTTATCGAAATTGTTTTGCTCACTTGGTGAGATTTCCAGCATTTTTAATGAAATCTGAGTTGGAAAAATTAAATAATTAATGGAAAAATTAAATAATTAATGGAAAAATGTGTGTGTGTCAGCCCCCCCCCCCCCCTCAGTCACGAAAACCGAGTGCTCCCACTCCCACGTTACTGCTGTTTCAGTTTCAGTTTCAGCAGTGTTTGGCAGGTCATGTATCTGACCTCAGTCACAACAAGACCTGACCCATTGTATATAAAGACTGGCAATCTGGACAGGCTGGGCAGGTTTCGACAGCTGGGCTTCAAATCAGTGTCTGCCATGTGTCAGCTGCCTCTGCAAGCCTGCCAACATTTTTCCACTACACCAATGGAACCGCCAGCCAGGGGGTCCGGCCACAACCTACATGGGCTGAGGGTTGAGGTAATGTCCTGTCAGCTCCGAATCACCTTGGTCTGACAGCACCAACCACTACTGTCCAAGCACCAGCCCTGGGTTTGGCACAGGGCCGCCACTGACTACCACTGGGACCATATGTTGGCTGATTCGCATCGCAGTTACGAGAGGAAGGGCGCTTTTGTGTGACACAGCACTGAGGCAGTCCAATGCACTGCTAGCAAAGCTGCTGCCAAGCCATATTGATGAAAAGAGCTGACTCCAGTGCACCATCGCCAACAAATTCCAATAGTGTTTCACTCCCTGTTGCCGCCGCCACCGCCCGCCTCCAGTGGGCACTGTATCGATGCCTGTCCAACTTAAGACATCAATAAATAATTTGTCACCACTGGGTATCTTCATCTTCTGCACCGACTCCCACCTCCACCATAGAACTGCTCACCCACATTGATCCCACAGCCTCCAAAAGTGGTGTCAGAAAAGCTGTTTGAGATTGAAATTATTATTATTATTATTATTATTATTACTGTGGCAGTGCAGCAGCAGAGTTCAATGAAAACATACAAGTAAGTGTCAACTAAGTTTCTTTTCTATATGGGCCTGTCTGGCTGTTTCCCGCACTTCCTTTTCTCTTTTCTGGGATATATTGTTCACTTCTGGCACTAACAGATGAAAAAATGGCAGTAAGTGAAAAAGCATCAACTTGGAAAACAATTCAGCAGCTGCTGGATCAGTTAGCTCAAGTGCAGGTTGCTAATGTGGATTTACATAGGGAGGGAGACAAGCTAATGGAGTAAAAAGGGAACAGTCCATTCCTAACATTTGTATAGGTGTACGTACCACCTCATTATTGACTGATCGGTAGCAAGACAGGTAAGGTCAAGAAAAATGCAGAGGAAATACAGATGGATCTCACAGAGCTAACTGACCTGAAAAAAGACCAAAATCAAGGGAATGAAGACAGGAAATGATGCACCAATAACTGAAACAGAAACATAAGGGGAAAGCAACATGCTAACACAAAATTCAGAGCTAAATAAAGAAACATTATGCATTACGAAATGATGTCACCAGTCACTATGCCAAAGTGAATTGAGTCAATAAATAAACAGAACTTGGAGGGAACTACAAAGAGGAAGCAAGGCTTTAAAAAAATTTAAGAGAAGTTCATGGGGGAGACTGACAGTAAATTATATGCTGGAGGCATATTCAAAAGTCAGAGCACAGTTAGTTACACATAAATGATTTTACACTGGGTTTCATCAACCAGTGTTGTTTGTTTGTTTTGTTATGCTTTAGGACACAAAAACACTGGGGCCATACGCGCTCAAACCAAAACTATAGAACACAAAGCCAGAGAGGAGTTAAAAATGATTCTATGTCAGTCCCAATTGACATAATAGAAGACGGACAGAAACAGGCACATGGAAAAAGGGCTAAAAGAGACACCATAAAGGAACAGAGGTCCAAAACTAAAAATTAAATTGCTGTCACCAGATTGTTTTGGCAGATAAAAAGTAAAACACAGTCAACATCCCGCACGTCATTTGCTACAGCAGCCGATAACTCAGACGGCAAACCCAAACGGGAACATAAAAGGTTAAAAAATAGACATTCCGTCAGGAAGTGGCGGACAGTTAAAACTTGGGCGCAATGTATATAAAGTGGTGGGGCAGCACCGCTTAGCAAATGATGATGGCTAAAAAGGCAGTGCCCAATATGCAGCTGAGTTAAACTAACCTCCTCCCAGCAGGAGGGCTGGGAGGAGGTCATCCAAACCGCTGGGAGAGGCTTAATAATCCAGAGATTATTCCCGTGGAGTGAGAACCATTGGCGATGCCAAAGGGACAACACATCCTGACAGATGGCAACACAGAGATCATCGGAGGGAACACAGGTACTCACGGGCTGAGGTACTAGGATTGCAGCTTTGGCAGCAGCATCAGCAGCCTCGTTTCCTGGCAGACTGACATGACCAGGAACCCACAGAAACATCACACTGGCTCCACCAAGACTGAGCAGCTGACAGTTTTCCTGGACCCTCTGCACTAAGGGAGGGGCTGTGTACAGCGCACATAGACTTTGAAGACTGCTGAGTGAGTCTGAGCAGAGGACACAATTTAAACGGCTATGTCACCGGATGTACTCTGTGGCCTGATACAAGGTGAAGATCTCAGCTATAAATACTGAGGAGTGTGCCAGAAGCTGATATCTAAAGACATGGGTGCCGACAGCCATCAGTGTACACAAAGATAATATCGCAAAGTTCCATGTGAAGGTCGTGAAACTGAAGGTGATAGACTGAGGCTGGAGTAGTGTCCTTAGGAAGCGAATGAAGACCAAAGTTAACATGGGCCGCTTCACAATGCCAAGGTGGTGAAGGGTTCACACCCACAGGGAAAGGTGCAGGTCATGCGAAGTTAAGCCGCTGTAGTAAGTGCCGATAGTGAACTCCAGGAGGCAACAGAGAAGAAGGACAAGCCCCATACTGCCGATCAAAGGAATCATCAAGGTGGCGGCGTAGGATGGGTGACCACACATGCCAGACCAACGGCATGCATACCTGCTGAGGAGAAAGTTACGGCAGTAGGACAGGGGTAGTTCAGCAGCTTCAGCATACAGACTCTCAACCAGGCTGGTGTAAAAGGCGCCCGTGGCCAAACGGATGCCACAATGGTGGATAGTCTTCATTGATCCATTTTGGATTGTGAGATGACGGCTGGCATGAACTTCTTGATTCGATAATTTACCAACAGCCATATGTATTGTAGAAATTTATTTTATTTTATGAACTTCTATGTGCTACCAGTTTCGGCATTACATTGATGCCATCTTCAGGTCCCACCCGTCATAGTCGTAAAATCGCTACACACAGAAGGAGCCATATAACTGGATCCATGAATCAAATCGTCCTGCAACAGCTCTTGGTGGCCAGGCAACACAGCCTATGAAAATTTTCACACATCTTAGTATCTCATACCACATTATGAGCACCCACGCAACCTGTTAGTTTTAGCTATGCTATACTCTGGATTTACCCACCATTACTGCAGTCCTCAAACTGTTCAAAAAATCTTTCTACGTCTCCATTGTTGGGGAAAAGGCCTGGTTTGTGAAGTGATTTCCACCATTATAAATATTCTTGAATCATTCAGTTTCTCCGTCAAACTGCTTATCCACAAGCAGCTCAGCAACATGTTAAGGTAAGTTGAACTGCCCTACACGAGTCAACTTTCTCACCCAGTGACATCTCATAAATATTGGATGCTAAGGATAGAGAGAGACCAAGCGTAAACACGTTGCAAATGCTGGTATCATCCCCCATTTATCTGTGTTGACCTGCACCACTAACACTGATTGGGCAGATACCTGCACCTGCTGGAATTTACACAACAATCGCACCTCTAACAACAGATGTTCTGTGTTGTATGGTAAGCAATGTGAGAGCATGGCTAACCTAGTGTATATCCAGTGAGCCATATGTGTTTCGCACATCTGCAGGTTCTGGGCCATTGCAGGTGGTGGTGATGACTGCTTCAACTTGGTTGCCCAGTTTTGCTAAGCTGGCTGGGATCTCAGGTTCAATGGACTGAGTACAACTACTACTGAAGACCACAACAATTTCAGTACATTTATTCAGTACTGCATACAAGACCAGACTGGCAGGACTTTGCCATATACAGGATGATATTTGAGGGTTCAGTTCTACAGACCACTGCCATCCAAGAATGATCAGCAACTTATGAGTGTAGTTATGAGGGTCCTGCCACTAGTATAAGCTATTTTTATATGGTTAACTGACAGCATAGCTGCAAGAGCGATGGGTGATGATGTAATACTGAACTGACAAGTGCCAACATCCCTTCCTGGTTTGGTGTGCTTGGAAGAAGGAAGTTACAGGTTGATGAAGGTTTCTCGGGTCTCCAGCCAGGTGGTAGCGTTGATATCTCGCGACGTTTCGGGAAGTGTCATACTACCCATCTTCTGGCGAAGTGTCGAGATTCGCGGAGAACGAGCTATTTATATGTGTGGCCACCCCCCTCCACTAGACCTCGGGCGGCTGCGGTGGACCAGCTGCGTGCGCGGTGGTGGTGGGGATGGCGGTCGCCCCCGGCGATTCACGAGAATCTGGTCAACAGAGACAAGGGATACCAACTCAGCGCAGCATGGAACCCGGCGATAGCGGCAATCCGTCGGGAGCGCGCCCGTCAATGTCCTCCGTCGCTGATGCAAACAGAATGCTTACACCGAGAACCGAACGCGGCCGCCGGGGGCGACCGCCATCCCCACCACCACGCGCATGCCGCTGGTCCACCGCAGCCACCTGAGGTCTAGTGGAGGGGGGTGACCACGTATATAAATAGCCCGCTCTCTGCGAATCTCGACACTTCGCCCGAAGATGGGTAGTATGACACTTCCCGAAACGTCGCGAGATATCAACGCTACCACCCGGCTGGAGACCCGAGAAACCTTCATCAATAGTTTACGCCGGGAAAGCCTACAGTCACATTTAAGTTACAGGTTGTTACACAGTCATACTGATTTTTTTCATTCCTCTTTTTCCAAGCTATTAGCTGTAATAGCTTTGCAACTATCTCTCATATGCCTACATTCCTTATCATCTACCAATAAGACTACATGGCAATCAGTTTTTTGTAATTTTTTGTATTATGGAACTGAAATTCACAGCTATAATATCAATCTGCAAAGTAGTCCAGTGCAAGTCTAAAAAATTCTGTGCAGCTATAATTCACTAAAGTAACGAAAATGGTCTGCATTGCTCAGTTGTTGAATCGTTGCCTCTCATGCAGGCAGCCTGGGTTCAATTCCCACATGTGCAAGCTTTGACACAAAGGCACACATTTTACAAGCATTTCTGTGAAACAAAAAATTCCTAAAGGTGAAGAAAGAAAACAAACAGTAGCTTCTGAAACTGGTAATCACTGGTTTGAACGTGTTTCAGTTCCCCCCCCCCCCCCCCCCCCCTATTAGAATACCTACCTGTAGCCATTTTGTTGGAAGACCTCTCTCAGGTGTTGCAGCCCCCCCCCCCCCATGAATCATGGACCTTGCCGTTGGTGGGGAGGCTTGTGTGCCTCAGCGGTACAGATAGCCGTACCACAGGTGCAACCACAACAGAAGGGTATCTGTTGAGAGGCCAGACAAATGTGTGGTTCCTGAAGAGGGGCAGCAGCCTTTTCAGTAGTTGCAGGGGCAACAGTCTGGTGATTGACTGACCTGGCCTTGTAACACTAATCAAAACGGCCTTGCTGTGCTGGTACTGCGAACGGCTGAAAGCAAGGGGAAACTACAGCCGTAATTTTTCCCGAGGGCATGCAGCTTTACTGTATGGTTAAATGATGATGGCGTCCTCTTGGGTAAAATATCCCGGAGGTAAAATAGTACCCTATTCGGATCTCCGGGCGGGGACTACTCAAGACGACTTATTATCAGGAGAAAGAAAACTGGCGTTCTGCAGATCGGAGTCTCCAACACTAATGATTTTTTTCATGTTAATGCATTTTACTCTTCACAGGAATGATTATAGAACATGTAACTTTGCTAAAAAATTTACGTCAGCTGGGAATCTAAACCAGGCCCCACATACAACAGGTACACATTCCACCACAGAACTATGCAGCCCATCAAAAAAGCCATTTAATTTTAGAGAGTTAAAGATGCTTGGAGAACTTCAAAATTGCTTTTCTTGAGAATTTTTGAGAGTTTCACCAAACTGATTTGGGAAGAAGGAAGGAGGGAAGATTGGGTTTAGCGTACCACCACCATCAAGTCATTAGAGATGCAGCACAAGTTTCGATCGTGTCAAGGATCAGGAAGAAAATCGGCTGTGCTCTTTCAAAGGAACCATTCCAGCATTTGCCTGAAGTGGTTTAGGGAAATAACAGGAAACCTAAATCTGGACTACAGGATGTGGGTTTGAACAGTCATCCTCCCAAATGAGAGACCAGTGTGCTAACACTGCGCCACTTTGTTCCGTAAACTGATTTGGGAAATTGGTATCTGACTTCCATACTACTTCATGTACCATAAATATAAAAAAATAACAAATTCAACTGCCATGTGGCCCCCTTGTAAACTTGTAAACATTTCCTAGTTCGCTCAACTTACTTTCATCTAATCCAACTCATTTACAAACTGGAATGAGAGATATTTCTTTCTATTCTGTATTTTTTAGAAATTACATTCTCTAATCATTTAGAATAACACAACTGTTATGGTTCCTCAACAGCTATAATTCTTAAAATCCCATTATCAGCTTAATGAATTTAAAGAGCATTACTAAATGATGCCAAATCAACTGGCTCACAAAACCTGTTGTATTCCTAAATACTTTAGATATGTTTCAGTATTGTTTTTGTGCCTATTTATTCCTCAATGCCTTCACTATATTGTGAGTTGCCATACTTTATTTGCTCACCTTGTGCGACTTTCTGAAGACAGAACTGTAATAAGAGCCCGTATGGAGACAGCATGGAGGCCATACATCAAATAACATCTGTATTATTGTTAATGCATTTTCTTTTACTATCTGGTCTTCTGATGTCTGAAAAACAAATAACAAACAACAGAATTTAACAGTGTGACTCAGATGGAAGGCATTATCACAACCATCTACTTATTCCACAATGAAGAAGATTCAGTCAGTCAGTCAGTCAGTCAGTCACTCACTCACTCACTCACTCACAATGAAACGGAACAAAAACATTACAGTACTAAAAAGAAGACATACAGGTCAATTGGAGCACAGTGAACATATTAAATAAAAATATTTGAAAATAGCATTAATAATGGTCCAAAAAACAAACAATACATAGATGCTGATCAGTTGTACATACTAACTATATGAAAACATTCCACCATGTAACTTAACAATTGTGGAACCAAATTAAGAATGTACTACAGAGCATTATTTCAGTACAAGAAAGAAATGCAACAGATACGAATAATAAATGTGGATAGTGTCCCTTTGTAACTTTAATGTTACTAAATGGGGAAAAATTATATCTGAATCACAAAAGATACTGTCCAATAGGGAAGTTGGCTAGCATAATATTAATATGGACCACTAGGGCCAAATAACTCCACCCCTTTCCCCTACGGCAAACATGAACACACACACACACACACACACACACACACACACACACACACACACACACACACACCATTAAATGAAGATATTGACTAACAACAAAAATATGCTGACTGTGGACTTCAACTGTACTGTGAGGCAACAACAGCTGCTCCATTTTTGACACGCATATTCTATACCCAGTTATACGAATGGAGATCTGTACTATGTGTGTTTTGTCTGTGCTGAGCAATCTAACTTTAATTTCTTCACAAACTGAGTGACAGATTCCACATTTTACACAAAGTCTCTGCATCTATTTTTAAGTTGTTTTTCCAAATTCCAGCAGCCTTTTAAGATTACTGAGCCAGATATTTGGCTTCTCCACCACAATGTAGGTCTTCTTACATCACCATTAGGACCACTGCCCACTGCGGACACTGGATGCTGCCTGATGGCATTGAGGCCGTGTGACATGGTAACAGAAGTGTGTAAGCAGAGTAGACACGGATGGCGGATCACCCTAGTAAAGATAAGGGCTGCAAATGAGGAAATCCATTGAGATAAGCGACTTAGACAAAGGGCAGAGTATTATTACACAGAGAATGCGAACAAGTATCTTGAAAATGGTGAAGCTGGTCGAACATTTACATGCTACTGTCCTACAGAAAGAGATAGGACAGCGATACTACTATTAGACATTAAATGGTTGGATGTCCCTCACTCTACACAGAACATGGGGTTCAGAGGCTTGTCTGCTCTGTAAATCAGGATAGATGGTGATCTGTGGCATCTCTGCCGAAAGAGCACAATGCTGGTGCCTGCACAGTTGTTTCAGACCACACCATTCATCGTACATTGTTGAATGTGGAGCTCCATGGCAGACCACCCCTATGTGTTCACATATTGACCTAATGGCATCGTCAATAACAACCACAGTGGGCATAGGACTATTAAGATTCGACCATCAACGTAAACGTTTCGGCTCTTCAGGTGAATCACATTTTTGCTACACTAGGTGGATGGTCATCTTCACAAAAGCTATTATCGAGGTGAATGGTGGCTCAAAATGTGCAGCGGCCATGGATGCAAACTGGAGGAAGCGGTATTACGATATGGGAGACATTCTTCTGCACTTGCATGGAACCTATTGTAATAATCAACAACACACCAACAGCTGCGATCCACCTGCATCCCTTCATGCTTGAAGCCTTTCCCAACGTTGATGTCATCTTCCAGCAGTGTAACTGTCTGTGTCTCTGAGCCAGAACCGTACAACAGTGGTATGAGGAGTATTATTGTTATCGGCGACCAAATTCGCCTATGGAACCCATCTGCATCACTATCGGGTGACATCACTGCATACGCAAATTGGCAGTCCGTTATTCACATAAATTACATGACCTGTGCATAGACACATCTCCACAACCTTACCAACAAACTGTTGCATCCCTGATACGAATAATCTGGGATGTATTTCATTCCAAAGATGGACAAACACGCTATTAAGCAGGTAGTAGGACAGAAATAAGATTGCATATCATGTGAGATTAACAAATTTCAGATTCACCTTGGTCTGTGGATCTTCCTAAAACCTTTTGGAAGGGCGGCCTGTGATAGAATACAGATACTTTTGTAAGATAATAACATGTTAACAATATAACTGTTCACCTCTCTAAAAGTTACAATAGGAAACTAAACTTTAGTCTACTACAAGTCTTGGCAGAGTTGAAGAACAAGATAATTGGGCACCTTCTGTTATCTTGCAAAACTCTATGATTGTGTAAATTATCAATTTTCATGTGGCAACTGAACTATTATGGTCTTTTTTTTTGAAGGCATTAAAACAAGTAGAGTCATATGCACCCATGTCAAAACTGTATAACATGAAGACTAAGAGGAGTTAAAAACGACAGCACATCAATCCCAATCGACGAAAGAGAAGACAACTTAAAACAGGGATGTGGAGAAAGGTCGATAAAATACACCATAGAGAAACGTAGGTCCTGAACTGAAAATTAAATGGCCTTCGCCATATTGCTACAACAGATAAAAAGTAAACTGGGGGTGACAGTCCGTGTATTGTTCGCCAAAATGGCCAGACAGCAAACACAAACAAGAACGTAAAGGGTTAAAAAAAAGGCATTCCGTCAGGAAGCAGCTGACTATCAAAAGTTGAGCACAATGTGCACACAGTGGTGGGGAGCACCACAAAAAGATAGCGCCCAATATGCAACCTAGCTAAAAAGATCACCACATGGCGAGAGGGCCGAGAGGTGGTCATCCAAGCCACTGGGAGACGCTTAATAACCCATAGCTTGTTCCCATGAAGGAAGGACCAGTGGTGATGCCAAAATGACACCACTTGCTGACAGACAGCAACACAGAGATCATCAGAGGGAATGTAAGAACTATGCGGGCTGAGGTACGAGGACTGCAGCCTTGGCAGCTGCATCAGCAGCCTCGTTTCCTGTCAGACCGATGTGACCCGGAAACCACATGAACATCACAGTGGCTCCATCAAGAATGAGCAACTGACAGCTTTCCTGGACACACTGCACTAAGGGATGGACGGTGTGAAGCACACACAAGCTTTGTAAATACCGAGCAGTGTTCCGAAGCTGATACCGAAAAATGACGGCGCCAATGACAAAGGCGCACCCAACTCCATGCTCAATCTGAAGCCATCGGGTACTATCACGAAGTTTCATGCGAAGGTCATGAAACTGAAGGCAACAGAGAGAGGCTCGAGTAGTGTCCTTAGGAAGCAAATGAAGGCTGAGCTGAACATGGGCCACCACACAAAGCCAAGGTGGTGAAGGGTTTACACCAACCGGGAAAGTTGCAGGTAGCGTGAAGTTAAGCTGGCAGAGCAAGAGCTAAATGTGAACTCCAGAAGGTAACAGATAAGAGGGGCGCGCCCCATACTGGCAATCAAAGGAGTCACCGAAGAAGGTGGCATAAGATGGGTGGCCACGTATGGCATACAAACAGCACACATCTCTGCTAAGGAGAAAGTCACGGCAGTAGGACAGTGGTAGTGGCAGCTTCTGCATGCCGACTCTCAACCGGGCTAGTGTAAAAGGCACCAGTGGCCAAACAGATGCCATGTTGGTGGATAGTATTGAGACAGCATAAGAGGGGCAGACATGCATACGCATATACGAAACATCCATAATCTAGTTTCGAACGGACATGGGACTGGTACAACTAGAGGATGGTCGTTCGATCTGCTCCCCACAAAGTACCACTGAGGACATGTAGGACTTTGAGGGACCGCGTACAGCGGGCTGTCAGGTCAGACACTTGGGAGGACCAAGAAAGTCTCCTACCGAGCATGAGTCTCCTATCGTAGTTTCAACAAACAAAAGAGCAACATGACCAATATACAAATACGGTGGAAGAAACCAACTGGGCTGCCAGAAATTCATACAAACAGTTTTGTCAGTGGAAAAACAAAATCCATTGTCAATGTTCCCTGAGTCAGGATGATCAAGACACCACTGAAGGCTACGCTCAATGAGGCAGGTCTGTGGAGAATTGCAATAGATGGGAAAATTGTCAACGAAAAAGAAGCTGGAGACCTCCAGTGGGAGACAGGCAATTATAGGGTTAATGGCGGATACAGGTGTCATACAAGGCAGAAACCACACGTACATTGAAAACACAGTCTTTTAAAAATTCCTGCAGGAAATGGGGCATTTGGCCACATAATCCCCATGTGGAGAGAGTACAGAGGATACCAGTCCTCCAGCATGTGTCATAGGCTTACTCCAAACCAAAGAACACGGCCACAGTCTGGGATTTCTGCAGAAATCCATTCATGACATGGATGGACAAAGTGACGGGATGGCCAACTGCAGAATGGCGTGCTTCAAATTCACACTGTGCAGTGGTGAGTAAATTGTGAGACACAAGCCGCCATACCAGCTGAGCATGAATCATATGTTCCATCACCTTGTAAAAACCGCTGGTGAGAGAAATGGGGTGGTAGCGAGAAGGAAGGTCTTTATCAGGCATAGGTATGGGTATGACAGTGGCTACATGCCAGTGTCTGCGAAACATGCCCTCTGCCCAGATGCAGTTGTACCTATGAAGCAGAAAGTTCTTGCCCCCAAGAGAAATGTGCTCCAATATCTGAATCAACAGCATCTGGCCCCAAGGCAGAGAATCATGATGAAGTGAGAGCATGATCTAGCTCCCTACTAAGAGTGGCATTGTAGCACTCACAATTCCAATACATGAAGGGTATCATCCAAGCCACCTCTACTCATTTCTGATGGAGGAAGGCAGGATGATAGTGGGAGGAGCTCAAAATCTCTAAAATGGCAGACCAAGGTGTTGGAGATAGCAATAGGGTCCACGATGACATTGTCTGCTACTGGCAGACCGTAAATCGGGGAATGGATCTTGGTCCCAGATTGGCCCACACTTCGGAAGAGGGAGTGCAACTGTTAACAGAACTAGTAAATTAAATCTACCTAGGTTTTTTTGCTATCCTGACGAACGCAACGATGCTGTGGACACAACTGTATATAATGAATAGTTTGCCATTGTAGGAAGTCGGTTAAAAAGGCGGAGAGCATGTCTCCGCGTGCAAATTGTGTCGCGGCACACCTCAGTCCATCAATGGACTGGGACACGGGGCGGTAAAGAGGAAGTGCAAGGAATGGGACATTCTGTGGTGGTAAGGATAATGTTTGTAAGATATTCCATCTGGTCATGAAAAATGGGGAAATGTTGTTCGTAGAAGGTAGCAAGGGAGAAGTAAAGCCTCCAGTCGGCCTTAGTAAGCTGCCATTTGGGTGAGCACATAGGTGAGGTAGGAGTCAGGAAACAGATAGCATATGGGAAATGGTCACTTGAGTAAGTGTCAGAAAGAACAGATCACTCAAGACATTGGGCAAGCTGGGCAGTGCAGAAGGAGAGGTCCAAATGGGAATGTGTGTGTGTGTGTGTGTGTGTGTGTGTGTGTGTGTGTGTGTGTGTGAAGTCCGAAAGGAATGTGGTTGCTCCCATGTTAAGGCAGATGAGGTTAAATTGATTGAGAAGGTCAGCCAAGAGGACACACCTTGGACAGGTTCTGGGAGGTGTGCACTAAAGCAACCCAGCAGCAGAATAAGCTGGAGGAAATCTGCCCTGGTGACATCGAATGATGGAGGGACGCGAATATTACACAGTTAAAACGTCATGTGAGGAAGGAAAAAGTGAACTGCAACAGTTTGAAGGCGGGTAGTTAGCACATTGGGTTGACTATGAATGTCATCCCATATGAGCAGCATGACTCCCGCCCAAGATGGGCTCAAAGCAGTTGTGAGGATGCAATTTTGCTTCCTGAAGGCAGAGAACAAATGGATGGTGCAATTCTAAGAGCAGCCATAAATCCTCTTTGTTGGATCTAAGACCACAAACACTCCATTCGAGGAGAGCCATGATAACGAAAAAAATGAAGAGGCGTCACTTCGGTGACTGCAGAGTGCCAGCCTTCAAATACTCACTGCTACAGGGCACATAGGCAGGAGGATCCTGCTCCAAGAGGTCTGCAGAAGCATCGGCATTCCTGACATTCTTGCCCTGCGGAGTCCAGGGCAGAAAAACAGTTGGTGGTGTGCATCGGCAATAAGGAAATCAGGCGGCCGAGGGTACCACATGACATCATCGAAGAGGATCTTCGAGGCAGTGAAGGAGGTGACCTTTTGCCTTTGTTTGAATTATTTGAGACTTTATGGTTGGCAGAAGAAGACTCAGATGTTGGTTGGTGGGAGGGACATTGGAAGTCTTCAAAGGAGTATTCCTTCTGTCCTTTCCAACCTGCTGGTTGTGTAGCTTGTGTCTTCACCCAGTGAGGCGAAAGTTTGGCGACATGTTGCACAGCTGGAAGAAGAACGGGGACACTACCATGAAACTGGCAGATTTCACAACCGCGGTGCTGAAAGTGAGGTCCCATGTCAGCATGGCCATGTCCTTCGTTGAGCGAGATGTAGCAAGAACAGTACTGTAGAGGCCAGATGGTGGAACGCAGGGTTTCCAACTACCCAACAACTTGCGAGTAACCGGATAAGGCACTTTTTCTTTCACTCAGATCTCCTGGACATCTCGCTCATCAAGATACACGAGACAATCATGAGAGGCAGTGGCATGGTCGCCATTTTATTTGATGCAGTGGAGAGAAGGAGGCGGGCAATTGTCCTCGTGAGCATCCCTGCCTCCAGGTTACAGATTTGGCTGGGTGTCGACAGGACTCTCGACTGTGGTCGTAACAATGAAACTGGTAGTAGCCCATCGGATTCAGAATATATAGTCTGACTGTGATAACTTCATAACTTGCTATGATCTTTGACAGAAGAACCACTCTACCAAAAGTGAGAAAGAGAGTGCATATGGGCACTAAGGAGGCATCTCCTTCTTTCATCACTTGATGCACAGCAATGAAACCCAGATCTCAGAAGTACACTTGGATTTCTGCATCGATCAGACCATCGAGCAGCCTAGTGTAAATAATTATAATTCTAAAAGCATCCACAACATCATTTTCAGAAGAAATATCAGCAGTCCAATTTAAAAGCTCCACTGTAGGTGTAGACCACATAGAATATACAGGGTGAACATTAATAACACTAACAAACTGCAGGAATGGAGATAAAGAGGTCCTATGAACATAGGTCCGGAAATGCATCATTGTCATGGTAGATGGCGTTGTCAAATGGCAGCTCCTCTGACCACATGTTCCTTGTATGATGCAGGCTGTGTGATCGATGCAGCAGTGAACCGTAAGCAGCGGAATGGTCTGGTATTCATGTCAGGGACAAGCTGAGATGGTGTTTGTGTGTAGTCAAGGGGAAGCACGGCTATACCAAAACAAGTACCATCACAAAATAGAGGACGGGGTTCTACAAGACGTCGAGACGAACCCTAGTACACAAGCTCCAGGCAAGTGGACCACCAACATGCTTTAAGCCAAAGTACGTTCTCACATATAAACATAAGTGAATACCACATGACACTGCGTCCCATGGAGGCCAGTTTGAACGTCTGTTGTGACATGGATGTGATGCAGTTCTGAACTGTGTTCCGAGACGATTTGTTGGCACTGCATACAAATCATCCATTTCTGGACACATGTTCAAAGGACATTTTTTTCCTTCATTTCCAGTCAGGAGTCTGGTCCATCAGTTTATTAGTTTTATTAATATTCACCCTGTATATTCCGCAAACCACTGAAGTGTGTGGTAGAAGGTACATCCCACTGTACCAGTTGTTAGGATTTTCACCTGTTCCATTCAGGTAAGGAGCACAGCATGAACGATTTTAAACAATGGGTGCATGTGATCTGTAATTAATATAACCTTTGCCTCAATTCCTATGAGTGAAATACATAGAACATTGCAGTACATTCCTACAGCCATCATTGAAAGCCAATTCCTAAAATTTTTTAAGTAGGATTTCTTGGGATACTTGATGCCATTAGCAAACTGATTGCATTTCCTCGTATTATACCAATAAATTGGAATCTACCACCTGCCTTATCCACAAGTGAGCCAATACGATGGTTCCATTTCATTTCTCTGCAAATTGTTACATCCAGATATTTGTACCAGTTTACAGATTCCAACCCTGACTCTCAGGTAGTATAGTCATAGGATACCACTATTTTTTTTTAAGTTTTGTGACAAGACACAATTTTACATTTCCGAACATTTAAATCAAGTTTCCAATCTTTGCATCACTTTGAAATCTTTGAGATCCAACTGAATATTTATGCAACTTCTTTCAGACAATACTTCATTTAGGTAACTGCATCATCTGCAAAGAGTCTGAGGTTACTATTGACATTGTTCACAATATCATTAATATACAGCACGAACAGCAAGGGTTCCAACACACTTACCTGGTGCACGTGCATGGTTACTTCACTGTCAATGACTCCCCATTCAAGTTAACTTGTTATGGTCTCTCTACCAACAAATCCTCAATCCAGTCACAAATTTCTTTGATACCTCATACAATTGAACTTTTAATAATAAGCGTAGACATGGCCCTGAGTCAAATGCTTTTCAGAAATCAAGAAATATTGCTTCTACCTGACTATGGATCCAAAGCTTTTAAGAAGACACTTCAGGAAATTGTGAGGTGGGTTTTACATGTTTTTGGAATCAATGCTGGTTGGCATGGAGATGGTCGTTCTGTTTGAGATGTTGTTGTTGTTGTTGTTGTTGTTGTGGTCTACATTAATTTTGAGCTCAGAATATATTCTAAGGCTCTACAACATATCAATGTGGAAGATATTGGGTTACGTCTACTACCCTTCTTGTAAACAGGTGTTTTATTCCAACTACGTTAGATTATAGTTAAAAGAGGGGACTAACTCAGCCACAAATTCACTATAGAATCTGATAAGGATTCCATCATGTCCTGGAGCTACGTTCAATTTTATTAATTTCAGTTGTTCCTCAGTACAAGGGACAAATTTACTTCACTTTTCTTCGCAGTAGTGCAAGAATTAAATTGAGGCAAATCTCCTGGGTTTTCCTTTGTAAACGAATATTTGAAAATGAAGTTAAGCATTTCTGCTTTTGTTCTGCTATCTTCAATTTCAGTTCCTGTCAGACTTTATGTTCAAGAAATGTGGTGACTTTTCCACTTGGCATCTGCATTCCAGCTGTTCCTGACAAAAATGTTCATTGATTTTTCTTTTCTCCCAAAACTTAATGACTGCCAGTTGCACTAACATATTGAACGAGGACATAGACTAATAGTACTAACTTTCTGAGCGCATGTGCAACGGAACAACAGAGTATTCATACTGTAAGGAAGATGAAAATCATGACACAGACGGTAATGAAATGTAAAACTGAAACACACAATAAAATTTTTCTGTGTTTGTGACCACATGGTCAATATGTAAAACTACCGACGTTTCAGTCACTGTTGCAAATGACCTTCAGTGTGTTTTTGTTTACTGCTGAATGAGAAAACTTTATTCCTTATATACCTGCAGATGTGGCTGTTATCTAATTCTGATAGGCTGTTAAGGATGAAGGACAGGGATGTTAGAAGTTCTTTATTTCTTTTGATTGATGGAAACCCAATGTTCTGATTCGCGTTTGCGTTACTGCATGTGACTGCTGGAAATTGGCGAATGGAAAACCAGGCAGCAGTTGTGACATGGCATCATTTTCCTGCTTTCTAGCACCGGGAGAGACACGACAGTACTCTATGTGCCTGCAGCCGTTGTGGTCTCCCACATGCCTGTGCGTATTGCTTCACGTGAGCTGTCATAGCTTAGTGGTGTTATTGCTAGCAGATAGTTATTGCTGCTCCGCCGAGCAGGCATCAAGCCAATTTTCCAAAGCAGCAACAGAATAAAAGATGTTCTGCGCACAACGAAAGAGGCATTGGAGAAACTACATGCTGCTGAAGTTTATGTAATCAGTTGCGAATGTTGATTAATGTATGTAGGCAAGACGGGACGACCCATCAGCACATGTGTATCTGAACACAAAAGATATATCCGACTAAGACAACACACCAAATCAGCGGTAGAACACCAGGATATGTGTGGAAAGCAGATTGATTTTGGTGAAGCTCGTTTACTGGTAAAACAGCCTCTTACTTTCAGGAGGAAGATTAGAGAGGCAATAGAAATAGCCAAGCGACCTGCCAACATGAAGAGAGAAGAATGGTATCGACTTCCAACATCTTGGCTGCCAGCAATAACACCAGTACGCTATGACAGCTCACGTGAAACAATACGCACAGGCATGCTGGAGACTGCAATGGCCGCAGGCACATAGAGTACTATCGCGTCTCTGTCACTGCTAGAAAGCAGGAAAATGACGCCGTGTCACAACTGCCATCTGGTTTTCCATTCGTCAATTTCCAGCAATAACATGCAGTAACGCAAACACCAATCAGAACCTTGAGTTTCCATCAGTCAAAAGAAATAATAAGAATACCAACAAAGAACTTCTACCATCCCTCTCCTTCATCCTTAACAGCCTATCAGAATTAGGTAACAGCCACATCTGCAGGTATATAAGGAATAAAATTTTCTCATTCAGCAGTAAACAAAAACACCCTGAAGGTCATATGCAACAGTGACCTAAAAGTCGGTAGTTTTACATATTGACAATGTGGTCACAAACCAGAAAAATTTTATTGATTGTGACTATGGCCTATCTTTATAAGTGTAAAACTGGATAAAATAATGCAAGATACAAGTCTGAAAAATTTAGTATTTATGTATGCTTATTTTTGCTAGTGGATAACTGATTTCCACTACCAGTCACCTTCAAATTACACGGTATTGACTATCTTATGTTAATGGACAGTAGTAAAACTCATGATGAGAGTTAAGCAACAATAATGTATTTTACAGTGAAGGCCAAAATTGCCCCAATATTTAAGTTTCTCTAACTATGAAATTCTAATACTCACCTACTTAAAATGAACACATTGTGTCAAATGGTTTATTAGAAACCCAAGCTTTTAAGAAACTGACTGGACACCTGCTACTATTACATTTTACCTATACAGAAAGTATTTCATATGGAAATTCCTTAGTGAAATATAAATATTTTAAACAGTGAAGGTAACAACTCTAGACACACACACACACACACACACACACACACACACACACACACACACAAACAAACAAACAAAAGAAACAAAAGGTTTACTGAAATACATACCATGACAAACAGCAGAATGTTTTGCACATCCTCAGGCTGAGGAATTGCCCCAGCAGAAATCATCATGTGAAGTAAAGATGGGAGCCATACACCTTGTGACAGAGCATTTCTGAATAAATCAGACATACTTATATCTGGCTTCATCCAATGCAATACCATCCTATGATGTTGAGATTCACAGCATTCTGGAGGACCAGACACATCCAGCTGCAACCATGGCTCAGTCAGTGCCAAATGCATTGCATACTTTACAGCGTTTATAAGTTCCATGGGCGACACCCTGCGCAATCTCGATAATTCTTTATTATGGATATTTTGCTTACTATGAACAGTACGCTTTCTTTCTTTAGCAGGAATATAAGACGTATCTGAGGAATCCATTTCGTTTTCACTGAGTTCTATCTCTGTTAGCGCAAAAGGAGAAAATGTTTTCACTGATTCAAGTCCTCTACATTTTTTGGATAAATGGTTCTGTTGAGCTGTCTCATTATCATCTGAACAAAATATGCAATTGAAATGCCACTTTCTCTGTCTTTTTCTCTTAACTACCACATTCAAATTTTCATAAGAACTTTCACTCCCATGTAAAATGCTCAGTTTCTTACTTGATTCTAACCGAGTTGAACTCTTATTGACTGCCGCTCGGTTGGGTGAATTTTCTTGATTAATGCTGTTATGAACAGTAATGATGTGGCAATCTTTGCATCTCTGATAAATGTTTTCTATCTGAGACCAATTATATGAATGTAAATTACTTGACAATTTGTGTAAAGATACATGCAGTTTCTTGACTAAAAATTCTGGATGCTCTGTTTTAAACTTAGACAAAAACAAAATCAGCTCAGCATCCTGTACTGCTGAGGAATCAGTGATTCCTTTGTGAAGCACTGCATCTAGAGTTGATGATGAATCAGAACTATCTGTAACTTGTGCTTTGGTGCAATTGCTTTTGTTGACATCAGAACAAGAATTTGGTTTAACTGCTATGTTTCTGGAAGTATATTTATTTTGATTTGATAGTTTATCGATTCTGCCAACAGTGAACTGATTTTTTCTTAACCACAGTTCAGGCAATCTTTTCAGAACAACACGTAGTTCCTTAAGTTTATGAATGGTTTGTACTCTGCTCTTCCCCAAAGATAAACTTTTGCTTTTACTGGCCCTATTGGTAACATTTCCTTCCTCATTGCGAAAAACATGCAAAGATTCAATTTTTTTTTGAGAGGGTGATATTCTGCCCGTTGTGACATCTGAACTGCTATACTGTGACACTTCATCACAATTTATTTTGTTGTATGCTAATTCTGAACACGTTACATTATCCCTCTCTTGTACAGATTTAATCTTCTTACTGTTTGTGGCATATGAAAATTTGTTAGCAAAAATTTTCATATCAAAACTCACACTTCTAATTTAATGACGACTTTAATATTAAAAGTTCACCGATGTTCATACAAAACAGAAGTTTTTTCTTATTTTATTTTATAAATAATAATCATTTCCTTCTAAATGTAAATCAGCTAAAACTTCAATACACAATTTCTTGGTCTCGTACACTATCTGAATTTTTAGAACGTGGTATATATTCACAATAGACTGCACACAGTTTTGGTACAGCAAAAAAAATGATGTTTGGAACATTGTTTTTATACACAAGTTCTTTTTGGAACTGTCATTTTTCACTTTACTGTTGTTGAGACTTGCTTCAGAAAAAGCTAGGTTTGTGTTCTACAGGACATACTCATTACTAATAATTCAGTGCTAACGCAAGAAAAACACGTAACTACAGCATAAAATGTTTTCTTAAAAAGCTATGATAAAACCATTACAGTACTTTCTCTGAACTTCAAATTATCAGGACAATGTCTCACAAAATTAAAATTGTTATAGTTCGTTTACAGCATACAAACAGCTGCAAAAATGATGTAGCTCTGTTCTTCAACTTTCATTAGTTCCTTTAACACATCTCTACAATGACATGATTATCTCGAACTGTACATGTTGCAGCATGCTGCTCGGACTCGGAGTAGTTCTCTGTTAGTTCAAGAGAAATTGCTGTACTGCAATCACTTAGTCACAGTGGAGAATTTGGAAGCACATCTGGCAATGTGAGGATCGGCTTGTGGTTTAAACTGTGGGGAGAAAAGAGAAACCATCATCACTACCACAAGAGACAAATACATCTCACAAAGTTCAGTAACTGAAAGCTTAGAATTAACCCTTCTATTTACCTGAAAATCACACAAAAAATGGAAATAAAAATAGGTATGCATGGTGATACACTCTTTTTACTGGTTATCTGTGTTTTCTTTATTGATAATTGTTTTCCTGCATGTAATGAAACGAAGTTAGTGAAGAGAGTAAATCACTGTCATAAATATAAGGTAAATGAAATGAGAAAATAAATCTTTCTTTCCTTAAAATACATGCTGTGACAAAAAAAAGATAAACACTTGTTTGATGTGGCATGTTAGTGTGTGACCCTCCCCTCTCCACCATTCCTTTTAACTGCATCCTTAAACTGTCACAAATTCAAACAACTCAATGGCAGTGGATTAGCAGTTTACCGCAGATATGTTGTTTTACACTGCCATTAAATGTTGTATATAAGGTCAGACAAAAAAGAAACTGTGGCAGCTAATTTGCATACTTATCAGTTTGTTCGGTTAGTGGTGGTAACCTTCAAGGTAGGTCTCATCTGACTCTGCACATTTGTAATTGTGCCAGCCACTGCTCAAAATACTTTTGCAATTTTGTTTTCTGTGGAGCTAAGCAGGAAACCATTTTTGCCTTCCAGAAGAGTGCTAGAACATGCCTGTAATAAACTGCTTATTCACTGTAACTGAGCTGACTGCTTTTGATGAAACTGCTTGCCGCGTGAAAACACAGTTCAGTATAGTATAGTAGTTGTGTAACATCCAGTTTGTTGATAACAGAAAGTTTAATTCTTTTTTGAGAGATCTTGTACAATATGTTTTTGGCATTTTTTGCATCAAACATTACTACACACAGGAGAAGAGGAGAGAAAAGAGGGAGTAGCTGAGGAAATGGAATTATTCAGGGACTAAATATGCTTATTTCATCAATTTTCTAGATGTAAAATACCAGAACTCTTGTCAGTGAATGAGGCTGTTTTGATTTGTATTCCCTTCTTCACAATAGTTCACAGTTTAGAAAAAAAATGGGCACACTTAACAGCACAAACTGAGCTATTTGAAATTGTTTCAGATCACAAGTTCATTTTACATTGTGATTGATTATAAAAGTTAATATGACTTGAAGTAACTTTTCTACAACTGAAACATGTCATCACTATTTAACTATGCGCTGCAGAGTAATGGAATAAGTGAAAGGAAGGATTTGAAGAGAGTTAGGTGGTGGTGGTTAGTGTTTAACGTCCCGTCAACAACGAGGTCATTAGAGACGGAGCGCAAGCTCAGGTTAGGGAAGGACGGGGAAGGAAATCGGCTGTGCCCTTTCAAAGGAACCATCCCAGCATTTGCCTGAAACGATTTAGGGAAATCGCGGAAGACCTAAATCAGGATGGCTGGAGACGGGATTGAACCGTCGTCCTCCCGAATGTGAGTCCAGTGTGCTAACCACTGCGCCACCTCGCTCGGTGAAGAGAGTTAGGGTCATTTGTTTTGGATGAATTCATTGAAGCAACATACCGTTCCCAACACTCCCATTTCTGCTGTTTGATTAAATAACATGTTTTTCATTTATATAACTAAGATTATTCACAGAAGGGTGTCCCCTTACTCCTTGCAAATACCTGTGAGTTAAAGGTGACTACTCGCCGAAAAGCAGAGTTCAGTCATCAATAGACACAGACAACAGGAAAGAAGACTTGCTACCTTCCTGAGTAAATCTTTTATAAGCTAGAGCAAATATCTCTCTCTCTCTCTCTCTCTCTCTCTCTCTCTCTCTCTACACACACTTCAAACCTATGCCCCTGTATGGCGCCAGTGCTTCATTTTGGCCTCATTGTGGCAAGGCATGGGCATGAGAGATGCTGCTATGTAGGGAGGTGACATCAATAGTGACGAGTAGGGATCCAGAAGGTAAAGGCGTGGGAATGCTTGAGAGTCAGTGAATGAAGTACACCATCCAACTGTGAACATCCACTTCCCCCTCCTGTCTAACCAACTAAGAACACCAATCTCTCAGCAGAGGAAATGACAGCCATCCACTACCTCAAAATATAATCTAAAATGATCATCCTCCCTCCATTCAAAGGCTGCACCACTGGCATGATGAATGGCAGCAACTACCTGAAGAAAGGCTCCGTCAACTATCTTAACTCGACAGCTACAAACTCTGCCATAGTGATCCCATCCCAGGTGGCCGACATAACTACAATCTCTATTAAAATCCATAGGCCCTTCTCAGAACTTCTCGCCTGAATTAATCCACCTCCTCCCAGCCACAACACCCTGCAACTTACCGTCCATCTGATCCCAAACATCCACAAACACAACAACCATTTATGCTCCATAGTAGCTGGCTACTGAGCTTCCACTGAAAGAATTTCTGCTCTTCTTGATCAACACCTCCAATCAATTGCCCAAGACCTAGTCTCTCACATCAAAGACACTAACTTCATCCTTTACTGCCTCTCCACCATTCCATCTCTTTACCACCTGGATACCCACTCATCACTGTTGTTGCCACTTCCCTACACACCAACATTCCTCATGCCCATGACCTTGCCACTATCAAATAGTACCTTTCCCAACATCCTTCAGACTCCAAACCACCATCGCATTTCTTATACACCTTACCACATATATCCTAATCCACATCCACTTTTCCTTTGAAGGAAAGGTATACAAACAAATTCATGGCACAGGCACGGGCAGCCAAAGGGCACCCTTCTATACCTACCTGTTTATAGTCCGACAGGAAACATTCTTAGCCTACAAAACCTCCCAACACCTAGCCTGGTTCAGGTTCATTAATGATACCTTCATGACTGGATTCCAAGCCAAGACTTTCTATCCTTATTCCTTCACAACCACAACACCACGTCTCCCATCCACTCCACATGAACCTTCTCTACCTAACATGCCATATTCTTGGACATTGACATCCACCTCTCTCATGGCTACACACACACACACACACACACACACACACACACACACACACACACACACACACACACGCGCGCGCGCGCGCGACAAAAATCACTCCCATGCAACCAGGTCACCCTCTGATGACTTACTGTATTTTACGGACTATAAGATACATTTTCTTCTTCAAAAATTGCCTCAAAAATTCAGGGGCATCTTATACTCAAAAGTAATATTAAAATGTCCCTTGTTTGACTTAAAATTCCCGCCTGTCTTGAAAATGACAATATATTCAATGCTGTGGGAAACCTAATACTGTCTCCCTCCAGTCCCTCCAACACAAATGTAGGACATTGTCTAGCAAGCATAGTCCATATCAATTCAGGCAGGCAGGAAAAACTCTTACTTTCATTGTCTCTGATGTTATTGAATTTAACATATGTTAAAATGAAGGACTAAGTAAGGAACACCTATTGTTTTTGTTTTATCCAAAAAAAAATTCTGCTCCGAGATACAGCCCTCCAAAGATGACATTGCACATACAATTTTGAAGATGTGAATTTTGGAAAAAAATATTAAAATGCTGTATCTCTGGAGCAGTTCTAGATATTTTGCTTTATGATTACAAAGAAATCCTCCATTTGGACTTATTTATCAAAGTTCTTTTACTATATAATTCTGAATTTTTTTTATAATTTATGAAAAAATGTTAAAAAATGCCAATCCATAAAATTTTGATTTTTTCTGTTGATTAGTACCATATAGTTCTACATTCCCTGAAAAGGAAAGCTTCCACTTTTAGGTTGAACAGGTTTTATAAACAATTGAAATTTTTGCCATACATAAAAACTGTTTTATTGCCACATTATCACATAACGGGATCAAAAAATCAAAACCTAGCCTTATTTAACATAATTTTAGTTTTGAAAGATGAGTAAGAGATTCATTTTTCAAGCATTTTAAATGGTTCCAAAATGTATGTGAAAGGTCCAAAGACTTTAAGGTTTCAATTTATACAGCTTCTGTGCACTGTTTTGTACTGAAATTAGCCAGTCAATGAACTAAAAATGTGTTCCAATGGTTCAGTATCTTCCTTTGATATAGAATGATGCCTTCCTGTTGAACCAATAGGAACTGGAGCACTTACAATCTTCAAAACATTGTGAACAGGAAGTGAACACTGATGGCATTGTTGCTGTCCTTCAGCTGGAATTTCGTTTAACTCATAACTGGTGTCTATAATCTCTGCTTGTGAATCTGAATATTATCCTACTGTTTCTGAGATGCTGGGCGAACGAACAAAATTTCTTCTTTCTTGCTCTTTACAGTGCTTGCAAGACGAGTTCGTCCATCACTTCGAGTCCAAAAATCTGTCTTCTGAATTCCTTACACTAGAATAGTTTGGACCATTCTTTTTTTTTCTGCTCAAGGAATTCTTCTATTTCCTCTTTGGACAAAAGAATGAGAGCTGTGGATGTATGAGATTTAATGACCCTCATAAAATCCTCAGCATTCTGAATCGCAGCTGTATTTGGTCTTTAAAGATTATGTTTTGAAACATGGTGCTTCAGCAGGCCGCCTACTCCATGACAAGGCCCCTTACCGTGACCAGTAGCACTGTATGCCCAGTCAACTGGCACAAGTGACTTACACAATTCAAACAGCTGGTAACAATTTTTAAAATGACTAGGGGCACCATCAGTAATAATGACGATCTTCTCTCCCCCTGTTTGCAGCTGAAGAACTTTGCGCACTGCTAGCAAAGCATGTGCTGAGTCATGTTCCGTGTCATCACTCATAACTGCAACACTTGTGGTCTTGTTTTGAAAATATGTCACTCCTGTAAAACCTCAAACCTGGTCATTATGCCAATGATACCCTTGTAATTCTTGTGGAAGTATTACAGACCAGTTCTCAGCAAAATCACAGTGAAGCACTAAACATAGTTCTTCAGTCTGTACACACCCTTTCACTTCTGCAATGTGTTGTTATTGCAACTTATTTAGATGCTGGTGTGTTACTGCTTTCACTGAACATTTACTAAGGTCATCAACGAAACTGTCAAAGGCAATGGTTTTCTTAATTCGTTTATTTTCCTCCCATGTCACACATGTAATTTCTGCTTCATTGTTCAGGCTAAGTGTCTGTAAAGAAAGTCCTCCCTTTCCAGAGCAGTCACTACATTCTTGAAACAAACAAGTCTCTTGCTTTACTTCACAGACTCTAATGACTTCACATGCCCAACCAAGGTGTCATATGACACATACTCCAGCAAGTTCTTCAAAGTTACCACACAAAGATCAAAATTCGCACAGTATACACATAAACTGACATATCTAGGTGGGTGTGGAACCACCCACTTAGGTCGCAGTGCATAAAATTTTGCTCTTCCAATATGTGAAGTTGTATAGTTGCTCTTATAAATAGCAAAAGTTTCTTTGATACCGCGAGTCATGTATGTCTTCACTTTCACAACTTTTTCCACCTTCAACTATTAGAGTCATACTGACTTTTTTGTTTGCACTCTGGTGTGAACAGTCCCATTTATCTTCCAGATAAAATGGCTGCACTATTTGAACTTTAGCTAATTCTACAGGATGACCATAATAGGGATCTGGGCTTCCAAAGACTCCTTTCAAAGACCTCACATTTCTTTATTTGTCTACCATGTACTTTGATACTGATGGAATTTGGTTCAAAACTGTTTTCTTTGAAAATGTCTCTGGAATAATAGTTAAAACTTGCACCTTTTCACTGTAGGATGCACAATATTCAACAGTTGAATTGATATTTGTGAAAAATTCCTGGCAAGAGGTGCAAGAGTGCTTTGGTTCATTTTCTTCTGAAGACGGAATTTCTATTATGAAGAGTGTGGTCAGTTTTGCTGTAGTGTATTCATCCATAGCTTTCGTAATTTCTCTACACTTTCTTGATGAATAGAGCTTAAGACTCGACTTCACTGACCATGGTTTCTCAACAGGACTAACAACTACCTCTGTAGTTGATTGATTCAGGATATTTAATTCTCCCTCTATTGATGCAAAATCTGCATCATCTGCACCATGGTAGGCTTCACCTTGTTCAGATACTGTCATTTAGAACACAAAAAGTCGTCACTGGAAACATCTTCACTTTGAAACAGTCTTCAAATGAGAATGCTGATTCTCAACCTGAAAGAAGTCTGTTTTTTTGTTTGTCTTTTATATCACTATTTTATGGATATGCAAATAGTCAGCACACTTCACTCTCCTGTGGCCCCAGTAGCAAGACATTTCAAACAGTCCTTTTCACAAAACAACTGCAACTGTGTCAACTGGCAAATCCTTCACAAAAACACAGAACTCGCTGGATGGTCTCAGATTTCTTAGACGCCTCTTCAGTAAACAAATTAGCACTGATCAATTACAATACAGAAACATGCAACGAACGACCACAACAAAGAAACTAACAAGAAACTACAACAAAGTTTAAGAAATATCTGCAGCACTGAAAGTGAAAAGAAGTAACTGCAACAAAAGAAAGTGATAAGAAGTAACTGCAACAGAAGAAAGTGATAAGAAGTAACTGCAACAAAAGAAAGTGATAAGAAGTAACTGCAACAAAAGAAAGTGATAAGAAGTAACTGCAACAAAAGAAAGTGATAAGAAGTAACTGCAACAAAAGAAAGTGATAAGAAGTAACTGCAACAAAAGAAAGTGATAAGAAGTAACTGCAACAAAAGAAAGTGATAAGAAGTAACTGCAACAAAAGAAAGTGATAAGAAGTAACTGCAACAAAAGAAAGTGATAAGAAGTAACTGCAACAAAGACAATAGAAATAAACAATGTAACAAAGAAATTAGTACAAAACAACTTCAGTACATACAATACTCTTGAAAGTTACAAAAAAAATTTTTAAAAATGAAATCTGTCCAACTTAAAAGTGGAAGCTCTCCTTTACAGAGAATATAGCATGGTATTAATTGACAGAAAACAAAAAAATCTAACTTTTTTGGATTGGCATTGTTAAAAAAAGAATCTGTAAATTATTAAAAATTTCAAAATAAAAGAACTTTGACAGATAAGTTCAAACTAAGGATACCAATGTAATCATAAAGCAATTATCTTTTAAATAAAAAAAACTCTAACAAAATATCCAGAACTATTACAGAGATACAGCATTTTAATAATTTTTCCTAAGTTCACATCTTCAAAATGGTGTTCGCAGTGTCATCTTTGGAGGCTTGTATTCAGGGCAGGAATTTTTTTTGGAGAAAACAAAATACCTGTTTCTTACTTACTCCTGAATTTGAACATATGCTAAATTCAATAACATCCGAGACTAAGAAGTGATACAGATTACCCGAGAGTATGATGCATCATTGCAGTCTACGGGGCTGGTGAACTCTAACTGAAAGTGATTTGTATTGTCAGTAACAGTACAATATTTTTGTTAGTAGCTAGTTTTGTAATGGAAAAAATTAAAGGTATTCATATGATGTGGGCTATACACTGATAGTAATAGCATATGCAGAAGAATATGTAAACAGACCAGCTGAGAAGCATTTCATCCCTCCACCACCAGAAAAACCGCTTGCAACTGGTGGGCTAGTAAAGAAGAACTGAAAAAAAATGAGTAAGACTTAATGTGCAAATAAAGAACTGAATGCATAATGGCCAGAACTAGATTATGTACTGAAATGGATTCAAGGACATTGTCAAGACGGCATTGAAATTAATACAAAAATGATTCAAATACATGCTCTCAAGCTAGCTCTACAGTGGAGCTTAACAGACTAAGGGTGGAGTTGGTTGTGCTGCAAGTTTGTGAAGCCTCATGGACTTGGCGTGTGAATCAAAATCAAAATACCTCACAAAATGCTACAAAAGTATGAAGAGAAAATATCTTCCCATCACTTTATTATTCAACATCAAAAGAAAGTCAATGTGTAACTCAGCCAAGTGGCGAATATGGACAAAACTCCTCCGCCGACATTTGATGTGCTGAGTAACAGAGCCCTTGACATCAAAAGAGCTAAAACTGTAAATACAAAGACAAGTGGACATAAAAAAGTACTAACTGTTGTTCTTTCATGCTGTGCTGATGGCACTAAACTTAAGCCAATTATCATATTCAAGTGCAAAACAATGTCAAAACCTTCTGAAATACCGCCAAGTGATTGTTCACATACATGACAAGAGTTGGATGGACAAGACTGGTATGAAATTCTGGATTAACAGAGTATGGGAGAGAAAGAAAGGTGCTTTATTGAAGAAGAGATGTCTTCTTGTGCTAGATTAGTTTAGTAGGCAGTCATTTGAAAAATTCTGTGAATGATGAATTGAGATAGGGCAATACAGAGCTTGCTGTTATTCCGGGAGGACTTTCTTCACAACTGTAAGCTCTTGATGTATCAATAAATAAACCATTTGAAGTGTATACTAGAGAGGTTTTGCACAAATGGATGATGGATAAAACCCAAAATGAATTCATACTAAAGGGAGCTTTCAAACGACCTACAGTCAAACGTGTGTCAGTGAATAAAACAGTCGTGGTCAATGGCAGTAAAGAAGAAGAAGTAGTAGTACAGATGACAATTTTCAGGGATTTTAAAGGTCAGTTCAAAAATATTTTTTAATCTCACTTTGCAGTCTAAAAAGTAGTAGTAGTTTTTTTTTTCCTGCTTCAATATTACGGTGTGTCTCTACGGTGTATGCATTGACGAGGACTCCTTTGCTAAGGTCTTACAAAAGCCTTCACAGGCAGGCAACCCCCCTCCACCCCCAGCCTCCTCTGAAACATAGCTCAACTCGTCTACTTTTCGGTGAATGGTCTCCTTTAATCCAAAAATGTTTACATTCTACTAGAACTTTACTATAAAATTTTATCCCTTACTCGTGTCGGGCTCTTCCCCTGTTTCTGATGGCCTCGCTCATTTTAGAGACTATCATGGCATACACTTGTGTACTGATGATCTGGAGGACTAAGGTATTGTCATGGGCTACATGGATAATCACATTAGTTGTTTCTTGCACTATCTCGTCAATGTCCTTTTCTTGAGATACTGTGACAATGGCTTCAGAGGAGCTTGCCAATTGGGTTGTGTGTGGACCCCCTTAGTAGACCACCAGTGGGCCTCAAATTTGGTATCAATAAAATGGCTGTGTAAAGATATCATGCAAATCACTGGACATTTCATAGTATCAGAGATGAGAGTCTAGCCCTGCAGAGGGTTAAATCAATTGCAATAAATGTGACATAGGTACTGCTAAAGTGCAGTGGGGTTACTTTATTCTTTAGTCAAAGGCTAAAAAGCACAAGGTGCCACTGACTTAGTTGACCTCTACAGTTTGTATTCTCACTGACACACACACACACACACACACACACACACACACACACACACACACACACACACACACACACACACACACAAAAAATAGTGGGCACTGAAACCACCCAGCAGGATAAAGGGGATGGGTAACTGATGCAATAGTTCTCCCATCTCTTAAGTTGCAAACCATTGCCAAGGTAGATGGCTTTGCATTCAACTGGCCACAAACTCTAGTGTGGTGTTCAGCAGTAACTGTTCACTGAAAACTGACAGCTGCACCAATCTGAAAATACTTCCTGAAACCATCATTGCAATAGTTTGGTAGTTCCTAAAAATGTTGTAGTTCCTGTCTGCTGGCAGGTGATTTTCCAAGAATCACAATTCCTCCTGTGGAATACATATAATGGAGAAGAGGGACATCAACTGTGAGTTCAGCTAGGTTGTGATAACAGTCTTAACAGTTCCATGGCATTATCAGCATAAGAGAAAGTGTTGGGGGCAACAAACATCAGAGGTGGTATGTTTATATCTCTGCTCCTTCTTCAGCTTCTTGTACAACTTGTGTAATAACGATGTCTACAGGTAATACATCTGTAGGAGTAGATTCAAGATCAAGTGCACCATTAATGCAAATTTTGTTTACATCTTTTCTTTTTCCTTCACTTCCTTTATTCTTTAGAAGATCTTAACTATTGTGGAGGCTTGTCTGGTTGAACAACCGGGTAAGAGGATGAGTGGATCATTATACATACTGATGCACTTGCTCCTTTCCTTCAATGATAATTATTTGTGTGTGGGATCAGTTAAAGTCCAGGACGACAATGTTCTGCAGAGCATCCATCTCTCCAGCAACTCCAGAGATGGAGGGCAACCACCTAAATCAGCTGAGGGGTGCCCAATCATGCAGTATGGGTAGTGTTTAAGGGAGTTGGTAACTTCTTCCTCGAACGGTTTCATGATTTATAAAATAGTCATGACTTAACAGAGAACTGATACCATATCCACTGCATAAGCCGTTCATATGGCCTTCGTAGTTTGACAAGCTGTTAAAGGAGAGGTCTTTTATTCCCATATTTCCTTCTCCTAAAAATAAAATAAAAATTTGGGCAAACCTGTGTTCTGGAAGGTGATGGCTCTGGACAGCTTGGTACAAAAGAGATTGTCCACAAGGGCAATGACTGTGAGGAGTTTTGCTACAATTTACACACACAGTTTCTGAAGTATAGTGGGATGATGTGTAATCGAGACAAAAATCAGAAGAACCGTATGGGTGGTGGAAAGCAACCTGAAGAGTTTGCCCACACACAGAGCACCCTCTCCTTCAGCATAACAATGCCAGTCCATACACAAGTGCTGAGAAATCTGACACCTTGAGATTACTGTCATCAATCACCGTCCACACAGTCCTGACTCAGTACTATCCTATTTTCAACTGTTTCCAAAACTTAAATAACTTCGAGGTCTTCTCTTTGATAAGGATGAAGCAGTGCAAGCAAAGTTGAGGTTGCGGCTCCATCAATAAAGGCAGTCATTCTGCAGTGACAGTGTCAACAAACTGGACTCTCATTAAGGGAAATGTATTTTTCCACCATACTAACTTAAGTTGAGAAATAAATATGCAGACATGAAGAATAAAGATGTAGAACATTAACAACACTTATTTTATTTAAAAAGTGTTAAGAGTTTTCACATAAAAAGCTTGAAGGCCTTACTTTTCAGTATGCCCTAATTTTTAACTAAGCATAGAATGTATACAAAACAGGCAGGTTAGATCTCATAAGGAGGGAAGTGATGATTACTTTTTTTAAAAAAAAATTGTATTCCTATCAAGGTCAATTGTGGACTTTGTAGCTACAAACAGGCTTGACCCTACTGTCTGTCACTATAGTGACAAGGACTAGTGATCATGATGATTTTGTAGCAGTGGTTACTCAAGTTAATAAATGCACCGTGAAAGCTACGAGTTTTTATGCTGGAAATTGTGGATAAGCAATTGTTAGCATCCTCCTTAGGCAGTAAACAGATTAGTTGAAAAGGGCTTAAATCACAAAAGGTCTGAGTACTGGCCTGGGAAATGGTATTAAACGAACAAGTAGTTCGACAACAACATACAATACCCTGGTGAGTAAAATATTCATTCATTAATCGGATGTGTTCAAAAAAGGTCACACTGTAGATTGATGAGAAGAAACTGAAAAGTTATTTCACCATATTGTCTACTAAATTGAGTGTGTATTAAATTGGTAGCTGAAGGTGACATGGATAAGGGAAGGGGAAATAAGGAAGTGTCCGATTCCACCCCTCTGCTTTGACCTATGACATCACCAATATGACGGAAATGGCTATTTTAAGCATCTCCAATATGGCGTCTATGATATCACTACATACACATGCCAACAAACACGAAAATATGTATAAATAAAACTGTTGTTATTGAACTTGAAATAAACACGCGGTTACCGTTTGAAACTGAACATAAATGCTTTTATTAACACCTACAGAATGAATGTAACACAAGGATAGGCAAAACAACCATGTAATAGGAATGTGAATTTTAAAATTTTCCCGGCGAATTGACTGTTTAAACAAATTTCGGGCTTGCACCCCGACGGCTCACCTGAAGATGACTGGCAGGTGCCCAGTTGAAATATCGTGCGACGTATTGAACGACGACCGGCTGCAAGCCCGAAATTTGTTTGAACATGTAATAGGAATGCTTTTATAGACATCAGTAGCAACTGCGGCAAAGTTAAATATGTAGCAGAGGCATCGATTCTAAATTCCAACACCCCCACTAGAAGTGATGTGTGTCAGTACTTCATTCTCTGAGTCCAGATTCTTGTGTTAGTTACTGATGTCTGGTTCTTGGCAGTGGCTTTGTCATCATATCTGCAAGCATTGCATTTGTGGAAATTTGCTCCAATGTGATTTCTCCTGTATCTATCTTTACCCTGATGAAATGATGCCTGGTGTCAATGTGTTTAGTGCAACCTTTGTATCCACTTGTCTTTGACAGATCAGCTGCACCTTTGTTGTCGCAAAACAATCTTATTGGGCCCTCTTTTGGGAAAAGGGATATCTCTCTTTGCAGACGTTGTAGCCAAAGTGCTTCCTGACATGCAGAAGTTAAAGCCATATATTCTGCTTCTGTCATCGAGAGAGCTACTGTTTGTTGTTTTTTACTATGCCATGATATTGCTGCACCTTGTGACAAATAAAAAACCAGTGGTTGATTTTCTGTCTCCTATGTCCCAGCACCCAGACAGCATCAGTGTAACCTGTGATGTCATGATCTTCCTCGGAAAATTGTAGCTTGAAGTCTTTATTTCCCTTTATAGACCTTAGGATTCGCTTTACAGCTTGCCAGTTGGATATTCCAGGGTTATTATTAAACCGACTAGCAACTCCAATTGTGTACACTAGATCTGGTCTAGTACCTATGGCTTCTTTATATTGGACTTTATGGCATCTCTTTTTCTGTCTCTGTTTTTGGGCTCATTTCATGAGTTAATACTTGGTTATTGTCAAGCAGAGTGGATACGGGATTACTGTATTCCATTTATACTCCCTTAAAATCTGATTTATATAATGAGTCTGATCCAACCATAAAAGTCCAAGCTTATGATCTCTTACACAATTGGATACTTCTCCAAGGTCCTTTAAGTTGTTCCTTTAGTGGTTCTTTAAATGCAATTTTCTGTTGCATATTGCTACAAAATATCAGCGTGCCATCTACATAAATAACTACAATTAATATATCGATTCCTTGGTTTCTGTGATAAACACGTGGATCAGCGTTGGACCTGCTGAAATTTAGACTTAGTAGAACTTAGTCCAGTTTGATATTACAACATCGACTTCCCTGTTTAAGTCCGTACACTGCTTTCTCGAATCTTAATACCTTCATGTTTGACAGTTTTTGTCACATAGTCAACTGTGGGAATTTTAACAAATTTCTTCTTTTAAATCACCTTGCAAAAAAGCTGTCACCACATCACAATGATCAATGTCCAAGTCATATTTATCCGCTAGACTAAAATATCTGAGTGAATTGTATCATATCACTGGTGAGTATGTTTCTCCATAGTCTAAACCTTTAACTTGTTAACATCCCTTAACTGCAAGTCGAGCTTTATGGATAATTATCCGTCCTTGTAAGTCTCATTTTATCTTAAAGACCCACCTAGCATCAATCAGTTTTTTGCCTTGAGGCAGGATAGCTGATTCCCAAATTTTATCTTCTGCATGCGACTTCAATTCTTCTTCTATTGCTTGAAACCATTTCTCTGAATCCTTGGATTGCAAAGCTTCTTCCAAAGTTAATGGCTCTGATTCTTGTGAATCTTCTTTAGTACAATAGGTTACATAATCATCCACCTGCTTTGGTATGGGTATTATGGAAGATCTTCTGACAAGGGAACCTCCCCATCTCACCCTCCTCAGATTTAGTTATAAGTTGCACAGTAGATAGACCTTGAGAAACTGAACACAGATCAGTCGAGAAAACAGGAAGAAGTTGTGTGGAACTATGAAAAAAATAAGCAAAATATACGGACTGAGTAGTCCATGCGCAAAATAGGCAACATCAAGGATAGTCTCAGCTCAGGAGCACCGTGGTCCCGTGGTTAGCGTGAGCAGCTGCGGAACAAGAGGTCCTTGGTTCAAGTCTTCCCTCGAGTGAAAAGTTTACTTCCTTTATTTTCGCAAAGTTATGATCTGTTCGTTCGTTCATTGGCATCTCTGTTCACTGTAATAAGTTTAGTGTATGTGTTCTGCGACTGCACCGTAAAACCGTGCGATTAGTAGACGAAAGGACATGCCTCTCCAATGGGAACCGAAAACATTTGATCGCAAGGTCATAGGTCAACCGATTCCTCCCCAGGAAAATACGTCTGATATATTCTATACGACACTGGTGACGGCATGTGCGTAACATGACAGGAATATGTTGTCGACCCACCTAACTTTTACAATTGGCAAATGGGTAAAAAGATTCTTCTACCTTGCCCGATTTAGGTTTCCTTGCGGATGTGATAATCACTCCCAAAAAAGTGATCGCATCAGACGGACGGACGGACAGACAGACAGATAAAAGTTGTCTGAAAATTTAAAAAACTTTTCACTCGAAGGAAGACTTTAACCAAGGACCTCTCGTTCCGCAGCTGCTCACGCTAACCACGTGACCACGGTGCTCCTGAGCTCACGCTCTCCTTGATGTTGCCTATCTTGTGCATGGACTACTCAGTCCGTATATTTTGCTTATTTTTTCCATAGTTCCACACAACTACTTCCTTTTTTCTAGATTGATCTGTGTTCAGTTTTTCAAGCCCTATCCACTGTGCCAACTTATAACTAAATCTGAGGGGGGTGCGATGGGGAGGTTCCCTAGTGAGCACTTGTTGAGGCAGTTCAGATTCTTCTATTTCGACAGCCTGTTTCTTCTGAAATGCTGTTATCTGATCTGTTGTCCCTTGAGCCATCTTGAATCATGATGTTCTCCTTATTTGTGAACAGAATAGATATCTGACGATCACCTGTTCCTGGCTTGTTATTATTCTTTTTAATTATTTCTTCTTTAAATATCACATCTCTGGATTTAATGATTCTTTGTTGAACCGGATGGAACAACCGATATGCCTTGTCTTCACATTATCCGACGAGTATGCACTGAACACATTTCTTGTCCCATTGGTGCCTAATGGTTTTTTGTATGTGTACAAATGCCTTACTGCCGAATAATCTTAGATGTCTGAGGTCATGTTCCTTTCCTGAGAAAGTTTCCTCTTGCGTTATGTTGTTCAAAGCTTTTGTCGGTTATCTGTTAATGAGATACACTGCGGTGGAGGCTGCTTCTCCCCAAAAATTCATAGGTAATTTCGCTTCAAATAACATATCTTGCCTTTTCCACGATTGTTCTATTGTACCTTTCTGCAACACCCTTTCATTCTGGAGTGTAGGGAACAGTAGTTAAATGTTCAACTCCTCCTTCCCTTAAAAACTTCGTCAGTCTTTCATTTACATATTCTTTTCTATTATCAGTTCGCAAGATACAAAGCCTTTCACCTGTGATTCTCTATGAACTTTTTAAAATTGTGTATAATGTCAGGTACTTGGTATCTATTGCTGACAGATACAAAAAAATCTTTCTGGAGAAATCATCAGAGTTAGAAAATATTTAGCTCCACCAATCGATGTGGTTTGCGTGGGTCCACACAAATTTGAATGCACTAACTCCAAAATTCTTTTAGGTCTACAAGTGGAGTGTAGAAAGGAAAATCTAGTTTGCGTACCTTCTACGCATGTAACGCATGGAGTGTCGACGGCTCCTTTATATTTGATGCCATTAGCCAAACCGTTTCGTAATTTTTCCATCGCATCTGAGTGTAGGTGGCCTAATCTTCTGTGCCATAGATTCGCATCAACAATAGACATGGATGCATATTTTGTTTCCGCACTGCGATCACTGGGTTGGTCCGGCCTATACATTCTGTTGATTAACAATGCTGTAGCTATCAATTTCTTCTCTGTATCTCAAATGCGACAGCCTCTACTGTCAAAAATGACCGAGTGACCCTGCTGCACTATTTTGCTTACGGAAAGTAAATTTGTACTCAGCTGAGAAACAAAGTACATCCGTCACATTAATATTTATTTTCTCTCAGCCTGCCACAGCTTTAATATGCGTGCAACCTGTCCCTTTAAGAGGTAAATTTTCATTGATGGCTACAACCACTTGTGAACTGGGAACTGACACTACAAAATTTAGATGATATGGATAGTTTGACATGTGAGCTGATGCACCAGAAGCCACAAACCACTCTCTGTGTACAGCTTTAGTTGACAGTGGCATCATGAAGAATTTCTTGTAACTGGTTTCTTTAATCACTGATTTTCCGCTTGCCTTGTTTCTACTGCAACAATTTTTCGCTGTGTGTCCATACTTGTTGCAGTTGTACCATCTCGGACCTTTGGGATTGTGGTGTGAGCTGATTCGCTTGTATTTTTTTATTCGCCTGGAGAGCCACATGATTAACATATGAGTAGCCACACGCTTCGTCCTTTACTTCCTGTAGCAATTTGTTTTTAATGGGATCACCCATTATTGGCATGTTGGAGTTCTCTAAACCCATTATCATTAGTTTGTACTCATTAGGCAGCCCAGCTAACAAGATACATCCTACCCACTCGCCTTTCACTTCAAAGTTAAGATCATTAAATTTATTTGATGTTGAAATTATTCTTGACACATATTCTTCCACAGACACACAGTTCTCGAATCGTGTCATTAAAAGCGTTCTCAACAAGCCTATTCTTCGATAAAGTCCTGAATCCCCGTAAGTTTTTATTTTTAATTTATCCCACAATTCTTTTGCAGATAACTTGCTCTGCAGATGCACATAAATATCGAGATCAACTGATAATCTTATTTTGGCCGTTGTGGTACATATATTAACTTCATCTTTGATCTCACCCGTTATATACTGCCACAATTGTTCGTTCTGTAAATAAGTTTTCATTGCAAATTGCCATGTATTGTAATTTTCTCTTCCTTTCAGTTTTTCAATTAACAGCAACGAATTAGCACTGACTAAACTCATATCGGCATTCTGTATCTGCGATGAAAAAAATGTTTTCATTCACTTGAAATAAACTGCTGGGTGACTGTACCTGGGCCCATAACCTGTTGTTATTAAACTTTAAATAAACACACGGTTAAGGTTTGAAAGTGAACATAAATGCTTTAATTAACACACACAGAACGAATGTAACACAAGGATAGGCAAAACACAACCATGTTAATAGGAACGTCTATAAAAGCATCCCTAGCAACTGCGGCAAAGATAAATATGTAGCAGAGGCATCGATTCTAAATTCCAACAAAGACAATAACATCTCCCTCCAAAAATACAATCAAACTAACGAGAGAACTGTGGAAAATTGGGGGTTTTAGGGAGAGAACAAGCTAAATATAACAGCGCAAAAAAAAAAAAAAAAATTTTACAAAAATCTACAAGAATCTGACTTCTGTTGACCTATATAGCCCAATGGCAGCTGACGATACGAAAACACCAATGCCTACAGCAAAAAACTAACAAAATTGGAATCAGACATTTCCCTTGACCACAGCTTACGGTACCAACACATATATACCCACATATAAAAATACAAAAATTGGAATCGGCCATATCCCTTGACCTATATATGTCAACTATAACTACTGACTCGTTGCACCATCAAACACAAGACAACGACATCTTCAAACACAATCAACTCAAACTCCACACCGTAATGACGCCACACACCCCAACACCCTTACGTCATGGGTCAAAGCAGACAGGTGGAATCGGATGCTTCCGTTGACTGGGGGTGGCGGGGGAGGGGGGGTGCACACATATGTGTGTGTGTGTGTGTGTGTGTGTGTGTGTGTGTATGTGTGTTTTCCTAATCGCAAACATTTTTTTTAAAAACATCAAAACTGTACTCTGAATAGCTTTAATAGTTTATAGTTCTATTGCAACTAAACATACAAATTAGTTTGAAATGTTATAACAGCATAAAGAGAATATAAACCTGAAAACAATAGCAACAGTAGTAATCTTCGTGCATCACAGTGCACATAACTGAATATGAACGAAAATTTGTGAATGAAATCTTAAAACATATTTATACAAACTACAGAAGAAATTATAAGCTTCAGTTATTTCTGTAATAATCATAAAAAGAAAAAAGCTATTAGAAAGGTGGTCTCTGAGTTTAGACCACTATGTTCACACCATAAACTCAGTTAACAATCCAACATATGCATTCCATTGAGGCAATAAGGAAGCCAAAAACAAATCTATACTACATTGGAGTAAAGTGAATTTGGAAAATAGCATCCATTTACATTATTCTGTTGTCATCTCCTGACAAAAACTGTGGATACAGCTGCACAATTCCTGCTGACCACCACCCATCAGATCCAACAGATACTTAGTTGGCTATATTTATGTTAACCACTTCTTCAGAAATTTGCATATGAAGGTCAAGTCATACCAAATGTAAACAATACTTTTAAGAGTCAACACGGCATAAAACAATTAGGAATCACATTCAATTGCAACGAAATTCCTACAGAATTTAATTATTATGCTTTCACAACACACACACAATGATTTTTGACTGACTCTGGTGGCGGGTGGATGCTCACAATGGGTAAAAAGTTATATAGTGGACCCCATTGCATTTTTTGTACTTTATATGCAATATATGTGCATAATGTGTGTGCCAATACTTCATTATATAACGTGTTTTCTGGGTGACACAGCATACACAGCCTATCTGTCACTCAGGTTGTTTGACAATGGTTCTCTAGCCAGCTGAGCAATACTCTCCAGTGTGATTCACCTGCCCTACTGCCTCAAGACTTTTGGGCACACAGCTGAATCACGCACAAGGACTTGTTGAGCACTTAGTTCTACATCTACTTTCTACCAATCATCTTGATGGCGTGTGGAAATAATCACGAAACTTGTAACCATTGTCCTTCCTCATCTGAATTAACATGAAGCCGTCATAGATTCTTAAATACAAAGAGATCCTCAAAAGTTTTAGGAGACATTACACAAACTCATGGAAAAGAACAGCGTCCAGTAATTATAGGAATATGTCACACTGATTACACCATTTAAATGCAAACACATCTGAACTCATAGCAGTTAGGAATATTATAATAAGTTACGCCAGGGCAAAGACGTCAATAACAAGTCGAAGTTGGTCTAGATTCAGAAATGAACTACGGCGCCGGCCACGTTATAGCCTACACTGTATTACTGGGTCGTATTCAACTAAATTCGTCAAAATCCTTAATTGCGTGGTAATACGTTAAGTACTTTGACAGGTGCAAGTCAACACATGTGTTTTCGAATTACCTTCACATTTTCTCACGATACACTATTGCGATGACCCGTAAATACAAGGACATAAAAAAAATGGACACGGCGCTCAGACACTTTGAAGTAGCACAAAACGTGTAAAAAATACTTACTTTCATACAACAAATCAGAGAGTGTCAACACTAAACGCGGAACATTAAATAAGAGGCAATTCATAATCCACCGCCATCGCCATGTCAACTTTGAGTTTGTTGGTCGATATGTAGCAAATTCAATGGATGACACTTCGCAAATGTAAGAATATTTCTTTTTGAAACACTTTCTTGTGCATTTGATAATATAATAACAATAACTTTGTAATAGATCTCTGAATAACCGTGTGTGAATTTCAAATTTATACATACACGTCATGCAATTCGATTCTTTGAGGTACATTGTTTTCCCACAAATGACATTCAGAGTATTTGCTAGTTTCAGTACACTGCTTTTAATAGGCTCATCTAATATAATATGAATTTTTGATTTGATTTTTTGAGACTTTCTCTTCTACCTAAACGATTATAGAGACCTGAAACTAAACGATGCTTGGGACATATTTGGAATTAAAGTCTTTGGTTTAGTCAAGTGAACAACGTCTCACGTCTGTAATCTGTACTCTGTTCACTGTAGAAGACAGTGTATGTTTTGGAGAAAAGTGGAACGAAAACGGTGGAAACTGTTAATGCGTGTTACATTGTTTACAACATAATAAAAATTATGTATCGTGGATGGAGCGAATAGTAGTATTTACTCACACCTAATTACTACTAAAGTTCGTAAGATGCAGGATTGTAAGTTCTATATAAGAAGCACAAATACTGACTTTGTAGAAAAGCAGCGAAACATATTAAACTTAATAAACGCATTTGATAAGGAGAAACATGAAAAGGAAAAGGAAGATCCTGACAGGAGTTATCCGGAGTCTATGGAAGTCGACAGCACATGTGAAAGAGTGTCACTGAAGAGGAAAAGATCAGAAACGAAACATTTCAGAGGTAAAGAGAGTATTTTTAAGAAACCAATCGACTTCCCTCCTCGTTTTCGTGTTAGAGATATACCAGATCACCAAAGAAATCCGCACAAATGGGTGAAGTATACTCTCGGGGATGTGTCGCCAGACGATATGACAAATCAGTCTAATACAGCTGCTGCTCTGTCATTTCTTCGAGAGTTGGAAGAAAGGAAACAGAAACAAACTCCAGAAGATAACAAGGAGGAAGTCAGACGAATCATTTTCAAACCTTCACATCAGGTCGCAAAGAAAGCAAGTGAACAATTGGTAGAAGAAACTTCGAATGCAAGTAGAACAGAGAGTTTAAAGACTTCAGTTTTTAGGAGCTCCAAACTCGTGATGCCAGAATACGTTGTTGGGATGGAAAAGAAAACTAGGCCAAAAAAGATCAAAAAAGACAATTCTCAATCAACTCTAAGAAAAGTGTCACTTAATCACTTGTATGAAAATGAAGATGAATGAACAGAACACACCGTGTAATTCCTTGTGCATAAATTACGCATTCAGATTGTGTGTGTGTGTGTGTGTGTGTGTGTGTGTGTGTGTGTGTGACATGGATATAGTCAATATATGAGTCGTCCTGAAGTAGTAGTGATTAACAGATATTTTGAGTAAGTGAAATATGTTAAAGAAACGCTTTTTAATGCAGAAGTAAACCTGTATGTAGCATGTTCAGTCACATATTTTATTTTACCCGACAAGTTGACAGTTTTGATGCTTGTCTGTATTTTACTTTCCTGTTTGCCTTTGTGTAAAACTTCCTAAAATACTGGTATAGTAGTTTATCCTACAGAGTCGCACTACATGTATTGTTTTATAAAAGGCAGTTAAATCACTTTAAGTGGCGCAGGTAGCTTGTAAGTGTTTGCAAGTCAAAATAGTACCGAAATAATGTTGATTGGAGTTTCTGTTCTTTACCATCAAAACAAGGAATTTTTGCAAAAATGGAGTTAAATATTGCTAGAACACCGCCATTTTTTCAGTTTATATGTCAATTCAAATGAAAGGTAGCCTAAATAACTGATTGTTTGTACCTGGATTTTAAGCAGACATAGGCTATAGGCTATCGTTGTTTCTCTTGTGTAATGTTACACAACATGTCACTTAAAAGATAAAATAAAATAAAATTTGCAACTGCGAGCTCGTGTGATAAGAGTCTGCAGAAATGTGTTAATATGGTTATAATGGTGATTCAGCAGACTCTTACATCAGTTGGCAGCCTATCACATTATAATTCAATGTGTGGCAAATTAGTTTGTTTGTGCTACGTAAATCTTACAATATAAACTTTGCCTTGATAGCATTTGGTACATAACCTTTTATCTCAATGGTGCTAAATGGTTTGGCGTAAGGGAATGAAGACCTCCTTTAAAATTGTTTCAGCAATAATGAATGAGATAAGTGGGAGAATAAGGTGAAAATTTGTTTTTCAATGAAACGCTCAATCCTTTTTAACTGGGGGACAGTAGTGCAACTTCAAGAATTTTTACATGGCCTTCATATCATCTTATTCATGGTTTGGAGCAACATTAGTTTTTCCTCAGCCCCCTGCACTTCTTTCTTTTTTGATGTCCACCTTATGGTGAGGAAATGTGTATATGTGGGAAAGCTAGGGATTAAAACTTGTTTTAATTATAGGTATGTAAACTCGGGTCCAGTTTTATGAACTGGTTATTGATATCAGTAAGTTACTTTTTTTGGGATGTATTACTGTTGTTAGTATCATCTTACTACACCTGTTTTTATAGTATTCTGTGAGTATTTCATTACACTTTTATGGTCTTTACTTGAAACTTCACACAAAATCACAAGCTTACAATTACAAGCAGCTCATTTAAATTAAATGTCAGGTGGAAAAGGCTTTGCAATTACTAATACATACCTTGTTGTCATTGTGATGGACACTACCTAGTGGGATGCCTCGGAGCATATCATAAATACTTCAGTGCCTAGTGTAAAACCTAAATTTGGAGAGAATTTTGGGCCAATCCTTTTGGCAGTCCTGTCATTTGCACTGTGACAATTGAAACTTTCAGAGATTGAGCAGTCATTTGACATGTTTCATATTATGATTCACTTCATAACACTACTTTTAGTTTTGCCGTAAAGTACCAGAAATGTTAACAAAACTTTACACCTATATTGAGTTTGCATCGTTTCGTACACATCATTTTAGGTAGTACCGACATATTTTTGGTCAGTGGTTAAGACAGCTGATAGGTGGTGTATGCCATTACATTACCTTTAGAAGTAGTGTGTGTGTGGGCGCGCGCACGTGAAGAAAGTTTCTCACTTTTGAAAGCAATTTCTCATGATTTGTTAGTGTGTGATGCAACATGTTTACATACTAATTAATTCTGTAACTCAGTTGCTGAACTTGTCAGTAAAAGCATACAGAAAGAATGAAAACTGTACTGAACTGCATACTTGTAACTTTGATATTTTTTGATTGGTTTGATAACACTTTCATCACTTAAGAGTATAATATTTGTATGTGTATGACGTATTGAATAATGTTTTATTCGAATAAGTAATTAATCTGTTAGCTGTAAACTAGGTCCTGATACCTCGACTCTCCCCCCCCCCCCCCCCCCCCTCCCCCTTACATTGAACTACTGAGAAGTATATTTGTAATATTGACAGAGACAGCTTCACTTGATTTATCATTTATGTGTGTGATGAGATACATTGTTAAGAACCTCATAATAATCAGTTGAGTACTTTCTGTTTTATGTTCCATTTTTATTGAGGAGACTTGCTATGTTTATTTTTATGCAAAAGAAATTAATTTCTAGACACTGATGTATGAAATGTATCAGATGTGTATAAATGTTAGTAATAAACTCATATGTGCTGTAGTATATTCAGAAATAATCAGCCTTGAAACACTCTCTCTCTCTCTCTATCTTTTCATATACAGTTGCTTTCAGGATACTTTATATATATATATATGAATATAATAGAGGGAAACATTCCACATTCCCTCTTTCCTGATGAGGCAACAGTTTGTTGTGAAAGCTTGAATTTCGTGTGTATGTTTGTGTTTGTTTGTGTGTCTATCGACCTGCCAGCACTTTGGTTCGGTAAGTCACATCATCTGTGATAGTCTGTGTACGTGCGGATGGATGTGTGTGTGTGTGTGTGTGTGTGTGTGTGTGTGTGTGTGTGTGTGTGTGTGTGTGTGTGTGCGCGCACAAGTGTATACCTGTCCTTTTTTCCCCCTAAGGTAAGTCTTTCCGATCCCGGGATTGGAATGACTCCTTACCCTCTCCCTTAAAACCCACATCCTTTCGTCTTTCCCTCTCCTTCCCTCTTTCCTGATGAGGCAACAGTTTGTTGCGAAAGCTTGAATTTTGTGTGTATGTTTGTGTTTGTTTGTGTGTCTGTCGACCTGCCAGCACTTTCATTTGATAAGTCACATCATCTTTGTTTATATATATATATATATATAATAGAAGGAAACATTCCACGTGGGAAAAATTTTATATAAAAACAAAGATGAGGTGACTTACCGAACGAAAGCGCTGGCAGGTCGATAGACACACAAACATACACACAAAATTCAAGCTTTCGCAACAAACTGTTGCCTCATCAGGAAAGAGGGAAGGAGAGGGGAAGACGAAAGGAAGTGGGTTTTAAGGGAGAGGGTAAGGAGTCATTCCAATCCCGGGAGCGGAAAGACTTACCTTAGGGGGGAAAAAAGGACAGGTATACACTCGCTCGCACGCGCACACACACGCACACGCACACACACACACACACACACACACACACACACACACACACACACACACACACACATCCATCCACACATATACAGACACCAGGTGTCTGTATATGTGTGGATATGTGTGTGTGCGAGTGTATACCCGTCCTTTTTTCCCCCTAAGGTAAGTCTTTCCGCTCCCGGGATTGGAATGACTCCTTACCCTCTCCCTTAAAACCCACATCCTTTCGTCTTTCCCTCACCTTCCCTCTTTCCTGATGAGGCAACAGTTTGTTGCGAAAGCTTGAATTTTGTGTGTATGTTTGTGTGTCTGTCGACCTGCCAGCACTTTCATTTGGTAAGTCACATCGTCTTTGTTTTTAGATATATATTTCCTACATGGAATGTTTCCCTCTATTATAACTATAAATATATATATATATCTCCATTAATGTGCTGTGCAGCCTGATTAGGGGACCAATTTCATCATCTTTATCTTTATTCAACCTCGGATCATCTCACAACGATGTAGGTATTGTCAGTATAATACGGAACAAATCAGTGACTCAAAATGTACAACACACAGCATACATAATATGCTTTATGAGGATAGGACAGGTTATTAGCCGTGGCGTTGATTGAGGAAGCAGCTAGGCACTTGCCTTAGTGGTTTAGAAAAACACAAATGAGGCTAGCCAGAAAGAGCAACTTCATCCTCCCGAATATAAGCTCGGTTTATTGATGGCTTAACTATCCTGTTTGGTTGGTCCTTATTGTGCAGTGTTACTTGATTTACACACAGGTGGTTTCAGGTAACTCGTGTAAAACACAGTTCCATTCTTCATTGCTGAATGCACTAAGGGTACCTGTTGTAAACTCATGGGGCTGCCTGTCCCTTGCACCAGTTCCAATCTGTTCAGAAAGCAGATTTGATGCCTCATATATTAAACTCCTTAGTCCACCTGAAAAAACTGAGTTGGCATCCCACCATGTTGAGCGAGAGGTTGAACTCCAGGAAAACGACAAGACATTACTATTTTGCACCTTAACGCATGATTTCCTTGTGAAAGAAGTGAATCGTGACCACATATTGAAATGTGACAGGGATTGTAGTTACCTCCTTTCATTACTTCCCTCTACTCTGAGACCACCTCTTATTCCTTGTGTCATATGCCTTACTTAAGAAGAATGTGTTAACTCTGCTTTTAAGTGGATGTCATGTAGTAATCTTTTTCATTTTATTTGGCAGTTTATTATACAATTTAATTCCCTAATAGAAAATCCTGTTTTGGGTGTTTGTTTTTCCTAACTAAATGGAAGTCCTAACTGGTTCTTGTTCCACACTATGTATAGAAATATGAGTGAAATAAATGGTAATGTTTTCCCAGATATGCTCCACAGATTGTAAATGAACACACGTGGATGCACTTGTGTATGACTATGGGGCTTGAAGAATAGTATAATTTTGTAAGCTGTGTCACTATGTTACTGTTCGTGTGTGTGTGTGTGTGTGTGTGTGTGTGTGTGTGTGTGTAACCATACAGCACTCTTCATCTCCATTATATGACTGTTTTCCATTACTTAAAAATGTTTTGTTTAGGCTACTTTGCATACGCAGGGTTGCCACAGGTTCTGGAAATAAGGGAATTCCAAACATATCAGGGACATTTAGAAAAAAACACTGGAAAAATCTCGTTTTTGTCCCAGTAGATGAAATGGTTTGTTTACTGAGATGTCATGCATCATCACTGGTTGGGTGCAGCTGAGCACGTGCGCCACTTCTCTACTCCCTCATTACTACTGCTGCTCCCCTTCCTATCACTCGCCCCAGCTTGCAGTCAGTGCTGCCACCACTTTTCACTGCTAGCCTTGCAGCTGCAAGAGATAAGTGAGGACGTGAAGTGTGGTTTGTTTGGATCTGATTCCCAGAGACTGTAGATGCAGCAGCCAGAGGCGGCGGATGTGTGTGCATGAGTTATGTCTGGATGAGTGTGTGAATGTTATATGTGCCCTCACTTTCTGACAAAGGCTATGGCCAAAAATTTAGTTGTGAGAGTGGAGTGTCTTTGCTATGCGTCTGTCTGCATCTCAGTGATCATCTTTATGGTGAGTTGCTACCTATCATCATTATTATTAATTTTCAGAGTATTTGCATAAGTTATCATTTGCATGGATTGATCACTGCGGTACCATTTCATCAACATACTGTCTGTGACTCCTGAATAGCTGGCCACACCAGTGAATTTTCATGACAGGCCATTTCTGCAGGTGTGTGTAATGGTTCGGGCCAGCCGATCTGAAGCTCTTCCTTTCTCACTAATGTGCATATCCTGCCCATAAGTTCCAGTCTCACCAACCAGCGTGCAGGCCGGGTCTGTTTGTGTGTGGCATAATGCCATGGATTTATGTGGTTTATCCATGGTCAGGTGAATACAGGGTGATAAGTGCAAAATCAGATAGGGGTAATGCAGGAGTAGGTTTATTAATGAATTTAAAAAAAAAATAGGAGTACAGATAAGCCACTAAGAATAGCATAGTGATTGCATTGATAGACATGAAGCTCACACCTTCTCTTTCGGTGTGGTTCCCCATTCTTTTACCCCATTTTACCTCCACAAATTAAATTTGAGTGTTGTTTTACCTTGAGCCTCGTTTGCATCAGGAAGAAGGGACAGATGACCCTGTAGTTTGGTCCCTTTATATCCCAAACCAGCCTACCACAGTGGTACGAGTTTATATGCCAACTAGCTCCGCAGATGAGGAAGAGGTTGAAGAAACGTTTGATAAGATAAAAGAAATTATTCAGATAGTGAAGGGAGACGAAAATTTAATAGTCAAGGGGAACTGGAATTCGGTAGTAGGAAAAGTAGTTGGAGAATATGGAATGGGGGTAAGGAATGAAAGAGGAAGCCGCCTGGTAGAATTTTGTGCAGAGCATAAATTAATCATAACTAACACGTGGTTTAAGAATCTTGAAAGAAGGTTGTATACGAGGAAGAGGCCTGGAGACACTGGAAGATTTCAGATAGATTATATGATGGTAATACAGAGATTTAGGAACCAGATTTTAAATTGTAAGAAATTTCCAGGGACAAATGCAGACTCCGGCCACAATTTATTATGAACTGTAGATTAAAACTGAAGAAACTGCAAAAAGTCACGAATTTAAGGAGACAGGACCTGTAAAAAATAAAAGAACCTCAGGCTGTAGAGAGTTTCAGAGAGAGCATTAGGGAACAATTGACAAATACAGGAGAAAGAAATATAGTAGAATAATAGGTAACTTTGAGAGATGAAATAGTGAAGGCAGCAGAGGATCAAGTAGGTAAAGAGACAAGGGCTAGTAGAAATCTATAGGAAAAGAAGAGATATTGAATTTAATTGATGAAAGGAGAAAATATAAAAATGCAGTAAATGAAGCAGGCAAAAGGGAATACAAACATCCAAAAAATGATATTGACAGGAAGTGCAAAAAGGCTGAGCAATAATGGCTAGAGGACAAATATAAGGATGTGGAGGCGTATGTCACTAGGGGTAAGACAGGTACTGCCTATAGGAAAATTAAGAGAGACCTTTGGAGAAAAGAGAACCACCTGTATGAATATCAAGAGCTCGGAGGAAAAACCAGTCCTAAGCAAAGAAGGGAAAGCAGAAAAGTGGAAGTTGTGTATGGAGGGTCTTTACAAGGGTGACATACTTGAGGGCAATATTATGGAAATGGAAGAGGACAAAGATGAAGATGAAATGGGAGAAATGATACTGTGTGAAGAATTTGACAGAGCACAGAAAGACCCAAGTCAGAACAAAGCCCTGGGAGTAGACAACATTCCATTAGAATTACTGATAGTGTTGGGAGAGATAGCCATGACAAAACTCTTCCACCTGGTGAGCAAGATGTGAGACGGGTGAAATACCCTCAAACTTCAAGAAGAATGTAATAATTCCAATACCAAAGAAAGCAGGCATTGACAGTTTTGAAAACTATTGCATTATCAGTTTACTAAGTCATGGCTGCAAAATACTAACACAAATTCTTCACAGATGAATGGGAAAAAGTGCTAGAAGCTGACCCCAGGGAAGATCAGTATGGTTTTTTTTAGAAATGTTGGAACAGCCAAGGCAATACTCAACTTACGATTTATCTTAGAAGATAGATTAAGGAAAGGAAAACCTACATTTGTAGCATTTCTAGACTTAGAGAAAGCTTTTGACAATGTTGACTGGAATACTCTGTCAAATTCTGAAGGTGGCAGGGGTAAAATACAGTGAGCGAAAGGCTATTTACAATTTGTACAGAAACCGGATGGCAGTTTTAAGAGTTGAGGGGCATGAAAGGAAAGCAGAGGTTGAGAAGGGAGTAAGACAGGATTGTAACCTATCCCTGATGTATACTGAGCAAGCAGTGAAGGAAACAAAAGAAAAATTTGGGCTAGGAATTAAAATCCATGGAGAAGAAATAAAATCTTTGCAGTTTGCCGACGACATTGTAATTGTGTCAGACATGGCAAAGGATCTGGAAGAGCAATTGAACGGAATGGACAGTGTCTTGAAAGGAGGCTATAAGATAAACATCAACAAATGCAAAACGAGGATAATGGAATGTAGTCATGAGGTAATGCTGAGGGAATTAGATCAGGAAACAAGACATTTTAGTAGATGAGTTTTGCTATTTGGGGAGCAAAGTAACTGATGATGGTCAAAGTAGAAAGGATATAAAATGTAGACTGGCTATGGCAAAGAAAGCGTTTGTGAAGAAGAGAAATTTTTTAACATAGAGTATAGATTTAAGTGTCAGGAAGTCGTTTCTAAAAGTATTTGTATGGAGTGTAACCATGTTTGGAAGTGAAACATGGACAATAAATAGTTTAGACAAGAAGAAAATAGCTCTCAAAATGTGGTGCCACAGAAGAGTGCTGAAGATTAGATGGATAGATCACTTAACTAATGAGGAGGTACTGAATAGAATTGGGGAGAAGAGGAATTTGTAGCACAATTTGACTAGAACAACGGTTCGGTTGGTAGGACACTTTCTGAGACATCAAGGGATCACCAGTTAGTATTAGAGGGAAGCATCAAGGGCAAAAATCATAGAGGGAGACCAAGAAATGAATGCACTTAGCAGATTCAGGATAAAGGTTGCAGTAGTTACTTGGAGATGAAGACGCTTGCACAGGATAAAGTAGCATGGAGAGCTGCATCAAACCAGCGTCTAGACTGAAGACCACAACAACAGGACTGCGGTATTCCTCAGTAGGTCAGAGGCCACAGGTGATGGATTTCAGAAATTGCGACTGTCTCACCGCCAGTATATTGCAATGTGTGGGGTTTTATAGACATTTTATGTGTTTTTGTACATTCCGACACTTCGAAAGTAGTTTATATATTAGAAAGTATGGTCGATAAGAAGAAGAAAATTTTGGCAGTCGCTGATGGTTTGTACCCATTGTGTGCAAATATTTCTTGAAAGAAAAATCAATTAATACCTGTAAAATAATACATGTAACACAGTGGGTAATAACCAACAGTAATGAACATAGTATAACCATTTTATTGGCGGGCACTTATATTGTGGTTTTACATAACTCTTTTCCCCACCTTATACAAATCTTTCAAGAGAGCTATTTTTTCCAAGATTATTTCCGAAATCAGTGAAGTTATTTTAAATCTGTTTTGCAACTCCAAGGAAATGCATATTTTTGTCACCAAATGTGTTTTGTTTTATTGAAATAAAATAACATCAGTGGTCTAAATGAAATACACATGTCATTTTGCTTGCTTTCTCCATCTAAAAACAGTTCATTACAAAGATGTTGATGTTAGCTCTTAAGATTTTTGCTCACATTAGCAAACGCTGCCTGCTTGCAAGTTTTATTTAGATATTTCCTTCTTTGGCACAATTATTTCTTGTTCTGTGGCTGCAAAGTCAGATTGTCAACTTACATCTTTACTCATTGTTGTTATCTCAAAATTTGTCAGGATAAATGCTAAAACTTGTCTGGATAAATGCTAAAACTTGTCTGGAAATCAGAGAATTTCACTTGAGGATACTTGTGGCAACCATGATACAACTTACAACCCTAGATGGGACTCTTTTACTTTATGATGTGCAGGTTTGGAGTGTATCTTGTTTTGCTTAATGTTCCTTTAAAAAGGAAATTAGAAAACATTGTCAAGATCTGACTGGATATTTGTGCAGCTTTTTTTTCATATAGTACATCGTTATAAGTAACTGCAGTCTTTGCAAAAGTCTGAGGTTCTTGTAAATATTGTCTGCCAGTTCATTAATGTGCGACATAACTAGGAAGAACCCCACCACACTTTCCTGGGGGGTAATCCTGACCTTACTTCTCCCTGCATCAACGATTCTGCATCCAAGATGACAATCTGTGTCCTCCCTATCAAGAAACCGTCAGTTCAGTCATCTATTTCATTTGATACTCCACATGACCATACTGTCATAGGGTGCTTAGTCAAATCCTTTCTAGAGGTCACAAAACACTGCATCCATGAGATTTTCTTGATCTATTGCTTTCAGAAAGTCGTGTAAGAAATATGCGAGATGAATTTAGCACGACCTGTGTTTTCAAAATCTATTCTGGTTATCATGGAAGAGATCATTTTGTCTGAGATATGTCATTATGTTTAAGCTCAGAATATATTCTAGGAATCCTCAACAGCTGGATGTCAACAAGGTTGTGCATCAGTTTTGTGAATCTCTTCTGCTGCCCTTCTTGTAGCCGCGTATGACCTGCGCTGTCTTCCAGTCACAAGAAGAAGTTACAGATTCCCCCCCCCCCCCCAAAAAAGGTATCTGCAGTATATTACAGTTAAAACAGAAGCTAATCAACTACACATTCTTTATACAGGGTGTTCCCGGAGGAATGGTCAGTATTCAGGAATATCATTTGAAGTGAAAAACATTACGTGGACAAATGCCGTGTTCTGAATGGTTATCTAGGTAGAATATATTTAATATAACATTGTTGTTTATTTTCTGTATTCAGTGTATTGTTAGACATACACATGCACAATAGTTTTACAGAGTATCAAATGAAAAATACATTGCACTCCAGCAAGAATAGTGACACAACTAAAAAATTCAATGCTTATGAAAAATTAACTACATGTCCATATTACTGTTGTTTAAAAAAATGGAATTTACTGCCAAAAATACTTACCTGAAATTAAAAGGAAGTTTATATTATTCCATTACAAGTCGTGTAGAATTCTTTAAATCAATTTTTCTCAGGTATTGCGTTTTGTCAGTATTCTTACCGGGTTGTGAATTTTTATTAACGCATTCTTCTCTGAGCATTATCGTACACATCGCATTACAGCAATTGTATAGTTCACAATAAGCGTTTGAAAAACCCGGTGTCAACTAGAATGTATTTGTGCACGCATGGGAGAAAATGAAACTTCCTGGCAGATTAAAACTGTGTGCCCGACCGAGACTCGAACTCGGGACCTTTGCCTCTTGCAAGCAAGTGCTCTACCATCTGAGCTACCGAAGCACGACTCACGCCCGGTACTCACAGCTTTACTTCTGCCAGTATCTCGTCTCCTACCTTCCAAACTTTACAGAAGCTCTCCTGCAAACCTTGCAGAACTAGCACTCCTGAAAGAAAGGATACTGCGGAGACATGGCTTAGCCACAGCCTGGGGGATGTTTCCAGAATGAGATTTTCACTCTACAGCAGAGTGTGCGCTGATATGAAACTTCCTGGCAGATTAAAACTGTGTGCCTGACCGAGACTCGAACTCGGGACCTTTGCCTTTTGCCCGCGAAATATCAGTGCACACTCCGCTGCAGAGTGAAAATCTCATTCTGGAAACATCCCCCAGGCTGTGGCTAAGCCATGTCTCGGCAGTATCCTTTCTTTCAGGAGTGCTAGTTCTGCAAGATTCGCAGGAGAGCTTCTGTAAAGTTTGGAAGGTAGGAGGCGAGATACTAGCAGAAGTAAAGCTGTGAGTACCGGGCGAGAGTCATGCTTCGGTAGCTCAGATGGTAGAGCACTTTCCCGCGAAAGGCAAAGGTCCCGAGTTCGAGTCTTGGTCGGGCACACAGTTTTAATCTGCCAGGAAGTTTCATATCAGCGCACACTCGGCTGCAGAGTGAAAATCTCATTCTGGAATGGGAGAAAATGTTTGTTGCTCATCTGAGTGCATCTGCATGTTTCCTAATGAGGGCATAGCATCTGCAATATTCCCAAGGAGTTAATCTCGTGTAGTCACCTTTCATTTGTACTACTCAGACTCATCCAATCCCGTCAACAAAAATATAATGGCATAATGTCTGACAATTTTGGTGGGCAGCTAATTGTACTGCCATGACCATCCAGAATTAGGGTAATTTCGGTTGAGATGGTCCCTCACCTAACTGGTAGAATGTGGAGAGCTCCATCGTGCTGGAAGCACGTACACTGAAGCGCCAAAGTGACTGGTATAGGCATGTGTATTCAAATACATAGATACGTAAACAGGCAGAATACAGTGCTGTGGTCAGCAACGCCCATATACGACAATAAGTGTGGTGCAGTTGTTAGATCAGTTACTACTGCTACGATGGCAGGTTATCAAGATTTAAGTGGGTTTGAACGTGGCATTATAGTCGGCGCACGAGCAATGGGACACAGCATCTCCGAGGTAGCGATGAAGTGAGAATGTGCCAGTACGACCATTTCACGCGTGTACCATGAATATCAGGAATCCAGTAAAACATCAAATCTCTGGCATTGCTGCAGCCAGAAAAATATCCTGCAAACAGGACCAATGACGACTGAAGAGAATTATTCAAGGTGACAGAAGTGCAACCCTTCTGCAAATTGCTGCAGATTTCGATGCTGGGCCATCAACAAGTGTCAGCGTGTGAGCCATTCAACGAAACATCATCAATATGGTCTTTCAGAGCTGAAGGCCAACTCGTGTACCCTTGATGACTGCATGATACAAAGCTTTACACCTTGCCTGGGCCGTGAACACTGACATTAGACTGTTGATGACTGGAAACATGTTGCCTGATCGGACAAGTCTCGTTTCAAATTGTATCAAGTGGATGGACATGTACGGGTATGGAGGCAAACTCATAAATCCATGGACCCTGCATGTCAGCAGGAGACTGTTCTATCTGGTGGAGGCTCTGTAATGGCGTGGGGCATGTGCTGTTGCAGTGATATGAGACCCCCTGATACATCTAGATATCACTCTTGACAGGTGACATGTATATAAGCATCCAGTCTGATCATCTGCATCCATTCACGTCCATTTTGCAGTCCAACAGACTTGGGTAATTCCAGCAGGGCAGTGCGACACCCTACATGTCCAGAATTGCTACAGAGTGGCTCCAAGAACACTCTTCTGAATTTAAACATTTCTGCTGGCCACCAAACTCTCCAGACATGAACATTATTGAGCATATCTGGGATGCCATGCAGTGTGCTGGTCAGAAGAAATCTCCAGCCACTTGTACTCTTAAAGCTTTATAGACATCCCTGCAGGACTCATGGTGTGAGTTCCCTCCAGCACAACTTCAGACATTAGTCAAGTCCATGCCACATTGTGTTGTAGCACTTATGTGTGCTCGCAGGGTCCCTTCACGATATTAGGCAGGTGTACCAGTTTCTTTGGCTCTTCAGTGTTGCTATCTACGTGGCAAAGGAACATCCTCAGGGTGTTCAACAAATGAATTTCCCAGAAAATGCAAGTAATTCTGTCCAGTGATTTGCTCTTCTAAAATTTTAGAGGAAACCTCAGATCACATGTACATAAGTCCCCCAATCATAATCTAATCATTGGTGGAGACTTTAAACATCCAACTGTTAATTTGGAAAATTATAGTTTTGTTAGTGGTGGGTGTGACAAGACTTCATGCGAAACTTTACTAAAGCTACCTATAACAGATACTTAAGAACCCAACTCATGATGGAAGTATGTTGGATCTAATGACAATAAGTAAACCTGACCTCTTTGAGGATGTCCACATCGAAACTGGTATCGGAGAACATGATGCGGTTGTGGCAACAATGATTACCAAAGGACAACTAAACCAATCAAAAAGATATATATGTTTGGTAAACTAGATGAGAAATCAGTAGTGCCATATATCAATGAGGAATGTGAAACTTTCAGTGAGCATGACGCAGTTGTGGCAACAGTGATTACCATAGTACAAAGGACAACTAAAACGAGCAGAAAGATATATATGTTCAGTAAACTAAATTAAAAAAAATCAGTAATGCCATATCTCAGTGAGGAACTTGAAACTTTCAGCACAGGGCAGGAGCATGTAGAGGAACACTGGCTCAAGTTTAAGAGAATGGTTGACCATGCACTGGATAGATATGTACCCAGTAGAACAGTGCATAATGGGAGGGAACCTCCATGGTTTACGGTCACAGTAAAGAAACAGAGATTACTGTGTAATAGGCGTAAAACAAAGAGTGATGCTGAATGATTGTCAAGTGATTTTTCACAGAGCCTAAAGAAATTCTGGCTGTATCTGAAGGCCGTCAGTGGTACCAAAGTTAGTGTCCAGTCCCTAATGAATGAGACAGGAAATGAAACTGAGGATAGCAAAGCAACAGCTGAAATGTAGCTTTACGGAAGAAAACCCATGAGAATTGCTCTAGTTTAATCCTTCTACCACCGAAAAGATGAATGAAATAAGTATTAGCGTCAGTGGTGTTGAGAAACAGCTCGTCATTAACATTGAACAAAGCTCCAGGATTCGATGGAATCTCTGTCGGATTGTATACTGAATTTGCAGGTGAGTTATCCCCTCTTCTAACTATGACCTATCATAGATCCCTCAAACAGAAAACTGTGCCCAGTTCTTGGAAAAAGACAAAAGGTCACACCCATCTACAAGCAGAGTAATAGAAGTGATCCACAAAACTACTGTCCAATACCCTTGACAGCAATTTGTTGTAGAATCTTAGAACATATTCTGAGCTCAAACATAATGAGGTATCTTGAACAGGATGATCTCAATGCTAACCAGCACGGATTTCAAAAACATTGATCATGTGAAACCCAACTCGCACTTTCTTCACTCGATGTTCTGAAACATTTAGATCGAGGCAGTCAGATAGATGCATATTCTTGATTTCCAAAAAGCATTTGACTCAATACCATACCTACACTAATTGTCAGAAGTATGATCATATGGGGTATCAAGTGCAATTTGTGACTGGATTGAGGAATTTTTGGTAGGGAGAACACAGTATGTTTTCTTGGATGAAGAGTCGTCGTCAGATGTTGAAGTAACTTAAGGTGTGCTCCAGGGAAGTGTATTGGGACTCTTGCTGTTGATTTTGTCTTTTAATGTCATTGCAGACAATATTAATAGTAAAATTAGGATTTTGCAGATGATGCAGTTATCTGCAGTGAAAGACTATCTGAAAGAAGCTGCATAAATATTCAATCAGATCTTAATAAGATTTCAAAGTGGTGCAGAGATTTGCAACTTGCTTTAAATGTTCAGAAATGTAAAATTTTCCACTTCATAAGATGAAAAACTGTAGTATCCTATGACTATAATTTAATTAGTTGCTGCTGGAATCGGCCAACTCCTGCAAATACCTGGTTTGTATCACTTTGTAGGGGATTTCAATATTGATTTTTCCAAAGACAGCAGCATCAGAGATGCTTTGATAAATATGACCAACACAGTCAATATGATCCCCACAATACACTGCCCAACAAGATTAACAGAATGCACAAATTACATTATTGACCAAATATTCATCTCAGAAACAAATTACAGATCCACAAGCAGAGTACTGAGCATGGGTTATAGTGATCATGAGGCACAGCTACTATGTATAGAAATGCCAACAAGTAGTAGCAGTTCTGAAAAAGTAGTTGAAAAATTTTTAATCTCTTACTGGCGAAGGAAAACTGGGAATGCATCGCCACTCAGAACAATGTTGATAGCATGTACCTGAGTTTTCAGAGCATCTTACTTCACTATTTTAATGTAGCATTTCCAAAAGTAGTAAAAACAGTAAAACGTAACAATAATAAGCAATGGGTAACTAAAGGCATAAAAATTTCCAGTGAGAGAAACAGATTTGTGCAGTACTGTTATAAGAAATATAGAGTAACCCAAGAATTCGCAGATTATTCAAAAGCCTACAAAAGAAACTATGGTAGAGTAGTCAAAGAGGCAAAAATTATGTGAAATGACAATTTCAGAAGAAACTCATCTAACAAAATAAGATCCACCTGGAGAGTTATAAGGAAAGAAACATGTAGTTCAGTGCCAAAGAAAATGAATGTATCATTAACACTAGAAGGCTCAAAAGTCACAGACCCAAATTCAATTGTGGAAAAATTCAATGAATACTTTACTTCACTAGCTGAAGACCTCATTCAAGTACACTGTCAAAGACCAGTCCCAAGTTTCTCCAGCAAGTCAGTGATCTCGACTGCTTCTATGTACGTTTATGAAACATAACCCCAATGAAATTACAAGTAAAATTAAATCATTACGCAATAAAATGTCAAGTAGTCTTGATGAAGTACATGATTTCATATTAAAATCGTTTGCTCACCACATAGCAAACCACTCGGCAAAAATTTTCAACCTCTCTTTAAAAACTGTTGTATTTCCAGATATTTTTAAAATAGCAAAAGTTTCACCACTGCTAAAGAAAGGTTCTTCTGAAAAAATATCAAACTATCAACCCGTGTCACAGTTAAGTTTCTTCTCAAAAATTCTAGAAAAACTCTTCTACGACAGGCTTTTAAGCATCATAAATAAATATGCACCTCTTACAGTACAACAACATGGTTTTAGAAAATAAATCTACACAGACAGCTATTTTCGAATTCTTAGACTGCATTTTGAAATCCTGTGATCAACATAAATTAGCTGCAGGTATTTTTCTAGATCTATCAAAAGCCTTTGAAGTCCTGGGCCATAACATTCTGCTTGAAAAATTAGAAAGATGAGGAGTAAGAGGTGTAGCACATGGCTGGTTGTGTTCATATCTAAAAAAAACTGCAGGCAGAAAGTATCACTTCAGTATGAATTCAACAAAATGAATAAAACAAGAAACAACTCCTTTCTTTCTAGCGAATTGCCAATAAAATATGACGTACCACAGGGCTCAATCTTAGGTCCAATACTCTTCTTAACTTACGTGGACGACTTAGTTGAATATGAGTCCCACAAAAACTATCCTGTTTGCCGATGACACCAGCATATTGCTCACTGGATCCAGTCCAGAAACTTTGCAGTCCAGAGCAGAAAGTTCTATGAAAAGACTTTCTGAGTGGTTCACAAAAAAAAAAAAAAAACAATCTCATTATAAATACTGAAAAACTGTGTGTGTTGATTTTCATTTAATTCCCCCAACTAATCAAATGTCTATTCAAGCACAATGAAAAAGTGATCCCCTAGAAAATGTGTCACAAAAATTTTTGGGTCTATGGGTTCAGCAAGGCTTAAAAGTGGGACATACATATAAATAACTTGTCTAGAAAACTATTATCTGTGTGCTATGGCCTAAGAATTTTAAAGGCTACAACAAGCAAAACAACAGTACTAAAGGCATACTCTGCACAGTTCCACTCACTAGTCCAATATGGGATCATTTTCTGAGGATACTCAACTCACAGTGTAAAGGTTTTTAGAATGCAAAAAAGAGCTCTAAGAATAATTTGTGACCTTAAAAAGATGGAGTCCTGTAAATCCCATTTTACTGAGCTTGGTGTTCTAAATGTTCCAAGTTTATTCATTTATGAAACTATCTTGTTCACTAGGGACTACCTCCTGCAAACAGGCAAACTGCTACAGAACAAAAAATGTACACAACTATAGTTCCAGAGGGAAATCAAATGTACATCAGAAATATCACAAAAGCACCACCTATCAGAGGAGCATAATTAACATTGGTGTAACACTACACAATAAGATACCAGAGGAAATAAAAAATGCTGCTCATCCAATATTTAAAGTTAAACTAAAGGCATTTCTAATGAAGCACTGTTTCTATTCTGTCAGAGAATTTCTGAATACGTAACAAAATTAATTGTAATAGGTACCTATTTTTAATTTGCCTACTATTTTGCTAATACTATGTATTATTGTAACTTATCTTTGACCTGTCCAATATCAATTGTACAATTTGTGCTGTATGATAAAACTGGACCAATAAAAAATCAAATCAAATATGAAATAGAATGATCACATAGGTTCAGTCAAGGGTAAAGCAGGTGGTAAACTTTGATTTATTGGTAGAATACTGGGGAAGTGCAACCAGTCTATAAAGGAGATTGGTTACAAATCACTTGTGCAGCCTATTCTAGAATATTCTCAAGTGAGTGGGACATGTACCAGATAGGATTAATAGGATATTCAGTGTATACAGAGAAGGGTAGCACGAATGATCACAGGTTTGTTTAATCCATGGAAGTGTGTTATAGTGTTACTGAAGGAACTGAACTGGACGACTCTTGAAAACAGCCATAAATTATCCCGAGAAAGTCTCTTAACAAAGTTTCAAGAACTGCCTAACGTACTCCAATCCCCTATGTATCATTCACATAGGGATCTTGGAGATAAGATTATAATAATTACTGCACACATGGAGGCATTCAGACAATCATTCTTGTCTTGCTCCGTATGTTAATGGAACAGGATAAACCCTAATAAGTGGTACAGTGGGTTGTACCCTCTGCCAGGCACCTCTTGGTGGTTTGCAGAGTATGGATGTACCTGTAGATGTAGGTCATTGATACATGCATAAAGTTGCTCTACACGGAAAGCTGCTACTTCAACTGTGTGTTGCTGTTCCTGCACAGGTTGTTGAATTACATGTTCAGAAGAAAGTAGGAACTTTGAAGAATATATGTTTCATTCAGTGTTCTGAAAACTTAAGTAAACACTCAGCTGAAGTGTCAGAACACACTGACAGGATTCTTCGACAGCAGCAGGAACACTACCTATGCAGAAGCTGTAAACATTGACTACTGAATGGTATGTGAAGGTTTTGGAAGATATCATTCCCATTACCCAAAGTGACCCTGATTTTGACAAGATGTGGTTCATGCAAGATGGACCTCGACCCCATAGAAGTAGGAGTGTGTTTGATGACCTGGAGGAGCACTTTTGGGGCCTGTATTCTGGCTCTGGGGTACTCTGAGGCCACTGACATGGGCCTCAATTGGCTGCCATATTCTCTGGATCTGAACACATGTGACTCCTTTTTGTGGGGCTGTATTAAAGACAAAGTGTACAGCAATAACCCCAAAAACCATTGCTGAGCTGAAAACAGCCATTCAGAAGGTCATCAATAGCATCAATGTTCTGGCATTTGAGTGGGTCATGCAGAATTTTGTTTTCGTCTGCACCACACCATTGCCAAGGATGGCAGGCATATCTAACATGTCATAACCTGGATCCAGATATCTATAGTGATGTTTACATGTTGAATAAAGTGTGTGCATTTCATATATGCAGCAGCAACACCCTCAAATGGAAACTTTTTGTTCTTCCTTTATACATATGACCAGAATTTATTTGGATATTGTGAGAGACCTTTTGATAAGTTTCAGCTACAAAAGGCATTGAATTCTTCTTGCATTGCTCTTTTGACAGGAAAATGTGTTTAATTCAGAATATGTCTGTCTATAGGCTTATGCTTTGTTTTATATCTATTATAGAGTAGTTGTTGTCTTTACAGTGGTTGAATGCCATGGAAGGTCACTCCCATCATGAACTTTTCTACTAAGTAGACGTGTGCTTAGTCAAGTATTCTTTTAAGCTTGAGCCACAGTTCCTCTACAGGCTCCTGTCAGTGATAAATGTTTAAGTTTCCTTGTTGAGATATGACACAACTATAGCTTTATCTAGTTTACCTACATCTACATCCATACTCCGCAAGCCACCTGACGGTGTGTGGCGGAGGGTCCCCTGAGTACCTCTATTGGTTCTCCCTTCTATTCCAGTCTCGTATTGTTCGTGGAAAGAAGGATTGTCGGTATGCTTCTGTGTGGGCTCTAATCTCTCTGATTTTATCCTCATGGTCTCTTCGTGAGATATACGTAGGAGGGAGCAATATACTGCTTGACTCTTCGGTGAAGGTATGTTCTCGAAACTTTAACAAAAGCCCGTACCGAGCTACTGAGCGTCTCTCCTGCAGAGTCTTCCACTGGAGTTTATCTATCATCTCCGTAACGCTTTCGTGATTACTAAATGATCCTGTAACGAAGCCCACTGCTCTCCGTTGGATCTTCTCTATCTCCTCTATCAACCCTATCTGGTACGGATCCCACTCTGCTGAGCAGTATTCAAGCAGTGGGCAAACAAACGTACTGTAACCTACTTCCTTTGTTTTCGGATTGCATTTCCTTAGGATTCTTCCAATGAATCTCAGTCTGGTATCTGCTTTACCGACAATCAACTTTATATGATCATACCATTTTAAATCACTTCTAATGCGTACTCCCAGATAATTTATGGAATTAACTGCTTCCAGTTGCTGACCTGCTATTTTGTAGCTAAATGATAAGGGAACTATCTTTCTTTGTATTCGCAGCACATTACACTTGTCTACATTGAGATTCAATTGCCATTCCCTGCACCATGCGTCAATTCGCTACAGATCCTCTTGCATTTCAGTACAATTTTCCATTGTACACCACAGCATCAGCTGCAAAAAGCCTCGGTGAACTTCAGATGTCATCCACAAGGTCATTTATGTATATTGTGCATAGCAACGGTCCTATGACACTCCCCTGTGGCACACCTGAAATCACTCTTACTTCGGAAGACTTCTCTCCATTGAGAATGACATGCTGCGTTCTGTTATCTAGGAACTCTTCAATCCAATCACTCAGTTGGTCTGATAGTGCATATGCTCTTACTTTGTTCATTAAACGACTGTGGGGAACTGTATCGAACACCTTGCGGAAGTCAAGAAACACGGCGTCTACCTGTGAACCCGTGTCTATGGCTCTCTGAGTCTTGTGGACGAATAGCGTGAGCTGGGTTTCACACGACCATCTTTTTTGAAACCCATGCTGATTCCTACAGAGTAGATTTCTAGTCTCCAGAAAAGTCATTATACTCAAACATAATATGTGTTCCAAAATTCTACAACTGATCGACATTAGAGATATAGGTCTATAGTTCTGCACATCTGTTCGACATCCCTTCTTGAAAACTGGGATGACCTGTGCCCTTTTCCAATCCTTTGGAACGCTATGCTCTTCTAGAGACCTACGGTACACCGCTGCAAGAAGGGGGGCAAGTTCCTTCGCATACTCTGTGTAAAATCGGACTGGTATCTCATCAGGTCCAGCGGCCTTTCCTCTTTTGAGCAATTTTAATTGTTTCTCTATCCCTCTGTCGTCTATTTTGATATCTACCATTTTGTAATCTGTGCAACAATCTAGAGAAGGAACTACAGTGCAGTCTTCCTCTGTGAAACAGCTTTGGAAAAAGACATTTAGTATTTCGGCCTTTAGTCTGTCATCCTCTGTTTCAGTACCATTTTGGTCACAGAGTGTCTGGACATTTATTTATCGTACACACAAACCCTTCCCCTTACTGTAGTTGTTCTTTATGCTTTAGTAATCATTGTTGCTGTAACTACCTGATGGTCACTAATCACCAGTGTCAACATGAATTTCCTAAAACAGGCCAGGTCAGGTGTATTTGCTTGCATTAGAACCAATATATTTCAGTCATAATGACTTCATTGTTGAAGAGACATTAAACACTAATCTCCTCTCTTATTTCTATCGTGAGTGAGTTTCCGAACTACCTGTTCTAGTTAATTTCCAGAGAAGGCATTTAGCATTGTTTCGCAGGATGTCCTGTCACCTACACCACTTACAAAGCTGTAACTATTCTGTTTGTTGGATGATTTAAAGCACCCTCCAATGATGACACTATGATCAGGGAACATACATAGTAGTGAACTGAAGTTCCCCCTAATGTTTCTGGTTATATATGAGAGTGAATTTTTTGGTCAATAGAAAGTTTCAGTTATATGTTTCTGCCCACCCACATGTGACTGTCTCATTTTGGCAATTTCTCCAGCTCTACAGCTACAGGTTCCACAAATAGTTGATTCAAAGTTTATCATAACACTGAATGAGAGACACAATCTTCAGCCTAATGTGAGCAACATTCTCAGCAATATTCCTGATATCATCCATAATTGTATAATTAAGACAATGGTCCAAATTGTTGCCGGATGCCTTACAATTATTACACAATCATCTTTTTGAAGACCCTGAGTAACAGGTGACAAGGATGTAGGCAAAGGAGGTAGAGGGTGGGGTGTGGGGAGGCATCCAGACACCCCCCCCCCCCCCCCCCAAAAAAAAACACCTATATGAAATTACACATTACCTATGTGCCGTGCAGCAAAACTGGAAGATATTTTGATTTTCAATCATATGACGAAAAATGGATACACACTACTGACAGTCAGCAAGATTGACAGTCAGCAACTATAAATGTAAACTAACTACAAAGGGCATTCAAAAAAGTTTTGCACAGTCGTCTCTAATTGTTTTATTCTTTGCAGGAGGAGAATGAAATTTTTGTGAACATACTTGGAACATTTAGCTATAAGTTGGTATATAAAATAATTTTCTTTTATTTACAGGTGAGCCATAATGGACCGTGAAATAGATGTCAAGTTGTGACAACAGTCGGTGATGGAAATCCTGTTCAAGATCGGTGATGACTCTGTAACATCGATCCACAGGCAGTTGCTACCTGTTTATGGGCAGGACACAGTGGATCACAGCAGTATCCAACAGTGGTTGCAGAGGTTTAAAGAAGGTGATTTTTCTCTACTGGACAATCCATGATGCGGTTGACCATTGATGGCATTGAGTGATGTGAATAAGGAGACCGTTGCTCAAATCATTAAAAATGACAGATGTGTGATGACACAGCAGCTTGCTGAAATGACTTGTTTGTCATTGGGTAGTGTGTTATCACTGGTACAGTCACTAGGGTACAGAAAAATCTGTGCATTTTGGGTGCCAAGATTATTAACAAGAGAAATTAAAATGATTAGGAAGAATGTGTGTGAGGATCTCATGAAGACCTTTACTGAAGGGTGGAAACAGTGTTTTGACAGCATCATTACCCAGAATGAAACAGGGTTGTTTTTGTCCGAACCTGAGAGCAAAACCCAATCCATGGAATGGCGTCGTCCGGGTTCCGCTCGGAAGAAGAAACCAAGACTTTCACAAACAGCAGGCAGAAAGGTGATGGCCTCCTCCTTCTGGGATCAGTGTGGTGTCATTTTCATTGACTTTTTGAAACTTGGCTCCACAATTAACTGAGACTGTTACTTTTTGTCATTGGACAAGCAGCAATATGCCTTCAAGACCCACAGACCACAGCTTCAGGGTCAGCTCATCAGACTACACCATGACAATGCCAAACCCAATACAGCCCTTATGGCACAGGTGAAAATCAGGAAAATGGGTTGGAAAATTGTTCCTCATCATCCCTACAATCCAGACTTGGCTCCATCTGATTTTTACCTCTTTAGTAGTCTGAAGGCCCACCTGCTTGGTAAATCATTTGATAGTGAGAAAGACCTTATTTCCTGTGTCAAGCGATGGTGTAAAAGGCAATCCCCAGAATTTTACCAAAGTGCATTTACATCATGGAAAGAACTTTGGGCCAGATGTGTCACACCTGATGGAGGCTACATTGAGTAGGCTCAATGTATAGCAAAATTTTCCAAGTATGTTCACAAAAATTTCATTCTCCTCCTGCAAAAATAAATAAATTAGAGACAACTGTGCAAAACTTTTTGAATGCCCTTTGTATTCATCCATAGCACTATCAGTTATCACCCATTCCTGTTTTAGCCAACACCAGTTTGGTAGCCTTGCTTGAGCTCAGTTGTTGTTTTGTTAATCAGTTCAATTCTTACTTGCAGTTGAATTTAATGCAAGTGCTACCATTTATTTATTTATTTATTTGCTGTGTGCTTTGTATTATTTCTAATTATGGGTAAGATTGTATCAAGAATGAAGAGGAAAACTAATTTTTATTCATTTAATGGCATTATAGTACGCTAAAAATATATATGCACTACTATAGTAGCCTAATTACCCATCTATAGCAGTTTAATATTAGCACTGGAGACGTTATTTGGAGGCTGGTGAAACTTTGGGGTTGCAGTATTTCAGTATTTTATAAGGCAGCAGAGTGGTAAATAACATTAAATTAAAACTGGTGCATGAAAGTACACATTCATTTGTCTTTGTTGCCCAGAAATTACGTTGGTCAACAAAAATATCTCCCAAATGGTAATTGTTGTATTTATTTTAAAAAATTGCTGAATATTCTATCAGTAGTAGCCCAAATGACAAAATACTGCTGAATCTGGTCAGCTGGGTGGTACTCAGTTATGAAAATCAGTTCTGATACGAAACAATGGTGAGGGGTTTCTGGAGAGCAGAAGGGGTATCTGATGACAGCACATTCTACAGTTCTTTCATTTCTAAAAGATTTTTTCAGTGGGCTGCTTGAATTCATCTGAACTGACTGTGCCCTGTATCTCTCCCTTTCCTCCAAAATCTATTTACACTCTTGTAATACCGTAATAACTGAAGCCACCAATTCCATGCACAATTAAATCTTAAAATATGCATTCATTCATGCACTATCAAATTACTAAACACACACAATTGAAGGAAAAACATGCACTGTCAGACTTCAGTCTTTTGATCTGATGGATTTTATTTTCTTTTAAAACAATGTACAACTAGTTTTTCCAAGTTCTCCACTGACTTGCAGTGGCTGTGCATGTTTAGCTGTTGAACTAGCAGTCCCTGGATTCGGGAGGCGAGGTGATTTGAATCCACCTGTCAGCAACATTGAAAATGGTTTTCTGTGGTTTCCCATTTTCAGTCTGGGCAAATTCTAGGGCTGGTCTCTTACCTATAGGCCACAGCTAATTCTTTCCCAATACCTTTCTTTCATAATAGATTCCAATTTCCTTTAAAGATGCAGCACCTTTGCTTAAATGAAAAGAGCTGCTTATAAGGTCTCTTTGGAGACTCCTGGCACGAAAAACCATGTGATAAATAAATAATAATCCAAATTCTCATTGTTTAGACTCGTGCATTTGTCTTTGATGCAGAAAATGACGTTTCTTACTCTACAAGAAGTGATAGATGCATACTTAAATAAGGAAATTTGGGGAAGTGTAAGGTTGAATAATTTCAGATCCTTTGCATTTTCACCACCAAAAATTGTTCTAGCTTTCCCGTTGAACAGAGATCTCTCCATTCAAAAACCCTGTTGGTAATAATTATGGTGTCCCAAAAATTGTGCTCATCCATTTCTGAGCACTTCCTCAGCTCAAATCCAGACTGAAAGAAGAAGAGTGTAAAATGATCTTGGAGCATGAAGGGGGATTGGAGCCTGACTGCTTCTTAGTGGATAGCCAATATACAGCACTCCTAAGTACAAGATTATATCTCTGCTTAGTGAACATTTCGAGATCATTGTCGAGTAAAATGGTTTAGCATTCTTTATATAAATTTTCAGAATAAATAAAAAACATGAGTCCTCTTTAACAAATTGGAACCCCCCACCCATTTGAGAAAATCTTGGCTACATCCTTGAAGGTGACATGCTGAACTATACACTTGGTTGTAAAATACTAGGTACCTGGTAATCACTTCTCAGACAGTTCTGACATTCTGCTCCTGTGACTAATATGCAGGGATAAGACCTCTTTGGTCTTCTTAAAGCTCTTCTTCCTTACATTTGTCTCGAATGCAGTCTTATATGAAAATACACACAAGAAGCTTCTGAAATATGGAATTTAGAAAAATGCTGAACATTTGAGTCAGCAATTTCAAATGGATGTAAGTTAATGCTATGAGCAGATTCAGACACATAAACAGTTTATATAAAAAACAAAGATGAGGTGACTTACCGAACAAAAGCGCTGGCAGGTCGATAGACACACAAACAAACACAAACATACACACAAAATTCAAGCTTTCGCAACAGACTGTTGCCTTATCAGGAAAGAGGGAAGGAGAGGGGAAGACGAAAGGAAGTGGGTTTTAAGGGAGAGGGTAAGGAGTCATTCCAATCCCGGGAGCGGAAAGACTTACCTTAGGGGGAAAAAAGGACAGGTATACACTCGCACATATCCATCCACACATACAGACACAAGCAGACATATTTAAAGGTCTTTAAATATGTCTGCTTGTGTCTGTATGTGTGGATGGATATGTGCGTGTGTGCGAGTGTATACCTGTCCTTTTTTCCCCCTAAGGTAAGTCTTTCCGCTCCCGGGATTGGAATGACTCCTTACCCTCTCCCTTAAAACCCACTTCCTTTCGTCTTCCCCTCTCCTTCCCTCTTTCCTGATGAGGCAACAGTCTGTTGCGAAAGCTTGAATTTTGTGTGTATGTTTGTGTTTGTTTGTGTGTCTATCGACCTGCCAGCGCTTTTGTTCGGTAAGTCACCTCATCTTTGTTTTTATATATAATTTTTCCCACGTGGAATGTTTCCTTCCATTATATTGATATCATTGATTTGAATCCAACAATTACGTTTGTTATTGTCACTGTTCCATTTCGAAATCTTTTCTGTCGTCTTATTTTCCTCTTTCTGTTTTTGCCAGTAGTTTCACTTTGTATTCACCTTCTCCTTTTTACCGTGATCTGCTATACTATTTTATCCCGCCTATATATATACTCAATAATACGTAACCCACTTCCAAACCATAACCAAAAATTTTTTTGCCGCTTTCAGCACTACCGCCGCTATAATATCCACCGTTTCTAGTTCACAAACAGCTCCTTTCACCTTTTAAACAACCATTTCGGCCAGTTCTAATAACTTTCGCTTTATTTCCATGTCCGTTTTTCCCACATCACTGATCATTTTTAGCCGCTTCCCACAGGTTTTAACGCCATTATTTCTTCGTCAGACAATTGTTAGCCTCATTTTCATAATCTGCCACCACAATACCACTCCTTTTAATATACTACACGCAGTTTTTTCGAAATTTTCCCGAATTTCTCCGTCCTTTAACGTGTTTTGGCGGCAACACAACCACCTAACCTTTATGCACATCGTTGTCTACCAACCCAAGTCCAACATAGCCCAGCTGTAACCAACACCTTTTCGCCTTTTTTCATTCCAGATCTCCAGTTAAAAAAAAAAAAAAGGTCTTTAAATATGTCTGCTTGTGTCTGTATGTGTGGATGGATATGTGCGTGTGTGCGAGTGTATACCTGTCCTTTTTTCCCCCTAAGGTAAGTCTTTCCGCTCCCGGGATTGGAATGACTCCTTACCCTCTCCCTTAAAACCCACTTCCTTTCGTCTTCCCCTCTCCTTCCCTCTTTCCTGATGAGGCAACAGTCTGTTGCGAAAGCTTGAATTTTGTGTGTATGTTTGTGTTTGTTTGTGTGTCTATCGACCTGCCAGCGCTTTTGTTCGGTAAGTCACCTCATCTTTGTTTTTATATATAATTTTTCCCACGTGGAATGTTTCCTTCCATTATATATATATATATATATATATATATATATATATATATATATATATATATATATATATATATATATATATATATATATATATATAAAGAGAGAGAGAGAGAGAGAGAGAGAGAGAGAGAGAGGAACACCTCGTAAAAAAAAAACCTGGGTCCATCTGGCTCCAGATGGTAGCACCTTGTGAGGGCCCCTGCCTAGGGCTAGAGGTGAAGCCTGGTCAATGGTCTCAAAGGCGGAAGAGGAATCCTAACTGCCAATGGCAGAGAGAGCGGAAGAACCTAATGGAGAAAACCCTGAAAAATAATCATTTTGGACTAACAATCCGATCTTACCTTGGAATTTATTTCCTACCATGTACAATGTACAATTTCAATTGCAGAATGGAAAGTCCGCTAGAAGAAAGCACTACCCCAGGTGGTAACTCGAAAGAAGAATCCACCATTGCTTTATGCAGTGCATCGGGATCTAGGGTTCTGGGGAGTCCCAACATCTGCATTAAGGATGAGTCGGAGCATCCTTGGTAGCCTTCCAAACTCTTCAAAAGGAAATTCTTTGCAGGCACCTTGAATGTAAACTCATTACTAAAAATTGGTAAACAAAAAGAACTTGAAATTCTCTTAGATAAGCATAAAATACCAATTTTAGCAGTTCAAGAAACAAGATTTTTGAATGAAAATGTTACAGAAATCAAAATCCATACATTTTTTAAGGGTAAACCAGCAATGAAAATCATGAAAGACATGCCAATACTTGGTTCCACTTTCTATGTTCATAAAAATTTAGTAGATAACATTACAGAATTCAAATCCAGTCCAGAAAGACTATCTCTTCTCACAGTTAGATGCAAAAATAAACAGTATACCTTTCTTAATTGTCATGCTCAAATCAATGATGACAATAAGAAAAATCCAAGTAAAGTAGAAGCATTCTGGGAACTTCTAGAAGAAGAAATATCAAAAAGTCCAAAATCAAATGTTATACAAATGGGGGATTTTAATGCACAAATAGGGAAGGGAAAAATCATTTCGAAAAATAGTAGGATATTATCCAGCTCATAAAAGCAACAAAAATGGCACAAGACTAATCAGTCTTTGTAGAACATTTCAATTGAGGGTAATGTCAACTTTCTTCAAAAAATTACCAAAAACAGGCAAAAACATGGATCTCTCTGAATCCAATGCTAGGGGAGTTCCAGTTAGATCACAAGGCTATTTCTACGTGCAATTTTGAAGAAATCATGAATGTAAAATTAGCAAGAAACACGGAATTTGATTCTGATCATAACGTGACTAAAATTAAACTGAAACTTCTCCCCAATAAAAATGAAGAGAGACAGCAAAAATTAATTAAATATAGTACAGACAGGTTCAACATCACCAAAGAGGTAATAAAAGATTTTCTGGAAGAAACTAAAGGAACTAAATCAGGGAAATGGACAGAAATATCGAAAGAAATCAACAGGGCAGCGAAAAATGTATTTGGAACAATAAAAAATGAAGAAGAAAGTCTGGTGGAATGAAATCTGTGAGGAAGCAGTGGAAGAACAAAGCAGTGGAAGAAATGGAAATGTTCTGGGAAGCCTGAACACCTTGATGCATGTAGAATGTAAAAGAAAGAAACAGCAAGAATAATACAGAGTGCCAAAAGATCTTTTGAAAAATCACAACTTGTTGACATACAAAACAACTTTGTAAAAAATAACTCCCAGAATTTCTCTCAGATGTTTAAAAAGTCATGTAAAGGGCTACCAACCAAGCTCCAGGTATTTGCTTCACAGAAGAAAATGGTAAAATAGGCCTAAGCAACAGCCAGAATTGTGAAATACTAAGAAAGTACTTTGAAAAGTAATTGAACTGTGAAGAACCAAACTGTAAGCTAGAATTCCCAGATCTTCATGAAAATACAGAAGCAGATCCACCACCTACAGCTCAATAAATTAAAAAAGCAATAAGTACCCTGAAAAACAACAAAGCCAGTGGAGAAGACTCAATTACAGCCGAACTTATTAAATGGTCTCAACCAAAAATTATAACTAACCTTCAGCTCACGTTTGAAGAAATATGGGAAACGGAAAAGATACCACAAGACTGGAAAGTGGCTATCATCCATCCCTTGTGCAAGAAAGGTGATAAGCAAAATGCAAATAACTACAGAGGTATATCTTTGTTGCCAGTGGGTTGTAAAATATTTTCAACAATACTACTAAAGAAGGTAGAAGCAACACTTGATAGCCAATTGGAAGAGTAACAGAGTGGATTTAGAGAGGGCAGATCTTCCTCAGTACAGATTTTCAATCTAAAGTCCATAATTTGTCATAGACTTACAAACTCCAAAGATGTACTTGTAACATTTTTATAGATTTTAAAAAGGCATTTGACTCAGTTGATAGGGAAACACTAGATAAAGTGATCAGAGAATTTGGCATCAAATCTAAATTAGCAAACCTTATTTGTGAAACACTCACAGACACCAAATCAAAAGTAAAGTTTTAGTGTGAAATATCAAAGGCATTCAACATAAAAACAGGTGTGAGGCAAGGCGATGGCATGTCTCCTCCTCTTTAAGTATGTACTAGAGAAAATAGTAAGAGAATGGAAACAAAAACTAAAAGAAGAGAAGCTATCACCAATCAAACTGGGAACTAAAAACAAAGGCACTGAAATTCACTGTTTAGCATTTGCAGATGATTTTGCCATTCTTTCTGAAAACCTAACAAATGCTGGGATACAAATCAATCTCTTAGAAGAAATAGCCAACAAAGCAGGTTTAAGAATATCTGTGGAAAAAAAAAAATTATGACAGATATAAAAAATGCTCCGGAATCCCTAGCAACAGATATTGGCCGGATAAAGAGGGAAAATAAAGTTAAATATTTGGGAGAAATTATCCAAGAAAATGGCTTAGAAAAATTCGCTATAGAAGAAAGAGTACATAAAATGGAGAGAGCTTATGGAATAACTAGGAATGTTTACAACAAAAGGTGCCTGTCTAAAAATTTGAAGATACGGAACACAGTAGTAAAACCAGAATGTCTTTATGCTAGTGAATGTTTAGTACTGAACTACAAATAACACTAGAAAGAAAAATTTGCTATAGAAGAAAGAGTACATAAAATGGAGAGAGCTTATTGGAATAACTAGGAATGTCTACAACAAAAAGTGCCTGTCTAAAAATGTGAAGATACAGAACACAGTAATAAAACCAGAATGTCTTTATGCAAGTGAATGTTTAGTACTGAACTACAAATTACACAAACTTGAAGGCCTAGAAACAAAAATCATTAAAAAAGTACTTGGACCATCAAAAAATACAGAAATATGGAAATTAAGAAGCAATGAAGAAGTTTATCGCGACATAGAAAACATAAATGAAACACTATGAAAGAGGCGACTGCTATTTTTTTGGACACTTATACATAACGAACAGCAACAGGTTAACCAAACAGATTTTTAAATAATTTTGGGACAAGGAGTCAGCAATAGCCTGGATACAAGAAGTTAGGAAAGATTTGGAAAGAAAAAACATAAGTGAAAAAAAGCAACAGAAAGAGAGATAGTTTCAAGAGGAAAGTGTTAAAAATGGAAGGATTCCAAGGCAAGAGGGAGAAGAAGACGGGGTCAAAATGGTCTGAGGAGACAAAAAGGATACATAATGAAAAGATGAAAGAATACTGAAGGAAGCATTGAAATTGGTGTGTGGTCCTTAGATGACCCAAACGAAGAAAGAGGACATCATCAACGTGTTTAAGAGGAACTGTTTGTTAGGCCATTGATTTAGTTCATTTGTGCCGTTATTGGTTTTGTCATATTTTCAGTATTCTTCATATAAAGTAGTTGGATGGATAAAAAAATCTACTCACCAAGCGGTTACAGGAGAACACATACATAAAGGTATAGAAATTTGAAAGCTTTGAGCCAGTGGCTCCTCCTTTTGGCAAAAGGGTTAAGAGGAAGGAAGAGGGGTGAAGTTCTTTTCCTTCACCTCTCTGCCTTCCCCTTCAGCACTTCTGCCAGGAGGAGGAGTCACTGGCTCCAAAGTTTGTAAATTTCTATACCGATACATGTGTTCACCTGGCACCACTTGGCGAGTAAATTTTTTTTGTATATCCAGTTACATTATATTTTCAAAAATTGATTATTTCTGTTGATATATTTACCCATGTTGCCAGCATTCTTTCTTGTGTAACTCCCTTGTCAGTCTTTGTTGTTATGTATTTCGTTCAAACTGTTGTCTGTTTTTGACCTTATGTGCTAGGTCGCTAATTTGTTAACCTATACCGCCTGTATTAACCAGCATCTTGTCTCTACATATTTTCTAGCACTGTTTTCCATGTTATTAGATGGGTCCACTGTTATTTACTAATTTGCGTGTAACACTTTGTTTATGATTCACTACACTGTAGAGCCTTCTCCTGATCATTTTTTACTGATTTATTTGGGAATTTGGTAGAAATTTCCTTTCCCACTCTCCACTTACCTTGCTTCTATGTAATTCTTTCTCATTTTTGTGCATTTGTTTTTCACCAGACCGCAATGATTGACTTTTACAGCCATCTTCTGCATTATTTTATTTCTCAAACACAGAAGATTATGTCTCTATAATGACTCCCTCTTTCTGTTTGCCTTGTTTCTAAAATTTTGCTTGTTTTGATGGCTTTCCCAATAGCATTTCTTCTCTCTCTCTTTGTTTCCTGGTTCAATCCCGCGTCCGGCCATCCTGATTTAGGTTTTCCATGATTTCCCTAAATTGCTCCAGGCAACTGCTGGGATGGTTCCTTTGAAAGGGCACGGCCGACTTCCTTCCCCATCCTTTCCTAATTCGATGAGACCGATGACCTCGCTGTTTGGTCTCTTTCCCCCAAAACAACCCAACAACAACTCTTTGTTTCCAATCATAGTTTTTTCATATCATATACTCCAAAAAGTAGAACACAAAACTGGCAAGTACCAAGCGGGTTTAAAAAAAAAAAAAAAAAAAAAAAAATTAGATTGTGCCCAGAGCAAATTTGTAACTTGAAAACCATCCTTAGGATCAGAACAGTTGTTACATGATATTCCTAACATGGAAGAAGAAGAAGAAGAAGAAGAAGGTATCAACAAAACCACTACACAGTTAGTTGAACACACACTCACAGAGACAATTTCAAAAATTAAATTTCTAGGGGAAGTTTCTGAACCCATCAGAATTAACACAGGTGTTTGGCAGGGTGACTGGCTCTCACCAATTCTCTGCAAGCTGGTCTTAGACATGGTCATGAGAGAGTGGGATAAAGAATTACTAGAAAAAAAAATTAAGGAATCCATATAGGACAAGTTAGAGGAAGACCTGAGGGAAATGCCTTGCTTTCGGCAAAACAAATGCAAAATTAATGGTAGAAACACTTGACAAAATTGCACCTAAAACTGGATTGCAAATATCATATGAGAAAATAGAATACATTGAACATAAACACAATTGAGAAAAATTATGTACAAACACAACACAGGAACATCAAGTGCAATGATAATGTTAAGTATTTGGGAGAATGGGTACAAGATATAATAAGAGAACAGTACCATTCCAGGCAAAAATTTGCAGAACAGTAATTAAACTGGAAGCACTTTAAGATCTGAATGCCTAACACTGAATAGAAGAGGTGAACAAGAAGAACTGGAGAAGAAAAAAGGAAAACACTCAGAAAAAATTTAGTACCACAAAAGAACAAAGATAACAGATGGACCAAGAGGAGAAATAAAGATCAGTACAGAAACATAAAAACAATCGCAGATACAATAAGAAAGAAGAGATTAAAATTTTATGGTCAATTTACAAAATGAAAAACAAAAGGCTAACAAAGAAAATTTGTAATTTCATTTCAGAATTGAAAAATATCATGGGATGGCTGGAAGAGATGAGAAGAAATTTAACATCGTGGAAGACAGCATAGAAAATGGGGAAAGTTTCAGGCTACTGATCAATACAGCAAAATTTGAAATTCACAATCTAGGAGTTTGTGTCAAATGAACACAAGAAACACACAAAGTACGGTAGTTCTGGGAAGATAAGAAGGAAAAGATTGTAATTCTGTCTTAGGTGCTAAGTGATCTATAACTGACCAAATTCTGCATTTTATTTAAGGAAAAGGTCCAACTTTACTTTCCAAAGAGAAATTCTCACCCACTCACCCCATGTCATTCCCCACGATTTTTTTAATATTTTTCCTTGTTTTCCTTTCTTTTCTCTCTTTCTTTTGCTTGTTTTTTGCCACTCTCACAAACTCTTATCACTCAAACCCTCTTCTAAAGTCATTTTCTATCAACTCTCTTCCTTCCCCTTCAACCCTTCTGCCAGGAAGAGTCACTGGCTCGGAAAGATTCCCGTTTTCTATACCTTAACATGTGTGTTCTCCTGCTGCCACTAGGTGAGCAGATTTTTTTATCTATGCAATTACATTATATATTTTTTTTTAAATTGACAATTTCAGTGCTCTTCCTCTTTGGTTCTCAAAACACTCCAATTTTGTATTGTGTGTCCAAGGTGCTTCACCTCAAATATACTTCTTGGGATTACAAGAGTATTGATCCTGTTCCTATTTTGGCTTGGATGGTGATTCAGGAGCTTACTAGGTCTGTCCAGAAAATTCCGTAACTTTGTCACAAAATTTTTGTGCACTTACCTTTTATTTACTGTTCATGGTCTCCTTCCAAATACACTCCTCCACAATCGATACATCACTCCCAACGCCGTTTCCACTTCCAGAAGCAGTCTTGGTAAGCCTCTTGCTGGATCGCATGAAGTGCCATCTGCGAATTTTTTTTTATCTCATCTGTTGTTACAAATCTTCATTCTTTCAATGGAGTTTTCAAGTTCGGAAATAAAAAAAATCCGCAGAGGTCAGGTCTGGAGAGTACAGAGGATGAGGCAGCACAGCGATTTCATTTTTTGTGCAACAGTGACACACCAACAGGGATTAATGTGTGTGCGTTATCGTGATCCAATAGCCGTGAATTGTCTCGCCATGTTTCAGGCAATTTCCTTCTCGCATGCGTCGTAACCCATCCAATAGTATCATTGGTTAACAGTTTGTCCCTGTGGCACGAATTCATGATGAACTAATCCTTCAAAGTCAAAGAAAACTATCAGCACAACTCTGACATTTGACCTGACCTGACGAGCTTTTTCTGGTCGTACAGAGCCTTTCCCAACCCACTGTGAAGATTGACTCTTAATCTCTACATCATAACCGTAGACCCATGTCTCATTTCCAGCTGTGATTGTCTTAAGGAACATCCCATTCTCATTTGTACAATCCAAAAGCTTTTCCCAGGGGGGGGGCCTCCAATGTTGGCAGATAATGGAACGCCTTAGGGAAATAGTGGGTGGATTGGAAAAGAAGGTTAGTGTCCAAGCTGTTTGCTTGCCAGGGATCAAGTCTGAGTTGTGAAAGATGCTTTGCAAGCAACAATTGAGCACAATGAGTGCATCTGGCTGCAATTGTGGCTCATCTCGGCAAAAATGACACCTGCCACCTGGTTTCACATGCCATCCTCAGTTCTTACTTACAGGTGGCCTGCTGCTTTGGTGAAGACGGCTAGCCTTACTTGCAGGGTAGAAGCAGAGTTAATGTTTTGGAGCATTGTTCCTAGCATCAATAGTGGTCCTCTGGCTTTGAGCTGAATGAAAGGTTTCAATCAGAGGCTCAGACAATTGTGTGACAATCTTGGATGCAGATTTCTCGATCTCCACTACTGGAGTGAGAATTGTAGGAACCCCCTTAATAGGTCTAGTGTGTACTATACGCAGAAAGAAAGCATTACTAGCACAGCAGAGTATGTGTGGTTTGCTATTGGATTTTTAGGACTGAGAATACCCTCAACGAGTCCGATAAGATGTGTCTCGATTTCAGAAAGGGAAGAATACTACCACAATTAAAGAAATTAGCATTTTTCATGGCAAATTGGAGGAAGAAAATGTTAATACAGTAGTAGTTAACTGCAGGAGCATCTATTCACAGGTCCTGTAACTAGCCTTGCTTATTAATGGTAGAAATACTCACTTAGTACAAGTGACAGGAAGCTGGCTGAAACAGATGTTAATAACCATGAAATTCCAAACACCGATTGGACAGGTTGAACACTGGTGGTGGAGTCATGTTTGTAGCCATAAAAAATGCGATATCTCATGAGGTTAGTACAGATTCTGAACGCGAAATGTAGCTTTTATACACTCCCTGCCACAGGAGCAGTAGTGGTGGAACATTTGTGGGGAAAGTTTGAGAATATTTCACGTAAATTTCCTGGTCATGTTACAGTATAAGGTGGAGATTGTGAGACTCAAGAAATTATGTTGGGTAGTAGGGACAGGAAATAGTTTTAAATACCATACCAAAAATTACACTGAGCAGTTCATCAGCGAACTGACTTGTGAAGGTAACATTGTAGATCTGTTAGTGACAGACTGACTGAACTTTTCAACTCATTAACCATAAAGCAGGGAATTGGTGATCATACAGCTGTCACAGCATCACTGAATAGGAAGTACATAGGAACGCAAAGAAAGGTAGTATGATATTTCTACTTAAGTGAGACAAGAAACAATTTCAGATTACCTGGGTAGTCAATACGAAAATTTCAGCTCCAGCCCTAATAAACAGTAGAAACAAATTCAACCATTTCCATGGGAATTTTCAAAAGGAAGTTCCTCAGGTCTCAATTTACCTGGGTAGTCAATACGAAAATTTCAGATCCAGCACTAATAATGTCAAGTTTCAGTGGATGAAGATCAAATATTCAACAATATTCTTTAGATGAAGTATCTGCTGAGCAATGTTGTGAGGAATGGGAAAGATCTACCGTGCAACAGCCAAGTTAGAAAGCTGCTATGAAGGCAAAGAGAGGCTCGCCGCAAATTTAAATTTTTCCAAAACCTCACAGATAATCAACAACTGCATGGAGCCAAACTTAGCCTAAAGAGAGCCATGTATGAAGTGTTCAGCAAATTCAGAAGTAATATTCTATCTACAGACTTGACAGAAGACACTAACTATAAGAAGAATGCTTCCAGCCCGAAATGCTATAATTTGCAGTCATGTGTACACAAGGTGTGCTTGCTTGTGTGTATGAATGATGTGTGTGTGTGTGTGTTTTACTGATAAAAGCTGTGACCAAAAGCTTTTTCTAATTGTGCATGTCTGCAGTTTTATGTAACTTAATACTGTCAGCTCTGTATACACTGGCAAACCCAATTGTGTTTAGCACAAACATTGGGATTTACATCCCTGGGCCCCACTCCACTCTGATGTAAAGTAAACGCTGTCTGCACGACAGCACACTTCATTATAAGCTTAACCTCCAACCAGTTGGCTGCAAGACTGTCACGACTCAGCCATTTAACTGGGCTGAAGCATATGCTCACAACATAATCACTTTGACACGTGTATGTTTTCCTGTAAAAACACATTAATTTAGAATCAGACCTGCATCTGAATAAAGTAGAAACAAATTCAACCATTTCCATGGGAATTTTCAAAAGGAAGTTCCTCAGATCTCAATTTTTCTGGAAGAGTCACTGGTGAATGTACACTAAAGCAGTCATTTTCATTGTGGTACAGATAAACAACAGAATGGTATAATTGGTGCTGTCTCTCACCCTTATACTCAGATAGCTGCTTTCATCTAACTGCTGGTATTCATTCTGTGATTTTACTTTTGGTTTCCTTTTTTCTTCAAAAATGGCCAAGCAAAGCAGGGAAAAAGATGTGGAAGATGATTGTTGCAAGAACCACATTGCTTTAAAAAACTGAAATGCCAATCAGATTTGAACATTGCCTCCTCACAGATGTGATTTGAGGACTTTAGCTGGCATACCATGTCTTCGTCATTATCTTTACAGAGGATGACGACGCAAAGCGGCAAGTAACAATTCAGTTATACATGAATAAATGTAGAAAGCCTTTTGACCATTATAAAATTGAATAACAATCAAATGCGAATTTACGTGTATGGGTATGTGAAATGAGGTGGATATAAGATGGAACAACACGAATATTTATTCTGAAATGTTCAAGATTTTCACAAGTCTCAAATTTTACAGAATCCAACAGAAAATAAACTTGTTTCTGGGATACAATACTTTTTCACTGATTTCATTATATTTGTTTTCCAATTTGCCAAGTGCCTGCCTTGAAGTGCCTTTTTAAAGATACAATTTTAATAATACAAAATAACAATGTATTTTGTGTGTCAAATATATGAAAAGTCAGACCTTTTTCCAGAAAGATAAAATTATACAAGCTTATTAAGTTAACAAAACAAATCAATAAATATAAGATGAACTCAAATAAGATTTTATAAAAAGTATGTACATATGTGCATACGTAACTAACAACATACTATCAGGTATCATATTGTAATTGTACTTCACATTATCAACAGGAACTGCTCTGGTTATTGTTCTGACAGTTTTAAAACAAAACGATTCTTAACAGAAGTATTAAGTACCAAAATCAGAGCAGGACATCCATATTGACAGATACCAAAATGACCTAAAGAAAGGCTTACACAGCCCAACATTGTCCTCAATGGCCTTTAGGCATCGAAAATACTAACCAAAACAAAGTTATAGTTCATTTACTGGCACTTATGATTTGTACACTGTTTGGTATTTTCTTTTTTTAAATTATTACCTGTTTACTTCTCTGACAGGATGGGAGGTGACAACTGTATACACATTATGAGCTGTGTACACAAGAAAATGTCCTCATGTTTCTTAAGTAAACAGTAACACGACAGCAATGTTATTTTACATTCAACTGAAATGATAAACTATTGCAAATGTTAAGCTAAAACTTACTCCAGAACTAGTCTAATTACGGGTAATCAATTGTACTGTATGAAAGAATTATTACAGGTAGTTGTATCGATATTCTCTTCCACACTCTTCTCAATTCCTATCGTAACATACATACAGGCAACAGCATATACATTACTAAGACGACACAGAAAAAGTGAATGTTGCTGTTATTGATAGTTTCACACCACAAGTGCACTGCACAATATAAAAGCACAAATTCCACTTAAAGAAGTTTTCTTCTGTATAAAAACCTTTTTTTTTTATTTTAGTTACACAGAACTGCATTCCCTAGCAACATATGACTTTACACAAGCCAAGTAGTTACGAAGAGTGTTTTTGTGTCTCAATGAGGTACTTTCGCGTTGATTCCGAATCACGTGCTAGCCAAGCAGCATTCAGCCGTATTGTCTCGCAGCTCTGTTGGACAGTGCGTTCTGTACCTGGAGAATGATGTTCACGAAAGAAATTTTCCACTTCTGTAGCCTGTTCTTCACTGGCAAAGTTCTCCGTTGTATATTTTACTAGACGAGCTAGCAGAAAACCTCCCTATATGCAATAGAGAGAAGACTTTGTATCAATAAGTGAAAATTTTTATACATAAAAAAAAATCCCTACAGCAGAACAAAACTGAAATATAATGTGAGTGACAAGGGTTTTCGCAAAATTGAACTTAAAAAATATCTGAGATGCAGAACACTATGAGATTCTCTTTACTAAATAATCACTAAAGCCAGCTCCTGGAGCTAAAGGGACTATGGGTTTTGGTGTGCTAGTATAAACAAACAAAAAATTGTTAACATAAAATACAACTGAACATCACTTCCGCAAGTCCTATACCATCTTTCCCTTTGTTTGCACTACTTTACATCAACTAAAACTGCTACCAGTTATAACAATTAATATAAGGGAAAGACATTCACTCACCTATAGCAGATCGATTCATGGAGCACAGCAACACACAACAGGATACAGCACACACTAAGTTTTGAGCACCAGTTCTTTCTCTAGCAGTAGCACACATATTCACACACAAACCATGCTGATACCCAAACACACACACTCCTGTGGCCACAGCAAGACCAATTATTGATACTCTGTTATGGAAAGCAGTTGCCTGAGCAGATGCAGGTGAAGATGGGATAGGGAAGGACCCAAGGAGGGGGTAGTGGGAAAGAGGTAAGTCTTTGAAGAGATGGCTTCGCAGCTGCACAACAAGATGAAAAGCGTACAGAGGATACAACAAAAACAGATGCAGGTAGAGGGAGAGGGGAAAAATGGAGGGTTGGAGAGAAATGTTTTTGAGCTTTTGATGACCAGGGCGAAACTTTGTGATCACGGGAGGGCTGGTCAGTGGCTGGTTAACAGGTTTACCGGTGTCAGAGGAGCAGATGGCATGGGAGCCTTGTTTGTGGATGAGCTGGATAGGATACTGTCTGCCAGTAAAGGCTCTGGTAAGGCAACTCCTGCTTTCCACCACAGATGTGGCATCCACGAATGGCAAAGCCATAAGACCTTTTTATGTAAAACGGGTGACATCTATCTGGTGCTGATTAGATAGGAGGGATACCTCCAGATGGCCCATAAACAAGTTGAAATTGGATGGTGCTGTGACAGTACCACAGATTTGTTCTTAGATTTGACCTTTGAAAGTGAAATAATTGTGGGTCAGGATGGGGCTGGATAGGGGGATTAGAAAAGAGGTGGTAGGTCTGGTATCAGGATAATGTTAGGAAACATAGTGTTCCATGGCCGCACGACTATGGGCTTGGTGGTGGTTGGTGTGCACGGATGTCGTGTCCACAGTGACCAACAAGGAGTCTGGTAGTAATGGGGCAGAATCTGTGGAGAGGCAGTAAAGAAAGTTAGCAGTGTCTTGAATGTGGGATAGGAGGTTAGGGACAATAGTTTGGCGATGTTGGTCAACAAAGACGGAGGTTTTTATTCTGTAAGAACGTTTTAGCCAGCCACAAAAGGACAACCAGAAAGGAGACCTGTGGGGTTGGATTTTTTGTGGAGTGGAGTAGGTAAAAATGTAGAGGGAGGAGAAGGAGGGAGGGGGGAGGAGGAGAAGGAGGGAGGGGGGAGGAGGAGGAGGAGGGAGGGGGGGAGAAGAGGGAGGGAGAGGGAGGGAGGGGGAGAGGGAGGGAGAGGGGGAGAGGGAGAGGGAGGGAGAAGGGGAGAGAGAAGGAGGGAGGGAGGGGGAGAGAGAGGGAGGGAGGGAGGGAGGGAGGGAGAGAAGGAGGGAGGGAGAGAAGGAGGGAGGGAAGGAGAGAGGTGGGGGGAGAAAGAGCAGATAAAAGAGATACAATGTAAATGCACAAGATTTAAAAACATAACATTCATTGATTAAGTTGCACAGGAAGAGGATTGTACACAATACATGATCTCAATCTCAATCGATTAGGGAGGTACTCTGTAATTTCCACTATTCTAGAAATACTGAACAATATTTTGAATGTGCACTGTAGTGTTACTAAGCTCTTACCTATCAAGAATAAAAATTAAGAGTTACTCAGAAAAGAATCACAAAATGCCATGTCAATGAAGCAATGTAACTGCAGAACAAGAGTCATGTTTTTGTGGGACACACACACCACCTGTGCTACACTATATAATGACAGTGTATGCAATTCATACATATTTCACACATACCTAAACTAGCAAGAGAGTAATTTATTATTTTTGGTTTTTAGCATACAATGCTTAGGTACTTCTGAATAATTTATTACACAACTGAACAATGGAAAATTTCACTATATGATGAGTAGAAGTCTATTCTTTTCATAACATTGTCATTATTGCAGGAGTGGCTCCATATGTATAAGTTATTAAAGAACACCATGAATCAGTAAAAACAGTCGTTGTTTCCAAACAACAAAACATAACCTATCATCATCTTATTGCAGAGCATATAATAAAGTTGGTGGCATTGCCATTTACTTGACAGAAAGTATACTTATAATCTCACATAAAAGGTGTTGTGTGTGAAAAAGTTTTGTATTGATGTAAGAGTTCAAAATTGCAATCTCAAATTTGTATTTCATGCTTTTTTTCTTTGTTGTATAATTATAATGAGCCCTCTATGGAAATTTTGATCCCCATCTGTATCACTTGAAGGTGCTTTGAGTAAATTGATGTCAGGCCATAGAAGAGCAAATACACTCCTGGAAATGGAAAAAAGAACACATTGACACCGGTGTGTCAGACCCACCATACTTGCTCCGGACACTGCGAGAGGGCTGTACAAGCAATGATCACACGCACGGCACAGCAGACACACCAGGAACCGCGGTGTTGGCTGTCGAATGGCGCTAGCTGCGCAGCATTTGTGCACCGCCTCCGTTAGTGTCAGCCAGTTTGCCGTGGCATACGGAGCTCCATCGCAGTCTTTAACACTGGTAGCATGCCGCGACAGCGTGGACGTGAACCGTATGTGCAGTTGACGGACTTTGAGCGAGGGCGTATAGTGGGCATGCGGGAGGCTGGGTGGACGTACCGCCGAATTTCTCAACACGTGGGGCGTGAGGTCTCCACAGTACATCGATGTTGTCGCCAGTGGTCGGCGGAAGGTGCACATGCCCGTCGACCTGGGACCGGACCGCAGCGACGCACGGATGCACGTCAAGACCGTAGGATCCTACGCAGTGCCGTAGGGGACCGCACCGCCACTTCCCAGCAAATTAGGGACACTGTTGCTCCTGGGGTATCGGCGAGGACCATTCGCAACCGTCTCCATGAAGCTGGGCTACGGTCCCGCACACCGTTAGGCCGTCTTCCGCTCACGCCCCAACATCGTGCAGCCCGCCTCCAGTGGTGTCGCGATAGGCGTGAATGGAGGGACGAATGGAGACGTGTCGTCTTCAGCGATGAGAGTCGCTTCTGCCTTGGTGCCAATGATGGTCGTATGCGTGTTTGGCGCCGTGCAGGTGAGCGCCACAATCAGGACTGCATACGACCGAGGCACACAGGGCCAACACCCGGCATCATGGTGTGGGGAGCGATCTCCTACACTGGCCATACACCACTGGTGATCGTCGAGGGGACACTGAATAGTGCACGGTACATCCAAACCGTCATCGAACCCATCGTTCTACCATTCCTAGACCGGCAAGGGAACTTGCTGTTCCAACAGGACAATGCACGTCCGCATGTATCCCGTGCCACCCAACGTGCTCTAGAAGGTGTAAGTCAACTACCCTGGCCAGCAAGATCTCCGGATCTGTCCCCCATTGAGCATGTTTGGGACTGGATGAAGCGTCGTCTCACGCGGTCTGCACGTCCAGCACGAACGCTGGTCCAACTGAGGCGCCAGTGGGAATGGCATGGCAAGCCGTTCCACAGGACTACATCCAGCATCTCCACGATCGTCTCCATGGGAGAATAGCAGCCTGCATTGCTGCGAAAGGTGGATATACACTGTACTAGTGCCGACATTGTGCATGCTCTGTTGCCTGTGTCTATGTGCCTGTGGTTCTGTCAGTGTGATCATGTGATGTATCTGACCCCAGGAATGTGTCAATAAAGTTTCCCCTTCCTGGGACAATGAATTCACGGTGTTCTTATTTCAATTTCCAGGAGTGTATTATGATGCTCTGAGAAAAATAAATTTGGAATCAATAGAATAGTCTGCAAAATGGGTCTTGCGATTTGAAACCTTCATCTAGAGCTGCCTGTAATATTTCTGGTGATACGGAATCTCCTTGCCTGACTACTTCCCTAAGGTTATTAGAAGATGGAAAACTACACAATTTTTTTTGAACAGTGACCGACCATGTTAGTGGTGAATGGCAAATTGCAAAAAATGTACAATTATCTGAGCTGTCGAAAAACTGATATTGTTTGCAAAGGTAAGTTACTACATTGCAAGTTAAAAGATACAAGAGCACAAGAAGACTGACCGACTGAGACTGTGGTAGAACAATCCCATTAAGAAGCAGACCACCAGGAGCGAGATAACTGAACATAAAATTATTTTTGGTTGAACAAAACTTGTTCCAAGCATAAATCTACTGGGACTCTTGTCATCAAAGAGACTGTAGATCAGAATGTGCAATAATAATTTTGACACTAGGAGGACCAGAATTAGCAAACTACTCGGAAGGACTGCTACCTGTCTTTTCACCGATGATGTTGACCTCTCTTTTCTTTTTCCTTTTTTTTTTCTTTACTAAAATATCAATTCAGACTTTAAAGTCACTAGTGTATTACGCATACTCTACCAGTGTGATATGCTTAAACTTTCCACAGAAACTATATTCCCAATATTCACTGAAACTGAACTTGGATACTAAAGTAACAAATGCAAACAAGCATGTAATTATAAGGTAACATTTTTTATCTCTGTGACTTGTTCTCAGTTAAAGCCCAAACAGATCATAAACATATATTTATTAGGAAATACAAATGGAAATCGACAAACTGCTGTGGCAATTATAGAATATGACACTTTTTCAATCAAAGCCACCATCTTTATCAAAAAAGTTTGCACGCGTGTACTGAACATTTAATGCACATGGACCACATATGAATTTCTTGTACTGCAAACACAGATTTTTAGTTTTGTTTGAACTTTTGCATGCTCCTACCTGGCAGGTCTTCTGTAATAGTACCTTACATATGAGGATTGGAACTTTAATAGTGGCAACTATTTATTTACAGCTCGTTCACACTGGATAAGTGTTTCAAAGTTTCACCGACCTTCAAAGTAGTCACCAGCATTGTGTAGACAGTTCGAGTGGTGTCGTTTATTTCCCAAGGAATTTGTAGCAGTTCTGAAGCAAATGCTGTGAAGTGTTTCCTTCAGTTTAGAAATCGAGTTGAACTTGTGAGGGCTTAAGTCAGGGGTGTGCAGTAAGTGGTATAGCACTTAGCAGCCCCATCAGTCAAATAAATCAGTAACAGCTTGCACTGCACGTGCTTGAGCATTGTTCTGCAAAATGATGGTCAGGTCCTGCAGAAAGTGTCATCACTTCTGTCTCTATGCTGTTCATTTTTGGAACACAACCTATGACCAGCTTAGAGACAGAAGTGATGACATTTTCTGCACGACCTGGCTGTTACTGATTTGTTTGACTGATGGGGCTGCTAAGTGCTATACCATCTACTGCACTCCCCTGACTTAAGCCCACACGAGTTCAACTCAATATCTAAACTGAAGGAAACACTTCATGGCATTCACTTCAGAACTGCTACAAATCAGTCAGGCAATAGACCACGCCGCTCGAACTGTCAACACAACTGGCACTGCTAAGAATATCCTACGACTTCCACATCGCTGGCAACGGGTTATACATAATGCTGGTGACTACTTTGAAGGTCAGTAAAACTTTGAAACACATATCTATTTTGTAAGAGCTGTAAATAAATAGTTGCCACTATTAAAGTTCCAACCCTCGTGCTTCAGTGGTTGCAATGTATGTATGTATGGACAAGTCCTTTCCTTGATTGCAAATACACAGAGGGGAGTTGCTCTGCTAATCTGAAAAGAAACTGTCGCCCACAAATTTTTCTCCTGTTGTCTCTCTGTAGATGATCCACGTGTTTAATTCGGCAATGTCCATCTCTGGTAGCCAAGCTTGACAGTGTACCGACAAGGCATCTGGCCCAAAATATTGCATACAAATTTTGTGGACTTACAGAAGCTCGTCTGAATGGAAACAATGGCGCATCATCATAATGAGGACCGCTAAATTTCTGCACAGTACAACAATGCATTGACAGAGAACGCATCTCCAGTATGGCCACTGTTCCACTAAATAAAGTAAAATGGAAAGAAGAAGAGGGAATGAGATCACAACAATGAAATAAAATGAGGTAAGCAGATGCAAAAATCCGCTGTTGCATCTTTAAAGGCATCAAAAGTAAGAAATATTACACTGGCCAAAATAACTGGCCGTGGTCCTCCAAGGTAAAAATGTTTATAATTTGTTCAGTTCTGTCATAAATATTTGTCTTTTACAGAAATTAGACCACCAAAATACATTAAAAGTATTGAAATATAAGCCCCTTAGAAGTATGCTATTTAATTAATGTAAAAATAATGCTCACCAGTCAGATTGGACTTTTGAGAGACTACTGTGAAATAAGAATAATTTCCTTTCAAACTGGCCCTACCAACATCTAACACAATGATGCCATCTGTATTAGCATGACAACTGTCAGCTGTTCCCTATGAAGGCGAAGGAGGTTAGCAAAGAAAGCTCAAGTTTTTAGTCTAATCTGATACAGCTAGAAAACCAATGTTTTACATAATAATGCTGTCATGAGGAACTTAATTTCTACATCTGCAATTTCATTTGACAGGACTTCTTGTGGTTAAGCAAATTCCCAGTGTAAAGGGTTGGCTCTGTCTTTGCAAACAAGGAGAAATTCATTCAGAACAAACCTGCTGGCACAAATGTGATAACCCAAAATGTTATTACATACTGGCATTTTGCAAGGAAATGGGAGGAACACTTAACATACCTCATAACGATTCATCAGTTCCTGCCAATTTTCCTTGAAAAAGTTCCAGGCAAGCTCTCTCCCAACTTTTGTCATTGCCACAGAAATAATGACAAATACTGTATCTTGAGAACGAACTTCTTCCTGGAAATAAATTGCAGATTTTAATTAGACAGTCTTGCTTATAGAAAAAATATATAATTTATAACTAGGGCTCAAATCCAGATGCAGCATTACAACAAGCAGAGTGAAGAGGCTATAAACCACCTCACACTTACAGCAATGAGCAATGCAAGACCTAGGATATCACAGTTAATTTATCTGAGCTTTATAATTGGCAGACTCAATAGTTAAGGTTGCACAGATTCTCCTTCAACTATACTAAATTTAAACTTGCTTTGTACGTCCATCTGCTACTAAATATCTTGATGAACAATGTAGAACAGCCAGTGATGAAGTTTTACTATCTAATAATAAATATTTGGATCATCTACAGTGTTTCATAACAAACCTTTTGATTTTGTAATAATATATGTTATTGTGGTGATTTCATTCCAAATACTACAAAAATACCTGCTGCTGCATTGCACTAAATGAATTTGATATTACTCAAATGTACTATTATTTTCTAATATTTGCAGTGGGTGCTACACACATCCATTATATCACTTCAGTGCTGGAAGTACAACAAAATCAAGTACATTTTCAACTCTCTCATTTCTGTAACCAAATACGACAAGCCTTACAGGCAGGAGCAACAGTACTTGGATCATGTAACACTGATTGCCAAATGTAGTGATTCTTGCAGTTTTCTTTGGATGGTAATTAAATTTTTTTAACTGCCTGAAGCAGTAACTCCCTTGGCATTGATATTCAGGTGACTGAATCGTAAAAAATTCGAAACCGATAGGTAAAACAGCATTTTCATATGAACATCTCAAAGAAAGTGCTGTTTTAACAAAATTGAAAAAGCAGTGAGATAACAGCAGAGATATTGCAAAATTTTCAGTGTCATTTAACCAACAATAATGTTTAATGATTAATCTTAATAAAATAATGATCAATCTCTTTTCTTACATACATACATACATACATCAAATCTAACCTGATCTTTTATCTAAATGAATCTGGTAGTTTTAGTATATTAAAAATAAACAACTACTAAAAGAAAATACAATGGATAGTTTCTTATCAGTGCTAGTGTTACCCTTTGGTTTATAGTCTCTTTGGAAAAGAAGCACAGTGTAATTTCTATCAGAAAAGAACTGCAATATTTTAATACAAATACGCTCATCCCTGTTGATGCCAGACCAAATTGGACAATAAGTTTTCAATAAATTCACTGGAGATACATTGTGGATTATGTGCATAAAGCAACTTCATAACAACATTTAATATTATAATCTCTCAATAACAATACAACAAATGTACTGCACTTTATTTATTATACAACTACAAGTATCATGACACTTGAAAAGGGCCAACACTTCAATGGGACACTGAAATTAACATATTACAACCAAAAGAAGATCCCGAAAAGAAGTTCACAATGAAAAACACAGCTCAAATGCAAAATGCTATGACTGCATCACAGGTTGTTTGCTATTAGGCGGGAAGGGGCATGGTAAGAGGAATGTGCTCCATGCACATGCGCAACATACATGAAGTCCTAATGGAAAACATTAGATACCAAACAGTGTCCAGTTCACATAATTATCATGTTGTGAGCATTGTGAATTGTACCAATAAGAAGTGGTCCTTTTGCTGTGTTGCTATGATGCAATTATAATAGATCATTGTGTAATGGAAAAAAGAGTCCAGGGAAAGACATTTCATGCTTCCACAGTTGCAAAATACTTCGACAATTAACAGAAAAAAGTGAAGATGTCGGCTGCCAATGTTTCGTGTCTCATCGCCAGCATTAATAATAATAATAATAATAATAATAATAATAATGATTATGACTATGATGGTGATGCAGAGTAGGTCTGGGGTATCACAACTACCCTCCACCATGCACAGCATGGGTACACTGTTAGATGATTGCCAAACTGAGATCTAACAATTATGGAAAAAGGAGGGCTGTATTTCCATGAGGTATTTAAGCATATGTGATGTATATGGGTCAGTTTTACTGTTGTAGATACATGGTAAAAACTGTGTGTACAAGGGGGTTGGGGGTGGACTATGCGAGCAAGGTGGTGTTCGTACATTTGTTTCACTAAGTGTAACCTTCATCACATTGTGAACACATTAATGACACTATTTCAAAAAACAAAATGTAATTATTGGTAAATTTCGTAGTTATTACAGTTTTACAAAATGGCGATAATAGAATTGATCTTTTAAAAATAATTTGGTTTCATGACTGAAATACCATGTTTGCAAGAATATAGGCTTCATGCAAATACAGGCCGCACCTAAACTTCTGACACGAATTACAGTAAAAAGTCTATCTCTAATATTGATCACACTACTAAAGTTGTGAAAAATTCAATTCAACATTACTTTGTGTTGCATCTCTCTCCTCCTCCGTTTTCAACTCCCTCGTAACTACAGTTCTACTATTAAGTTGACAGAATAGAATAGATATGCTGAAATCTTAGTTTCATCCCTCTGCCCCTAGATGGCAGACTATCTACAACTGACTTGTACATGTCTGTTGTCACTGCTATGAAAATACTATATCGGGAGGTCTGGTGATGTGACTAATTTAAAGGACAGTGTAAGGAAGCTGAGAGTGAGAGGAAAGTTGAGCTTTTGGTTTGTGAGTGACGATGGAAAGGGTTGTACTAGCTATATACATTTAAACTCAAATGAACAGCAATACAAAGGACACGAAAAGTTGGAATCTGGACACAGATTTGAAGTTGTTGAAAAAGACTTTCGTCAATTGTGTGCAAAAAAGAAAAAAAAAACTCCTAAACAGTACAAAAAGTCCACGCGCATTTCAAGGGCAAAAGTGCAAATATCCATATGTGGAAAGAGACTTTCTTGACTTTGTAATTTAAAATAGGAAATGTGGAAGTGCCATTATGATAGAAATGATTCGAACTGAAAGCTAGAAAGTAGCACATAAAAGAAACAGTTTGCTGGTAGAATTTAAAGTTTCATAATCGTAGGTTTGGCGATTTATGCAACAAAACAATCAATCTGTTCGGTGCAGAATTACAACTGCACAAAAACTGCCACAAACTTATGAAAAGTTTGATATCTTTTCAGCTTTACATAATCCAACTTCAACACAAAAATTTTTGTTCACTTTGCCACATAGGGAATGCAGACCAAACACTGATCTATTTTGATACACTCAGCAGCACTACGGTAAATAATGTAGGCAAACTTAGTGTGCAAATATGTACCTGTGGTGCTGAAAAGTAGTGGTGCACAATGATGTTATTATGGCTGATGGACAAAAAGTGCCGCTGTGTGGTTTTTAACTTTAACTACCCCCCCCCCCCCCAAAAAAGGGTGGAAGTCCCACCTGGTATCATTTTGAGAGGTTGAGATGGTGGGTGGATGACAGAGGAACTGGTCCTAGACAATTTTGTGGGGACGCTGGTGACTGATTGAAACTGTCATGTAGTTATTATTCCCGGCAGCATGACAAGTGTGATGCAACCTTTGGATGTGTATAAAATCATCCATTCAAGACTAGTATGTCAGTTCTAGTGAGTGAGATTACATAAAGAGCAAGCCAACTTTGATGCCAGGAGGCCGTTTGCAGCATGCTTCTTTGGCAGAAGTGTTCCATCTGATTTTGGCTGCTTGGTGGTCAATATTGGAAGAACTTCATGAAATGTGTGTGTGTGTGTGTGTGGGGCGGAGGGGGCGGGGGGGGGGGAGAACGGAATTTCCAATCATCTTGATAAGACTGAAGATGACCTCCTTTGTGGTAGTGACTGAGCAACATTCTCGATCATCTAGCGAGGGTGAAGAACCAGACACTGGTGATGCTGAGAAGTGTTGTGCTTGAAAGACGACATGTTTATGCCAGTGACTGTTAAACTTTTATTTCCACTATTGCAATATCGGCCTTAGGCCATTATCAAGTGCAGCTGCACAAAAATTGTATATTTTGACTTTCTGCCGATTACACAATTTGAAAAATGCAGCTATATAACCATGTTTACTTACATGTTTTGGCTTTAAGCCATGTCAACTTTACACACATTGACACATTTAAATGTCGTTGTCATTTGTTTGTTATATACATTCGTAATACTGCTAAGTAGTGCATGCACACATGTTCATATATCTTAAAACAGCACAGTCTGTACATACACATGTTTGTTCCACCATCACTAGTAACTTTTGCACTAAACCGCAGCATCGAACAACTGTTTACAGGCTACTTGTTCCGAGTACAGTGCCATTGCAGTCCAGGAACTGTATATAACAGCTAATGACATATAAATGTGTCAGCGTATGTAAAGTTGACATGGCTTAAAGCCAAAACATGTAAGTAAACATGGTGATCTAAATCCATTTTTCAAATTGTGTAATAGGCCAAATGTCAAAATACACAATGAGTTTTGTAAAATATTTTATAAATAATTTGTATTTCAGCTGCACTTGATAATGGCCTAAGGCCGAAATTGCAATAGTGGAAATAAAAAATTTGACAGTCACTGGCGTAAACATGTCTTTCAAAAAATTTTACGTGACTGTGAACCCCAGTTATGAAAAGTTAAATGATTCTGCTTGATTTGGATAAAACTGATAGTCTGGAGTACATAACACAAAATCTTTCTCCGTGTCATTCTCCATCTCAGCCATACGACTATGGAACGCACTCCCCTATGATCTGCGTCTTATCCAGAACCACTCAACATTCAAGAGGGAACTCAAGACTTACATATTAGGGACGGTATAGCCACCATTGTTGTGCCCCTCTCATCTCTTTCTTCCTCCTCTCCATCATAGCTTCGAATTTTACCATTCTATTTCTCTTCCTCTAACCTATCTACCTCTTCTATATCTCTTTCACCCCATTCTATCGTCTTATGTCTCTGCTTGATGAGAATAACTCACAAGCTGCAAGAATATAACGAGAAAATTCCCAACTAGCAATAGGACTGACATTCATAAAAGAAAAATATGTTTACTTTCATATACACAGTCATTACTATTATTATTCTTATTCTTGATTGTTATAATTATTTTTTGATTGTTATAATTATCATTGTACTACTTTTATAATCTCTATTTTTTTCTTTAACATTAATACTGTATAACACGTTATATGTCCTTAATGTTCTGTAGAAACTGAAATTTGTTGAATCTGAGTATGCCTGGTTAGGTGTAAGAGAGGGCCTGAAGGCCCTAATCTTGCCAGGTAAAATAAATGCATAAATAAATAAATAAATAAATAAATGAAGTCACACTGTGTAATGTTGCTGTGCATTCATATTCTTAGTAATGTATTTGCAGCAAAAGCAGTAAAAATGTATTGTTGTCAATCTATTTTATGTTGTGTCTGTCTAATCTAGATTTGATAACAATTCCTCGTTTGTGTGGCCCAGTGTTTGTAAATGCTTTACACTTATTGAAGGTATCTAATATCCGTATTTGCAACTACTAGACATGTAGAAGCAGATGATATTTCCAGATGTAAGAAGAAATCAGACAAAAATGCTACAGCTGATAATGTTTCCAAAAGATAAAACAAAATGCGTAAAGTAAAAATATGCATTAGAAGTGGCAACATTGATTTCGAATTCCTTTAATAGTAAGTTTGATTTATCCAGTAGCTGCTACATATTTTGTAGCAACGAGTAGCTTCATCGAACATATCATGAAATTTAAACCCTATCAAATTCAAACACACACAACAATTCTGCAATTTGGAATTCCACATGTTACGTACATCTGCTTATGTTTACAAGCAAGTAGATGCGCTGAACACACTGTTGTCTATTAACTATGGATGGCTATGTTGGCTGTGGTACAGCTGTTGGTACCGAGGCAATTTACTTATAATGAAACATCGACTCCCATCAGTCGCCCCACCATGCCGCCTTAGAAAGTGAACCATCTGTTGCAGTTCCATGAAACAAAGTTGCTTTAATTTTTTTTAAGAACAGAACAGCAACTGTATTAAGTTACTTCAATCACTGGCCGTGTCACGATTTTTTAAGCCAAAATTTAGGAAAAAAGTGTGGCCAATATTTGCACAAATATGGTACAATGAACCCTTTTGTTTTTACCAATCAGAAAATTACATTTTACCCTTTGGGTTAGTTACCTCCAGGTTGGGAACCCCTGCCTTAAGAACTATGAGCTCTTGTTCATCTTTCTTACCATGAAACACATCTCTCCTACTGAAGAATTGCTCAATATATCTTAAGAGTAATAAGCACTTGTTCATATTCACTACCGTGAAATTCGTCTCTCCTACAGAAAAACTGCTCACAGCTCTTAAGGTATGATTGTAAAGTCCATGGTTACTGGACTTTTTTTGTTTGTAAAGATGGTTTCTGTCATATCCCTGAATACTGACCAGTCCTCCGGGGACATCTTGCATGTGTTCTTAGCGCAACTGAGGTAGTTTGGCAGCAACTTGCTGTGACTAATAAAGATCAGTGAGGGGTTACACAGTTGTAACTAACACAACACTTCCATTATAACAATAAAATAATCAATTATTGACAACATAATGTAGGATACACACACAAAACACACAAAACACACACACACACACACACACACACACACACACACACAAACAAAACACACACACACACACACACACACAGGTTTAACTTTTACAAGCTTTTGGAGCCAGTGGCTCCTCCCCATGGCAGAAGAGTGGAAGGAAGAGGGGTAAAGGAAAAGTACTGGAGAGGCTTAGAGGGGAAAGAGGTAAAGTTCAGAAAAGTCACTCAGAACCCTAGATCAGGGGAGACTTACTGGATGGGATGATGACAGACAGACTGTTGGGGATTGGACCGGATGAGATTTGAAAACCTGAGAGCTTAAATGTGGAAGGCAGAGCAAGATGCAAGACAGAGATTACTACTAAAACATCATGCACTGGTTAATAAGAGTGAAAAGCTAAGTACATTGTATGTAACAGAGGTGGGAGGGGGGACAGCGAAAAATAGACAGGTCAGAAAATGAAAGATGTACAAAACTAAAATGGAGTGAAGAAAGGAGTAGTTACTGTGAAGAAATGCTGAGACAGAAGGAATTAACATAAATTAAGGCCAGATGGGTGGCAATAGTTCCCACCTGCAGAGTTCTGAGAAACTGATGTCTGGGGGAAGAATCCAGATGGCACATGTGGTGAAACAGGCACTGAGCTCATGACTTTCATGTTGTGGAGTGTGCTCTATCACATGATATTGTGTGTTGCTGGTATACACACTCTGCCTACAGCCATATATCCTAACTGATAACTGGGTGGTAGTTATGCAAATGTAAAAGTCCAAACTGTGTACATAACAGCTGGTATACGACGTATCATTTCACACGTGGCTCTCCCTTTGATAGTAAATGTTTTGTCAGTTACAGGGCTGGAATAGGTGGTGGTAGGAGGGTGCACAGGGCAAGTTTTGCAGTGGGGACAGTGACGGTGGTAGGAGCCATAGGGTATGGAGATGGGTGCAGAAGGAGTGTAGTGACTGACAAGGATACAGCAGAGATTGAGAGGGTGACGAAAAGCTATGCTAGGTGTGGTGGGCAAAATCTCAAGACAGAATGGATCTCAGGGCATGGTTTTAGAAAGACATGGCCTTGTCAAGGAAGCTGATTAATAAATAAAAGACCATGATAATACTGGGTGACAAGTGGTTTGCTCCGAAGTGGTTTTTTGGAGGGATCAGCAGTACCAGGATTGAACGTGACAGCCTGGGAAATCTGCTTTTGAACTAGGCTGTTGGGAGGATTACGTCCAGTGAAGGCTCAGGTCAGAGTGGTTATTCTCCAATGTTATTAAGATCCTTACGCAAAGACTGAGAAACAATACAGTGAAATGTGATTACCACATTTATCATTAAAATATCATCTCTGTAGTTTGATTTTTATGCAATTCTAAGCTTCTCTGTTTCAGCATTGTCGTAAAAATTCTGATTAATGTATGGCAAGAAAACAGAAATACAAGAAATCAGAACCAACAAAAAAACTAATACATCAATATGCAGCCATAATACTATTATTAACGAAACTACTCACAGACATTGCAAAATCCAGCACCTTCTTCAGAATGGCCTCATTACCAATAGCTCCAAGGGCTCTTGATATCCTGTCTTTTTCTTCATGTAGATCAGCTTCTCTGTATAACTATACAAGTAATTTCAGTTAGCAGCAATAATATTAATTAAATGTTACATAACATAATACAAAACACATTAGATTCGTTAAGAAGAACTTTTACGAAGGTAATTATCAAACAGTATTTGAAACACAGATGTAAAAACTTACTTACAACAAATATGTTACGAAAATATAAGTTGTTGTTGTAATAAAGCAAAATTTAAAGATGTGCTCATTTTATAAACCTAATATAAAGAAATAATACTGAATAGAGCAGTCAAGAAATGTGTACTATGTAGACCATAGGCAATGGTATTATTCAGTGCACTCACAAATAGAAAACCACAAAAATATCGAGCAGTGTTTTCTTTTATTCTTCTCACACTGTCTGTCCAATTGCCTTCATCTATTTTGTCTTGTATTTAAGTTATTGTGATTCTTATCAATGTATTTCAAATTCTCATATATTCTGCTGTTTTGTCACATGAACATCTCTGCTGCAGTAAAATGTAATTCTTCATACTTACTGTTCTGTAGCTGAACTTGTGTATTTCTAACTATGTTAAAATTTCCAACGATACCTCTTACTCTGTTTCTGCATCATCTCCTATAAGTAATACCTTTTCAAGTTTTTCTCCAATACTGTACAGCACATGCCTTGTATTTTTTCTATTAGGACTGTCTGTATAATTTAAATGGTTATATATTTAGTTGTTCTACCATTCATACATAAACTCTTCTATTGAGCATAATTCTTCACACTTACATATATAAACCTATCATTCGTTTAATATTTATAACAGTAACAAATTTATGTTCAGATGTAGCAATCTTTTTTTGTATCCTTGTGTACACCAGCTTTTTCTCCATGTTTAGTCTTAATGATTTTTGGTTTGTTCTACTCACATCTATTTACCAATGATGATAGTTATGCTGCTTCTGTACCTCACTCTCCATATACGAGGGTCGTCTGAAGAGTTCTCGGAATCACCATGAAATATCAGCACTAGCTGTAAAAACTTACCATGTCAGTGCTCTTGGAAGAGAGCAGTGGCGGTGACATGGCTCTGTTCTTGTTCCCGCATAATGATTTACAAAAATGGAGGAAGAGGGGAGGGGGGAATCAATCAAGATTTGAGCAGTGATTAAGTACTTCGTAAAGAAAGGTATGAAAGCAAAGGACATTCATGCCGATTTCCAGAATATATTGGGGGACACTGCTCCATTACATTCATCTGTTGCCAAGTGGACAAATGGATTTAAATTTGGTCAGAAGAGCTCAGATGATGATCCGCACAGTGGTCGGCCAAAATGTGTCAAAATTCCAGAAATCATTGCAAAAGTGGTCATGGAGCATCACCGATTGAAAGTGCATGAAATTGCTCATGCTTGCCAGATGTCATCTGAAAGGATGTATCACATTTTAACTGAAGAATTAGAAATGAAAAAAATATCTGCAAGACAGGTGCCGTGACACTTTATGCTGGATCAGAAACATGTGCCATCGCTTTGGCAAAATTACACGAACTAAGGTATGAATTGTTGCCACACCTGCCTTATTCACCTGATACGGAGAACTGATATCCGGAATTGACAACTATTTTGCAGGCCTGGAGGAAACTCATTTTCGAGATGGGATCAAGGCACTGGAACACCTTTGGACCAAGTGCATTGATATACAAGGAGACTACACTGAAAAATAAAGTTTCGGTGATGTAAGTACCTTTTTTCTATTCCATTCCGAGAACTTTTCAAACCACCCTCCTTCAATATCTTTTATCAAAGTTGTTGATCAGTAAAGCATCCTCTTTGATGACGGTAGTTACTGTCTGATAATGGTATTGTAAACTGAAAACCATTTCACTATGTAGATTAATACTGAAAGACATTCAGAATTCTGTGTTTTTCATTCTCAAATATGTAGTAGTTCTGGCAAATAGTGACGGAAGAATCAATTAATGGGAATGGAGATTAACCAATCTCCACCGTGGTATCACTCGTCACTACAGGTGTTTTGGGCTACTGCCTTTGTAATATCACTTCACAAAAGTTCTACACGATATCGCACTTAGAAAGGAAAGTGACACAAGTAAACAAAACAGCAATTTATATCACTGGAAAATACGTGTGAAGTGCCCCAACGTATACGAAAAACATCACGTTGCTATCTCTCAATCTGTCCACTTCAGAACAGTTGTGTCAGTTTTGTTGTAGGCTATTTCATGTTTTGCCATGGCACCGGAGCATTGCTACTGGCAGGTGTGCATAGTCAGGTAGTGCCACAAATTTCTTTTCTCATCAGTACCTCCTCATTAGTTATGTGATCTCCCCACCTAATCTTCAGCAATCTTCTGTAGCACCACACTTAAAAACTTCGATTCTCTTCTTGGCTTAACTATTTATTGTGCACATTTCACTTCCATACATGGCTACAATCCAGACAGATACCTTCATAAAATACTTTTAACACTTAAATCAATATTCAATGTTAAATTTCCGTTCTTCAGAAAGGCTTTTCTTGCCATTGCTGGTCTGTATTTCACATCCTCTCCAGTTTGGTCATCATGAGTTATTTTGCTGCCCAGATAGCAGAACTACTTTGAACAGCTCAATTCCTAACCTACTTCCCATAGCATCACCTGATTTACTTCAACTACATTCCTTTATCCTTGTCTTGCTTTTGCTTGCGTTCATCTTATATCATCCTTTCAAGACACTACCCATTCTTTTTAACTGCTCTTCCAAGCCCTTTGCTGTCTCATACAGAATTAAAATGTTATCAGCAAACTTCAAAAATTTTTATTTCTTTTCCCTCAACTTTAATTCCTACTCCAAATTTTTCTTTTGTTTCCTTTATTGCTTGCTCAATGTGCAAATCATCAGGAATAGGCTACACATGCATCTCACTCCCTTCTCAACCACTGCTTTCCTTTTATGCCCTTGATTCTTATAACTGCCATCTGGTTTCTGTACAAGTTGTAAATAGACTTTCACTCCCTGTATTTTACCCCTGCTACCTTCAGAATTTCAAAGTGAGTACTCCAGTCAATATTGTCAAAAGCTTTCTCTAAGTCTATAAATGCTATAAATGTAGGTTTGCCTTTCCTTAATCTATACTCTAAAGTACAGGTTCAATACCACTTCATGGGTTTCTACCTTTCCCCAAAATTCCCTTCTAACAGCTCTTCCATTCTTCTGTAAAGAATTCGCATTAAAATTTTGCAGCCATGACCTCTTAAACTGATAGTTCGATTATTTTCATACTTGTCAGCAACTGCTTCCTTTTGAATTCCAATAAACATTTGAATGTATCCATCAACTTGGAGCAACCAGTATATGTAACAGTAAAATTACATTATCCAAGCAACAGCTTATTTGCATTATACAAACATTAAACTTGGTATAAACAGATTGGAAACTACCACAGAAGTTAAGATGGGGGAAAAGGAAAAACCAAACACACACACACACACACACACACACACACACACACACACACACACACACAAAATATTTTACATGTAGAACAATTACATACTTTTTCTGGAGAAATGATTGTATTAATTAATAACCTTACCTTAAGCATTGTGTTGTATGTATCTTCATCACCGACTGACAAAACTGCTTTGTAGACGGGGCTGCGGAGATCAGCAGGCAAATGACATTTCCCATTACAGTGATGATCAAATCTCTTTTTTGCCTCTTCAATAACAGATTTTTCACCAAACCAGCCCAGTCTCCCAATAACTAGTGACCGCAACAAGGTATCAAGATGACCTAGATCCAAAAAATGTATCAATTGCTACTGGAAATAAATTCTTTAAACAAATACATGCCATTAATAAGTAATGCAACACATTCTTTTCTGAAAGCAGGTTGGTTTTATTTAAGATTCCTATACACCATATTATTTCCCACTCTTTTGGCTACAAGACCTTATTTTTTAACAAAGGTTGGTACACAATGAAAAACTCTTAACTCCATTTGCTTTTACAGAAGTGGCAAAAGTGTGTGTGTGTGTGTGTGTGTGTGTGTGTGTGTGTGTGTGTGTGTGTGTGTGTGTAAGGCTCTAATTCCTATGAGAATCTGCAAAATGCCATGAGTAATGACGATAATTGACGTGGGGTACTGCTAGGGTAGCCCATCCAGTTGCAATGATCACAGAATCCAGATGGCTTAGTGGTCAGAGCATCTGCCTAGTAAGCAGGAGACCCAGGTTCGAATCCTGGTCGAGTACAAATTTTCAATGTTGCCCACCAATTTCAATCAATGCCCGCTCGCAGTCAATGTCTGTAATTCTGGAAGCCTTGTTATTGACAAATTAGAGAACTCTTTCTTAGTCAGTGGAGTTACTGGTTACTTGAATTACAAGGTTTTCACAGACAGATGGAGTTATGAGGTTTTCACTGCCTACCATCAACACTCTCCACTCAATGCGACGGCCGTACGCCACCTTACTGGGAGGGCCTGTATGCTTGCATGGAACTGTTACCGGTCGACACCAGAACCAACGTCTTGCCATATCAATTACCTCATCATCATCATCTACATACTGCTTCCCACAGAGTACACCCTTCTTTGAGCCAAACAGATGGATGTCAGAAGGTGTGAGATCTGGGTTGTAGGGTGATCAAGAAGAATAGTCCAATTAAGTTTTGTGAGCTTCTCTTGGGAATGAAGACTTGTGTGAGGCCTTGCATTGTCATGGAGCAGAAGCTTGTTAGCATTTTTGGGGCAACAAACAGAAGACGTCGTTTCTTCAGTTTTCTGGGGGTAGCACAATACACTTCGGAGTATACCATTGCACCATGTGGGAGGGCATCAAACACAATAACCCCTGCAGAATCCCTGAAGACCGTCGCCATGATTTTGCAGCTGAGGGTGTGGATTTGAGCATTTTCTTAAGAAGAGAGGTACTGTGACACCACTCCATGGGTTGGTGTTTTGTTTACAGTTCGAAGTGTGAATCCACGTTTCATCATCTATGACAGTGTTCAAAATTTTTTTTCGCATTCATCCACGTAATGCGCAAGAAATTCCACACAGATGGTACTTAGTTGCTCTTTATCGTTTTCTGTTAGGTGGTGAGAGAACGCAGCAAATACATATCTTTGATTACCCCAACTGGTGGGTGAATATGTCAGCACTACCAACAGAGACGTCCAGTGGTGCACCAAGGTGTTTGTTTTTGATCCGATTATCACCTCGAATGGGTGTGTCCGCACATTCCAATAGTGCAGGATTCACAGTTGTATAGAACTGTCCGGCATGTGGGCGATCAGACATGTTTGCCGGACCTTGTTGCATTATGACTGATGCCTTGCTCAACAACTCACTGTTCTTCAATTCAATGCCAGGTCTCTATAGAAGTTCTGCGAGCACCTAGGAATATTTGCGATGCTCTGGTGTTCCAACAAAAGAAACTCAATGACAGCTCTATGCTTGGAATGCACCTCTGTTACAGATGCCTTTTTGAATGCTACATATAGTGCCACCACCAATCTGAATTCATGGAACTATAGGGGCTGAAACAGAAATATTTCAAGATGTCTCACAACAAATTCCACATTTTTTTCAACTCAAATTGTCCAAGGAAAAAAGTGTGTTGCATTACTTAATGAATGCTCCTTGTATTTTCCTTCATGTGACATTCTCCCTCACTATTATCACAATTTTGTCTCCAAATGCTTTTCTAATGCTTTCTGCCCCTCTTTTCATTTACATTCAGAGTGTGTTGTTTTTTCTACAATGGCTAATTTTATTCAGTAACAGTTCTTTCTTGCTCCAGATGTAGTAGTACTCTTGTTCTGTCACTTCATTTTTTCAGTCATGGTGCTATTATTGATATTGTGAATTGATGTACCATCACAAAAGGAGCATTTGTATTTCTTCTACGCATCTGTATTATATTTACAAACTATTAAGTACTTGTTACTTCGTTAGCAGTTTTTCCATTTATCTCGAGATAGGAAGACAGAGCTTTCATCTGATGCAGAGTACCAGGAAAATAAGACTTTAAACATAGCTGCGCTACAGCAACGGTTCCACGTAAATCAGACTAAGAGCAGCCGACCAGTTGCAAAGGATAAAGTAATCTTTACCTAGGTTTCAATAGATATAAATCTATCTTCTTCAGAAGACGGCAGTATTATAACAACATGAAGTGATATGTCCTTATCGTTTAGGCAAACATCTGCATAGTTACATTAATCATATAAAATATAGCCCTGAAAACAGGGTTTGTCAGACAAATAAAATAGGTACATAGAAGTTGCAGAGCGCCTAAGCGCTTAGGCGCTCTGCAACTTCTATGTACCTATTTTATTTGTCTGACAAACCCTGTTTTCAGGGCTATATTTTATATGATTAATGTAACTATGCAGATGTTTGCCTAAACGATAAGGACATATCACTTCATGTTGTTATAATACTGCCGTCTTCTGAAGAAGATAGATTTATATCTATTGAAACCTAGGTAAAGATTACTTTATCCTTTGCAACTGGTCGGCTGCTCTTAGTCTGATTTACGAGGAAAATAAGACTTAAAGGTGAACTGCGAGCAATACTATAAATTCTTCCCAGACATAAAAAACAGTAAAAATCATACATTGCATACTAAAAATACAAAATTCCAATAACGGGGCAAGGAATGTATGGGGTAGGGGGGACTGCAAAGGACCTCCGGCAGTTGGGTGTCAATGAGAACTGGATCCAAAGTGCACAAGATCACCACCTATGGAGGAACATTATAAGGCCTGTGCATGATCTTTAGGGTCTGTGATCGTCAATATGTATGTATGTGTTGTGTGTGTGTGTGTGTGTGTGTGTGTGTGTGTGTGTGTGTGTATGCATGCATGCATGTACTGCACGCTCCACCATTAGGAATCAGTTTTCCCAAATCATCTGTTAAAGAGAATAATAGTTTCAAGTCAACTGTCTTTCTGCCTTACATTGGTGATCTTGCCTCAAAGATAGTCTGGATCCTCAAGGAACACTGTGCCAAAGTGGTCTCCCACCCTCCTATGAAGGCTACAACCCAACTTATTTCTCTTGAAGATGACCTGTTGCTTCAAAATTGACAGCATAGGCCACCTTGGGGATAGTAGATGTACTGATAATGGTCCCAACGTAATCCACCAATAGATAGCATAATGGCATAGCTACCGTAACATCATCTGTGTCTACACTTTAACAGGCAATGCTTACACTGGGGAAGACTTAGTAAGTTGCAAATGTGTGGAGCAAACAGGAAACCATGCCACAGAGATGCATTTGTGCTTCCTGCAGTAACCTGAGTGAGTTTGAAAGGGGTCAAATTGCAGCCTTTCAAGTGGCGATACTTAACAGACACACTAATTTGTGATGGGATAGTATCGTAGCATGTAATGATAACATTACCGTTAACTGGTAATGTTGGTAGCACCATTTAAATCCTTAAGTGAGATAATGGCTATAAATTTAATATTGGGGTTTATGCCCATTAACAGCACAACCATTATAGATGAAGCATGCTAAGTTTTGGGGAAGGATGGAGAAGGAAATCAGTTTGACCTTTCAGAGGAAACATTTTCTGTACACAGTTTGCGGAAATCATGAAAAATCTGAATCTGGATGGCCAGATGGTGATGTGAACTGCTGTCTTCCCAAGTCCAGTGTCTTATCATTTGGCTCAGTAGAGAAAATTTCTACGATTTAATACATTGGACAACTAACATGTAAGATGTTGCAAATGGATTTACAGTAATCCCACTATTCCTGCAGTCTAAACATTATTTGTGGGTTATGCGGTATCGATAGCTACAATGCCATGGCATAGGTGCAAGTTCATAGGTTGGCACTACGACACCGACGACAGGGCCCTCTAGCAGGTGCTTTCAGCTCTATGAGTGCCGCTGCAGATTCTACCCATTTTGATCAAGAGGAAACGGCCAGGGCACTACGCTTCATATAGAGACTTTGCACTACTTACGACGGGTCTAAGACTTCGCACCTAAGTGCTCATCATTGCAAAGTTACGTAACCATTTATTAACTTGGTTTTTGCCTATAATAAACATCTATAATTTTACATGCAGTACAAAGTGTTTTACCCCTCCTACTCCTACTCGCTTTAGTCATTTGGCCAACCTTTCAGTTTTCAGGAGCAGACCCACGCGCCGCCTTCCAGGTGCGATACAAAAGGTTGTACTCTTACTGCAGCCTTTTTCACGTACAGAATGGAAGTCATAGTTCTTTTATAACTGCTCAAAGAGAAAACAATCAGCTTCAGTCTTAGTTTACTGATCGAATGCAAATTACATTGACTTGTTCTGCTGTGAAGTCATCAAATGACTGCATTAAACACTATATTATATTGTTATGTTCAATCAGTCTTCAACTGATGCAATTCACAATTTTCTTAAGAACATTATCTGCACTACTTATGTTTCCAAATACAATGACCAGACAGATTCAACCCTGCACTACACATATGTGGGTTGGTGCAAAACTCATATAAACAAACTGTTTAATTTATGGTAGCAATTAGACAGTGACAGTTCTTTGCTAAATTCAGCTGTATTAGTGTATAATTTGTTCTGTTTCTGGCACCTACAGCTAGAGAGCTCTCTCTTCTTGTATAACCACACAGTCAAGTCTCCAGAGGAAAGCCAAATTAGTACTACTGGTGTATAATCTATAAGCCGAACAAACTGAGAGCGACTCAAACAATCTTCCTATGGACGGGACAGGAAATGTCAAAATAAAAAGACATCTTTGCCTGATGTGGCAGTTACGATTATTGTAACTGCAATGATTGTCATAAAGGTGTCCAAAATAGCATTTCTTGTAGCACATAATATTTTTATGCTGTGTTTCTTCTAACGGTTGTCAAATAATTATCTTCAGTTTTCTTCACACCATTTCCCTCCTTTGTTTACTATCTAGTCTCAGAAATATAATGTGTATTTGAGCACAATGCATCTCACAATTGACACTTCACAAGTCCTATTAATAAAATTTTGCTAATATCCAGCAGTACCATTCAAAACACTCATTTTTGTACCAAAGCTCAATATCATTAATGTTTCCCTACTTCTTATGTAATACATACTAGTTGTAAGCGTTTGTTATATACATACTGCATCCTTCAAAAATTACTACAGAAAAAATAAATCTATCTGCATTGTTAAGTATGAATGTATGATTACACACATGTGAAAAGCCTGGCCTAACAAAACAGGAGAAACTTACAGGTTTGCATTTAAAAAAGTCTTTAATAGATGACTCTTTCCTCCATTAGCCCTCTTTCATGCCGCAATATCACTCCACTTACTCAAACAGATAATATCAGCTGGAATTCATTCCTCCTGATCGCTTATGTACGTAGTGCTGCCTCAATCATCTTGAACCCTTCTAAATGTAGGTTGAGATATCTCCTGTCATTTAAATTTGCCTCCAACTCTTGTGTTACTTCCCTCTTCTTCACCATTTCCACAACACCACTGTCAGTTCATCAACTTCATCATTTGCCATTCATTCTGTGGCATCCTCTTCATCAACATCCTCACAACCCAGTACATTTGTCAGCAATAAAATAATATCATCATTTCTGTCTTTGACTTCAGTTACACATGTGGGTTCAAAAATAAAATGTCCACCTTCATGGTCCAAGAATTTTCCACAACCTTACATTATTACAAGTGATATGTTCAGGGTCTGTTCCCAGACTTCAGCTAACCACCTTCTGACATCCACCAAATCAGTTCTCTTCAGAATAGTTACACAGTCTTCATTATTATCGACTGCTAATACCAACGAACTGAGGAAATGGCAGCAATACTACTACTTTCACATTTCGAGGATGCTCTGGTCCACTGGCTGACAAAGAGCAGTCTCATTTGCTGGTGAAGACAATGCCTTGATATCAACATTTGTGAGTTAGTTATTGGTAGGACGCTAAGGCACATTATCAACAAGCAGCAGAGCATTCCTCAGTAAACTGTCATCTTTCAAATATTTCTCTACAGCTTTCTAAAGATTTCTGAGTCCATCCATGTTTTCTTTTGACGAGTGTAAAGTAGAGACAATGATTCCAAATTTTTCAGATTTTTGAAAGCTCTAGGTTTCTGTGATCTCCCTATTAATGAAAGCCTAAGCTTGTGGTTGTCAGTTGCATTACTGCAAACCAATATAAGAACTCATTCCTAACTTTTCTTGTATCCACATGCCACAGCTCCCTTTTTTGAAGCAAACATTTTCGTAAGGAGCATTTTGTAATACAAACCACTCTCATCAAAACTGTACAACTCTCCATGAGAAATTCCCTCATCATCAATTAACTTCTAAAGATGGTCTTTAAACAATAGCAGATTTTTTTTAGCAGATAAAGATTTGTCTACTAATGGTAATCTGGTGAATACTAATTTTTTCCCCCATCGATCTAACCACTAGTCACTGGCAGTAAATTCTGAATCTTCCCTTCTTATATGAAATCTTCTTCAGTTTTTTCATGCTTACCTTTCAATATAGTACTCCTTACTATTATTCCACTTCTACTAGCTGGGGAAGCATACCACTTTTCAATTTCATCTACATCTACTTTTACATGATTAATACGTAAATTGCAATTTAGTGCCTTGCAGGTGGTTTATCGAGTCACCTACAAGCTATTTCTCTACTGTTCCATGCTCTAACAGCGTGCATGAGAAATGAACACTTAAATCTTCTGTGCCAGCTCAGATTTCTCTTATTTCATTACGATTCTTTTTCCATATGTAGGTGAGAGCCAATAAAACAGTTTTGCATTCAGAAAAGAAATTTGGTGACTGAAATTTCATGAAAATGACCCTGTCACAGTGAAAAACACCTTTGTTTTAATTATGGTCACCCCAATTCATCGATCATATTTATGGCACTCTCCCCTCTGTTCCAGTGATAAAACAAAGTGAGCTACTCTTCTTTGAACTTTTTTATGTCCTCTGTCAATCGTATCTGAAGCACATCCCACACCGCACAGCAATGCTCTAGAAGAGAATGGGCAAGTGCAGTGTAGGCTGTCTGTCTAATAGACTAGTTGCATGCCAATAAATCACAATCTCATCTCTGGTTTGCTTCCCTCACAACATTATCTATGTGACTATTCCAATTTAAGTTATTCATAATTATAATCCCTGAATTCAAAACCTTTAGATTTGTGCGATTTATCAAGTAACCGAAATCGAGTAATTTCTTTTGGTACTCATGTGTATGACTTCACACTTTCTATTATTCAGAGCCAATTGCCACTTTTCAGACCATACAGATATCTTGTCTAAATCATTTTGCAATTGGTTTTAACCATCTGATGACTTTACAAGGTGGTAAATCACAGCACCACCTACAAGAGGGCTGGTCAAATTTTAACACTTCACTGGGGAATGCCAGATAATACTTCTGTTTTACTCGATGACTTTCTGTCAATTACTACAAAATATGATCTTTCCGACAGGAAATTACGAATCCAGTCACAGAACTGTGACTATGCTCCACAGACATGCAACGTGATTAGAATTCATTTGTGAGAAACAATGCCAAAAGCCTTCTGTAAATCTAAAAATGTGGAATCAATTTGATATTCCTGGTCGACAGCACTTATTACTTTGTGTTTCTAAATCACTGTTGGCTATCTGTCAATAACTTTTTTTCTTCGAGTTGATTCATAATGTTCGAACACAGTATTTGTTCCAAAATCTCACTGCAAATTGACATTTGTGATGTTGTTGTTGTTGTTGTTGTTGTCTTCAGCCCTGAGACTGGTTTGATGCAGTTCTCCATGCTAACCTATCCTGTGCAAGTTTCTTCATCTCCCAGTACCTACTGCAACCTACATCCTTCTGAATCTGCTTAGTGTATTCATCTCTTGGTCTCCATCTACGATTTTTACCCTCCACGCTGCCCTCCAATGCTAAGTTTGTGATCCCTTGATGCCTCAGAACATGTCCTACCAACCGGTCCCTTCTTCTAGTCAAGTTGTGCCACAAACTCCTCTTCTCCCCAATTCTATTCAATACTTCCTCATTAGTTATGTGATCTACCCATCCAATCTTCAGCATTCTTCTGTAGCACCACATTTCGAAAGCTTCTATTCTCTTTCTGTCCAAACTATTTATTGTCCATGTTTCACTTCCATACATGGCTACACTCCATACAAATACTTTCAGAAACGACTTCCTGACACTTAAATCTATACTCGATGTTAACAAATTTCTCTTCTTCAGAAACGATTTCCTTGCCATTGCCAGTTTATATTTTATATCCTCTCTACTTCGACCATCATCAGTTATTTTGCTCCCCAAATAGCAAAACTCCTTTACTACTTTAAGTATCTCATTTCCTAATCTAATTCCCTCAGCATCACCCGACATAATTCCACTACATTCCATTATCCTCATTTTGCTTTTGTTTATGTTCATCTTATATCCTCCTTTCAATACACTGTCCATTCCGTTCAACTGCTCTTCCAAGTCCTTTGCTGTCTCTGACAGAATTACAATGTCATTGGCGAACCTCAAAATTTTTCTTTCTTCTCCATAGGTTTTAATACCTACTCCGAATTTTTCTTTTGTTTCCTTTACTCCTTGCTCAATATACAGATTGAATAACATTGGGGAGAGGCCACAGCCCTGTCTCACTCCCTTCCCAACCACTGCTTCCCTTTCATGTCCCTCGACTCATAACTGCGGTGGTGGTTTCTGTACAAATTGTAAATAGCCTTTCGCTCCCTGTATTTTACCCCTGCCACCTTTAGAATTTGAAAGAGAGTATTCCAGTCAATATTGTCAAAAGCTTTCTCTAAGTCTACAAATGCTAGAAACGTAGGTTTCCCTTTGCTTAATCTATTCTCTAAGCTAAGTCGTAAGGTCAGTATTGCCTCACGTGTTCCAACATTTCTACGGAATCCAAACTGATCTTCCCCGAGGTCGGCTTCTACCAGTTTGTCCATTTGTCTGTAAAGAATTCGCGTTAGTATCTTGCAGCTGTGACTTATTAAACTTTCATTTCTTAGCCCCAATCCATATTCACCTACTACATTGTGATATAGGTCTGTAAGTAAGCAGATTACTCCTATTTTCCTTCTTCTGGAGTATTGGTGCAACCTGTGCAACTCTCCAGTCTTTAAAGTACATACCTTTCGAGGGAGGGAGCAATCATATATGATTGCTCAGTATGCAGCAATTGTTTCAACATATTCTGAAGGGAATGTAACTGGTATACAATCTGAACTGGAGGCCTTGCCTTTATTAAGTGATTTAAGCTGCTGCATGGCACCGACAATAGCTACATCTAAGCTATTCATTTCTCGATTCTACCTTTGGAATACTTATTTCGTGTTTTCTGGTGAAGGAATTTTGAAAAACTGTGTTTTGAACCTCTGCTTTAATGGCACTGGCATCAGTAACATTACCGTTACTATTACACAGACAACATATTGATTGCATCTTGCTGATGGTGTGTTTTACATACGATCAGAATCTCTCTGGATTTTGAGACAGAGCGTAGTTGTAGAAACTATTAAAAGCACCTTGTATTTAAGATAGCACTAAGTTTCGAGCCTCCATGTAACTTCACCAATCTAGGGGATTTTGCACTCCTTTGTATTTGGCATGCTTTCTTCATTGCTTCTGCAACAACGTTTTGACCTTTTTTTGTGTACCATGAGGAATCGGAACCATCTCTAATTAATTTATTTGAAATATATCTCTCAATTGCATCGATACTATTCTTTGAATTTAAAAACCACATCTGGTCTATGCTTACATAGTCAAAATGGAAGAAGTGGACTATCTCTTAGGATGGCGTCAAGCCAATTTTTATCTGTGGTCGCTAATCCCTGTATCCATCATGATGTTCCATATTTGGTCAAGATTATTTGTTGCTAACAGGTCAAGTATGTTTTCACACCTATTTACACTTCAAGTGCACTCTAAACTAACTGGGCAAAGTAATTTTCTGAGAATGCCTTCAGTACGATTTCAAATAGTGGAAAATCCAGGATGGAATGTAACAATATTATGGTAAGGAAAGTCACTACTCACCATATAGCGGAGATGCTGAGTTGCAGATAAGCACAACAAAAAGACTCTCACAATTAAAGCTTTCGGCCATTGGCCTTATTTGAAATGGGACTGATTTCTTCTTTGAACGGTTCAGCAACTGTACCATCCGAGTCCGGGGTCAATAAAAGGAACCAATTATTAATTTAATTTATTCCAGTTCTGCTGGATTCGTCTTCCACTCTCGAACAGTGCATTTTCCCACCCTAACTACAAAGCAATAGCTTTGGCCGCTACCCTAAAATCCAGTCACATTACAGCATGTAATCTGATGAGCCACAACATTATGACCACCTAGTTAATAGCTTATTTGCCCATTTTTGCAATGATGTACATCACTGATTATGCATATCTGGGACCCGACAGTTTGTTGATAGGTTTGTGGAGGCATGTGGTATCAGATTTCAATGCATGGGTCTTTTAATTTGCATAAATAATGGGTCGTTGATTTGTGTACATGATGATGGCGCCTGATAGTGACCCAGATGGGTTTCATAGGATTTACATCACGTGAATTTTGTCCCTGATACATCAACATGAGTTCACTATAATACCCCTCAAACCACTGAAGCATGCTTCTGGCTCCGAGACACAGACAACTATACTGCTGAAAGATGACATCACCAGTGGGGAAGACATCCAACATGAAGGGAGGCAGACGGTTCGTAGATGTCACTGTGTCATTGGTTACATCTACATCGATACTCTGCAAATCACATTTAAGCGCCTGGCAGAGGGTTCATCAAACCACTTTCACAATTCTCTATTATTCCAATCTCGTATAGCACGTGGAAAAAACGAACACATATCTTTTCGTATGAGCTCTGATTTCCCTTATTTTATTATGATGATCATTTCTCCCTATGTAGGTCAGTATCACTAAAATATTTTCACATTTGGAGCAGAAAGTTGGCGATTGGAATTTCATGAGAAGATTCCACCACATCAAAAAATGCCTTTGTTTTAATGATGTGTGTTTGGTTTAAAAGAAGGGGGGGGGGGGGGGGGAGGAGGAGGAGAGATACGGACTAAACTGCGAAGTCATTGGTCCCTTGTTCCCAGTAGAACAATTACCAAAGGGAAAGAAGAAAACAAAGAAGATGTACGATACAATAACAGGAGAAAGGAAGAACCACAAGAATGACAGAAGGACAACAAATATTACAATGGACAAAACAGGACAAGAAAACCACAGAGACGCAAGAAACAGCGAGAAGAGATCAAAAACAAGAAATCATATTCACATGGCTGGCTAACCAAGTGAATAAAAAAGGAAAGCCAGCCACTCTGCAACACATTAAAACCTCCACCCTAAAAGCCCTAGGGTGGAGGACACAGAGGGGGCAAAGGACATGCGCTAAAACTCAAATCAAATGATAAAACCCACCCTCACAACTAAAATGTAAAAATAAAGCTGCTGTTAGCCATTGTCGCCCAACACTGAGGGTAGGGTGCTGGGAAAGTTAAAAGTCCACCGCCATGGCCAGTCCAGCAAGAGGTGGACAACTATCATTTGGAGCCACAGCGACACTGAGGTGGGTTCTCGCGATGGAGGAGGTAACCATGTGTGAGCCACATATGGCCAATGCGGAGCCGACAAAGGACATTTGATATCCCTGCAAGAAGCCTGCAGGGAAGACTTCCACACATTCGCAGTCTCCTTAATAAAACGTAGTTTGTTGTGCACACTGTTATGCCACTACGTCTCAAAAACCTTGCGGTGTAAGACAGAACGCAGGTCAGTTTCAGATACCCATCTCCAGGAGTGGTTTCTGCATAGCCTGTTTGGCCAATCTGTCAGTAAGTTCGTTGCCTGGGATTCTGACGTGTCCTGGGGTCCACACAAACACCACTGAGTGACTGGACCGTTCCAGGGCAGATATGGACTCCTGGATGTTTGCAACCGAAGGATGGCGAGGGTAGCACTGATCAACAGCTTGTAAGCTGCTCAGGGAGTCAGAACGGAGAAGAAACGACTCACCAGAACAGAAATGAATGTACTGAAATGCACGAGATATGGTCACAGCTCTGCAGTGAGTACACTGCAGCCAGCAGGAAAGGAATGCTGTTCAATATGGTCTATGTGGACGTAGGCAAAGCCAACATTACCATCAGCCACTGGGCTGTTGGTGTAAACAACTTCAGAGCCACGGAAAACTTCAAGAATCGAGAGGAAGCGACAGCGGAGAGCGGCAGGGTTAATGGAGTCCTTAGGACCATGCAAAATGTCCAGACAAAGCTTCGGATGAGGTGTACACCATGGAGGTGTACTTGAATGGACCTCAAGTAGAGGTGGTAAAGAGAAGGACTCCAGTTCGAAGAGAAGGGATTGCACATGAACCGCAATTGTGAGCCCTGACCTGGGCCGCTGATGTGGAAGATGAACTGCTGTGGGTGGGAAAAGGAGACTGTAATTCTGATCTCAGGAGAACTACGAATGTATGCATACATGGCGAGCAGTTGTGCACGCTTAACCTTCAATGGAGGGACTCTGGCCTCCACCATGACACTGGTCACTGGACTCATTCTAAAAGCTCCCGTCACTAGGCAAATGCCACAGTGTTGCACTGGGTCGAGTAAACGCGATGCTGAGGGCGCCGCTTAATCGTAAACCAGACTCCCTTGGTTTGGGGTCTTCTTTCTGGATTTCTCTCGCTGATCCTTAGGTTGCTGTTGCTGGGAGGGCATCACTGATTCCATCTCGGGGACGGAAAATGATCGTGAAGCTCTACGATCAACTGCTTTTGGGCACTTCAGCCATTGGCGGGTGTCATCTTTACCACTAGCAGAAACCTGGGAAGGGAGTGACCCAAGGGACCTCTTCCTAGTGAGAGGAGCCGAAGAAGACTTATGTGTCTCCGGCTGAGAAGTGGAGACTGGTGTCCCTGATGGTTGGGAGGACAGTGCTCCCAAGGTAAGTGGTGCAGGAGCAGCAGGGAGGGAAGTGCCCCCCCCCCCCCCCCCCCCCCAACATTAAGGGGGCAGGTGTAATCTTCCGGATCTGAGAGCCGACTGGAACTTGCAGAACTGATGGGGCTACAACTGTTCTCGTAATGGTACCATATGAGGTGGTCATAGCCACAGGATGTAGGCACTCAAATGCCCTCTCAGCTTCAGTGTAGATCAGTTGGTCCACGGTCCTGTATTCCATGATTTTCCTTTCTCGCTGTAAAATCCTGCAGTCTGGTGAGCAAGGGAAGTGATGCTCTCCACAGCTGACACATGGGAGGCGGGGCACAGAGTACCGGGATGGGATAGATGTCCACAATCTCGAAATGTGATGCTGGAAGAACAGTGGGAAGACTTATCGCCGAACTTTCAGCACTTAAAGCACCACATCTGGGGAGGGATATATGGCTTGAGATCACAGCGGTAAACCATCACCTTAACCTTCCTGGGTAATGTGTCACCCTTGAAGAACCAGATGAAGGCACCGGTCGTAACCTGATTATCACTCTGACCCCAACGGACGCACCGGACGAAATGGACTCCTCGTCGCTCTAAGTTGGTGTGCAGCTTGTGGTCAGACTGCAAAAGAAGATCCCTGTGGAATATAATACCCTGGACCATATTTAACCTCTTATGAGGCATGATGGTAACGGAAACATCCCCCAGCTTGTCACAAGCGAGTAATGCCCGTGACTGGGCAGAGGATGCCGTTTTCATCAAGACTGACTGACTGCATTTTGGACAAGCTCTCCACCTCCCCTAACTTCTCCTCTAAATGCTTGTAGCATTGCAGCTATTACACGACTGCAGATTTTTGCAGTAAGTTTGTTACATTATGGCAAGCTGTTTTGGAAGCCTGCAGTATAGTCGCATTTGGTGGCGGCCAGAATGTGGCCTGCTGTATGCGCCATAGCCACACCTGTCGATAAAGCGAACTGTGAGAATGCTCACTGTGGCGAGTACTAAAATCACTTTTTCACCTCACCTAAGAAACTAAATAACTACGTTAAATATTAGCTGTTTTATTCCAAATTTGCTACATGACCTTTAATTATTCAGACGAACTTTGTATCAAAATTTGATACTGCTATCTATAATAGTTTCGGAGATATACAAAAACTATTAAAAAAGTACTTAACTGACACTTAATAAAGTAAATTCAGATAGTAACAAGAACAGTTTATATTTATTTTGTTATTTGAAATCAGTAATAGCACTCTTAGTGTGGCGATTTATTTTATAAAGATTTTCAATTCTAAACTTTCGATAATTTTTCATTCGTAATGGAAATAACAGTTATATTTATATTTTGTGTTAGGGTGAGATTACATGACAGTGAATGTGAGTGTGTCGGCGGGACATGTGTCAAATTTCAACTCTACTGTCTTACACCTTACGTAACTAGCAAGAGTTATGTCACCAGGATGTCATGAGAAACTGTGAATCCCCCTAACTGGCAGGTGACGTATGTCTATGAGCGTCTGCTTTTGTAATAAGGCAGCCATAAAGGTAATAAGAGGATAATCAGTCCTAAAGTATATTTCAAGCATAGTTTTCTGTTCGTTTTCATTTCGTTTGGTTCGGTGGAACATTTTGCTAATACTTGCAGCATGAAACGACGTAGATGCATCTGCGAATGTTGATTGGAGTAAAGCAGTTGGAGTGCGAATATGATCATGAAAGATTAATCTGATTGGCTGTTCTTTTTGATCAAACAATGAGAGTATGCCCTGAAAGAAACGGCATTCAGGCAGTCGTGGACTAGCTGTCAGTCAAGGTCATGTTAGACGTGTCCGAGAAAATTATTTGTAAAAGATGAAGAAATTACTGTTATATCGCATTTGGTTTATATTGCTGCTCAAGCAGATGCAGTTACGGACAGTTCTGTGAAGTTTGGGAGATTCTGGAGTATTCGTTGTAGAGAAAACCACATGTGAAACTATCAGCCTTTGTAAAGAATTCTGTATGGCATGTTCAGTATGCATTTACAGAACATTTTTGGCTAGCATCTTCTTTTGAAGAATCCACAGCAAAGGACTGCGTGTGAAACTTGTTTCATAGCAGAGTATTGACTATACTAGTCTCGTAATATTTTGGGTTGGACTTACTGCTTTTCTGGCTGTCTAGCGTGTGATTTAAGCTCCATGAACTAGTAGTGGATTTGCTACTGACGTAAATGTAGGCTTGTTGAAACCATAACTAAAGACAATAAAAAACATTAGTATCGATTAGCGCACATTTTCAATGAAGGAATGAAGCATCCATTTTCGCCCGTTAGTACTAGAGATTTAGAGGTTTATTTTGTTACCTGGGTTACACAGACTTTGCAATCCTAAGTATGGACGATGGTTTTCTTCAACACTGCTTTTAACATTGTTTACATAATACCATTGAATGCAGAAACGGGTGGTGAACGAACGCTAACTGAGGTAGGTGGACATTATTATTGCAGGTTGCTTCACACAGGGCAATCGAACATAACGAAAAATCTGCCCCGCCGCAATCGGTGATGATTGGCCAGGAACTAGTACAAAATAAGAGTTTGGAAGAGCAGGAACTGTATATGAAAAAAGCAGTAGTGTTTAATTGAACACATAAAGTGTTTACACGCATGGGAAAGAAGGAATTGGAATGTAGGACTAAAGACACGTGTGCAATTGAACGTGCATCGAAAATACGACAACGAGTGGAATGAGGCAGCAGACTCGATAGGTGACATCACACTATGGCAGACCACCGCCCACTGTGGGGTGGTTGCAGCTGGAAGGGAAACGGGGACCCGTGTTTTGGCGTATGTGAAGTTGGGGGACGGACCCGCTGTATCGCCTCGCCGTGCAGATCACAAGGAAGAAAAAATAAGTGTCGTCGTACTTCTTTGTGTGTGTGTGAAAAAACTTTGCATCATGGTGGAAAGTAATCAGGACCTAGTATATGAAAAACTGAAGGTAGTTTAGGTAATGTAGACCATGAAGTTGATTTCATCAGTAGTGGTTTCAGTTTTGATGTGTCACAAACAGAGGATAGTGGTTTGCCAGATTCAATTCGTTCTAGTTATGGTATAGAAAATGAACAGAGCATGGTAGAAGCCACTGCTAAGTATAGGCCAGTCACTGTGACTGAAACAAAGCCAAAACCAATATCTGTTACTAGTGTTCCAATGGATAGTATTTCCGAAATGGTAACAAATATTTTGACACATGTAAAGGAAGTGGGATGTGATATGAACACGAAAATGAAAGAAATGAGGTCAGATCTTAATGGTAGAATAAGTGGAGTGGGTAACAAAATTAAATCTTCATTAAGTTTGGATATTTACGATAAAATAAATAAAATGGGTACTAAGCCTGATGCTAAAATGAGTAAATTAAGTTCAGAAATGAATGAACTGCATTCTGAATTTGACCAGGGATTTAGTAACTTGTCAGTTGAAATGGAATCTAAAATGGACAATAAAATGTCTGAGCTGAAGGGCTCTATAAAAAATGATATGACTTAGTTTAGTAATAACATTAAAAGTGACATTAATCAGGTCAGGCGAGAATGCAATGCTGCTATTGTAACGGTGAAAAGTGAATTACATTCCCGAACTGAACAAGTTGCTGAGGATACTGAACAAATTAAAGAGAAAATAAATTTAGAATTAAACCAAAGAGAAAATAAATTTAGAATTAAACCAAGTTAATGAACAGGTACACAAAACAGAGAGCTGCTGTGAGAAAAGCCACACTGTATTAGAAAATAAAATCAAAGAAGAAAAAGATGGGCCTGCAAAGTTTGGTATGCAAGTGGCTAGTAAAATTACTAACATAGAAACTAATATCCAACAATTCAGTACCAGTGTGAATGAGAAATTGTGTGAGCACGAGGGCAGACTAACCTGAGTAGAGCAAAATCTTAACAACGATAGTGGCTGTGTAGCAACTAATGGTGTAGTAGTATAATCATCTGAAATTGCATATGTAACTCATCAACAATTTTTGAAATTTGATCCAAATAAGAATGTTCACCCTAAGAATTTTGGAGTGACTATGAAGATGTGTTACCTAAAGTATGGAGAGACAAACGAAAGCAGCTAGAATCTGGGGGAATTTAGCTTCTGATAAATACGACAGTTTAACAGATTTCAAACAAGCCTTTTTCGATGAGGAAAAATGTTGGTCATGGGAAAAGTATGATCCAAAAAGAAAGGACATTAAAAGATTTGTACAGAAATGGATAACTACTTTGTGATATTTAAATGCCAAGGTTGAAGCAGAACAAATTATTATGGGGATCGAAAGCAAGTTGCCACTGTATTGTCGAAATAAGATCATTTCTGCTCCCAGGGATAACACTGACTGTTTTGTTCATTATTTGGAAACAGTTGAGAACCTCTTAAAAAAAGAAGAAAGTGCTAGGAAAGAATATAGGCCTCCCACTAGACCCAGTGAAAACCGAGCAGACATCAGTATAAACATGGTTTCAGTGCCGCCAGTGATCGGTTATAGAGGAAGGGGAAGAAAAGGGAAGTGCCAGTAGGAGCAGGTTCATTAACCCAGACCGGCATGCCCTCTGCAATCAGCTGAGAGACGATGACGCAATGGATGAGCGTCACCTGTCAGGTGGTAGAAACATCAGAGGCGATGGCGGATTACAGCAGTTAAACTGTTAGGAATCTGTGATGATGCTGACACTCGCAGATGTACATATTACTGAATAAACCATCTAGCAAAACCATTTGCAAAGAAGGCACCTACTAAACAGTATTTTGAAAATAATATTAACGAAAATAGAAGGGCTAAGGAGAGTGATGCTGCTAAACAATTTGTTTCTCTTGAAAAGGAAGTACCATTTTGTAAGAGTGAAAGTTCAGACAGATATCAGCAGAACCATTTTAAAGAGGAACTTATTTTAGAAAGTAAATACGTACATCAAGAGGTTGGGGTGGATCAGCACCGCAGAACAGATGAGGCAACCTGTAGATTGTAGAATTAATATTATGGAAATGCAGGAGAAAGAGGATGACTGGGTTGAGGAGTTTTTGAGTAATGTAAGTGAAGTTATTTCAGAAAGTGAAGATGAGGAATCAGGAGAGGAAGAAGAAGGGGATAATATAAATAGTTCTGTGAACACCACAGGAAGGGTTGTAGAAACAGAATATATATGAGGGGAAAAAAGAGGAAAAGAAGGAAATGCTTTTTTCATTATGACTAACTTAGTGAAAGAGGCTAGTAGTAGTAGAAATAAGGTGGAAAAGGAGTCAATAAATGTACAGTTAATTTCCACAGGAGGGGTAGGTTTTGACAGACAAGAGGTGGTGCACGATTTGCTAGACGGGCCTGAATGTAAATGTCTAAAAATAAATCCTGGACAACCTATAATTGAGGCAATGGTTTTTAACGAAAAAGTTAAGTGTCTTGTTGCCAGTGATTCTCAAGTACGTGCGGTGTCACAGGAATTTGTGAATGCTCTCCCTGAAAGAAAAGATGTAACTATTATGCCAGTGAGTGGATTAAACATTATTGCGGCCACTGGTAGAAGCGAAAAGGTAGTTAAGCAAGAGTTGATGATACCCATTACTCTAGGTGAGGGTCAGTTGGAACAGAGCTTATTGATTATTAAAGGACTTAATGATGAGATGCTGGTAGGTGCCGACTTTTTACAAAAATACGAAGGTGGATTAGATTTTGGAAGTTTGGTGGTGGTAATTATAGTACAGGGTGAAACCATAACTGTTCATTTCATTTGAGAAAGATTTTCTATTGCTCAAGATTTGCCAATACACCTTTGCAGGACAGCTAAATTAACTGAAGGCTATTATGAGTACGCCGAAGAGAGAGAAGTAGATCTATCAGAGGCAAGGGGGTGGCGTAATGCCTGTGATTTGAATGACAACATAATGGAGCAGCCATTAAGTAGCAGTAGCTACAGGCCTCAGAGGGCGTTGCACTCGATGCAATGCTAAGTATTTGACATACACTAGGTGCTGGAGTCATTGACAATACTATTTCTGTTTCTTTTCGTATTGTCAATCTTCTGCTTCTTCATTCAGAACTTTGACTATCATCTTTCTTTCTTTCCTATCAATGTAAATAGTGTCAGTAAATAGAGTTTGTGGAGTAGTACAAGGTATACAGAGAGAAAGTGTCCCAGTAGAAACTAAAAGCACTAACCAGAAAGACAGAGGAATGAAAGTCTTCTTTAATGTGACAATACAGTAATATGGCAAGAGATTTTAGAAGCTTTTGTGACTTGTAAAGATGTTGTAAGAGTAAGGTGTCAGAGGCAAGAGAGGACTGCCTGCCTAACGAGTAAAAAAGAATTTTTGTATTTGAGATGACTTGGAAGCCACAGAGAGGTTAGCTTAGGTGGATCCTAGTAATTTCAATAACTTGTATTCCTTAAATATTGTATACGAGAAGTGCAGAGCCACAGAAGTGGCATGGGTTATGCTCAAAATTTTCTACATGGACTTTTGGTATTCTTTGCCAATAACAATGTATTCCTTATGTAAATGTATGTCTAATGTGAGGACTTCACTAAAGCCACAGAAGCTGTCAAGAATGATCTGCAGTAAATTTATAAGGACTTTATGTAGAATAGATAATTTTGGTATATAGTAGTATGTAAGAGGTGTCTCAAATCTACTGAAGTCGACATAAGTAAATTTTAGTAATGCAATAAAATTGTTTTCTCTTTTAGTATGATGTAGATAGGAGGTGCTACAGGACTGCAGGATGTGGACTGAACTGTTTTCAGCGCTCAATAATTCTGTGTTTATTTATGTAATGAGTAATGATGTTTTTCAGAGCAGCAGATGGTGGCGGAGATAACTTGGCAGGATACTTTATGATGTTATATTTTGTTCTTTGTGTACAGTAGCTTATTTGTGTGAAGGCGAGCAGTGAATTTTGATTTTCTGAAAGAGGGATAAGAAAGAGCAAATTTGAATTAGCAATATTTGTAACAGTACCTTGCTTAAATTACGCACAGATTTTGAAAATATGATTTCAGTAGTAGTGCCAATTTTGGGAGCACTATTAAAATTTTTAAAAGCAGTTAATTCATTTTTCACTGAATTAATTAATACTAAATGTAACAAGATGTTAAATTGCAATGAAATATGAATTTGCCCGAGAAAGAATTTATTTGAGTAAATAAGAAGTAAAAATGGAGGACAGTAAAGTTTATATACATGATTGAGAATGGATGCTGAGATATACGTATATTACAGGTGCTGATGGAGAACCCGAGGTTGAGAGAGAGCTGGACGCTAAATATCCGTATCAGCCATTTTGTGATTCCAGCGTAAGTGCTTATGACCCATACTCATTTTACTTCATTAGTGAAAACACAGGAACACCCCTAAAAGTGTAAAGAATAGACGACGTAATGGGAAAAATATATATAGAGGGAAACATCCCCCGTGGGAAAAATATATATAAAAACAAAGACGCTGTAACTTACCAAACGAGAAAGCGTTGGTATGTTGATAGACACAACGAAAAACACACACACACACACACACACACACACACACACACACACAAATTCCAAGCTTTTGCAACCCAAGGTTGCTTCATCAGGAAAGAGGGAAGGAGAGGGAAGGCCGAAAGGATGTGGATTTTAAGGGAGAGAGTAAGGAGTCATTCCGATCCCGGGAGCGGAAAGAGTTACCTTAGGGGAAAAAAAGGACAGGTATACACTTACTACGAGTATACAAAGACAATGGGGAAGGTGACATATACACTGATTTACCAAAGTCTTTATTAGCAAGTTCTCCAATGTGATATGTACGGTAGGCAATAATGTCTCTGTCTACAAAACTTTCAAGGCCACCGACAGACGGAACTCCGGTACCACCTCGTACAATGGCTACAGTGAGCCAACCGTTACCATGAGTAAAGGTATCGTTAATGTCAATACTATAATTAAGTTTACAACCACAAAATACACATTGTCCATCGACAAGTGCTGTAGCGGCGATATTCTTCACAGTATTCCTCTTCTTGTCTGCGGCTGATGTGGAAAACTCCATGTTCTCGATTGTTTTAAAAATTGTGTGTCTGGAACGACGACGAATTCTCCTGTAAGGCATCGTGGCGGTGTTCATGCAGTTGCGCGCGCGCGCGCGCGCCCACACACACACACACACACACACACACACACACACACACACACACACATCCATCCGCACATATACAGACACAGGCAGACATATGTAAATGCAAAGAGGCTGGGCAGAGATGTCAGTCGAGGCGGAAGTACAGAGGCAAAGATGATGTTGAATGACAGGTGAGGTACGAGCGGCGGCATCTTGAAATTAGCGGAGGTTGAGGCCTGGTGAGTAACGGGAAGAGAGAATATATTGAAGGGCAAGTTCCCATCTCCGGAGTTCGGATAGGTTAGTGTTAGTGGGAAGTATCCAGATAACCCGGATGGTGTAACACTGTGCCAAGATGTGCTGGCCGTGCACCAAGGCATGTTTAGCCACAGGGTGATCCTCATTACCAACAAACACTGTCTGCCTGTGTCCGTTCGTGCTAATGGACAGTTTGTTGCTGGTCAATCCCACATAGAAGGCTTCACAGTGTAGGCATGTCAGTTGGTAAAGCACGTGGATGCTTTCACACGTGGCTCTGCCTTTGATCGTGTACACCTTCCGGGTTACAGGACTGGAGTAGGTGGTGGTGGTGGTGGTGGTGGTGCATGGGACAGGTCTTACACCGAGGGTTGTTACAAGGGTAGGAGCCAGAGGGTAGGGAAGGTGGTTTGGGGATTTCATAGGGATGAACCAAGAGGTTACGAAGGTTAGGTGGACGGCGGAAAGACACTCTTGGTGGAGTAGGGAGGATTTCCTGAAGGATGGATCTCAGTTCAGGGCAGAATTTGAGGAATTCGTATCGCTGCTGGAGAACCACATTCAGAGTCTGATCCAGTCTCGGAAAGTATCCTGTCACAAGTGGGGCACTCTTGGGTTTCTTCTATGGGAGGTTCTGGGTTTGAGGGGATGAGGAAGTGGCTCTAGCTATTTGCTTCTGTACCAGGTCGGGAGGGTAGCTGTGGGATGCGAAAGCTGTTTTCAGGTTATTGGTGTAATGGTTCAGGAATTCAGGACTGGAGCAGATTCATTTGCCACGAAGACCTAAGCTGTAGGGAAGGGACCGTTTGATATGGAATGGGTGGCAGCTGTCATATATTATTCCTCAATGGTTTGAGAATTTAAAGAATTTAGAAAAAAAATTGTAATATGAAAATTTTGAAGGTTGAATTTGGTTGTAGTCATTCTTTGAATAAGAAAGTATTAAATTGTAAAGAAGCCGGTACGAAAACTAGATGTTTTATTTGTTTTCAGCTGATGAAAAATAATTTTCTTTTTTTGTAAAATTAATTTCCTGTACGTCATCAAGCCCTAGCCATTAACAGTTGATGTAAATAGATATCTCTTGCTGTGATGTGGTATAATTTAAATAATTTGATCAAATGAAAAAGAATTTTTTGGAAAAAACAGTTTAATGAAAAGTGTCAGTGTAATGAATGAAAAACATTACAGCAAAAAATTGTAAGAAACATAAAAATATGATCAAGAAAATTTTTAGTTTCTAAGGGGGTGTGTAGCGTTGCAGCTATTGCGCGACTGCAGATTTTTGCAGTAAGTTTGTTACTTTATGGCAGGCTGTTTTTGGAAGCCTGCAGTATAGTAGCATTCGGAGGCAGCCAGCATGTGGCCTGCTGTATGCGCCGTAGCCGCACCTGTCGCTAAAGCGGACCGTGGTGTGTACTAAAATCACTTATTCACCTCACCTAAGAAACTAAATAACTACATTAAATATTAGCTGTTTGATTCGAAATTTGCTACACGACCTTTTATTATTCAGACGAACTCTATCAAAATTTGATACTGCTATCTATAATAGTTTCGGAGATATACAAAAACTATTAAAAAAGTACTTACCTGAAACTTAAGAAAGTAAATTCAGATAGTAACAAGAACAGTTTATATTTATTTTGTTATTTGAAAACAGTAATAGCACTCTTAGTGTGCCAATTTATTTTATAAAGATTTTCAATTCTAAACTTTCGAAAATTTTTCATTCGTAATGGAAATAACAGTTATATTTATATTTTGTGTTAGGGTGAGAGTACATGAGAGTGAATGTGAGAGTGTAGGTGGGACATATGTCAAATTTCAATTCTATACTGTATTACACCTTACATAACTAGCAAGAGTTACGTCACCAGGATGTCATGAGAAACTGTGAATCCCCGTAACTGGTGGGTGATGTATGTCTACGAGCGTTTGATTTTGCAATAAGGCAGCCAGAAAGGTAATAAGAGGAGAATCAGTTCTAAAGTATATTTCAAGCATAGTTTACTGTTAGTTTTCATTTCATTTGGTTCAGTGGAACATTTTGCTAATACTTGCAGCATGAAATGACATAGATGCATCTGCGAGTGTTCACTGGAGTAAAGCAGTTTGAGCGCAAATATGATAATGAAAGATTAATCTGATTGGCTGTTCGTTTTGATCAACCAATGAGACTAAAGTCTTTCCCACACATTGGGATGAGTTATATGCCCTGAAAGAAACAGCATTCATGCTGTCGTGGACTAGCTGTCAGTCGAGGTCATGTTAGATGTGTCCGAGAAAATTATTTGTAAAAGATGAAGAAATGACTTATATTGCATTTGGTTTATATCGCTGTTCAAGCAGATGCAGTTACGGACAGTTCTGTGAAGTTTGGGAGATTCTGGAGTGTTTGTCGTAGAGAAAACCACATGTGAAACTATCAGCCTTTGTAAAGGATTCTGCGTGGCATGTTCAGTATGCATTTACAGAACATTTTTGGCGAGCATCTTCTTTTGAAGAAACCACAGAAAAGGACCGAGTGTGAAACTCATTCCATAGCAGAGTATTGACTGTACTAATCTCGTAATATTTTGGGTTGGACTTAGTGCTTTTCTGGCTGTTGTAATGGTACTTGAATTACATAACCATTACGGCACCTCAACTCAACCTCTCAATATCAGCAATATTCTACTGTGTTTCTATAGAATAGTTAACATATTTCTGAGACAACATTCAGATTTGATTTCATTAATGTAGAGGTACTTTGATACATCGATATGTTTGTGTTGCAATGATATTATTCTTATGTGTATTCTTTCTTTTGTCACTATGATCTTTGTTGTACTTGTAACTCTGATTTTTGGGCGCGTAAGCGATTATTAGTTAGTTGTTAGAGTGTTGGACCTTGAAAAAGTCAAGTCTTAGACAACATGTTGGAAAGACGCATATTGTAGTCAGCTTATAATATGTGAACTTTAACAGTGAGGAAGATTTTTCGAGTATGTTTTGTATTGTGAAGTGATGTTTTGTGTGTTACGTGATATTGCGGCAAAAGTAATAAAAAAGAAGTGTAACTTAAATTCGGAGTGCTGATTACTTTTTTACATCACCATTGTGCAAACTTTCAAAGGTTTAATCTTCAAGAATGGTTTGTGAAACACATCTATAAAACTTTTGAATATAGCAGAATAAAACCTAGGCCTCTTTGCATGCGAGCTTGGAATCATCACCACCTAGATTTTTGACGATTGAGCCATGATTTTACAACCAGATCAGCGTGGAAAACACAAAAAGATGAGTGCCTAGTTTATTCATTATTACATGAAATGACTTTATTAACTGTGCTTTAATGACACCTGGCACATAATAACTTTTTTGTTGCCTGAAAATGCAGTATTTAGCAGTGTGAGCAGCACCACAATCATTATTAAATTTTGACCTTTGTTGTGGTAGGGTTGTTAGACTGTCTAGCGTGTGATATAAGCTGCATGAACTAGTAGTGGATTTGCTATCGACGTAAATGTGGGCTTGTTGACACCATAACTAAAAGACAATAAAAACATTAGTATCGATAATCGGACATTTTCAATGAAGGAATGAAGCATCCATTTTTGCCTGTTAGTACTAGAGATTTACAAGTTTATTTTTTTTTTTTTTACCCGAGTTACGCGGACTTTGCAATCGTAAGTATGGACGATGGTTTTCTTCAACACTGCTTTTACCATTGTCTACATAATACCATCGAATGCAGAGCAACAGGTGGTGAATGAACGCTATACTGAGGTAGGTGGACATTATTTCTGCAGCTTGCTTCACACAGTGCAATCAAACATAGTGACGAACCACCCCGCCGCATGCTCTACAAAAAAACTGAGGCTTCATCGAGACAAAGGAGCCCCATCAACTTGCGTACATATGAGGTACCAGGGTGAATAAGGTTTGCTGCCATCCTTAGCCTGGTGTTCCTTCCATGGTGTGACCAGGGAGGAGAACAATTTAGGATCATACTTCCTGGCATTGTACTGAGACGTGGAACACTTAGAGACTGATGGCATTTTATCACCAGATTTTAATGATGTCCACCCAAAATCCTGTATCATTTCAGTGATACTCTCTCTGCTATTTTGCGATAATACAAAACATGCTGCCCTTCTTTGAACTTTTTCGATGTACTCTGATAAAACCTATCTTGTGAGGATCCCACACCATGGACAAACGTATTCTAAGCAGTCTCCTTAGTAGATCTGTTACATTTTCTAAATGTCCTGCAAATAAAACGCAGTCTTTTGTTAGCCTTTCCCACAACATTTTCTATGTATTCCTTCCAACTTAAGTTGTCGTAATTGTAATTCCTCGGTATTTAGTTGAATTTACAGCCTTTAGATTTGACTGATTTATTGTGTAACCGAAGTTTAATGGATTACTTTTAGCATTCATGTGGATGACCTCACACTTTTCATTATTTAGAGTCAATTGCCAATTATAGCACCATACAAATATCTTTCCTAAATCATTTTGCAATTTGTTTTGATCTTCTGATGACTTTATTAGCCGATAAACGACAGCGTCATCTGAAAAAAACCTAAGATGGCTGCTCAGAATGCCTCCCAAATTGTTTATATAGATAAGGAATAGCAAAGGGCCTGTAACACTACCTTCAGAAATGCCAGAAATCACTTCTGTTTTACTCGATGACGTTCCGTCAGTTACGGTGAACTGTGACCCCTCTGACAGGAAATGACGAATCCAGTCATGTTACTGAGGTAATATTCCATAAGCATGCAATTTCACTACAAGCTGCTTGTGTAGTACAGTGTCAAAAGCCTCCTGGAAATGCAGAAATAAGGAATCAATCTGAAATCCCTTGCCAAGAGCACACAACACTTCGTGTGTGTGTAAAGAGCTAGTTGTGTTTCACAAGAACAATGTCTCATAAATCCATGTTGACTGTTCGTCAATAGACCGTTTCCTTCACGGTAATTCATAATGTTTGACCACAATGTATGTTCCAAAATCCTGCTGCATATTGACATTAATGATTTGGGCCTGTAATTTAGTGTATTACTCCAACTACCTTTCTTGAATATTGGCGTGACCTGTGCAACTTTCCAGGCTTTGGGTATGTATCTTTTGTTGAGCAAATGGTTGTATATGATCGTTAAGTATGGAGCTATTGCATCAGCATACTCTCAAAGTAACCTAAATGGTATACAGTCTGGACCAGAAGACTTGCTTTTATTAAGTGATTTAAGTTGCTTCACTACTCTGAGGATATTTACTTCTACATTACTCACGTTGGCAGCCGTTCTTGACTCAAATTCTGGAATATTTATTTCATCTCTCTCTCTTTAAGGCATTTCGGAAGCCTGTGTTTAGTAACTCTGCTCTGGCAGCACTGTGATATGTGATGTGTGGTCTTCGATAGTATCTCCATTGCTATTGCACAGAGAAGGCATTGATTGTGTCTTGCCGCTAGCATACTTCACATATGATCAGAATCTCTCTAGATTTTCTGCCAGGTTTTGAGACAAAGTTTCACTGTGGAAACTACTGTAAGCATCTCACACTGAAGTCTACGTTAAATTTCGAGCTTCTGTACAAGATCGCCAATCTTGGGGATTTTAAATTTGGCAGGTTTGTTTCGTTGTTTTTGCAAACAGTTTTCTTACCAGTTTTGTGTACCAAGGAGGATAAGTTCTGTCGTTTGTTAATTTATTTGGTGTAAATCTCTCAATTACTGTTGATATTATTTCTTTTAATTCAAGCCACATTTGGTCTACGCTTATATTGTTAATTTGGAAGGAGTGGAAACTGTCTCTCAGGAAGGCTTCAAGTGAATTTTTATCTGCTTTTTTGAATAATTATATTTTTCATATATTTTTGGAGGATTTGGGGGTTACAATATTCAATCTCGTTACGACAACCCTGTGTTCACTAATCCCTGTATCTGTTTTGATGCTCATTAACTCAGGATTACTTGTTGTTAGGAGATCAAGTGTGTTTTCAAAACCATTTACTATTAAAGTGGGGTAATGAACCAACAGCTCAAAATAATTTTCAGAGAATGTGTTTAACACAATTTCGGATGATGTTTTATGCGTACCTCTGGAATTAAATATCTATTTTGCGAAGATATTGAGGATACATTAAAGTGACCACCAACTATAATCGTATGAGTTGGGTATGTGTTTGAAATCAAACTTTAGTTTTCTTTGAACCTTTCAGTAATTCTATTGTCTGAATTGGGAGGTCGGTAAAAGGATCCAATTATTACTTTATTCCAGATGCCAAAAATGATCTTTGCCCATACTCATACTAACTCACAGGAACTATCTACTTCAATTTTACGACAAGATAAACTACTTGTAACAGCAACAAACGTGCCACTGCCAACTACGTTCAGCCTATCCTTTTGGAACACCATTAGGTTCTTTGCAAAAATTTTGGCTGAGCTTATCTCCGGTTTTAGCCAGCTTTCAGTGCCTGTAATGATTTGAGCACCAGTGCTTCCTACTAGCACCTGGAGCTCTGGAAGTTTCCCAACACAGCTATAACAATTTACAACTGTTATACCGATGGTTCCTGATCTACATTCTTCCTGTGTTTGGCCTTCACCCTTTGTGACTGAAGCCCTTTGTGTGTTTTCCCAAGAACCTCTAACCTAAAAAACTGCCCAGTGCACACCACACAGCCCCTGTTACCCGTGCAGCTGCTTCCTGTGTATAGTGGACTCCTGAACTGGTCAGCGGCAACCACCCTTTGGCGCAAGTCAAGGAATCTGCAGCCTACATGGTCGCAGAACTGCCCGAGCCTCTGTTTCAGACCCTCCACTTACCTCTGTACCAGAGGTCTGCACTCAGTCCTGTCGACTATGCTGTAAATAGTCAGCGCTACTTTCATCTTGCAAGCAAGACTGACAGCCTTTACCACTTCTGTTAGCTGCTTGAAACCAGATAGAATCTCTTCTGATTCAAAGTGACCCACAGCATTGGTACTGACGTGAGCCACCACCTTCAGCTGGCTGCCCCTGTGCTCTTCATGGCATCTGGGAGGACCCGTTCCATGTCTGGAATGACTCCACCCAGTATGCACACAGAGTGCACACCGGCTTTGTAACTACCACACATCCCACACAAGTGCAGGAGAATGTCTCCCATACCATAACACTGCTTCCACCAGCCAGCATCCACGGCCCACTCCACATTTCGTGCTGCCGTTCACCTCAATGACAGTGTCTGTGGAGATGACCATCAACCTAGTGTATCAAAAATGTGATGCACCTTAAGAGCCAACATGTTTCCATTTATTGAAGATCGAATCCCAATGGTCCCATGCCCACTGTTATTTTAACTGATGATGTCATTGAGTCAACAAAATAACACATAAGAGTGGTATGCTGCAAAGCTCCATGTTCAACAATGTACAATAATCGGTGTGCTCTGAAACACTGGTGCATGCACCAACACAGTGATCTTTTGGCAGAGGTGCTACAGACCATCATCTATCCTACTTTACAGAAGAGAAATCTCCGAACGACATGTTCTTAGTGCCTAGAGGTAATTTCACTGTCCTCCTCCCTCTATCCGTAGATGCTCAGAACAGTAGCACATTAACATTTGACCACTTTCACCATTTTCAAGATACTTGTTCACAAGCTCTGCGTAATAAAAATCTGCCCTTTGTCAAAGCCACTTTGGATTTTCCCCATTTGCAGCGCATATCTTCACTAAGATGAACCCCATCCACGTCTACTCCACTTGAATACTTTGTTACCATGTCACATGGTTGCAAAGCCATCAGGCGGCATCCGTTGCGGTGATCAGTGGCCCTAATGTTTTGATTATCAGTGTGGTTGCATATCAATAGTCACTGAAGTAACAAAGAACACAGAGCTGCTCTTTACATATGTCGATTATAGTTTCTGGTTTGTGCTCCTGTTAATTTACTCAATATTAACAATACAGTACGTATTGTAGAATTGTGCCTCCAGATATGCTAGAAGCACAAAATATGCGTAAAACATATTAAAAGGCCATACAGCATTGTAGCCTGCAGCTGCCTGCTAAAGCTTTGGAAAGGGCTGCTATGTTCAATAAATTAATCCTCATTTTATCATGGAGAAGTATTATTATGGTCTTAATAAAGTAGGCTGGATTAAGTAGGCCAAATGATACGGAAGTCGGATAGTATCAAGCTGGATAGTTGAGTGTCTGCTGTGCAATGAAGAAATGTAATCCCATACGATGATTTTTCTGATGCCCTTTCCACAGCTCTCTTATGATTACTTCGTTTGCAAAGAATTAGGTGAACTACCTAAAACATACTCATCGTGTAATTACTTTGCAACTGTCTGGTTCGACCCATCACCATTTGGCTAATCGTGATGCCCACAACTGCTTTGAGTTGGGGAAATGAATAACTATATTTTAGTTTGACAGCCGCTATAATTAGACTGGTCACACCATATGTTTCAATATGTTTCAATATGCAGTGGATGTCATGCAAAACATTCATTGTGCAACCATGGAAACCTAACTTGGGAAACAAAACCACTTAAAGTGATCAGGAAGCCAAAGGTTAGTTTGACCACCATAGTGGGTTTACTGGACATGGTCCTATTGGAGGTTTTACACTGACTTTTGAACTAGCTGAAACAACCACTTATAGACGGAGCAACAGTTTAATATCGACTCCAAACCACAGTGCAATTTAACATTTCACATATTAACAAGTCGCTATCAGAGGTTGAGAAAGTGTTAAAGTGGCAAAAAATCCTGGAATCAAACCCAGAAGCTTTGGATTTGTAGCCTGGCACTTGCCCCCTAAGCCATTTGTTTCACATAAGAACATGATTTTAAGTAGAATGAGATCAGAATCTTATCTGTATGATGATAACATTGTTTAGAAAAGCATAACTGTAACGTATCCTAAGTCTCTTATGTTTTGATAGTCGATATGGTCATACTGTGAATGGACAAACAATATAAAAAGAACAACACTTTACAATATTTCTCAGAATTTCTGTACTGAATATAAATGAGGCATAGCATCTAGTTAAGCACCCTCACAAAGTGAATAACAGCAATATAAGCCAATAATAAAATTATTATTTTTTTGCTTACTTTCATTTTCTTTGGGATCCCAACCAAGCCTCTGACCAACCCTGGCCATTAACTTGCGTCCATATGCCTTGAAAAGATCTTCATAATCTGTGTGAGAAAGTAGGATTGACAATTTGCTTAAGCAGTTGCTGATGCTAGACCATACAGTGTAATTGTCTTCATCACTGAATGCTTCCATTAGCTTCAAAACTTCTACTGTTGGAGTCTGTCCAGCTTGAACCTGTTGAGAAGCAGATTATTGAACTCAATAAAAGTAGCTGATGGTCCATTTGTTTTAATGTATGCACTCCTGGACCAAAGAATGTAATGAAAAACATATTCACTGTCACAACTGTAAGAACAAATACAAATTAATGATGTCAAACCCAATTACTCTGTTCACAAAACAAATTTCAAAATTACTGATTATTAAGACTACTTAATTATAGCCTGATTACAATTGTTAACTGAAAGTTCACAACTTGGAACAAAATTCTCTCAATCACAGCACACTGTCCACATTCCACCACAACATAGCACTTTGTGGGGATGTAAAACCACTGGCTCTAACCCCTCCCCCCATAATATCTCCACCCTACCACAGCAAGAACAACTCTATCTTTGCCAGATCAGTTCTCTGTAGTACATGCTCAATGTTACACGTTTTGTATATATGGTGCGAGAATAGAAGTATTCACAGTAAGTGATGGGAGTGCAAGTGATTATTTATCATTGTAATTACCATGTCCACTCCCCACTACCTACAACTTCATTTGCTGTGTTAGAATAGTGTTTAACAGCTATAATGCTGGATTGTACCCACTGCTATTTCTGATGGAAAAACTTAAAATGACACTGGATGACAGTGGGCAACTATAACCACTGGCTACAGTTTGGGGAGGAGGAGCAGGGTGAACGAGGGGGTGAAAAGGGGAGGAAGAGAGAGAACGAGGGGCTGAAGAGGGGATGAGGAGGAGGAGGAGGAGGAGGAGGAGGAGGAGGAGGAGGAAGGGGCAGTAAAATAAGTAGTAACCTACCACTCATATGAAGTGGCCCTCAGCACATCTCACAGCTTGCGCAGTAACTAGTAATGGCCTGCTGAGATTTCCTTAATGTGAAACACGCAAAAAAGTTTCCCCGAGCGAACTAATATATATCACTTCTTCTTGAAATAAGATACATTATTTTTCTTTCATAAAAGTTGGCAACCCCAGTCACGGTTCATGTACAATGAAAAGGCTGAAAAAGACTGTAGGTGAAACTACTCGAACCTGGAGAGTGAGTGAATAACACTAACATAGTTTACGTGGCTGCAGACGGTAATTTCATCTGGTTAGTGTTGGTGGGAAGAATCCAGATGGCATAGGCAGAGAAACAGCCACCAGTATGACACATGTTGGGCAACATACTCAGCAAGTAGATAGTCCAAGTGTTTCACAGCTACAGTTTGTTAGATGTTATGCCCATGTAGAAAGCAGCACATTTGTTGCAGCTTAGTTTGTAGAATCACATGTTTGCTTTCACAGGTAGCCCTGCCTTTGACAGGGTAGGAGGTGCTTGTTGCAGGACTGGAGTAGCTGGTAGTATGTATGTGACAGGTCTGGCATCTACATCTATTGCAGGAATATGAGTGAGGAGCAAAGGGGTAGAGCATGGATAGACAACGATACTGCATACACCAGATGGAGAGCAGAATACCACTGTGGGACATGTGGGGAGTATAATGAGGAGGATATTTCTCATTTCAGGGCACAGCAAGAGGTAATTGAAACTCTGGCAGAGAATGTGATTCAGTTTCTCCAGTCCTGGGTGGCACTGAGACAAGACAAAGGTGCTCCCCTTTGTGGCTGGATAGTGAGTATGTGAGTGGATGATGTGAGACTGGAGTGACAAGACACAGGGTATCTGGTTCCAGAAAAGGTTGCAAGGGTAATTTGGGTCTGTAAAGGTCTCAGTGAGACCTCTCTGCATATTTGAAGATGGACAGCTTGTCACTACAGATGCAATGACCATGGATGGCTAGGCTGTGTGAAAAGGACTTCTCAGTGTGGAATGAGTGGCAGCTGTCTAAGTGGAGGTATTGATGTTGGTTGGTAGATTTGATGCAGATGGAGGCACTGATATATCCATTGCCGAGGTGGAAACTTGTTGGGCTGTGGAGGACCAGGTGAAGTGAATGGGGAGAAGGTCCTGAGGTTCTGGAAGAATGCAGATTAGGGTGCTCCCACCCTTGGTACAAAGCATAGAGGTGTCATCAATGAATCTGAAGCTGAAGAGGGGTTTGGGATTCCAGGTTGTTACAAAGGATTCCTCTAGATTGCCCACAGCCATGAACCTGTCCTCTAAAACTTTATTTCTTGTGCAGCAATGAACCCAACAAGTTAGTTGATTTTTAGTGCAGTTTTATTCCAATCTGCAAGAGTTTGACATTTGTACTTTTGAATTTATTAAAGTGAAGTGCTATAATCCACAAAAAATATTGTGTTCGTCATTTGGTGGAGAGCATGGAGGAGTTCTTATAAGCAAAAAGTTTCAGGCACTGTAACTACAGCAAACAAATTATTGTCACCCCATGCCAGCTTAGCAATCAAAACTCAAGTAACAGCTACAGAAGTTTCTTCACAATTCCACTGAAGTTTGTAACATCTTCCTTAATTTATCTCAAGTAAAATACTAAATAGCTGATTTTAGTTGCATTCGTAGGACCATTTGTATGTGACCATTACAACACGCACAATAAAACAGGATTTTTGGTGCCTAGAAAAAATTCCTCAAGACTTTTTATCAACAGATTGTTGTAGAACAGTGCCCTTGAAGTACCCCTGGCTGTGCTCCAGACTGTTTTTGCAGGTGATACCAGTGCCACATAACATGAATCATTGAGCTGCCAATTCAAGGAGGGCAAATTGACGCTGATGATTTGGAAACAAGACAGCTAGGTTTTTAGCACCCATACTGGAATTTCTGATGAAACAAGTGTGATTAAAAATGTACCATAGTAGTTAATATCTCTCTCTCTCTCTCTCTCTCTCTCTCTCTCTCTCACACACACACACACACACACACACACACACACACACACACACACACACACAACTGAAATCATTTTTAATGTCAGTCTGAAAACTTACAATATTCCATGACATGATATAATACAGTTTGACACAAAAATGTGGCTGAGTGATCACTGGAGTAAAGGTCAGCCATTCTGCAACACATTAACACCTTCGTAAAAGCATAGGGTGGATTCTTGACACTAAGCAAAATTTTAGCACACTAGCGACAACCTAAAATAAAGAGAATGCCCTCACTTAAATTGTACAGGTCACCGCAGAAACGGGATGGTTCAAGAAAATTGGCAAAATTAATTAAGAGCATCATAGCTTTCTTTCACGATATGTGCACATTCCTAAGCAGGAATGGAACAAATCTGGTTATCTGAAATGTAGAGCAGACTACTGCAGGAAACCCGGTGGTTTCACAAATGGTATAAGTCAGCGACTGGCCTCTTTTCTGCATTAAAGTAACCAAAGGGCATGCACCCAACGGTCAATAAAGTGAGTTCCAGGAAAATGGAGGATAAATTGGATTTAATACAAAATTTACAGGAAAAGATTGTTTCATTAGAAGTAAATTATAAGCGTAATGAAAGTGATTATTGCAGAAACATTATCAAGAAGAATAAATTAAAGATATACAACATGTCAACTAGGTTGGAAAGACTGTACCAAGCCATAAGATAGGATAATCATTTGGGCTAGTACTAAACTCACTGTTAAGAAAGGATTGCACCCTACGCTTGCATACAGTTCATCAGTGGTTACGACCATCATTTTTTTTATATACTAAAATGGTGTAAGGGAATACTAACACACATTTGACACACTAAATTATTCACTTATAAAGACTAACGGATCTCGAACAAATAAAATTAAGATGATCAAGGTCAGAGAGTGAAATCTTAAGAAAATGTCGTTAATAGTGACAATACAAAGGCAGAAATTAGTAAGACAGCATTTGCTTGTCTATATGGTCTAGGTAAGAACCAAGTTGAGCAGTTGTATAATTTGCTCTATGACGGAGAATCCCTGAAAGACTAAGGGGATTGAATGCAAACTGGAATGCTGTACCATGAGAAAAAATACATCTGATGCAGGAGGTTCACTTTGTAATATTTACTTTAAGACTTAAAATAGCTCTCTATTAACCAATAGTACTGGGTACGCAAAGCAAGTCTGTCTTGTTTCTTCAATGTTATGCTATTTCATCTTACCCTAACTTTGGTTAAACTTGATTCTGCTGTTTATTGGTTTACATAGATACTTTATATCATGTTCCATTTTATTGTAACGTATGATTTTATTATACTCGAAATTAGCAACACACTATTACACAGTGCCTTACATTTCTTTCTATGGGAAAAACAAGATTTACGAGCTACAAAGTGCGAAATTTAGGGTACGTCATTTGCAGACTTTATATCATTCTAATTCAGACTTTTTCCAACAATACCTGCTGAAAATACATGTGTTTCAATACATTCTTATAGCAGGACAGATACTCCATTGCAGATAAGAGATAGGTCGAGATGTGATTAAAGAATATTCTGGAAACATGTTTGATACATAAGGCTTGAAACATGCGCAATTGAACTTTTTGTCTGGCATGGTCAAATTTGGAGATAAGTGATCTGTTGTGTTAAAGCTGTGGATTTAGAAAACCCCAGTAGTCAAGATTGCAAATTTGATTTTATTGATTACTAGTTTTGGCTTACCTACAAGCCATCTTCAGATCTGTAACATAGAAGATTGTATCTAAGAAGTACAAAACGTGAATTGTTAATATGCAAGTTCTATCACAAAATACATACCTTAAAAAAATACACTGGTTAGTGTACAACTGCCAAATAGTAGGAAAGTTGATCAAAATTTGTGTGAACATGTACAATCCAATGTGACGATGATGTAAATTACCCTAGAAACATATTTAAATCAAGAAAATACTAATATAGCACAGGAATGCACAGCAAGGAAATATACGTTTGGAGTACAACTCTTTCCCAGAATAGAAGGCCATTGTAAGTAATGCACACTGGCAGAATCGGACAGTTTTCACATGTGGACACAGAGAGCATACTTGTCACATTACGTTATTCTAAAGAGACGTCATGAACAGTGATTGTTATGGACTCCATATAACGAGAAGCCTATTCCATACTAAAACAAGTACTGTGCAACTTCCTTGGTAAACATAATCATCATACATCACTCATGTCACAAATCACAGCACAGGGTCTTCCAGGTCTACCATGGCTTAAGTCGTGGGTGACGCATGATGTTTAAACATCTCTTTTTACAGAGTCCATTACATCATGATGTCACTTTAGAGTAAGGTAATGTGGCAAGCATTATCTCACTGTCCACAAGTGAAAACTGTCTTCTATTCTGGGTAAGAGTTGTGCGCCAAATGTATATTTCCTTGCTAAGCATACTTGTAGAATAATATTATAGTCACAATTTAAATATTTTTAGGATAATATACATCACCATTCCAATGGATTGAATAACAAACAATCCTCCTCAAATGAGTTTGACAATGTGTCCCACTATTTGGCGGTTGTACATTAATCATAGTATTTTTTTATGGTATATATTGTGTGATGGAACATAACACTGAACATTTTTGTTCTTATATGCAACTTTCTATATTACAGATCTGAAGATGGCTTTTAGTTTAGCTGAAACTAGTAATCAATAAAATTACATTTGCGATCTTTATTATTACAGGCTAAAAATATAAAAATTACATTCCTTGACTTCCTCCGTTTCTGCAATGACCGATTCAATTTGTTTCTACCCTCTCATCAAAGTATGAAAAGTGAGGGGGGGGAGTCCTCCACCACAGTATAAAACCATGAGTTAACACGCTAAAAAAAAAAATCTTGACATGTTCTACATCCACAAGGATCTCCTCAGCACGGATCTATGGAACGAAAAAACTAATTTAATCTAATCTAATGTTCAATTTGGAAGCAGGTCAGGCCCAGTACACCCTGTCAACGTGATCAGTATGATGCATGCCATACAGTTAGGTTCACCAACCATAGCCTATTGTCCTTTACTGTCAGGCTCTCCACTTGTCACAATTTCTGGGCACTCTGACTGAATAGAGCAATGACAGTATGCAAGGGAATGGAATATCTAGTCACATCGAGATTCCTGCACGTCTCTCTCACAGCATGGTCTGGTTTATCATTTTCTCAGATCTACTCAGGTTCTGCTACCCAGCAGAATGATACATGCTTCCCCTGCTGTCAGAGCAGTAGCACTTTGCACTTTACTGTTTATATCACTTACTCTGCTGAATACTTTTGCTGTAATGAATGTTGGGCACTCTGAGAAACAGAACAGATGACAAACTTTTTGCTTTGGTGATGTCTCATCTGCCACCTTCAGGATCACATGCAATTCTACACTAAATACGCTGCTCTGATATGGAAGACAGATCCTGAATGTATGGTTGGGCAAGTAAGTGAAACGCCAACAGAGCCCCCTGTGCTTCTAAATATCAGTGCATACTACATTAAAATTGTGATACCCCTCAAAATGTTATTTTTATAATGATTTAATAGTTAAATTTTGGATGCATTTCTTCTCAAAACCTAAAATAATTCTGAGACTCTCAAAATGCTAAGGTAGATACCTGTTCCAGTTTTTGCGTGAGCTTCAAAATCAGCAACGCTCATTTCTAGAAGGCGTGAATGCAAAAATCCCTTGTTGCTCACAGTCATCAACTGTTCCACTGATAGGTGAACAACAATATGGTATGCTATCATCTGTAGCACTGATGTTTTACAGACTATCACACTATGGGCAGTCAGCATCTGCTGGTTAAGTGGCAGCTCACTGAATTCAGCTCAGAGGATCAGAACAGGGCAGATTCTAAAAATTCTTCCCAATAGTGCACCATGTCGAACATTTCTAAATAGAGTCTTGCATGCCCATATATCACACATTCAAACATCAAGCCAAGATAGCATGAAGGTTCCGTAAAATTGGAGCTGATACATTCAGTATGCTCCGTATCACTTATGGCTACTCATTTTAAAACATTTAGTGCTTCTGGGATATGCTTTCACATCCTGACAATTTGGCAACAAAATAATATAGTATCAAGTATGAGGTTCAGGAATCTCACTCTTTATTTAAAATTAAAAACCGTGAGCCTCATTCTCAAGTTCATGGAAGTTATAAACACACAAGAATGCTTAAAGATAACACATATTTCTCAGTTAAAAAATTTAAACATTTCTTCCCTGTCTACATCTCCAACCTTTTAAATGTCAGCAGCAAATGACAGGTGGTTGTTGCAAAACTGGAGGAGGAATAAGAGACAGAAGTCATTCACAAACAAATATCCCACAACAGGACAACAGGAAGACTTATTGTCAACATTATACTATTAATTGCTGTGACAAAGGCAAGGTACAATTGAAACATACTTTGAGGGGAAACCATTCTCTAGTTCAAAGCAGCCAGAGAGGACTTTGTCAACTCAATATTTAAAATAATGTTGGGAGAGGAAAGATCATACAAATATGGCAATAAATCCTTGTAAGGCCAATTCATGGCCTTCTTGATCAAAAAAGCCTGTTGCACAATTGCTTCCAGTACGACCAAGCTACCAAAGGTTGAGTTTTCTCTCCTGAAACCATTCTGAAGGAGACTGACAAGCTGTTTGGATTCCAAAACCTAGAAAAGGTGGCATTTACTGTCAGAGTCAAGGTTTTTCCTGTGCGACTGGTGAAGACAGCACTACATTAACAACAGTTGCATACATAGTATTTCCCGGGTTTAGAGAGAGGTATTTAAACTGCTTTTTTCCACAAGTTGGGGAACTATTTTGTCAGCCAAATAAAATTAAAAATTTATTTGCTATTCCCTGTGAAGTGTCACAACATACTGTACAGTACTGTGTTAAGGTCATGTGTCATGTGCCACAGGCAATGCAGAATCCAGTTCCCACAGGAACCAAGCAACTGTATGCTTCTTTTACATTGGTAGGACTGGAGTTACAGTGGACCCTCTCAGCAACCACTCTATGATGTCAGGAAGCTGGAGCTTGACTGGTGATGGTGGTAAATCTGGCAAAATCTTCCATCACTGATTGGCTTACATCTTGCAGATTGGTGAGGAGACTTCAGTTTCATACTAAAGTACCGATTGGGTACCTCCCACCTCTACCAGAAATCACTGTGATTGCCAAGCATACCTTGATACTCTTAAGGGACCCACTTACGGTATTTAGAAACTATTGTCATGTTCTGTTCTCACTCTTTACAAATATTCAACAAATGATGATTATAATTGTTTTTGGGCACTAAACAGCAAGGCATTCAGGAAGGAGTGGAAACAGCAAGTGTCCTACGATTCAGCAAAGTTTTGCCATTGATGGACGAAAATAACTGTATCGTTCTCCTCAGTTTGGCAGGTGTTTAACACAGTGCAGTATCATCCACCTACTCCTGATTGCAAAACATTATTTTTTGCTCCAATTAGAGACAGGCTGCTCATTTAGCTGGTCTGAAAACTAGAAAACTATGCTATAAATGCTTCGGTGGCAGGGTAATACAATTCGCTCATACCTGGATCCTAGTGTGCAGTTCAAACACATCGAGATGGCTGCAGTACACACAGTTTGCCTTACTGAGCATCTGTCATGGATGTTTCTTTTTTGGAATTGTTCTGTTTGGCAGGAAAATCCATACTGGAAATAGGTCATTTCATATTGAGCAGTGTGTGCACAGGCTGGGTAATATACTGAGAGATCAATAGCCCTGAACAGCCCTTTTGCAAAGCTAAAATTATGCACGTTCTGCTCTGTCTAAGGCAAATATTCACATTCTGTTCATCAAAGAGTCAAGTTGAGTACACAAGTCAGTTAAGTTTAATTCTTATCAGTAACCAAAGAAAGCTTACTAGTCAATAGGAGACAACAATTTTCACAGTGTCAAAAACAATCTTAAAACTAAACTCTGGCATAAAAAATATGATTTATCAGTTTTCCTAATACAGTGTAGTGCACTAAAGGAATCAGACCTTCAAGAATGCTGAAGCTAAATAATATTATGCAATCCATCCTTCATGAAATCCTCCCCACTCCGCCAAGAGTGTCTTTCCGCCGTCCACCTAACCTTCGTAACCTGTTAGTTCATCCCTATGAAATCCCCAAACCACTTTCCCTACCCTCTGGCTCCTATCCTTGTAACCGCCCCCAATGCAAAACCTGTCCCATGCACCCTCCCACCACCACCTACTCCAGTCCTGCAACCCGGAAGTGTACACGATCAGAGGCAGAGCCACGTGTGAAAGCACCCACGTGATTTACCAACTGACCTGCCTACACTGTGATGCATTCTATGTGGGAATGACCAGCAACAAACTGTCCATTCGCATGAATGGACACAGGCAGACAGTGTTTGTTGGTAATGAGGATCACCCTGTGGCTAAACATGCCTTGGTGCACAGCCAGCACATCTTGGCACAGTGTTACACCGTCCGGGTTATCTGGATACTTCCCACCAACACCAACCTATCTGAACTCCGGAGATGGGAACTTGCCCTTCAGTATGTCCTCTCTTCTCGTCATCCGCCAGGCCTCAATCTCCGCTAATTTCAAGTTGCCGCCGCTCATACCTCACCTGTCTTTCAACAACTTCTTTGCCTCTACACTTCTGCCTCGACTGACATCTCTGCCCAAACTCTTTGTCTTTAAATATGTCTGCTTGTGTCTGTATGTGTGGATGGATATGTGCGTGTGTGCGAGTGTATACCTGTCCTTTTTTCCCCCTAAGGTAAGTCTTTCCGCTCCCGGGATTGGAATGACTCCTTACCCTCTCCCTTAAAACCCACTTCCTTTCGTCTTCCCCTCTCCTTCCCTCTTTCCTGATGAGGCAACAGTTTGTTGCGAAAGCTTGAATTTTGTGTGTATGTTTGTGTTTGTTTGTGTGTCTATCGACCTGCCAGCGCTTTTGTTCGGTAAGTCACCTCATCTTTGTTTTTATATATAAAAAAGGTTTTACTTATGTAAGCTTTCAAAGCCAGTAGCTCCTCCTCCTGGCAGAAGGGTTGAAGGGGAAGAAAGAGGGATGAAGGAAAAGGACTGGGGATGTTTAGGAAAAGGGGTAGAGTTTGGAAAAGTCACCCAGAACCCTGATTCAGGGCAGACTTACCAGCTGAGATGAAAATGAAGACTGAATGTTGGGGACAGTACCGGATGAGATTTGAAAACCTAAGAGCTTAAAGGTGGAATACAGGGTAATATGCAAGACAGAAATTACTGCTAAAACATAGTGCACAAGTTAATAAGAGTGAAAAGGATACTGCACTGTATGTAATAGAGACGGGAGGGGGACAGCGAAAAACAGACAGGTCAGAATATGAAAGATGTAGAAAACAAACGTAGTTAAGGAAGGAGTAGTTACTGTGAAGATATGCTGAGACAGAAGAAATTAAAGTAAATTAAGGCCAGGGGGGTGGCGACAACCAAGGACATGCTGTTGCGCTACTTCCCACCTGTGAAGTTCTGAGAAACTGGTGTGAGGGGGAAGAATCCAGATGGTGCATGTGGTGAAACAGGCACCAAGGTTATGACTGTCATGTTGCAGAGCATGCTGTGCAACAGGATATTGTCTGTTGCCAGTGTACACCCTCTGCCTATGCCCATTCATCATAACAGATAACTTGGTGTTAATCATGCCAATGTAACTGGCTGGACACTCTTTACGAAACAGCTGGTATATGACATGTCATTTCACAGGTGGCTCTCCCTTTGATAGTATATGTTTTGTCAGTTACAGGGCTGCTATAGGTTGTGGTAGGAGGGTGCATGGGGCAAGTCCTGCAGCAGGGACAGTGACAAGGGTAGGAGCCATAGAGTACGGAGACAGGTGCAGAAGAAGCACAGTGTCTGACAAGGATACTGCAGGGATTGGGAGGCCGAAGAAAGGCTGTTCCAAGTGTGGTAAGCAAAATCTCTGACAAAACAGATCTCATTTCAGGGCACGATTTTAGGAAGACATGGCCTTGTCGAAGTAGCTGATCAATACATTAAAGACCATGGTAACACTGATTGACAAGTGGTGTACTCTGAGGTTGTTTTTTGGAGGGTCAGCAGTACCAGGATCAGATATGACGGCCCAGTAAATCTGCTTTTGAACTAGGCTGGTGGGGTAATTATGTCCAGTGAAGGTTAAGGTGAGAATGGTAATGTATTGCTCTTAAGTGTCTACATCCGAACAAATATGTTTTCCTGAATGCCAAAGGCTGTATGGAAGGGAATGTTTGACATGAAATGGGTGGCAACTGTCAACACGTAAATACTGTTGTTGGTTAGTAGGTTTAATGTGGATAGAAGTGTGTAACTGGCTTTTGGTGAGGATGAGATCAACATCAAGGAAAGTGGCATGGGATTCGAAATAGGACAATGTGAAATTTAATTGGGAAAATGAATTCAGAGATTCCAGGAGTTTTAAAAGGTCAGTACCACCATGAATACATATGGCAAAGATGTCATCATCACATCTAAACCAAACCAGGGGTTGAAGGCTTATGGATCCCAGGAAAGCCCCCTCCAAGTGACCCATGAAAAGGTTGGCATAGGAAGGAGTCATCCTGGTTCCCATGGCCATATCCCTCACCTGTTTGTATGTTTGCCCCTCAAAGGTGAAGCAGTTGTTGATAAGTATAAAGTTGATTAAGGTGAGCAGAGGAAATGCTTTGGACCAGGTGGGCACTGACTGAGGATATGTTCAGCAGACAGACAACATACATGGGGAATGGTGATGCAGAGGGAGGTGGCATCAATGGTGATAAGGAAGATGTGTGGTGGGAGTGGGATGGGCATGGATTTCAGATGATCTAGGGAAATGGTAATTAAGAGACCTTATCCAACCTGAAAAGAGCAACACAAGCAGAATGGGAGGCAATTTCACTGCAAGAACTACAAACCACAACAAAATCAATGCCGAAGAGAATTTTGAGGTAATTAGGAAGAACAGAGGTTAGACGGAGTACTAACAATGCAGTAACTCAACAGGACAGTTCGTGCTTCTACAACAATTTCCATCGAGGAAATGCACATGCCTTGTTATGTTACTCTTGTTATGAAAGAAACTATGTAATTCCGTCATAATTATGTTTTTTATGTATCTACTACTTTCACAGTAAGTATGATACATGCATGCTTCAGACATTGTGTTATTATTTTCGTGAAACCCTGCCTTTATATTTATTTCCAATTCTATATGTGTTATACCAAAGGAAGAATTAAACAACTTTTCTTGAACTTTTCAAAACCTGGGGAAGAGTTCTACAAAGATATGTATTGATAATAGGTGTTTTAAGATTTTCTGAAGGAAGGTTACTTTTATGCTAAGCAGTATTTTAACTCCTATCAAACTGTGTTTTTAATTCAAGTTTATTTACATGGCATTAAAATATGTTCTTCCTCTGATTCCGGGAAATTGCTTCAGCACTCTTAAGCAAAGAACTCCTTTAAGGAATATAAAATATATCAAATTCAGATTTGCATTAAACATGTCACTGTAGATTAAACTCTACCAGCTGATTTGTCAAAGCTGTGTGAATAATCAAAACAGACATCCAACGGAAATGGTCAGCAAACATTAACTGAATAACATTTAGGGCTACCACACATGTAGACGCTAGCTCATGAATTATAGGAGATGTTTCATCACAGATACGGTGTACATAATCTTCTATTAAGAACTAAAATCCTAGCTACACCAAACAAGTTTTAGTTCACTGATGCAAAACTGCACAAGAACATAGAAAGTTTTTATTGGCAACACAGGTACAAAAAGTCAATTTTCATTCAAATTGATACAAAAATATAAAGATAAAATAACACAAATAAGAGGGACCTGAAAAATTTACATCATTCGTGATAAATGCAAATTCTGCCACAAAATGCAAATTTATGTAATAAATGCTATTTCAAAGCACATAGTATCCAGATTAACTACATCAACAGAGATAGTTTGAAATATCTTTATTTTCTGCATATAAATATGAAAAAAGTAAACTACTTCTGGTTATGGCACATCATTTGTGTGGCAGCCATTACCAAATGCTCAGTGTACATCATTTTGCTTTGCAGTGTGCATAGATTGTTATTTCAAAATGAGCAAAGATAGCAATCCTGACCCATCATGAGGCTCAAGTACAACTTTCGTGACACCAGAAACAATCTGAGATCCCTATGTCAATTCTGCTTTCACAAGAACACAGATATGGGCAGGCTGATCTGTAAGTGGAAAGTGGGGCTTGTTCCCCCACACAATTTTCCTTACCTGTTGGGATTTTTGAAGTTTTCTTTTGTTTACTCACAGCAGCCACTTGCTATGTTGTTGTTCCTGACCTATAACACCACACTAAGAGTCTTCACGAAGAGTCTTCTTGTAAAGCATTAATAGTGTCATTTTTATTTCTACTTCCACTCTTAAGAACCTTGTCGATTCTATCTGTAGTGTTGTCAAGTATGGAAAGTGCTGGACAAAATAACAAGAATATTATGAAAAGGGCAAATCACTACTCACCATATAGAGGAGACATTCTAGTCGCAGATAGGCATAACAAAAATAATTTTCTGAATTGCGCATATGGGAACTCCCTGCAACATATCCTATGTTCCCGTAACACTTCTCGCATCATCTTTTGTCAGTCCCCATCCTTCATCTATCTGTCCCCTTCTCTGCTTCAACTCCCCTCCTCTCCCATACTCAACCCTTCCCACGGCATCTAGCAAGCCTACTGTATCCCATCCACACTCCCACTAATAGAACTATACCTATCCCACCTCTACTGGCTATGCCTCTCCCTCTCCATCTCAGCCTCTTGCTTACCCCACCACCTGGACCTGATTGCTTCTCCCATCAGGCACAGTTGCTGTCCACATTCTGGCCATATCGGCCAGAGAAAGTGGTCAGAATGAAATGAAATGAATGTGTGTGTGTGTGTGTGTGTGTGTGTGTGTGTGTGTGTGTGTGTGTGTGTGTGTGGTTTTTCTACTTCAGAAGGCCTTCTGGCTGAAAGCTTAATGTGCAGCAGTCTTTCATTGTACCTGTCTGCACTCAGTGTCTTCCCCATAAGGTGAGTGACAATCTATTCTTTTCATAATACTGTTGTCAAGTATGGATTGCACGCCTCACAAAAAGGCTCTGCAATATGCTATTCAGGGCTACGCTACAGATTCAAAACTAGTGTGCTATAGATTTTGTAATTATCAAACTGAGTGGGGAAAGATAGTGTCAAGAAACACCTTAAATCAGGAGAACATTTTCTTCACTGATGAGAAAATGCTGCTGCTTCTGAACAGAACCGATCATTTGATGAAAGCTTACTCAGAGGGGGCGGGGCGGGAGGGGGGTGGGGGGACCTGTTGAATTATTTGCAGAAACAAATATTCCACTCAGAAAGCTGTTATTGTAGGAATGAAAAATTTTATTTTCTTTAATTATTACTCTCTCTCTAATATTATTTTTCTATAAATTTTGTGTTAAGGCACATAGAGCAGAAAACTTTAAAATAAATAAATACATAAATAAACAGAACTTGTTTTGCCAGAAACAGATACTTATTATGCCAAAAAAAATATGCTAATTCCACTCAAAACAGATGCTAATTTCACCAAGTAATAGATGGCACATTTTCAAATCACTATTAATTACTTATTGTCATTATCAGTTAAATTTGCACACTTGGCTGTTGAACACTCGAACTATTGTATCTGGATGTTTATTTTTTAGCAGACTTTGTAAACCAAAAACTACGCCAAGAAACATAGCCAATTTTTTGGCTAAAAAGTGACCTATAAATGTAAATAGTTCTGTGACACAGCCACACCCGCCAAATTCCATATGTTTTTATTTTAGCAGTTGCCTAAGTCAGCAGTATAAAACTACAAAAGTTGAAAACTGACAAAACTGTTACTAACTTACAGCCCTAAAAACAATGCTATTACAAGGAAATAAACATAATAATATTGTTAAGCAATTCATTTAAATATCATTTCCTTCGGCAACACATAAACAAACTAGTTACGCAAATCTGCAAAGAAACAAGAACAACTAATTTTTTCCCAATATTTTTTTTTTTCAGGTAACTGTCAACAGCATCAATATACTTGGAGAAATGCATCACACACACACGCGCGCGCGCGCCCACACACACACACACACACACACACACACACACACACACAGTGCTGTCTTACAAAACATTTATGCACTATTATTTTCTTATGTTTTCAAGTCAGCAATCGTGTATACTTTTCCGGTTAAATAGCATGTATGCCATATAAAGTTGTCACAATAGATTTTTCCACTGTGAAGAAGTACATGACTGAAACCGGTAATGAATAAATGTATTGTAAGACAGCACAGTGTGTGTCATGCATTTCTCCATGTAGTTTTTTCCTAATTATTACCAGTGAATACCATTTATAACAAAGTCTATGCCTTAACACCATGCTATATTATGTAGTATTAACAAAAAGAAAATTGTACAAACCATTGCAAAGAGGTCATCTAGTAATCCAAGTCTATCCAGAGGTGGCAGAGATTTGTTCTGGATAGCAGGTACAAACAGTTCCAGCATATCTGGTGGGTACTGTGTCCGGTAGTACCCAACAGTACCAGGGTTAACTTTAACCCAGTCTGAAGCAGACACATTTTGAAGAGTGATGTTAGCTGAGCGTGTCTCTAATACAGTGCTGAAAGCAACGTCATGTGGATTCCGAGACGTACTCAGCATTATGGGAACCATCCATAGACAACCATTACCTGCAACATACAATTAAATTCTAAGCTTCTAGTAAAATAGTTTATTGTGATACTATTACATGCATGAACAGACCAAAATGTAAGGATTTAATTGGTTAGTTTAGTACATTTCCCTTTTCTAAAAATAAATACTGGGCAACAGCATAAAATGGAAGGCATATGTAAGAATCTCATTGGATATCAATGACACAAACAAGATTATGTGGAAGAAAAATCAGTGAAGCTGATTTATGAGATTTTTATCATCACATTCATCAACACTCCTACCTAGCCTACAATTATTTTCTTACACAAAAAGTAGAACTTTATAAAAATTGTAGCTTTACTTAATTTGTGTAACCATAGCTTTAACAGGAGCACCATACTGTGATACAAAAATGGCACTTCTGCTTGCCTGTTGGGTAACTATAGAATACTAGCCTGTCTGTCTGCACCCAGCCAACATCCAGCTTTTAACTCACACGGAACTGTGTGCCCCTCCATTCAAAACCTACCTGGCTGACATGGCTGTACACATACCCACAATAAAGATGACACAGTAACTGTTATTTTAATCTAAGTACAGTTTCAATATTATCTTTGATGTGTTTACTGCCACAGCTAGTAACTAGAACACTGCAATATCTTTTGTGAAAGTCAAACCTAGAGTCTAGAAAATTGTCCACCCTCCTTAAAGCTTTCCTTCCCCTATTTTTTCTTTCTTGCACACAGATTATCTGTATCTGATATCATTCAAACACTAATTCTGATGTTTCTATTTATATTTCTTACTATCTGCACTTGAAACTGCAATTCTCCACACTTTAATTAGCCTTTAAAAATCTTCTAACACAGGGCTCACAAACTATTATTTATGTAACCAACACAGACGCAATACATTCAAATTACCAAGTAAACCACAACATCCCTGAAGCAAAATCTACTGAATCATGTGTATTTTAATCAGCAGGAGTTCTAGTACCTGTATTACACTCTGTAAAAGTTGCATCTATATCACACGGTATGACTTACTACGGAAAATTTTATTGAATAACAGGGCATGGTGCAGTTTGAAGCATGAACCTTTCAAAATATTTTACCAAAATGTATTGGCTGAGTAACACTTCAATTACATTTAAAAATCACAGATGTGTTAAAAATCTCCTTTAATACCATATTGTGTGGTATATTGTTACATACCATTTGGGCGATGTACTTAAGGACAATATTATGGAAATGGAAGAGGATGTAGATGAAATGGGAGATATGATACTGCGTGAAGAGTTTGACAGAGCACTGAAAGACCTGAGTCGAAACAAGGCCCCCGGAGTAGACAACATTCCATTAGAACTACTGACAGCCTTGGGAGAGCCAGTCCTGACAAAACTCTACCATCTGGAGGGGCAAGATGTATGAGACAGGCAAAATACCCTCAGACTTCAAGAAGAATATAATAATTCCAATTCCAAATAAAGCAGGTGTTGACAGATGTGAAAATTACCAAACTATCAGTTTAATAAGTCACAGCTGCAAAGTACTAACGTGAATTCTTTACAGACGAATCGAAAAACTGATAGAAGCCGACCTCGGGGAAGATCAGTTTGGATTCCATAGAAATGTTGGAACACGTGAGGCAATACTGACCCTACAACTTATCTTCGAAGAAAGGCAAACCTACGTTTATAGCATTTGTAGACTTAGAGAAAGCTTTTGACAATGTTGATTGGAATACTCTCTTTCAAATTCTGAAGGTGGCAGAGGTAAAATACATGGAGCGAAAGGCTATTTACAATTTGTACAGAAACCAGACGGCAGTTGTAAGAATCCAGGGGTATGAAAGGGAAGCAGTGGTTGGGAAGGGAGTGAGACAGGGTTGTAGCCTATCCCTGATGTTATCCAATCTGTATATTGAGCAAGCAGTAAAGGAAACAAAAGAAAAGTTTGGAGTAGGTATATAAATCCATGGAGAAGAAATAGAAACTTTGAGGTTCGCCGATGACATTGTAATTCTGTCAGAGACAGGAAAGGACTTGGAAGAGCAGTTGAACAGAATGGACAGTGTCTTCAAAGGAGGATATAAGATGAACATCAACAAAAGCAAAACGAGTATAATGGAATGTAGTCCAATTAAGTCTGGTGATGCTGAGGGAATCAGATTAGGAAATGAGACACTTAAAGTAGTAAAGGAGTTTTGCTATTTGGGGAGCAAAATAACTGACGATGGTCAAAGTAGAGAGGATATAAAATGTAGACTGGCAATGGCAAGAAAAGCATTTCTGAAGAAGAGAAATTTGTTAACATCGAGTATAGATTTAAGTGTCAGGAAGTCGTTTCTGAAAGTATTTGTATGGAGTGTAGCCATGTACGGAAGTGAAACATGGACAATAAATAGTTTGGACAGAAAGAGAATAGAAGCTTCCGAAATGTGGTGCTACAGAAGAATGCTGAAGTTTAGATGGGTAGATCACATAACTAATGAGGAAGTATTGAACAGAATTGGGGAGAAGAGGAGCTTATGGCACAACTTGACTAGAAGAAGGGATCGGTTGGTAGGACATGTTCTGAGACATCGAGGGATCACCAATTTAGTATTGGAGGGCAGCGTGGAGGGTAAAAATTGTAGAGGGAGACCAAGAGATGAATACACTAAGATTCAGAAGGATGTAGGCTGCAGTAGGTACTGGGAGATGATGAAGCTTGCACAGGATAGAGTAGCATGGAGAGCTGCATCAAACCAGTCTCCGAACTGAAGACAACAACAACAACAACAACAAAAACCATTTGGGGCCAATATGTGGACACACAAAACAATGCAGGCAGATCCAGTGAAGCTTCTGAGAAAAATCATCATCATCATCATCTAAGACTGATTATGCCTTTCAGCATTCAGTCTGGAGCATAGCCCCCTTATAAAATTCCTCCATGATCCCCTATTCAGTGCTAGCATTGGTGCCTCTTCTGATGTTAAACCTATTACTTCAAAATCATTCTTAACCGAATCCAGGTACCTTCTCCTTGGTCTGCCCCGACTCCTCCTACCCTCTACTGCTGAACCCATGAGTCTCTTGGGTAACCTTGCTTCTCCCATGCATGTAACATGACCCCACCATCTAAGCCTGTTCGCTCTGACTGCTTCATCTATAGAGTTCATTCCCAGTTTTTCTTTGATTTCCTTATTGTGGACACCCTCCTGCCATTGTTCCCATCTACTAGTACCTGCAATCATCCTAGCTACTTTCATATCCGTAACCTCAACCTTGTTTATAAGGTAACCTGAATCCACCCAGCTTTCTCTCCCATACAACAAAGTTGGTCGAAAGATTGAACGGTACACAGATAACTTAGTCTTGGTACTGACTTCCTTCTTGCAGAAGAGAGTAGATCGTAGCTGAGTGCTCACTGCATTAGCTTTGCTACACCTCGCTTCCAGTTCTTTCACTATGTTGCCATCCTGTGAGAATATGCATCCTAAGTACTTGAAACCGTCCACCTGTTCTAACTTTGTTCCTCCTATTTGGCACTCAATCCGTTTATATTTCTTTCCCACTGACATTACTTTTGTTTTGGAGATGCTAATCTTCATACCATACACCCAGCTTTCTCTCCCATACAACAAAGTTGGTCGAAAGATTGAACGGTACACAGATAACTTAGTCTTGGTACTGACTTCCTTCTTGCAGAAGAGAGTAGATCGTAGCTGAGTGCTCACTGCATTAGCTTTGCTACACCTCGCTTCCAGTTCTTTCACTATGTTGCCATCCTGTGAGAATATGCATCCTAAGTACTTGAAACCGTCCACCTGTTCTAACTTTGTTCCTCCTATTTGGCACTCAATCCGTTTATATTTCTTTCCCACTGACATTACTTTTGTTTTGGAGATGCTAATCTTCATACCATAGTCCTTACATTTCTGTTCTAGCTCTGAAATATTACTTTGCAAACTTTCAATCGAATCTGCCATCACAACTAAGTCATCTGCATATGCAAGACTGCTTATTTTGTGTTCACATATCTTAATATCACCCAGCCAGTCTATTGTTTTCAACGGATGATCCATAAATAATATGAACAACAGTGGAGACAGGTTGCAGCCTTGTCTTACCCCTGAAACTACTCTGAACCATGAACTCAATTTACCGTCAACTCTAACTGCTGCCTGACTATCCATGCAAAGACCTTTAATTGCTTGCAAAAGTTTGCCTCCTATTCCATAATCTCATAGAACAGACAATAACTTCCTCCTAGGAACCCGGTCATATGCCTTTTCTAGATCTATAAAGCATAGATACAATTCCCTGTTCCACTCTTAACACTTCTCCATTATTTGCCGTAAGCTAAAGATCTGGTCCTGACAACCTCTAAGAGTCCTAAACACACACTGATTTTCATCCAATTGGTCCTCAACTAATACTCGCACTTTACCTGAGAAGATTTTACCCACAAAGCTGATTAAAGAGATACCTCTGTAGTTGTTACAATCTTTTCTGTTTCCATGTTTAAAGATTGGTGTGGTTACTGCTTTTGTCCAGTCTGATGGAACCTGTCCCGACTCCCAGGCCATTTCAATTATCCTGTGTAGCCATTTAAGACCTGACATTCCACTGTATTTGATGAGTTCCAACTTAATTTCATCCACCCCAGCTGCTTTATTGCACTGCAATCTATTGACCATTTTCTCCACTTCCTCAAATGTGATCCTATTTCCATAATCATCCCTATCCCATTCTACCTCGAAATCTGAAACATTACTGATAGTATTTTCACCTACATTGAGCAACTCTTTAAAATATTCCCTCCATCTGCCCACAGGATTCACCAGCAGTTTTCCTGACCTGTCCAAAATACTTGTCATTTCCTTCTTACCTCCCTTTCGCAGACTGCTAATTACACGCCAGAATGGTTTTCCAGCAGCTTGACCCATAGTCTCCAACCTGTTTCCAAAGTCTTCCCAAGATTTCTTCTTGGATGCTGCAATTATCTGTTTGGCTTTGTTTCTTTCTTTAACATAACTTTCTCTGTCTACCTGAGTTCTAGTATGTAGCCATTTTTGATACGCCTTCTTTTTCCTTTTACAGGCTGCCTTGACTGTGTCATTCCACCAAGCTGTTTGCTTCATCCTACTTTTACACACTACTGTTCCAAGAAATTCTTTAGCCACTTCTAGTACTGTGTCCCTGTACCTTGTCCATTCCTTTTCCAATGACTGTAATTGACTACATTCAACTAACTGGTACCTTTCTGAGATTGCTGTTATGTACTTGTGCCTGATTTCCTTATCCTGAAGTTTCTCCACTCTTATCCTCCTACATATGGACCTGACCTCCTGCACTTTCGGCCTCACAATCCCAATTTCACTGCAGATTAAATAGTGATCAGTGTCATCAAAGAATCCCCTGAATACACGTGTGTCCCTCACAGCCTTCCTGGATTCCTGATGTGATATTATATAGTCAATGACAGATCTGGTTCCCCTGCCTTCCCAAGTATACCGGTGAATGTTCTTATGTTTAAAAAGGAGTTTGTGATTACTAAGCCCATACTGGCACAGAAATCCAAGAGTTGTTTCCCGTTCCTGTTGGCCTCCTTATCCTCTCCAAATTTACCCATAACCTTTTCGTACCCTTCTGTTCGATTTCCAATCCTGGCATTAAAATCACCCATGAGCAGAACACTGTCCTTGTCCTTTACTCTAACAACTACATCACTGAGTGCCTCATAAAAACTATCTATCTTATCTTGATCCGTCCCTTCACAATGCGAATGTACTGACACAATTCTAATTTTCTTGCTCGACACTGTCAAATCTATCCACATCAGTCGTTCGTTTACATACCTTATTGCAACTATGCTGGGTTCCATTTCTTTCCTGATGTAAAGCCCTACACCCCATTGTCCAATTCCTGCTTTGACTCCTGACAGATAGACCTTGTATTCTCCCACTACCTCTTCTTTCTCACCCCTTACCCAAATGTCACTAACAGCCCCATCCTACTTGCAGCCTCTGCCAGCTCTACCTTCCTCCCAGAATAGCCCCCATTGATATTAATAGCTCCCCATCTCATTACCATTTGTTTGCCAGGTCGTATCTTAGGAGTCCCTGGTTTGTCAGTTAGAGGTGGGACTCCGTCACCTCCAAAGGTCCGAGGCATTTTGCTCTGATTATTGCCAGCATCATATTTAAAGTACCAAGGAAGCAGGTTGCTAGCCTTACTTGCCCCATGTCCCATTGAGTTTTACCCCTAACAGTTGAGGGACTAACCAGTGGATTTGGTAGCCTTTGCCGTATGAGCACAAAGGTGACCAAGACTCAGAATATGTCCGAGATGCCCAGCCTTATTCCAAAGTAACTGGTATCCCGACTGTTGGGACCACTTAATTGGCCACTCACTCATACGTTGCCCGTGGTTCATGAAGTAGGACATGACTACAGGAACCCACACCATGAACCAGATACAACCATTTTTTATGGTAAGTTACATTTCTTTTTTTCTTCTTCTTCTTCTTCTTATTGTTCATTTTTTAACCTATTCCAGAATTACCCCTACTTAATTTTGTGTTGACAGCTCTGAAATGCCCTGACCAGATATCCTAGTCTTCCTTCCACAGTGTTTTAATAATTCTCACTACATATATCTTTCCATTACAAAGGAAAATACAGAAGAAATGCTTCAGTTTCCTTCTCACACCACTGCAAAGATGAGTGATGTAGATATTAGTGCCATTTTCATTGAGAAACAGCTAAAATCGGTGACATTGAACAAGGATTAAGGGCACGAAGAAATCCTTGTCATATCCTATATACAATTTCCACCTCAGTTAGATCCTGTTTTCACTGTAATACATTACACTGTAGATACCTTGAGCTAACGAACTGTACCCAGTGATTGGAAGGAAGGACAGGACATACCTATCTACAAAAAGGATACCAGAAGTGTTTAACAGAACTACCATACTATCTCATTGACGTCCATGCATTACAGAACATCAGAACAGATTCTGAAATCAATATTTCAACAGAATTACCTACTAGATGCAAACCCACAAAGATTCTGATCATGCATGCAGCGTGAAATTTTGGGTAAGTATGTAAGGACAAATGATTACCACAGGTTGAGGCCAGGATGATTTCTGGAGCAGTGAATGTGTTGTAAGGATAGCACCCAGATTAGCAGTTCAGGAAAGCTTGTGGTGGTGGTGGTGGTGGTGGTGGTGGTGGTAGCGGCGGTGGCGGCGGCAGCGGGGACAAACCAGGTGGCCTGGACTGTGAAGCAGCCATTGAAATTTGGTAGGTTATGTTCATCTGCATGCTGTGCATGGTGCTCCATTTTGCTCCCGGCCATGTGTCATCTTTATGATGAGCATCAATTTATCCTTTCTGTAACTGTTGACTTTTTTTTTTTTGTCATCAGTTTTCTGACTGGTTTGATGTGACCCACCATGAATTCCTCCTCTGATCCAAACTCTTAATCTCAGATTAGCAGTTGCAACCTATTTTTCAATTATTCACAGGATGTATTCTATCTTTCCCTACAGTTTTTGCCCTCTAGAGCTCCCTCTAGTAACACAGAAGTCATCCCCTGATGTCTTAACCCATGTCCTAACAACCTGACCCTTCTCCTTATCAGTGTTTTCCACATATTCCTTTCCTCTTCATTTACAGGCAAGTCCTCCTCATTCCTTAGCTTATGGGCCCACGTAATTTTCAACATTTATCTACAGCACAATCTCAAATGCATCGATTCTCTTTTTTCTGGTTTTTCTGCAGCTCATGTTTCACTATCATACAAGGCTGTGCTCCAAGCATACATTCTCAGAATTTTCTTCCTCAAATGAAGTACTATGTTTGATACAAGTAGACTCCTCTTGGCCAGAGAACACCTTTTAGCCAGAGCTAGTCTCCTTTTGATGTCCTTTTGCTCCATCCATTATTGGTTGTTTTGCTGCCTAGGTAGTAGAATTACTTAACTTCATCAACCTCGTGACCATCAATTCCAATCTCAAGTTTCTCACTCTTCTCATTTCTGCTACTTTTCATTAATTTCATCTTTTCTTAGATTTACTCTCAATTCATATTCTGTACTCATTAGATTGATCACTGCATTCAGCAGATCACTCGCAATAGCAATGTCATCAGCAATGTGTATCACTAATATACTTTCACCTTCAATTTTAATCCGATTCCTGAATTTTCATCATTGCTGCTATGCTGTACAGAGTGAACAGTAGGGGCAAAAGACCACATCCCTGTATTACACTGTTTTTAATCCAAGCAATTTGTTCTTGGTTATTCACTTATTATTCCCTCTTAGCAGTTGTAAATATTGTATATTACCACTCTCTTGCTATAGTTTACCCCTATTTTCCTCAGAATTTCAAATATCTTGCACCATTTTAAATTGTTGAACACATTTTCCAGGTCAACAAATCATACAAACGGCTCTTCATTTTTCTTTAGTCTTGCTTCCATTATGAACAACAACATCAGAATTGCCTCCCTCGTGCATTTACCTTTCCTAAAGCCAAACTGATCATAAGTAATACATCTTCAATTTTCTTTACCATTTTTATTTTTGTCAATAAGTTGGATGCATGACCTGCTAAGCTGATTGTGTGGTAATTCTCGCACTTCTCAACTCTTGGAGTCTTTGGAATTGCATGGATGATATTTCTCCAAAAGTCAGACGGTATATTGCCAGACTCAAACATTCTACACACCAACATGAATTATTGTTTTGTTGCCACTTCCCCCAATGATTTTAGATATCCTGATGGAATGTTATCTACTCATTGTGCCTTATTTCATCTCAAGTCTTCCAAAGCTCTTTTAAATTCTGATTCTAATACTGAATCCTCTATCTTTTCTAACTAGACTCCTGCTTCTTCTTCTTCTTCTATCGCATCTGGCAAATCTACCCCTTCATGAAGGCCTTCAAAGTACTTTTTACACCTATCTACCCTCTTCCCTGAATTTATCAGTGGACTTCCCATTGCATTCTCAATGTTACCACCCTCACTTTTAATTTCAGCAAACATTGTTGTGACTTTCCTACACACTGAATTAGTCCTTCTGACTATCATTTCTTTTTCGGTTTCTTCTGAGGAAAATGTGAAGGGAAATAGCCTTACAACTGACACATGCAGGTCTAGTCCCTACATGTAATCTGGGGATCATACATTACAGATCTGCAGATGGAACAAGTCAAACCATGGACTAGCCCTGAAGACAAAATACAGAGAAAGTGCAGGCAGTAACTAGAGTGTTATAGGATAGTGCAGATGCAGTACAGTGTTCGGTGGAGAAGAAATGACAACAAATATGGACAAATACTTATGGCTGGTATCAAGGAGTCTATGAGGAATGGTCTATTTCTCACTTATCATTGCTCCTATCCTTCACATTTACACAAAATTCATGCAAAAATAGCTAAGAGGTGTGTGGGTTCAGAATGGAATCTGGAACATATACTTTTTCATTGTAAGAATACAGATCTTGATTCTGAACTCTGCAGGAGTGCTGCCAGAAAACTATTCTAAGAAATGTTGCATGTGAAGCACTGTGGGTCTTTGAAGTATATATGGAAAACACTGCAAGTATATAAGGTGTAATCATAAATATTTATCATCATTATCTCAAAACATTAAAGTTCCATAATTAGTCTTTCGTTTGTTTACATGGTACATGTCTGCTGTCCTGGTACACACTGAAACCCCTGCACCACACCACGCCACCAGAGGAGACACAACAGAATAGTACAGTGTACTGATGAAGTGGAGTATTGTGTGGTAATTCACTTTCTGCACAGCAGGGGAAAAACATCCATGTTTTGAAGTATATGGCAATAAAAAAAATCATATGACATAGTGGTTAGGTGGTGCCGACATTACCATTTTGGTCACACAACTCTGAATGACAAAGAACAAAGTGGGAGAACTTCTCTTTGTGAAGAAACAGGAATCACATGAAAGTGAGGGCTATGGAGCTCAAAGGTCAATGTAGTACAAAAGTACAAATCAGCCATTGTTTAGTTTTCCACATCTTGTATGGTATTCTAAACATAACAACAGCGGCCACACTCACATTCAACAATGCACACAACTATTCATAAAGCCTGCCAACCAAGGCTGCAGCAGATATGTTGGGTGCCACTATAAACTACAAAGGAGAAAAGTAAGCAACATGGATTCACCACTGCTGACAAAGGCAAAAAACCAATGTAATACTGAGTGCCTTCTGGGGTGCTAACATATTATGCCTGTGAGAGACAAACTATGAGCATACTATTGAAATCTTTCCAATGAGTATACAGGAGGTTGTCACATTGACGCACTGCAGGAAGCTACCTGAGGGTTTGTTTCTGCTATACACTGTCACCCCAGCTCATTCTGCACAGGTAACACACACTGCTTCCTTGGGCGACTCACCTCTGACATGGCATCCAGTAACTCCTTCCTCTTTCCTCAGATGAAGAAACTAGTGTATGGCAGGCATTTCCAAGAAAGAAGACTAGTTAAATTTCAATTTGGAACTGTCTGAACAGTCACAATGCAAACTTCTACAATGAAGACCTCCACCAAGTCAGTCATTGGGAAAAATGTGTCGTACTGAACGTGCAGCGAGGGAAAAGTGCAAAGAGTTATGGTCACAGCCAATTTTTTTGGGGTAATAATTGAAACACTAAGACTATTACTTGTGCATCACCACAAAGACGTGCCATACAATACTCAGAGAAAAACAATAAACCACAATAGCAAGTAAATGTAAATCACGGCGACTGCAAGGATGCCGCAAAGTCAACAAGAACATTCTGTGAGACCTAGACTATATAGCACTTGAGTCAATCCATACCAAGTGGTCCAAGAAAAAATAATTGGTTTCTTGAGTATCTGAGAAAATTTTTATATTTGGTCAGTGAATTCCCAATGTTTAGTAGTTGCAAAAATATTTTTTAAGAAATTATTGTTTATTATTGGTGGCCATATTTGTTCCACGCTGCATGTGTTTTTTGGTATTTGCAAGCATCTACATTTTTTACAATTATTCAGTAGTGGACTGTCCTAAGCCTTTCAGATAAAATGCATTTATTTCAACACACTCTGGGCTACAATTTAACATCATTATCACTTCGCTGAATGTATTATTTAATATATTTTTAATAGTTCAAAGTTATCAGCCACAAATTAAAAAACTCAATTTTTGAACAGTAGTTTTCCAAAGAAAGATTAATTTCTCAGCATTAATATTTTTTCTGCTATTACACTGTATAGTATAGTTACTTTTTATAGAGTATCAGTGATGAGCAACTTACACTTAAAAATATACACTATTTTAAAAAATGGATTTGTTTTTAATTTTTCCTTTTTGTGGCCTGTAATATCTTTGTTGGGGGACCAGATAAAAATCTGAAAATTTCCCAGTTAATAGACCTTTACAACATCAAACAAACAACAATCAAACTTCGGTATAATTTTCAACTTTGAGATTCAATTGGATAATATGGAAAGTAATTACAAACACGAGTCAAAAATACATTTTTTTAACATCTGCAATATCCAGGCTTATGGAATAAAATACATCAGTTACAGTATATAATTTAAACGTATCTATGATTACTTACTTTTTTTAATTGAAAATAAGCCTACTAATTACATCATATTGTTCTCTTGTTATTTGTTTTTAGTACATCACTCATTGAACATTTGAGAAATTTGTTCACTCCATTTGGGTGTTAGATTATAAGTTCGCCCAGTCACAGTTGTAAATTCCATGGGAGACAGCTTCCTTAGTACATTTTTAAGTGGCATCCAAACTTGATCCTTCTCAATTTTTTTAAAAGATGTCCATAGTCCTGGAGGGTAATAAAATAGAACATGTACATCTTGGTTTTGACAGTCAATATTGTCAACTTCGCCAATCCACCACTGCTCATCGTAAACACAAGCCACTATGTCTTTATTTTGAAGAACCAGTTGTACAAGTTTTCCACACTGATGAAGTTCACTATCAGGCGAAGTTGATGTGATCTTGCACTTCAGTAAGTTGTGTGAATGGGGTACATAACAACGAAAAGATCGAGTGGCTTTAATCTTCTGCCAAGTGTTGTACCTTTTCCTCAAGACACTGTCATACACTTCTTGTATTTCGTCACATTGTACAAAAACATAGGTAATTCCTTTGATATGTTTTTTACAGAATTCAAACATTTCTTGAGGTGTTATGATATGATTGTCATCGGTCCGCTGCAGACTTGCTTTTGTGACAGCTCGCTTTGTTGTACCCTCGACACCACCACAAGCATTCTTCCCAAGCATGAAGTGAAAAAGTGCTATTCTACATCAAACCCAAAATCTTCTTTATGAAAGGAGTTGTTAATAAAGATATTTTTTTTTGTTTATATTGACTTGCTGTCCCATCCGAAAAGTAAATCAGTTTTTTTTTTTTTTTTTTTTTTTTTTTTTGGAAGGGTGGTGCTGTTTAATGTAGTTTGTTAATTTTAGTTGAAAAATGTACACTGCTGTAGTGTTGTGTTCAAGGTAGTCACTTATGACACAAAAGCTTTGGCTCATTAGTTTATCTTCATCTTTATAATAGAATACAAATGGATGAACTGTGGCCTGCTTAATTATGTGGTGCCCTTGTACTTCATCTTGAACAACAAAGGAATAACTTTCCGAAAAGTCAGCAAGAACTAAGCATTCATCAGCTGCCAAGGTTTGCTTTTTGTCTTTCAAAAATTTACTTTCAGCTTTTGCAATAAAATGATGCATTTTCAGATTTTCAAGGTTAGCCACCAACACTTCAAAAAACTCTTCTCGTGATTTTATGACTGTCACCATTTCACTTTGTTTTGTGTCACCCATTGTTTGTATTTTATATTGTCAGGCATCAAGTCGTCACCTTCGGATTCTTCAAACATGTCAAGTAAAGCTTGTTTGTCTGGACAATCTTCACATTTTCCCTTGATCATACAATTGTAACTGTCAATATTGCAATATTACATACCATAACTTCCAAAATGTCTTTATAGTCAACTCTAAGATTGGCCCCATTTATCACCAACTTTAGGTTCTGATGAAACAAACATTATGCGTGCCAGATGCTCCTGAGGCAATACACCATCTTGTTCTCAACTAGCAAAACTTTGATCTTCCACTTTTAATGTCAGGATTTTCTTTTTTAAATTCAGTGAGTAGTTCATTTAAATTACACAATATTAACCTTTTTTGTCTTTGAATCCTAGAACTATATTCTTTCACAGAAACAGTTTTTTTTTGCCAGACAGCAAATGGGTGTTATTGTCATCATCATAATACTTAATAACTTTATTGATTGTGTTTTCATCTACCAAATTAGATGCACTTTTCTTTTGTAATGCTGGTAAAATTCCCTATTCTTTTATTAATTGCCTTGTTAACTTAAGAAGATGTTCTAAACATTAAATTCATCACTAACTTTTGCTTGACTCCAAGAATTCAGCAGTAAACTGATAAACTTAATTTTATCCTCTTTGTTTGAAGTACTGCAGTTAGTTTTTAGTTTTTCTATCAAATCATCGTATTCGGTTGGTGAAGTTTTAGAAGTTCCACCTGTTTTAGTACAAATTGTATTTTGAAATGAAACTTCCAAATTTTGACTGTAGCTGCCACGTTCTCAATTTTTGTATTCAAGGCACTTGGTCTTTCATCTTGACTTAGTTTTCTAATTTTACTGGCAAGCAACATACCCAGGATTTCACAAGCTGTATCTACTTTTTTAATGGTTGCTGATAAGTCACAAAATTCTGTATTTGAGGTTTCACTACCCTTTCCCTTGTGAATTACAAATATCTTAGAATAACATGTTGGACACAATGATTTTCCTGGTATGAGATTGCCAAAGGGGCTTTTATTTTTAGAATAAAGATCAAATGATATTTCTCTCAGACCTTTTGGTATAGGTTTCGTATGTTTCTCAAAAGGGTACATGCAAGACTGACCAAAAAGGTGGTGAAATTTTTTTAAGTACTTCATTTCATGGTGTTAGCATGTTGATTTGATCTCTGGGCCGCCTCATAAGTAAAACAACACTTTTTCTTCTTCACTGAAATCTTCGATTAAAGTAATGTCTTTAGGATACACTCCACACACACTTTTATGAGATGCTTCATTAATAATAACACCGGCAGAACACTGAGACACCATTTTTCAACTGCACACTTCAAGAACAGCTAGCTAAATAAGTGTGAGTAGACAGCTGTTGGTGTAAGGGGGAAGACAACAATCAGACTTGTACAGGCTTGCAGATGCAATTGTTAGTCTGCTGAAACAATTACCACAGCATTGTTTCGACAAATAATCATTAGCTAGTGTAATGTGGTGTGTTACATTATGCAATTGGTATATTTTTTCTGACTAGCCTACCAGATATCGCAGATGTTAAAAAGCATATTTTTGATTCGCCTTTGTAATCTTTTTTCCATAACTTCCAATTGAATCTCAAAGTTGAAATTTATACTGAAGTTTGATATCATCAAGGTCTATTAACTGTAAAATTTTCAGATTTTTATCTGGTCTCCCGACAAAGACACTGCAGGCCACAAAATGAAAAAATTAAAAATTAAAAAATTAATTTTTAAAAAATAGTGTTTTTTTTTTTAAGTGTAGCTGCTCACCATTGATACTCTATAAAAAGTAACTATACGATACAGTGTGATAACAGAAAAAACATTAAAGCTGAGAAATTAATATTTCTTCGGAAAAAACTACTGTTCAAAAATTGAGTTTTTTAATTTGTGGCTGATAACTTTGAACTATTAAAAATATATTAAAGAATACATTCAGCTACGTGATAATGATGTTAAATTGTAGCCCGGAGTGAAATGTATTTTATCTGAAAGGCTTAGGCAATCCACTACTGAATAATTGTAAAAAATGTAGATGCTTGCAAACACGAAAAAACGCATGTGGCCTGGAACAAATATGGCCACCATTACAAAATAATACACAATAATTTTTTTTTTAAATATTTTTGTGACTACTAAACATTGAGGAATTCACCCAGCAAACATAAAATTTTTCTCAGATGGTCAAGCAACCAGTGCTAGACCACATGGTATGGATTGACCCACTTACGAAAACAGCACCACAGGACCATGAGCAAAATATTCCCTTCTGCATCAACACACGGGTGTCAGCAAGATCAGCAAAATCCTAATAACACAAGGTTGTTCCTGAGGTCCAACAAGATCAGAACAATGACCATACGGGATGGCGGCCTGGAACAAATTGGAATGGACTGAAGTGCTATGAGGACAAGAAATGTGAGTGGAGATGCCTAGCTCTGTTACTCTGGTTGCCTGCAACTCACCGCCTTGTGGTTTAGCACAGGCAAACAATAATAAATTCGGACAGAAACAGTCACACTTGGAATGTGTGTATTTACTCCAAGGAAGAACATTGTCTGAAATCTTTGTACGATTTCAATATTCTTTAGCTCCCTTTCAACAACTTACCTTCACTCCTACCATTTTTGTGGTTTACCCAGGACTTTCCAGTATTGTACTATTAAATACATAGAAACCAACAGAACAGAGCATTTGAAACATACTAAAATGGGTTACAGCTTACAACATAATTCTAACTTATGTTGCATTCAAACTTACAAGGCATATTCTGAACACTTGTGTACTAGATTTTTATATTTTTTTAAGAAAAAGTGTCCTTGCAACACAAAGTTACAGGATATTGTCGATACACTTGTTGACTATTTCTCCAAATATCACCATCCCACTCAGTGCATGTGGTGGTTTGTTGGTTTTGGGGTTTGATGGGGGCTAAACATCGAGGTCATCACTCCCCCGTTCCAAACAGACATACTTGTAAAAGGCCTGTACAGTAAAAGCGTAACCTCTGCACCCAGAGGAAGGGAACACCAAAGGGTACAGAGCTAAAATGAACACCGCAATAACACAAAATAGAGGACACTTAAAAGGAGCAGAGCAAATAGTTGACTAGAGTAAAACAGACTATAGTGGTTGATGGATCAGGTAAAAGGTCAACCACTCAACTACAAACAAAAAACCTCCACATGGAAAGCGTTGATAGAGGTACCAACACAACTTGTAACCATAAAAGACACTATTTTGGTATCCACGTCACAATTAAAAGTTGCTGGAGTGGGTGTAGCCTGAGAAATCATGCGAGAGTGCACACACTAGAGTGAGCGATAAAACCCAGCTGCATGGATAAAACGTAAAATTGAGTCAGCTATAGAGGCATCGTCACCTAGAATTGAAGGAAGTGCAGCTGGTAAATTAAAGGACTGCCGCAAGGGGGCTAATAGGGGGCAGTCCATCAGTAGATGGACCACTGTCAGCCCTGCATCACAGCAACACTTGGGCGGGTTCTCACGGCGAAGGACGCAGCTGTGGGTCAACCGCATATGTCCAATTCGGAGACGGCAGAAAACAGCGGAGTCCGTACGCGTGCTCCTCAAGGATGAGTTCCATACGGCCGTGGACGACTTTACCAACCAGAGCTTATTTGGCGTGTTCAAGGCAGACCATTCAGAGCTCCAGACATCACGGACCTTGCAATGTAGGGCTGACTGGAGGTCTCTTTCCACGAGACCAAGCTCCAGGGGTGGCCTGCTTGGCCAACCGATCGACACGTTCGTTTCCTGGAATGCCGATGTGGCCCGGGGTCCACACAAACGTCAGTGAACGACCACACTCGGCGAGAGCAAAAACAGCATCTCTAATACCGCGCACCGAAGGGTCCCGAGAAAAACACTGGTTGAGTGCTTGCAATCCACTCAGGGAGTCACTGCATATGACAAATGACTCCCCAGGGCAGGAGCGAGTGCACGATAAAGAGCAACCAGCTCTGCAGTGAAAACACTGCTCCCACAAGGCAGGAAATGCTGCTCAATGTAGTTGCCATGGATGAAAGCAAACCCAGTGTGTCCATCGACCACAGAACCATCGCTGTAGACTACATCTGCATCGCGAAACTAGGCAAGAAGAGCCATGAATTATTGACGAAGACTGGCAGGTGGAAAGGAGAACTTGGAATTGCAGGACAAATCCAAGCAAAGCCGCAAGCGAGGGAGGGACCAAGGAGGGGTAGAGGAAGAGGGCCAGAAGGATGGCGGAAGGGGAAAGGACTCGCGTGATGAGAGAAGGGAACGAACGCGGACCGCGATCGGGAGACCCGAGCTAGGCCGCCGTCATGGGGAGGGGAGTGTAGAAGATGGAAAAAGGAGCCTGCAGTTTGGATGGTCGGGCGAGGCATGGACGCGGGCAATGTATGACGCAAGCAACAGTTAATGGCAGAATTGTAGAGGAGGGATTCCAGCTTCTACAAGAAGGCTAGTCACCGGACTAGTGCGGAAGGCACCTGTTGCCAGTCTGACGCCACAATGTTGAATCGGGTCGAGGATCTGCAATGTTGAAGGTGCTGCTGAGTCGTACACCACGCTCCCGTAGTCGAGACGGGACTGGACTAAGGCCTTATAGAGCTGTAGGATGGTTGTTCGTGCAGCCCCCCGAACGGTGTGGCTGAGGCAGCGAAGGATGTTCAGGTGCAGCCAGCACTGTTGTTTAAGCTCGCGAAGATGAGGTGTCCAAGTGAGCTGAGCATCAAACAGCATGCCAAGAAAGCGATGCGTCTCCTCAATGAGAAGGAGCTCATTGGCAAAGTAGAGCTCTGGATGGAGGTGGACCGTTTGACGACAACAGAAATGCATCACTCGGGTCTTAGAGGCTGAGAACTGAAAACCACGGTTGGATGCCCAAAAATGTGCCTTACGGATAGCTCCCTGCAGCCTCCGTTCAGTGACACTGATGCTTGGGGAACTGTAATAAAGACAAAAGCCATTGGCATATAGAGAGGAACAGACCGATGAGCCCACTGCAGCCGCAAGACCATTTATCGCCACCAAAAAGAGGGGAACACAGAGACGAGCCCTGCAGGACACCGTTATCCTGAATGTGAGCAGAGCTAAAATAAGTGCCAACTCTAACCCGAAAGGAGTGATTGGAGAGAAAATTCTGTAGAAAAATCGGAAGTGGACCCCGTAAGCCCCATTCGTGCAGCGTAGCAAGGATATGATGGTGCCAGGTGGTATCATACGCCTTCTGAAGATCAACAAAAACAGCAACTAGATGTTCTCGCCAAGTAAAATCTGTACGAATAGCCGACTCTAGCGAGACTAAATTGTCGATCGCTGAGTGGCCCTGACGGAAGCCCCCCTGTTGTTGGGCCAGGAGGCCCCGAGCTTCGAGGATCCACATGAGCTGCCGGCTCTCCATCTGTTCCAGGAGTTTGCACATAACGTTGGTAAGGCTGATAGGGCGATAGCTATCAACCACCAGCGGATCTGAACCAGGTTTCAGCACCGGGATGGTAATGCTATCCTGCCAACAAGTGGGGAAAACGCCCTCCGTCCAGATTCAGTTAAATAGGGCGAGTAATTCACCCTGACAGTGCGCCGAGAGATGGCAAAGAAACTGGTTGTGAATTCGGTCTGGACCTGGAGAGGTATCGGGGCAAACTGTAAGGACACTTTGGAACTCCCAAAGGACTGACTTACGCCTTGGGGTACTTGAAGAACAGGGGACAGTTGCCTCGGCAGCAGAAACAATGGCCATAGTGACCTCGTCCACTGCCAAATCAATGTCACCAGGAAGTGGAGCAATGGCCACAGTAGCTGAGGTGTAGGCTGCCCAATCAGCTCCACGAAGAGACCATCGTGGCAGCTGGTCAGGGGGTTGGGATTGAAGAAGAGTAACCAGGATAGGAAAGTGGTCGCTACCACAGAGGTCGTCGTGGACCCTCCAACTGAGGTATGGAAGAAGACCTGGGCTACTAAGAGAGATGTTAATGGCCGAGTATGTGCCATGAGTCAAGCTAAAATATGTGGGAGTACCCACGTTAAGGAGGCAAACGTCCTGCTGTGCCAAGAGAGCCTCAACGTTCCTACCCTGGCCCGAGATCTGGGCCCCACTCCATAAAGGGTGGTGGGCATTAAAGTCCTCCAAAAGGAGGAACGACGAGGGGAGCTGGGCGAACAAGGCAGCTAGGTCAGCAAGAGGGACAACCTCATCCGGGAGAAGGTAGAGGGAACAGATGGTGAGCTCCATTCCTGCCCGGATTCTAACAGCCACAGCCTTGAGAGCCGTGTGAAGTGGCACTGGGGCACTAGGAACAGTGGCAAGAACATAAACACAGACACTGCCAGACACCCTGTCGTATTCTACGCGGTTCTTATAGTAACCCCGGTAGCCACGGAGGGAGGGGGTCAGCCGAACAGGAATCCAGGTTTCCTGTAGAGCCAGACAAGTGGCAGGGAAGCGGCACAAAAGCTGTTTCAACTCAGCAAGGTGGTGGAAAAAACCATGGCAATTCCATTGAAGGATAACGGTATCCGACTGGGGGGGATAGGTCATGCCTTAGAAGCGCTCTCCGCCACCAATTGCGAAGTAGCCTGATCAACTTCCATAGGAGCTGCGGGTCGAGCAGCTTCAGGTGCAGTGGTGAACTCCTTTTCTATCTCTATGTCCTTCTTTTGCTTTTTCTTCTTTTTGGTAGGGTCCAGTTTATCAGGCTTGGTGGGCTTTTCCGACCCAGTCTCATGGATCGAGGAAGACCTGGAAGCCCTACGGCCCTCAGGTGGTGGCTTTTTCAGCCACTGGCTGACATCGGGAGGGGCAGTAACCGTGGAAGGGAGGGAGGGCACCAAGCAATCCCTTCCGCGCGAGGGGATCCGGAGAAGGTGGGCACTTCTCCGGCTCAGAGGTGGGGACTGAAGTCCCCAAAGAATGAGGGGTTGTTACTCCCGATGTTGAAAACAGGGGAGCAACAGAAGAGAGTGTTCCCCCAACTACCAGGGGGGGGCAGGAATAGACGGCTGGGCTGGAGTGCCCACAAAAAGCGGCTGAGCTTGGGGGCTCATCATCAGGGATGGCGATATCGAAGCTGCTACAGCAAACGTCGATGACATGCGCACAGGGTGAAGTCAATCGTATTTAAGTTTAGCCTCTGTGTAAGTGAGCCTGTCCAAGGTCTTATAATCTTCCGTTCTTTTTGATAAACCGCGCAGTCTGACGAGCAAGGTGAATGTTTCTGTCCACAGTTGACACAAACAGGGGGCGGCGAACACAGGACGTTGGTGTGGGAGGCACGTCCACAATCCCGACAGGCAGGGTTGGCGTCATCTCTATGACATATGCCCAAACCTCCAGCACTTAAAGTGGTGCATGGGAGGAAGGACGTAAGACTTAACATCATATCGATATATCATCTATCTTGACCTTCTCGGGCAGGGTGTCACCCTCAAAACCCAAGATGAAAGCGCTGGTGGCGATCCTACTATCTTTAGGTCCCCTGAAGACACATCATACAAAGTGGACGCCACGGCATTCCAGATTTGCACGGAGCTCGTTGTCACACTGCAACAACAGGTCACAATGAAAAATAAGTCTCTGAACCATATTGAGGCTCTTATGAGGCATAATGGAGACTGCAACATCACCGAGCTTGTCACAAGCAAGCAATACCCGTAACTGTGCTGGGGATGCTGTCTGTATGAGGACTGCTCCAGACCTCATTTTAGACAGGCCCTCAACTTTTCCAAACTTGTCCTCTAAATTTTCCACAAAAAACTGAGGCTTTGTGGTCAGAAACGAGTCCCCCATCTATTCGGCTGCAAACCAGAAATCGAGGAGAATACGTCTCACCAGGTAATTTAGACCAACGTTCCTCCCCTGGTGTGGGCAGGAAAGGGAATGATTGGGGGTCATACTGTAAAGCATTGAACTTTCCTTTCTTAGAGACTTGTGCTTGCGCACTATTCGTATTTCTTTTCATGGTGGTCCCACGAGCAGTTAGGGAAAGGAATGTCCACCGAGACAGAGCCCCGCTTGCCTGGGTAAGCCTAATACTACCGGGGGGGGCAGCAGGTTCCCCAGAGGTCGCCCGCTAGCAACTGTTCTACCTCAACAGCCATGCATCTCCTCAGCACGCAGCACACCTTGAGATTGAGGTTTTTTTTTTTTTATATAGAGCTTTATACCATCCTCGCGACCCAGGCAGTTAAGCCAAGATCCCTGGGCTCTGTACCGTACAATGTTCCACCGTCGCGCCCTACGGTGGTTGTTGAAGCACACTCAGGGCTTACGGTATTGAGGACTGGTGGCACTTTCCAGTCCCCAGCTCAGGGACCCCGGGGTCGCCAAGCCCATACCCAGCAACCAAATGCTGAGCCCCCTGAGGGGGCATGTGGTGAGCCTTTGCACAAGCCTCTTCATGCCTTCCACAAGAAACTCTCCCATCAGCTCCTTCCCCCACTTCAGAACTTTGTTCTGCACCTGCTCATCTGTTGAAAATTTAATTTCACTCTTGTGTGCCTTCAGGGAGGTGAAAAGATTACAATATGAAAGTGCCAAGTCAGGGGACTTGGTTCAAAACATTCCAACCAAGTACATTCAAGAGTGTCTTGGGAGCTAAGGCTGAGAGAGAATGGGTGGTGTTGTGCAACAAGCACACTCCTCTTGCCAGCATTCTCCTCCTCTTGTTTTGAATGCTCCTTTTAACTTTCTTCTGGGTCTCACAATATTGCTGAGCATTGATGGTCTCCCCTTGAGGCAGAAATTTGACCAAACTGATGGCTTTTCGGCCCCAAAACACTGAGGTTTTTTTTTAATCCGAAATTGGGGTTTTGAATTTTTTGGCAGATGAGGAATTGATGTGACGCAACTGTGATGCCTGCCTTTTTGTCTCAGACTTGTAATGAGCCATATGTTTCATCTCCAGTGACAATAGAACTCAGAAAATCCTCGCCTTCTAATACAAGTCATTCAAGAAACTCTCACGCACTTCTGACTCAATTTTTCTTGTGCTGCTACGTCAACTGTTTTGGGACCCATCTTGCTAACAGTTTCCCATATCCCAGCATTTCTGCGAATGTCTTGTATAAGAAAGATTAGGAGAGTTGTGGAAACATCGTAGAAATTTCATCCACTGCAAATCAACAGTCTTCACGAAGGTTCCTAAATTTATTGCCCCAAATGATCAATCAAAATGAAGGTCTTCCACTCCTCTGTTCATCAGGAACATTTGTTCTGGATCTACTAAACTCCCTACACCACTTACACTATTTCCGTTCGTAACATCTCTGTCATCAACTGTTTTGGTGCGTGAAAAAGTTTCGGTAGGTGTTATTCCTTCTGTGAGTAGGAAGTGGATCACAGAATGTAGCTTGCTCCTGGCTGGATTTCTTATTGACATCTTTCACATAATTGAACACTGCAACATGACTTTATGTACTACCGTGTTCCTGCAATGATCGCTCTGGTCAGGGGATAGCCCTCTACGACTCTGTGTTGCCAACCCTCAAAAAACAAAAAACTACAGCCCATTATGGTCACGGTGCACTTACTTTCTGAAAATGCCTCATATTATTATAAGGTATACTTGTAGCATCCTAATAAACTAACAGAACACTATTTGAGCCTAGTATTTAACTGGGTATTCCAGACAATTATTTGCTGCCCAATTTTGTGCTAAAATGAAGGCTTTTTTAGACTTAAATAAAATTTCAAAAAATTATAGCCACTAAAAGTTCATTCTTTGTAAAGGTATCAGTAGCATTCTGAAGAACACATGTTTCACAGTATAATATATAAAAATAAGTGCATAATGCTGAAATTTATTTTTTAACAACCGAAAGGAGCCCAAAGCAAGACTAATCTAATCAGACATTACTCACACTCACTTGTGCTACCATCAGCACAGAATTTTTCTTGAGTTAGTGTAAGGGTCCGTGTCGTGGGTCCTGACTGTTTACTTATAACCTTCACCACTGGGAACCCCATTTGTTTTGTCCACGTTGACATAACAGCAGCCACTGGTTTATTGCTTGCTTCTTCCAGTGCTGCCCATAGATCTTCAGTGAAAGTATTTTTATACTGATGTCGAGTAAGATATATATTCATACCTTTGCGGAAGTCCTGCAAATTTAAAACACACAAAAAATTTTATTACTTATCATGCATGTCCAGTAAACTAAATAAAGAGGCAGCAGTGTCATATCTCAAGGAGGAATACAAGACAATTCCATTTGGGCAGGAGCTTGTAGAATAACTATGGCTCAAATTTAGAAGAATAGTTGACCAAGTGCTGGATATACATATGAGGGTAGCAGATATGCTGTACTCCATTTTGAAATGTTAATCTATAAAGGAAGGCAAAGGATAACAGCAAAAGTTTAATTCTCAAATAACTGCAAAGATGAGTGATATTGTCACATTGTAATTACAATCAAATCCAGGGTTGTGAATGAAGTACAACACTTAGCACTGAAAGTACGTTTATTACAGACACCAATGTACCAAACAGGACAGAACTGCTTCCTGGGTAAAACCACTTCTATTTATACAGACATCACATTACAGAATATGCGCGCATTACAAAACATAAGAAGTTACGAGCACCTTCCAGAAATGATAAACAGTAAATAACAAATAACTGTGGGTGACAATTTGAGCCCGTGGCCTGCAGCACATGAGCCAGCGACAATAACTGCCACTGCACATTGCATGCAATACAGTTCGCAGCACTGCTCACTCTCCTGAAGAAACAGCAACCTGCTGTTTCAGAGGTTCTCATTGGTGCATCTCTGAACTAGATCTTGTAGGGTTCTCTTTATGGCAGAACTGGAGGATCCTTGCATTGTTGTTGCATTGCCACATCTTTCTCACAAATGTAACCTCTCCCATCGAAGCTTTGAGATCATCAAGCAGGTCTTCAGTTCCCCTGACCAAGAAGCCCCATCGTCAATCTACACCTCAGGATGGTAGTAGAGCTCATATGGAGGATATGTATGCCCCTGTGCTTTTGTCTTCTTGGTGCAGGATCATAACCCTCAACTTTGTATGTGATATCCAGTATCTGGTGAAGAATATGATACAGCTCAGAGTAGTGCTTTAGTAACTTTTCCCATGGTCCTCCTTTCCACATAGCCCAAAATAACCATACCAAGCCTCCCAGGCTTTATCTCATTGGCCAGTTCTGGTTTAAATGAGAAGAGTGTATCCATTGTTGTTTTGGCGTTGTGACCATGCAAGAGAGAGAATGTGAAGTCTTTGTGTCTTCCTTTGCTGTGTTATTTGGAAATGTCATCAACAGCAGTACGGTATCCTAATCTCTCTGTTTGACATCAACGTACATCAAGAGCTTATGTGCCAGAGTCTCACTGAAGCATTCTGAGAGATCGTTCATCTGTGGGGGATAGGCAGTTGTCATATTGGTGGGTGATGTCACACCCTGAAAGTACAAGGGTCATTTGGAAAGTAAAGAGCATTTTGTTTTGACATGTGACCGCATCCCCCCTCCATCACTGCCAACTGACCACTGACCTTGGTACTCATCTGCTTCAGTTTGGTAGCAGCTGCAATCCAATACGGTTACTTACTGCTTCGCTGTGCGTTAAAATGTGTAACAAAACTGACAATCCCACCAAGTGTGTGGTGAGTTCTGTTATCCGTTTTTTAAACGCGCAAAAAGTCCAACCCATCGAAATAGCTGAAGTTTACATTGTATGGTAATGTGATGAACAAAGCGAAAGTTCAGAAGTGGTGTATTGTGTTTAACAGTGGACAGAAGAATGCTCACGACGAAGATCACTTGGATCAGCCCTCATTGGTGACTGGTGAACTCAAACCAAAAGCTGAAACAAAACATCAAAGAACATGGGCATTTCACTGTTAGTGGACTGTATTCGTTCTTTCCAGATATTTCAAGAACTGTGTTGTATGAGACTGCTAGTGGAGATGTGGACTATAAAAAAAGTGTGTGCCAGGCGGGTTCCTCTAATTTTGTCAGACAAACACAAAACCAAACGAATGGCAGTTGCACGGACATCTCTCAGTCACTATGAAAAGGATGGTGAGGAATTTTTGAATCATATTATCATAGGTTATGAGACTTGGATATCACATCTCACATCAGAAGCAAAGTGCCAACTAATGGAATGCCATCATTCGCAATCCTCAATGAAAAAAGTAAAACAAATTTTGAGAACCAGAAAGATACGGCTACATTGTTTTGGGATCATAAGGGTGTCCTACTGATTGACTACATGCCTAGAAATGAGACCATAAATGCTGTGGCCTACTGTCAGACACTTCAATGATTTCATCATGCCATTAAAAGCAAGTGCCATGAAATGCAGCAGGAGTGACACAGGGCTTGCTTCAGTGGTTTCGGTGGGAAATGTTTCAACATTTGCCATACAGTTCAGACTTAGCCCGAAGTGATTATCACTTATTCCCCAAATTGAAAGTTTTTTTTGAACTGACAATGCTACAGAAGTGGTGATAAACTTAAAGAAGCCATTAATCAGTGGTTCAAACAATTTGGTGGCAACTGATTATGCACAAGGCACAGAAAAGTTGGTAAAACAGTATGCAAAGTCCATAAATTTGAACGGTGAGTACACTGAAAAGTAGCTGGGTAGCAAATTGTAAGTAAAATACAGTTTATTTTCATTATATCAAGGAAACATTTCTGCAGAAACAAAAGTTCTTGACTTTCAGAATGACCCTTTGCTCTGTTCTTCAAAATAATGTCTTCTACAAGGAAATTTTGCAGTTTTCAGAGCTTCGGCAGCTGGCACAGCTTTGGTGATGTAGCAGTGGGTGAGGTAGACAGTGCAGACTATTATCCATCAATACCCATTGGTTGGCTTAGGGAACCTGTCAAAGAGATGAAATGGTGCTGCTGTGAGCTGAACTGGTATCAGATGCCTTGGAAGTAATCGTGGAATGTGCTGCATTCGCTGGCATTCCTTACAGTGATTAATGTAGCATTCAAAGGATTGGCAGAGACATGGCCATTGATACTTATGTACAATTCTGTTTAATCTTCATGAATCGCAGATGACCAGATGATGTAGCACTATGGAAAGCTGGGGTGACGAGTAACCATTTCTGCCCCATTCCACTTACGTAATGTTCCGTTTATTCATTGAAATTCTTCTTTGGACACCTCCTCCTTCACGGCTTCTATAGTTTTCAGCAATGCTGTGTCTTTCCTCTTTTCAGCAGCAATGTCATTTGATGTAGTGATGACAGTTTTCATCTATGTTGCTGTGTTCAGCCAACAAAAGGCAGTCACTGTGCTTGTGTCTGTGTGTATCATATGACATCGTACACCTGAAGCTTCAGTGCCCTTATCGCCAGTCATCCTGATGGCTCCTTCAGGCTAGTCAGCCACAGAAAAGAACAGTGATTGGTTTTCCACAAAAAAAAAATTGGCCAGAACTTGCTGATGGCCCAAAGAATTAGAAGGTAGTTTTTCTCAACTGTGGAGCGAATCACCTCAGACTGGTTAGAACACTTCACTGAATTTGCACAACAACTGCACCTATCCCATAACTGTTTGCAATGGTGTGATGTTCTGCCTCGGCATTCTCATCATACACTGCTAGGACTAGAGAAGACTCTAGTGCCTCCTTAAGGCAAAAAAAAAGAACTTCTTCACAGCTAGTTCATGCACTCTGATGTAGCTGGAGCATTACATAAGGCAAATGATATAAATTTAATCTCCTACACGCTGTCAAGTGTTATAAAGACAGTCTTTTCCCAGTCATCTTTGACAACCTAAATTTGCCAGTAGCCTGGCTCCTTGTCCACAGCTGAGAAATACTTTGCGTCTTGCAAGCAGTCTAGGATCAAGGACACTCTGACAGTTCAATGTCATCATTACCACTTCCTACCAAATTAACATTCTTGAGCTGGCTACACCCTGCATGAGTGCTGGCTAATTGGTGGATTATCCCCAGTGTTGATATGGTGCGTTGCAGTGGGCCACTTGGTCTGCCTTCCTTCTAATTCAGATACAAAAGTAACCAAGGCACAGAACAGATAATACTCGTTAATGTTGATTGATTGATTGATTGAGGCAGATTATGGGACCAAACAGCGAGGTCATCAGACCTGCGATTCTGAAGTGAGTTACAGAAAAAAAGAGGCTCTGCTAAAAGTGGACGGATCCTGTCAGGGGAGTCAAATTATAAAAAATGAACATTAAACACACACAGTAAAGGCATAAAAGGTGAGACCAAACCTAAAAACTGGAAAAAGGGAGAGCAGTTATGGGGTCACAGACTGAGAAGACTATAATAAGTCCCAACCACAACCAACCTGCCCCTGCTCCAAGACTAAAGGAGAACCTCGTATTTCGAAATAAAAACCAGTTTGACAGAGGAAACCAAGGACCAGTTCAACCACCCGGGGATTGTCTGCTAATATTAAATTTAAGGAATTGGGAAGACTATACTTAACATGAAGGGCCTAAAGAAGGAGACATTCCACCAATATGTGAGAGAGAGAGTCAGTCTAGCTCCACAACTACATTGTGGGGGTGGGTCATTACTTAGCGGAAAACAATGGGTGAGCCGGGTATCACCAATGCGTAAACAGGATAAAACAGTGGACTCCTTCTGAGAGGAGTGGAAGGAAGAGTGCCAAACTGCAGTAGACTCCTTGATTGTGCGGAGTTTATTACTATGAGCAGTAGCACTCCAGGTGGCATTCCGCTGCTGGGCAAAGAGACATTTCATGTAGATCCGTATATCCGCAGCTGGAATCCTGAAAGGAAATGGGTGGTAAGTATCTACTTCTCCAGCGAAACGGTGAGCCAATTCATTCCCTGGGATGCCCACATGACCTCGGACCCAGAGAAAGAGGACTGAACAGGCGGCACGCTCAAGGGCAGGGAGAAGGTCATGGATAGCACAGACCAAAGGGTGACAAGAGTAGCATCGGTCAGTAGCCTGCAGGCTGCTCATGGAGTCTGAACAAATTAAAACACTGTAGAGAGAGAGACCTGAGAAACATAGGTGCTTGAAGCCAGTAGTAGACCACCTTATCAATAGTCTTAGAACCATCAGTGTAAAAGACGGTGGCACCCTGAAACTCTGCAAGGATGGCACAGACAAGGCGCCGAGAAACCATAGGAGGGACAAAGACCTTAGGACCCTGGAATAGATCAGTCCTAATCCACAGTCTAGGCACCATCAAGGGGGGGGGGGGGTTATGGGAGGAAAGACACGGGGTGCAGTCCAATGAGTGGAGATGGAGATCCCAACAGAGGGAAGCGAGATGCATGCCAACCAGCAATCCCACCCATTGGCAGGTGTTAGGGAGACATCCCTCACTGGCGAAGAGCACAGGGTACACAGGATAGTCAGGGAATTGCCGAATAGCGATTGCGTAGAGGGGGAATCCCTGATTCTGTGAGGAGACTATCAACAGGACTAGTGCGAAAGGCACCAACAATGAGACGCACTTCACAATGATGGACAGGGTCAAGGAGTTTCATGTGGAAGGAGCTGCTGAGACATAAAACTGACTACTATAATCTAGTCTGGACAAGACCAGAGCACGGTAAAGATGGAGAAGAGTTGAGTGGTCTGCATCCCAAGATGTGTGGGCGGGAAGGCAGAGAGCATTAAGCTTCCACAGACATGTAGTCTTTAGGTGGCGAATGTAGGGCAGCCATGTCAGCTTGTTATTAAAAATAAGGCCCAAGAAACAGGACTGTACTACAACATCGAGAAGCTGGTTGCCTAAATAAAGTTCTGGATCAGGGTGTACTGTTGGTTGACAACAAAAATACATAACCCACATTTTGGAGGGAGAAAACTGGAAGCCATGGGTGGTGGGCCACACAGAGGCCCGTCGGATGGCGCCTTGGAGCTGGCACTCAGCACATGCTACCGAGTGGGTGCTGCACCAGATGCAAAAACCGCCGACGTATAATGCCTACGTAACCAGAGGCCCAACATAGGTTCCAAGCCCATTGATGGCACTGAGGAAGAGTGTGAACTTCACACAGAACCCTGTGGGATACCATTCTTCTGAATCTGAGGGGAACTGAGTGAAGTGCCAACTCTAACCTGGAAGAGCCAGTAAGGTAAGATAAAAACTCACAGATAAAAATCTGAAGGGGACCCAAAAGCCCCAGTTATGGAGGGTAACTAAAATGTGACGGCACTAAGCCATGTCATATGCCTTATGTAGGTCAGAGAAGACCGTAACAAGGTGCCACCAATGAGTAAAAGCCTGTCAGATGGCCGATACCAATCGGAGTAAGTGGTCAGTTGGAGATCGCCCTGCCCAGAAGCCACAATGATACGGGGACAAAAGGCCCCGAGACTCGAGAACCCAACATAATCTGAAGTTGACCATCCTTCTGAGCAGTTTACAAAGTACATTTGTAAGGCTAAATGGGAGCTAGCTGTCGAGAGACGGAGTTTTCCTGGGCTTAAGGATGAGGATAACTATACTGTCTAACCACTGTGATGGAAAAGCACCTGTAAGCCAAATGTGGTTGCAGACCCAGAGGAGCTATTGCCTCTGGGGAACATCCAAGTGTTGGATCATCTGGTTGTGGATGGAATCCGGCCTTGGGGCTGTGTCTTGTGAAGAACTACGAGCCTACACCAATTCAGATTCAGCAAGGGGTGCATTACAGGGCTCAACATGGTGCAGAATGAAACAGTGGGGGGTCTGTTCAACTCTGCGTTTCTGCCGGAGAAAGGTAGCAGGGTAGGAAGAGGATGATGATGCCGTTGCAAAGTGTGTCGCGAGGTGTTCTGCGAGGACCAATGGATCAGTGCACAGAGCACCTTGGAGGTTCAGACACTGGACAGATGACTGTCTCTGGCAGCCCAGAAGGCTACGTAGCTTTGACCAAACCTGCGATGAAGAGGTGTATGTCCCCAGGGTGGAAACACAGCACTCCTAGCATTCCTTTTTACTCCGCTTAATAAGGTAACAAGCCTTAGCATGGAGACACTTAAAAGTGAGGAGGTTGGTCTGTGAAGGATGTCACTTGAATCGCTGCAGCACCCGTCGGCAGTCCTTGACAGCAACTGCAAAATCCGTGGTCCATCACGGTACTGGCCGATGATGAGGGGGACCTGTTGATAGGGGACAGCAGTGCCAGCAATATGAAGAATAGTGGCAGAGATGTCTTGCACGACTACATCAATGAAATTTGAGGGGGGGGGGGGGGGTATCAAAGTGGACAGCAGACGTATATAAAGGCCTATTAGCCCTGCGGAATGCCAAACATGGAGGCCTGTCCACCTGGCAGCAGCAGGAGAACGATAGAATCACCGGAAAGTGGCCACTGTCACAAAGGTCATGGTGGGATGACCAATGTAGGGAAGCCATGAGGGCAGGGGAGGATACCATGAGATCGATAGCAGAGAAGGTGCCAAGAGCAGCACTGAAATGGATAGGGGAACCATCACTGAGGACACACAAATCGAAGTCTGTGATAAGTTGGTCAATTAGGAGACCCTCTACTCGTTGTAGTCCTTACACAAAATGTACATTGGCAGCGGCACATTTGTTCTGCAGTCACCTTCAAAGTCTGGCTCCCTAAACTTTTTCAGTAGTGTTCCTCAAAAAGAATGTTACCTTCCCTCCAGGGATTCCAATTTGAATTCACTAAGCACTTCCGTAACTTACTTGTTGATCAACTCCACTAGCAACAAATCTAACAGACCGCCTCTGAATTGCTTCAATGTCTTCCTTTAATCCAACATGATGGGGTCTCAAACATATAAGCAACACTCAATAATAGGTCACACAAGTTTCCTGTTTGTTGTCTCCTTTACAGATGAACCATGTCTCGCGTCCGTCGGTCGTCGTAATTTAATGTATATATTATTATTGTTATTATTATTTTTTTTGATTGTTGCCGACTTATGTGGTGGGCCTTCATAAAAATGATATTTAAGTTGAACAATGTAATAAACTTTTCATATAAATTTCCTCGGCTAGTCAGTTGACGTTAAAGCAAAAGATCTTTAGTTATTAATTACAATTGCGGCCCACACACGCGCGAGAGTATTTTCTTACCTCCGTTAACCATTGTATTGTAGTCAGAGTCCTGGCTCTGGGTCTCGGCTATGCTACTGAAAATAAGAATCTTAAAGCTAAGTATTTCTGCAACTTCGTGCGGCTGTGGAGAAAAATTAATATTATGCTAATAGCGGGCGAGTTTTCCGCTTCCGCTAATTTTTCATAAGTTAATATCGCCACGTAATGGCGTCGTTGGCTGCATCGGCCGCTGCGATTGTTGAGCTGTAAATTACTTGAATGCAGGTTAATTCAAGGAAGGCGGACATGAAATCGGGATCACCTCTTACAAATTAAAAGTGCACAATAATATTGAATAGTTATATTATATGTTTAACTCATACAAATATGCTTACATTTGTCAGCACACACAAGATGTCCCTCTAGACACATTCAAGACAAGCGAAGAAGTGAAGTCGACTAAAAAATTAACAAAAGAGCGTATCTTGTCGTCTCTTTAGATCATTCTGTCATAAATTATTTCTTTGCAATCCAAACCTACACAGAGAAATTATTATTTTACGGCTACATGATAAAAATTTGGCACACGCACATATCCATCCACACATACAGACACAAGCAGACATATGCGAGTGTATACCTGTCCTTTTTTCCCCCTAAGGTAAGTCTTTCCGCTCCCGGGATTGGAATGACTCCTTACCCTCTCCCTTAAAACCCACTTCCTTTCGTCTTCCCCTCTCCTTCCCTCTTTCCTGATGAGGCAACAGTTTGTTGCGAAAGCTTGAATTTTGTGTGTATGTTTGTGTTTGTTTGTGTGTCTATCGACCTGCCAGCGCTTTTGTTCGGTAAGTCACCTCATCTTTGTTTTTATCTTACATTTTCCTAGATTTAGAGCTACCAGCCATTCATCTCGCAAACTAGAAATTTTGTCCAAGTCATTTTGTACCCTCCTACATTAACTCAACTGTGACACCTTCCCCTGCATCACAGCATCATCAGAAAACAACTGCCAACCCTGTCAGCCCGATTATATAAGTATACAGAAAATAACAGCGGTCCTATCACATATCTCTGGGGAACTCCTGATGATATTGTCCCTAATGAACACTCACTGTTGAGGAAAATGTACTGGGTTCTATTACTTAATAAGTCTTGGAGCCACTCACATATGAACCTGTTACATATATGCTTGTACCTTTGTTAATATTCTGCAGTGGAGCATCGTGTCAAATGACTTTTTGGAAATCCACAAACTGGAACCAGTCTACTGCCCATCATCCATAGTTCACGGGATATCAAGGCAAGCTCAGTTTCGAACAAATACCTTCTAAAACCATGCTGATTTGTGGACAGAACCTTTCCATCTCAAGGGAATTTATCATATTCTAATTGAGAACATGTTCAAGAATTCCAACTGATGTTAAGGATATTAGCCTGCAATTTTTTGCGGGCCCGCTCTTTTCTTCTCTTATATACAGGAGACACCTGCACTTTCTTCCAGTCACTTAGGCCTTTGTACTGGGTGAGAGATTTTCAATAAATGGAGCTAAGTAAGGGGCCAATGCCACAAAGTACTCTTTGTAAAACCAAGTTGAGATTCCTTCTGGACCTGGTGAGTTACTCATTTTCAACTCTTTCAGTTGTTTCTCTACACCAGGGATGCCTATAATTACGTCCTCCACAAGTGAGTCTATGTGGTGATCAAATGACGATATGTTTGTACAATTCTCCTGCATCAGTGATTTCTTAAAGGTGAAATTTAGTATTTCTGGTTTCCTTTTGCTGTCTTTTACCACCATGCCAGACTCGTCCATGAGTGACTGTACAGAAGCTTTCGACCAATCAGTGATTTTACATTTGACACCACCTTCAACATTCACAATTATGTCTGGTTGGTTGGGTGTATAAGGGACCAAACTACACGTCATCAGTCCCTCCGACCTTAGATTAACTAAAACCAATAAAATCCCACATTAGGAGAGGCAAATACAATGTCCATAAAATGAGAAACTAAGGGAAGGAAGGAAAAGAGCTAATGGCAGGGGCGGGAAGGAAGCAGCACAGGAGACAAGAGCGACGCTCAAGACATAACAGACCCCGTATAATGAAAGGAGTGGGAAGGCAGAGGGCCGGGCTGAACCACCAAGCCCAGTTGAAGCCAATCCGGTCGGGGTGAAGGGGGGAGCAAGAGGGCCTGCCATCCCCTCCGCTCACCGATAAGGTGGAAGGTCCCTCCCTAAAATAAAGCGATAACCCCCCCTCACGAATAAAACGTAAAACGAGATCCGCCGCTGAGGCATTGTCAGCCTACACCAGAGGCGCAGGGTGGCTAAGTTGGGGCAGTCCAATAAGATGTGAGCCACAATCAACATCGATCTACAATGGCAGAGAGGGTGGGGTCCTCATGACGGAGGAGATAACTGTGAGTCAAAAAAGTATGGCCGATGCAGAGCCGGCAGAGGATGACAAAAGGCCTTACGAGAGGCCCATAAGGAGGACCACCATGGAGTTGTAGACTCCTTAATTGCCCTGAGCTTGTTCGGCGAAGAAAGAGTGATCCATTCTGCATGCCAAAGGTGCAAAACTTGACACGTAATGCCAAGCGAAGGTCTATTTCCGGAATGCCAATAGCAAGAGATGCTCTGGTAGTAGCTAATTTAGCCAGTCGACTGGCAAGTTCATTGTCAGGAATCCCAACACGGCCTGGGGTCCAAATGAAAACCACCGAGCATCCACATTGAGCGAGGAGGGAAAGGGAGTCCCAGATAGCAATGACCAATAGGACGCGAGGGAAGCACTGGCCGATAGCGTGCAAACCGCTCCATGAGTCACTACCGATAGTGAAGGATAATCCTGAGCAGGAGCGGATATGGTCCAGTGCGCACGAGATGGCTACCAATTCTGCAGTAAAACACTACAGCCCTCTGGCAAGGAACGAAGTTCCGTGTGTCGCATATAGGTGTAAGGAAAACCAGTGCAGCCAGCAATCATGGAACCATCAGTATAGATCACTTCTGAACCCTGAAAAGAACTAAGGAGAGGAGAACTGGTGGCAAAGAGCCATTGGAGGGACAGAATCTCTTGAATCGATAGAGAGACCAAGACAGAATTGCGGCCGAGAGACGCACCACGGAGGGGTACGTGCGTGAGCGGAGAAGAGAGGTAGTAAAGGCAATTACTGGAGCTCAGAAAAGAGCGACTGAATGCAGACAGCCATGGTAGGCCCACATCGCGGCCGCCATTGCAGCAGGTTAATCTCCATGTCTGGATAAAGGAGAGCATAATTAAGGTGCTTTGGGGTGCAGCAAATGCGGAGTGCATAAGATATCAGCTGTTGCTGCGAAAAGGCTAAGTACAGGGCTAGTCCGGAAGGCACTAGTCGCAAGTCGGACCCCACACTGGTGGGTGGTGTCTAGTTTCTCCAGTGTCGAAGGCGACGCAGTACCATAGACAGGGCTTCTATAGTCTAAACGATACTGGACCAAAGCTTGATACAATCACAGGAGAACAGAGCGGTCTGCACCCCGGGTGGTATTGCACAGACACCTTAGAGCACTGAGATGGGACCAGCACGTTCTCTTCAACTAGCGAAGGTGAGGGAGCCATGTCAACCAGGCGTCGAAGACTAGACCCAAGAAGCGATGGGTGTCCACCACTTTGAGGGGCTGGCCATCAAGGAACAGTTCCGGACGGGGATAGACTGTATGGCGACAGCAGAAATGCATGAAACAAGTCTAGGCCGCCAAAAACTGAAAGCCATGGGAGAGCGCCCATGAGTGCGCCCGACAGATTGCCCCCCTGTAGACGGTGTTCTGCAGCACCCATTACAGAGGAGGCAAGGTAGATACAAAAATAATCAGCATACAAAGAGGGAGACACTGTCGGCCCAACAGCTGTCACCAGACCACTAATGGCTATGAGAAAGAGAGGGACGCTCAGCACGGAACCCTGTGGAACCCCATTTTCTTGCCGATGAGGAGAGCTGTAGGAGGAGCCAACTTGGACCCGAAAAGAGTGACAAGAAAGGAAGCTACGGATAAAAACACGCAGAGTGGCATGGAGGCCTCATTCATGAAGGGTGGTGAGGATGTTGTGGTGCCAGGTGGTGTCATAGGGTTTATGCAAACCAAAGAAGACTGCAAGGAGGTGTTGCTGATGGGCAAAAGCCAGCCAGATAGCAGACTCCAGGTGGACCAAGTTATCCACCGTAGAGCGGGCACACCGAAAACCACTTTGAGTAGATGACAAAAGGTCGAGGGATTCAAGGATCCAAAACAGTCACCGACTCACCATGCGTTCAAGGAGCTTGCAGAGGGTGTTAGTAAGGCTAATTGGACAGTAGCTATCCAACTGAAGAGGTAGCTTCCCCGGCTTCAACACCGGAACAACAATGCTTTACTGCCACTGGGTAGGAAATCCTCCCTCACACCACAGACGGTTGAAGAGGGTCAGTATACGACAGTGGCCAGCCACCGATAAGTGTTGGACCATTTGCTTATGTATCCAATCCGGTCCAGGAGCCATGTCAGGACAAAGGGCGGGGATGCTGGCAAATTCCCACTCGCTGAATGGGGCATTATATGGTTCTGTGCAGCGAGAAACAAAAGACAAAGGAAGTCGTTCTGAACACACTTTCAGGAGGAGGAACGTGGGTGGATACTGAGCTGATGCCGAAGCTTGAGCAAAGTGTTGAGCGAAATTTTCTGCCACAAAGTCCGGATTGGTAGGGACAACATAAGGCACAGAAATTCTTGCAACTCCGGTGGGAGGACAGTGGCCAGAAATTCGCCGGGGGGGGGGGGGGGGGGGGGGGGGGGGAGCGAGAGCGGGGAGAGGGGGGAGCGAGAGGGGTGAGGGAGATAGGGGGGAGCGAGAGGGGTGGGGAGAGGGTGGAGAGGGAGGAGAGGGGGAGAGGGGGGAGAGAGGGGGGAGAGGGGGGAGAGAGGGGGAGAGAGGGGGGAGAGAGGGAGAGAGGGGGAGGGGGAGAGAGAGGGGGGGAGAGAGAGAGGGGGGAGAGAGAGGGGGGGGAGAGAGAGGGGGGAGGGAGAGAGAGGGGGGAGGGAGAGAGAGGGGGGAGGGAGAGAGAGGGGGGAGGGAGAGAGAGAGGGGGAGGGAGAGAGAGGGGGGAGGGAGAGAGAGAGGGGGAGGGGGAGGGAGAGAGAGAGGGGGAGGGAGAGAGAGAGGGGGAGGGAGAGAGAGAGGGGGAGGGAGAGAGAGGGGGGAGGGAGAGAGAGAGGGGGAGGGAGAGAGAGAGGGGGAGGGAGAGAGAGGGGGAGGGAGAGGGGGAGGGGGAGGGAGAGAGAGGGGGAGGGAGAGGGGGAGGGGGAGGGAGAGAGAGGGGGGGGAGGGAGAGAGAGAGGGGGAGGGAGAGAGAGGGGAGGGAGAGAGAGGGGGGAGGGAGAGAGGGGGGGAGGGAGAGAGAGAGGGGGAGGGAGAGAGAGAGGGGGGGGAGAGGGAGAGGGGGAGGGAGAGAGAGAGGGGGAGATGGGGAGGGAGAGAGAGGGGGGGAGAGGGGGAGGGAGAGAGAGAGGGGGGAGATGGGGAGGGAGAGAGAGAGGGGGGAGATGGGGAGGGAGAGAGAGAGGGGGGAGATGGGGAGGGAGAGAGAGAGGGGGGAGATGGGGAGGGAGAGAGAGAGGGGGGAGATGGGGAGGGAGAGAGAGAGGGGGGAGATGGGGAGGGAGAGAGAGAGGGGGGAGATGGGGAGGGAGAGAGAGAGGGGGGAGATGGGGAGGGAGAGAGAGAGGGGGGAGATGGGGAGGGAGAGAGAGAGGGGGGAGATGGGGAGGGAGAGAGAGAGGGGGGAGATGGGGAGGGAGAGAGAGAGGGGGGAGATGGGGAGGGAGAGAGAGAGGGGGGAGATGGGGAGGGAGAGAGAGAGGGGGGAGATGGGGAGGGAGAGAGAGAGGGGGGAGATGGGGAGGGAGAGAGAGAGGGGGGAGATGGGGAGGGAGAGAGAGAGGGGGGAGATGGGGAGGGAGAGAGAGAGGGGGGAGATGGGGGGAGAGAGGGGGGAGATGGGGAGGGAGAGAGAGAGGGGGGAGATGGGGGGAGAGAGGGGGGGAGAGAGAGAGAGAGTGTACAGATGCATTTGTTAGAGCAATTGGAAATATACAACCACATTCACAACAAACATGACAGCCTACTGAATGCCCGACTAGAAGTAAAAACCAAATGTACCTCCAAAATTTCGTACAATTCCTACAATTTGAGATGACAGATACAATAATTAATTAATTGAGAGAGAGAAAATTCTTCATGGGTCTTAACAAGCATCTTTCAGAACTAAATAATGGAATGAGAAACTGTATAAAAGTATTTGAGGTATGACGCATTATCTCCAAAGTAAGTCCAGAAGTGTGCCATATCTGTACACATATCACATTCTTTGGCACATCAGATAAGCAGCCGATGTAAAATCATGTATCCGCCATCTTGTTTTTAGTTTACTTTATTGATCAGTAGGGATTGTAAAAGAAAATCAGATCTCTTCCTTATAATATGTAAAGGGGGGCTTTTCAGGAAGTAAATACAAAGCCTAGAGCATATATAAGTAAAACTATGCATCACAAAAACTTTGTTATATTTTAGGACACAAAACTGGTTGCAGTATTTTCTACAGTGTAATTTATGAAAACTGCTGTGGTGTTCTCTAACCAAAACATATAAAATAATTCCAGAGGGTGTCTTCTAACAGGATACCACCACCTACATACCACAGTTGTAACTCAACCTCCTCTACAGAATGTCGACAAGTTGCCTTGGCCTGCTTGATCACCAGATCTACATCTACATTTATACTTCGCAAGCCACCCAACGGTGTGAAGCGGATCATTCTCCAATCGAACACACATGGGACATCATCAGACGACAGACTCCAGCATCATCCATAAACAGCATTAACTATACCTGTACTGACCAACCAAGTGCAACAGGCATGGAACTCCATCACACAAACTGACAGCTAGCACCTGTACAACACGACGCATGCACGTTTGCATGCAACACTCTGGCAGCTATACCGATTATTAATGTACCAACATTTCACATTTTCAATGGCTTATCTCAAGTTTACATTACTCTGGTATCCTGCAATGTTAATGACTTGAATATATTACCTAGACGAATGTATTCCTAAAATTTCATTATTGTACATTAATTATTTTTTGATGTAGCCTTTTTTTCCATCAGAGTATTTAGATTACCATTGTTGCATAGGGCTAGAACATTCTGTATGAACAGATGTGTTGTTTACTCCATGATGTTGGGCCCTATTTTTCAACTGTTCCTCCGCAGACTTTCTGCAGACTGTCAATTTCGCCCCCCCCCCCCCCCCCCCCCCTCAGCTTAGCCGGGAATTTGTCCCAACTATTGAGCTTCTCTTCGTTGTTTGCAAATCATTGTTGGGTGTGTAGTCCAAGCAAAAATAACATTTGCCGAACACTTCCTAACATCCAACCTGTTCTATCTGGTGACTCAATCGAATCTTTTCAGCCATTGGGTCATGCCTTGATCAGTGACTCCAGAGAAGACTGAGGAACACCCGATCAATGTATACAGCACAGTTCGCAGCCGTATCAGTGTCAGTGGCATTGAAAAATGGCTGAAATCGTTAAAATTTAACAAGACTTCAGGGCCAAGTGGTATCCCTGTCAGATTCTACAGTGAATTTGCAGCAGATTTTGCCACCAGATTAATGAGGGCTGGATAAAAGAGGTTCTTGTGTAAAAAATTTCCTTGAGACAAAAAGCTTCTGTCCACAACACAGCATGGCTTCAGAAAGCATCGCTCGTGCAAAACTCAGTTTGCCGTTTATTCACTTGATATCCTGCAAACCGTGGATGAAGGACAACAGGTATATTCCTTATTCCCAGATTTCTGGAAAGCATTTGCCACAGAGCCCCATTGCAGACTGTTAATGAAGGTAAGAGCATATGGAATAGGTTTTCAGATACCCAAGTGTCTCAAACACTTCTTAAGTAATTGAAGCCAGTGTGTTGTCCCTGATGGCCAATTTTCAGAGATAAGGGTATCATAGAAGTACCTCAGGGAAGCATGATAGGACCACTATCATTCTCTGCACACATAAATTATCTGGCAGACAGGCTAATCAGAAATCTGCGGCTGTTTGCAGATGATGATGTGAGTAGGAGAATATGATCATTGAGTGACTGGAGGAGGATACAAGATGACTTAGACAAAATTTCAAGTTGATGTGGTGAATGGCATCTTGCTTTAAATATAGAAAAATGTACATTTAGGAAGATGAGTAGCAAAAAATAATCCCACAATGTTTGAACACATCATTAGTGGTGTGCAGCTTGACAGTCAAGTTGATTTAATATCTAAGCATAATGTTGCAAAGCATTATGAAATGGAGCTAGCACGAAGGACAGTAGTTACGAAGGTGAATGGTAGACTTCAGTTTATTGGGACACTTTAGGAAAGTGTTGTTCCTCTGTAAAGGACACCACATATAGAACACTTATGTGACCCATTATTGAGTACTGATCGAGTGTTTGAGATCCCCACCAGGTTGGGATAATGAAAGACATCAAAGCAATTGAGAGGCAAGCTGCCAGATTTGTTATTGGTAAGTTAAATCAACACACAAGTATTATGGAGACGCTTTGTGAACTCAAATGGAGATTCCTGGAGGGAAGACAATGTTCTTTTCGAGAAATGTTACTGAGAAGATTTAGAGAACTAGCATTTGAAGTGTGGGACAACTATTCTGCTGGTACTAAAGTACATTCTACAAAAGGGCCACGAAGGTAACAGAAACTTGATCTTGTACAAAGGCATATAGGCAGTCATTATTCCCCCCAACTGGAACAGAAATGGAAATAATTATTAGTCGTACAAGGTACCCCCACCATGGCTTGCAGAGTACATACGTAGATGCGGAAGAGCCACTTACCACAAATAGTTCAAAGTTAAGCAGATAGGAATTACCACAATTAATGCTACATCATTTCAGAGTCTGCTATACTAACAGGTGCTAAAATTCACAATTTCTGGCATTATATGTGATTTTCTAAATATAAAATCTGATATCTAAAGTGCTGGTGATGCTTGGCTCAATTTCTGATCTTAATTATTTCAGATCTACACAGTTCAGATAAGTGAATGAGTTCTGAACAACTGAAGTGGGAAACGGCGAAACAAATCTTACGTCACTCAGCAATTCTGACATTAAGTAACACATTAAATGAAATTTTATTCGCAATCAGAGCGAAAACAATGTTTTCCATTGACGAGTCATTCTGCAAAACAATCCACATTCCATCTCTGACTGGGCATTCCAGGATATAAATTATGCCCATGGCTGAGTTCCACAATAAATTTAAGATCCTTTCTGGAGTCATATTATGTAAACCAGCAGAAAATAAGACATACATTTGTAAACATATGCATACGCTCAACATCTCCTATCCCCTTGATTGATTTCAACTGAACATATTACTTACGACCTGGAAAGAAAAACTGTGGAGTTAAAAAACACCAACCTCCCATTGCGGTAGGGATGACAGGCGGGCAAAGAGGCGGGAGGGGGGGACGATGAGATGGGCAGAGAGAGGGGGGAGGGGGGGCCGAGACGGGCAGAGAGAGGGGGGAGGGGGGGCCGAGACGGGCAGAGAGAGGGGGGAGGGGGGGCCGAGACGGGCAGTGAGAGGGGGGAGGGGGGCCGAGACGGGCAGTGAGAGGGGGGAGGGGGGCCCGAGACGGGCAGTGAGAGGGGGGAGGGGGGCCCGAGACGGGCAGTGAGAGGGGGGAGGGGGGCCCGAGACGGGCAGTGAGAGGGGGGAGGGGGGCCCGAGACGGGCAGTGAGAGGGGGGAGGGGGGCCCGAGACGGGCAGTGAGAGGGGGGAGGGGGGCCCGAGACGGGCAGTGAGGGGGGGGAGGGGGGCCCCGAGACGGGCAGTGAGAGGGGGGAGGGGGGGCCGAGACGGGCAGTGAGGGGGGGGAGGGGGGCCCCGAGACGGGCAGTGAGAGGGGGGAGGGGGGGCCGAGACGGGCAGTGAGAGGGGGGAGGGGGGGCCGAGACGGGCAGTGAGAGGGGGGAGGGGGGGCCGAGACGGGCAGTGAGAGGGGGGAGTGTGAAGGGATTGGCAGAGGGGGGGGGGAGTGTGAAGGGACTGGCAGAGAGAGGGTCAGGGTGAGGGTGAAGAAACAGGCAGGTGGAGGAGACAGGCAGCGAGATGTGGACGGGAGGAAACAGGGCTATCACTGTTTCCCGTACATCAATACTGTAAAATGACATCCGAGTATCCAATTTAGTTTTCAAAACACAGTGTAACCAGTGTACACTATTCTTGAAAAATATCATAAACTTAGAAAGGTGCTGAATCTTTGCAGACAAATAGTTTCAACAGAATAAAATTAATAAAAAAAAAAAATCAACGGGGTAAACTACAAGCAAAATAAAAGTGCGTAAAAAGCATATTGTATATCAATTGGTAAATGCTGATAATTATGTCAGCATACCGTAAGCTGTTACTGTGATGTGTATCCCTCCGAAAAGTTGGGTTATCTGCAGCAGACGGCTGGTGCAACCCAGGCCCATTCAGGAAAAGTTACACTTGCGTATTTGCCAAATTCATTAAACAAAACTATGTAACAAATGTAATTACCTCATCTCCTATGTACTTGTGCAGCATTCTAATCACAGAGGCACCTTTGTTATATGAAATGTCATCAAATATTTCATCAATTTCTGAAGGATGACCAACAGGAACCTGGAATCAAATTAATTTGTGTAGTTATACTTAAATAAAATTCACAAGAAGAGTTACACTGCAACTACCAACACAATAAACTAATCAGGGGGTACAATTTTCAAATTTAAGAATGTGTTTGAGTTCGTGTATAATCATTATTAGTTGCTCTATTCAGATTTCATTCATCATACATCTGAGTATCAACAGACTACCCCTGAAAAAAACACAACAGACTTTTACACTGTAGTCTGAAAAAGCAAAATACTTGGTTCCTTTAAAATCAGAAAAATAAGCACATCATTACACATACAGGAGGTCAATCAACACATTCCAATTCATAAGATTTAACACCAGACTATACCATGACAGGATATCTTTAATCCATACCGACATAATAAAGAAAATTATATCAAAATCAAACTTTGTGACAAATTTATTTGCAGACTTAATCTCAACAATATCTTTTTATATTTAAAGGTCAGTTCATGCTAATTAATCATTTCCAGTTACATCTACATAATAAACCTGCCTCTGCTAAGGTATGCCTTCATACACTCAGACAAATTTTACAAGTTATTCATTAACAGCCCTGTTTCAAGTATGCATAAATTTTACACTTTATTTCAAGGAAGGAGATTGACTAAAGAACTCTAATTTCAATTTTTAAAATGTATATTGCCTGTCAAATGAGAGAATTTTACTGTTATCAGTAAGTGTTTATTTACTTGCACAGTATGTTTCAAAGTTTTAAGTCTCCATCATCAGAAGGATTTGTGCGTATTAATATGGCATCTATGTGTTGTGTTATAACTTTGGAATAATCTGCAACACTGTCCAGTGACTTTTTTTTTTTTTACTAGACAGTGTCACAGGTTACTACGACATCATAATGTGATACACACATGCCATATTAATCCACATAAATCCACTGGATGATGGAGGTTTTAAGCTTCAAAAAGCATTGTGGAATTAGAGAAACAATGACTTTTAACAGTAAACCTCTTATTTCACACGATACCAGTAACATTCACAGTAAAGCCTAACCAAAAACAATCAAATTTAAAGTATACTGATTGCATTTTAAAAATTATTGTAACAATAGGTCTTTCTTCCATTCCAAATTACAGTGTATTCCAAGAGAAACAGTCAATATTCAGGTATATGACAGGAATGCTCATCTGGAGCAAAAGAACATACAGACCTAATCCCAATTCTGAGTGGTTTCCAAGATACAACACATTTAATGTACATTATTATTTATATTCTTTGTTATTCAATTCCAGAAATACTGATAATTGAAACTCATTCTTTTCTCGTATGTCCTACTGAAAGCTTTGGATCAAGGCATTCAAGTAGACGCACTGTTTCTTAATTTCTGAAAAGCTTTTGACTCTGTACCACATCCACACTTATTACAGAAAGTAAGATAATATGGGTTATCAAGCGAAATTTGTGATTAGATTGAGGATGTCTTGGTAGAGAGGGCACAATAAGTTAACTTAGACCAAGAGTCGTCAACAGATGTAGAAGTAACTCCCAGTGTGGCCCATGGAAGTATGTTGGGACCCTTGCTGTTCACATTTTACATTAATGACCTTGCGAACAATATTAATGGTTGGTTGGTTTGGGGAAGGAGACCAGACAGCGTGGTCATCGGTCTCATCGGATTAGGGAAGGATGGGAAAAGAAGTCGGCCGTGCCCTTTCAGAGGAACCATCCCGGCATTTGCCTGGAGCGATTTAGGGAAATCGTGGAAAACCTAAATCAGGATGGCCGGACGCGGGATTGAACCGTCGTCCTCCCAAAACAATATTAATAGTAACCCCACAGTTTTTGCAGATGATGCAGTCATCTATAATGAAATACTGTTGAAAGATGCTGCATAAATATTCAGTCAGGTCTTGATAAGATTTCAAAGTGGTCCAAAGGCTGGCAACTTGCTTTAAATGCTCAGAAATGTAAAATTGTGCACATTAAAAAACAAAAATACCTATTCTATGACTACAGGAAGACTGAGTCGCAGTTGAAATCTGTCAACTCATATACGTACCTTGATGGAACACTTTGCAGGGATTTGAAATGATGCATATACATTTTGTCAGATTCCATGGGCCACACTGGGAGTTACTTCTACATCTGTTGACGACTCTTGGTCTAAGTTAACTTATTGTGCCCTCTCTACCAAGACATCCTCAATCTAATCAAAAATTTCGCTTGATAACCCATATTATCTTACTTTCCGTAATAAGTGTAGATGTGGTACAGAGTCAAAAGCTTTTCAGAAATTAAGAAACAGTGCGTCTACTTGAATGCCTTGATCCAAAGCTTTCAGTAGGACATACGAGAAAAGAATGAGTTTCAATTATCAGTATTTCTGGAATTGAATAACAAAGAATATAAATAATAATGTACATTAAATGTGTTGTATCTTGGAACACTCAGAATTGGGATTAGGTCTGTATGTTCTTTTGCTCCAGGTTAACACGTGTACACCAATTCACAAACATTACAAAATGTGTTTTACAAAGTACCAATTGAAAAATATGTATTTTTAACAAACTCATCTCTAAGCATTGATCTACACACAATAAGGTTCTATTAGTTTTCTGTAAAATACCTTCCACTGACTGAAAACTTCTCTATAAAATGGTTGAATTACATTAGTCATGTCACGTGGAATCTGAAGCAGCTCTACTTCCTTGTCAGGATGAACTTGAAATATAGCTTTTAAAACTTTTTATGACCTGACCATGAACATAGAAGGAGAAGAGATTTTTTTCCTCGCAGAATGGAAGAAAAGCATGATGCACGAAAGATTTAACATTTTCATTTCCCATTATTCCCCTGACTTTAATGCGTCTACCACAAGATTACCTAAGTAGAACACTGTTCTTTTGACACATTGTTCACAGCGTCTGCTTGATTCTTGAAGAAATACATACAGTTTAGAAAGAAATGAATTATCCAGACTAATTACAGGCATTATACTGTATGAATGTGCGAGTGTAGTCATGGACTGTGCAGTTGCCTCTGTATGTTTTTCCCCTTTGAATGACAATGTGTTTTCAGCATGCATTTTTTTTTTTTAAGACCGGACTGATCTGAATTGTAAACTTAAGAGTCACTATAAATTCCGATCTTATGTTTTGCATATGCAATAAGAACTTCAATCATTTTGGTTCGAATCACTTCACCCGAATCAAAATTTTTTATTTTTCTTGCCACAAGTTTATGTGATCTTTTGAGGTGATTAATCCAACTTTCAAAAGCTGTAAATTCTTTAACGCCTATCGCATTGGCAATACCTAATGCCCAGTCGTGTAAAGTTGTAATGCTGGCTTCGGTAAATAGCTCAAAAAGTTGCGCATTTCACCCCATTGCAATTTCCAGTTGACTCTTATGTCATCCAATGACTTCATTTTTCCATCCATACAATTCACGTTCAGGACGTGCAAAGTGATGATTATTTTGAACAGTAATGACACACAGGCATTTCTTAACACTTTCGTTCAACCAATTATCACCGCATTTATTTCGTTGTCTGATACGGTAATTTTAGTTCCTGGTGTTGCTTTTGGAGATAACTTTATACAAGGCACTATCGCTCATACAATCTTCATGACTACAACTTTCTTCAGTTTCTTCACTGTCTGTAGATTTACAATTTACAATAACAAATGTTTCTGTTGTTTCTAGCCATATGTCTGCACTATTTACATGCTTGTCACAGTCTTCATAGCAAGCAGCAAAACATTTACATGATTCACCATCACCTGCGAGGGGAGATTGAATGTTCAGCATAAAGTGGCTTGTGCAGTATAGATGTAGATCTACAGAATATCTTTCCCAACTCTAACTAGTATCAGGATGATACTTTTTCAAAATACGTACCAGAAATTAAAAGAAAGTGCATCCCAAAGAATCAAACATTAATTTTCCTTTTTCCCCAAAACCTTCCAGCAATATTTGTCTTTAGTGAATGCTGTGGTACGATGGCCGCATTTTCCAACCATGTGCGCAACGTTCACCATACCAACAGCTAGCGACTTAAGATTTCCAGAGGTAGCCAGTCTTCACTGCAAGCACTAAGCAAGAGAAACAGCTGATTTTGTGATTATGTTTGGGTGACTTCCAGCTCACGTAAGCAGCTACAATTTTGTGTGTGGGCCTTATTTACAGTTAACTAACAACAGTAAGAAAAACAATGGTAAAAAATTAATACATGTTTTGGTGTGACAAATCTGACCATTTCCTGGTGACTGCCCCTGCACATACCCTAACAGGGGCAGCAGCATCAACGATGGGACCTAGCAAGGCATCTCGCATATTCACTTTTTTGTGCACTTCAGTCTTCATACAACCCAATATGCAAAAATCTAATGGTGTAAGGTCTGCCAATATGGGTGGCCAATTAACTGTACAACCACAATCAATCCAGCGATTAGGGTAAGTGCATTTAAGATGCTTCCTGGCATGTCTGGCAAACGTGGAGGGGCTCCATCACGCTAGAAGTACATGGCAGCTCATGTGGTAAGAAGATTGTCCTCTAGTTGTTCAACAATGAATTTTCCATAGAATGTAAGTAATTCTGTCCCACCATTCGCTCTTCAGAAATGATTGCCTATTTGTATGTTACCGATCATGTCGCACCAAATACACTCCTGGAAATTGAAATAAGAACACCGTGAATTCATTGCCCCAGGAAGGGGAAACTTTATTGACACATTCCTGGGGTCAGATACATCACATGATCACACTGACAGAACCACAGGCACATAGGCACAGGCAACAGAGCATGCACAATGTCGGCACTAGTACAGTATATATCCACCTTTCGCAGCAATGCAGGCTGCTATTCTCCCATGGAGACGATCGTAGAGATGCTGGATGTAGTCCTGTGGAACAGCTTGCCATGCCATTTCCACCTGGCGCCTCAGTTGGACCAGCGTTCGTGCTGGACGTGCAGACCGCGTGAGACGACGCTTCATCCAGTCCCAAACATGCTCAATGGGGGACAGATCCGGAGATCTTGCTGGCCAGGGTAGTTGACTTACACCTTCTAGAGCACGTTGGGTGGCACGGGATACATGCGGACGTGCATTGTCCTGTTGGAACAGCAAGTTCCCTTGCCGGTCTAGGAACGGTAGAACGATGGGTTCGATGACGGTTTGGATGTACCGTGCACCTCGACGATCACCAGTGGTGTACGGCCAGTGTAGGAGATCGCTCCCCACACCATGATGCCGGGTGTTGGTCCTGTGTGCCTCGGTCGTATGCAGTCCTGATTGTGGCGCTCACCTCCACGGCACCGAACACGCATACGACCATCATTGGCACCAAGGCAGAAGCGACTCTCATCGCTGAAGACGACACGTCTCCATTCGTCCCTCCATTCACGCCTGTCGCGACACCACTGGAGGCGGGCTGCACGGTGTTGGGGCGTGAGCGGAAGACGGCCTAACGGTGTGCGGGACCATAGCCCAGCTTCATGGAGACTGTTGCAAATGGTCCTCGCCGATACCCCAGGAGCAACAGTGTCCCTAATTTGCTGGGAAGTGGCGGTGCGGTCCCCTACGGCACTGCGTAGGATCCTACGGTCTTGGCGTGCATCCGTGCGTCGCTGCGGTCCGGTCCCAGGTCGACGGGCATGTGCACCTTCCGCCGACCACTGGCGACAACATCGATGTACTGTGGAGACCTCACGCCCCACGTGTTGAGCAATTCGGCGGTACATCCACCCGGCCTCCCGCATGCCCACTATACGCCCTCGCTCAAAGTCCGTCAACTGCACATACGGTTCACGTCCACACTGTCGCGGCATGCTACCAGTGTTAAAGACAGCGATGGAGCTCCATATGCCACGGCAAACTGGCTGACACTGACGGCGGCGGTGCACAAATGCTGCGCAGCTAGCGCCATTCGACGGCCAACACCGCGGTTCCTGGTGTGTCCGCTGTGCCGTGCATGTGATCATTGCTTGTACAGCCCTCTCGCAGTGTCCGGAGCAAGTATGGTGGGTCTGACACACCGGTGTCAATGTGTTCTTTTTTCCATTTCCAGGAGTGTATTAATTAAAAAATGAACTTCATAGTTAGTTTATACTGAAGCGTGCGGATTTTCCTGCAAGCATTGGTGATTACTATCTGTGTCGTTAATTCCATTCTCTATAAACATGGCTTTGTCAGTGAATAGTATTAATGAAAGCAACTGATGATTGTCATTTAAACAGTGACAAAATTCAAGTACTGTGGATTGTCGCCAATGTTAAGATTGTGACATGCTGCACATGAAATAGGTACAAGTTTTTCACATGTAATGTTCAGAAAGTCACCATGTACTGTATAATGTAAATGCATTTACCTGCACTAAAATGCCACTGGTAACTGGTCTCCATTGCCTCTGGCTGAAAACTGGTTGTCAAAAGTCGGCTATTGTCAATGATGCAGTCTACATTGACATTACAGTTCAAACACTTTGCACTCAGATGTTTAATAACCTACGGTTTATGGCCGTATCGTGTCTCATTATCTTACATTATGCACAGACTATCTCTTAGCCAAATACTACACTCATTTGATGTTCTATAATATATTAATGATTGTTCAAGTGCAATAGGCTGTTCTTACTAGGTCAACACAGCAAATCAGCAATAGCCAAATATCACCAGGTCTGTGGTCGATATATAAATTTTCAGGAAACTCGTGTGCTTGCCTGACAGCCTCAGATCCATCGATGATAAATAAGAGAAGTCACTTAAATAATTAAATGCCCCCACAGCATCAACGGGGAAGGTTGTGACAAGTTACCAGAGCCTGGCTGCCAGTGATCTGAGTCCAATGTATCATATACGTTCGACAGCCAAGAGCCCCCAAAACTCGGGCTTAATGGTAGGTACAAGTGATCACACGAGAACTAGCATGCAGTATCAATTCTTGCTGCAAAGGCTGCTCCAGTTACAAGCTAAAGAGTCACTGCTGCCTACCATTCACTACCTGAAATAGCACAAGGAATATCCTACTGATCAACTGCTCCTTATGAAATAAAACACTGAATAAAAATTTACCCTAAATTATATACCTAAGAGAACTTAGAACTGTTGTCCTTTATGGTTATGCACACTTTGTGAAGTTTCTAAAGTAGTCAATGTAACATTTAAAAGTGTTTTTATCTTTTGATTGCTACCAAGCTAATCTGGAAAAGAAAGCTGGATGGATTCAAAGAAAGAAAATATTAACTGACACACTTAGAAAGGAGGCTACAAATGATTTCTCAAAGACATGACCCAACTTTTCGCATATATATTTGTCTGCTCGTGTCTGTGTATGTGCGGATGGATGTGTGTGTGCGCGCGCGCGCGCGAGTGTATACCTGTCCTTTTTTCCCCCTTAGATAAGTCTTTCCGCTCCCGGGATTGGAATGACTCCTTACCCTCTCCCTTAAAACCCACATCCTTTCGTCTTTCCCTCTCCTTCCCTCTTTCCTGATGAGGCAACAGTTTGTTGCGAAAGCTTGAATTTTGTGTGTATACATCTTCAACTTTTGTGTGTATGTTTGTGTGTCTATCGACCTGCCAGCACTTTCGTTCGGTAAGTCACATCATCTGTGTTTTTATATATATAATAGAGGGAAACATTCCACTTGGGAAAAATTATATATAAAAACAAAGATGAGGTGACTTACCGAACGAAAGCGCTGGCAGGTCGATAGACACACAAACAAACACAAACATACACACAAAATTCAAGCTTTCGCAACAAACTGTTGCCTCATCAGGAAAGAGGGAAGGAGAGGGAAAGACGAAAGGATGTGGGTTTTAAGGGAGAGGGTAAGGAGTCATTCCAATCCCGGGAGCGGAAAGACTTACCTTAGGGGGAAAAAAGGACAGGTATACACTCGCACACACACACACACATATCCATCCACACATATACAGACACAAGCAGACATATTTAAAGACAAAGAGTTTGGGCAGAGATGTCAGTCGAGGCGGAAGTGTAGAGGCAAAGAAGTTGTTGAAAGACAGGTGAGGTATGAGTGGCGGCAACTTGAAATTAGCGGAGATTGAGGCCTGGCGGATAACGAGAAGAGAGGATATACTGAAGGGCAAGTTCCCATCTCCGGAGTTCGGATAGGTTGGTGTTGGTGGGAAGTATCCAGATAACCCGGACGGTGTAACACTGTGCCAAGATGTGCTGGCTGTGCACCAAGGCATGTTTAGCCACAGGGTGATCCTCATTACCAACAAACACTGTCTGCCTGTGTCCATTCATGCGAATGGACAGTTTGTTGCTGGTCATTCCCACATAGAATGCATCACAGTGTAAGCAGGTCAGTTGGTAAATCACGTGGGTGCTTTCACACGTGGCTCTGCCTTTGATCGTGTACACCTTCCGAGTTACAGGACTGGAGTAGGTGGTGGTGGGAGGGTGCATGGGACAGGTTTTGCACCGGGGGCGGTTACAAGGATAGGAGCCAGAGGGTAGGGAAGGTGGTTTGGGGATTTCATAGGGATGAACTAACAGGTTACGAAGGTTAGGTGGACGGCGGAAAGACACTCTTGGCGGAGCGGGGAGGATTTCATGAAGGATGGATCTCATTTCAGGGCAGGATTTGAGGAAGTCGTATCCCTGCTGGAGAGCCACATTCAGAGTCTGGTCCAGTCCCGGAAAGTATCCTGTCACAAGTGGGGCACTTTTGTGGTTCTTCTGTGGGGGATTCTGGGTTTGAGGGGATGAGGAAGTGGCTCTGGTTATTTGCTTCTGTACCAGGTCGGGAGGGTAGTTGCGGGATGCGAAAGCTGTTGTCAGGTTGTTGGTGTAATGATTCAGGGATTCCGGACTGGAGCAGATTCGTTTGCCATGAAGACCTAGGCTGTAGGGAAGGGACCGTTTGATGTGGAATGGGTGGCAGCTGTCATAATGGAGGTACTGCTGCTTGTTGTGGGTTTGATGTGGACGGACGTGTGAAGTTGGCCATTGGACATAACCTGTTAGTTCATCCCTATGAAATCCCCAAACCACCTTCCCTACCCTCTGGCTCCTATCCTTGTAACCGCCCCCGGTGCAAAACCTGTCCCATGCACCCTCCCACCACCACCTACTCCAGTCCTGTAACCCGGAAGGTGTACACGATCAGAGGCAGAGCCACGTGTGAAAGCACCCACGTGATTTACCAACTGACCTGCCTACACTGTGATGCATTCTATGTGGGAATGACCAGCAACAAACTGTCCATTCGCATGAATGGACACAGGCAGACAGTGTTTGTTGGTAATGAGGATCACCCTGTGGCTAAACATGCCTTGGTGCACAGCCAGCACATCTTGGCACAGTGTTACACCGTCCGGGTTATCTGGATACTTCCCACCAACACCAACCTATCCGAACTCCGGAGATGGGAACTTGCCCTTCAGTATATCCTCTCTTCTCGTTATCTGCCAGGCCTCAATCTCCGCTAATTTCAAGTTGCCGCCACTCATACCTCACCTGTCTTTCAACAACTTCTTTGCCTCTACACTTCCGCCTCGACTGACATCTCTGCCCAAACTCTTTGTCTTTAAATATGTCTGCTTGTGTCTGTATGTGTGGATGGATATGAGTGTGTGTGTGCGCGAGTGTATACCTGTCCTTTTTTCCCCCCTAAGGTAAGTCTTTCCGCTCCCGGGATTGGAATGACTCCTTACCCTCTCCCTTAAAACCTACTTCCTTTCGTCTTCCCCTCTCCTTCCCTCTTTCCTGATGAGGCAACAGTTTGTTGCGAAAGCTTGAATTTTGTGTGTATGTTTGTGTGTCTATCGACCTGCCAGCACTTTCGTTCGGTAAGTCACCTCATCTTTTTTTATATATATATATATATATATGGAAAGGATAGAGTGCTACTCACCATACAGAGGATGCATTAAGTCGCAGACAGGCACAATGAAAACAGACTGCTAAAATTTTGAGCTTTCGGCCAAGGACTTTCTTACCACACTTAAAAAAAAAAACCACAGGCCATTGTCTATATGTATATATATGGTATATACTCTCGCATCTCTCTCACATGAACAGGAAAGAGAATTACACCTTTTTCAACGCACATTTCTCATACCAACTACTCCCAGCCTGCCACTTAATTCTGCTTTACGAAATACAGCTTTACATACAGACCTACACTTCCTGAGCATTTTTCAAAAAGTCTGTTGACTGTATCAGTGAATCCAGAGCAGCAGTTGGGCGAGCTTAGCACTTATTGAGCAGCTTTGTTCAAGTACAGTTTAAATGCAAACTACAGGCACTGGTTTCGAAATCTTACCTCAATCGGGTGGCTGTTCTTAAGACAATCCAGTTCCAATGCTCTAATGTAAGTATCAGTTACAAACTGCGTCCATATGTCATACTCAGGAAATAAATGTGCAACACAGAGAAATTCAACAAAGGATGCATATCCTTCATTCAGCCACAGATGTGTCCACCATTCCTAGAAAGGAAATATTCAAAAAGTAGAAATAATCAGTGAGAAATGAAAGGAGATTAGCAAAAACATAATTAAATCTTCAAATGAATGTGGAAGAAACAATGATTCGTTGCTTGAATTATTTCAAAATATTTTATTACAATAAAATGGAAAAACTAAATGTATGACAGTTCAATATAGAAGTACTATTTATCAGCAGCAAGAGACAATTAAGGAAAAAAACAATCTTGTGAAGTTTTCAGGAGGCAGGACACTAACTGATAATATTTTAATTGAATCCATCTCATACATAATTACCATTGTCACAAGATTTCCAAACCACTGGTGCGCAAGTTCATGACCCACAACTAGAGCAATCCACTGTTTCCTTACAGCTGATGTATTCTCAGGATCAACAAGCAAACATGTCTCTCTATATGTCACTAATCCCCAATTCTCCATAGCCCCTGAAATAAAAAATTGTATTTACCTTACAAATTTTGTGAATAATATATCTTTAATTGTATTGTAGCATCAACTATGTATACCCTGCACTACATTTAATTCAGTTAATAATGTGGAAGCTCTGCAACATTCAACACACATTAAAATCTTACGAGGATACAAAAATGAAGCTTTAGTCAAATTCAATAAGTGCTTACTATTCTCAGATATGAAAGGCAGCAGTTATAGATCTAAAACAACCAGAGGAAAATTTCATTCAGAATCACAGATCAGAATTGACACTATTAGAACAAATGAAAACAAAGTTGACAGTGACATGCACCAGACATTTTCTGTCTGCATTACACTACAGTTTTTTTCTTCATTTTTCTTAGATTTTTATCCCCATTTCTCATGAGATTCACAAATCTCTTATGTATGTTAGGGCTGGTGTAGTCACCTTTCATGCCAACATGTCAACACCAGACTTTCTTTTCCAGATCAAACCTATCTACACAACCAGCACGGTTTCAGAAAGTACTGTTTCTGTGCACTGCAACAAAATCTTCATTCTCACGAAGTAACGAGTGCTATTGACAGGGGATCTGGTATTGTTTCTATATTTCTAGATTTCCAAAAGACTTTTGATACTGTTCCTCACACGCAGCTTCTAATCAAATTGCTTGCATAAAATCTACGACTGGATTCATGGTTTCCTGTCAGAAAGGCCACTGTTTGAAGTAATTGATGGAAAGTCGTCGAGTAAAAGAAAAGTGATACTTCTCCATGGAAGTGATTTAGACTCACTGCCATTTCTAATCTATGTAAGTGATATGGAAGACAATCTGAGCAGCCATCCTAGACTGTTTACACTCAATTCTGTCATTTACCATCTTGTAAAGCCATCAGAAAATCAAAACCAATTGCAAAATGATTTAGGCAAGATATCTGTATGGTGTAAAAAGGGGCAACTGACCACAAATAATCAGAAGTGTGAAGTCATTCACATGAGTACTAAAAGGAATCCATTAAATTTCAGCTAGTTGATAAACATAAAAATATAAAGGCTGTCAATTCAGCTAAATACGTGGGGATTACAATTACAAATAGCAAACTGGCACCATCACATACATAATATTACATGGAAACCAAACCAAAGACTGTGAAAAAGAGAAATCAAGAGCTAGTACAGAAAGATTTAAGGTTTATTTTTGCTGCATGCCATTTGAGAGCAAAACCATAGAGAAATAAACGAAGTGGTACAATGAACCCCCTGCAAGGTAGTTAAGTGTGATTTTCAGAGTGGTCATGTAGACAAGATTGGACAAAAATATGGAAACATCAAAAACAAAACAAATTACCACACCTAATATGGTGTATGAAAACTGTTGCCATTCAAAACTGCTTCCAGTCATCTCAGAATGTGTCATGTATGGTTTTCAAGGGAATATTATACCATTCTTCCTGCGAAATTGTGGTAAGTTGAGGTAATGTTGATGAAAATGGATGGTGATTGCACACACTTCTCTTCAAAGTAGACCACAATGGCTCACTAATAATGAGATCTGGTGAAGAGATGCTTCTGTTTACCCTCGTGCTCACAAAACCAATCCTGGATGTTGTGTGCTATGTGAACAGGGGAGGTGTTGTCTTGGAACATACTTGCAGAGTAACCATGAGGCTATATAATACCATAATATGGCTACCTAAATCATCACTGAATCCCTGCCATGTTTCACTCTTCAGACTTATACTGAAGTTTTTGGGGTGTACGGGCACTGAATGGCAAGGTTATTAGTGCCTGGACAGAATCTCTGCCAGAAGTTGGAAACAGTGAGAAACAACACTCATTCGACCAAATGACTTTCTTCCATTGGTCCACAATCTAGGTTTTATGGCTTCAGCACCACAATTTTCAATTATGGGCATTTGCATAACTGACTAGAGGTTCTGGAATTCCAGCTCATCCTGAAATTTTCGGCTTATGGAGCTTCCTTATTGCCATTTTCGTGCTGCCAGGGTTCGCAAGTATGACGTTCAGTTCTACAATGACTTTAGCAGCTGTCGTCTCTTTTTTCATTAATCACTCCACAGACACTTTTTCCGCAGTGTGGCTTAGCGGATGATGTTCTTCCACTTCCACTTCACGCATTACAAATCTTTGATACGGAGCCTCTTAAAATACCAAACACTTTGGCTATCTTGTTCACAGAAGCATCCACCATACGAGCACCAACAATTTGTCCACATTTGAATTATCTTAGCTCCAACATAATGCAGCCACAACTACACATAATACAATTACGACCACGACTGACACTTGCAATGTGTTGAGGGCACTGCATGGGGGCCATTCATGGCCAAGTTTTCAATTAACTTCGAATTATTTCAATTTTTTTAAGTATTAGAGGTGCGTAGTATTAAAGTTACAGAGCCATCTTCTGTAACGAGATTCAGTTTATCACAAAAATACATGATAGAAGTTTCCACGAAAATATCCAGTCTACGATTTGAATTATTAAAGAAAAACCCAGTTTTGTATCTAAATTTTGCAAAATGAATTAGATTAAAAATTTTGTTATAAAGCTACAAAGCCAAGATGATAGCACTATATTCATTGTATGTAATAATGAAGCTGCATCACGTTTCAAGATAATATTGCAAATTCTGAAAGTACAGAATTAAAACAGACAGCTCAGAAGCGACCACCTACCGTCAGTTCCGTTAGGAAAATTCTGGAGTTAAAAATTTAAGAACTATTGGGCTAAGGATTGTACAGAAAGCACAGAGAAACTTATGGAAAAACTGAGATCACTGCTAGTCTTCATCAACAATTTAAAAAAAATTTGTAATCATAAAGGATGCTGACTGGCAACTGCTGCCAACACTAGAAGCAGTTTTGGAGCAAGTATTCCATTCGTCATCCGCACCAAGCATGTACACAGACGAAAAAGAAACCACAACAACAAAAAATAATTTCGGGAATACATTTGTCTAGGTAACATATTTAAGTGATTAACACTGCAAGATTCCAGGTTACTGGTAAGTGTGAGACAAGCCATTCCAAACGTGAAATGCCGGTACATTAATAATGATGTAACTGCCAGAATGTTAAATGCAAGGGTGCAAACATGCATGTATTGTGTTGAACAGGTGCCAGATGTCAGTTTGTGGGATGGGGTTACATGACCGTTGCACTTGGTTGGTCAATACATGGATGGTTAATGCTGGCTGTGGATGCCACTAGAGTTGTCTTTCAACCGTGTCGCACATATGTTTGCCTGGAGACAGATCTGGTGATCAAGCAGGCCAAGGCAATATGTCGACACTCTCTAGAGCTTGTCGAGTTACAACAGTGGTATGGGGATGAGGATTATCCTGTTGGCAACACCCCTTGGAATGCTGTTTAGGAGTGGGCAATTCAACAGGTCGAATCAACAGACTGACATACAAATTTGCAGTCAGGGTACATAGGATAACTATGAGAGTGTTTCTACTGCCATAAAAAAATCGCACACTCCTCAACTGGTAAATGGTAGTGGTTTGAGGTCAGTGGAATGCACACTACGAGGCTTCTGGCTTGGAGCTGTCCTCGGTAACCAATTTTCAACTGTGTTGCGTCACTGTGACATTAACTGCTGCTCAAATTCCTGCTGCAGGTGCAGTACAATGCGCCACAGTTACACACCAAACGTGATGGTCTCTCCTCACAGGAGTGCCACACATGGCCATCCAGAGTCCGGTCTTCTCGCAACTTTACATTCTCGTGACCATTACTGCCAGTAATTGTGTACAGTGACTACATTCCTGACAAGTCTTTCTGCACTACTGCAGAAGGAAAATCCAGCTTCTCATAGCCCTATTAGTCAACTTCATTCAAACTCAGTGGGGTACTGATAATGGTGTCTGTCACCTAAAAGGTATTCTTGATTAACATCAACTCACCACATCCCATTAGTGTGCATGTCAAGCAAACTTGATCTGCATCCTCATAGTGGCATGGCACTATTTGCGCCACTCTTATGGGGCTGGTGCGAAACTGGAATAGACATCTTTCAGAGTAGAAACGTGCAATCCAACTTTCGTTTGTCTTGCAGAATTCCTTCTCGGTGTTGCGATTTTTTTTCTGTCAGTATATAGGTAACAATGTGTCTGCACCTGAGAAGTCATTTGGTTGTTGCCTGTCAAATGGGAATGTACTATGCTCCACTGTGAATCTGATCGTGTCCGCTTAAGCCTTGGACGGTGTTAATAATGGCAGACATTATTGTCTTTCAGTCCAAACGTATATTTTACATGTAACTGGTGAAACTGTGTAAGAGTGAACTTATTTGGATTAAGATTTTATCTGGAAAACCCATGCTTCATTCTTTGTTTTCTGTTTCATGACCAGCCTGCTATATTATGGAAAACTGCATGTCAAGTGTCCGAAATTATTCTTCACTTTTAAGGCAAGCAACTAACTTTTTGTAAATGGAAACAAACAGTAATATCACCTCTGAACTTTTTCAAGTGCTGATTATGATAGACAAGCTTTAATGATTTTCATACTCATACTTGTGCATGTGAACATTAATCATAATACACCGTTTCTTTAAACAACAGTAGACTTCTGTTTATCATCATGGTTCCTGATTCCCTTGCATTATTCTTAGAGTGTTAGAACATTTTATTTCAGTTTAGATAAAGTGCGAAGCTGCCCTGTGGAATGAAGATTATGTGCAGTATGTTCTCCATGACTTACTGGTTGTCCACCCAAACAGTTTTCTGACCATTGAAAAGGATGGAGTATCTAAAAATTACACATGACTACCAAACATTTCAAGTAACAAAATAGAACAAACACCCTTATTAATTATTACCCACCATTCCACATACAGTGAAGGCTATCACAAAAAATAAGAGAAAGGCAACCACTCGCCTACAGTAGGTTTATGCACCGAGCACAGAAACGCGTAACAGAAAACAAGCATTCACACTAGCTTTGGAGCACTAGCTCATCAAGAACACACATTCAAACACATAACTATGCACACGTGCAAATTCGCACTCCCATGCTCACAGCAAGGCTTGATTACTGAAAGCAGTTGCCTGAGCTGATGAGAGGTGGGGAGGGGACAGGTAAGGATGCAAAAAGGGCACAGCAAGAAAGAGCCACAGGTTTTCAGACAGATGACTCAGCAGCTGCACAAAACGATAAAGAGTACAGAGGGTAGAGCAAAAAGAGATGCAGGGAGATATGCCTGTTTGGGAGGGAGGTGCGAGAAGTCCATGCATTATCACAGAGGACAAGTGGTGTGGACAGGAGAGAGAATGAAAGAGGTAAGATGAGGCATTGGGAATAGATCAGCAGAGGTTTAGGCCAGGGGGATTGCAAGAGTGCAGGATGGGCTGGAAAGACAATTCCCATGTGGGTCCTTTGGAGAAATTTGTTCTGGAAGGGACTATCAAAATGTCCTGCATAGTGAAGCAGCCGTTGAAGTCATTTGTGTTGCAGTGTGCTGCGAGTTTGGTAACTGGATGGTCAAATTTGCAGTTTGCCACAGCTTGGCAGTGGCCATCCACGCAAGTAGATAGTTGGTTACTAGTCATGCTCATATAGAATGCTGTACAGTAATTGCAGCATAGCCATTATACAACATGGCTGCTTTCACGTATGGTCTTGCCTTTTATTGGGTAAGAAATGTCTGTGACAACTGCAGTAGAAGATGGTGGCTGGGTGTATGGAACAGGTCTTGCACCTCAGCTGATCACAAGGGAAAGACCAAAGCGGTGCAAGACTGGAAGCATGAGAGCAAGACTGGAATACGGATGGAACCCAGATGAAGAACAGTCTAAAGATGAGGAACAATGCTTTGCCTTTCTACCGTATGCAGGCGACATGACAACAAAAATTGGGAGACTGCTAAAACAACACAAAATTGACATGGTCTACCGACCACCATCCAAGATACGTGCCTTACTGGGGACAGTGAAAAACGGATTTGGCCTCAAGAATGCGGGTGTATATAATATTCCATGTGGTTGCAGCAAATCCTACATCGGTCACACGATCCAAACAGTCAAAGACGACTGCAAAGAACAACAATGCCACATGTGCCTAGGTCAGCCCAACAAATCGCACTGGCAGAACACTGCTTGGAAACAGGACACACCACAAAATACAAAGAGACCAAGATTCTGGCCCCTACTAGCTTAAGTGGGACAGCATCTTCAAAGGAGGCCATTGAAATTCACGTAACAGACAATCTCATAAACCGGTACACAGGTTTCCAACTGAGCAAGGCATGGAATCCCTTACTTAGCTCCATCAAGGAGTTACGCTTCAAGTGAACACAAGACCCTTCCATGACGGCCGCTGCGGACACTCCACAGGCTCTTGCATCTTTCACCACCCGGCGCGACGCAATCGGAGGTCGGCGCAGGGAATCAAAGCCCGACTGATGGACATAAATAATGCTGACAATGAGCACACAAACCATTCCATCAGAACCACATGATGATGGCGGAAAGGTTATTTGCCGAAATATCGTGGGACTTTAACGATCGCATCCGGCTGGACACCCGAGAGCCCTGGAAACATACCCTTAGCTGGCATCAATTCATATTTCCGATGCCTCAACCTATAAATAATGCCATAAGTGAGGCACTCTAAATGGTGAACAAAATGCTTGAAACACACAACAGTAATTATAACTGACATCAGAGGCATCTCTATACAGGTACATCTATCACAGCATTCATGATTACTGTGAGGGGCACGTGATGGAGTGACCTGCGGGAAACCAGAAAGTGATTAAACCTATCATGAAAGATTGATCACAGAGGTCCAGTCGTGGACAAGTGATAGACTGCCTGCACAGTTTGATGGATGGGGACACTGACAGACAGGATTGTATTGCACACTGGCACTCTTCTAGCAGTAGTTTCTGCAATCTCAAGAGCCTATCTTGAGAATAGTGCCCTGTAGTGTGCTGAAACATATGAAGAAACAGTGCGAAAGAAACAAGCTCATGAATGAAGCAGAACACCGAACTGCCTACGTTCTGTTTAAAGATAGATTTTCAGTAACTAGAAATGCTATATCTAATCCACGGAACATAATCACAGCTATAAAAACGACCTGCAGACACCTTTGACTGCAAATAATTGAGAAACTTAGTTACAGTGATCACTTACCATTAGTAATGGATATGGGTAATAAAACAATGCACAAGATAATGGGCACAGGAACCACACTCTCAAGCTACCACCAACTGCCATAAGCCATAATAACAGTCATAATCGATTTTGGAGCCAGCATGTGAAAACACAGACTCTGCTTCCAGTGACAGCACAGCAGCATGTGGAGTACAAAGAGGTGTGATAGCAAACTTATCATGCGTGTTTCAAACTACTCCAGTCAAGTCATTATATGGTTCTTGGACTATACTGGACAAATCTAACATCAGCTACGATGCTGCTGTATACTAGCAAAGGCCATGAACTATAAGAGAAGCCCAGAAGATAACTGGTATTAGGATCACCAACAAATTCCAGTTAAAAACTTGGGAGGGTTGATGGCTGGCAGAGTCAATGGAACAACACTGATAAGGACCAACAAGTTTACACTCTCTTCCCAAACTTCGGAACAGCTTGAAAGTGCGCCATGTCAATTCCGCACACGGCACGATACATCTTTTGACACGCTCCTTATGCCATTCATTGTACATCACTCAAGCTCAGGCGAGAGACACCTGATTTGTGTGCAGCTGTAAGATAACTAAAAAACAGTGGAAAATCACTGACCTTGTAAACAAAGTCTCAGACAAAATTGTTATTAAATACGAAGATGTGAAGTAAGGAGTGTAGGACCTTCCGGTAGTAACTGCAAGTGAAACTGGAATGTTCGGCGATGATCATATTCATGTGATGCTCATATCCCCAACAGTTAGGTGTCAACACCTTACCAACACACACAATTACAACACTACCTAAATGACAAGAAAACAAAATTATGTTCCCTCCTTTGCCCAAAGACCAAACACACAGGTTTAGATAACAATAGACTAAAGTTGTAGTTAAAATAACATAGCTATAGCATATTTTATTGCAAAATTACTTTTTAACTTTTATAATGTAGCGTAATGTTTCTTAGTGTAAAAGGGGAGAAAGGTTCTAGAGCTTCACAGCCTGTGCCACATCAGCTGCACCTCAGAAATGTAATAGTAATGGAATGTAAGCAACTAGCTGAGGGCTGTAGACTATATATATTCCAAGGCCGCAACCACCAGCAACACACACACACACACACACACACACACACACACACACACACACACACTAAACCATTGTGTGTTTGGCCACTGACACCAGACTGTGCACAGCAACTGCTGCACCTGATGGGAGAAGGAATCCAAGGGTGATGGGATAAGGAGGAGATGGGGTGGGGAGAGTTAGCAGGGTAGAGGTGTGGGAAGGTGTGGTGCTGCTTGTGGGAACTTGCAGGGATGTTGTGGGGCAGGGTAAGGCTGTTAGATGCAGTCAGGAGGTTTGAGGGAAGAGGAGTGGAAAAAGAGATACTTAGAGAGGAAAAAAAGTGGACGCATTGGAGGACTAGAAAGTTGTGTAGTGCTGGAGTGGGATCAGGGAAGGGGACAGGTGGGTGAAGGACTGGGACTAACCAAGGCTGAGGACAGGAGGGTTACGGGAATGTACGATATACCCATGGTCTAGGGGTAGCGTCTTTGATTCGTAATCAAAACATCCTTGATCTTGGGTTTGAAACCTGCCACTGCTTAAATTTTGATTAATAATCAGCACTGAAGGCCTACAGCTTCCAGCATAAGAAATCACCCTCACTCTGCCAAAAGTCTTGTCAAAGAGGGCGGAGGGGCAGACAGAGGTACATGCCCCTAAAGGCATAAGAATCAGCAATGATTAATGGCATGAGGATGCAGAAGGCAATGGATACCACTGCATGAAAGACACAACTTGTATGCACAGGACATGTGGCCTGTGACAGAGGAAGTGTCATGATGATCTCACGATTGGCAAAAGATTCCAGAATAGTCCCCCATTCAGACCCCTGGGAGGGCACTGCCAAGGGAGAGGTGACCGCAATAAAGAGATTCAATAACCAACAAAAGGATAACATTCTACAAATCGTGGCGCAGAATGTCGAAAGCTAGAAAATGTGAAAAGGCAGAAGCAAAGGCTCAATTTAGAGACAGTATGGGCCAGAGAAGTGAAATGGGAAGAAGACAAGGATTTCTGGTCTGATGAGTAACAGGTAGAATGAGACTTTTACTCTGCAGCGGAGTGTGCACTGATATGAAACTTCCTGGCAGATTAAAACTGTGTACCGGACCAAGACTTGAACTTGGAACCTTTGCCTTTCGTGGGTATGTGCTCTACCACCTGAGCTACTCAAGCACGACTCACGTCCCACCTTCGTAGCTTTACTTCTGCCAGTACCTCGTCTCCTACCTTCCAAATTTCACAGAAGCTCTCCTGCGAGCCTAGAAGAACTAGCACTCCTGGAAGAAAGGATACTGCGGAGACATGGCTTAGCCACAGCCTGGGGGATGTTTCCAGAGTGAGCTTTTCACTCTACAGTGGCAGATTCAAACTGTGTACTGGACCAAGACTCTAACTCAGGACCTTTGCCTTAGTTCTGCAAGGTTTGCTGGAGAGCTTCTGTGAAGTCTGGAAGGTAGGAGACGAGGTACTGGCAGAAGTAAAGCTGCGAGGGCAGGGTGTGAGCTGTGCTTGGGTAGCTCGGATGGTAGAGCAGTTCCCCGTGAAAGGCAAAGGTCCCAAATTTGAGTCTCTGTTGAGTATAGGCTAGTATCAACAGCTGCAGAAAATGGTATAACAGGAGTAGGATTCATTATGAATAGGAAGGTAGGACAGAGAGTGTGTAACTGTGTAAGGTTCAGTGATAGGGTTGTTCTTATCACAACCGACAGCAAACCAATACCAGTAACGATAGTTCAGGTAGACATACTGACATCGCAAGCTGAAGATGGTGAGAGAGAGAGAGAGAGAGAGAGAGAGAGAGAGAGAGAGAGAGAGAGAGAGAATATGAAGATATTGAAAGGGTAATACAGTACATAAAGGGAGATGCAAATCTAATAGTCAAGGGGGACTGGACTGCTAATTTAGGGGAAGGAGCAGAAGAAATGGTTAAAGGGGAATGTGGGCTTGGAACAAGGAATATGAGAGGAGGAAGATTAATTTAGTTCTGTAATACATTTCAGCTAGTAATAGCAAATACTCTGTTCAAGAACCGAAAGAGGGGAGTGATACATGGAAAAGGCTGGGTGACTCGGGAAGATTTCAATTACATTACATCATGATCAGACAGAGATTCCTAAACCAGATACTGGATTTTAAAACATACCCAGGAGCAAATATAGACTCAGATCACAATGTGATGAAGAGTAGGCTGAAGTATAAGAGATTAGTCAGGAAGAATCAATACACAGTGAAGTGGGATACTGAAATAATAAGGAATGATGAGATTAAGCCTGAAGTTTTCTAAGGCTATAGACACAGCAAAAAGGAATAGCTCAGTAGGCAGTACAGTTGAAGAGGAACGGACACCTCTAAAAAGGGCAATCACAAAAGTTCAAAAGAAAAACATAGGTACAAAGAAGGTAACAGAAGTAGTATTTCAGTTGATCAATGAAAGAAGGAAGTACAAAATTTTTCATTGAAATTCAGGAATACAGAAATAAAAGTCACTGAGGAATGAAGTAAATAGGAAGTGCAGGGAAGCTAAGACAAATTGGCTGCATGAAAAATGTGAAGAACTCGAAAAAGAAATGACTGTCAGAAGGACTGACTCAGCATATAGGAAAGTAAAAACAACATTCAGTGAAATTAAAAGCAAGGGTAGTAATATTAAAAGTGAAAAGGGAATTTCGGGGCTGTTAAATGCTGAGGAGAGAGAGCACAGGTGGAATGAGTACATGAAAGGCCTCTATGAGGGAGAAGATTTGGCTGATGTGATAGATGACGAAACAGGAGAGTTGTGGGATCTAATATTAGAATCAGAATTTAAAAGAGCTTTGGAGGATTACATAAGGCAGAGGGGATAGATAACATTCCATAAGAATTTTTAAAATCATGGGGGGAAGTGGCTACAAAACAATTATTCATGTTGGTGTGTAGAATGTATGAGCCTGGAAGCAAACTGTGTAACTATCAGAAAAATATCATCCAAACAATTCCGAAGACTGCAGGAGCTGACAAGTACGAGAACTATCGCACAATCAGCTTAAGAGTTGGTACATCCAAGTTGCTGACAAGAATAATATACAGAAGAATGGAAAAGAAAATTGAGGATGTGTTAGATGACAATCAGTTTGGCTTTAAAAAAGGTAAAGGCACCAGAGAGGAAATTCTGAGGTTGCGATTGACAATAGAAGCAAGACTAAAGAAAAATCAAGACATGTTCATAGGATTTGTCGACCTGAAAAAAGCGTTCGACAATGTAAAATGTTGCAAGATGTTCGGACTTCTGAGAAAACTAGGAGTAAGCTATAGAGAGAGATGGATAATATACAATATGTACAAGAGCCAAGAGAGAACATTAAGTGTGGATGGCCAAGAACAAAGAGCTCAAGTTAAAAAGGGTGTAAGACACGGATGTAGTCTTTCACCCCTACTGTTCAATCCATATATTGAAGAAGCAATGATGGAAATGAAAGAACGGTTCAGGAGTGGGGTTACAATTCGAGATGAAAGGATATCAGTGATATGATTCACTGATGACATTGCTACCCTGAGTGAAAGTGAAGAAGAATTACAGGACCTGTTGAATGGAATTAACAGTCAAATGAGTAAAGAATACCAACATAGTAAATCAAAGAGAGATGAAAGAAATGAGAAGTAGCGAAATGAGAACATCGAGAAACTAAACATCAAGACTGATTGTCACGAAGCAGAAGTTAAAGAATTCTGCTATCTAGGCAGCAAAATAACCAATGACAAACAGAGCAAGAACATCAAAAGCAGACTTGCACTGACAAAAAGGCTTTCCTGGCCAATATAAGTCCAATAGTATCCATCACAGGCATAAATTCGAGGAAGAAATTTCTGAGAATGAACATTTGGAGCACAGCTTTGCATGCTAGTGAAACATGGACTGTGGGAAATGAACAGAAGAGAATCTAAGCACTTGAGATGTGGTGCTACAGATGAATGTTGCAAATTAGGTGGACTGATAAAGTAACAAATGAGGTGGTTCTGCGCAGAATTGGAGAGGAAAGGAATATGTGGAAACACTGACAAGATGAAGGAACAGGATGATAGGACAGCTGTTAAGAGGTCAGGGAATGACTTCCATGGTACTAGAGGGAACTGTAGACGGCAAAAACTGTAGAGGAAGACAGAAATTGGAATACATCCAGCAAATAACTGAGGACATACACTGCAAATGCTACTTTTAGATGAAGAGGTTGACACAGGAAAGGAATTCGTGGTGGGCCATATCAAACCAGTCAGAAGACTGATATCTCTAAATAAATAAATAAAAATAAATTTACTGCAGTGAGAATTCCAACCTACACAATTCAGAAAAGCTAGTATTGGTAGGAATGATCCAAATGGTGTAGGCTGCGAAGCAGTCACCTCTTCTTATCCCTATCATCTCCCTGCACTCCTACCTACTAAATGCTTCTTAAAACTCCATAAACCCAAATATCCAGTACACTCCATTATGGCCAGTTACTGTGCCTTCTCAGAGAGAATATCTGTTCTCACCGACCAAGACCTTCAGCGGATTACCTGTAACCTACCCTCCTTTTTATAGACATCAACCATATCCTCCACCCTGCTCATCACTAATGATGCCACCTCCTACACTAACATCCCTAATCCCAAGGCCTTGCCGCTATTGAATAGCAACTTTCCCAGTTTCCAACTGACTCCAAACCCAGAATCTACTTCCTGGTCATCATGATCAACTATGACCTCACCCAAAATTACTTCAGTCTTGAAGGCATAAACTACGAAAAGATCCTTGGTACAGCAATAAGCACCACCATGGACCATCCTGTGCCAACCCATTCACTGGCCTTCTACATAATTCATTTCTAGCCATACAGAATTCCAAACCCTCAACTGATTCAGATTCACTGATGACATCTTTGTGATCTGGACTGCAACTGATGGTGACGAGACACTATCTACATTTCTCCTGACACTCAACAGCCCCCCCCCCCCCCCCCATTTGTTTCACCTGGCCCTCCCCAACCCAATGAGATGTTCTCCGCCACCTCAAAGAGGGCTACATCTGTACCTCCATCCATATCAAACCCATTAGCTACCAACAATACCTCCAGTTAGACAGCTGTCACCCATTCCATACCAAGAAGCCCTGTCACACAGACTAGCCACTGGTGGTCACTGTACCTTTAGTGGCAAGCAGTCCCTCTCCAAATATACCAAGAGCCTCACTGAGGCCTTCATAGACTGAAGTTACTCTCCCAACCTTGCACGGAAACAGATCTCCCGTGCTTTCTCTCCCCAGTCCCCAACTATCTCTCATATTCCCACCATACAACAACAAAGGAGCGCTGCCCTCGTGACTCAGTACCATCCAGGACTGGAGCACCTGAATCACATTCTGTCCCAGGGATTCGTCTACCTCTCATCGTGGCCTGAAATGAAGAATATCCTACCCACTATCCTTCCCACCCCTTCCACAGTTGTATTCTGCTACCTACAGATCCCACACATCTTCCCACAATCACCTAATCCAGTCCAGTGACAAGCATCACTCATTCCATCAAAGGCAATGCTACCTGTGAAGGCAGTCATGTAATCTACATATTAAGCTGCAACCATTGTGCTGTTATCCACATGGGCTTCACAGCCAGCAAGTTCCCTGTCCACATGAGTGGGCACCAACAATCTGTGATTGAGAGACAGCTGGAGCACCCAGTTGCTGAACATGCTGCCCAACACAATGCAATTGAATTAAGTGACTGCTTCACAACCTACACCATTTGGATCCTTCCTAGCAACACAATGTTTTCTGAATTGCGTAGGTTGGATGGAACTCCCTTTGAAACCAACCTGAATTTCCATATCCTCTAGGATCAACATTTGCTAATCCCTGCCCTCTACCCAACAATCCCTTTCTCTCCCCCCACTCTAACACAACACAGCTTTCTATTCTAGCAACACTCTGAACTAGGTTTTTTTCTAGTTCTTTCCTTTCGCTCTCCCATTCCCCCTCCTCCCTCAAACCTTCCTAGCAGTCGTACCCTGTCCACATCACATCCTTGCATGTCTCCACAAGCAGTGCTACACCTTCCACCATCCTTAACCTGCTAATCCTCCCTGCCCCAGCCTCCTCCTTATCCCCACCACCCACAGATTAGACAGTGATAATGTGAGTTTGAGCATTGCTTGTGTGTATCTGCCTCCATTTCCTTCTTTAGAAGAAGGCCTTTTGGCTGAAAGCTTATGCATAGCACTCATTTTGACAAGGCTGCCTGCAACTCAACATTTCCTCTAAACAATGAGTAGCAATCTATGTTTTCTTAATATTGCCATTATTCCATGCTGGAGATTCCCCTGTTTGAACATCACCGATAGTGTTTTCAGGATAGGTTGTGAACACAAAACCACTTTCAACACAAGAAAAAGTTTTATATGGGTCATTATTCCATGTAAAGTGTCCCAGTTTAGAAGATGATCCCACCTCAACCATCTTCAGTTTTGATGAAATTTGTACAGAATGTACCTGACGGCCCTACATGAACTTATGCAAAGTTTCAGGCTCACCTGTAACTTTGTTGAGATGCTAGAGCCATTTTCGTGAAGACCACTTTTACAGAGACCAAAAAGTCATTAAGAAATCATCAAGTTTGGCATTCCACTGTTCCTAATGTAAAAGAGCTAGACTCTTGCTCCTGGATATAGTGGCACAACTTTGTGTGCTCTACACACAAATGTTGCAAGTAGAGTTCAGAAAGCAATGCATTTGGCATAATCTCAGTTCAAAGTAGGCAACAAATTATGTTGCGAGAAATTTGCCCCATAGTTTAACGAGACAGAAGTAGTGGAGAAAGTGCACTATGGACCTGGTCTTTTGCCAAACTACTGTCTGTCTGGGTGTTTAGTATATCACAAATTTTGGCCTGGCTTGTGTGTTTAATTACTGTGCTACCATCCTGTAAATTTGTTAAAAAACATGAATGTATCAAAATATACCTGTGTTCAAAGTCATGTATCTCAAAATGGACACCTACAACATTACATTCATTAACACCATTCAACAAAGCACATTTCATTCTATTAGAAACACTTATTTTCATTTTGGTGTCTCTTTGGGTAAGGTGCAAAAATGTCTCCTAAAATTTGGAATTTTGTTGATTATGTCTTCATTGTTTAAATATTCATTTTGCTGTTTATTTGGTGAATTTAAACCTGTTTGTGACAGTTTCATTGCTAAATTTAACCATTTAACTGTACTAGAGACTGCTACATAATTTTTGGAAATCTGAATAATTTTATTTCTTTTCTTTATTTAGGACTCAACAATTTGATTTTAGTGTCTGAAGCAAATCAAGTTGTTGCTAAAATGGAACAACAAGATCAAGTTAATGTACGCAGTTTTGGAAATACTGATTCCCCATGCCATTTAATGGCATGCAGTGCCTTAAAAGGCATCCATCCTCAAAACGTTTCCCTTTGCCAATTTTTGCATCTTCAATAATTTCTTATTTAATATAAATAAATTCAATGCCATGATTTTTTTTTTCTAATATTGTAACAGATTAGTTCGGTGTTAAGATTTGGTTGTCAATTGGGCATTGAAGGCTAGCTCTTGTTGCTAAACGCTTAATTGTGGCCCCAGTTCCGTCACATGGTGATTTCCCCGACTTGTTCCGGAAAAAAAAAAAAAAAAAAAAAATCCATTCTCCAGTAATGCCAAAATCTTTTTGATGATGGCAAAGATTTAGGAAGCTCTTAAAATTTTTGTACTGTGTTGCAGAACCAGCACTAAAATAATGAATATGCTTAATTTCTTTAAAAATGCACTTAAGGGATTTGATCAAGTACGTTAAAAACACGTGCACTGCAACTGTCATGTCGGAGGCAATCACTGATTATGCAGTAGCTGACACTCTTTAGGTCTTCATTACCTTTGTAGTAAATGACAAATGGATGTATTGTAGCTTGACTGTTTTCTCAATGGAAACCCGCGCACTGTGTCTTGGACAACAAAGGAGTAATTTTCTGCAAAATCCATTAATATAATCAATTCTCCTGGTTTGAGACCACCTTTAGTGAAGGCGCCAACTGAACAGTGCAGTGACAAACCGTTCTCTTACAAAAAGGAAAAAAAAACATCAGTTCATCGTACAAGCAGTGCAAAAAACGTGTTATAAAAGGCATTTTATGTGCTAAGTGCAAATATTGGCTACATGGAAAGTGCGCAAAAGTGAACCTAAAATACATAAGTGACGACTCTCCCTGGACTTGCTTTGACTGTCTGAAGTGTGAAACAACTGATCTTGTAAGTACAATAAAGTCAAAAGATGAAATACTAAAATTGTTACAAACTGGTATTAGCACTCTCAAAAAAGAAATTAAATAGCTAAAAGATGCAAATGCTAAACTAGTAAGTGAATCATGATGCTGTGTATGTGGAAATCCTTTGTCAAACAAAAGTAAAAACTTTGACAATTCTTGTGTGCAAACTTCGGAAAGAAAAGGACACAGAAAATAAATCGTGTGGTGAAGCTGTAAACAAATATAGCTGGAAAACAGTGACATATAAGAAGAACTAGAAACGTGAAAGTGATTCGTCTAAACAGGAAGACAAAAATGAATTTCTCGTAATTGGCAACTCCATATTGAAAAATGTAGTAGTTCCGAACTGTGACATCGATGTTCGCCCTGGCATTCGACCACAACAAATTAATAAGCATTTTAAAAATATTATGTACACGAAACAGACTAACTTTAGGAACAGTAGTGATATGACGGCAAACTTCAGAGGTGTGATATTCCATGTTGGGACGAACTCTATTCGAAGCAGCAGCGAAGAAGAAATCAAACGATACAAGAAATGTAATTCATTCGGCGAAAAAATTTTTTTACAGGCTCTAGAATCGTAATCAGTTGAATCTTACATAGAAGATCTGTGAGTAACACTTATATAAACAATATAAACTGCGCCGTCAGGGAACAGTGTGACGAACTTGGTGCGATTTTCGTTGACCCTAAAAAATTTGAGTGACAAATGTCTGGGGAGGGATGGCTTGCATTTGAATAGACTAGGAACAGTGACCTTTAGTAAAACACTCATGGACATATGTAAAATTATTAAAAATACAGGAAACTGGTATTTTCTGAAAGGGGTGATGTTCCAAGGATACCGTTTGAAAATAAAAAACATGAATGTAAATGAAATAATGAGGTACTTGAAGTAATTGACAAGGACAAAAAGACAGTGAGAAGTGACAACGCTAAATACAGTAATAATAATTTCGCAATTGTTCACCAAAATATCGAAAGTTTAAGAAATAAAGTACAACAGCTAGAAGTCGAGCTGGAGACTATACACAGCTCAGTTGTTTGTATCACAGAGCATTGGTGCAATGAAGAGGAAATCAGTCAAGTAGTCTTAAAATCTTACAATTTAGCATGTGCATACAGTAGAAGTTCGATGAAGTGTGGAGGTTGTTGTATTTATGTCAAACAAAATTATCCATATATTGTCAGAAGTGATTTATGTGCAATCAGTGAAGACAAACATTTTGAGTTGGCAGCAATAGAATTTAGAGACCAGAACAGACGTAGAAAATTAACTATTTTGTGTTTATACAGGTCTCCTAGTGGAGACATAAGTAAGTTTTTGTCTAAACTAAATCCAGTACCTGACATGATATCCACTCCAAAGAGCAACATTCTCATATGTGGAGACCTAAATATAGATAAACTGAATCCAGATCCTACCTGGGAATCCTTAATAAGTGTCACCCAAACTTTCAATTTAGTGCCAAGAGTTAACAGTGCAACAAGAATAACAAACCATTCAAGGACCGCTATTGATCAGGTTTCAACAGATTTAGATAAAGAAAACTGTAGTGTAGATGTTTTTGAGCTAGGATTATCTGACCATGCTGGTCAAATTATAAAATCGAAAACGACTACAGAAAGAACAAAGAAAATGCAAGTATATAGGCAAAATTTTTCCAAACCAAAAAAAAAAAAAAAAAAAAGGCAGGAGTTTGCTAAACAAATAGCAGGTGAAACATGGGACAACAGTATACTCAGAGGTAGATGCAAATGATAAATTCAAGAACTTCATGACAAAATTCAAACTAAAATTTGAAGAGATCTTTCTTAAAGTGTTACGTCCATTCTCAACAGCTGAACAAAACAAATGGGTGACCAAAGGTATCAAAAAAATCATCTCAAACACTGAAGTACCTCAGCTCTATCAAACACAGTCGAACAAATCCATCTTTCTTACTCTTTTATAAAGGGTATAGGAAAACTTACATGAAAGTGTTGTGTGCTGCTAAGAGGGCTCACAACTCCAAACTGGTGCTGAGTACTGAAAACAAAAACAAAGAAGTCTGGAAGATTGTAAAACAGGAAACTGGCAACAGAAAGATGAATGTGTCTAACATAAAAAAAAGAAGGGATTCTAATAAAAGATCCAAAATATTTGGCAAACTATATAAATAATTATTTCAGCAATATAAGTATAAAATTTCAGCAAAAATTGCTAAAAGTCCCTCAGATCACAAAGCTAAACAAAAGTGTACCACATTCAATGGTACTACTGCCCACAACAAAGGAAGAAGTCTACAAAGTAGTTTGCAAACTGAAAAATAAAAATTCAGCTGATTTAAATGAAGTTCCAATTTTTCTAATTAAAGACTGTATACAGAGCCTGTTATCACCATTAGCTAATATTATAAACCAATCATTCTAGCAGGGTTACTTTCCTGACTACTTAAAATATGCCAAAGTACTGCCTCTCTTCAAAAAAGAAGACACAGGAAATATAGAAAATAATAGGCCACTCTCACTGCTCTCATGCTTTGCGAAAATAATAGAAACTATTGTGAAAGATAGACTTATGAGCTACTTAAATAAGCACAACCTCCTAGTCAAGGACCAGTTTGGATTCCGAACAGGGAAAGGCACAGAAGCAGCAACAACATATCTCACTAAATATATCCTAGAAGCACTTGATAAAGGAAACTATACAACAGGTATATTTCTCGATCTAACCAAAGCTATGGACACAGAGGATCACAAAACACTGTTGGTCAAGCTACATGAACTGGGAATAAGGGGGATTGCAAAAAAATGGTTCCAGTCATATCTAGAAAATAGAATACAGATGACTAAAATAACACATTTATCATGTAACTCCAACTGTATTGAAAAATATATTTCTGACCCCAAACATAAAAATATAGGTGTACCACAGGGTAGTGTCCTAGGTCCAGTACTATTTCTAATTTATATTAATGATTTCCCACAAAGTATAAAGCATGGGCATACAATATTGTTTGCAGATGACTAATGTGCTAATCAGTGACATCACATGTAGATCTAAGATAGAAACCTGAAGAAACACTAAAAAGTGTATATGAGTGGGCAGCTAACAACAAAGTCATGGTCCATCATATTTCAGGCTTGCAGCCGCATCACGTTGACATCTTGGCACGATACTTCGGCTAACAAACATGCAGCCATCTCCAGGTGAGTGCGAGACTGAAGATTACTGGTGCGCGTTGTTCTATATATACCGAAAATTGGCACGGCGGCGCCTGCGCATTGGAGAAGGCTAATACCGTGCCCCCTATCTAATTTGGCGCGCTCTGCAGCAGAAGCGGGCCGTGCATGCGTAGTGGTGTACCTACATTTGCGCTATCTGTCATAAAGCGCCTTCGCGCAGCTGAGGCGCGGTAGTCGAAAGTATAAAATCAATTTTTGTCAGCCGTCGCACTAGATGCAGACCCATGTCTCTGTGAAGCGATTAAAGAAATTACAGGATCCCATGCTTTATCCATCTGAAAGCCACCGTCTCGATTAATAAGATCTTTTGCCAATCGTATCTCCACGGACTCCTTGATAATGGATTCCCAAAAAGATCTAGTTGCCGCTAACATTTTTGTTCCACAATAATCCATGGAGTGTCCCGTCGAAATACAGTGTTCTGCTACGGCTGATTTGTTGGGCTGTAGTAGACATGTGTGGTGCTCATGCTCCACGCATCTTTCCCGTACTGTGCGAGTAGTTTGGCCAATGTAGGATTTGCCACATTGACAAGGGATCTTATAAATACCGGCCTTCCTCAGACCCAGATCGTCCTTCACAGAGCCAAGCAAAGCCGATACTTTCGTAGGTGGTCGGAAGATCGCTTTAACACAATGCTTCTTTAAAATCCTTCCTATTTTAGAGGAGAGGTTACCCACATACGGAAGAAACGCCCTGGACGTGACCACCTCTGTCTTCTTCTTCTTGTTTCTCTTTACATTTCTTCTTTGTTACAGCTGTGCGGATTTGGCGTGTAGAATATCCATTCTCCCTGAAGACGGATTGCAAATGTTCTAATTCTTCAGGAAGGCTGTCCTTATCAGATACCACATGTGCCCTGTGCACCAGAGTACGCAGCAAACCCATGGTTTGTGCAGGGTGGTGGCAGATTGTCGCCTGCAAATACAGATCTGTGTGTGTGAGCATCCGGTAGACGGAGTGCCCCAAAGATCCATCGGTTCTACGATTGACAAGGACATCCAGAAACGGCAGACATCTATCTTTTTCGACCTCCATGGTAAACTGAATATTCTTGTGAATGGAATTCAGATGTTTTAAGAATCCTGCCAGTTTTTCTTCTCCATGGGGCCAAACTACAAATGTGTGATCCACGTAATGCCAGAAGACTTTCGGTTTAAATTCAGCTGACTCTAGTGCCTTCTCCTCAAAGTCCTCCATAAAAAGGTTTGCTACCACAGGGGACAAAGGACTGCCCATGGCAACACCGTCAACTTGTTCAAAATATTCATTATTGAATAAGAAATAAGTTGAGGACAGGCAATGATGAAATAATGCTGTTATGTCGGCTTTGAGCCTTCTGCTAATGAGTACCAGTGAATCCATCAGTGGAACCTTAGTAAATAAAGAGACAACATCAAAACTCACTAATAAGTCAGAATTGTGGAGTTGGAGCGACCTCAGTCTACTAATAAAATCGGCGGAATTACGAATGTGATGTGGACACTTGCCCACATAAGGTCTCAGTAACGAAGACAGATGTTGTGCTAAATCATAGGTTGGTGCACCGATATTACTAACAATAGGGCGTAATGGTAGTCCCTCTTTATGAATTTTCGGAAGACCATAAAGCCTCGGTGGAACAGAGATATGCGGTTTCAGTCTTTTAATGACTTCAGGTGGAAGCGTAGAAGAGTTTAACAAAACTGTCGTTTTCCTTTCTACTCTGCTCGTCGGATCCTTGTCGATCTTCCGATATGTGAATTCACCAAGGAGGCTATAAATCTTCTCGTTGTAGATGTTTCGTGGCAAAAGTACTGTCGCATTGCCCTTGTCCGCTCGGAGAACCACAGTGTGGGGATCTTCACGTAGTTTCCATGGAGCATGAGCGCCACACACGTCTACTACAGCCCAACAAATCAGCCATAGCAGAACACTGTATTTCTACGGGACACTCCATGGATTATTGTGGAACAAAAATTTTAGCGACAACTAGATCTTTTTGGGAATCCATTATCAAGGAGTCCGTGGAGATACGATTGGCAAAAGATCTTATTAATCGAGACGGCGGCTTTCAGATGGATAAAGTATGGGATCCTGTAATTTCTTTAATCGCTTCACAGAGACATGGGTCTGCATCTAGTGCGACGGCTGACAAAAATTGATTTTATACTTTCAACTACCGCGCCTCAGCTGCGCGAAGGCGCTTTATGACAGATAGCGCAAATGTAGGTACAACACTACGCTTGCGCGGCCCGCTTCTGCTGCAGAGCGCGCCAAATTAAATAGGGGCGCGGTATTAGCCTTCTCCAATGCGCAGGCGCCGCCGTGCCAATTTTCGGTATATATAGAACAACACGCACCAGTAATCTTCAGTCTCGCACTCACCTGGAGATGGCTGCATGTTTGTTAGCCGAAATATCGTGCCAAGATGTCAACGTGATGCGGCTGCAATCCCGAAATATGATGGACCATGACTTTGTTGTTAGCTGCCCACTCATATACACTTTTTAGTGTTTCTTCAGGTTTCTATCTTAGATCTACATGTGATGTGTCACTGATTAGCACATTAGAGTCATCTGCAAACAATATTGTATGCCCATGCTTTATACTTTGTGGGAAATCATTAATATAAATTAGAAATAGTACTGGGCCTAGGACACTACCCTGTGGTACACCTATATTTTTATGTTTGGGGTCAGAAATATATTTTTCAGTACAGTTGGAGTTACATGATAAATGTGTTATTTTAGTCATCTGTATTCTATTTTCTAGATATGACTGGAACCATTTTTTTGCAATCCCCCTTATTCCCAGTTCATGTAGCTTGACCAACAGTGTTTTGTGATCCTCTGTGTCCAGAGCTTTGGTTAGATCGAGAAATATACCTGTTGTATAGTTTCCTTTATCAAGTGCTTCTAGGATATATTTAGTGAGATATGTTGTTGCTGCTTCTGTGCCTTTCCCTGTTCGGAATCCAAACTGGTCCTTGACTAGGAGGTTGTGCTTATTTAAGTAGCTCATAAGTCTATCTTTCACAATAGTTTCTATTATTTTCGCAAAGCATGAGAGCAGTGGGAGTGGCCTATTATTTTCTATATTTCCTGAGTCTTCTTTCTTGAAGAGAGGCAGTACTTTGGCATATTTTAAGTAGTCAGGAAAGTAACCCTGCTTGAATGATTGGTTTATAACATTAACTAATGGTGACAACAGGCTCTGTATACAGTCTTTAATTAGAAAAATTGGAACTTCATCTAAATCAGCTGAATTTTTATTTTTCAGTTTGCAAACTACTTTGTAGACTTCTTCCTTTGTTGTGGGCAGTAGTACCATTGAATGTGGTACACTTTTGTTTAGCTTTGTGATCTGAGGGACTTTTAGCAATTTTTGCTGTAATTTTATACCTATATAGCTGAAATAATTATATATATAGTTTGCCAAATATTTTGGATCTTTTATTAGAATCCCTTCTTTTTTTTATGTTAGACACATTCATCTTTCTGTTGCCGGTTTCCTGTTTTACAATTTTCCAGACTTCTTTGTTTTTGTTTTCAGTACTCAGCACCAGTTTGGAGTTGTGAGCCCTCTTAGCAGCACACAACACTTTCATGTATGTTTTCCTATACCTTTTATAAAAGAGTAAGAAAGATGGATTTGTTCGACTGTGTTTGATAGAGCTGAGGTACTTCAGTGTTTGAGATGATTTTTTTGATACCTTTGGTCACCCATTTGTTTTGTTCAGCTGTTGAGAATGGACGTAACACTTTAAGAAAGATCTCTTCAAATTTTAGTTTGAATTTTGTCATGAAGTTCTTGAATTTATCATTTGCATCTACCTCTGAGTATACTGTTGTCCCATGTTTCACCTGCTATTTGTTTAGCAAACTCCTGCCTTTTTTTTTTTTTTTTTTTTTGGTTTGGAAAAATTTTGCCTATATACTTGCATTTTCTTTGTTCTTTCTGTAGTCGTTTTCGATTTTATAATTTGACCAGCATGGTCAGATAATCCTAGCTCAAAAACATCTACACTACAGTTTTCTTTATCTAAATCTGTTGAAACCTGATCAATAGCGGTCTTTGAATGGTTTGTTATTCTTGTTGCACTGTTAACTCTTGGCACTAAATTGAAAGTTTGGGTGACACTTATTAATGATTCCCCGGTAGGATCTGGATTCAGTTTATCTATATTTAGGTCTCCACATATGAGAATGTTGCTCTTTGGAGTGGATATCATGTCAGGTACTGGATTTAGTTTAGACAAAAACTTACTTATGTCTCCACTAGGAGACCTGTATAAACACAAAATAGTTAATTTTCTACGTCTGTTCTGGTCTCTAAATTCTATTGCTGCCAACTCAAAATGTTTGTCTTCACTGATTGCACATAAATCACTTCTGACATTATATGGATAATTTTGTTTGACATAAACACAACAACCTCCACACTTCATAGAACTGCTACTGTATGCACATGCTAAATTGTAAGATTTTAAGACTACTTGACTGATTTCCACTTCATTGCACCAATGCTCTGTGATACAAACAACTGAGCTGTGTATAGTCTCCAGCTCGACTTCTAGCTGTTGTACTTTATTTCTTAAACTTTCGATATTTTGGTGAACAATTGCGAAATTATTATTACTGTATTTAGCGTTGTCACTTCTCACTGTATTTTTGTCCTTGTCAATTACTTCAAGTACCTCATTATTTCATTTACATTCACGTTTTTTATTTTCAAACGGCATCCTTGGAACATTACCCCTTTCAGAAAATACCAGTTTCCCGTATTTTTAATAATTTTACATATGTCCATGAGCGTTTTACTAAAGGTCACTGTGCTTAGTCTATTCAAATGCAAGCCATCCCTCCCCAGACATTTGTCACTCAAATTTTTTAGGGTCAACGAAAATCGCACCAAGTTCGTCACACTGTTCCCTGACGGCGCAGTTTATATTGTTTATATAAGTGTTACTCACAGATCTTCTATGTAAGATTCGACTGATTACGATTCTAGAGCTTGTAAAAATTTTTTTCGCCAAATGAATTACATTTCTTGTATCGTTTGATTTCTTCTTCGCTGCTGCTTCGAATAGAGTTCGTCCCAACATGGAATATCACACCTCTGAAGTTTGCCGTCGTATCACTACTGTTCCTAAAGTTAGTCTGTTTCGTGTACATAATATTTTTAAAATGCTTATTAATTTGTTGTGGTCGAATGCCAGGGCGAACATCGATGTCACAGTTCGGAACTACTACATTTTTCAATATGGAGTTGCCAATTACGAGAAATTCATTTTTGTCTTCCTGTTTAGACGAATCACTTTCACGTTTCTAGTTCTTCTTATATGTCACTGTTTTCCAGCTATATTTGTTTACAGCTTCACCACACGATTTATTTTCTGTGTCCCTTTCTTTCCAAAGTTTGCACACAAGAATTGTCAAAGTTTTTACTTTTGTTTGACAAAAGATTTCCACATACACAGCATCATGATTCACTTACTAGTTTAGCATTTGCATCTTTTAGCTATTTAATTTCTTTTTTGAGAGTGCTAATACCAGTTTGTAACAATTTTATTATTTCATCTTTTGACTTTGTTGTACTTACAAGATCAGTTGTTTCACACTTCAGACAGTCAAAGCAAGTCCAGGGAGAGTCGTCACTTATGTATTTTAGGTTCACTTTTGCGCACTTTCCATGTAGCCAATATTTGCACTTAGCACATAAAATGCCTTTTATAACACGTTTTTTGCACTGCTTGTACGATGAACTGATGTTTTTTTTTCCTTTTTGTAAGAGAACGGTTTGTCACTGCACTGTTCAGTTGGCGCCTTCACTAAAGGTGGTCTCAAACCAGGAGAATTGATTATATTAATGGATTTTGCAGAAAATTACTCCTTTGTTGTCCAAGACACAGTGCGCGGGTTTCCATTGAGAAAACAGTCAAGCTACAATACATCCATTTGTCATTTACTACAAAGGTAATGAAGACCTAAAGAGTGTCAGCTACTGCATAATCAGTGATTGCCTCCGACATGACAGTTGCAGTGCATGTGTTTTTAACGTACTTGATCAAATCCCTTAAGTGCATTTTTAAAGAAATTAAGCATATTCATTATTTTAGTGCTGGTTCTGCAACACAGTACAAAAATTTTAAGAGCTTCCTAAATCTTTGCCATCATCAAAAAGATTTTGGCATTACTGGAGAATCGATTTTTTTTTTTTTTTCCGGAACAAGTCGGGGAAATCACCATGTGACGGAACTGGGGCCACAGTTAAGCGTTTAGCAACAAGAGCTAGCCTTCAATGCCCAATTGACAACCAAATCTTAACACCGAACTAATCTGTTACAATATTAGAAAAAAAAAAATCATGGCATTGAATTTATTTATATTAAATAAGAAATTATTGAAGATGCAAAAATTGGCAAAGGGAAACGTTTTGAGGATGGATGCCTTTTAAGGCACTGCATGCCATTAAATGGCATGGGGAATCAGCATTTCCAAAACTGCGTACATTAACTTGATCTTGTTGTTCCATTTTAGCAACAACTTGATTTGCTTCAGACACTAAAATCAAATTGTTGAGTCCTAAATAAAGAAAAGAAATAAAATTATTCAGATTTCCAAAAATTATGTAGCAGTCTCTAGTACAGTTAAATGGTTAAATTTAGCAATGAAACTGTCACAAACAGGTTTAAATTCACCAAATAAACAGCAAAATGAATATTTAAACAATGAAGACATAATCAACAAAATTCCAAATTTTAGGAGACATTTTTGCACCTTACCCAAAGAGACACCAAAATGAAAATAAGTGTTTCTAATAGAATGAAATGTGCTTTGTTGAATGGTGTTAATGAATGTAATGTTGTAGGTGTCCATTTTGAGATACATGACTTTGAACACAGGTATATTTTGATACATTCATGTTTTTTAACAAATTTACAGGATGGTAGCACAGTAATTAAACACACAAGCCAGGCCAAAATTTGTGATATACTAAACACCCAGACAGACAGTAGTTTGGCAAAAGACCAGGTCCATAGTGCACTTTCTCCACTACTTCTGTCTCGTTAAACTATGGGGCAAATTTCTCGCAACATAATTTGTTGCCTACTTTGAACTGAGATTATGCCAAATGCATTGCTTTCTGAACTCTACTTGCAACATTTGTGTGTAGAGCACACAAAGTTGTGCCACTATATCCAGGAGCAAGAGTCTAGCTCTTTTACATTAGGAACAGTGGAATGCCAAACTTGACGATTTCTTAACGACTTTTTGGTCTCTGTAAAAGTGGTCTTCACGAAAATGGCTCTAGCACCTCAACCAAGTTATAGGTGAGCCTGAAACTTTGCATAAGTTCATGTAGGGCCGTCAGGTACATCCTGTACAAATTTCATAAAAATTGAAGATGATCGAGCTGGGAGCCGTAGGACACTTCACCTGGAACGACCCATATACCAGTTATGCTGACCGCAAGAATGAGACCAAAGCATTAAATAGCTTATTCTACCACTCGAACTTTTCACGATCTGTTTTTGTAGGCATGAAATTACTGCTTGGGCTTGTTAGTTAGCCTATCATTCTAACAACGTAAAGTAAAGAAAAATCCCTCATTTGAGCACACATTGTGATTCTTTAGCTGCAGGGTTTTATCAGAGTAAAGCAGATCATCTCCACCAAATTCCTTGGAGACTGGAGCGCCTGTTGAAGATTGAAAGTCAAAACTCTGAAAACACGGATCTCAGAAGTAGATTTCTTTGCTAGTCTGTCGACTCGGCTGATTTATAATAAATCTTTAGTTTTTGCAGCAGTACCTGCTTGTCTGTGAACCATAACAGTGTGACTTCAGATACTTTTGCAGCCAATCACATTAGTAGTTTTGATTTCACTTAATCTAGTTTCCCCCCCTCATCAAATACTTCTCATACACTATGTATAATTCTTTAAATCAACTTCCATTTTTAGTCTCACAGAAGCTCTCAATAGTTTCGATATAAGGAAAGTGTATTATTTGCTCCACATGAATGTGAAGGGGTGTGTAAGTCTTATACTACACAAATACACATTACACATTTCAGAATTTGTCTATGGAAGCAAAAATAGTTGTACAGCTTTATAAAACACTCAAAATACCATCCAGTTAGAGCCCATTTGTTATTAATTTCCTTCACCATGAGCCACGGAACACATGCAACAACAGGACATGAATGCCACAAAATTATTTCTAAATCAAATATTTAAAATATTAGTCACAAGAAATTTATTAGTGTAAAGAGTATCTACTGCGAGCATACCTGCAGAGAAATCTGCGATTGCTATCAAATCAATTTTTGGAAGTGGATATGCAATCTGGAAGTAGTCTTTGTAATATGGCAATACTTTTGTAGCAACCTCAAGAGCAAAGCGACCTTGCTCCTTCTTGCCAACTGGTGTGTATACTCGCACCAGTACTCCATCATTTGACTTGTCCTCTACAAAGTCATACTCTCCAACTACTACAGCTACTAAATATGTTGACATGATGGGAGTGGTATCGAATTTCACTACACGTAGGGCAGGGTTTGATGGGTCTTTTGTTTCCGACACCACAGGCTGCAACAAAAACATTAATCTCAAACTTACCACCCAACAAAATAATCAATATTTACTAAAACCTAACGAGTTGGATGTCTTTGATGAATATACAGGATGTCTTAAAATATGTTCACACAATTTTAATTATCACAGAAATTTTTTTCCTACCTACATGGTTAAATTTCTTAAAAAGGTCATTTTACTTTTTCTTGACAGACACCGGATGTCTCATCCATCTAGCTGTGAAACCCAGTCAGTGCCATGAGAATAAAGTCAAGATGCTAAATGCACATTTGTACGTCAGAGAGTGAAAACATTTTATCAAGCAGTAGTCAAAGTTTGATAACGTTGCTGGAGTTCAGACACAGTGGAAACTTTAGTATGGGACTGATTCATCTACAAAGTTAACAATCACATGTCTCAGAGACAAAATTCAAGGTGCATAGAAGAGTGCACAATGCACAGAAACACTGATCAAGGTGACCTCACAAAGCTAAAAGTGATTAATCCTCACATGTAATACTGGAACTGTTAAGACTGTTCACAGCTGCAAGATTCATAGCAAAAGTCACAGGAGAGTCATGTCAGTGTGATATTGATGTGCAATATCAGGGTGGGTGATAGGGCAATGCACAGTGGCAAGGGGTAGTGATTGTACATTTGATGCTCCAGCTAACAGTGTCATCTTCCCACATCTGCTTGTAGGATGCGCTTTGGAATGTGTGTTTATTTCCATGTTTGTTTTGGTTTGCTGATGATACTCAGTCCATGTAGTGTTCATTATGGCTGAAAAAGCAAACACGACAAATATTACATCTCGAATTGACAGTGTTGAGTGTTATTAGAATACATATTTTTATGGGGAAAATCAGAAGCAGAAACTGTGTCTCAATTTGGCATTTATCCAGTATTATCAGTTCCCACTGTAGAAAATGGCTGGAGTGTGTGCTGCGAGACAGAGAGCACATTGGTGACACTGACACTGCAAAGTGTTCTCCATTCCCCTGTGCCCAGACCACATCACACTTACTTGCACACCACTGTAGTACTGAACAAAGCATTCTCAAGAGAGTAAGGTTGCATTGCTTTATTCCAAGGCTAGTGCTACAAGTAATGGATCATGGCACAAATCAGAAGGTGCAATTTTGTGAATGTGTTAATGAGGAGAATCCAGGTGAACTATGCTTTGTGGGTTGTGTTTTTTCATTGAATAAAGCACAAATTTACGTAATGGGTCAATCGACGTAATTGTGTGTATTAAGCTGAAGATAATTCCTGCACGACTGTTGCACAGCCGTAAATGTGCCTGGTGTGAATGTGTGATGCAGTTTGTTTCCTCCTACGGAATTTGGCCACTTCATTTTCAGAAGCCTGTAATTGGAGAAAAGCCTGCAACAATGCTTGCCAGTTACATTTTCTCTTCTATTCACCCTATGTATGGTAATGGTAGATTTTATTTCCAAGCTAAATTGTCATAGGGATGTACGAGCAAACCAAGAATGAAATGTAGGAGGCCAGTGGGTAGGATTCAAGAAACTAATCTAGTTTCCTGTACACTCTCCAGAGCTGAAATCACTCAACTTTTTCTACAACGGAACACAGTAAAAGGTGATGTGTAGGGTTATTACCATGCAGTCTGGATACATTTGGGATGAGACTCAATGGACTGCATAAAATCCCATTACACACTTTGGTTCAAGGGACTCTGTCCTGACTCTTACTCAGAAATAAAGTCTACGCTGAGTGCCAACAGTTTTAACATTTCCTTCAACCACCACTTCGAATATCTATCTGAACTAGGAATTACCCTTATGATTATAAAATAAATTTTCGAAGAGTTCAAAGTGTGTATACATGTTTTGGTGCAACCTGTATATCAGAAGACATTTGCAAGAAATGCTGTAACACAGCAGAAACAAGCAAGGATTAATGTAATTAGGCATCAGCAGCACAAAGCTTTGCTAAATATGAGTATCAGATACACATTCTGTTTTGCTATCATTTATAAATACACAGTAAATCAATAGTTTAAAATTTAACCTTCCTGAATTGCAATTTATTAGTCTTTTTTTGTCCAAAAACATCTTTTTAACATTGATGTCTGGTTGTAGATTTTTAAAGATACTTTAAAATGAACAACATTAGAAAAACAAACACTTTTGCTTACTAAATAAAGCAGAAAATGAGTGACATGTTCCACTCAACTCAAGGTTTTGATGCTTGATTAGGGTGGTCTGCCAAATGGTTTGCTATGATCACCATCTCCAGTGGGTAATCGTAGAGTAATTTGTATGGTTCATTACCACAATTATCTTTGTACAACTGACATTTTTGAAAAGCACATGGCTTTCAAAAGCTCGCAAAACAAAAATCTGAAAACTGATTTATTTTCTGTACATAAAAAATTTTGCTGAAACATCTGTACAGAAATACCTTTAGTAAGTCGTTGTGAGCCATTATGGATTAACTTTTAGAGAACCACAACAAATATACAAGCATCAATATCCTTCTCCTGTGCAAAAATCTTTTCTGTCCATGGTGCTGCTGTGTGAAATACACCTGAGGTACAGTTTTTTTCTTTTAGCTGACACATGCTTAGGGTAACACTGACATCAGTCCTCTTCCCATCCCATTTGCTGATTGTCAAACAAGTGGCGCAATTGCAAAATTTATAAGATGATGAAAAACTACATCAAAAACATTTTACTCACACGTGCATTCTTTTCTCCCTTTCATATTTCACTACCTGTACAATAAATTTAACTTCTTTGGTACAGATTATAACAATTCATACAAATTCTAAGTACATTTTTCAAAAAGTGTAGTATTTTTTATATAATAAAAACAATTACAAATGTTTTTCAGCTCTACTACAACTTTTAATTTTTGCTAACATGGGTCATATGTGAAGCAAAGCTCAAACCAGCATCATGTGAGAGAAAAATTTTAACACAACATGTAAAATAGTAAATTAATAAGATTTTTTCTAAAGGCATGCATAAAGAGCATACAAGACCCATAAAAGAACAATAAACGAGTCCTTTCATTCAGGTATCGTACCTAAAGCAAACACGAGTTGTGCGCTTAGTAAAGAAAGGTAATGTGGAGAGTTTCAAAAACTACAGGTCAGTTTTGCTATTGTCAATATTACCAAAAATAATTGAATTAATCATGAAATAAAGACTAATGATTTACAGGAATAGTACAACCTTTTCAATGAAGCACAGTTTCATTTCCAAAGTGGGAGAAGTACAACATCGGTCACTTTAAAAAAGTGGTACTTAAAGTCTCGACAACGATGACTGTGTTATTGGTTTACTCTTAAACCTGTCCAAGGCTTTTGACACTGCTGGCCATAAAATAAGCGCTAAGTGTAAGAACAATTGGAAATGAGTCTTTCCAGTCTCACTTGGAAAACTTGCTGTAAATACGGGATGGTCAGAAATAGTCAGAAAAGCTTGAAAGAGAGAGCACTTGCATGCATTAAAATGCTGTAATGCAGAGACCTCCGTGGGTCCGCGAGTTACCACGTGTTGAAATGCTCTTTGCCAGTTAAAATGTGTCATGTTTCGAAAGATAAATTTAAGCTAAGCGAGCAAACATTAAGTTTGTTCAGTCTGAGGAAACCAAATGAACACTTACAGCGACACAGCCTTTGGTAGGCTGCTTGAATTTGTGCATGTGATGACCTGATTGGCTAACTTCAATGGTAAATTACTTGGAAATGGCGCAATGCATCAAATTTTCTTCTTAAAAATTATTTCTCAGCACAACTTCCCCTGCATCACCCTTACAAGCTTTTCAGAGTCTTTCTGACCATCCTGTACGTACACAACACACTGTTTGACAATACCTAAGGAAGAACTGCCAATTGCTACAGAACAACAGACAATTGCCACAGAAAGACCAATGATGACAATAGGCAATGTAGAGGGTGGGAGGTGTTACCTGCAGCAAAGCCTGTGCACTAACACACTGTATGCTTTCGACAGTTCATGCAGCAAGGTGTTTGACAAAGACTGTTGGGGAACAGATTAGTGTGACATTCTGTGTGGTCATATTGCACAGTAACAAGTCTCCAAGACATCATCCGAGTGTTTGCGATCGCGGACATGCGGGTGAATGGCTTGAAGTTGAGCAAAGTGCCACTACTGTGGCCCCAATAATGGATGTGACCAAAAGTGTCATCTCACTATTAAAAAAAAAAAGGCCATTGAAAGAGGAAATACTATGCAAGAGCATGCCACTGGTCATAAATGGACCACCACATCACAAGAAGATCAACACGTAGCCCTGGCAGTAAGACACCTCACTCCTAGGCAGATCTCTTCAGACTTTGCAACCGCTAGCAGTACACATGTCTGCCAGAATCATTTTGTGGTGACTAAATCAGGCAGGTGTTTATGCCTGGGAGTCATTTAAATACACCCCACTTAAATCATACTATCGCTGAGAAAGAGTTTGTTAGATTAGGGTGCATGTTGAGGTCAGCAACAGTGGTCCAGAGCGATATTCTCCAATGAATAGCACTTCATTGTGGCAAGTGATTCTGGCCATCAATAATGGTGGGGAAAGAGGGGAACACATTACATACAACATAATGTTCATGAACATCATCTGTATGGCCTAAGTATTATGGTGTGGGCAGGCATTATGCATAATGGCCGAACCCTGCTGCATGCATCTGTTGCGAGGTACTGTGACAGCACAGGAGTATTGCAGGGACATGAGTTTGGATTATGTCTGTCTGTTTAGGAGTATGGTACATCCCAACTTTCTGTTTATGGATGACAACGCCCACCCACACAGAACCACTGAGTTGTCTGGCACACTGCAAAGTGAAGATACTGAACAAATGGAATGGCCTGCATACTCCCTGGACCTAAACCCTGTGGAACCTGCCTGGGATGTTCTTGGCAGGCATGTTTCTCAATGAACACCCCCTCTCCAACCTGTGCAAGAACTGAAAACCTCCTTAAGGGAAGAGAGGGACAGTATCGTCCAAAGACTCCTGAACAGTTTGGTAACCAGCATGAATACCTGGTCCAAAGTGTGCATTTGTGCATTCGTGCCTGAGAGTCCGATATCGACCTTTATATTGGGAATCTCACCTTCGTCAAACGAAAACATTACATATGTCTGCTATCCTGCTTTCCCACATGGTAAACCATACATTTTTCATTATCAACTTGCCACTCTACCTCTTTTATGTATGTAATGTTGTGCGTCATTAGGTGTGATAATTCCTATCCAGCAATGTGTCTGTTCCTTAGCAATTGTCAAGCAGTGTATAATGACGACTTTCCAGTCAGTATAAGACAAGGAGAAAAAGAAAAGTTCTCTTTGCTGGTGACTGCAATATTACTGTCACTGATAAAACACTAGAATTCCTAGTAGAGAAACAAATGAAATGACTGTGCAACCTACTTTGACTGATTGGTTGGTTGGTTTAAAGGAGAGAAAGAGAAAGATAGGGGGGAGCAAAACTGCGAGGTCATCAGTCCCTTGTTCCCAGTAAAATAATTACACAAGGGAAAGAAGAAAAGAAAGGAGACATACAGCACAATAGCAGGAGAATGGAAGAACCGAAGAACGACAGAAGGACAACCAACACTACTATGGACAAAAAAAAAGAAAAGAAAACTACGGAGAGAGCAAGAAACAGATAGAAGGGATAAAAACAAGAGAGCAGATGACCACGGCTGGCTGACCACGAGAATAAAAAGGAAATGCCAGCCACTCTACGACACATTAAAACATCCAGCCTAAAAGCATTAGAGTGAAGAACACAAGGGGACAAAGGACATGTACGAAAACTTGTATGGAATGATGTAACCCACCGTCACTTATAAAACTTAAAACTAAACAAGCTGATGAGGCATTGTCAGCTAAAATTAATGGCAATGAGTACAGTAACTCAAGAGCCCATCACAGGCAGATAAAGAAGGATGGCTCACCAAGATATGGGCCACTGCCAGGTGCCACACCGACAATGAGGTGGGTCATCATGGCACAGGAGGTAGCAGTGTGTCACCCAAGTGTGCCCAATGTGGAGCCGACAGAGAACCATAGAGTCCCTGCGAGAGGCCGGCGTGGAGGTCTTTCACACTTTCACTTTCATAGTCTCCTTAATGGCACACAGTTTGTTGTGCATACTGAGGTTATGCCATTCCGTCTCCCAAATCCACAAACCTTGTGGTGTAGTACTGAACGCAGGTCAGTTGCAGAGAAGCCAATCTCCATAAGCGGTTTCTGCGTAGCCTGTTTGGCCAGCCTGTCGGCGTTCGTTGCCTGGGATTCCGACGTGACCTGTTGTCCAGACAAACACCACTGAGGGACTGGACCGTTCCAGGGAACAGATGGATTCCTGGATGGTCGCTACCAAAGGATGACGAGGGTAGCACTGGTCGACAGCTTGTAGGCTGCTCAAGAGTCAGTAGACGAAGAAATTACTCCCCAGGGTATGGACAGATGTGCTCAAAAGCATGAGATAGCCACCAGCTCGGCAGTGAAAACACTGAAGCCATCAGGCAAGAAATGCTGTTCAATATGGCCTCCATGGCCATATGCAAAGCTGGCATGATTACCAGCCATCAAGCCGTCGGTGTAACCAACTTCATGGCCTCGGTACATGTCAAGAATCTAGAGAAAATAGCAGCGGAGAGCCGTCCTTAGGGCCATGTGAAAGATCCAGGCAAAGCTGTGGCCTAGGTGTACACCATAGAGTTGTATGTGAAAGGACCTCAAGTAGAGGTCGTAAAGGCAAGGACTCCACTTCAGAAAGAAGGGATAGGACACAAACTGCAAATGGCAGCCCGACCTGGGCCACTGATACGGGAGATGAACAGCCGTGAGTGAGAAAAGGAGACGGTAATTCAGATGTGCAGGAGAACTATGAATGTGTGCAACACAACTGGCCAGCAGTTGCACATGCCTAACCGGCAATGGAGGAACTCCGGCCTCCACTGGGATGCTGGTCACCGGACTCGTTCAAAAAGCTCCTGTCGCTAGGCGAATGCCAGAGTGGTGCACTGGGTCGAGTGAACGCAACGCTGAGGTCACCGCCGAACCATAAACCACACTCCCATAATCAAGGCAGGATTGAACAAAAGCTCTATAGAGCAGCAGCAGCATAGAGCAATCTGCATCCCAGTTGGTGTTGCTCAAGCAGTAGAGGGCACTGAGGTGCTGCCAGTACTTCCGCTTAAGCTGACAAAGGTGAGGGAGCAAAGTGAATCGGGGATCGAAAACCAGTCCTAAGAATCCACTACAGTGAGTGAATCGTCATTAAGGTAACGTTCTTGTTCCAGATGAACAATACAATTCCGACAGAAGTGCGTAACACACGACTGCGGTTGAAAACTGCGCCTTTTGGATGACTCCCAGTAGGCACCTCTCAGCAACTCCAGCACAATTGGAGCAGTACGAAATGCAGAAGTCCTCTGCCTATAGCCAAGGTGAGGTGGACGGCCCTACAGCTGCTGCTACACCATTAATGGCCACTAAAAATAGAGATACACTCAATACAGAGCCCTGCGGGACCCCATTCACCTGGATTTGGGGAGGGGTGGGGGACGGGGTGGGGGGGGGGGGGGGTGGGGGGGGGGGGGACTATGGGAGGCACCAACTTGGACACAGAATGTACAAAGTAGCAGGAAGTTTTGGATAAAAATCAGGCCTCTGAGACCCCACTCGTGTAATGTGGCAAGGATATGATGTCACCAGGTCGTGTCATGTGCTTTTTGTAAATCAAAAAACACAGCAACCAGGTGTTAGTGTCTCGAAAAGGCTGTTCGGATGGCAGATTCTAGGGACACAAGATTATCAGTGATCGAGTGGCCCTGGCAGAAGCCGCCCTGACATGGAGCCAGTAGGTCACGTGACTCCAGGACCCAACCCAACCGCCAACACACCATACATTTCCGCAGCTTACAAAGAATGTTGGTGAGGCTGATGGGCTGACAGTTATCCACATCAAGCAGGTTTTTACTGGGTTTAAGCACCGGAATAATGGTGCTCTCCCGCCATTGCGATGGAAAGATGCCACCACACCAGATCCGGTTCAAGATGACGAGGAGATGCCACTTGCAGTCAGACGAGAGATGTTTAATCATCTGACTGTGGATCTGATCTGGCCCAGGAGCAGTGTCGGGGCAATGTCCACGGGCACTGAGGAGCTTCCACTCTGTAAATGGGGCTTTATAGGATTCACTGTGGTATGTAGTGAACTATAGGACTTTCCCTTCCAGCCACTATCTGAGAATGCGAAAGGCTGCGGGGTAATTCTCCGACCTAGAGGCTTGAGCATAGAGCTCAGCACAGTGCTTGGCAATCGCGATTGCATCGGTAGATAACAAGCCATTTATGTTAACACCGGGAACATCTGTTGGGGTCTGGTACCTGAAAACACATTTGATCCTTGTCCAGACTTGGGAAGGTGATGTATGGCACCCAATGGTCGAGACGTATCTCTCCCTACACTCCTGCTTCTGTTTGATAAGTTGGAGAACGTGGGCACAGAGCCGTTTAAAGGCTATGAGGTGCTCCAGTGAAGGGTGCCACTTATGTCGCTGTACAGCTTGCCGACACTCCTTAATTGCTTCAGCGACTTCCAGCGACCACCAACGGACTGCTCTTCGCCGGGGCTACCCTAAAAAGCGAGGAATCGCGTTTTCTGCTGCAGAAAGGATTGTTGTAGTCACCTGCTCAACCATCCCATCGAAGTCCCCGTGGGGGGAGATTGAATGGTGACAGCAGAGGTCAAAGTTTTCCAGTCCACCTTGTTTAAAGCTTATCTGGGCAGGCGTCCGTGGGCCTGACACTGGGGCAGTGACAGGAAGCTGGGGAAGTGGTCACTACCACACAGGTCGTCACATGCTCTCCAGTGGATTGATGGGAGGAGTCCTGGGCTGCAAATTGATAAATCAATGGCCGAGTAACTACCATGAGCCACACTGAAATGTGTGGCGGCCCCAATATTTAAGAGGCAGAGGTCGAACTGAGACAGTAAAGTTTTGACATCTCTGCCTCGGCCAGTAAGCACGGTGCCACCCCACAAGGGGTTATAGGTGTTAAAATCCCCCAAAAGTGGGAAAGGTTGGGGAGTTGATCAATCACTGCAGCTAATACACACAGGAGTACTGCACCATCTGGAGGAAGATATACATTGCAGACATGTATTTCCTGTGTCATCCTCATTCTGACAGCCACAGCTTCAAGAGGAGTTTGAAGGGGCACAGTTTCACTTCAGACTGAGTTTAGGACATAAACGCAAACTCCACCTGACACTTAATTATAGTCGCTATGGTTCCTATAATATCCCTTACAGAGGGCATGGGTCCGCATTGCCAGGGACCAGGTTTCCTGGAGAGCAATGCAGATAGCAACTGTAAAACTTACCAGGTGCCTTAGCTCAGCCAGGCGGTGGAAAAAACTGCCGCAATTCCACTGGAGGATGACGTCATCGTGAGACTGGGAAGGCATGGAACATTCAATGAAGCAGTTTACACCTCAGGGTCATCTGCTGCCACCGACTTATTGCCTGAGCAGTCTACATCCATTGTGTCTGAGGGTCCGGTGAGATCTAAGCCCTCAGCGGACACCAGAATCTCCACCTGATCTGCAGACACAGGCAGGCAACAATGGTGGGGGTCACACCGTAATTCCCTTGGTCTTGGGGGTCTTGTTTTTGGATTTCTCTCACTGCTCCTTGGGTTTCCCTGGCTGGGAGGACTTCACTGATCCAGTCTCCAGGACTGAGGACGAGTGTGAATCCCTATGACCAGCTGCTTTCGGGCTCTTCAGCCACTAGCGAATGTCTTTTTTCCCGCTAGCAGAAACCTGGAAAGGGATTGACCCAAGGGACCCCTTCCTAGTGAGGGGGCCCGAAGAAGACTTATGCTTCTCCAGTGCAGGAGTGCTTTAATGCTGTTGCAGATATAGCTCACAGTGGAATGATTCCGGTGGTCTGCATTGGCCGCTTTTATACTGAGCGCATGCCCTTGATTACATAAGAGTGCTGATAATGGACTTAGCCGCTGCGAGGGCCGGCGCGGGAACATTATCCCGTACGCTTGCTGTAGTCACACTAGCAGCATGCATACCCGCTGGCGAGCCGGCCCAAGCGGGTTGCATCATGCAGCCACGTAGGCGCTCAGTGGCCAACGCGGCACTATGTCTTCGATTTTTTTCAAATTGTTGCATCCTTGAGCCCTGTTCACCAGATGTACATCTAGCGATTGGCGGCTGACGCTACAGATCAGACTTTATTAATAAATATAGTAGAGGGTTACATCACCAGTTACAGTTACATTCTCAGCAAGTACACCAAGTCCTTTCATCCATAGATGTATTTTTTCATCATTACTAACTTTACAACAGGAACGGGAATATAATGCAAAAGGCATATTACTGTATACATAATTAGGTCTAGATTGGCTCTTAGCATCTATTCCACAATGCCAGGTCTAGTAAGTGATAACATCTCAGTCAGCGAATGATTCCAATCCAGGTAGAGAGGCATTCTCACATCGGACGATAGCGAGAGTAAACCATCCAGGTGGGGGGGGAGGGGGGGGGGGTGTTGCTCCCAAAGCAGGTGGTGCAGGAGCAACAGGAAGGGAAGTGCCCCTCACCATCACGGGGGCAGGTGTAGTCTTCCGGATCTGAGAGGTGACTTGGGTTGGCGGAGCTGATGGGGGCTAGAACTGTTGTAGCAGTGGCGCAAGACGATGTCACATGTACAGGATGTAGGTGCTCAAATTTCATCTTAGCCTCAGTGTAGGTCTGTTGGTCCAGGGTCTTGTACTCCATGATTTTCCTTTCTTTCTGGAGAATCTTGCAGTCAGGTGAGCAAGGCGAATGGTGCTCTCCACAGTTGACACAGATGGGAGGCGGGGCACACGGAGTATTGGGATGTGATTGGCATCCACAATCTCAACATGTGAAGCTGGAAATACAGCGGGAAGATATATGGCCAAACTTCAAGAATTTAAAGCACCGCATTGGAGGAGGGATATAGCACTTTACATCACAGTGGTAGACCAGCACCTTGACCTTCTCAGGTAATGTATCACCCTTGAAGGCCAAGATGAAGGTACTAGTGGCAACCTGATTATCCCTCAGACCCCGGTGGACATGCCAAATGAAATGTACACCTCGCCGCTCTAAATTGGCTTGCAGCTCATCGTCAGACTGCAAAAGATGGTCCCTGTGAAATATGATACCTTCGGCCATATTTAAGCCCTTATGGGATGTGATGGTTACAGAAACATCCCCCAGCTTGTCACAAGTGAGTAACGCCCGTGACTGGACAGAGGATGCTGTTTTCATCAAAACTGACCCAGATCTCATTTTGGACAAGCATACCACCCCCAAACTTGTCCTTTAAACGCCCAACAAAAAACTGAGGCTTCATCATCATGAAAGAATCCCCATCAGCTCTCGAACATTTAAGGTACCAGGGCAAATAACAACCGCGGCCATCCTTAGCCTGACATTCTTTCCATGGTGTGGCCAAGGAGGGGAACGATTTGGGGCCATACTTCAGTGAGTTGAATTGAGCCTGTGATCACTTAGAGACTGCTGGTGTTTGACCATCAGCAAGAGATTATGTACTACGCTTCATCATGTGTCATCCGCCCTGATGCCACCCGCTCCGACCAGAGAATGAGCATGGGTGCCACCCAGCCGCAGCAAAGGCCACATGGCAGGATGATCACTGCCGGGAGTCCCGATGCCCCAGGATGATGGCATCTACTCCTCGGCATATGTGGGGAGTTAACGGCACAGGTATCAGCAGAGCGATCCCTTTGTGGTCAGGGGGCTACAACCAACAGGCCCCACCACAACGGACTGGCTACCATGCAGGATATCAGGTGCAACCAAGAAAACAAGTCCATTATCATTGTCAGCATAGAAAACAATACTCCATAGTTGATGGAAAAATATGCACCCAGGAGGGTGACCTCGCCCAACAGCTGGAGAGTGAACAAAAGTCCAGATCCACAGCGATGAAGGATGCGATAGGTCTCAGTGCATGATGGCCATGATGCAGCATGTAAGGCGTCCTTCTCGAATTGGCTCGCTCTTCGGGAAAATTTTGAAAAATGGAGGTCGAATCCTACAGGGGACCATCACATAAAGGCCGAAACACGTGAGACTCCTTTTAGTCGCCTCTTATGACAGGCAGGAATACCTCGGGCCTATTCTAACCCCCAGACCCACACGGGGCAAACTAATTTTGAATTTAAAAAAAACAAACAATACGCATTTCAGCAAAGAGAGGGAAAACAAATTTGCCACATTAAGCATAGATGATAAACATGTAGGTTGTGTAGCAAACACAATGTTCTTAAGTGTGAATATTGATTGTCAAATAACACAGAATGAACACACAAAGAAACTGCCAAAAAGAATCTTATCAGCATGTTATGCTCTTAGGGTTTTGTAATCTCTTAACACAAAACGACCTTTGGTGATGTACTATCTCATTTTTCTCTCCGTTCTTAGCAGTAGGACTTTTTCTTGGGATCAAAGACACAAAATATTTACAATTTTTAAACTGAGGAAAAGTGGAAAAAATAACTTTATATACTTAATGCACCAAGTGAGTGCATCTAGTAATCTCTAGTGCGTGTCAGGGAAAACATTATTAAGTATTTCACTAACAGTTCTATACATAATCATGGAACAATGGCCAGTCTGGACTTTTACTAAGGACAAACAAACAAAAAACCTAATACAGTATCTTCTACCAGGGAATAAAACTGTATAATAAATTTCCCAAGGAAATGGAAAATATTACTAAAATACATCTATTTAAAAAGGCACCAAAACATATTTTACACATAATGCATACTACACAATTAAAGACTACTTAGAGCACTTGAGATTAGAGATCAATAATGAAAGGCGAGAACTACAACAACACCTTGCCACATTACAATAGATGATCGCAAAATAATGTTGTTACAAAAAAATAATTAATCAAGATCTGAAGTGCAGGATAGTTATGTCTTGATATTCTCAAGAGTTCACCAAGTTCAATACCTCACTCATCATGGGGGGCAGACCCCGAAGGGGTGGGGTAATGTGGACTGAGGAGGACAAAGATATGCATTATACCTGATGCTTCCTCAAAAACTAAAATGATTGAGTAAACCACCCACCTGAGTAAGCTGTAACCGCCAAGGTCAAGTTATCACCTCAATGTACATTGTACAACTATTGAACAAATTAATCTTGCTAGATTTAAGAAAGGTGTGATAGAAGCAGACCTTATCTTTTCACTACTGAGAAAAATCCTAAGAACTTCATTTTATAAATCCCCAAGACCTCTAAGCACGCAGTACTCTATGGCCAAATGAGCAATGTCCAAGTCCTTGGACAACTTCTGCCAACGATTACTGGAATACTGCATACAAGTAACCAACAGTTACACTAAGGAGTACGATTGTGTGCTTTGGAAGAGACTTTAGAAATGAAGAGTTTATACCCAAATTCATTTGGGCATTGGAGAATATGGAATAAAAATTTAAAATGAAAACTGTAGTGAAACATTTGCCAAAAGCCTTGAAATATTTTAACATTGGACTCATCTAAAGGGCATGAAGAGCTTCTATGGGAAAATATTTGGGAGGGTTGTATAGTGGTGAACAAAGAAGAGACGGAATGTACCGAGTAAAGAATCAGTTCTGATGACATAAAAAACAAAGGTGTACAACAGAGAACCTGAATCCCAAGGAGTATGAAAATACTGAAATCGGCCAATGCAAAAAACATTACAGAAATGTAAATAGAGAAAAAGTGGAAAATGAGAAAAATAAAAACTCCATTAGCATTTCTACACATGGGGAACAAAACTGCAATCATTAGTATATCAAATTATAGTATATGGCAAAATTATCAATTTCTTAAAACTCTTTTCAAAACCAAAGTTCGTTTTGGAGGAAAAAAACAGTGAAATTTGTGGACAGCTTAAAGCTCGGGATCCAAGGTCACGAAAATCATAGTTTTTTTTACAGGGGCCTTTGAACAATTTCACCTCTTATCTCTATTTGCAAATTTCTGATGTACTAAATACACTATTGGATTGAAGTTGAAATACTGTTGAGTTTTTATACTGCTTAATTCTTCTGAAAAATCTCTGTTACTGGCAAAAATAAAACAATAAATTCTGCTGCTACAATCACTGATCCCCAACAGTAAAATGTAAATGCACGTCAGAATTACTTAAAGTAATTATGCTGGTTACATACAATTATCATAGACATTAAGCATAAGAAACATCTCCAATTTGTCTGGGAAACTAAAGCATAACAAAACATGAATGCAACACCCAAGCACCATGCAGAGACTTTAGCAATTTCACTAACTGTCTGTGGTACCATCTCTCACACAGTTTTACTATCCTAGATCAAAAGCAAGAAAATTAAATTTTATTTGCCAACTGAAAAACAGAGAAACTTACCATATTGGAAAGAGCAACCTTACTCTCTGGAACAACCAACGTGATGTTGAAAGTAGCCTTTATCGCAGGTTCATCCCAACATGGGAAGCATCGCCGAGCATCTGTGGCCTCAAACTGCGTGACACCTGCATAGCGCTCTTCGCCATCTGGGCTGCAAGCAGATATATAGGACCTTCACACTGAGTTTTGAGGCTTACCATATTTGAAAGCGCCACCAGCCCATCATCTTTTGGTATTGAAACAGCAACTGAGAAGCAGGCTTTCACTGCAGGCTCATCCCAGCAAGGGAACAAACGGCGAGCATCAGTTGGGCACAGCTGCGTCACCGCGGAGAATGCAGGTTCACCACATCTGAAGTTGTTTAGCTTTTAGAGCTAGTACTAAAAGACTACATTCTGAAAATTCTATGTCTCCTGGAACTTTTAGCTGTTCTGGCCAGATGCAAGAAACAATATTGATGGCTTAATGTTTACAGGCAAAAGGCTTTCAGATTAATTAATAATAGAAAAAAACTTAAAATAACTGAATTTGTGCAAGAGAATCAATACTTACAAGAAAACCTTTGGTATGAATAATGTGATAAGATAACACACCATCATAAAACTTTTCCACCTCTGACCAATTATGTTTACAACTGAATCATCTTTGCCTATGTCTTCTCATCATCCCTTTTGTTCATTGTAGTGTACACCTTTCAACTCTGCAAGCTGTTTCTAGCCCTACACAGCACTTATACGTATCATTCTCAACACACGGAGAACGGTTAAATTTAAGAACAATACACTAATCTGACACACAGCGCAGTAACAGTAACAAAAACTGGGAAAAAGGGATGGAACCAAACTTGGACTATTACATGCAGGCTATTGTGGCAAGTTCATTTAATTCTATGAAGATCACTCGCCGCCCTATTCTGTTACACACTGAGACTGACAAGAATTGGAAATGTGTCCATCTAAAATCTAAGGCTAAATCAATAAATTTACTCATACAGTATGTTACATATGAAGAGTTTTTGATTATATTCCATTGAAACACAAGATGCCCCAAATATTTATTAAGTTCTCCACAAAGTTAGTTATTATTTCAGAAGGAACAAAACTCTTAATTCATCTATTTTTGTTTATAATTCTTGACACTTTTACTCTGAACATTTCTTCATACACTCAAGAGCTATAAAATAGGTAGCCTAATTATTGTTACCACCCAAATGAGTGGTGTGCTAAAGACATGCTTGATGTTAGACTGCTTAAAATACAGAATGTTTTCTTTTTATTGGCAAAGTCAGTACCCACCCCCTCCTCTTTTTAGAAAATAAACATGGGCATTGGGAAAAAACTCAAAATGTAACTTAGAAACAAATCTAACTGCAGGCTACAATCTATATAGTCAAGTACAGTAAATTCATAAACTGCACACTGTAAGACAATATGAATCCATCAAAAATTAAAGCTTCATAATACATCCTCCTTGGGCAACTGAGAGTTTTCTGCTTAGCCTACAACTTGACAGTACTCACAAAATTTCACATTACCAGCAAAATGTCTCACCTGCACATATCTAAAATTAAGGAAAAGTGCAAAATGAAGGAAGAAAAGAAAATGGAAGCTTAAGACTAACAGGCCATGTGTCGGATACTACCCTGCGCACACTGTTACTGGTATACAAATGAATACTTAATGGAACACAAATCTTCCAATTTAAATATATAGGCCTAACTAAAAGTAGGGCCATAGTATTACTTTTAATAACTTTTTCCATAAGATAAATAAATAAATTCAAGAACCATAATGAACTACTATACATTCTCTTGCCCAACATATTACTCTAATTGAAATGACATTGAACAGTACAGATGCATCTCAAGGAAGTCTATCTGTGGTGAGATTTCCTTGGCAATGATCACAAAACACCTGTCGTTAAAATTACAATTATATACATCCAAACTAAAACAGATAAAAGCATGGAAACACTGATAACCCACTATAAATATACAACATAATTTTTCTTTGAAATAAGAAAGTCACGTTACCTTACATATTTGCTCCTGTAAAATCCTTTCATTTTGTCGTTGATTTCCCCAGTAAAATCGAAAGCTAGTAATCCATTCCCCGCATGAAGGGGCTCAGGAAATGTCAATGTCAAAGTTTCATCCTCCACCGACAATGAGACGTCTGTAGGAACAATACTGTTACCAGTCGAAGTTGTGTATTCGACACTTTTAATTGTTAAATCTAAGGAATTCAGGACGATTTTATCCGTCACTGTTTTTACCTGAAGTAACAGAAAAATATATCAAAAGCACTATTATCCGAAACGATCCAATTTCATGTTTAATTATGTTACAAAACCACTTTTCGTTGACATACCTCAACTTCTATTGTTTCTTTCCCTTCAAACACTAATGTTTTCAGGTCAGGCTTCAGTATCAGATCGTAATGTTTTGGTACGACACACTTCGGTAGTCTCTCGAATGGTTTTGATTCGGGCATGTTTGTCGTGTGTATAAAACGTTTTCCAGTTGGTACAAAAAATGTTTCACTCACTATACTACAGCTATTTAGCGAATAACCTGCTAAATGACGGCCGAAACTGCTTACGAAATCTTCACTTAAATAATATGCTCTCTTCAAGCGGTGACCGCAATTACCCCTCCAAGCCCCAACCCACGGGAGTGAAGTTATACCACTGACACGTATATCAGTAGGTCTAAGCCAGTTTTCCTGCCCCGACAGAAGATAACGGTAACAGCACAGTCCGTGCCCAACTAAAACCGGTTCTCTGGTCCGTCGTATACAACGACAAAGTGTTCTTCCAGTCCAGAACATAAATCGAGCAACGAATAAGTAAACTGAAATTCGCGAATAGAGTTTTAATGGCCTCTAATCAAATAAAGATGAAAGTGTTCGAAAAACAATACATTCACTTTTCTATTCGCTTTTCAACCAAGAAAATACGCCGGTGAACAGTTAACAGACAAGAATATGTAAATAAATACTAGTCTGTGTTATTTGCCACTGGCGCTAAACTCTGAGATGTGTATGATGATTCTGCATGTTTTCGGCAACTTACGAAACAAAACACGCTCGCTTAGCGTTTTCGTTTATATAGCTACCGCTCCCCATTGAGATATTAATATATCGGTACTTATGTAATTCACAACAAAAACGGTTATCACAATTAAAAGAAAAATGTCTTGCGAACAATTCCTCTGTCTCGCTATTACTCAGTTTGACTGGAAACAAGTTAGCATCAACGCGAATGTGTGCTACACTGTTGTAAACATGGGCGATTTGAACTGTAAATTGTGGGGTTGTTAACCAGTAGCTGTACTGTAGCTTATGCTGTTAAGCACAGCCTTGAGCTACAAATCCAGTGGCGTGTATATGGAGTCACGATTCTAATACCGGGTGCGCTAATCTTTCGTAAATAAAATAATCGTATTTTTTCCAACAAAATTTTGTTTTTCAAGCTTAGAGATATTTTCACACGAAAACAGACCATATAATGAGAGAAGAAATAAGCAGATTTTATTTCTGGTAATAGTTGTCCTCTTCTATATTACTGCGCGAACAGCTGTTATGTCAACGACTTGTCGTCAGTACTGCACGTGCTGCGCGCTGTGTTGCTTCGTCCTTGAGCGGTATACCGTTAGATCAACGAACCTGAGAAGAATGAACGAAGTGAAACAGGATAAGATAGTCATCGGTCTTCCAGAAATTACAGTACAGCCGTTGCCTTCACGTTTCAGGCTGATTTATGAACACAGTTACGAAAACTTGTCATTTATCCCAAGTACAATGGACGACCATAGGGAAGTTGTTTAGTTTTGCATTCCCTTCAAAAGTACACAAAATCTCCACCTGACAGTTGTAATTAGTGCTATAATTCGTTAGCGTCGGTACTAAACAAGCAGAGAAATGCGTGCTTTAGTCGATACAGCACTGGTGTGGATAAACTCATGTATTGATTGTGCCACCGCCACTTTCACGTCTATAAGAATATAGGCCAACGGGCAGCGAAGCCATTAAGGACAATTACTAGTTCATTCAGTAAACTGTGGAAAAATTTGATAGGGATACTCATTCGGCGAATCTGATTTAGACTTCACGCGCTTTCCCTACATTCCTCCTGTAAAATGCCAGGATAGGTCTCACTGTATGGCTACAGCCGATTACCTATCCTTGTCAGTCTAGATTTTGAGTGTGTATCTGTGAATAGTGTTTCTTGTTCTTGTAATACTACAGCATGTTCAACATCCTTGTAAATGTGATCCATGGATGACTACCCTACTCTACTACTAACACATCCCATCTCGTTTACAAGGCCTAGCACCAATGGGCGTTCGCTAGGGTGTGAAGGGGGGGAAGGGGAGTTGGTGGAAGAGAGAAGTAAAGGACAAATTTGCCCCCTCCTAGAATATAGAGTAACGACGTTTTATTGATCACAGAATCTTACGCATTTCTATAAATTATTATGATTCTACTAACTTACTAAACTTTTTTGCACTGCCGAGCGCGATGGCCAATAACTGCCTTTAGCAATCGCTAATTAACTATAGTTTTTTCGGTTCGTCAGGCTGCTCATGAGAAATTGTTTTTCCTCAGCATGAAGGTGGTTTCCGCTCCGTGCCGCAGTCACGGCAGCTGCGAATCTTTGCGGAACATTGCCAAAATAGCAACTCCAATATTTTCTCTTTGGCTTCCTGCAAAAGCCGTTAATGAGCTAAAGAAAGGGATCCTTCCAACATCTTGACGCAAGAATTTTGATGACAGCTCGCAGCATGAAAAAACATGACTGCAGTTACACCGACATTCGTCCTAAATTCCCCTACTGCACAACTTAATCATAGAAGTAGTCCTGAAGTGAGGGAAAAAAGTGTGACATTTCAAGGTCAAAAAATGTGTACACAGGGGTTCCTCGATGGTAAAACTACGTTAACTTAGTGCACGAAAAAAAACAGTGAACTGTACTTGCTTAGCTAGCCGTCCAAAATAGTGTGAAAACAGTCAGCCCCGATACTACGGGACAGTTTTCCCATTTATAAATTATGGGATGGAATTGTAGAGTTGTGCTGCCGATGTGCGTTTGAACAGAATACTAGAACTACAAAAGCGAGCTGTTAGGCTGCTACATAGGCTGGTGAATAGGGAGACATGTCGAGATGCTCTTTCCAAAACTAGGGTAGGTGGGGTAGCCCCATGTGGGGTAAAAACCCGTACCGAATCTGAATCACCCGCCATCGATTCAGGAGCTGACTACACGCGGCGGGTTTGTCTTATTGTAACTTCTGTACCGTTACAGTTCATCCTGACAAGTCGCTCCAGAGATGGGAAAATGAGGTAAGTCTGTTTTCCTATTACTATATGAAATTTTTCTCATTTTTTACTTGAACCTTGTACAATGTAGGATTTGAAAAGAAGAATCAACGAATTACTGGAAGTTGCGCATTTAATTTTTACTTTCACATTAAATAATCATTCTAGTTAGTACCCAAAATCAAAATGGTGCATTTGTCAGAAAATGGCGAAATAGGACAAGTCTCAGCGGCGTTTTGGGGTAAAAGTCATCAGTTCCAACTATGTGAAGACAATTATTCAGTGCCACGCAAAAAATGACATTCAGCCCACACTGCGTGAGATTATCTCACCTGGAGATATAATTCCGACGTCTAAAATAAAAATTAAGAGGAAACGTTCTGGCGAATATTGAAATCTGTGCTTCTAACGTCGACACCCATTAAAGAACGAATGGTAGAAGAATTCATGAGAAAAATGCTTGTTATTGAGAAGGAAAAACGTGCTAAGGAAAGAAAAAAGCGTGCTAAAGAAACAGAACAATATGAGCTGGATTTCACATCAACGCAAAAAGGGAAGAAAGCAGGTGAAAAAGCCAGCTGATTATTCTGCAGTCAGTTTCAGACTTCACAGTTCATGAGAGTAATTCATATGTAGATATGTACTTGCTACTAGGTGAGGAAGTATCTGAAGAAGAGAAAAAAGAGCCTGGGACTTCAAGGAAGAATCAGATTAGCCCCTCCCTCACGAAGGTGTGTTTTACAAAAATCTTCCAGAGGCCCAAAAATTTATTAAGACAAAGGAAGAGTCATTCGTTGGCACTGACAATGTTATGATGAAACTGTAGAAACCTACAAGAATCAACATAGTATGGTTCCATAAACTAATAACTTTTTAAGAGGACCTAACAAAGTATACTGTTTATTAGGTACCTAGACAGCTTAGCCTCAGTCAATGAGCTCTTACAAGTTACACTACTAAAGCTCCTTCCGTGGAGAACAAAGTATTATTTTTGTACAAGTACTTTTAAGCACTAAGTTCATAATTATATTTAAATTAAATATTGTGTTGGGCAACTTGGCTATAATAAAAGAATGTTACAAAGAGTTATTTCAAATGATTTGATTATGTAGTCATCCTTTTTTATTCACATTTATCTCAAATGGAGCAAAGACCTTCACTGCCAGCTTTACCCCATTTTGGGAGTAAAACACTGCAGCTTTTTTTCGCTAAATTGTAAATTTTTATGTCATTATTAATCGGAAAGAGGTGGAATTTGGATGGATTATAATTAACAATCCAATCTATGACTTCATTTTCAAATCACAGCAAACTTCACTCCTCGTTGACCACAGTGTAAGAAAAACTGAAAATTCTGGGATGTTACCTCCTCGTACCATAAGTATCTCATTGTGTTCTCCATATATTATATACAGATTTGCAACTTTTCTTGTAAAACCCATATATTAGTGGCTCAGTGAGGTACCACAATTGCCAGTATCCATACGGGGACGTTCTGGGGATGCATTTAATCAAAATTAAAATCTTTCCTTGTATATAAATGTCCGTATTCACTGAAAAAATTCTGAGCAGTATGTCTTAGAGGCAGGTCATTTGCTGTCTCTGTTCAGGAAAACTAAGATGTGCTATACTAAAGCCTAACAAAGGTCCCTAAAATGAAAACATCTGGTCCGTATTGTTGCATCCAAGCTCCTGGAGTGGCTCATTCATACTGTAATCTGCTTGACCTCAACAAACGTGTCCCCACATTGCAATTTGGGTTTAGACCAGGAAGAGGATGTGAGGAACAGATGCTAACAATAGCAACTCATATCAAAAACGGCTTTGAGAGGAAGATAAATATGGGGGGGGGGGAGGGGTATTCTTAGATCTAACTGCAGCCTGTGATATCGCCTGGCGTGACAACTCCTGCTCAAGTTCATCAGTGTCATTCCACGTCAGAAACTAAGAACTTTAATTGGCAACACGCTGAACCATGGGTACTTCCAGGTTTTCTCAGAAAACTCTAAAGGTAGAGTTCATAAAATAAGTGATCATACTGCTGTTTTCTTTCCGAGCTGCGTTAAGACTAGTTGGGCTTGCCATTTTACACTGGTATACAAAATTGAACTTTCTAAAATTTCAAGCACCAAAATTGGTTATCCCCATGTTTTGACCTGCTGAACATGCATCTAGCACTGGTTTTCCCACATCAGCCACAGTTTTTGTGTAAATAGTGCTAGTCACTATCTAATTGTATTCAGTTTTTGTGTTGTTGCGATCAGAAGAGTCATTATAACAGAAGGACAAGTGGAACCTGGTTGGAAGACTGTAGCAACGTTCCACCACTTCACATAAAATTTGGCCTTATGAAATCGTTTGTTGTTGTAATGGACAATCGTGGACCTGATTTTATGTACTTACTTCAGAAATACCCTGTGTCGAGTGAAGCCAAAGTGAATGCAGGTGTGTTTGTAGGCCCTCAAATTAGCTTATTCACGATTCTGATTTTATCAACACAAAGAGCATGAAATGCTAATGAAATATGTTTTCATACATACCTAAATTATTTTTGAACGTTTGATGCGCCTCTTATATGCGGCGCTACTATACTGAGAGAATTCCAGCAGTCCAGTTCAAGAGGGCTCAAAGCTGTGATAAAATCAGAATCGTGAATAAGCTGTCTAATGTGAGGGCCAAAAAACACACCTGCTTTCACTTTGGCTTCACTTGACACAGGGAATTTCTGATGTAAGTACGTAAAACCAGGTCCACGATTGTCCATTACAACAACAAACGATTTCATAAGTCCAAATTTTATGTGAAGTGGTGGAACGTTGCTACATTCTTCAAACCAGGTTCCATTTACCCTTCTGTTATAATGCCTCTTCCGATCACAGCTATCCCATTAGCAAAGAAAACAACACTGCTCTGTATACCCAGACTGTAATCCTGTAAGTATCCCAATTAGGAATTACTCTGAAGTCAGCACAGTTTTGCCACTTGTGGATGTTATATCGAATTTTATACAACAAAAGTTCTACACGGCTGTATGTTTCCTTCAAAATAGTGGCATAAGCTACAGGAATAAGAGGATATACACTACTACTGTGAAGGAACACCGCTATGAGGCTAGTTTTGGAGCCATCAACTAATTGTCGCCATTCTGCTGATATGTGTTTCATTCCCATAGCACTAAACAGACCGTTGACGTCATTGCAGTAACAGGATGAGTCTCCCACATCAAAGAATGTTGCGAAGGCATCCTGATGATGTTGAAAGAAACAAACCGTAGTATCTTTGTCTAGTAAATTCTACTGTTTCAGACGCAAACCGAAAAATTCAGCCTTTGCCTTAGAACGATTCAGGTCCCTAACAAATGGTCGAGATCATTTTGTGTCAGGAGATCTGGCATCATTTCTTTGTAATCAAAATTGAAGCTTGCAATCTCCACATCTGTAAGTAGTAGGGCAAAGTTCATTCTATCCCACTCTGCATTATTGCCAAATTTATTCAAGATGGTGGATACAAAATGGCGGCCATAGATGTGGCAGGTCATTTGGGCTAACTCCACTAACCTAACCCCCTCATCCCCCCTCGTCACTCTCCACCCCGTCCCCCTCACGAAAATAGTGGGAAAAAGGCCACTTGAGCTACCTCCACTAACCTAAGAAAATGGTGGAAAAATATGGTGGGAAAAATGGCGGGGAAATAGGTCAGTTGGGCTACCTAAGCCATCCAACCACCACCTCTTCCTTGGCTTGGAATTGGCAGGAAAAGGGTTCACTCTTTGCTGGGCTGCTGGATAGGTTGGACGTAAGTCTTTATTTTGTGTGCATCGTTTATTTAAACAGTTTGAGTTGTCATAGGCAGTAGCTCCATCCAGTGTGTTCACCATGAGGTCCAGAGTCCCACTGACCTAGTTCACAGTACCATCACCAGAGGGCGCTGTTGTCCCTCCCCCTCTCCCCTCCTATGATGTAATCAAAGATGGCAGTCTGGGGAAAAATAGCGGGAAAATGACTCAGTCTGTGTCCAGCTGCCAGAGAGAAAGAAGAGTACTTTATTTATTTTCAGTGGGAATCTGGAACAGTTTATTTAGGGGGTGGATTTCATGTAGTTTATTTATTATGCTGATAGAAAACACTTGCCCCGACGTGCTTGGGTTCACAGTACTTAGCCTACAGACCTGCAGACTACTCCTAAGTTACTTAAATAATGCTGTACACTGATGTACAGGCACTTTCACTATTTGTAAAATTTTCAAACTAATACACATATAATGCTCTGCAAACACGATCACAAAGCTTAAACAGCCGAAATAATGCAGTGCACAAACACTTATTGCATGTAAAAAGGCCTTCAAACTATCGTTAAGAAATTCGACTGCGGCATATCAGCGATCTGTCCCCTACGGAGACCCAAGTCGCACACGCCGGGGCGGCGCGCGAACGTCTGGAAATGGTAGTAAGGTATGTACCTGGCCACCATGGCTGGTGCATTGATTCACCACCTTTGTATCTGTAGGTCCAGCACCAGCCTAACTACTGAGCAAGATGATTTCCTAGCGACCCACACTCACAAGCATGGCTGAAAGGTTGTCAGTGTTATTTATACTGACGTTTCATGTCTATGTAAATGACAGCGAAGTCTCCCTCTGGACATGCTATAGAAATCTTTTGCACTGCTTTCAGAAACTGCTTACGAAAATACCCCAGAATAACACAGGATGCATTCTTCTTAGTGATCATAACAAGACAGTCCGTCCATTGCATATCAGCCCCTTCCTGTAAATCGTAAAGTGCCACAGAAACAGTTAACAATCACTTTTGTTGGAAGAGCTTACATGATGTCTCAGCTTATCTGCATGGAAATTCTTGTCCTAACAGGACTGCCTGTTCAAAACATGGGTCAGCACACGTTACTAACGTCTGTGATGACCTGCCCTTGAGGCACAGTTGAAAGGTTGTCGGTGTTATGCAGACATCTCATGTCAATGTAGCTGACAGCCAAATCTCCCTCTGGACAGACACATACTATAGAAATGTTTTGCACTGCTTTCAGAAACTGTTTCTGAAAGTATCTCGAAATACACTGAATGCATTCTTCCTGATGGTCCAAACAAGGCACCCCATCAATCACGTATTACCCTTCCCAGAAATCGTGCCATCCTGCTTTCAACAAACATCTCAGAAATTGTTCTCGCCGCTAAAAGCCTTCAACATGTTTGTGCTTGCTTGCGAAAACACTGTTAAACATAAAGGCATTCTTGTTATTTGGAGGGACAGCATCCAGTCAGAGATGGTTGGTCTGCTTCAACTTGCCTCTGAATGCTCGAATAAAGAAGACATCACATTATTCTCAGAACTTTCCTTAGATCCCTTTCCCCATTTTCTTTGAACCAGTCTGTAGAGGCTCCTATGTCCTGCACAAAAGATGTCTTATGAACGAATGGAACATTCTGATTGGGTCTTACTGAAATTACCTACCAAACTGCTGCTGCTGGTGTGAGAGCACTGTCCACCATTCTTTCCTGCAGACAGACCAATTACGAGACTTTCAGCAGCAAAACTGTTTTCTACAGATCGAAAAAAAATATACAGCAGCCATATTGCACTGACAGTTAAACCTGCAAAAGTGGCCTACAGATCGTGAAGTATGGAAAGACAGTTCCTCAATTACAGCACTCTGCTAAGCAAAGTTTGAATTTTTTTTTTTCGTTCTGAAGCCCACCACATTAGTAATGCTGCCGGTGTGGGAGCACTGTCCGCCATTTAGTGCAGACGAAATTTTCAGCACAAAACAATTTTGTACAGATCGCCATAAACTGACAGTTAAACCCAGCAAAAGTGATCTATATATCATGAAATACAGGAAGACGCTTCCTCAATTACTCTGTTCTGCCAATGATGACGAAAGCTTGAATATTTAAGCGCGAAACCGATCTCCAACCCAACTGTATATCATCACATATCGTATCAATGTAGTAAACACACAATTCGTATCCTGCACAATACAAAAACATCAGTTTTGCATCCTGCACATAGTTATCGACCGTCAGACACTCATACAGGCAGCATAAGCACATGCATCATATATAGTCCTCACAGGACTAGATATTTCCTGTGAGCTCAGTAGGTCATTCACCACAGCCGACGGTCACAAGTCATCTGCCCCCCGAACACACACTGGCCTGACGCATGACCAGAGTGACCTCAGTGGACCAAATTTACTCTCTGAACTGTTGTACAAAGGCTAGGTCGGTTCCACTCAGCACAAAGGCATTATTGTTTCTGGCCCTAACCTGCTTGCTTGCTTACTTTCTACTTCCATCTCCAGACTCTGGGATTACAAGAACATATGTATTGTCACATGGTTTACCAAAATATCTTACCATTTACGTGACACTTCTTGATATCAAGCACAGAGCAATATCGCTTGCATAGCAGTATCACTTGCACAGTATAATTCTGAAGATATTATTTCTCTAGAAACCCGAAACTTTAGCGAGGTGCAGCGAGGTTGAAGATGATATAAACTACTGAGAACTAGAAACTTATCTCGTCTACGAAGATCTGTACGTGAAAACTGGAAAAAAATAGAGGATACTGATAATTCCACTCACGAATACTGATGTTGGTGATATAACAGATTCCAAATCATCCTTATAATTTACAAAGCCAACTAAGGTATTTCTCAAGACTAGAGAACCAAAAAACGTGTCTTCCATCCGTCTTTCACCTACTAGATGCACACAACACACACCACAATCGATATTTTCTCAACCAAATAAAGACGGGAAATGCGCAGAAGCAGTCAGCAGGACAGTTTACATGGGAGGGCATAATGGTCCAGCGCAAACACACGTCCATATTGAATCTTTTCAAATTTCCACGGAGAACACACGCGTTCACGAAGGCTGTCCTGCACACACTGAGCATTAGTTCACTATACAGCCGTCTAGAGGGCGACACGGTCATATCAGCCACATTCCTGTACCCCAGCCAGCCTTTCCATTCGCACAGCTCCCACCGTAAGTTGGAAGTGTCAATCGTCCCCACCACAGGCCACAGGCACCACATACTCCTCGCACAGCAGGCAGAATCGTCCTAGGAAATTGGCCACATATATTTTATCACTGTACTTACAATTAAATATTACGACTGCAGTCTCAATTGGACATTCGACAATGAGTGAAGTATCAGAAATACACCCTGCTGATGGCTGTGGCTCTGGAAATATAAATGTATGTACCATTCTTATGACTGGACATAATTTTCCAAATAAAAAAATCTTTCATTCCCCTTACAGCTATCGCAGTTTTCCGTGTCAAATCCATACCTTCCCTTATGACAGAACATAATAATTTTCTTTGCAAATACTTTGTAAGCCTGCTGCTCAAGGCGAATCTATCATGCATCTCCTATGATTAAGTATGATACTTCACCAATAACTGGATGCTGGCGATACGAAACAATACTAAGCAAAAATCAGTGATGGGTGGACGTCTCATAAGTTTTTCTTGCGAGTGGTACCACTGTGTCTTAGAAAGAGAGGAGTAATCGTCTTATGAGCCGCCAGATGTTAAAAACACGATCGCATCAGCCATGTTACTGTCGCAAATGGTCTTGGTTCTACAGGTGCTCACAAGTCTCGCTAACGATATCCATGCTAAAAACCATACAAGCCTTATAAGTCGAGGTATGGCATTAACTGCGAATGAAGTGATTTTTCCACACAAATACCATGTCACTGAATACAGACGGTGATCGCTGGATTGTGTATTAACAGACAGACAGTGCGGTTACACGTTGCCGACGGTGTAAGCTCGTAATAAAATCACCAATTTAGAAAGTGATTCAGCTAAGGAACGCGGTATAAAGCTGGTATTTGCAGCTCCCTCATATCGCCGCTAGATATTTCCCCAGTATTTGTAACGCATTCTGTCTTGATACCAAGTCAGAGGTTCTGTGATATATCCACTGGCTTATAGGCGATGGTTGATTCAGAGTGATCACATACAGTAGACGGGGTGCTGACTGAGGTCGTAAGAAATATGCACTAGCTTTTCAGATCTCTGGTGTTACGCTTTCCAGTAGAAATGCTGTCTGTGGGTTTGGAATCAAGTCTTTCCATTCAACCACATACCTACGTTGGATCCTGCGGCAAAGTCCTTTAATGATTACAACCACTAGTGAGTCATAATTCTGGCACTCTCATATCTCGAAATGACTCACCTTTTTCGAACCTATCTGTGACAGTAAAATTCCAACGTGACTTTAGATAGTCCCTATGCACCCTGTAACTGCTGCTCAGACTCTGCCCTGCCATCCCTACAGCTTTGCACATGTGATCGTTCCAGTTTAAGTCGGAACTGAGCAGAGAGCTATATCTACCTCATTCTGCAACCCTTGTAGAAATAGTGTGAGCTAAATTAATGTGACAGGACCATGTTTTGACCACTTTGTGGAAATGAGAACACGTTGTCGTAGCTCTACCATCCATGTGCGATGTGTAAGATCAGTGCCAAATGAAGCCTGCTCCTGCAACACGGGGTAGTATAAAAGATAGTACGGACAGTTGAGGTTGTGTTTCTTATAGGGAAAATTAGGAAGACTCAGTATCACACAGGTACTGCAATCTGAAGCAGATCCGTATCCCTCAGGGTCCATTCACAACTATCACCCCAACATTTTACCATCGTTCTTCCATGCAACAGAGACAAATTACGAACCATAAAAGCTCCGCTAACTTCATCGTATAGAGAACTTGATAGGATTTTTACCGCATCGCTCTCTTCCGCTATATCGAAAAAAAATACCATCTGCATGTCAGCACTGAGTATATGTGGCGATCCTATTAAATATAGAGGTATTGATCCATTGGAGCACGTGGCCAGCGGTTGAGGTCGCTTGCACAGACCAGTGTAAAATTTCATCGCCTCTACTGTAGGAGGACCATATCCCACAAACTATCAATCACAAGAGAGGACCCCTGTTTTGTTGTTTGATACGTTATTTTTTTCTGCTGTAACACGCTTTGTACACCGCCATAAATTTTGTTTTTTCCGCCACGACTTCGCTGTCTGTGTCAGGTCCTAAACTGACATTAACACATTTTGATCCATTGCCTCTCACAAAAAACTAGACGTCGCACAGTGTAAATCATGTTGTTACTGCTGCTACCACAACACACACACACACACACACACACACACACACGCGCGCGCGCGCGCGCGCGCACTGGATGATTTTAAACAAAAGACAGTCACAACATATGGAAATTGGAAGAGTTTTGCGGCGTTGTGGAGCGTTTCCAGACTCTTGTCCGAAGGTGATGGACGACTCTACATTTAAATTAATCTTTCACAGTGATGGAATTGCTGATGGCTCAGTGTTCTGTTTTGGTTGATTCATGATATTGTAGTCATGCACGCGATTACTATTTAGGTGCTGGCCATTACCGGAAGGTGTTGCCTTTCCGCCGGCAGGAGTGGCCGTGCGGTTCTAGGCGCTAGGGTCTGGAACCGCGTGACCACTACGGTCGCAGATTCGAATCCTGCCTCGGGCATGGATGTGTGTGATGTCCTTAGGTTAGTTAGGTTTAAGTAGTTCTAAGTTCTAGGGGACTGATGACCACAGCAGTTAAGTCCCATAGTGCTCAGAGCCATTTGAACCATTTCTTGCCCTTCCACCAAGACTCTTTCTCCATCTCAAACAAGCAACCTCAATCAACACCGTACCAGTGAACGGATGGGATGGGAAAGGCACCACCAATGTACTTTAATAATAAGCATCACAGTTGATAGTAAGAACAATTTTAGCAATTTTACAGTAAATTCAGCACTGACCAATGACGCAGCAGTATGCTTCCCAATTTCAGTATCAGCGCAAAATCGCACATCCTCTACTTTGCGAGTACCATTGCGAATGTAGATAGATGACTGTGCAGTACGTCCATTCATTGCTAATTCTCGAACAAATAAATCAAAGTACAGCAGACAGCAATCTACACATTTCTAGCACTACGAGCAGAGTGCGTAATTTACGACCTTTTTCTATGTGGATGGAAGTCACAGGACATTCTCGAATTCTTAGGATAAAGTTAGAGACTGAAAGATCCCCTCGCACTGTCTTTGACCACCCCGCCCTGCAGCACTGTCACCAATTTAACCTGCAGCTGACCAGAAACACACCGCTACATTCAATGTGTCGTGAAGGAATGGATTGTGCCGAATGTGTAACTGCCCTTCTGCACCCATCCAAGTATACAAGATTTCTGCAGAAGCACACATGTTAAGAACGTTAAGACCCCTTATCGGTGTATAGTAGTAGTTATGAAAGTGTTGTGATGTAGTAGTGTACGGTTCAGAAGAACAAGAAATGGGTGATTTTTATGCATGATGGAGCTCCAGGCAGACGGAGTTCGAAGCACTTTACGTAAATCAACTACGCTATCAACTCTAAAGTATTCTTCTAGTGTCTGGGATCAGTACCAGGAAGGTATTGGTAAGAGAGAACATAAACACACGCACTCCTAAAGCTACATGGTTCTGCACTTAAAACAGGCAATAATATTAGATCGTTGCAGTTTCTGAGTTATTAGCCACGTGGAATGCGACTCTGTTAATATTCTAGTGTAAGAAATATATCTCCAGCGCATGATACACATCCTTCTTGCAGGTTTCTCTACAATTAACTACGATGACAAATTGTAAAATGAAAAAACTATTTCCTTAAAACATCGACTCTGTGTGATACATGCACAATATAGCTTTCCAAAAGTGTATAGCGTCCACTGTTCACATCCGATCACGATTCAGAAATTGTACTATGCTCGCATCAATCCTATTTAAAACGATCGTCAGTAACGGAGAATACTTCTTACAAGGAAACAGACAAACGCATAGCAGCGGCGTTTGACGTGCGAAATTACACGTCATGCCACCACTAATTCTGTAAATAGGACATCTGTCGCTAAATTAGAATCACCGTAGTTATGAAACTGAAGACTCAATTTTATGCCGTTTAGAGGAATGTCTCGAAACAGGATGGTCACGTTTCATCACACGTGAGATGGAAGTCCTCTGATGAGTGAGAAGTCTGCTGTGAACGATCGCAAGTAGACAGTACTCTAAGTCACACACAGAACACGCGGTTGTATACGAATCGAATGCAGACCGTCACACAACTGATGCATTTGACAGAACAGCAGAAAAAAATGGTCAGCTGACCTGCAGCAACATCTCCCTCTCTCCCTCTAGAATGCATGATCATTCTGCCATTAAATCGTACCTTGTTACAACTCCATCTCAACCGATCACTTCATCCACTCTGTCATTCTTTAAGGCAGATGCAAGTAAGTTTAGATGCATATGGTTCTCTTTCTTCCTGGAAAGCGTCGAATACAGTAGTAATCAACTCGCTTGTATCACTATTACCTCAATAGACATACAGTAGAATGATGTCTCGATGAAAAAAAATGTACTGTTTCCCCGGTTCCTGGCACTTCCATGTCAACGTTTTCTCGTATTCCTCTTGCTGTCGCATACTCGTTCCCATGTACAAGAATTGTTCTGCGCCTACCAGAAGACACGCAAGTACTTCCTCAATTTCCCCACATTTTGGTGTATTTTCTCTCAACTCATACATACTTTCCGTCATTTTATCGATTTTATGTCACTTCTATCTGTGCTATCACGACCTCACTTCCCGTTCTGTGTTCTAAAATTTCTTGTAAATGTAGTACAGCTGCCAACATCTAGCGCAAATACTCTATTTTTCTGGTCAGGCGGTATAACATAGCACTGTTCTCAAATGCATCCAGTCACCTCCACCCACATATTCTACAGCTGCAGTGTGTTTGCTCTGTTTTCTGTATGGATACACGTAAGGAAGAACTGTGCAGTACACTTCGAACAGCTGACTCGATGGAGGGATACTTGATTGTCTTTCTATCCTTGTCCTTAATCCCTGCGGTTTTAATCAGGCAGAAATACCAATAATGTACGTGATTGGTCGGTTCCCTCGATTCACCAGAATAGCAAAACTTCACTTGTTTCTTCACCCAAATATTAAGACGAGATGAACAGTTCATATAAACAATATGTGGTGCCCATTTTCGGTCCTAATCACCTAACTTAAATTTGAAATGAAGATCATTACAGGTGTCACAGGTCGTCTGTAGGATTTATTAGTGTACTCAATATTAGGAGAAGGAAAGTTGCTACTCACCATATAGCAGAGATGCTGAGTCGCAGATAGACACAACAAAAAGATTCTCGCAGTTTTGGCTTTCTGCCATTACGGTCTTCGTCAACAATAGACACACATACGCACACGCACACACACTCATACAAACGCAACTCACACACACCACTGCAGTCTCAGGCAACTGAAACCACACTGTGAGTAGCACCACCAGTGCATGATGGGAATGGCGACTGGGTGGGGGTATGGAGAGGCTAGGGCGGGGAGGGGGAGTGATAGTATGGTGTGGGTGGTGGAGAGTGAAGTGCTGCTGGTTAGACAGTAGGCAGGGGAGAGGTTGGGAGGGAAGGGGAAGTAGCGGAAAAGGAGAGAAATAAAAAGACTGGATGAGGTGATGAAATGACAGCTGTGTAGTGCTGGAATGGGAACAGAGAAGGGGCTGGATGGGTGATGCCAGGAGGGTTACAGGACTGTAGGATGTATTGAAGGGAAGTTCCCACCTGCGCAGTTTAGTAAAGCTGCTGTTGTTGGGAAGGATCCTTGTGGCGCAGGCTGTGGAGCAGTCGTTGAACTGGATATCATGTATGGCAGTGTGTTCAGCAACAGAGTGGTCCACTTGTTTCTTGGTCACCGTTTGTCAGTGGCCATTTATGCAGACAGACAGCTTGTTGGTTGTCATTCCTTCATAGAACGCAGCACAATGGTTGCAACTTCGCTTGTAGACCACATGACTGATTTCACAGGTAGCCCTGCCTTTAATGGGATAGGTGGTTAGTGACCAGACTGGAGTAGGTGGTAGTGGGAGGATGTATGGGCAGGTCTTGCATCTAGGTCTATTACAGGGGTATGAGCTATGAGGTAAGGGATTGGGAGCAGGGGTTGTGCAAGGATAGACAAGTACATTGTGTAGGTTTGACACACGGTGGAATACCACTGTGGGAGGGGTGGGAAGGATAGTGGGCAGGACTTTTCACATTTCAGGGCACGACGAAAGGTAATCAAAACCGTGGTTGAGAATGTAATTCAGTTCCTCCAGTCCTGGGTGGTACTGAGTTATGAGGGGAATGCTCCTCTGTGGGCGGAAGGTGGGACTTTGGGAGGTAGTGGGAGACTGGAAAGACAAGGTACGGGAGATTTGCTTTTGTACAAGATTAGGAGGGTGATATTAGTTTAGATGGCCTTGGGCAAGTACAGAAAGGGCAACAGCCTCAACGGGTGCGGGGCAAAGTCAGGACATGCGGGGACCAAGCAGCAATCGGTATTGTGATTGTAAACTGTCGAAGCTGCGTTGGTAAAGTACTGGAACTTCAAGCGCTGATAGAAAGCACCGAAGCTGAAATCGTTATAGGTACAGAAAGCTGGCTGAAGCCAGAGATAAATTCTGCCGAAATTTTTACAAAGGTACAGACGGTGTTTAGAAAGGATAGATTGCATGCAACCGGTGGTGGAGTGTTCGTCGCTGTTAGTAGTAGTTTATCCTGTAGTGAAGTAGAAGTGGATAGTTCCTGTGAATTATTATGGGTGGAGGATACACTCAACAACCGAGCTAGGTTAATAATTGGCTCCTTTTACCGACCTCCCGACTCAGCAGCATTAGTGGCAGAACAACTGAGAGAAAATTTGGAATACATTTCACATAAATTTTCTCAGCATGTTATAGTCTTAGGTGGAGATTTCAATTTACCAGATATAGGCTGGGACACTCAGATGTTTAGGACGGGTGGTAGGGACAGAGCATCGAGTGACATACTGAGTGCACTATCCGAAAATTACCTCGAGCAATTAAACAGAGAACTGACTCGTGGAGATAACATCTTGGACCTACTGATAACAGACAGACCCGAACTTATCGACTCTGTAAGTGTAGAACAGGGAATCAGTGATCATAAGGCCGTTGCAGCATCCCTGAATATGGAAGTTAATAGGAATATAAAAAAAAGGGAGGAAGGTTTATCTGCTTAGCAAGAGTAATAGAAGGCAGATTTCAGACTACCTAACAGATCAAAACGAAAATTTCTGTTCCGACACTGACAATGTTGAGTGTTTATGAAAAAAGTTCAAGGCAATCGTAAAATGCGTTTTAGACAGCTACGTGCCGAGTAAAACTGTGAGGGACGGGAAAAACCCACCGTGGTACAACAACAAAGTTAGGAAACTACTGTGAAAGCAAAGAGAGCTTCACTCCAAGTTTAAACGCAGCCAAAACCTCTCAGACAAACAGAAGCTAAACGATGTCAAAGTTAGCGTAAGGGGGGCTATGCGTGAAGCGTTCAGTGAATTCGAAAGTAAAGTTCTATGTACCGACTTGACAGAAAATCCTAGGAAGTTCTGGTCTTACGTTAAATCAGTAAGTGGCTCAAAACAGCATATCCAGACACTCCGGGATGATGATGGCATTGAAACAGAGGATGACACGCATAAAGCTGAAATACTAAACACTTTTTTCCAAAGCTGTTTCACAGAGGAAGACCGCACTGCAGTTCCTTCTCTAAATCCTCGCACAAACGAAAAAATGGCTGACATCGAAATAAGTGTCCAAGGAATAGAAAAGCAACTGGAATCACTCAACAGAGGTAAGTCCACTGGACCTGACGGGATACCAATTCGATTCTACACAGAGTACGCGAAAGAACTTGCCCCCCTTCTAACAGCCGTGTACCGCAAGTCTCTAGAGGAACGGAAGGTTCCAAATGATTGGAAAAGAGCACAGGTAGTCCCAGTCTTCAAGAAGGGTCGTCGAGCAGATGCGCAAAACTATAGACCTATATCTCTGACGTCGATTGTTGTAGAATTTTACAACATGTTTTTTGCTCGAGTATCATGTCGTTTTTGGAAACCCAGAATCTACTCTGTAGGAATCAACATGCATTCCGGAAACAGCGATCGTGTGAGACCCAACTCGCTTTATTTGTTCATGAGACCCAGAAAATATTAGATACAGGCTCCCAGGTAGATGCTATTTTTCTTGACTTACGGAAGGCGTTCGATACAGTTCCGCACTGTCGCCTGATAAACAAAGTAAGAGCCTACGGAATATCAGACCAGCTGTGTGGCTGGATTGAAGAGTTTTTAGCAAACAGAACACAGCACGTTGTTATCAATGGAGAGACGTCTACAGACGTTAAAGCAACCTCTGGCGTGCCACAGGGGAGTGTTATGGGACCATTGCTTTTCACAATATATATAAATGGCCTAGTAGATAGTGTCGGAAGTTCCATGCGGCTTTCGAGGATGATGCTGTAGTATACAGAGAAGTTGCAGCATTAGAAAATTGTAGCGAAATGCAGGAAGATCTGCAGCGGATAGACACTTGGTGCAGGGAGTGGCAACTGACCTTTAACATAGACAAATGTAATGTATTGCGAATACATAGAAAGAAGGATCCTTTATTGTATGATTATATGATAGCGGAACAAACACTGGTAGCAGTTACTTCTGTAAAATATCTGGGAGTATGCGTGCGGAACGATTTGAAGTGGAATGATCATATAAAATTAATTGTTGGTAAGGCGGGTACCAGGTTGAGATTCATTGCGAGAGTCCTTAGAAAATGTAGTCCATCAACAAAGGAGGTGGCTTTCAAAACACTCGTTCGACCTATACTTGAGTATTGCTCATCAGTGTGGGATCCGTACCAGATCGGGTTGACGGAAGAGATAGAGAAGATCCAAAGAAGAGCGGCGCGTTTCGTCACAGGGTTATTTGGTAACCGTGATAGCGTTACGGAGATGTTTAATAAACTCAAGTGGCAGACTCTGCAAGAGAGGCGCTCTGCATCGCGGTGTAGCTTGCTCGCTAGGTTTCGAGAGGGTGCGTTTCTGGATGAGATATCGGATATATTGCTTCCCCCTACTTATACCTCCCGAGGAGATCACGAATGTAAAATTAGAGAGATTCGAGCGCGCACGGAGGCTTTCAGACAGTCGTTCTTCCCGCGAACCATACGCGACTGGAACAGGAAAGGGAGGTAATGACAGTGGCACGTAAAGTGCCCTCCGCCACACACCGTTGGGTGGCTTGCGGAGTGTAAATGTAGATGTAGATTATGGTCAGTGAAGGCCTCAGTGAGACCATCAGTATATTTCGAGAGGGACTGCTCATTACTGGAGATGGGACGACCACAGTCGGCTAGGCTGTACGGAAGGGACTTCTTGGTATGGAAGGGGTGGCAGCTGTCGAAGTGTAGGTATTGCTGGTGGTTAGTAGGTTTGATATGGACGGAGGTACTGTTGTAGCAATCTCTGAGGTGGAGGTCAACATCTAGGAAGGTGGGTTTAGTAGGACCAGGTGAAGTAAATGGGGGAGAAATTGTTAAGGTTCTGGAGGCATGGGGATAGGTTGTCCTCACCTTCGATCCAGATAGCAAAGATGTCATCAGTGACTCTGTATCAGGTGAAAAGTTACTAGTGTACTCTGCACATACGTAGTAAAAGTTTATTTGATTCATTTGAACATACTCGTGACACTGCAGGAACACGAACACAAATGCAACACAAAACAAAATGAAACACTCAGCACAAGATATATGCAGATCGCACTACTCTCTTGTGAATTTACAGCCAACCAAAGGAACCATTTTCTCATGACTGATAAGAACATGGTGTTTGGGAGCAACAGATAATGAACCACACATACTGTTGCCATGCTGTAAAAGGTCAGTTATAAGAAAACTTTCCAGTAGTTAAGGCATGAGGGCGGCCTTAATACGTTATTCTTAAGAACTCTACCTCTTTGCTTTTCATAACAGTTCTTACCTAATGAAGTGTTTTTTAAAACTGAGGATGCTACAAAAAAAAAAAACGTATTCGTGCTTGAGGGGTCAAAATACATAAGAAACACCCATTTCCATTCTTGAAACTTTTTCGTTTTTGGTCAGTGCTATTACTTTAAGCAGGCCATAGTGCTCCACACAGACCTCTTAGCCTGTATCCGTGGCCACCACTGGACAGTAAAATTATGCTACACAGTTGAGACCACAGGCACTATTGCCCATGCAGCACCAAGGTGGAAGTGGTGCTGCATGGAGTTCTTTTGTCTGCTCTTTGGTATTATTTTTATTTACTTACAACAATTACATTTATTTTTAAAGATAAATGCATGAAATCAGAAGTAGGAAAATATAAATATACGGAGTATTTTAAGAAGAGAATAAAAAGAATGGTTCATGTGGTGTCACCGCCAGACACCACACTTGCTAGGTGGTAGCCTTTAAATCGGCCGCGGTCCATTAGTATACGCCGGACCCGCGTGTCGCCACTGTCAGTGATAGCAGACCGAGCGCCACCACACGGCAGGTCTAGAGAGACTTACTAGCACTCGCCCCAGTTGTACAGCCGACGTTCATAGCAATGGTTCACTGATAAATACGCTCCCATTTGCCGAGACGATAGTTAGCATAGCCTTCAGCTACATTTGCTACGACCTAGCAAGGGGCCGTATTCAATCGATAATTAATATTATGAAGCATGTACCGTAACGAGAGATGTTCTACAATTGTGGATTAAAGTTAAGTATTACATCATCTACATACTTTATTTGCAATTCTCAAGATATTTTCCTGTTCCAGACCTCACGCCAGTCTGCGTGTAATTAAACGCGTGCGTTTCCGCCTCCTCTGGAGGCACGGTTTGGCTCTTCTGCCAACACTACAGTTCAAATGGCTCTGAGCACTATGTGACTTAACATCTGTGCTCATGAGTCCCCTAGAACTTAGAACTACTTAAACCTAACTAACCTAAGGACATCACACACATCCATGCCCGAGGCAGGATTCGAACCAGCGACCGTAACGGGCACACGGTTCCAGACTGAAGCACCTAGAACCACACGGCCACACCGGAAAGAGTAGGTATAGACGATGTTCCTTCACCAGTTCCACCCAGAGAAGGGGACATGGTATTAAACTCCAAGTACAATGTCCCTTTGTGGCACTACCTACGTTAATATTGTCTGCATGAACATCACTTCTGGGGAAAACTCAATTTGTTCAGTCCATGGGAATCTAATCTAATGTATGTTGGTGTTGTTTGTTAGTGTGCTGTGTGAGTTAAAGTTTGTCAGGTTATGTAGTCACAACTACTACTAAGTTATTTAGCAAACAAATTTTGTGTGGCTTTGGAACAATATACTGTCTCAATGTAATCTAATTAAGTTATGTACAGATTTTATGTGCGTGTAGAAAGAAATAATAAGCCACAACTAATCTAGTTATTAATTGTGTAAAAACATATTTGTATAATACAACCATTGTACTTGTTTATTTTGCCTATATATCGTAATATCCATGATCTGCCACTGTTGTACAGTATGTTAAGACTGTTTGAATTACTGTTTACTTACTTTATATTACATTTGTGTTGTGTGTATTATGTATTAAACTGGAGACCTAGAAACGATTGAGAGGCTTCGTCCCGCCATAGCCCTCAGTGGTTCGCAAATCCACAACAGGCCACACCAGTCCATCCACCTCACTGCCGCCCCACACCGAACCCAGGGTTATTGTGCAGTTCGGCCCCCAGTGGACCCCCCAGGAACGTCTCATACCAGACAAGTGTAACCCCAAATATTTGCTTGGTAGAGTAATGATGGTGTACGCATACGTGGAGACACTGTTTGCGCAGCAATCACCGACATAGTGTAACTGAGGCAGAACAAGGGGAACCAGCCCACATAAGCCGAGGTAGATGGAAAACCGCCTTAAAAACCATCCACAGGCTGGCTGACACACCGGACCTCGACACTGATCCTCCGGGCAGATTCATGCCAGGGACCAGCATGCCTTCCCGCTTGGGAAGCAGCACATTAGACCATGTGGCTAGCCAAGCGGGCTTACATTTGTATTACATTCATATTATTACATTTACAACGATATCGTATTTACAATGATATCACCACTGAGTAATGATGCGTACAGATTGAACATGGTTCTAGAACAATAACTATCCACAGACTATTCTAATTACTGAAGAGGTTGAATAATCAGCCAACCAGTTGCAAACAAAGGTTTACTAGCTCTTGACCTAGATTTCGATATTTGTAAAAATATCTTCTTCTGTAGGAGTGGGCCTTGTTACATCACATGATAGTACATTAGATTAGATGAAGCCAAGTGGTTCTTGTCACATATCAAATTGACAAAACAAGAATTATCCTATGCCATGGCTTTAGATAGCAGCCAGATTACATATATCATTCTTCAGAATGAATGCTCGCTAATAAATGCGCACAGGCAGAGGCTCTTGTCAACATAAGATTGTAATAGGCATTACAAGATAAAATATTTGCATAAGTTACATGTACATCATGCCAGAGACTGAGGTCAACTGTTGCAACTTCTATGTGCAGCTCAGTGCTCTGCAACACTTTCTCAGGTCTACCCATCTGCTGTCAGTATACAATTTTTGATGTTTCTGAGCAACATTCATACAATATTTTTAAAGGAACATACCGCCATTTGGCTGTTTTATTGTTTATTTAAGTATGCCATTTTCAAGTATTTGATTTTATGTCTTTAGCAAGTACTGCAGGACAATTAACATGTTATCAAGCTCAAAGTTAGGCATAATTTAAGAAAAATGTTGGCACTCCACGAAATGCCAGATGTAAGATCACCAGCTTGTAACAGATCAGTAAATAGTAGTGGGAGGACGTCATATTTAGTAAAAAAGGATTGGTAAATAAAAGATGAGCGTATGTCCTTAAAACGTAATGATAGTGAAATCATTACATTTAAGTACATGTGCCGAACGTCCCAGATAATCTAAGTAGCAAACTCCTCCGATCCCACCTACCAGTGGTCTTGTTCACGATGAGAGAGAGTCTTTGTGCCCATGTACTACTTGCAAAGATCAATACCGACTAAGAGAGTGTACAGTGGTACATTCCTATGTGTGTAAGTGTACGTAAGTATCATGTCGAATTTAATGCAGCTAATTTGTGAAGTATACTTTCGGCTTTGTTCGTGATAAGTCGTATGTGTTCGTCGAAGCTGTGTTGTTCGTCAGTGTGTATCCCCAGATATCGCGTTACAATTACGCGTTTTATGTTTGTGTTGTTGATTTTAATTTCTGGGCGTGTTTGTAGTGATCCTTTAAGCATTATGCTCTTTTGTGCTGCTATAAATAATTCCTTTTGGTTGCATTATTGTTGTGTTGTGTGGAGCATACGACTGGTTTTGTTTTCCAACACTGCTCTTGCGTTGGCTGACATCACAACTGGCAGGTCGTCAGCATACACAGCTATCCCATCTAAACGTTCTTCTCCCAATTAAATTCAAGAGAAGTTCAGCTGTGATATCCCAGATGATGGGTCTGCAGATAGAGCCTTGTGACATGATGGTATCCCACAAGGTTCTATTTTGGCCTCATGTCTTTTAAATTTGTATACATATGACCTCCCAGAAACCAAGTCCAGGAAATTTGTTTGTGCTGACGATATTCCTCGAGCGTTGAGGTTCGAAGCCTTAGGGAAGCTAACTCATCAGACTTGAAGACAATGGACGAATACTTCAAACATAACTCTGTCTGACTAAATCCTCCAAAAATTCGATAAACTTTCCACCTGCAGATAAACGAGCAAACTACAAACCTAACTTCACATTTAGAAGATCAGACTCTTCAATATTGGAACACTCCAAAATACCTAGGTTTGGCCACAGAATGTGGCACCTAAAATCAAATCTCAGAACAGTTTACTCCAGAAGTTAACAGGAACCGGGTAGGTGCCACTTCAATAATCCGCAGATCATCAGCTTTAGCTCTTTGATATTCAGTGGCAGAATACTGCTGTTACAGTTGGCTAACCAGTAGCCACACTAAAATAACTAGCACACTATTCAGTCAAGAAAGATAGAGCCTTGTGACATGATGGTATCCCACAAGGTTCTGTTTTGGCCTCACGCCTTTTAAATTTGTATACATACGACCTTCCAGAATTCCACCTACAGGATAAACAAGCAAACTACAAACCTAACTTCACATTTAGAAGATCAGACTCTTCAATATTGGAACACTCCAAAATACCTAGGTTTGACTACAGGCGTACATCTCCAGAATGTGGCACCTAAAATCATAACTCAGAACAGTTTACTCCAGAAGTGAACAGGAACCGGGTAGGTGCCACTTCAATAGTCCGCAGATCATCAGCTTTAGCTCTTTGAGATTCAGTGAATACTGCTGTTACAGTTGGCTAACCAGTAGTCACACTAAAACAACTAGCACACTATTCAGTCAAGAAATGTGCCTCGTCACTGGGTGTGTCTTTCCCACAAACACACACTCACTACTGCTTCTTAGTAGTATTCCACTGCTATCCCTAAGAAAATCACAGTCATTTCTGAACGTGTTGACAAGAATAAAAAGGTCCATAATTACTATTTCACTCAGAAATTTCATTTCAGAGCCACCAGCGACTGAGGTCAAAGAAATCATCATGGTGCACAGCAATCAGCCTAAGGACAGTCATTTCAGTTTGCAAAAAGCCTGGAACAAAATATGGCGAGAGCAAACTTCTTTGAAGCATTACAAACTAATTAAAGCTCCCTGGGAGCGACCAGCACATTTTCATCTACCCCGACGAGACTGATGCATACTGAATCGGATCAAAACTGACCAGGGCAGATGTGGAGCATTTCTGCACCAATGAGGATGGTAGTCCTCCCCTGAATGTCACTGTGACGAAAACCAGCAAACTGCATATCATACAATATTTGAATGTTCCCTCAGAGCATTCAAAGGGACAAAGAAAGAGCTTCGCAATTGGTCTACAGAAGTTTCTGGCTGGACATTGAATCTAGACTTAGAGCTACGGACCCATCCGCAAAATTGAGATTGTGTGTACCTGTGTAGAAACGTATATATTTGTTGTAAACAGTTGTCTAGTATTGTACCTGCCATTAAATACTGAGATGATAAAAGTCAACGGGTAACGATTTTCACATATACAGACGGCAAGAGCATCGCGTACACAAGACATAAAAGGGCAGTGCCCTGGCAGTGCTGCCATTTGTACTCAGGTGATTTATGTGAAAAAGTTTCCAACTTGATTATGACAGCGCGACGTGATTTAACAGTCTTTGAACGTGGTACGGTAGTTGGAGCTGGACACATGGGACAGTCCATTTCGAAAATCGTTAAGGAAATCAGTATTCCGAGATCCACAGTGTCATGAGTGTTCCGAGAATGCCAAATTTTAGCTGTTACCTTTCACCATGGACAACACAGTGGTCGACGGCCTTCACTTAACGACCAAGAACAGCTGCATTTGCGTAGAATTGTCAGTGCTAACAGACAAGCAACACTGCGTGAAATAACCGCTGAAATCAATGTTGGGCGTACGACGGATGTGTCCGTTAGGACATTGCGGGTAAATTCGGCGTTAATGGGCTATGGCAGCAGACGAGCGACGCCAGTACCTTTGCTAATAGCACGACATCGTCTGCAGCGCCTCTTCTGGGCTCGTGACCATATCGGTTCGACCCAAGGCGACTGGTAAACCGTGGCCTGGTCAGATGAGTCCCGATTTCAGTTGGTAAGAGCTGATGGTAGGTTTAGAGTGTGCCGCAGACCGGCTCCATAATGGTGTGGGCTGTGTTTACATGGAATATACTGGGTTCTCTGGTCCAACTGAATCATTGTCTTGAAATGGTCATGTTCGGCTACTTGGAGACCATTTGCAGCCACTCAGGGACTTCAAGTACCCAAAAAGCGATGGAATTTTTGTGGATGACAATGCAGCTTGTCACTGGGCCACAACTGTTCACGACTGGTATGAAGAACATTCTGGACAACTCGAGGGAATTAATTGGCCATCCAGATCACCCGACATGAATCTCATCGAACGTTTATGGGACATAATCGAGAGGTGAGTTCGTGAACAAAATCCTGCACTGGCAACACTATCGCAGTTATGAGCGTCTGTAGGGCACTTCCAACGACTTACTGAGTCCATGCCACGCTGAGCTGCTGCACGATGCCGGGAAAAAGGAGGTCCGACACGATATTAGGAGGTATCCCGTGACTTCTGTCACCTCAGCGTATGATAAATAGAAAATTTTGCGTATACAAATTATCTGTATTAAACCTTTGTACGTAAATATGTTTTAATCTTTTACACGATATGACGTTCCCAAAAGTCATCATTTGGTGACTACAAGGAAAAAAGAAATGTAAATAAATAAATAGAAGAGTTGGGGCCTTCCGCACTCATGAGGAGGAACACAAAGCAACATGAAATTATATAGTTTCGAATACTGCAGTGCAGCTGGGATGACTGCACAATAATGTCTCAGACTACAAAGACCACCTGAATCAGTTCTAGGCTGTTAGTACCGCCAGGTGATTCGATGGCTGATTTGGGAGATCTGAATGATCACCATGGGTCATAGCTTACCCAGATTGCTTTCAAAACACTTTCTGTTTAACCTTAATGATGCTAGTCGACATTAAAAAACAGATGGCATAGAAATAACGCAGCAAATCCATTGACAGGCATAGACGTGAAATTTCGTAATCAAGTAGAATTATAGATAGTATCAAAATGGAATAAACGTTATTTAATGTCTAATTCCTGTTTCACGGCTTCGGGAAAAATTAATCAGAGAATTTTTTTATTGTTTTTGCTGATTTTCAAAATTGTTTACTCAATAACTCTGTTTCTTTCTGTTCCTTCGTTTCCTAACACGCTGGATATGCTGAATTTCAATCATACACAGATATTGTTTCAGATGATTAAATCAAAACGTTCTTACCCATAATCGTATTAATAGTATAAGAAACCTAACTTACTTGTGCTTACGAAATATCCTTTCCTTTTAGGTGTCAACTTTAAGTTACCTTTCAGAAAACATATTTAGTGGAAATCTATTACTCCTATGGGATAGAATAAAATTTGTAGCCTTTCAGAATTTAGTCTCTGTGCATCACATCTTTCCCAACTGAGTGAATGAGTTATAAAAAAAAAAGACTATTACAATGGTGTGTCCCCCTGGATAAATTTGTGCAGCACCCTACGTTAGTACTTCACATTCATTTCATATTAATTGCCTCGGAGCTGAAGAGCGTGAAAGCAACGGATGGGTGTCAACAACAATGCTGGAATTTCGCACGGGAATAAAAAGTGCGTGTGATTCAAGTATACCTCAGTTTCTTCTTCAAGTGCTATTGTGACTCATTTTTATGAGATTTCAAATGTTGAAAATTGTTTCTGACCTAACATCACTCACATATAGACTTTTAGCTAGGTTGTGATGTGTCCCTGAAACCTGTTAAAGTGTAATATTCATGTGCATGGTAGTATGTGTAAGGAGAGTGGTGACATGGGAAATTTTGAATATAAGGTCATATAATTACACTAGATTCTCGCTAATCAGGCCCTCAGTAGTCCGGCCTCTCAGTAATTCGGCGCACATCTAAAAACAGGTGTACAGTGAATTATTGTGTGCAACAGTGCTTAGTTAAACAATGCTTTATATAGTGTATTTGAAATTGTAGCTTTCTTTACAGTTCGGGATCATGTCTTCTAAAAGGAAACATGTTATGCTAGACCTTACGCAGAAACTCGAAATTTTAAATAAGTTAAATCGAGGTTCTTCGCAGAAAGCCACTGCTGCTGAGTTCAATATTGCAGGACCAACTATTTATGACATCAAGAAGAAAAAAGACGTTATTCGGCAGTACTCAACACAAATGGATAGTGAGCTGGGAAAACGGAAGGTTATGCGAAACAGTGAGAATCAAGAACTGGACGTAGCTGTTTATAGATGGTTCATACAACAACGCAGTAAAGGAATTCCAGTCAGTGGCCCAATTATAAAGGAAAAAGCAGCTGCATTTAACAAACAACTTGGCTGTAGTAACTTGTTTGCAGCGAGCGAAGTTTGGCTATCAACCTGGAAGAAACGACATGGCATTCGGCAGCTGACAGTCAGCGGGGAAAGTCGCTCAGCTAACGATAAGGAAGATACGGAAGACAACAGAGGAAGAACATTTAACTGCTGATGCCTTGTATAATGCTGATGAAACAGGACTCTTTTACATGATGCTTCCTTCAAAAACATTAGCTGCCAAGAACGAGAAGGAAGCTCGCTTTTACAAGCAACAGAAACAGCGCGTAACATTAATGGCGTGTTGTAATGCAAATGGTAGACATAAACTACCGCTTATGGTGATTGGAAAATCCCAAAACGCACATCGTTTTCAACACACTGACATAAATACTTTACCAGTGCAGTATTGCGCTCAGAAGAAAGCGTGGATGGACGGACAAATATTATCTCGATGGTTGTATGAAACGTTTGTAGCAGCAGTGAGAAAAAAGCTAAAGAAGAAAAAAGCTTCCACTGAAAGCTATCCTTGTAATTGACAGTGCTCCCAGTCATCCTTCAGATGTTTTTCTAAAGTCCGATGGTATACAAGCACTCTTTTTCCCACTCAATGTGACAGCCCTAATTCAACCCATGGACCAGGGAATTTTGAAATCAGTTAAACGTTATCACCGACATTCACTTTTCGTCTCCTTGCTGAACGAAAGTGAAAACGACTCTATCAGGACTATGCTGAAGGCGTGGACAGCAATTAACATAGGTGATGTTGTTTTCCAAGCAGCCGAAGCATGGGATAAAGTGGAGAGCGCTACCATAATGAAGAGCTGGAGAAAATTGTGGCCATCCATTGATGTCGAGTTGGGTCCAGTAGTGAGTGACAGCGATGAGCCAGTCAATTCGGAATTATCAATTACTTTGTACACTGACATGTTCTACAACCTTCCAGGAGGAGAAGAAATTGATGATGAAGATGTTGCTAAGTGGCTGAATGAGGAAAACTGTGATACGGACGAAACTTTAACAGATGAAAAAATATTCAAAGGCGTGCAAGAAAGTAATGATGAAAGTGATTAAGAAGAGGACACAGGAAGGGAGAGCATGAAGATTTCTCACACTGCTGGTGCTGAAGCTGCCGAAGTCTTCCTGGAGTACATTATGCAACAACCAGATACATGCAGTACCGATGTAATGCTTGTAAAGTGGTTGCGTGATAAAGCATGCCACCGTCGCTTATCATCATTGTGACAGTTAAAAATTAGGGATATGTTTCATAGTGAGTGATACGACTGTATAATTATGTGTAGCATACACTCAAGGACTCAGTTTTCTTTGAAAATTAACGTATTTTTGGATTTAATAAAGTATAACCTCTATGTTTTAAAATTGTATCCTTCGGTTTAATAAAGTACAGTATAGTATATCCCCTACGTTTTCAAAATAAATAAAAAACAAAATAAATGAATAAAATAATTTTCAGACACTCAAAATCCGACACTTTCGCTGATCTGTCACCCATATGTGGCAGGAATGGCCGGCTTAGGGAGAGTCTAGTGTATAAAACTATTGTTTTAGAGTGTTAAATGTTAAGTGCTATACAAGCACTAGCAAACATGTCAATGCTTTGCAATTGCTAAATATGTGTAGGAATGGATATACACCTTTATCTCTTCCTGCTCTTCTCTCACTCCATCTCTTCTTCCCTCTCTCTTTTTCCATCTCCCTTCTCCTCCTCCTCCTCCTCCATCCTCTCTGTCCATCACCCCCTCCCCCACCTCTGTCCACCTTCTTCCCCCTCCTCCCTATCTCTGTCCATCTCCTCCTTCTCCCACTTTATGTCCATTTCCTCCCCCCCCTCCCTGTCCATCTTCTTTTGCTCCCTCTCTCTATCTTCTAATCTTGTTTATTGTTATTACACATCCAGATTACGTAATAGCATTCTAATCATAAGCCGAGATGCCATAAATACAACTTTCCTGTTTCCCGTGGAAACCAACTATGAGGAAGACAACTAAAACACGCATTGTTGTGTATACAATCTTTGTTTGAAATTACAGATAAGGAGAAAGAATATACGTGGGAGAAATAGTTTGTACAGTGGTTTAAATGTCCCGCTTTGTTAGTTGAAACTGATATCGAGAAGGAAAACAAAACCGAACATTTTTACAACAGAGCACAGCACAGCATTTTATTCCTCGCAGTCGATTGTAATAGAAAACATGTACATTGTTGTTTAAAAAAATATATAAACCCAGGGCCCATCTGATTGTTTGTTAACGTATCGTGTAAAATTTTAAGTAAATTGGCCAAGAACTTCTGGAGTTTTTTCGTAACAACGCTTCCCATTTATATATTGCATATATATTTATATATTATATATATATATTAAGAGAAAGGCCTATGTCCGTCCTAATGCTCATTATGTGATTGTGCAAAAATTTGAGGTAAATCGGTCAAGAGCTTTTCGAGATATCGTGTAAAATTTTAAGTAAATTGGCCAAGAACTTCTGGAGATTTTTCGTAACAACGCTTCCCATTTATATATTGCATATATATTTATATATTATATATATTAAGAAAAAGGCCTATGTCCGTCCTAATGCTCATTACGTGATTGTGCAAAAATTTGAGGTAAATCGGTCAAGAGCTTTTCGAGATTTTTGGGAACAACCATTCTCGTTTATATATTAAATTTTCATTTATATGTTATATGTATTAAAATATACACTGAAGAGCCAAAGAAATTGGTACATCTGCCTAATATCGTGTACGCCCCCCATCCCCCCTCCCCCCCACCCCCCCACACCCACCCCCGCCGAGCACACAGAAGTGCCGTAAACGACGTGGTATGGACTCGACTAATGTCTGAAGTAGTGCTGGACGGAATTGACACCATGAATCTTACAGGGCTGTCCGTAAACCCGTAAGAGTATGAAGGGGTGGAAATCTCTTCTGAACAGTACGTTGCAAGCCATTCCAGATATGCTCAAAAAATGGTTCAAATGGCTCTGAGCACTATGGGACTTAACTTCTGAGGCCATCAGTCCCCTAGAACTTAGAACTACTTTAACCTAAGGACATCACACACATCCATGCCCGAGGCAGGATTCGAACCTGCGACCGTAGCGGTCGCGCGGTTCCAGGCAGTAGCGCCTAGAACCGCTCGGTCACTCCGGCCGGCCCCAGATATGCTCAATGATGTTCATGTCTAGGGAGTTTGGTGGACAGCGGAAGGGTTTTAACTCAGAAGAGCGTCCCTGGAGCCACTCTGTAGCCATTCTGGACGTGTGGGGCGTCGCATTGTCCTGCTGGAATTGCCCAAGTCCGTCGGATTTCACAATGGACATGAATGGATGCACGTGATCAGACAGGATGCTTATGTACGTGTCACCTATCAGAGTCTTATCTAGACGTATCAGGGGTCCCATATCACTCCAACTGAATACGCCCCATACCACTACAGATCCTCCACCAGCTTGAACAGTCCCCTGCTGACACACAGGGTCCATGGATTCATGAGGTTGTCTCCATACTCGTATAAGTTCCATCCGCTCAATACGATTCGAAACGGAACTCGTCCGATCAGGCAACATGTTTCCAGTCATCAACAGTCCAATGTCGGTGTTGACAGGCCCAGGTGAGGCGTAAAGCTTTGTGTCGTGCAACCGTCAAGGATGAAATCTGCAGCAATTTGCGGAAGGGCTGCACTTCTGTCACGTTGAACAATTCTCTTCAGTCGTCGTTGGTCCCGCTCTTGCTGGATGTTTTCCCTGTCGCAGCGATGTCGAAGATTAGATGTTTCACCGGATTCGTGATATTCACGGTACACTCGTGAAATGCCCGTACAGGAAAATCCCCACTTCATCGCTACCTCAGAAATGCTGTGTCCCATCGCAGACTATAACACCACGTTGAAACCCACTTAAATCTTGATAAGCTGCCATTGTAGCAGCAGTAATCGATCTAACAACTGCGTCGCACGTGTTGTCTTACATGGGCGTTGCCGACCGCAGCGCCGTATTGTGGCTGTTTACACACCTCTGTATTTGAATACGCTTGCCTATACCACTTCTTTCCCGCTTCAGTGTGTCGGAACTTTCATTACAGTATCGTACGAAAATTTGAGGTAAATCGGTCAAATAGTTTTCCACCTTTGTGGTAACAACGTTATACAACAACTTTTCTGTATACAGTACTATAGAATCGTAGATAAGGCACATAAAATAATTGCTGATGAACTTAGTGTTCCAAAACAAATCTGAAATCTAAAAATAAGACTGACGATAAAGCTTTGAACTCGTTTGGCCCCTTTGTGAAGGCCTTGGGATTCTGTTATAAAGGTGACCAAGCTCATAAGGCAAGTCATCGGCAATTATTTATTTATTTATTTGTCTGTAGACATAATACGACCTTTCCGAGCATCTGTCCAGATTTGAGGCTACAGTCAGCGCTTCGTAAGAGATAGAACTCAAGACGTTATCCTTAATGGGACGAAAACGACAGGTTATTTCTGGAGTACGCCAAGGGTGTGTTATGGGGTCATTATTCTATACAGTACATTTAAATGATCTAGATAATGTCGGAAGCTCTTTGAGGTTTTTCTAATAGATTATGTAGTTTATAGGAAGGTTGCAACTCCAGAAGACTGTGTAGAAATACAGGAAGACCTCCGTTGGCTCGATGGTTGATGCGGGGACTGGCAGTTGATCCGGAACCAAAATAAATCGAACACATCGGTTATAAATAGGTGAAGATATCCATTACAGTTCGATAACGCTATTGGTGAAAGCTCACTGGAAACCGTAAAATACCCGTCTGGATCGACCTGACGTAGAATGACCACGTAAACCAAAGTGAAGGAAAAGCTGATGCCAGGGTGAGATACATGAGAAGCAGTGTAAGGAAACATAATTCTTCCACGAAAGAAGTGGTTTAGAAAAACACTTCTTCTTTTTCTTGTGTCTTTGTCCTACAAGGGAACAGGATCGGCACTGTTCGCGCGTCCTTTCGCCACCCTGTTACCACTTGGGACGAAATATGTGTACCCCAACTGTTTGTGTGTAGGGTTATTCATATGAAAGTGAGCGAAAGATTTCTGTATGTCTGATAATCGTAGAACTAAGGTGGGACTTGGGTACCAGGCTAGTATTCGCCCAGTGGGATGTGGCAAGCCGCCTAAGAACCACATCTAGGCTGGCCAGCTCACCGACCCCCCTCGTTAATCAGGCGAGCGGATATGATCCGGGGCCAGCGCACCACACTGTCACGGAACCGGCGCTTTAACACGCACTTCTACCCAGGCCAGTAAAACACCACGTTTCCCATTTACATTCTGGGTGGTGCACGAGAAACTGGCCCCGAGTACAGACTACTCGCCGGTTACGCTCGGATTGTTATCCGCCACGACTCACGAGCAGGCGCAATAGAAAGTAGATAAACATGTAATAATTAGATAATAAAGAAATAACAAAGAAGGTAATGCAAATGTCTATATTTGCGTAGTCGCAACAGCTTCGAAACAATAGATGACAATTGACGGGTGACAATGAGCAGTCTAGTACTCGAGGCCTGTTTTTTAATGCACCAACCTGTATTATGTACATATTTGTGTATTATAAGATGGCGCTCCATTAGGCGTATGAAATCATTCGCGTATTCGAGTACAACGTTGTGTCACAATTTCAAAGCAGTCGATGAAGAACCGTTGGAGATTTAACATTTTGAACAAGCGAACATTTACAATCTTATTTATGCAGATTTTGTTTTTGTTACTGGCCTTGGTTTACTCATCAGCTGAGTACTTTTCTTCCGTAAGGCTCAACTGTTTCCACACCAAACCAATGGAAGTTCAGCGTCGAGAAGCCATGCACCCGCTTTCTAATACGCTTCTGCTTTGCTCAGTGGCTCCCGGTGGTAAGCAACATCGCCCCACCTCACACAAGAGAACAAGCAGTCTCTCTGTCGGGCGATTATGGACGAGAATGCAGAAGAAACAATATCTCTCCAAACACGATACAAATCTCGTCAGCCAGTTTGCAGATCCGTCATAGCCAGCCAGCCCTTTCAGTCCTGCGACTGCCTGGAAATGGAAGTGGTCGTCTTCACCCCAGCAAGGTTTCTTGTAAGTGGACATCTAACATCCAAACCCTCCGAGCTTGCAAGTAGGCGCAATTCTAGTCTTATGAGATACGTTACAGTTAGACATGTCGCTACTCTGAACACTCCATACTTCGCGATGGCAAGACTCTCCAAGCTCCTGATTGCAGCGACAGGTGCAGACATCGCCACATTGAGTGTTGGGCTGCCCATTACGTGCTTTCGCCAGATGTCTGGAAGAATTGCATCAGGCTTGTCGTAATGCAAACGAGTCGATGGGCAACAAGGATATTAATCTTTAATTTTACTTTTTCTTTATTTTATTGCGTGTCCATATTTATTATCTGTAATTGTTAGTCTGTAATTGTTAGTGAACCAGAATTATATGCAGATGAATAGGAAAAAGAATCCTGTAATGTCTGAATACTCCATTAGTAGTGTAGCGCTTGACACAGTCACGTCGTTAAATATTTGGGCGTAACGTTGCAGAGCGATATGAAGTGGGACAAGCATGTAATGGCAGCTGTGGGGAAGGCGGATAGTCGTCTTCGGTCCATTGGTAGAATTTTGGGAAGATGTGGTTCATCTGTAAAGGAGACCGCTTATAAAACACTAATACGACCTATTCTTGAGTATTGCTCGAGCGTTTGGGATCCCTATCAGGTCGGATTGAGAGAAGACAAAGAAGCAATTCAGAGCAGGCTGCTAGATTTGTTACTGGTAGGTTTGATCATCACACGAGTGTTACGGAAATGCTTCAGGAACTCGAGTGGGAGTCTCTAGAGGAAAGGTGTTCCTTTCGTGAATCGCTACTGAAAATTTAGAGAACCAACATTTGAGGCTGACTGCAGTGCAATTTTACTGCCGCCAACTTACATTTCGCGGAAAGACCACAAAGATAAGATGAAAGAGATTAGGACACGTACAGAGGCATATAGGCAGTCATTTTTCCCTCGTTCTGTTTCGGAGTGGAACAGGGAGAGAAGATGCTAGTTGTGGTACGAGGTACCCTCCGCCACGCACCGTATGGTGGATTGTGGAGTATGTATGTAGATGTAGATGTAGATATATTTATTCGTAATTGTCGAGAGAAACCAAAAGCAAAATGATACCGTAATTTGTTCGACATTCAGTTAATTGAAGGTTTTGTCTTACCGAACCACCTTATAGAAAATATTGCATAATCAGTTTCGCCAATAATTAGTGAAAATTACTACATTGCTCTTCTCCTTTCAGCCCCTGCATATTCTAACACAGAAGCGATAAGTGAATGTAGTATAACGCAGAGGCCACAGCCATCGAAGGTGATGGTCATCGAGGTTTCGAGGTTTAGGTTATATTCTTAGACGTTGGGATGTGTTGTATCTTCATCTAAACTCAGCGAGCCACATCACGGTGTGTACCGAGCAGAGGGTACTTCTGGTGCCCCTATCATTTTTCCCTTTCTCTGTTTCATTCGTGAATGGTGCATGGAAATGAGCTTTAATTTTTTCGTCTTGGTCATTTCCCGAGACGTATGTGGGAGAATGTAGAACTATTAAATGTAATCGCAACTGCGAAGAAGGACAACCATCAGCCGTAGAATGGAATGACGACAATGAAAATTCATACCGGACGGGGAGTCGAACCCGGATATCCCGCCTTTCGCGAGTGGTCACCTTACCATTTGGCTATCCGTCACGGCCAGGCCTAAACTCCCATGTGTCGTCAACGATGCGGGTCTGGCCGTGTCTAGTACACGGATAGCTAAATGGGAAGGTGACCGTTCGCAATAAACGGGTTCCACTCCCGGTCCGGCACAATTTTTCATTGTCGTCAATCCATTCTACGGCTGATGGTTGTCATTCGCAACTGCGAATACATTTAATGTATAACGGCTGTAGTCGTCACAGTGCCTGTTCCTTTGGCAATGCACGCATGTCCAAAGGAACTTTTCATCGTAGTCAGAGGAACACAGACACTGTAATATCGGGTGTAGTAATATGTTGCCCACCCCTTTTTCGAACATACGCTCTCGCAATTTCAACAACAACCTTCTCCGTAATACACGTCTCTCCTATAGCGACTGCCACTGGAGTTTGCTGACAAGGAAGACCCTCCAAAGCGCGCCCCTCACATTTAGTGGTAAGATGGCTCAGCGTGGAGGGTAAAAATCGTAGAGGGAGACCAAGAGATGAATACACTAAGCAGATTCAGAAGGATGTAGGTTGCAGTAGGTACTGGGAGATGAAAAAGCTTGCACAAGGATAGAGTAGCATGGAGAGCTGCATCAAACCAGTCTCAGGACTGAAGACCACTACAACAACAACAACAACATGGCTCAGTGGATAGCCCGTCAAAAACTGCACACAGATGAAGCATGGAAACAGGAAGAAGGTGTACCGAACTGTGAAAAAAGGAGCTAAATACAAACAGTGAACAGTACAAGTTGAAGATGCGCAACAGCGAGCGAACTGCAAGAATCGTGGGTCGTGGTTGTGTGGTTTCGCTGTTGGACTGCAAAGCGAGAGATCCGTGTTCATATCTTTCTCGTACCCCTTTCACAAAATCGTGAACTCTCCGACCGATCATTGATATGTCTGTTCTCCTGCTGTAGTCTTGGCAATTGTACTATACATTGGTCATACGTCATGTGGTAAGAATATATAACCGTCGCAAAAAATTGTGACGAACGGTGATTCCAGACAAGATGCCGCGTAAACCTCTCACAGAAACGAAAACAATAAACGGGTGTGAACTACGTTACAAGAGAGACATTCAAGAGCCAAAACTTACAAAACGGAACGCAAGAGTCATAACAGATAGGAGCTACGTATGTCTGGTGGTCCCTTCCTTGCACCTTGCAGTTGCATACGGACGTTACACAACGACACATACACGAATTTAAATACAGCGAACAGACAAAGAAACTGGTATAGGCATGCTTATTCAAATTACAGAGATATGTTAGCAGCAGAATAACGCCGCTGCAGTCGGCAACGCCTATATAAGAAAACAAGTGTCTGGCGCAGTTGTTAGATCGGTTACTGCTGCTACAATGAGGGTTATCAAGATTTAAGTGACTTTGAACGTCGTGTTACAGTTGGCGCACGAGCGATGGGACACAGCAACTCCGAGGTAACGATGAAGTGAGGATTTTCCCGTAAGGCCATTTCACGAGTGTTCCGTGAATATCACGAATCCAGTAAAATATCAAATTTCTGACATCGCTGCAGCCAGAAAAAGATCCTGCAAGAGCGGGACCAACAACGACTGAAGACAATCGTTCAACGAAGTGTAATCCTTCCGCAAATTGCTGCAGATTTCAATACTGGGCCATCAACAAGCGTCAGCGGGCAAACCATTCAACGAACACCATCGACATGACATTTCGGAACCGAAGTCCTATTCGTGTACCCTTGAAGACTGCTCGACACAAAACTTTACGTCTCGCTTTGGGGCAGTCAACACTGACGTTGGACTATAGATGACTGGAAACATGTTGCCTGGTCGGACGAGTTTCGTTTCAAATTGTATCGAGCGGATAGACGTGTGCGGGTATGAAGACAACTTCATGAATCCATGGACCCCTGCCTGTCAGCAGGGGACTGTCAAGTTGGTGGAGGCTCTGTAATAGTGTGGGGCGTGCGCAGTTGGAGTGATATGGGACCCCTGATACGTCTAGGTAATGCGTAAAATGCGTTTTAGACAGGTACGTGCCGAGTAAAACTGTGAGGGACGGGAAAAACCCACCGTGGTACAACAAGAAAGTTAGGAAACTACTGCGAAAGCAAAGAGAGCTCCACTCCAAGTTTAAACGCAGCCAAAACCTCTCAGACAAACAGAAGCTAAACGATGTCAAAGTTAGCGTAAGGAGGGCTATGCGTGAAGCGTTCATTGAATTCGAAAGTAAAATTCTATGTACCGACTTGACAGAAAATCCTAGGAAGTTCTGGTCTTACGTTAAATCAGTAAGTGGCTCGAAACAGCATATCCAGACACTACGGGATGATGATGGCATTGAAACAGAGGATGACTCGCGTAAAGCTGAAATACTAAACACCTTTTTCCAAAGCTGTTTCACAGAGGAAGACCGCACTGCAGTTCCTTCTCTAAATCCTCGCACAAACGAAAAAATGGCTGACATCGAAATAAGTGTCCAAGGAATAGAAAAGCAACTGGAATCACTCAATAGAGGAAAGTCCACTGGACCTGACGGGATACCAATTCGATTCTACACAGAGTACGCGAAAGAACTAGCCCCCCTTCTAACAGCCGTGTACCGCAAGTCTCTAGAGGAACGGAAGGTTCCAAATGATTGGAAAAGAGCACAGATAGTCCCAGTCTTCAAGAAGGGTCGTCGAGCAGATGCGCAAAACTATAGACCTATATCTCTTACGTCGATCTCTTGTAGAATTTTAGAACATGTTTTTTGCTCGCGTATCATGTCATTTCTGGAAACCCAGAATCTACTATGTAGGAATCAACATGGATTCCGGAAACAGCGATCGTGTGAGACCCAACTCGCCTTATTTGTTCATGAGACCCAGAAAATATTAGATACAGGCTCCCAGGTAGATGCTATTTTTCTTGACTTCCGGAAGGCGTTCGATACAGTTCCGCACTGTCGCCTGATAAACAAAGTAAGAGCCTACGGAATATCAGACCAGCTGTGTGGCTGGATTGAAGAGTTTTTAGCAAACAGAACACAGCATGTTGTTATCAATGGAGAGACGTCTACAGACGTTAAAGTAACCTCTGGCGTGCCACAGGGGAGTGTTATGGGACCATTGCTTTTCACAATATATATAAATGACTTAGTAGATAGTGTCGGAAGTTCCATGCGGCTTTTCGCGGATGATGCTGTAGTATACAGAGAAGTTGCTGCATTAGAAAATTGTAGCGAAATACAGGAAGATCTGCAGCGGATAGGCACTTGGTGCAGGGAGTGGCAACTGACCCTTAACATAGACAAATGTAATGTATTGCGAATACATAGAAAGAAGGATCCTTTATTGTATGATTATATGATAGCGGAACAAACACTGGTAGCAGTTACTTCTGTAAAATATCTGGGAGTATGCGTACGGAACGATTTGAAGTGGAATGATCATATAAAACTAATTGTTGGTAAGGCGGGTACCAGGTTGAGATTCATTGGGAGAGTGCTTAGAAAATGTAGTCCATCAACAAAGGAGGTGGCTTACAAAACACTCGTTCGACCTATACTTGAGTATTGCTCATCAGTGTGGGATCCGTACCAGGTCGGGTTGACGGAGGAGATAGAGAAGATCCAAAGAAGAGCGGCGCGTTTCGTCACTGGGTTATTTGGTAACCGTGATAGCGTTACGGAGATGTTTAATAAACTCAAGTGGCAGACTCTGCAAGAGAGGCGCTCTGCATCGCGGTGTAGCTTGCTCGCCAGGTTTCGAGAGGGTGCGTTTCTGGATGAGGTATCGAATATATTGCTTCCCCCTACTTATACTTCCCGAGGAGATCACGAATGTAAAATTAGAGAGATTAGAGCGCGCACGGAGGCTTTCAGACAGTCGTTCTTCCCGCGAACCATACGCGACTGGAACAGGAAAGGGAGGTAATGACAGTGGCACGTAAAGTGCCCTCCGCCACACACCGTTGGGTGGCTTGCGGAGTATCAATGTAGATGTAGATGTAGATGTAGACTCTGACAGGTGACACGTACATAAGCATCCTGTCTGATCACCTGCATCCATTCATGTCCATTGTGCATTCCGATGGACTTCGGCAATTCCAGCAGGACAATGCGAACCCCCCACGCCACTCCGTAGCTCCAGGAACACTCGTCTGAGTTTCAACACTTCCGCTGGCCACCAAACCCCCCAGACATGAACATTATTGACCATATCTAGGATGCCTTGTAACGTGCTATTCAGAAGAGATCTCTACCCCCTCGTCCTCTTGCGGATTTATGGACAGCTCTGCAGGGTTCATAGCTTCAGTTCTCTCCAACACTACTTCAGACATTAGTCGAGTTCATTCCCACGTCGTACTGCGGGACTTCGGCGTGCTCGCGGGGGTCCTACACGAGATTAGGCAGGTGTACCACTTTCTTTGGCTCTTCAGTGTGTATATATACACAAAATTAAAAACTATCCGTTCTGTCATTGGCGTGTCTGTTCGCTGTATTTATATATGGGTATGTGTCCAGGCGTCTCGGAGTGAACCAAAGCGACGTTGTTCGGACATGGAGGAGATACAGAGAGACAGGAGCTGTCGATGACATGCCTCGCTCAGGTCGCCCAAGGGCTACTACTGCAGTGGATGACCGCTACCTATGGATTATGGCTAGAAGGAACCCTGACAGCAACGCCACCATGTTGAATAATGCTTTTCGTGCAGCCACAGGATGTCGTGTTATGACTCAAACTGTGCGCAATAGGCTGCATTATGCGCAACTTCACTCTCGACACCATGTAGCGCCAACAGATGGGCCCAACAACATGTCGAATGGACCGCTCAGGAGTGGCATCACATTCTCTTCACCGATGAGTGTCGCATATGCTTTCAACCAGACAATCGTCAGAGACGTGTTTGGAGGCAACCCGGTCAGGCTGAACGCCTTAGACACACTGTCCAGCGAGTGCAGCAAGGTGGAGGTTCCCTGCTATTTTGTGGTGGCATTACGTGGGGCCGACGTACACCACTGGTGGTCATGGAGGGCGCCGTAACATCTGTACGATACGTGAATGTCATCATCTGACCGATAGTGCAACCATGTCGGCAGCATATTGGCGAGGCATTCGTCCTCATGGGCAACAATTCGCGCCGCCATTGTGCACATCTTGTGAATAACTTCCTTCAGGATAACGACATCGCTCGAATAGAGTGGGCAGCATGTTCTCCAGACATGAACCCTATCGTACATGCCTGGGATAGACTGAAAAGGGCTGTTTATGGATGACGTGACCCACCAACCACTGTGAGGGATCTACGCCGAATCGCCGTTGAGGAGTGGGACAATCTGGACCAACCGTGCCTTGATGAACTTGTGGATAGTATGCCACGACGAATACAGGCATGCATCAATGCAAGAGGACGTGCTACTGGGTATTAGAGGTACCGGTGTGTACAGCAATCTGGACCACCACCTTTGAAGGTCTCGCTGTGTGACGGTACAACTGCAATGTGTGGTTTTCATGAGCAGTAAAAAGGGCAGAAATGACTTTTATGTTGATCTCTATTCCAGTACAGGTTCCGGAACTCTCGAAACCGAGGTGCTGCAAAACTTTTTTTGATGTGTGTATGAGACGACGTGTAGGCGAGGGCTACGCAATCATTCAGGGAACTCCTCACTTACACATTGCAAACTAAATCGTTTTAAAAATATAGAAAATACTGAATTTTAACGCAAACAAGATGTTGAGTAAAGAGAGAGAGACAGAGAGATCCAGGAATCATGCACGTACTTCATGAGTAAATTACGGCCGAGTGGGCCCGCTACCTTTACACACCTGTGTAATGCATGCCACTTTTCTGTAATTCTCTCCAAAGACTGAACAATTTCATCTTCAGATAAGATTTCTTATAGAGTCTAACAGCCGAGCGCAGTTTTTTTTTATTTTTATTTTTTTTATAAAGGGCGATCGAAATGTTTCAGTTCGAAGGCCATACTAAGGCTGCCTTCACAGTGGCACCTGCGATAGTCGCCAGGTACCGTCGTCAGAGGTCGCACGATAACATCGGCCGACGGCTTGGGTATAGTTCGTCCGATCCTCTGCGTCAGCCTTGGCGGGGTCAGCGAGGTTAGGTTAGATTAGAATCTCTACTATGTCTGAAGCGCTAGATTAGATTTTAACGTCCAAGGTTGGGATACCACAACGCCTCTGTGCTTGGAGACGAGTGCTGCGATACGGCGTCTGCTATTAAAAAAATGACGAATGCATGTAAATGAGCTGTATCTGTCTCGAAGGGAGCGTAGCGACTACTCAACACTATGTCCTCAGTTATGGGAATAACGAGACAGATTTTACGAACATATGAGATGAAGGGAGAAACGCTCTGCACAACTTCAAATAAATTCAGTAAAAAAGACGTTTGTAAGTTAAACTTCAGTGACTATCATCCGGTGTACGTTTGAAAGACAAACATAAATATTACAATAAGATTCTCTGAACACACAAACCACTGAGAAAAGTGGACAAACATACGACACATTGGCAAACTACCTCATATTACAGAATCGCCACCCTACTGGCATAAAAATGTCACTAAGCAGTAATCACAATCTGTAGGCAGCTGATACCCATCTATCACAATCTAAAAAAGATTCACTACAGTAACTATAATCACAAGACACGCAACCCTTTTAAGATGAGTAAATTATACTTTGAGGTTATAATTTACAAAAAAATGGTTCAAATGGCTCTGAGCACTATGCGACTTAACTTCTGAGGTCATCAGTCGCCTAGAACTTAGAACTAATTAAACCTAACTAACCTAAGGACAGCACACACATCCATGCCCGAGGCAGGATTCGAACCTGCGACCATAGCGGGCGCTCGGCTCCGGGCTGCAGCGCCCAGAACCGCACGGCCACTCCTGCCGGCTTATAATTTACACCTAAAATTTCTGATGAAGATTTTGCCTACTTGTGGTTTCCAATAAACTTGCAATTTAAGTCCACAGATTCCGAACTATATACTAATCATGAAATTTTTCGTCTTCAGGATGCCACAAACTCACTCTTTCTTCGACTAAACTTACTAGCTTTCACAGTGCATATTTCGTGTGCGAGAACGTCAGCCGATTAGACCGAAGAAAACAAATTAATTCAAATTACATCGATCGTCGTCCGAAGTCTGTAGTTCGGACGATGACATCGGCAACAGTGTGATCTTGCGCATGGGGGAGTACAGAGTTGAAAAGATCGGCCGTCTTCGGCCGATGTCGGTCGTCGGCGGAATCCACTGATATCGATGCCACTGTGACCGTATCCTAACCCCTTACCTACATACACCGGAGTTGCGCTGGGTTGCATATAAGCTGCAGCAACGCCATAAAACGGAAAGTTTTTGGTTGGCCCTTATATTTTTATTTATTGACCAGATTCGTTGGAAGATGCTAATCAACGCTACTTCATCGTGGGACATGTCAATACACGAACGAAACTGCGAGATAGAATAACAAATAAATAACACATTACATAGAAAAGTTCTCAGCTACTACTAATAACTCCTCTACAGGATCATAAAAGAAGGTTGTATACATGGAAGAATCCTGGAAATACTAGAAGGTATCAGAAAGATTATATAATGGTAAGACAGTGGTTTAGGAACCAGTTATTAAATTGTAAGACATTTCCAGGGGCAGATGTGGACTCTGACCACAATCTATTGGTTATGAGCTGTAGATTAAAACTGAAGAAACTGCAAAAAGGTGGGAATTGAAGGAGATGGGATCTGGACAAGCTGATTAAACCAGAGGTTGTACAGAGTTTCAGGGAGAGCATAAGGGAACAATTGTCACAAATGGGGGAAAGAAATACAGTAGAAGAAGAATGGGAAGCTCTGAGAGATGAAGTAGTGAAGGCAGCAGAGGAAGTAGGTAAAAAGACGAGGGCTAGTAGAAATCCTTGGGTAACAGAAGAAATATTGAATTTAATTGATGAAAGGAGAAAATATAAAAATGCAGTAAATGAAGCAGGCAAAAAGGAGTACAAACGTCTCAAAAATGACATCGACAGGAAGTGCAAAATGGCTAAGCAGGGATGGCTAGAGGACAAATGTAAGGATGCAGAGGCTTATCTCACTAGGGGTAAGATAGATACTGCCTACAGAAAAATTAAAGAGACCTTTGGAGAAAAGAGAACCACTTGTATGAATATCAAGAGCTCAGATGGAAACCCAGTACTAAGCAAAGAAGGGAAAGCAGAAAGGTGGAAGGAGTATATAGAGGGTTTATACAAGGTTGAAGTACTTGAGGGCAATATTCTGGAAATGGAAGAGAATGTGGATGAAGACGAAATGGGAGATACAATACTGCGTGAAGAGTTTGACAGAACACTGAAAGACCTGAGTCTAAACAAGGCCCCGGGAGTAGACAACATTCCATTAGAGCTACTGACAGCCTTGGGAGAGCCAGTCCTGACAAAACTCTACCATCTGGTGAGCAAGATATATGACACAGGCGAAATAGCCTCAGACTTCAAGAAGAATATAATAATTCCAATCCCAAAGAAAGCAGGTGTTGACATGTGTGAAAATTACCGAACAATCAGTTTAATAAGCCACAGCTGCAAAATACTAACGCGAATTCTTTACAGACGAATGGAAAAACTAGTAGAAGCCAACCTTGGGGAAGATCAGTTTGGATTCCGTAGAAATATTGGAACACGTGAGGCAATACTGACCTTACGATTTATCTTAGAAGCTAGATTAAGGAAAGGCAAACCTACGTTTCTAGCATTTGTAGACTTAGAGAAAGCTTTTGACAATGTTGACTGGAATAATCTCTTTCAAATTCTAAAGGTGGCAGGGGTAAAATACCGGGAGCGAAAGGCTATTTACAATTTGTACAGAAACCAGATGGCAGTTATAAGAATCGAGGGACATGAAGGGGAAGCAGCGATTGGGAAGGGAGTGAGACAGGGTTGTAGCCTCTCCCCGATGTTATTCAATCTGTATATTGAGCAAGCAGTAAAGGAAACAAAAGAAAAATTCGGAGTAGGTATTAAAATCGCTGGAGAAGAAATAAAAACTTTGAGGTTCGCCGATGACATTGTAATTCTGCCAGAGACAGCAAAGGACTTGGAAGAGCAGTTGAACGGAATGGACAGTGTCTTGAAAGGAGGATATAAGATGAACATCAATAAAAGCAAAACGAGGATAATGAAATGTAGTCCAATTAAGTCTGGTGATGCTGAGGGAATCAGATTAGGAAATGAGACACTTAAACTAGTAAAGGAGTTTTGCTATTTGGGGAGCAAAATAACTGATGATGGTCGAAGTAGAGAGGATAAAAAATGTAGACTGGCAATGGCAAGAAAAGCTTTTCTGAAGAAGAGAAATTTGTTAACATCGCGTATAGATTTAAGTGTCAGGAAGTCGTTTCTGAAAGTATTTGTATGGAGTGTGGCCATGTATGGAAGTGAAACATGGACGATAACTAGTTTGGACAAGAAGAGAATAGAAGCTTTCGAAATGTGGTGCTACAGAAGAATGCTGAAGATTAGATGGGTAGATCACATAACTAATGAGGAGGTATTGAATAGAATTGAGGAGAAGAGGAGTTTGTGGCACAACTTGACAAGAAGAAGGGACCGGTTGGTAGGACATGTTCTGAGGCATCAAGGGATCACAAATTTAGCATTGGAGGGCAGTGTGGAGGGTAAAAATCATAGAGGGAGACCAAGAGATGAATACACTAAGCAGATTCAGAAGGACGTAGGTCGCAGTAAGTACTGGGAGATGAAGAAGCTTGCACAGGATAGAGTAGCATGGAGATCTGCATCAAACCAGTCTCAGGACTGAAGACCACAACAACAACAACAGGATAAGTGTGCCAGAAGGAAAATGTAGCTATAAGTGACATTGTCACACGGATTAAAATCATGATAAAATATCACAGAAACGCCGTTATGTTGGGGTCGTCGCCTGCCTACAGTGCTTGCAATGCCAGTGGAAACAACTCACTGGGCATGGCCGCTTGAAGTAGTTGGGCGAATACAGTTTGCAATGGCGTAATACAAAATTAGAAATGTAATCTTAGGTCACGTCTGCAGACAACTAAATTGAATGCATAAAATGCGATTAAAAGGGGACAGACAGAGTTTCAACATGAGTCGGAGGGAAATATTAGCTTAATTTCTGAAGGGTAGCTGCAAATAAATGTATGTGCCATACGCAATACTTGAAGGTAATTGGCACCAGCTTGAGAAACGATTAAAAAAAGTTGACAAGGGGCAAAGAGGTGATGAAAATTGACGAACTGAGGAATAAAATTAATGAATGCTCCAAGCCTAAATGAGAGTATGATGAGTGTTCTTTCACTAATGGCATTTAACGTCTACACCAATGATCAATCACTTCCGAAGAGCACAAGGATCTTGCCTCGTGCCGATGGTGTGGCAGCAGAGAATCAAGCGAAATCTTTTCAAGATGTTGAAGCACACCCGACAGATGCATTGAGGGAGCTGACTGCCTGTTACTCTAACAACTCACTTCGTCCAAACCCAGCTAAAACACAACTGTGTGCGTTTCATCTGAAGCATAATCAGGCACGTCGCAAACTTGACAACACATGGCAAGAGACGCTGTTAGTAAATATGACCCATCCGAAATTCTGGGAGTCACTCTGGATTGTGGTCCGATTTACAGGCAGCATTGCAAGAGTACGAGAATAAAGATGGAAGCCAGAAATAATATCCTTCGCTAGATCACTGGTAACACATGGGATTCTAGATCACAAACCCTGAGAAAGATAGCACTTTCCAGTAACATGTTAAATCCTGAAGCGTACGTGTGCTCAGTTTGGTACAATTCTACCCTTCCAAACGTAGTAGATAAGGTGCTAAACGAAACGTATAGGCTTGTTACAGGCTGTCTTAACCTACGCTACTTGTAAAATTCTACAAACTCACTGGCATAGCGCCACCGGATATTCGTCGTCGTGAAGTAGCTCCAACGAAGAGAGAATAAATCAGGCTCATCAGAAAAACCATCCTCTGAGTGGGCACATTCCATCAGCCCCGAAGTTGAGAGCCAGAAGTTTCCTCAAGATCGCTTCAGTCTTGCAATCAACAGCAGCTATAGCAAGGAAACAGTTGTGGATCTGTCGACTTGAGAATAACTGTTCCTGGCCTCTCTCTCCGGAAACCCTCCCACTTGGGCACGAACTGAACCGGAATGTGTGAAGTTCATCCAAGCGTCTTCGTTCTAGATTTGGAAGATCCAGGAGTAGTCTCCAGAAATGAAACTTCTCTGTGGATATCACCAATCACCAACTGCGAGTGCAGAGAAACACAGACCACGGAGCACACATTGTCAACTGCACCCTGGATCTTGCACAAAAGAAAATCTGCTTGCGGCACTGCTTGCAATTGAAGTTACAAGATTTTGGTCAAGGGTATTGTAGCTTAGTAATTCTTTCTTTAATTTGTCTGTAATGGTAATTACCGCGTATTGTATTTGATTCCCAACTCGAATACATAATAATCTTTTATACATGTCAAGAAAAGCAATACATCCAGGAAAGAGCCCTGTGAACCAACCTGCTCCCCTTCCCCCATCTTACAGGACTCCAGTCAGATCAAATCTGTTTCCTGTTTGTTGACACTGGACGACAGCCTCCCGCTTCCTACTTTTGAACTGGGAAGTGAAATACTGTTGAGCTTTTTTCCTAATCCCATATTGTACCAACTTACGAAAGAGTATTGTAATGGTTAAGGTACTGTACATACATTCGGGATGAGCGGGGTCCAAAATCCCCATTCCGCCATCCTGGCGTAAATTTTCTGTTTTTGCCAAAGCGATAAAAGCGAATGCCGAGCTGGTCCATTTGAAAAGGACACAGATCACTTCCTTCCCTATCCTTGTTCTCTTCTAGTTTGTGCTCCGTTTCTATCAATAGCTTCGTCGAGTGAACATTGGGTCTAACCTCATGTCTGGCGTGCCTAGTACTTAATCGCCAGCCACTAAACAGGGAATTGCAAAATTGATGATACCGCGGACAGCAGGCCCCTTGATGTGACTGAGTAAGGGCCGAAAAAAAAATGTTCACGTAACTTGTTTCACATATGTTTATTTTCTTTAACTTTTAACTAACATAATTACGACACGGTATTTTAACATAAACATTATTTACCCAATTTAATTTGAGACATGATAATCCACTAAGTGCAAAATTGTTTTCATGTTTTCGTCACTGACAAGAGCAAAACTGACTCTTAAATTTTCATTCGTGTTGCGGATGCTATTTTTTGATTTGTTACTATTTATTATGGAAAAAGTTTGCTTGCATATATATGTTGATAGAAAGAGGCTAGTGCATTTTAATACATTGTATGCCAGTAACTTGTAATTGTTTCTTATCTAAGAAGTGCGTTTACACAGGCTTTGTGACCCCCTTTCAGCTATCGTTTTAATCTCTTAGAGAAGCTTAACGTGAAGTTTTGTTCCGTGATAGATCATGCCGTAAATGTTTTCACTTCCAAAAAAGACCGGTACCAACCCGAGAGAATATTACCGAAATATCAGTTTAATAAGTCTTGCCAGCAAAATACTGACATGAGTTGTTTACAGAAGAATGGAAAAACTTAGAGATGCGGATCACGGGGAAGATTAGATTAGGTTCCGGAAGAATTGAGAATACGCGAGGTAATAAGATAAGCTGAAGAAGGACAAACCAATGTGTCTAGCTTTTACGGGTTTAAGAGACAATGGTTTGCGGTACTGCTATCTTGTTACCCTCGGGTCAAATTCCACGCATTCCTTGGTGTAATCTTTTAAGACTCTTTCGGAAGCCGAAGAAAAAGTATAAAGTTTCATTAAAAAAATTCGGAGTCATAGTTACGTAGCTGTTAACGTTAAAACTTACTGGCGACCTCCAAAATTTCGCCACATTGTGCTTTATAGCTTGGCAATAACGGCAGCTCGTAATATCTTCTAGCTCCAGATGCATGCGGACGGAAAAAAAAACGCAACATCATGAAAGAGCCAGTCACATATGAGTGGCGCTAGTACCGCCACTTTGAGGATGCAAATCAGATTTGCTTTAAATACTTTCTGTGAAGGTTGTTTGGTTTTAGGTAGCTCTGAGATTGGATGTTGTGAGCTGTGTTTGTCAAGAACGCCTTTAAGACGACAAAAACGTCATTATTAACACTCTACTGAGTTTGAACGCGGTCGTGTAATAGGGCTACGACAAGCTGGATGTTCCTTCTGCGGTACTGCAGGAAGACTTGTCAGGAATGTAGCCACTGTACATGACTGCTGGCAGCGGTGGTCACAAGAATATGTGGTCGCAAGGAGACAGGACTCAGGACGGCCACGCGGTGCTACCGAGAGTTGACCTGCGTGTTGGTGTAAGGTTCTGACGCATCTTAATGCATCTGCAGTAGAAATTTGAGCAGAAGTTGGCAGCAGAGGGACACAATGAGCTATTACAAATCGGTTACTTCAAGGACAGCTCCGAGCCAGATGCCGTGTAGCGTGCATTCCACTGATCCCAAACGACCACCATTTGTGACTTCAGTGGTGCGACGCGAGAGGTTATTGGAGGGTAGGGTGGAGATCTGTTGTGTTTTCTGATGAAAACTGGTTCTGCCTCAATGGCAGTGATGGCAGTTTATTGGTTAGATGGAAACTGGCTGAGGCCCTACAACCAACCGGTCTGCATGCTAGACACTCTGGACCTATACCTGGAATTATGGTCTGGTGTGCAATTTCGTATCTACATCTACATTTATACTCAGCAAGCCACTCAACGGTGTGTGGCGGAGGGCACTTTACGTGCCACTGTCATTACCTCCCTTTCCTGTTCCAGTCGCGCATGGTTCGCGGGAAGAACGACTGCCGGAAAGCCTCCGTGCGCGCTCGAATCTCTCTAATTTTACATTCGTGATCTCCTCTGGAGGTATAAGTACGGGGAAGCAATACATTCGATACCTCATCCAGAAACGCACCCTCTCGAAACCTGGCGAGCAAGCTACACCGCGATGCAGAGCGCCTCTCTGGCAGAGTCTGCCACTTGAGTCTGCTAAACATCTCCGCAACGCTATCACGGTTACCGAATAACCCTGTGATGATACGCGCCGCCCTTCTTTGGATCTTCTCTATCTCCTCTGTCAACCCGACCTGGTACGGATCCCACACTGATGACCAATACTCAAGTATAGGTCAAACGAGTGTATGACGGCAGGAGCACTCTTGTGGTTACCCCGCAAACCCTGCCGCCAGATCTGTTCGTCAATCTGGCGATTCGACCTACTGTGCTGCCATTCATGAACAGCATTCCAGGGGGTGTTTTCCAACAGGGTAACGCTCGTCTACATACCGCTGTTGTAACCCATCATTCCCTACAGAGTGTCGACATATTCCCTTGACCTACTCGATCACCACATCTGTCTCCAATCGAGCACGTATGGGACATCCTCGGGCCATAGCTCCAGCGTCATCCACAAACAGCGTTAACCGTCCCTGTATTGACCGACCAAATCCAACAGGCATGGAACTCCATCCCACAAACTGACATCCGGCACGTGTACGACACATTGCATGTACGTTTACATGCTTGCATGCAACATTCTGGCGGTTATTCTGGTTATTAATGAACCAGCATTTCACATTTACAATGGCTTACCTCGCGCTTGCGTTAACCTTTGAACTCGCAGTGTCAGTCACTTACATCTACATCTATACTCCGCGAGCCACCTTACGGTGTGTGGCGGAGGGTACTTATTGTACCACTATCTGATCCCCCCTTCCCTGTTCCATTCACGAATTGTGCGTGGGAAGAACGACTGCTTGTAAGTCTCCGTATTTGCTCTAATTTCTCGGATCTTTTCGTTGTGATCATTACGCGAGATATATGTGGGCGGTAGTAATATGTTGCCCATCTCTTCCCGGAATGTGCTCTCTCGTAATTTCGATAATAAACCTCTCCGTATTGCGTAACGCCTTTCTTGAAGTGTCCGCCACTGGAGCTTGTTCAGCATCTCCGTAACGCTCTCGCGCTGACTAAATGTCCCCATGACGAATCGCGCTGCTTTTCGCTGGATCATGTCTATCTCTTCTACTAATCCAACCTGGTAAGGGTCCCATACTGATGAGCAATACTCAAGAATCGGACGAACAAGCGTTTTGTAAGCTACTTCTTTCGTCGATGAGTCACATTTTCTTAGAATTCTTCCTATGAATCTCAACCTGGCGCCTGCTTTTCCCACTATTTGTTTTATGTGATCATTCCACTTCAGATCGCTCCGGATAGTAACTCCTAAGTATTTTACGGTCGTTACCGCTTCCAATGATTTACCACCTATGGCATAATCGTACTGGAATGGATTTCTGCCCCTATGTATGCGCATTATATTACATTTATCTACGTTTAGGGAAAGCTGCCAGCTGTCGCACCATGCATTAATCCTCTGCAGGTCCTCCTGGAGTACGTACGAGTCTTCTGATGTTGCTACTTTCTTGTAGACAACCGTGTCATCTGCAAATAGCCTCACGGAGCTACCGATGTTGTCAACTAAGTCATTTATGTATATTGTAAACAATAAAGGTCCTATCACGCTTCCCTGCGGTACTCCCGAAATTACCTCTACATCTGCAGATTTTGAACCGTTAAGAATGACATGTTGTGTTCTTTCTTCTAGGAAATCCTGAATCCAATCACAAACCTGGTCCGATATTCCGTAAGCTCGTATTTTTTTCACTAAACGTAAGTGCGGAACCGTATCAAATGCCTTCCTGAAGTCCAGGAATACGGCATCAATCTGCTCGCCAGTGTCTACGGCACTGTGAATTTCTTGGGCAAATAGGGCGAGCTGAGTTTCACATGATCTCTGTTTGCAGAATCCATGTTGGTTATGATGAAGGAGATTTGTATTATCTAAGAACGTCATAATACGAGAACACAAAACATGTTCCATTATTCTACAACAGATTGACGTAAGCGAAATAGGCCTATAATTATTCGCATCTGATTTATGACCCTTCTTGAAAATGGGAACGACCTGCGCTTTCTTCCAGTCGCTAGGTACTTTACGTTCTTCCAGCGATCTACGATAAATTGCTGATAGAAAGGGGGCAAGTTCTTTAGCATAATCACTGTAGAATCTTAAGGGTATCTCGTCTGGTCCGGATGCTTTTCCGCTACTAAGTGATAGCAGTTGTTTTTCAATTCCGATATCGTTTATTTCAATATTTTCCATTTTGGCGTCCGTGCGACGGCTGAAGTCAGGGACCGTGTTAAGATTTTCCGCAGTGAAACAGTTTCGGAACACTGAATTCAGTATTTCTGCCTTTCTTCGGTCGTCCTCTGTTTCGGTGCCATCGTTGTCAACGAGTGACTGAATAGGGGATTTAGATCCGCTTACCGATTTTACATATGACCAAAACTTTTTAGGGTTCTTGTTTAGATTGTTTGCCAATGTTTTATGTTCGAATTCGTTGAATGCTTCTCTCATTGCTCTCTTTACGCTCTTTTTCGCTTCGTTCAGCTTTTCCTTATCAGCTATGATTCGACTACTCTTAAACCTATGACGAAGCTTTCTTTGTTTCCGTAGTACCTTTCGTACATGATTGTTATACCACGGTGGATCTTTCCCCTCGCTTTGGACCTTGGTCAGTACGAACTTATCTAAGGCGTACTGGACGATGTTTCTGAATTTTTTCCATTTTTGTTCCACATCCTCTTCCTCAGAAATGAACGTTTGATGGTGGTCACTCAGATATTCTGCGATTTGTGCCCTATCACTCTTGTTAAGCAAATATATTTTCCTTCCTTTCTTGGCATTTCTTATTACACTTGTAGTCATTGATGCAACCACTGACTTATGATCACTGATACCCTCTTCTACATTCACGGAGTCGAAAAGTTCCGGTCTATTTGTTGCTATGAGGTCTAAAACGTTAGCTTCACGAGTTGGTTCTCTAACTATCTGCTCGAAGTAATTCTCGGACAAGGCAGTCAGGATAATGTCACAGGAGTCTCTGTCCCTGGCTCCAGTTCTGATTGTGTGACTATCCCATTCTATACCTGGTAGATTGAAGTCTCCCCCTATTACAATAGTATGATCACGAAACTTCTTCACGACGTTCTGCAGGTTCTCTCTGAGGCGCTCAACTACTACGGTTGCTGATGCAGGTGGTCTATAGAAGCATCCGACTATCATATCTGACCCACCTTTGATACTTAACCCAGATTATTTCACATTCGCATTCGCTAATAACTTCACTGGATATTATTGAATTCTTTACTGCTATAAATACTCCTCCACCATTGGCGTTTATCCTATCCTTGCGGTATATATTCCATTCTGTGTCTAGGATTTCGTTACTGTTCACTTCCGGTTTTAACCAACTTTCCGTTCCTAATACTATATGCGCACTATTTCCTTCAATAAGAGATACTAATTCAGGAACCTTGCCCTGGATATTCCTGCAGTTTACCAATATTACGTTAACTTTTCCTGTTTTTGGTCTCTGAGGACGGACGTTCTTTATCAACGATGATAATGTCCTCTCTGGTAAGCCGTCAGGTATTTTATCGTTTCGCCCAAGGGGGGGTCCCTCTAACCTAAAAAACCCCCGTGTGCACGCCACACGTACTCTGCTACCCTAGTAGCTGCTTCCGGTGTGTAGTGCACGCCTGACCTGTCTAGGGGGGCCCTACAGTTCTCCACCCAATAACGGAGGTCGATGAATTTGCAACCATTATAGTCGCAGAGCCGTCTGAGCCTCTGGTTTAGACCCTCCACACGGCTCCAAACCAGAGGACCGCGATCGACTCTGGGCACTATGCTGCAGATATTAAGCTCAGCTTGCACTCCGCGTGCGATGCTGGTTGTCTTCACCAAATCAGCCAGCCGCCGGAAGGAACCAAGGATGGCCTCAGAACCCAAGCGGCAGGCGTCATTCGTTCCGACATGTGCTACTATCTGCAGCCGGTCACACCCAGTGCGTTCAATAGCTGCCGGAAGGGCCTCCTCCACATTACGGACGAGACCCCTCGGCAAGCACACCGAGTGCACACTGGCATTCTTCCCCGACCTACCCGCTATTTTCCTAAGGGGCTCCATAACCCGCGTAACGTTGGAGCTCCCTATAACTAATAGGCCCGCCCTCTGTGACTGTCGGGACCTTGCCGGAGAATCGGCCACTGGCCCAACAGGCGAGGCATCCTGTGGTGGCTCGGAAACGATGTCATCACCACTAGGAAGCACCCCGTACCTGTTGGAAAGGGGTAAGGCAGCTGCCACGCGGCCAGATCCCACCTTCGCCTTTCGGCCAGGCACGCGCGAGCCCACCACTGTCCGCCATTCACCCTGGAGTGATGGCTGACCGGTAAGATGCTCACTGCCGGAAGACGCAGCGACATCAGGGGTTCCATGTGATTCCAAGGCCACCGAAGTAGGCATAGGTCTCACCACAGTTGCCCCAACGCCACTACGAGCCGACGCCTGCGCCTCGAGCTCGATGAGCCTAACAGACAAAGCCTCCACCTGCCCCCGAAGAGTGGCCAATTCTCCTTGCGTCCGCTCACAACAACCACAGTCCCTACACATGACTATGTTTACCCTACTCTATACGGTGACAAATTCCCAAGATAATCTTCTGATGAGCTACTCTGATAATCAAGAAACACTCACTGAAATACGAGACGCGAAAACTACGATAGGTTTTCCCAGAAAAACTATTTAAAAGCTAAGCGCAGCAAATAAGTACTTAAATATGTTATCCAAACAAATTCCATTATTCTGCAGTCTACATTAATTATTTTTTGGTGTTGCCATTTTTTTCAGTCGATATACGGGGTGGTCCATTGATAGTGAACGGGACAAATATCTCACGAAGTAAGCATCAAACGAAAAAACTACAAAGAACGAAACTCGTCTAGCTTCAAGGGGGAAACCAGATGGCGCTTTAGTTGGCCCGCTAGATGGCGCTGCCATAGGTCAAATGGATATCAACTGCTTTTTTTAAAAATAAGAACCCCCATTTTTTATTAAATATTCGTGTAATATGTAAAGAAATATGAATGTTTTAGTTGGACCACTTTTTTCGCTTTGTGATAGATGGCGCTGCAGTAGTCACAAACGTATAAGTACGTGGTATCACGTAACATTCCGCCAGGGCGGACGGTATTTGCTTCGTGATACATTACACGTGTTAAGATGGACCGTTTACCAATTGTGGAAAAGGTCGATATCGTGTTGATGTATGGCTATTGTGACCAAAATGCCCAACGGGCGTGTGCTATGTATGCTGCTCGGTATCCTGGACGACATCATCCAAGTGTCCGGACCGTTCGCCGGATAGTTACGTTATTTAAGGAAACAGGAAGTGTTCAGCCACATGCGAAACGTCAACCACGACCTGCAACAAATTATGATTCCCAAGTAGGTGTTTTAGTTGCTTTCGCGCCTAATCCGCACATCAGCAGCAGATAAATTGCGCGAGAATCTGGAATCTCAAAAACCTCGGTGTTGAGAATCCTACATCAACATCGAATGCATCCGTACCATATTTCTATGCACCAGGAATTGCATGGCGACGACTTTCAATGTCGTGTACAGTTCTGCCACTGGGCACAAGAGAAATTACGGGATGATGACAGATTTTTTGCACGCTTTCTGATTAGCGACGAGGCGTCATTCACCAACAGCGGTAACGTAAACCGGCATAATATGCACTATTGGGCAACGGAAAATCCACGATGACTGCGACAAGTGGAACATCAGCGACCTTGGGGGGTTAATGTATGATGTAGCATTATGGGAGGAAGGATCATTGGTCCCCATTTTATCGATGGCAATCTAAATGGTGCAATGTATGCCGACTCCCTGCGTAATGTTCTACCGATGTTACTACAAGGTGTTTCACTGCATGACAGAATGGCGATGTACTTCCAATATGATGGATGTCCAGCACATAGCTCGCGTGCGGTTGAAGCGGTATTGAATAGTATATTTCATGACAGGTGGATTGGTCGTCGAAGCACCATACCATGGTCTGCACGTTCACCGGATCTGAAGCCCCCGGATTCTTTCTGTAGGGAAAGTTGAAGGATATTTGCTATCGTGATACACCGACAACGCCTGACAACATGCGTCAGCGCTTTGTCAATGCATGTGCGAACAATACGGAAGGTGAACTACTCGCTGTTAGAGAGGAATGTCCTTACACGTATTGCCAAATGCATTGAGGTTGACGGACATCATTTCGAGCATTTATTGCATTAATGTGGTATTTACAGGTAATCACGCTGTAACAGCAGGCGTTCTCAGAAATGATAAGTTCACAAAGGTACATATATAACATTGGAACAACCGAAATAAAATGTTCAAACGTACCTACGTTCTGTATTTTAATTTAAAAAACCTACCTGTTACCAACTGTGTCGGCCGGGGTGGCCGAGCGGTTCTAGGCGCTACAGTCTGGAACCACGCGACCGCTCCGGTCGCAGGTTCGAATCCTGCCTCGGGCATGGATGTGTGTGATGTCCTTAGGTTAGTTAGGTTTAAGTAGTTCTAAATTCTATGGGACTGATGACCTCCGAAGTTACGTCCCATAGCGCTCAGAGTCATTTGAACCATTTGTTACCAACTGGTCGTCTAAAATTGTGAGCCATATGTTTGTGACTATTACAGCGCCATCTATCACAAAGCGAAAAAAGTGGTCCAATTAAAAAAATTCATATTTCTTTAAGTACTACACGAATATGTAATAAAAAATGGGGGTTCCTATTTTCAAAAAACGCAGTTGATATGCGTTTGACATGTCAGCGCCATCTAGCGGGCCAACCACAGCGCCATCTGGTTTCCCCCTTCAAGCTAGACAATTTTCGTTCTTTGTAGTTTTTTCGTTTGACGCTTATTTCGTGGGATATTTGGCCCAGTCATGGTCAATGGACCACCCTGTATAAGGAGCACTCAGATGAATACGAGACATTTGGGAAAAAAGTAAGTAAATTGTTTATTATTTCAAAAGTAATCGCCATAGCTGCTAGTACAGTTATGCCACTGTGAGGCTGGTCGAGCGGTTCTAGGCGCTTCAGTCCGGAACCACGCTGCTGTTGCGGTCGCAGGTTTGAGTCCTGCCTCGGGCATGGATGTGTGTGATGTCCTTAGATTTAATTAGGTTTAAGTAGTTCTAAGTCTTGGGGACTGATGACCTCTGATGTTAAGTCCCACAGCGCTTAGAGCATTTGAACCGTTTGAACCACTGCCGGCCGGTGTGGCCGTGCGGTTCTAGGCGCGTCAGTCTGGAACCGCGTGACCGCTACGGTCGCAGGTTCGAATCCTGCCTCGGGCATGGATGTGTGTGATGTCCTTAGATTAGTTAGGTTTAAGTAGTTCTAAGTTCTAGGGGACTAATGACCACAGATGTTGAGTCCCATAGTGCTCAGAGCCCTTTGAACCCCCCCTTCGTTTGAACCACTGTGAGGGAAGATGGTCAGCGCCTTCTTGGAAAAATGTCTACGGTTGCCTACGAAACCATGATTGTACCCAGGCGTGCACAACTTCACCTGAATCGGACTCTCTTTCTTCAGGACTCCAGAAATATGGAAATCGCACAGGGAGAGATCAGGACTGTATGGAGGAGATGTAAGGGCTTTCCAGCGAAACTTCTTAGCTTAGTCGAAACAACCTTGGAAACATGTGGGCGGCCATTGTCCTGCAACACAATGATACCGTCCGCCAACATTCCTGCGCGTTTGCACTTGATGCTGTGCTTCAGTTTGCAAAGTGTTCACATGCCGCTGCGCTATAATTGTGGCGCCGTGTTCTGAATGTCAATCAGCAGCAGGCCCTTTCAGTCGAAGAAAAAGGTCACCACGGCTCTCCCGCAGCTGGCGCGCCTGTTGTTCAGACTATGCTGCAAAAGTTTCGCTGGAAGGCTCTTACAAACCCTCCATACAGTCCTGATCACTCCCCATTCGATTTCCATATTTTTGGAATCCAGGAGAAAGACATACGAGGCCGTCGACTTGCTTCGGAAGAAGAGATGCATGCCTGGGTACAGTCACGGTTCAGTAGGCAATCGCATAGGTTTTTCCATGTATGCATTGGATACCTTGTCTCACAGTGGGATAAATTTGTTGACAGATATGGTGATTATTTCTGAAATAGTAAATAGTTTATGTTATGTATGAGCGGAACTATGGGCCTCATGGAAAAAGGGTGGCCGGCCGGAGTGGACAAGCGGATCAAGGCGCTACAGTCTGGAACCGAGTGACCGCTACGGTCGCAGGTTCGAATCCTGCCTCGGGCATCTATGTGTGTGATGTCCTTAGGTTAGTTAGGTTTAAGTAGTTCTTAGTTCTAGGGGACTGATAACCTCAGAAGTTAAGTCCCATAGTGCTTAGAGCCATTTGAACCATTTTTGAAAAAGGGTGATCCGGCTCAGTCACGCAATTTGACTCTAGGTCTGATCACGAGGTGTGGCCATTAATTGCACGCGTTGATCACGTTGGCTGACGTGAGGATCAATGAACTATACTTGACGGGATGCATCTGGAATATCTTAGGTGATTAGAAAGTTAGTAGACAGGAATACAATTAAATACTTAGCTTTAATTCAGCATCAGCGGTGAACGTCGATCTTGACTTTGTACAGTAATCTTTACAAGTGCAGTTATAGACTGAGCTGTGAATACTTCTTTACAATTCTGATTGCTTCACACATATAGATCAATTTTCAATACATAAACTGGAAGTGGCGCCTGGATAGGTCTTAGCCACTGACTTAGCTGAAGGCTATGTTAACTAGCGTCTCTGCAAACGAGATCTCTGAAACTATAACAAGTGAACCATTCCTGTTACAGTCGACTGTAGAACTGGCCAGTGTGCTAGCTTGTCTCGTAAGACCAGCCGAGTGGCGGCGCTCGGTCTGCTATCGTCGACAGTGGCGACTCGCGGGTCCGATGTGTACTGACGGACCGCGGCCTATTTGAAGCCTACAACCTAGCAAGTGTGGTGCCTTGCGGTGACACCACAGTTTAGTTACTATTTTTCCATCTGCCACGTTTTCAATTGACTGCCCCTCATATTTTGTAAGGCCAATCTTACCTGCTTCGCTGTATTCGTGACTCAATATTGTGCATCAAGCCTTTGGGACGTAGAATAGTCTGTAGCAGCTTTAACAATGTGAATATTAATATTAGAACAGAGGGTTGTGTTTTCTGATGAACTTACAGATCAGGCTGAAAATTTTTAAGCAGCACCCCGTATACTTGAATCCATCCACACGAAAAATACTGTCAAGAAATACTTACAGAATGAAAATACGTGTCGAAGCTGACCTCGGCGAACATCAGTTTGGGTTTCGGAGAAATTTAGGAACAATACCAATCGTCTGACATATCTTAGGAAACAAACTGAAGAAGGCAGACCTATGTTTGCAGATATAGAGAAAGCACTGGGCAATGTTGTCTGGAGTACACTCTTTAAAATTCAGAAGTTAGCAGAGTCAAAACACAAAGAGCGAGAAGTTGTCTACGACTAGCCAAACTACAGTTGTGAGTGTCACGAAGGGGAGTGAGACAAAGTTGTAGCATATCTACATCTACATCAGTACTCCGCAAACCTCCTGAAGGTGTGTGGCGGAGGGTACTTCTCGTACCAATAATTCTGCATTCCTTGTTCCAGTCGAGAACGGCGCATGGGGAAAATAAGTGTCGGTAAGCCTCTGTATTGGGTCTAATCTCTCAAATTTTTTTCATTGTGACCTTTTTGCGAGATATATGTGGGGTGAAGTAATATGCTGTTCAACTCTTTCTGGAAATTACTCCTCTCCAAATTTCAATAGTAAACCTCTTCGTGGTCCGCAATGGCTCTCTTGTAGTATTTGCCCCTGGACTTCGTTGAGTATCTTCGTAACGCTCTCGCGCCGACAAAACGATCCAATGACAAAACGCACCGTTCTTCGTCTGACCTTTTTCAATTCTGCTATCGGACCTACCTGATAAGGGTTTCAGACTGATGAACAATACTCAAGAATAGGTCGAACAAGCGCCTTGTAAGCCATTTCTTTCTGGATGAGTTACATTTCCTTAAGATTTCCCTACGAATCTCAGTTTGGCGTCTACTTCTCCTACTATTTGTTTTATGTAGTCATTCCACTTAAGGTCGCTCTGAATAGCAGCTCCTAGTTGTTTTACAGTGGTTACCCTTTCCAGTAGTTGGTCATCAATAGTGTAGTTGTACAATAGTCGATTTCTTTTTCAATGTATGCGCAGTATGTCTCATTTATTTAGGTTCATGGTCAACTGCAAGAGCCTGCACCATTCCTCAATCTTCTGTAGGTCACTTTGCAAATCGATCTGTCTTCTGGCGTGCTACTTTTTTATAGACAACCACAACATCTACGAATAGTCTTACAGAGCTTCCAGCGCTTTGTACTATATCATTTATATAGATTGTAAACAGTCATGGTCCACTCACACTTCCTTGAGGTTCTCCGGAAATTACCTTTACATCTGTCGATTTCGTTCTGTTCAGAGCGACATGTTGAGTTCTAACCGCAGGGAAGACCTGAATCCAGTCGAAAATCTGGTCCGATGATCAGTAAGCTCGTATTTTTTTCACTAGACGGCAAAGTGGGACGGTGTCTTCCTGAAGTCAATCTGAGCGCCGATGCCTACAACGCTGTGAAGCTCCTGGAAGAACAGAGCGACCTGAGTTCCGCAAGATCTCCGTTTGCAGAATCCACGTTGATTTTTATATAGGAGATTTTTATTCTCCAAAAAGGTCATAATTCTTGAACATAAAACGTGTTCCATAGTTCTACAACAGATTGACGACAACTATATAAGCCTATAATTATGTGCATCTGTCCTAGTATCCTTGAAAACGCTAATGACCTGCGCTTTTTCCAGTCACTACGTACCCTTCGTTGCTGCATCGAACTATGATAAACTGGTGATAGAAGGAGAGCAAGTTATGTCGCATAATCTTTGTAGAATCTTACAGGTATTTCAATGTGTCTTGATGCCTCTCCACTATTAAGCAATTGTAGCTGCCTTTCTGATCTGCGATGGCTTATGTCTGTATTCGCCATTTCGAAGTTCGTACGATGACGGAATGGAGGAACTGTATTAAGATCTTCCACGGTGAAATAATTTCGGAAGACCAAATTCAGTATTTCGGCTTTCTCTCGGTTGTTCAAAATGACTCTAAGCACTATGGGCCTTAACATCTGAGGTCATCAGCCCCCTAGACTTATAACTACTTAAACCTAAGTAACCTAAGGACATCACACACATCCATGCCCGAGGCAGGATTCGAACCTATGACAGTAGCAGCAGTGTCTCTCTGTTGTCTTCCGTTTCGGTGCCTGTACACTGATCAGCCAGAACATTATGACCACCGACCTACTGTCGATATAAACCCGTTCATGCGATAGCAGTTTCACTTGCTGGGGAATCAGTGCTCGTCAAACACACTCACGGTGCATGTAGTAATAGTGAGCGTACAGTCCGTGTGTAGAATGGGGAAGGCGCAATGTATAGGAGTTTGACCGAGGGTAGATTGTGATGGCCTGGAGGCTCAGCACGAGCATTTCGGAAACTGCCCGACTCGTAGGGTGTTCAGGGAATGCTATGGTGGTGTCTTTAACACGTGGTGGTGAAACCAAGGTGAAGCTACATCCAGACGTCATGGCGTTGGCCGGCGACCCCTCATTACAGATGTCGGACGCCGTAGGGTGGGCAGACTGGTAACACAGGACAGGCTGCGAATTATGGAGCAACTAAATGGTTCAAATGGCTCTGAGCACTATGGGACTTAACTTCTGAGGTCATCAGTCCCCTAGAACTTAGAACTACTTAAACCTAACTTACCTAAGGACATCACACACATCCATGCCCGAGGCAGGATTCGAACCTGTGACCGTAGCGGTCGCACAGTTCCAGACTGTAACGCCTAGAATCGCTTGGCCATTCCGGCCGGCGGAGCAACTAACATCAGACGTCAGTGCTAAGCAGAAGTGTGTATGAACACACAGTCCATTGAACCCCCTAACGATGGGCCTTTGCTGCCGACCCGAATATGTGTCAATGTTGACACCACGACATCGGCAACTTCGACTGAAATGGGCACGTGACCATCGGCGCTGGACGTTGGCACAGTGGCACAGAGTAGCTTGGTCTAATGAATCCCGATACCTTCTTCATCATGCCGATGGGAGGGCGGGAATCCATTGTCTTCCAGCGGAACAGCTCTTTGACACCTGTACTGTGGGAAGGAGACAAGCTGGCGGTGGCTTCATTATGCTCTGGGGAACGATCGTTGGGAATTCATTGGTTCAATGGAGCTCGTGCAGGGCACCATGACGGCCAAGGAGTATTGTACACTGATTGCAGACCATGTACACTACTTCATGACGATCATGTTTCCTGATGGCAGTAGTAATTTTCAAGAAGATAATCTGCCATTTCACAAGGCCAGGAGTGTGATGGAGTGGTTCAAGGAACACAGTGGTGAGTTCCAATTAATCTGCTGCCCTCCCTCCCCTTCCCCGACCCCCCCAGATTTGAATCCGATCGAACACATCTGGGATGTGATTGAAAGTGGTGGCGTCAGAGCTCATCGCCCCCCTCCCTGAATTTATGGGAATTAGGTGATTGTGTGTGCAGGTGTTATGCCAGCTCCCTCCAGCGCCGTACCAAGGCTTCCATGCCACGACGCGTCGCCGTTGTTACCCATGCCAAAGGTGGACGTACCGGCTGTTACGTAGGTGTTCGTAATGTTCTGGCTGATCAATGTATGGTCACAGAGTGGCTGAACAGACGATTTAGAACCGTTTACTGATTTTGCATAACACCAAAACCTCGTCGGATTTTTAGTCAGGTCCGTTGACAAAATTTTACTTTCAAAGTCATCGGATACTTCTCCCATTGATCTTCATACACTCATTTTCGCTTCTTTCAGCTTTTGTTTGTCTGCTATGTCCTAGCTTCTCTTGAATCTGTGATGAAGCTCTTTTTGCTTACGTAGAAGTTTTCTAACACAGCTGTTAAACCATGGTGAGTATTTCCCATCCCTTAAGACCTTGCTCGGAAATTACTTGTCTAAGACATATGGAACGATGCTCCTGAATTTTTTCCATTTGTTCTCCTCACCTTCGCCCACAGCACTGAATATTTCTTGTTGACTAGTCAGATACTCTGCAGTCTGTATCCTGGCACTCTGTCCTGTACATTGAGCAAGCAGTAAAGGAAACTTATAGTCTTTAGTCCTACCATATCTTTACTATTAGGCGCTATTTACGGCGCTAATAGTGAAAATTCCAGACAACTCGAGCTACCTATGAATGCTTGCCTGTGGTATGTGTGTAACATTCGATAGTTTGATGCTGTCAGTCCGTCCTACGCTCAGTTAGGCTGGATGCGAGTGGATAAGCGACGTGATTTTCACACACTCTATTTGCTTCATTGCTTTCTTAACCACTGGTGTCTTCCGTATCTCTCCTCACATATTAATAACTTTCATCGTTCCAAAACCGCAATACCAGATCGTATACATTTAGAATCTTGGCTGTAACTTTGAATAGCACTAAATCTTCACCAATCTTCCTTCACTTTTCAGCCTACGACTGTGTAGCAAATTAGGCTGAAACATGCGTCTTATCCAAAACCAATCTCCATTCAGGAGGAGATTTTAGCTTTATTTTTTGCCTTCAATGTAGCTTTGCACTTGGCATATAGCAGCTGTTGTCCTTCTGCCCAGCAGGGAACACAAGTCTCTGTCAAATTGTGTAAAACGTAACAGCTAGGACCTTTCCTCTTCTTTAAAGTTTGTCACCACCATATTCTCACTCAGTAATTAATTGGAAAGCTAATAACATCATCATCATTCATCCCCATTACGGTCGGAGGGAGGCAATGGCAAACCACCTCCGCTAGGACTTTGCCTAGTCGGCGGTGTGGGTCTCCCGCATCGTCCCCCTACGCTCCTCGGAGTATGGGACCTCATCATCATCAATAACATGGCAACAGCAATCCTAAGCATAGCCAAATAGGGGCAATACAATTAATACCACACTTTGGGAACAGTTATGAGGAAATGAACCTGTACAAAGTATTCCTTATGCCTTATGTAGACACTGTAGTTGGTAGGAATGTTTGCAGCAGTATTATTTACTTAAAGTTACTAAAATATGGTTACAGTCATTATCCATGACACATATAAAATCTGATATTATTTGAAACTAAAAAACATAATTAAATTAAAATATGAGTATTACTAGGTAATTGCAAAATATTATCGTTTCTGTGTGAAATGTAATTATTGGAATTAACAAGAATTTATAATTGTAAATAATGTAAAAAGTTACTTCAAGGAACTTTCCAAAGACTGTTACTATTAAAATTAAGTACATTTTTATTGAAGCTAGAGGATATGCTAAGCATAAATTATATCTGATATGTTTCATGTAATCCGTTAAGATGCAATAAGTATTGTTATATTTACATATCTGACTATTTTCATTGTTAATGAGACTATTGGGATTCATATATGCATAACGTAATTTTATTTTACTGTTTATACTTTCAATGAATTTCATTAATCTTCTTTCTCAACAATCATTGATATTGTAGCAAAATGTATATAAGGGCCATGCAGGACAACTGTTGTAGATCAAGATCAGTTTTGCCCAATCCTTCAAGGTGGCCTCTGTGACAATCTGATTCGTAAATGCATCATTGATTCTTAAAGCCACACGCTGTAGCAGTTTTAGTTCAGTTGTACCATGGCTTGTTTCATTACCTGAATGACTTCAAGACAGAAATAAAGTACACTGAAACTCAAAATCATGAACAGCATGAATAAAAGTGAGCATTTTGATCACTTAAATCAGTCACTGTTATGCCAGAATTTGGACTTCTTTTCTTCTTTTCTACAACAACAGTAGTAAATCAACTCTATGATGCAGATAACTTGATTTAATTATATGTTCAACGACTTCACCCATTGATCCATTTTCTGCATATACAGGATAATGAACCAATCAATAACTTCAATAATCTTCATTACAGAGATATTAAATTCAGTAAATTTGTTAAGTGCTGGGTATTAATTGCCTTTCAAGTATTTGATCCAAGCCTAAGGAAATTTTACGTTTGTAGGAGGAGCTGGGGTCAACGTAAATTTCTGACCATAGGGCTTACACAATTTTGAAGTTGCGGGTATATTTCGATGATGTATTGTAAAACAAAGAGCATAAACAAAAGTGAGCAACTGTTTGGACAAAATACATCGCAAATTTCAACTGTGTGTACAGCAAACTACAACATTATACAACTGAGCCAGCAGCAACATCATCATTTGCAACAAGTTATTTACAACAGTTATTTCCAGTTTTCTTAAAAGTTCTAGTGTGTGTAGGTCATGTGAAGAACTTTTGTTTAGGTCTGCAGTTTAATTTTTTGATTTTATTTTGAGTGATATTTATGAGTAGCTAAATACTGTGGAACTTTGGGAGATGTAAATGTATAAAATGTTGGTGAAAGAAGTGAGTTTGAGGCAGATGTAGAGTCTGAGATGGAGGCAGTAGATCATGAAGTAAATAGTGTCTGTACGCCTTTACTGTGGTTTGATGAGACAAAAGTATGAATAGTAGTAGTAGCAGTAGTTTGTTTGACACACTAGCGAATTTAATAAACGAAACTTCAGAAAAACAGAGTCAAACTAGGTAAACTGAATAAACAAGACAATGAAAGCTTCGATGGGCTAGAAAATTATGTTAAGAGACAAGGAGAAGCTTTGAAGGTAGTGAAGAAAGACTTAACAAAACAAAAATCAAGCTAAGATGAGCAGCAGAAAAAAAGACAAGCTTGAGAATAATATGGTTAATATAAAAGGACATCACAAATTCAGTAAGAGAATTGAGAGAGTATAAGTTAGGACCAAAACATTAGAAAGAACCATAGTTCATGAAATCGAAAGTAATAAAAATTTGAAGCCACTAGTAAAAAATGAAACACAAACTCTAAACAAACGGTAGGAGAAACAACTAAATGGTATAATATAAGTCTGTCAGAAATTAAAAGTGATGCTGAGGCATGTGTTAGCAGTATTTCTGATGTAAAGTTAATGGGTAGAAAGTAATGCAACTAGAAATTTTTACAGTAAGAACGGTACTATCTGGAGTAATATTAATATCAAATATGTTCTAGGTGATAATAAAACCCATCCTGTAGATTTCAATGCAAAGATAATTTTTTCTCCTACACACCAGAAAACTTGAAAAACAAATTTGCAAGAAATTTTTAGACAATATAGCCCTACCGTGGTCAAATTCTGATTATTAATCCAGATACGCACTTTGTAGAATTTGAAAGATTTTTCATGAGCAAATTGTGATCAGAAACCAAGCAACTGAGAATAAAGTCAGAGTTTTTAAATGGACCTTGGTTTAATGATGGTAGTGACAGAATAAAAACCTGTTGTGAAAATCAGATTAAAGTATGCCTCAAAAAAACCTTTGGACAAAAAGATTCAGATTGTTGCCCTTAACAGGTGATTACCATATGCGGATCAATGGTGGCTGGTCTATAGACCAGATGATTCAGTAAAGGAACTTTTAAGATATGTGGATAAACTGGATGACCTGTGGGAAAACAACAGACAAAGGAAGAGAGGAAGCGAAAATGAATTTTATGGGAATGAAGGTGTTTCCAATAATATCATGAAGCAAGAAATAAGAGGAGCAATAAAAGAAGCAATTATCAGGATAATTATAAGAGTAATGGGACAGATAATCACTGGAATGACAAGCATAGAGTTGAAGAAAGAAGTCATAAGCAAAGAAACAGACAATGGAGAAATAGTAATGATAAAGTGTTTCTAATTGTTGTCATGGAGAAAGAAAGTGGAGGGATAAAAGACGCAATTATCAGGATAATTATAAAGTAACAGGACAGATAATCACTGGAATGATAGGCACGGGGATGAAGAGAGAAGTCATGAGCAAAGAAACAGACAATGGAGAAATAGGAATGATAGGATCTATAATAACAGGAACTAAGGAAATAGAAAGAGAAACAAGGAAAACTGAGACATGCCTCAAGGGCAGTATGTCAATCTAAGGCAAGGAATAATAGATACCAAAATTAGGCAACAATAATTTCAGGAGAGGGTAGAGGTAATTATAACAGAAAAACCAGAGTGGATACACCAGTAGATCACACACAATGAATAAAATTGAATGAAGTAGAGAATTTTGGGAGGGTGTTGTAAGAGAGATGGAAGAAGATAATAGCAAGGAAAAAAATCTGATCTTGCTAGCGATGTTTTGTCAAATTTGTTGGATGGATCAAGTTACAGCAAGGACGTAGGGTCCCTTTTTGATAATAATGTGAGTTATGATGAATATGATATTGTGAGAGTAATGGAAAATTCTCAGGCAATGGTGTGTAGTGAACCTGTCGGTGCTGAGGTCGAATGTGTAGAGGCAAAAAGTCATGTGCTTGGGAGAAAGAAGAGAATGTAGGGAGATATTTAAGTGATCATGCGATGAAGAATGATTGATTAATGATGATGATGATGATGATGTCATTAATCCTGATTTTGTTAGGATTACTGAAGTATCTGATGACAATTTGGATGCTTTTGATGATTTTTCTTATTAAGGTCATAGAAATATTTCTGGTGGTAATGACAATATTGATGATGCTTTCCTATGTGGTCAGATAGTTGTAATGATTCATGTGAAGATAAAAGATAATAATTTAATGCAGAATGAAGTCAATAGTGTTATCGTAGATTTGGAGGACGATTCTATGTTAGGTGGAGAAGTGTATCATAATTTGCTCTGCCCAGTTGATGTCATTAAGATTGTGTCAACTTATTCTGATGATAGAAAGATGAAGGACTCAATTAATAATGCAATATTGAAAGTAGCTTATGATTTTTACCATTATGTTGACAATGGTAATAGATTGAAATGTAGAGGGAAGTTTGTCAAAATATGTACTCAGGTAATGAAATAAAATTTGATTCCAATGAGAAGTCATATGATCATGATGTAGATTTGGAAAGTTGGCAGTCTATAAAGAGTAATGAAGTTTCTGACTTATTATATGAAAATTGAAATGACGGAAAATGTGATGAACTGATGATACAAGAGGTAACTCTCTTCAGACACTGGTAGTCCCATCATTAATGGAATGTCATAAAAGTTAAGAGAAAGGATAAAGAACAGTGAAAATTTTACTGAATTTCCTGTAACAGAAGTTATAATCAAAGGAGCCACTACAAAGAGCAGCAAGTTAATCACTAGACCAGTTTTGGTAGCCTTGAAAATCAATGATGTTAGCTTTACCTAAGGATACTTGATAACTGAGAAATTAAATGAAACTCTGATATTTGGTATGGATGGGATAGTTAAAGAAAAGGTAAATTTTAATTGGAGGGATATGAGACTAACTTTTGCTAAACAAAAAAGTGGAATTTCTGGATAAATAAGTATAGTAGTGTTCAACAATGGTCAAAGTAATCAGTTTGGGGGAGGTGGGGTAGAAGATTCTGGAGATAGAGATTATTTTGAGTAGGATGAAGAAATTTGATGCAATAAATAGTAATGCCCATTGTGAATTAGTAGCAAAGAGATATCTGAAGCAGAAACTTTAAGTACGGAAAACAGAGAGGAGTTAGAAAATTTTCTGTGTGATTACAGTGATATTTTTATTTTAAGCCAAGGAGGATAAAAGACTACCATTCTAAATGTAAATTAAAAATTCATGGTCCATTTTTGTTAAGCCCTATACCATACCAATATGTAAAAGTAAGGAATTAGAAAGAGAGCTGCAAAAAATGCAAAGGCAGGGAATGATGGAGAGGAGTAGCAGCCAGTACAACAATCCTTTAGTGGCGATATCTACATGTAATGTAAAAATATTACTTGCATTAGACTCTAGACATTTGAATAAGTACCTTGAAACAGAAACAGACCATCTAGAGAGTATTTATGAATTGCTAAATAAGTTTGAAAATATAGAGTTTATGACTCATCTTGATCTGACATCGAGTTTCCACCAAATTGAACTAGAAACTACTACCAGAAAATATACAGCATTTTTATGTAATGGGAAAGGCTTTCAATGTTGTGTTGTACCATCTGGTTTAAACATTTCAGTGTCAGAGTTTGTCAGAAGATTATATTTTGTATTGACAAGGGAACTTTCAGAAAAATGGACTACTTGTGTAGATGATATTTTGTAGTCGAGTAGAACTTGGTAAGAAGATAGCAAGACCATGACAGAAATTGGAAAAAAGATGAAATCAGGAGGAATGTCATTAAAACTTGAAAGATGTGGATTTGGTGTGAGATAAATAAAGCTCCCTAGCCACAGCATTACTAAAGAGAGGATTTTGCCTGATAAAGAAAGAAATGTAATCACTGCAAAATTTCCAAAACCTTAGAATAAAAAGAAATTAAAGACACTTTATAGATTATTAGGATTCTATAGAAAGTTCATTAGAACCCAAGCATTAAATGCACTCTTTTTGCAGTCCACCTGCTTACCTGTGTGGTAAAGTGCTTCCCTGGATGGGGCCGCCCAGCAAACGATGCCATACGCTCATTTCCAATTTCTACCCTGTTTCCATAATCTTCTATGGAGAACTACTTTGAGGGCGTGGAATCAAAAGTGTCAGCAAGGTTGTGATGAAATTAAGAAACAACTGTGAGTATACAGAGAGTTGCAGCATTAGAAAATTGTAGCGAAATGCAGGAAGATCTGCAGCGGATAGGCACTTGGTGCAGGGAGTGGCAACTGACCCTTAACATAGACAAATGTAATGTACGAGGTGTGGCTAGAAAAAAACCGGACTAGTACTGGTGAAACAATAAAACGAATGCAATAAGGCTGAAAGTCGCGTGGCCTGTCACGTGTCTCTCGCTCCGCCTACTGCTCGAGTTTCATCTGCCTCCTACACTCAGTCTGTCCGTGGCGTCTGTTTTAAGTAGTTGACGTTTTGTCTGTGCGTCGGAAAATGTTGAGTGTACAGAAAGAACAGCGTGTTAACATCAAATTTTGTTTCAAACTAGGAAAATCTGCAAGTGAAACGTTTGTAATGTAACAAAAAGTGTACGGCGATGATTGTTTATCGCGAACACAAGTGTTTGAATGGTTTAAACGATTTAAAGATGGCCGCGAAGACACCAGTGATGACACTCGCACTGGCAGACCATTGTCAGCAAAAACTGATGCAAACATTGAAAAAATCGGTAAACTTGTTCGACATGATCGCCGTTTAACAATCAGAGCAGCGTCTGAGTTAACAGGAGTTGATAAGGAAAGTGTTAGGCAGATTCTTCATGAAAGTTTCAACATGAACAAAGTGTGTCCAAAAATGGTTCCAAAGTGTCTCACAATTGAACAGAAGGAACGCAGAAGAATGATTTGTTCTGACATCCTGGAAAACATTGAAAGTGATCCCACCTTCTTACAAAATCGATGCATTGGAAAACTCCTGGTTCTCCACGACAAAAAAAAAGCACGAATGTCAAAATCGAAATTCAAGGCAATGATGATTGTTTTTTTTTTTTGACATCAAAGGGATTGTGCACATTGATTGGGTACCAGAGGGACAAACAGTGAATCATCATTACTACATTAGCGTCCTGGCTACCCTACGTGAGCGAGTACGAAGAAAACGGAACGATTTGTGGAGAAAAAAGTCATGGATCCTTCACCAAGACAATGCCCCAGCTCACAGTGCGTTGTCAGTGAAGACGTTTTTGGCAAAACACAACATTCCCATCTTAGATCATCCACCCTACTCACCTGATTTGGCCCCCTGTGACTTTTTTCTTTTCCCTAAAGTCAAGTCAGCTTTGAAAGGAACTAGATTTGAGACTGTTGAAGCAGTAAAAGAAAAAGCGACGGAAGTAATGTATGGACTTACCGAAAATGATCTGCAGCATTGCTATGAACAGTGGAAAATTCGTATGGAGCGGTGTAGAGACCGAGGAGGAGATTACATTGAAGGAGATAACACGAAATTGCAAATAATTGTAAATAAATGTTTTTTCCAGCATCAGTCCGGTTTTTTTCTAGCCGCACCTCGTATTGCGAATACATAGAAAGAAGGATCCTTTATTGTATGATTATATGATAGCGGAACAAACACTGGTAGCAGTTACTTCTGTAAAATATCTGGGAGTATGCGTACGGAACGATTTGAAGTGGAATGATCATATAAAATTAATTGTTGGTAAGGCGGGTGCCAGGTTGAGATTCATTGGGAGAGTCCTTAGAAAATGTAGTCCATCAACAAAGGGGTGGCTTACAAAACACTCGTTCGACCTATACTTGAGTATTGCTCATCAGTCTGGGATCCGTACGAGGTTCGGTTGACAGAGGAGATAGAGAAGATCCAAAGAAGAGCGGCGCGTTTCGTCACAGGGTTATTTGGTAAGCGTGACAGCATTATGGAGATGTTTAGCAAACTCAAATTAGAGAGATTTGAGCGCGTACGGAGGCTTTCTGGAAGTTGTTCTTCCCGCGAACCATATGCAACTGGAACAGGAAAGGGAGGTACTGATAGTAGCATGTGGAGTATAAATGTAGATGTAGTTGTAGAATAAGGAATAGTTTGATAATTGGAGTTGAGGATATTATGATTCATATACACTGCTGGCCACCGTAAAAGCAATACCAAGAAAAACAAGAGGTAGCACAACAAAATTTATTTTGTAGATAACATGTTGACCAAGTATCAAATGATTACGTTTACAGACGTCTGTGACATGTGGTTCCTGCCAGAATCAGTAGCCAGAGTAGCCGCCATTGTTGGAGATCACCGCTGCCACACGTCTCGGCATTGAGTCAAAGAGACGTTGGATGTGTTCCTGGGGTACAGCAGCCCAAGCAGCTTCCACACATTGCCAAAGATCATCTGGTGCGGCAGCTGGGGATGTAATCTGGGTCACTCGTTGAGCAACCATGGACCACATGTTTTCTATCGGCGAAAGATCCGGAGAGCGAGCCGGCCAGGGAAGCACTTCAATCTGGTTATTGACGAAGAACCTTTGGACAATGCGTGCCACGTGTGGTCGCGCATTATCCTGTTGAAATATGGCTGTGGCCGAGCCCTGAAGGTAAGGAAGGACAACTGGCTCCGCACCTCGGATATGTAGCGCTGGCTATTTAAAGTACCGGCAATGCGTACTAGAGGCGTGCGAGAGTAATATCCAATACCGCCCCATACCATAATACCCGGTGCAAGACCAGTGTGGCGGTGCATAACGCAGCTGTCCAGCATCCTCTCTCCACGGGGTCTCCACACTCGAATCCGACCATCGTGGTGCTGCAGACAGAAGCGTGCCTCGTCAGTAAAGACAACGTCATTCCATTCTGCCGTCCACATCCGTCTGTCATCACACCATTGGCGACGGAGACGTCTGTGGATCTGCGTCGATGGTAGACGAAGCAATGGACGTCTTGCGGACAGACCACTCTGCTGTAAACGGCGTCGAATGGTACGCGCAGACACTGGATGATGCGTTACAGACGCAATGTGCTGTGCTATGGTTCGGGATGTCACTGAGCGATCCTTCACTGCCATGCGCACAATTTGCCTATCAGCACGTGCAGTGGTGCACCGAGGTGAATGCGATCGACCACGTCGGTCTGTCGTACCCTCCTGCATCCAACGGTCACATATCCGCATTACACGACTAGCGATTTCTCTGTATGATAATCCACAATCTCGGTAAGCCACTATCCTTCCTCTGTCGAACTCGGATACTTGATCAAACGATGTTCGCTGTTGTCTACGAGGCATAACTGATCGTCTTGTGAAACAACCAGAAGGTAAACACACGTGCCGAACGTACACTCGTCGAAATCGCCAAGCCTTAAGTGGCGCTATGAGGTGGCGCCACAGGCGCGCGTGATGAGCGTCTGCGCTGAAATTCTAATCAGTTGCATATCTCATCGCTGCAAACCCATGGTGTAAATTTCACTTGATTCGGATGCTTCCTTCAGGGTGTTGCATTTACGGTGGCCAGCAATATATATATATTAGTTTTGCCTTCTGCCCCCTCAGACTCCAAAGATTGAAAAATTAACTCTTTTTTAGCAGCATCAACTGAACAGCCTCTGTCATTTGTATTTAAGGATTTATTATCTGTCATGTTATGTAAACTGCATTATTATGAATAATTTATTTTTCACTTAACATTTATACTTGTTGGCTTATTTAAATGTCTTCTCACTTGAATTACAGTGGCGCGTGTTACCTGAAATTCGGTTACCAATCAAAAAGCTGCAAATGTAGTATTATTTTATGAAATCCGTTCATTGATACTTATAAATGTATTGCGTTATTACCTGTAAACCTGCATACACAAAACAACAGAGGTAACCACACTTAAGTATTTACCTTTTATTAAATATTGTCATTACTTGTTTAAATTTTATATCTTATTGGTATACTGAAAATGTAAAAGTCTGTTTAATTTGGCTTGTTCTAAAATTCATAATGTTCACCAGAATTAGTTAGGAATGATACAACTGATATATGCTTAATGTTTGTACACCTGTGTTTCTCGCAATGCGGTGCCAAATTTGAAAGTATACGATCCATCTTTTGTTCAAACAGTTAAATTTTGAAGCAATGTTCATGCCACTGGTATTTCGATTACCTAAATTAGTATCATGCATACAAAACAGAAGATTTATGTTATCACTTTCACTTGTAACTCATAAAAATGAAAGAAACTGTACCTACCTGCTGCTTCTTGAACAAGCTTCAAAAGTTTTGATCACACTTCTGCTGCACAGACCATTAGTGGGAGGGGGGGCAGGGGGCAGTGTGAAATGCAACAACTAGAACCTTTGCTCTTCTTTGTTACCACCAGATTCTCATTCACATTAATTAATTGAAAAGCTAATAACATGTCAACAGGATTCCTAAGCATAGTCAAATATAGGCAGTATAGTAATATTACACTTTGGGAAGTGTTATGATGAAATAAACTTGCACAAAGTATTCCTTATGCCTCAAGTAGGCACTTTAATTGGTAGGAACGATTGAAACCATACTTTTTAGTCAGAATCACTAACAGAAGTTATGATCATTGTATATAACACATATTTTAAAATCCATCGTTATTTGAAACTAAAATACAGAATTAAATTGAAATATGAGTATTACTATGTAACTGCAAAACTGTCTTGTTTGTGTGATGTGACATTATTGTAATTAATTAAAACGATAACTGCAAATAATGTAAAAAAGAAACTACTTTAAGGAACTTTCAGACTGTTTTTCTAAAGACTGCTACAACTAAAATGAAGCTCATTTTTAGTGAAGCTAGGAAACATGCTAGGAAGAAATTATATTCGATATGTTTCATGTAATCCACTAACTGCAATATGTGTTGTTATATTTACGTATCTGACTGTTTTCATTGTGAATAAATCTGTTATGTAAGAAGATTCATATGTGTGTGATGTCATTTTATTTTACAGTTTATTCTGTGTTATTTTCTAGTCTGCTATGTGTCAAAATTCATTGCAATTCATTAATTTTCTGTTTCAACAATAACTGATATTGTTGCAAAATGTATATAAGGACCATGCAGGACCACTGTTGTTGATCAGTTTTGCTCGATCTCTCGAGGTGGCCTCTGCGCCAATCTGATTTGTAAACATGTCATTGATTCTTAAAGCCACACACTGTGGCAGTTTTAGTTCTGATGTACCATGGCTTGTTTCATTGCCTGAATGACTTCAAGACAGAAACAAATTACGTTGAAACCGAAAATCATTTGTGACATGAATTAAAGTAAGCATTTTGCCCACATGAGTCAGTTGTTGTTGTACCACTATTTGGACTACAGAAACAGCAGGAAATCAGTTCTATGATGCAGATAACTCAAGTTAGGTATATGTTCAACGAGTTCACCCTTCGATTCATTTTCTGCAGATACTGTTAATTAACTGATTACTTCAGGACTCTTTAGTACAACACTATTCTATTCAGCAACTTTATTGAGTACAGTGTAGGTTAGTAGTTGGCTCCTTTTACCGACCTCCCGACTCAGCAGCATTAGTGCCAGAACAACTGAGAGAAAATTTGGAATACATTTCACATAAATTTTCTCAGCATGTTATAGTCTTAGGCGGAGATTTCAATTAACCAGATATAGACTGGGACACTCAGATATATAGGACGGGTGGTAGGGACAGAGCATCGAGTGACATTATACTGAGTGCACATCCGAAAATTACCTCGAGCAATTAAACAGAGAACCGACTCGTGGAGATAACATCTTGGACCTACTGACCCGAACTTTTCGACTCTGTAAGTGCAGAACAGGGAATCAGTGATCATAAGGCCGTTGCAGCATCCCTGAATATGGAAGTTAATAGGGATATAAAAAAAGGGAGGAAGGTTATCTGTTTAGCAAGAGTAATAGAAGGCAGATTTCAGACTACCTAACAGATCAAAACGAAAATTTCTGTTCCGACACTGACAATGTTGAGTATTTATGGGAAAAGTTCAAGGCAATTGTAAAATGCGTTTTTGACAGGTACGTGCCGAGTAAAACTGTGAGGGACGGGAAAAACCCACCGTGGTTCAACAACAAAGTTAGGAAACTACTGTGAAAGCAAAGAGAGCTTCACTCCAAGTTTAAACGCAGCCAAAACCTCTCAGACAAACAGAAGCTAAACGATGTCAACGTTAGCGTAAGGAGGGCTATGCGTGAAGCGTTCAGTGAATTCGAAAGTAAAATTCTATGTACCGACTTGACAGAAAATCCTAGGAAGTTCTGGTCTTACGTTAAATCAGTAAGTGGCTCGAATCAGCATATCCAGACACTTCGGGATGATGATGGCATTGAAACAGAGGATGACACGCGTAAAGCTGAAATACTAAACACATTTTTCCAAAGCTGTTTCACAGAGGAAAACCGCACTGCAGTTCCTTCTCTAAATCCTCGCACAAACAAAAAAAAATGGCTGACATCGAAATAAGTGTGCAAGGAACAGAAAAGGAACTGGAATCACTCAACAGAGGAAAGTCCACTGGACCTGACGGGATACCAATTCGATTCTACACAGAGTACGCGAAAGAACTTGCCCCCCTTCTAACAGCCGTGTACCGCAAGTCTCTAGAGGAACGGAAGGTTCCAAATGATTGGAAAAGAGCACAGGTAGTCCCAGTCTTCAAGAAGGGTCGTCGAGCAGATGCGCAAAACTATAGACCTATATCTCTGACGTCGATTGTTGTAGAATTTTACAACATGTTTTTTGCTCGAGTGTCATGTCGTTTTTGGAAACCCAGAATCTACTCTGTAGGAATCAACATGGATTCCGGAAACAGCGATCGTGTGAGACCCAACTCGCTTTATTTGTTCATGAGACCCAGAAAATATTAGATACAGGCTCCCAGGTAGATGCTATTTTTCTTGACTTACGGAAGGGGTTCGATACAGTTCCGCACTGTCGCCTGATAAACAAAGTAAGATCCTACGGAATATCAGACCAGCTGTGTGGCTGGATTGAAGAGTTTTTAGCAAACAGAACACAGCACGTTGTTATTAATGGAGAGACGTCTACGGACGTTAAAGTAACCTCTGGCGTGCCACAAGGGAGTGTTATAGGACCATTGCTTTTCACAATTTATATAAATGACCTAGTAGATAGTGTCGGAAGGTCCATGCGGCTTTTCGAGGATGATGCTGTAGCATATAGAGAAGATGCAGCATTAGAAAATTGTAGCGAAATGCAGGAAGATCTGCAGCGGATAGGCACTTGGTGCAGGGAGTGGCAACTGACCCTTAACATAGACAAATGTAATGTATTGCGAATACATAGAAAGAAGGATCCTTTATTGTATGATTATACGATAGCGGGACAAACGCTGGTAGCAGTTACTTCTGTAAAATATCTGGGAGTATGCGTGCGGAACGATTTGAAGTGGAATGATCATATAAAATTAATTGTTGGTAAGGCGGGTACCAGGTTGAGATTCATTGCGAGAGTCCTTAGAAAATGTAGTCCATCAACAAAGGAGGTGGCTTACAAAACACTCGTTCGACCTATACTTGAGTACTGCTCATCAGCGTGGGATCCGTACCAGATCGGGTTGACGGAGGAGATAGAGAAGATCCAAAGAAGAGCGACGCGTTTCGTCACAGGGTTATTTGGTAACCGTGATAGCGTGACGGAGATGTTTAGCAAACTCAAGTGGCAGACTCTGCAAGAGAGGCGCTCTGCATCGCGGTGTAGCTTGCTCGCCAGGTTTCGAGAGGGTGCGTTTCTGGATGAGGTATCGAATATATTGCTTCCCCCTACTTATACCTCCCGAGGAGATCACGAATGTAAAATTAGAGACATTCGAGCGTGCACGGAGGCTTTCAGACAGTCGCTCTTCCCGCGAACCATACGCGACTGGAACAGGAAAGGGAGGTAATGACAGTGGCACGTAAAGTGCCCTCCGCCACACACCGTTGGGTGGCTTGCGGAGTATAAATGTAGATGTAGATGTAGAAGAAAGATATTTGCAGCCGTTGAACTGGCCTTGGATGAAAAAAGGCATATACACAACGGGAGAGTTAAAGCTGCCAAGCTACTGTAGTAAGCAAAACCTTACTTCTCCCCTTGGTTATAAACGGACCCTCATTGTAGGGAAACGAAGCCATTGTCGAATTCTTGTTATAGACCCGCCAAGGTAAACAAGTATGTAGTATGCCGACGAACGTATAAATTGTAACATGTTCATTGCTCAAAATCAATTTTAGTATCTGAAGTGTGCAAATAGTTCAACAGAATAAAATGCCAAAAATATCTAGTTAAAAGTCTAGTAGTATAAGACTCACTGCCAAAATTTCCATACTAGAGGGTAAATGGAAAAATTATATTCTACTAACAATGCAACAAAGAGGTTAGTTGTTATGTTTTCAGGCTTCTTAGTTTTTCCTGTCATTTCGGAATTGCAAATTTCTTCTTACTTCTTCAGACACCAGGTCATTTGTGAAGCAGTTTATTCCGTAAATATTGTTTAAAATGGTAGAAAGAGACACCAGGGCTCAACTGTTCATTTTTATTATAATTCTGAAGTTGGTGCCTTCAATTTTGATACAAAGGAAAAGCAAGCAACTTGAAAATGTCATGCCTATAAGACAAAATATAAATGTTTTGAAAATGACACAGCAAGTTCAGTTTTTTTTAAGTTTTGAGTAGCAACAAAAATATATTCAGTGAATGGACAATTGGAAACCTAAAATTGCAAAAACTGCGTTGTGTTTTTTATTTTCTTTTGCTGAAATTAATTACCGGTCTCCCTTAACAACACCAAATACTTTTTATACACTGGAACACTTAGATAGGGTTTTAGTCACTTATTGTGAAGCCAACTAAGGTCTGAATGTTTGAAACCACTGGTTTATCCGGCATTTGTTAAATTACACTGATGAGCTGAAACATCATGACTACTTGCTTAATAGTTTGTTTGGAATGAAATAAATCACTGAGTCTGCGTGTCATGGATCCGACAATTTGTTGGCAGGTTTGTGGAGGTATGTGTCAGTAGATGTTTACGCACAGTTCATGTAATTCGCATAAACAACGGGCTGCTGATTTGCGTACCAGGTGATGGCACCCGATAGCGATTCAGAAGGGTTTCATAAGATTTACATCTGACGATTTTGGTCACCGAGACTGAGACCTGGAACTTAGGGAAAAGGCAGGATTCGGTGTGGACGGGGCTGAAACCAGTTATCGTTGGTTGCTCAGTTTTTTTTTTTTTTTAATCACGTACCCGTTATTTTGAAACAATTGCAAATAAGGTTTACAATAAGGAACAATTATCAAATTTGACTGTTAAATACATAATTCTAATTTAAAAAATTCTTAAGCAAGTTGCACTCATGGCTGAAGGCCTTATTGACCAGAAATTCAAATTATATGTCGGTTGAAGGCCCCAATAGTAATGACTCAAAAAACAGTTGGACAGCTGAAGGCCTGGATAGCAAATTTTTGAGAAGCAATTAAACTTCTTCGAGAGATATTTAAAGAACAATTATCAACGTTTTAGTGTTAAGATATTTTGTCTAATTAAAATTTCTTAAGACAAGTTACACTCACAGCTGAAGGCCTTATTAACAAGAAATTCAAACTCTTCATCGGCTGAAGGCCCAAACAGTAATAACTCAAAATTAAAATATTTTAAAAAAGAAAAACAATCATCACAATCTGACCAAACCAAGAGAGAAGTGGGCCTCAGACAGTGCTCCAAGGATTGACCTGGGAAAGTCGCTCAACTTAGAAAACGATGAAACAGGCAGCCAAGAGTTGTATTCACTTAACCGGATGGCAGCTCAAACTAGTGACAGTTTAAACGCAGACCAACACTCGTGCAAAATCTACCTAACGTCTGATAACCAATACAACGATGAAATAACTCAGGCAAGGCGGAACCGGTGGACAGCACTGTGTCTGCAGAATCCAGTGTTTAGAACATCCAGAAGCAGAAGGAACCACTACGATCAAAGTAGTCCAAAAGAAACAAAATATCCGAAACACAATCAAGGAGACTGTCGAGCTACACGCCTTACCGGACAGCAGCGGCAAGGTGAGGGAAAGCACACTGTTGCGAAAATACGCAAAGCTCCAGGGCAGGTAACTGGGGCGTTAGCGGGCACGAGGCAGAAAAATACCGCTGGTTGAACTTCACCAATAACAACACAAGGAATTCAGTGATTAATAATAAGAAGTGGAGGACACGTAATTAATTTCGCCAACTCCAAACACTCCACTCGTTGCTCTTCATCTCAGCGACCCTGCAAGCAGCAACGAGCGAACAAACGGCGTGATCTCAACAGAGTGGAGGTTTCACTACTGGGTTAATGTTCACTCAACTCAAACGTCCTGGGGCTGGTGGACAACAAGATTGTGGCCCTCACAACTACAGCCCCTCGATCCAGCAGTGCTTGTGTACTGCCAGTGGTCCCGGCATGTTCTCGCACTGCCGGACCTCACTGCTGATCCGTCCCAACTGAACTATGCGACACACTCCGACCCCAAAGATAGTACCACCGTACTAGATATCGATTATTAATGCTGCTGAGAGATAACATTGCAGTTGGGGAAAACATCAAGCATGAAGGGATGCAGGTGGTTCAAAAATGGCTCTGAGCACTATGGGACTTAACTTCTGAGGTCATCAGTCCCCTAGAACTTAGAACTACTTAAACCTAACTAACCTAAGGACATCACACACATCCATGCCCGAGGCAGGATTCGAACCTGCGACCGTAGCGGTCGCGCGGTTCCAGACTGTAGCACCTAGAACCGCTCGGCCACCCGGCCGGCGGGATGCAGGTGGTTCGCAGCTGTCAGCGTGTCTTTGATTACTACCTCAGGTCCCGTGCAAGCGCAGGATAATGTATCCCATAGCACAATACTGCTCCCACCAGCTTGTGTCCATTGTGCGCTGCACGTTTCGAGTTGCCGTTCACCCGATGACGGCATTTGTGGAGACGAACATCGACATAGTTAGTGTAGCAAAATCGTGATTCACCCGAACAACCGACACACTTTCACTGATCGACGGTCGAATCCTAATGGTCCCGTGCCAAGTGCATTCGTAACTGACGATGTCGTTGGGTTAACATGTTAACACGTAAGGGTACTCTGCTGTGGAGCTCCATATTCAACAACGCACGATGAACGGTGTGCTCCGAAACACTTGTGCGTGCACCAGAATTGTGCTTTTTCGGCAGAGATGCAAAAGATCACCATCTATCCTATTTTACAGATCAGGAAAGCATCTGAATCACACGTTCTGTGAAGAGTCGTGGACGTCCAACGATTTATCGCCTGGTGGTAGTTTCACTGTCCTTCTACACCTTCAAGTAGATACTCACGACACGCGAACATTCGCCCAGTTTCGCCGTTTTCGAACAACTCATTTACAGACTCTGTTTAATGACAATCTGCTCTTTGTCAAAGTCACTTATCTCAAAAGGAATTTTCCATCTGCAGCCCATATCTTCGCTAGGGCGATACCCCGTCCATGTCTGCTCCGCTTACATACTTTTGTTACAGTATCACGTGTCCTCAACGCCACCAGGCGGCATCCAACATCGTGGTGTGCAGTGATCATAATGTTTTGGCTGATCAGTGTACATGCTACACATATTTCAACATATGGCTATAGGTATCGTGTACAGTATTTTCATCTTGGAAGAACTAAAAGGATCTGGGGGTAGTTTGACCATTAAACTAGTAAAATGTTTGTTGTGTTGTGCAAGTGTGCATCTTTTCATCTCCTTGTTTTTAATTAATAATAATGTTCTCATATGCCAAAATTGTGTATTTTACATCATATTTAGTTTTTCTGCATAATACATTTTAGGACCTATTTTAGGGTGTATATAGTGTAAATGAGATACTGGAAGAGACGATTTTAGTCACCTAATGGTTCAAATGGCTCTGAGCACTATGGGACTTAACATCTGAGGTCATCAGTCCCCTAGAGCTTAGAACTACTTAAACCTAACTAACCTAAGGACATCACACACATCCATGCCCGAGGCAGGATTCGAACCTGCGACCGTAGCAGTCACGTGGCTCTAGACTGAAGCGCCTAGAACCGCTCGGCCACACCGGCCGGCTTAGTCGCCTAAAATACACTTCATACAACCTAAAAGTCCGCGGTCTAGTTATTTGGTTGGTGCAAAGAATTTTTTAATTTTTTGAAGTTATCGGCGCATTTCTGGAGCTGTTAGAACTAATCAATGATCATCCGTACGATGCAAGAATTGTTGAAGACTTCTTATTTTCTCTCAGTTTACCAGCGCCAATCTGGCGTGTACATTTGACGTGTAGAGTGTTGGAAGATGCCTGGAATGTTGTCGGTTACTGGCACACCCGTGAAGGTGCTCAAGCAAAAAAAAAAAAAAACAGCTTGACCTTGGCCTTGAGTAGAAGCTGTGTGTCATCCTTCACTGACGGCAGGCTTCAGAGTGCGCTGCTGGACTTAACGAGTTGCCACCTCTCTTCGGCCCCCGGTTTCCGCACACACATTTTTGGTGTAGTCGCGAGAGAAGAGAACTTGTATTCAGGAAATATGGCCATTTGTCTCTACCCAAACGCCGCATCGTAAGAGCATATTCAAAGCAAAAGTTATTTCTTCAGAGATTGGCTGATATATCGGATACTAGTTTTCAAATATTTGTTCTTGTTTTATAGCTCTGAAATACTGTCACTTGCTCATATCTCTGTACGTCATATCGGACTATGCTTCCCAGTAATGACATTAAAATCATCACACGGTGCGGTGTTTAGTACATTCCCATAGCGACGCCAAGCTCTGTTGTGAATGTGTGCACGTATGGCAGTGGAACAACGTCCTAACGTACTCATCGTTTCTCTCCTTCTAGTTAACTGTGAAACCTACAAACATTCACCATCCTTATGGAGAGAACTATGTGCAGATAACAGAAAAGAGATCCCCATCCTTGTCCACATCTGCTTCCGAAAGCGTCTTATTCCCATCCTCGGATGTTAAAATTTTACAAACCATTTTAACCCGTTAGTCAAGACAGAGACTCTGACGGTAGAGTTGCCCTTGGCCTAAAGTTTAGTTTGATAAAGTCGGACCACGCAATTTACATTTCACACACTAAGAACGAAGATGTCGATTTTGACCTCATTTCAATACAACATTACCTGTCATATCCTCTATAATGGTCCAGTTGTTACAACTTTCTGTCGTAATTAATGTAACGGACTGTGTGAAATGTTCTATAGGGCATTTACGCAACTTTTGGAAGGCAAACGAAGTCGTCTTGCAAGTGATCGTCACATATTGCATATTGTCTAGTCATATAGTTCACTTATCAAACGCGCGTCAGTTCACCGTAATCCTAAATCATGTTAAGTTGCTATTCTTTTCGATGTAATAAGCAATGCATATTTAAGGAGAGCTTTGATAGATTCACTGATTTCATACCGATTATTATTTGTGACGTTTGTGGCACACAAACAGGTATCAGACAAGGAAGCATAGATCCTAATGGTTGGTGTATCGTAGAGGAGACTTCAGGTAGCTTTATGGCAGATTTCGGTAATTGTATAAGTGACCTCTGTTGCTGTAAATGAAACAGGAATGACATGGCATAAGGCAACGGCTGGTACGACGGAAACAGAATACACGTGCAACTGAGCTGAAAAACACGAAGAAGGGCCTTGTAAATGACCTGATGAAAATGGACAATGATACGCCGCAGTTCGTGAGGAACATAACATGCAGCATTAGTAAACAACAAGATCCAATAAAAATTTTTTTTCATCTAATTTTATAACTAGGATATTATTTACATTACACTAAGATATGAATCAATATAAAATACAGATACAATTTTTTTCCACACAAGTAGCATTATTTTAAAATTACCGTGCATATTTTATATTTATTTCTAAAATTCGTTACAGTTATTATTATTATTATTATTATTATTATTGAAACAATTGGGAATAGTAAATTAAAAATGAGTTATAAGTGAAAATTTTCTGTTGATATGTTAACGTTAAGACCGCAGATACACTTGCTAACGAATCGGCGCAGGCTTTTATCAGCAAAATATATATTACTGCGGATATTCGCCTCCGCGAGAAATTCTACTTATGGAAGCAAAGTGTAAAGGACTGATGAATAGCCTCCCATTATGAAGTGTTCTAAAGCAGTCTTTCAGTTTATATTTTTTGTAGCATTTCTTTTACTCTCTTTCTCGGAGCAGATTTGGCTGTCCTTTATTGAACTGATCTATGACTAAACATTCAATTATTTTACTTCACACCTCACGCATTATTAACAATGAAATTTTTATTCTAACTGACTCTATTCTGATGAAGTAATTGCATCGTAAGGATCTAATAGTTCTTTATGTTTCGTGACAAGCCCAGAAGTTACACATTTCTCTGCATTAAGAGCTTGTTTACCATATTCCCATAGACTGACATTTTGTCGATAGCTGGCATTTATTTCTACATACATAGTCCTCAAGCCTCTGTATGGTGCGTGGTGGAGGGTATCTTATACCACTACTAGTCATTTCATTTCCTGTTCCACTCAAATAGAACGAGGAAAAGAGGTCTGTCTAAAAGCCGCCGCACGAACCCTGATTTCTCTTGTCTTATCTTCATGGTCCTTACCCGAAATGTACGTTGGCAGCCGTTGAATCAATCTGCAGTCGGCCTGAAATGTCGATTCTCTGAATTTCCGCTGTACTGCCCCGCGAAAAGAGCGTCGTCTTCTCTCCAAGGATTCCCATTGCAGTTCACGAATCATTTCCGCAATACTTGCGTGCTGATCGAACCTACAGATAACAGATCTAGCAACACGTCTCTGAATTGAATCGATGTCTTCCTTTACTCCAGGCTGGTAGGAATGACAAACACTCGAGTTTTACTCAAGAATGGGTCGCACAAGCGTTCTATACACCACCTCCTTTATAGATTGGCTACACTTTCCCAAAAATCTCCCAATAAAACGAAATCGAGCGTTCGCATTCCCGACTACCAACCTGAAGTGCAAATTCTACTTCATATCGCGTTCAGAGTTACGTGTAGATATATAATCGATGTGACTCTCTCTAGCAGCACATTACTAATGCTGTACTCTAACGTTACATGATTGTTTTTCCTACTCATCCGCATTAACTTCCGTTTTTCTGCATTTAGATCAAACTGCCACTCATCATAGCAATTAGAAATTGTGTGCAAGTCATCTTGTACGCCCCTCCCCCAATAGCCATTTAAGGACGACACTTTTCCACACATCACGGCGCCGTCAGCAAACAGCCGTAAATTACTGTTCACCCCGTCCGCTAGATCATTTTGCGAGGTGCTGGGGTGGAGAAGAGTTTTTGCCTCTTTAATTCAGGGGTTGGCGACTGCTTCTTTCATCACGATCGAGCACCTGTTCATAATGCATGACCTGTGGCGGAGTGGTTACACGACAGTAAAATCCCTGTAATGGACTAGCCTGCACAGAGTCCTGACCTGAATCCTACAGAACACTTTTGCGATGTTTTGGAACGCCGACTTCGTGCCAGGCCTCAACGGCCTACATCGATACCTCTCCTCAGTGCAGCACTCCGTGAACAACCAGCTGCCATTCCCCAAGAAACCTTCCAGCACCTGATTGAACGTATGCCTGCGAGAGTGGAAGCTGTCATCAAGGCTAAGGGTGGGCCAACACCATACTGAATTCCAGCATTACCGGTGGCCGACTGAAATAAGACTTCTGTTCAGCAGCCGAACTTCTCGCGATAGGGCCTCATGTCCAACAATACCACATGCTCAATTCATTTTTGTTCTATGCCAGTCTGCAAGTGCGGGTTGCATACATTCAGAGGCAAGCCTATTGCTCTCTTTTGAATGATAGGTCCTTAAGCTGTTGTTCTGCTAAGTGGAGTATCACCCCCCTCCCCCAGGGTATAATCCATCCTTCTGAGAAACCCCCGACCCAGCCCCCTTCCCTTCCTCCCCCCAACCCCTCTGAAATCTCCAACCCTCCTCCTTATCCTCCCCAATACAAGTACATTTCCAGACCTGAGTTATTCGAATAGCCCTCTCCCACCCTATAAATAAATCCCCCAGCCCTCTTCCTCCCCACATCCACCTGGAATTTATGGATCTGTACCGGAGAGGAAGGATCTCACGACAGGAAATTCAATTGCATAACAAATTACATACTGTTTCTTTATAAAAAATTCAGTTCGGAGGGGTTGGATTTCTCTTGCTCATCATCTGTACCAGCAGCAGCTACCATTGGCTCATCACGATTTGCAGCAAACTCTGTCCTGTCAGGACCAGCAGCAGCACCGTGGGATCCCGTAGTGCACCTGACCAGCATGTCGGAGCAGGACAACGAGCTGCTGTTATCCATCCCACTCATTGATGTGGATACCCAGCAAGTCCCTGACTCTCAGGAGAACTGTGCTGGTGTGGGTCAGCATTGGTCTCCGACATACACACCATCCCAGAACATTCCAGTATTACTGCAAGGACAGAGTGTCAATGTGGTGGATGAGAAGCTGCTAATTCATCCTAGTTCTCTACTGGTTTTCACTTCAACTTATAATTTAATAGCTAGCGGTTCAAACTGCTTTAATACTGGTATGGAAACATCAGTGGATAGTGACTGGCATGTTCTGTTAGAGATTGAAAATCCAGTGAGAAGTGTTAAAGTGTGGTTTATGGAGTTGGAATGGGATGAATTGTATGGTGCAGAACACCACATCAAACAACAGATGACCTCCGAGTATTCTCCAACTCCAGACATTTACGGTGCTGGTCTGATGCTATCTTTAAAATCACTGTACAACAGTGCGACTGTGCGGCTGGTCCCGGCGGAGGTTCGAGTCCTCCCTTGGGCATGAGTGTGTGTGTTTGTCCTTAGGATAATTTAGGTTAAGTAGTGTGTAAGCTTAGGGACTGATGACCTCAGCGGTAAAGTCCCATAAGATTTCACACACATTTGAACATTTTTTGACAACAGTGTGACACTCATGGAGAGATCTGGAGGTAGATCCATGTATCTGCAACATTCCACAGTTAACCGATCCTTTACACTTTTCTTCCATAAGTAGAAGTTCTCGCGTAGGCGAATATCCGCAGTAATATATATTTTGCTGATAAAAGCCTGCGCCGATTCGTTAACAAGTGTATCTGCGGTCTTAACGTTAACATTTTAACAGACAATTTTCACTTATAACTCATTTTTAATTTACTATTTCCAATCGTTTCAATAATAATAATAATAATAATAACTGTATATGTAACGAATTTTAGAAATAAATATAAAATATGCTCGGTAATTTTGAAATTATGCTACTTGTGTGGAAAAAATTTGTATCTGTATTTTATATTGATGCAATTATTTGATCAAGTTGTTTACTAATGCTGCATATTGTGTTCCGCCACTTATACAATTACCGAAATCTGCCATAAAGCTACCTGAAGTCTCCTCTACGATACACCATCAATTAAGGTCTATACTTCCTTGTCTGATATCTGTTTGTGTGCCACAAACGTCACAAATAATAATCGGTATAAAATCGGGGAATCTATCAAAGCTCTCCTTAAATATGCAATATCCACTGTTAAAAACTTGTTCAGGCTACAGATGGTGCTATCCCTGAATCGTGGGTTACCGTGTGTTCACACGGTTTAGAAAGACATCGTGAGCTGCTTAATGCAGTGTCAAAAGAAGAAGCTAAAGGACACCCATGAGTTTGAGAGAAATATGTGCGTAATTCACTGCATACAAAGAACAGTTATTCGGGAAGTACTGTAAAAAATGAATCAGTTGTTGTTGTTATTGTTGATGTAATGCAGTCCATGTATCACTATTGAAATGTAAAAAAATATATATGTAATCGCAAATATTTGTTTTTTCTTAATTAACTGTCTTGCCATTACATGATATAAGGTGTAGCCATTGTAGCTCAGTCGGTAAGATGATTGCACTCTAGGGACTACATATAGTATTATTATTAGAAGTGTTCATTGTTTTCTATAAAAGCCCATTGCACACCAAAACCTGAAATAGTCGGTATCATGGCCGGGTGGGTGAAGCTTCAGGACTTTATTGTAAGTGACTGGTCCTGTGATGGTGTGGAAGAAGACCATAAGAAGAAGAAGAAGAAAAATGGGGTTCTCCTAGCCGGTAGAGCAATAATCGTGGGTCTGTCCTACTGTGGCAAGACAAATGTTCTCATGTCACCACTAACACACCCAAGTGGAATCCACTTTGAGCATGTATGTGTATTTTCAAAACTGCTGTTTCAACCGAAGTACCAGCTACTGCAAAGGATACTACAGGGTGTTGGTGGTGTAACATACATGACATTCAGTTAAAGCAGTCAAATTCCCACCCCCAAAAAAGTAAAGCCAAACACAGGGTTCATATTTGATGACGTTGCTGTGGAAAACCAAGATCAAATTCTACGATATTTCTGTCTTGCTCGTCCTGTGAGTACTGATATATTTATATTACAGAATCCCAAAACAGTTGGCGAGGGGTAATGCAGATCTCATTATAGCTTTCAGACAAGACAATTTGATCTAAAACACATTTACCAGCCACACATAGGAACTGAAATGTCACCTAATGATTTTGTAAAGATATGTGCAGATTGCTGGAATCACATACAGTGTGGGTTTCTTGTTACTGACAGATCAAGAGGACTGAGTTTGTATACGTATAGCTATAAAAAAGTGATCAGTATGTTAGTATACTTCACACGATGGACAAGTTCAAACTTATGTCAGGCACTCAGCCCAAGATGATAGTTGTGCATAGACGGAGAATGCATCCGTTTGTAGATGGAAAATTTCAGTCTCCCAAACATAAAGTTAAGGAGCTAGACCCTTCTGAGACTGATGAGTGAACTAGATGCTAGGGTTAAGAACTAGAAACGTACACCCTTTCACGGCTAAGTCCTCTACTTTCTTTCTCAGAATAATTTCTAAGAAAGGAAGTAGACGACTTAGTTGTAAAAGTTGATGAAATTGAAAAGAAAGTAAATAACTTAACTCTAAAGGTTGAGCGAAATGTATATAAGGGGCAGCCCGTGAAGCAGCTCACTTAGTATATAGTGAGATGTCGACTAAGCATAAGGTCATCGCGGCACAGAAGGCCATTCGAGAGAAGTCATGGTTGCTGATGTTAGGACATTTGGATCGAGAGTAGACACTGCGAGAGACGTTTAAAACAATTACAGAATCTCTCGATGAACTCTCAGCAAAATTACACAATAAGTATTATGACACTGTTGCTGGTTTCATTAACCATAACAGCAACACTAGGATAGACAAAACATTTGGTGTCAGTGCTGAAAATCATACATGTTGGGCATGTAGCCTACAACAATACAGATAGGGGATAGGAAATATCGAAGAACACCAGGTCTACTGACCCTCATTTTCCTAAAACCCTCAAAAAAAATAAAATGTTCACCCAAAGATCTCGAGATGTATGGTCAACTACTGCAATTGACCAGTATACACAGGAAAGCAGGAAACCAACGCAGTGCAAAATATAGAGACGTTATAAAGCAGTTATTATTATACACTCAGTATAGCAGTGGTGATGGTACTGACATTCAGCACAAAAGAGTCAGCTATTTGCCTCCTCAGTATACATACCACGACAACCCCAATGAGATAATAGATCGACTATGACTGCTCATGGCATCAGCTGCTGCGGGCAATATAGCGCATTCAAATAGGGATGTCTCATTAATTTCAGAGCAGTATAATCGAATGAGTATGGAGACAATAGTACGAGAACTGCACAAACCAGCACGCAAAACATACTTTCGTAGATGTATTATGATGAAAGGTTGGATGACTTATGGCAGGCTGATCTTGTGGATACGAGGGAATATTTACATGAGAATAATGGATTCAAATATTTTTAATGATTATTGATACATACTTCAAATTTGCCGGTGCATTTACCTGTTAAAACAAAATTAGGGAGAAATGTCGCGGATGTGTTTAAGCGTTTCTTGCACACAGGGATGAATCGATGTCTAGACAACCTTCAAACCGATCACGGTGGAGAGTTTTACAACAGATATTTCAAGACTGTGATGCAGCGGTATGGAATACATCACTACTCAACATTCACCTACCTGAAGGCGAGTGTCTTGGAATGTCTGAACAGAACAATAAAAGGTCAAATGTGGATGTGTTTTAATTTTCACAGCTCATGCAAATGGACAGATAGCGTTCCAGAAATAATTGTACAGTATAATCGAACCAAATATAGTACAATAAAAATGAGAGCAATCGATGTTCGTGATGATAGACTGTTGGATACGGTATACTATCTCATTAAAAATCTGGATCCACGTAAACAGAAATTTAATGTAGGTGATTTGGTATTATCTCAAAACATAAGACTGCATTTGAGAAGTCATACCTCCCAAATTAGTCGAGTTTCCGAAGTGCAGTGAACAAATCCCAGAACTTACATCTTAAAGGGTGGGAGTGGCAATTAAATGCTTTTACACCGAGGAAGTGCAGAATTGCTCAGAACCAAACTTTTTCGTAGAACGTGTCGTAAGACTTCGAGGGAATAGAGCACTACTTAAATGGCTTGGTTTTCCTGTGACATAAAACAGCTGGAGAGACGCTGACGATTTTCTATATAATGGGATGCGTAGAGCGCAACCAGTACAGTAGCACAACATGCGTGATAGTAGACGCATTATAGGAGGTGGTGGTATTCTCGACGAACTATCATTCGAATTGCACCTTCCGGGGTATAGCTGCTGTCGACCTGGTACAAAGCTTCGAGACCATTAAATTACTTTAAATCACATTAACAGTTGTTCCATAGATCATGAATATGTCATTTCAGTCATTTTATAATGATGTGAAACGTGTCAGTTTAACATAAGTTTTCTTTACAAAATCCATTTTTTTTACAGCTACAGCTTCATATCTAAAAATTCATCTATTGAGTAGAAGGAGCTGTCTTTCAGAAACTCTTTGAATTTGTTCGTAAATGTTGGTTGGCTATCTGTCGGATTTTTAATGCTGTTTGACAAATGAGCAAAGATTTTTGTGGCAGCATAATCCATCCCTTTCTGTGCCAAATCCAAATTTAACCCAGAATAGTGAAAATCATCCCATCCTCTAGTGTTGTAGCTATGGACTCCGCTACTATTTTTGAATTGCCATGGGTTACTAACAACAAATTTTAAAGTGAATATATGTATTGCGAAGGTTCTGTGAATATCCTGAGTTCATTAAATAAATGTCTGCAAGGTGATCTTGAGTGGGCTCCAGCTATTATTCTGATTAAACGATTTTGTGCATTGAATACTTTTTCTTTTCAAAATGAATCACCCGGAAATATGATGCCATATGAAAGCAGTGAATGAAAATAGCCATAGTAGGCTAAATTACTTATGCTTATCACCAAAATTTGCAGTAACCCTAATAGTATAAGTAGCTGAACCTAACCATTTCAGCAGATCATCAAAATGTTTCTTCTAATTCAATTTCTCATCAATGCACACACCTGCCTTAGCAACAGACTTCTGTTCAAAGTTTATATTTATCAATGGTGTTAAGCCATTTACTGTACAGATTTGTATGTATTGTGTTTTCTCAAAATTTAATGAAAGTCCACTTGCAGAGAACCACTTAATAATGTTCTGAAAGACATTATTTACAATTTCCTCAGCCGATTCTTGTTTGCTGGGTGTGTTTACTATAGTTGTATCATCAGCAAAAAGAACTAGCTTTGCATCTTCATGAATGTAGAGTAATAAGTCATTAACATACACTACTGGCCATTAAAATTGCTACACCAAGAAGAGATGCAGATGATAAATGGGTATTCATTGGACAAATATATTATACTAGAACTGACATGTTATTACATTTTCACGCAATTTGGGTGCATAGATCCTGAAAAATCAGTACCCAGAACAACCACCTCTGGTCGTAATAACTGCCTTGATATGCCTGGGCATTGAGTCAAATAAAGCTTGGATGGCGTGTTCAGGTACAGTTGCCCATGTAACTTCAACACGATACCACAGTTCATCAAGAGTAGTGACTGGCGTATTGTGATGAGCCAGTTGCTCGGCCACCATTGACCAGACGTTTTCAGTTGGTGAGAGATTTGGAGAATGAACTGGCCAGGGCACCAGTCGAACATTTTCTGTATCCAGAAAGGCCGTACAAGGCCTGCAACATGCGGTCGTGCATTATCCTGCTGAAATGTAGGGTTTCGCAGGGATCGAATGAAGGGTAGAGCCACGGCTCGTAACAAATCTGAAATGTAACGTCCACTGTTCAAAGTGACGTCAATGTCAACAAGAGGTGACCGAGACGCATAATCAATGGCACCCCATACCAACACTCCGGGTGATACACCAGTATGGCGATGACGAATACAAGCTTCCAATGTACCTTCACCACAATGTCGCCAAACACGGATGTGACCATCACGATGCTGTAAACTGAACCTGGATTCATCCGGAAAAAAAAGTCGTTTTGCCATTCGTGCACCCAGGTTCGTTGTTGAGTACACCATCGCTGGCGCTCCTGTCTGTGATGCAGCGTCGAGGGTAGCCGCAGCCATGGTCTCCGAGCTGATAGTCCATGCTGCTGCAAACGTCGTCAAACTGTTCGTGCAGATGGTTGTTGTCTTGCAAACGTCCCCATCTGTTGACTCAGGGATCGAGTCGTGGCTGCACGATCCGTTACAGCCATGCGGATAAGATGTCTATCATCTCGATTTTTGTAGTGATACGAGGCCGTTGGGATCCAGCACGGCGTTCCGTATTACCCTCCGGAACCCACCGATGCAATATTCTGCTAACAGTCATTGGATCTCGACCAACACGAGCAACAATGTCGCGATACGATAAACCGCAATCGCGATAGGCTACAATCCGACCTTTATCAAAGTAGGAAACGTGATGGTACGTTTTTCTCCTCCTTACACAAGGCATCACAACAACTTTTCACCAGACAACGCCGGTCAACTGCTGTTTGTGTATGAGAAATCGGTTGGAAACTTTCCTCATGTCAGCACGTTGTAGATGTTGCCACCGGCGCCAACCTTGTGTGAATGCTCTGAAAAGCTCATCCTTTGCATGTCTCAGCATCTTCTTCCTGTCAGTTAAATTTCACGTTTGTAGCACGTCATCTTCGTGGTGTAGCCATTTTAATAGCCAGTAGTATATATGTGTGTGTGTGTATATAAACTATTTAAGTTCCAACCCTCGTATATATATATAGTTTAGCTATTTATTCACAAACGATACAAAAACGTTACATGTTTGCACCTGTTACTGTCCTTCAATGTAGCCACCAGCATTGTGTAGGACCCAATGCCAGAGATGTGGAAGGCGTAGTATACCATTAGCAGAGCCTGTTCTGTTGATGGTGCGAATGGAGCAGTCTAAAGTTATGGTGATTCTCTTGTACGACTGTGATGGTGTTATCCTAACTCATTATGTTCCTCCACGGCAGACAGTCAGTGCACAGTATTACGGTTCGTTTTTGGAGCATCACCTGCGACCAGCTTTTCGAAAGAAGCAGAGACACTTTGTGCGCAACCGACCCATCAATTTGCACAACAATGCGTGGGCGCATACAGTGCAATCTGTGGCTGCTATGTTCAGTCGATGGGACTGGGAAGTGCTGTACCATCCACCATACTCCCCAGACATAAGTCCTTGTGACTTTAATTTAATTCTGCAGATGAAGGAACCACTTCGTTGCATTCACTTCGGAACTGTTCCTGAGTTTCGACAGGCAGTAGACCACTCCATTCGCACCATCAACAGAACAGTCTCTGCTAACAGTATAGTATGCCTTCCACACCTCTGGCAACAGGTTCTACACAACGCTGGTAACTACTTTGAAGGACAGTAACAAGTGCAAACATGTAACTCTTTTGTATCGGTTGGGAATAAATAGTTGCCACTCTTTAAGTTCCAACCCTCATAAACTGGAAGAATGCATAAGGTTGAAATTAACAGTACAGACAGTCTGCAAAAATCAGCAGAGTCCTCTAACTGAGGAGGAATCAAGAATGGTGTCCCATATATATATATATATATATATATATATATATATATATATATATATATATGTGTGTGTGTGTGTGTGTGTGTGTGTAGAACCAAAGGGACCCAAGACAAAACCCTGTGGGACACCATTCGTGATTCATCCTCAGTTAAAGGACTCTGCTGATTTTTGCAGACTATCTGAACTGTTAATTTCAACCTTCTGCATTCTTCCAGTTAAATATGAATTAAACCATTTGTGCCCTGTCCCAATCATATCACAATACTTAAGCTTATCTAGAAGAATTTCGCGATTCACACAGTCAAAAGCCATTGAGAGATCACAAAATATCCCAATGTGTGATGTTTAGTTATTTAAAGAATTTAATATTTTATCATTGAAAGCATATATAGCATTTTCTATTGAAAACTTTTTCTGAAAACCAAAGTGAAATTTTGTTACTATTTCATTTTTACAAATATGTGATGCTTCTCTTGAATAGGTAACATTTCAAGAATTTTGGATAAATCTGTCAGAAGTGAGAGTGGGTGGTAGTTGTTATCATCAGACCTATCCACTTTTTTATGCAATGGTTTAACAGTAGCGTATTAGGATGATGATGGCATCCTCTTTCGTTAAATTTTCTGGCAGTAAAATAGTCCCCCTTTTCAATCTTTCCACCAGGAAAAAGAAATCTGGAATTCTAATTGCAGAAGTTTGGAATGTTAGATCCCTTAATCTGTTAGGTTAGAGAATTTAAACTCTCTGACCTATGTTGAAGATATGTACAATGGAAAGTGCTGAAGTGCAGCGTCAGGAAGAACAGGATTTCTGGCGAGTTAAGTGCAGGGTAGTCAACGTAAAAGAAAACGGAAGAAATGCAGGAGTAAAACAAATAATGAATGTGAAAGTAGAAATGGGAGTCAGCTACTGTGAACGGTAGACTAACACATTATAGTTACCAAGATAGAACGAAAGTCAGCAGTAACCACAGTACCCATAGAATAAGGTTATAGGAATACTAACTCCACACATGATGAAGAGATTGGAAGAGTGTGTGATGTGATAAAAGAGGTTATTCAAAAGTTGAAGGAAGGTGAAAATATTAAACTGTGATGGTGGGGAAGGGGAGGCTGGGAGGGAAGAGGTTGAAATTCTGTGTTAGGAAAAGCAAGAGAAGGAAAAATTGTAGGAGAACATGGACTGAGGAAAAGGAATGAGGGTAAGTTTTCTGGTAGGTCTTCATTTTCCAGCTGCATGCCCAGTAGCACCTTCACACACTCAGCCGAGTTTTTCACATGGTGTGGACTGTAACCGTGTTAAAACCCTTGGTGGGTGAGATGAAATAGTTAATGCAGTTAAGGATCAAATAGGCAAAAAACACAGTGTCCAGTATAAGTCCATGGCTAACACATGAATTATTGAATTTAACTGACAAAAGAAGTACATAAGAAACTTCATTAGATGAAGAGGATGTAAAGGAATAAAGACAACTAAAAATGACACTGAAAGGTTGTATACAATGACAAATCAGAAATGGAGAGAGGAGAAATGCAAAGCTGTAGAGTCATGAATGCCTATAGGAAAGATAAATTTAGCCTATAGAAAAATCCAAGAGGCCTTTGGAGAAAAGGATTATTACGTCAGATGGTAGGCGAATACTAAATAAAGAAAGGAAGGATGAAAGATGGAAGTCGTATATAAAAGGGCAATACAAAAGAAACGAAGTTGAAGACAATATCGTGGAAAGGGAAGAGGAAGTAGATGAAGAAGAGATGGTACCTATGATACTGTGAGAAGAACTGGGCATAGCACTGACAGAACGAAATCGAATCAAAGTGTTTGGTGTAGGTTACATTCCCTTAGAATTACTGAGATCCTTGGAAGAACATACAATAACAAACCTGTTTCACCTCATATGCAAGATGTAACAGACAGCTGAGATCCCAGATATAAAGCAGAATTTAATAACTCCATTTCACTAGTAAGGTAGGTTTTAACAGGTGAGAATATTACCGAAACATCAGTTTAATAAGTCTTGGTTGCAAAATACTGACATGATTGATTTACAGAATATTGGAAAGACTGGTAGAACCGACAGTTTGAGCTTCAGAGGAGTGTAAGAACGCGCAGGATGATATTGACTTTACGACTTGTCTTAGAGGACAGTTTGAAGAAAAACTTAATTTATTTTTGTAGTGATTGTAGAATCAGATAAAACTTTCGACAAAGTTGACTGCAATAAATTCCTTGAAATGTAACTAAACTCTGTCCACAGGTCCAGCGAAAAAATCGGTACCGCCGACCGCCGTGTCATCCTCTGCCAATGGCGTCATGGGATGCAGTATGGAGGGGCAAGCAATCAGTACACCGCTCCACCCCATTGTCAGTTTTTGTAATCTGGAGCCGCTACTATCCAGTCAAATAGCTCCTCAATTTGCATCACAAGGCTGGGTGTGGCCCGTTCCAATCCACCCACCTCTGGAAAACACCAGGCAGTATCAGAAATCGAATCCAGGTCCTCCACATGGCAGTCAAGCCGTGCTGACCACTCATTTACGGAGGCTGACGAAATTCTTAAGGTAGCAGAGATAAAATATAATTAGTGAAAGTTTAACAATGGCTTGTTCAGACACTAGGCTGCAGTTATAATAGTCAAAGGGTATGGATAGGAAGCAGTAGTTGGGAACATAGTGAGACTGGATTGAAGTCTATTCCCCAAGCTACTCAATGCATAAATTAAACAAGCAGAAAAGGAAACCAAGGAGAAAATTGGAAAAGGAGTTAAAATTCAGGGAGGAGAAATAAAAACTTTGAAGTTTGCTGATGACATTGTAATTCTGTCAGAGAAGAGAAGTTGAACAGAATGTTACAGTTTGTTCTGTGTCACTTTGTCAGTGCAGGTTGCATACATTCAGGAACATGCATAAATTCAGAGGCAACCCTATTGCCCTCTTTTAATTGACTGGTCCTCATCCTATTGTTCTGCTAAGTGGATTACGACCCTCTGGGAATAATTCTTCCTTCCTAGAAAGCCCCATCCCTTCCCCTCCCCAACTTCCTCCCCCACCCCTCTGGGAACATCCAGCCCTCCCTTCCCCCTCACTGATAAAAATACAGTTTCAGGCCTGAGTCATTCGAATAACCCCACCCACTCTGCCAGTCTGATTGGCTAATCAGTTAAATCAATCAATTAATTAACCCCTTCGCCTCTGGTAAATTCCCCAGCTCTCACCCTCCCCACCTCCACCTGGAAACAGCGGGTCTGTGCTGGAGAGGAAGGATCTCACAAGTGGAAATTCATTTGCATAGCAAAGGATATCTACATCTGCATCTACATCTATACTCAGCAAACCACCATGACGTGCATGGTAGAGGGTACATCCCATTGAACCAGTTATTAGGGTTTCCTCCTGTTCCATTCACATATGGAGTGCAGGAAGAATGGTTGTTTGAATACTTTTTTCTTTTTGTGAAGTGCAAAATTGTACATATTGCTCAGACCAGCATTCATCAGCAAGTGGGGGGGGGGGGGGAAGGGGGGGATGCTGCACTCCTATTGGCTCTCTGTGTGTGAAATGGTGGGTGGAGGGGGTAGAGGTTATATAAACTCTCGTTGTAGTGCAGTCACTCTCATTGTCATTGTCAGTTTGCCTGGGTGGCCACTTGTGTGTTCTTGCATCAATATTTTTTGGGAAAAAAATGAAGCACATAGTTTTCTGGACAGCATCAGCGGCGGTAGCAGCAGCAAAGGCCTTCGCCAGGACAGCCTACCATGTAAGTTAAGTGTTTCATTCATTCAATGAACCTGCCTGCCCCATAATTTTAGTATCCCTCACAGCAACTATTTATGTCTTTGTCGGTAGAGGCATACCTCCATACTACCAAGCTTTTGAACGGTTTGCTACTGTAATTTTGGTGTGTGACGAATTTTTGTCCTGTAACGGGTATTACAGTCCTTCTTTTTGTTTCTTATCGTAGCAGCGTTCGTCCCTGAGATGCTGCCTGAGCTGGACCACCAATTGAGGACGAGAGGGTGCTGTAGTAGTTACCTCCGCAATTAATATTCCATCCAGATCAGCAAGAATGTAGGAGTATTCGTTTTTTGGTGACTTGTAGATGTTAGAGAAAATATATTTTTGCACTTAATGTACTGTGGTTCTAATGGTGAGGGCTGAGGAATGTATATACATTTATTTTTTCGTAACATGTTGAATTTAGTTGTCTGAGACATATTCTTTGCTTTTCTAGGGGTTTCTATGGACAAGGAAGGAGACGTAGGGATGTGTGTTGAGGTTGAGAGCCAGGAGCCATCGATTCAGTCTTGTAAGTAGCGGAATACGATTTTCAAAATCAGTGTGTGTGTTTGTGTGTGTGTGTGTGTGTTTGTGTGTGTGTGTGTGTGTGTGTGTGTGTGTGTGTGTGTGTGTTTGTGTGTGTGTTTCATATATGAATAATTTCAGTGAACTAGAGAATACGAGTTTCTTTTTATATCCCAGTGAGCTAGAGGATACGATTTTCTGCCTGTATTTCAGTGAGTTAAGGATTACGATTTTCTGTGTTTGTGTCACTAACATTTTCAAGAAATAATTAAGTTTAATATCTTATTGATGCTGTTGCAAGCAGCGACAGTGAGCTAGATAGATCGCTTCAAGGCGAGGGTGAAATACCTGAGAGGGTGCATGAGTTGGCAGCTGTTGAGGAAGCTGAAAGGCAGTACCATCTCGCCCTTTTGGAGGAGGACGAGGAAATACTGGAATGGGTGGGAGAACTACGGGAAAGCCCACCTGAACTGCTGAATCATTGGACCCAGAGTCGAAAAGTTGATTATAATGCAACCGTCGTCATTACACCATAAAATTATTAGCACTCTGGAATGTTGTTATTTGTTTACAGCATATATTGAAAAAAGTCTTGGGCGTTGTGCTTAATTTTTTTCGTTATTTATATGCTACAGAGGCACCACAGACACCACAACAGCTGTGGCACGAGTGCCTAGAGCAGTGGTTGCGAGGGCGGGAATGAAACACGCGTCCAAGCGGCATACACCGCCGTGCAAAGCGCCGCTCGTGGCTGCGCGAAAGGCGGCAGCAGAATAGGCTGCGGACGGGGCAGTGCCGGCCCCCACACCACTGCGTACACTCTGGAGTTCGTGGACGCTTCAGTTGCAGGAGAAACAGCAAAGATCTTCCACTGCACGAGGTCCAGCATGCAGTAGCAGCAGCGTCATCAAGCTGGGTGCTCCCACTGGACGTCACCACCGCCACCTCCTCCTACTGCAGGTGTAACTGTTCGCGCTCGCCGGCAATGAAAGGTATGTGTGCCTCGGCGCATACCCCTCACCCCTGCAGGCGCCCACTCCCCAACGCCGTCATTCACCATGTCGACACCCCCGCCGGCTTCCCCTAGACGTAATTTCATTGATGTTGCTAATGATAATGAACTGTGGCTACCGGCAATTGCATCTGCCGTCTTTTTAGTGTAGGGCAACAGGTCAGTGACACCAAATTGCAGCTACAATACTCGGTTATTCCAGACGCCTTCGAGGACCGAATCTCGTTCACAAGGATCGAGAATCCGGCAGGATGGTACCGCGACGCTGTTGGTTTTCTACGAGCGTGCCCTCCTGTCATGGAAACGGAGCTGCTCAAGGTCTTCAATTACCCGCGGTTCCCGCCTTAAATGCGGTGCATTGCTCTGCATCCAACGGTCACACCTCCCCACCCCCCACCCCACAGCCCCCAGAGTTCTGGTGCTGAAGAGACAAGTCTTCATTATCTTTGGGGGGAAAGAGCGTGATAGCATGGAGCACCTCAATCACAGACTGGTCTTGTGAATCCACCTTGAGAGCTGCACAGGCCCTATTTCCCGAGATGGAAGGTAGAGGGCTGCTAAAACACTCAGCCGAATGGTACACCTGGACACCCATACATATGTATATGATCCGATAAATGGAGGGTCCCGCTATATCAAGCTCCGTAAGGATTTAGCTGATAAGAGGACATGTATTACTGTCGAAAATAAAACCGATTAGGCTTGTTTTGCATGTCATTTCTGGCTTCCGAAAGAAATTACAATTGTTGGGATCATCCGCAACATTCATCATGATACAGTAGATACCTCGACGTTCGTAACTGTTATAACTTTGGCGGTATCGAGTTTCTTCGGAATCGAGGTCATTGGAGACGGAGCACGAGCTCTGAATGTTTGAAGGATGAATAAGGAAATCTGCGGTGCCATTTCAAAGGAACCACCCCTCATTTGCCTGGAGCGATTTAGGGAAATCAAGAAAAACCTAAATTTGGATGGCAAGACGCGGATATGAACCGCCATCCTCCCGAATACAAGTCTGGTGGGCTAATCACTGCGCTAACTAGCTCGCCAGGAAATTACAACGGCTGTAGCACTCCCTTGATTTCAGACGTTCGTAGCACCAACATAGCCAGGTTGTGTTGTTGAATGTTACAAGGACAAATCAGTAAATCATCCAGACTGATGCGCTTGTATCTACGGAAAAGGCTACTGTCACTCTTCAGGAACTGTATTTAGTATAGCCTGTCCACAGATATCATTCCGAAATGGTTGCACCACAATGCGACTATGTGTACCGTTGAGTTGCACAAATCACACCACCGCTGCAAGCTATACGGTTCGTTAGGGGGAGATTTCAATAAGACATCTTATTACACACAAGAATCGGCAAAAGACACCCTCCAAATTTTAAATGCTACTAGCTGTGCCCGGCATGCGTTGCATTGCCTCTTTTTACTTTCTTAGTAGAAGCGCATATACAAAATACAAAATGGCTCTGAGCACTATGGGACTCAACTGCTGAGGTCATTAGTCCCCTAGAACTTAGAACTAGTTAAACCTAACCAACCTAAGGACATCACTAACATCCATGCCCGAGGCAGGATTCGAACCTGCGACCGTAGCGGTCTTGCGGTTCCAGACTGCAGCGCCTTTAACCGCACGGCCACTTCGGCCGGCTACAAAATACACGCACACAATAAGTGAATAACAGTGATATTTTGTGTACTAAACTAATTTAAACTAACTTACGCTAAGGACAACACACACACCCATCCCGAGAGGGAGGTCTCGACCCTCCGACGGGGGGTGCTGCGCGGACCGTGACAAGGCGCCCCCGACCGCGCGGCTACACCACGCGGCCGACAGTTTGTACTCCATACATTTAAAGTGTTCCACGTTAACCAAAGGCAAGAAATAAATGCCTACAGGTCGGTTTCGAGCAGTTTTACACGTCACTCGTTCTCATCCTCGTCTCACCCCTAGGGATAATAAGAGTATCTTAAGTGTAGACCCCCATCCCCCCCCCCCCCCAAGAACCATGGACCTTGCCGTTGGTGGGGAGGCTTGCGTGCCTCAGCGATACAGATAGCCGCACCGGAGGTGCAACCACAACGGAGGGGTATCTGTTGAGAGGCCAGACAAACGTGTGGTTCCTGACGAGGGGCAGCAGCCTTTTCAGTAGTTGCAGGGGCAGCAGTCTGGATGATTGACTGATCTGGCCTTGCAACACTAACCAAAAAGGCCTTGCTGTGCTGGTATTGCGAACGGCTGAAAGCAAGAGGAAACTACAGTCGTAATTTTTCCCGAGGGCATGCAGCTTTACTGTATGGTTAAATGATGATGGCGTCCTCTTGGGTAAAATATTCCGGAGGTAAAATAGTCCCCCATTCGGAACTCCGGGCGGGAACTACTCAAGAGGACATCGTTATCAGGAGAAAGAAAACTGGCGTTCTACGGATCGGAGCGTGGAATGTCAGATCCCTTGATCGGGCAGGTAGGTTAGAAAATTTAAAAAGGGAACTGGATAGGTTAAAGTTAGATGTAGTAGGAATTAGTGAAGTTCGGTGGCAGGAGGAACAAGACTTTTGGTCAGGCGAATACAGGGTTATAAATACAAAATCAAATAGGGGTAATGCAGGAGTAGGTTTAATAATGAATAAAAAAAGTAGGAGTGCGGATAAGCTACTACACACAGCATAGTGAACGCCTTATTATGGCCAAGACAGTCACGAAGCCCACGCCTACTACAGTAGAACAAGATTATATGCCAACTAGCTCTGCAGATGACGAAGAAATTGAAGAAATGTATCATGAAATAAAAGAAATTATTCAGATAGTGAAGGTAGACGAAAATTTAGTAGTCATGGGGGACTGGAATTCGGTAGTAGGAAATGGGAGAGAAGGAAACGTAGTAGGTGAATATGGATTGGGGCTAAGAAATGAAAGACGATGCCGCCTGGTAGAATTTTGCACAGAGCACAACTTAATCACAGCTAACACTTGGTTCAAGAATCATAAAAGAAGGCTGTATACATGGAAGAAGCCTGGAGATACTGACAGGTTTCAGATAGATTATATAATGGTAAGACAGAGATTTAGGAACCAGGTTTTAAATTGTAAGACATTTCAGGGGCAGATGTGGACTCTGACCACAGTCTGTTGGTTATGAACTGTAGATTAAAACTGAAGAAACTGCAAAAAGGTGGGAATTTAAGGAGATGGGACCTGGATAAACTGACTAAACCAAAGGTTGTACAGAGTTTCAGGGAGAGCATAAGCGAACAATTGACAGGAATGGGGGAAAGAAATACAGTAGAAGAAGAATGGGTAGCTTTGAGAGATGAAGTAGTGAAGGCATCAGAGGATCAAGCAGGTAAAAAGACGAGGGCTAGTAGAAATCCTTGGGTAACAGAAGAAATATTGAATTTAATTGATGAAAGGAGAAAATATAAAAATGCACTAAATGAAGCAGGCAAAAAGGAATACAAACGTCTCAAAAATGAGATCGACAGGAAGTGCAAAATGGCTAAGCAGGGATGGCTAGAGGACAAATGCAAGGAAGTAGAGGCTTATCTCACTAGGGGTAAGATAGATACTGCCTACAGTTAAATTAAAGAGACCTTTGGAGAAAAGAGAACCACTTGTATGAATATCAAGAGCTCAGATGGGAACGCAGTTCTAAGCAAAGAAGGGAAAGCAGAAAGGTGGAAGGAGTATATAGAGGGTCTATACAAGGTTGACGTACTTGAGGACAATATTCTGGAAATGGAAGAGAATGTGGATGAAGACGAAATGGGAGATACAATACTGCGTGAGGAATTTGACAGAACACTGAAAGACCTGAGTCTAAACAAGGCCCCGGGAGTAGACAACATTCCATTAGAGCTACTGACAGCAGCCTTGGGAGAGCCAGTCCTGACAAAACTCTACCATCTGGTGAGCAAGATATATGACACAGGCGAAATACCCTCAGACTTCAAGAAGAATATAATAATTCCAATCCCAAAGAAAGCAGGTGTTGACATGTGTGAAAATTACCGAACAATCAGTTTAATAAGCCACAGCTGCAAAATACTAACGCGAATTCTTTGCACACGAATGGAAAAACTAGTAGAAGCCGACCTCGGGGAAGATCAGTTTGGATTCCGTAGAAATATTGGAACACGTGAGGCAATACTGACCTTACGACTTATCTTAGAAGCTAGATTAAGGAAAGGCAAACCTACGTTTCTAGCATTTGTAGACCTATAGAAAGCTTTTGACAATGTTGACTGGAATACTCTCTTTCAAATTCTGAAGGTGGCAGGGGTAAAATACAGGGAGCGAAAGACTATTTACAGTTTGTATAGAAACCAGATGGCAGTTATAAGAGCCCAGGGACATGAAAGGGAAGCAGTGGTTGGGAAGGGAGTGAGGCAGGGTTGTTGCCTCTCCCCAATGTTATTCAATCTCTATATTGAGCAAGCAGTGAAGGAAACAAAAGAAAAATTCGGAGTAGGTATTAAAATCCATGGATAAGAAATAAAAACTTCGAGGTTCGCCGATGACATTGTAATTCTGTCAGAGACAGCAAAGGACTAGGAAGAGCAGTTGAATGGAATGGATAGTGTCTTGAAAGGAGGATATAAGATGAACATCAACAAAAGCAAAACGAGGGTAATGGAATGTAGTCGAATAAAATTGGGTGATGCTGAGGGAATTAGATTAGGAAATGAGACACTTAAAGTAGTAAAGGAGTTTTGGTATTTGGGGAGCAAAATAACTGATGATCGTCGAAGTAGAGAGGATATAAAATGTAGACTGGCAATGGCAAGGAAAGCGTTTCTGAAGAAGAGAAATTTGTTAACGTCGAGTATAGATTTAAGTGTCAGGAAGTCGTTTCTGAAAGTTTTTGTATGGAGTGTAGCCATGTATGGAAGTGAAACATGGACGATAAATAGTTTAGACAAGAAGAGAATAGAAGCTTTCGAAATGTGGTGCTACAGAAGAATGCTGAAGATTAGATGGGTAGATCATATAACTAATGAGTAGGTGTTGAATAGGATTAGGAAGAAGAGGAGTTTGTGGCACAACTTGACTAGAAGAAGGGATCGGTTGGTAGGACATGTTATGAGGCATCAAGGGATCACCAATTTAGTATTGGAGGGCAGCGTGGAGGGTAAAAATCGTAGAGGGAGACCAAGAGATGAATACACTAAACAGATAAAGAAGGATGTAGGCTGCAGTAGGTACTGGGAGATGAAGAAGTCTGCACAGGATAGAGTAGCATGGAGAGCTGCATCAAACCAGTCTCAGGACTGAAGACCACAACAACAAGTGTAGACCAGATGTGGCAGCAGTTCAAAGAAATAGTATCGCAGCAATTGAGAGATTTATACCAAATAAATTAACAAACGACAGAGCTGATCCCCAACGGTACACAAAGCAGGTCAGAACACTGTTGCAGAGGCAACGAAAAAAGCATGCCAAATTTAAACTAACGTAAAATCCCCGAGATAGGCGAACATTTACAGAAACTCGAAATTTAGCGCGGACTTCAGCGCGTGATTTTATAATATTTTCCAGAACGAAAATTTGTCTCAAAATCTGGCGGAAAATCCAAAGAGATTCTGCTCGTATGTAAAGTATGCTAGCGGCAGGACACAATCAATTTTTTCTCTGACCGATAGCAATGGAAATACTATCGATGAAAGTGTTGCTAGAGCAGAGTTGCTAAACACGGCCTTCCGAAATTCCTTCACGAAAGAAGGCGAAGTAAATATTCCAGAACTCGAATCAAGAACAGCTCTCAGCATGAGTAACTTTAAAGTAGATATCCTAGGAGAAGTGAAGCAACATAAAGCGCTTATTAAAAGCAAGCCTTCCGGTCCAGCCTGTATACCTATTAGGCTCCTTTCAGAGTATGCTGATGCAATAGCTCCATGCTTAACAATTATATACGAGGTCTGTTCAAAAAACTGCGAAACTTTGTCCACAACATTTTTCTACGCTTACCTTTTACTTATGTGCATGGTCTCTTTCGGAATACTCTCCTCCACAAACACACACGGCTCCCAACGCCGTTTCCACTTCCGGAAGCAGTCTTGGTACGCCTCTTGCTGGATGGCGGCAAGTGTTGTCTGCGAATTTTCCTTTATCTTGTCTATTGTTGCAAAGCTTCGTCCTTTCAACGTGGTTTTCAACTCTGGGAATTAAAAAAAACACCTACAGGGGTCAGATCAGGAGAGTCGGAGGATGAGGGAGCACAGTGATTTCGTTTTTTGTGCAATAGTCTTGCATCAACAAGGATGAGGTGCGGACGCCGTTATCGTGATGCAAGAGCCACGAGTTGCCTCGTCACATTTCAGGTCGCTTCCTTTTCACATTTTCTCGCAGACATCGCAACACGTCCTGATAGTACCATAGATTAACAGTTTGTCCTTGTAGCACGAATTCATGACGAACTAATCCTTCAAAGTCAAAGAAAACTATCAATATGGCTTTGATATTTGACCTGTCCTGACGAGCTTTTTTTGGTCTTGAACAGCCTTTCCCGACACATTGTGAAGATTGAACCGTGGTCTCAACATCATAACCGTAGACCCGCGTCTCATCACCAGTTATGATTCTCTTATGGAACATCTCGTTCTCATTTGCGCCATCCAAAACTCTTCACAGATAGCGCGGCGAAGGTCTTTCTGGTCCCGACTCATGAACCGTGCGACGAACTTGGCGGCAACACGATGCATTCCAAGATGCTGTGTCAGGATTTCATGACATGATCCAACTGAAATGATACATTCTTCTGCAATCTCTCGGACAGTCAATCGTCGATTTGCACCTAGAATTTCGTTGATGTTCCTGACATGAGCGTCGTCGGTAGACGTCGAAGGGCGTCCTGAACGAGGGTCATCTTTAACTTCCGTCGGGCCATTTTTAAACCGTATGAACCATTCGTAACATCGAGTACGGCTTAAGCACTCATCATTGTAAGCTTTCTGCATTATTTGGTGTGCCTCTGTAAAGGTTTCCTTGAGTTTCATGCAAAATTTAATACTCTAACTCTGCCATCTCGAAATTTGCAAGCTATGCAATACAACGTTCTACTCAATACAGCACTGAACAAAAACTAACAGACATACAACAATGAAACTCCCAGCAGTTACACATTAAACACAGGCATGTGCAGGGATGCCAACCGCATGTCGCTCCAACAAACTATCGGCGCTAAATTCCGAATGTTGTGGAATTTTTTCAGCAGACGTCGTACAACAGCTCGCTCAACGTGAGATCCATATCCAATGCCTAGAAAGTTGCTCACATCACACCAACATTCAAGAAAGGCAAAATTAGTAGTAACCTGCTAAATTACGGGCCCATATCACTAATGTCGATATACAGCAGGTTTTTGGAACATACTCGAACATTATGAACTACCTTGAAGAGAACGGTCTATTGGCACACTTTCAACACAAATTTAGAAAACATCGTTCTTGTGAAGCAAAACTAGCTCTTTGCTCACACGAAGTGTTGAATGCTATCGACAAGGGATTTCAAACTGATTCTGTATTTCTCAATAACCAGAAGGCTTTCCACCCCGTACCTCACAAGCGACTTGTCATCAAATTGCGTGCTTACGGAATATCGTCTCGGTTATGCGTTTGGATTTGTAATTTCCTGTCAGAGAGGTCACAATTCATATAACTGACGGAAATTCATCGAGTAAAAGCTATACCCTAAGTGACTTGTGGCTTTCCCCAAGGTGGTGTTACAGCCCTCTGCTGTTACTTATTTATAGAAACGATTTAGGAAACAATCTGAGCAATAATGTTGGGTTGTTCGCTGATGACGATATCGTTTACTGCCTAGTAAAGTCATCAGACGATCAAAACAGATTGCAAAACGATTTTTAAAAGATATTTGTATGGTGCGAAAATTGGCAATTGATCCTAAATCACGGAAAGTATGGAGTCATCCACACGAGTTCTAAAAGAAATCCGTTAACCTTCATTACACGATAAATCAATCAAATTTAAATGCCATAAATACCTAGGAATTACAATTACGAATAACTTAAATTGGACAGAACACAGAAAATGTTGCGAGGAAGGCGAAACTCTGTGATTTATTGATAGGACACTTAAAAGATGGAAGAGATCAGTAGTGGGACAAAGTATGATGTGGCCCATTTTGTTAGTGTGGGTTGCCTACAACAGGGGCAGGTATGCACTCAGGAGCAAACCTATTGTTCTCCTTTGATTGACAGATCCTTAACCTATTGTTCTGCTAAAATGATCCTTCCTTTTGAATGACAGGCACTTAACCTACTGTTCCCCTTCCCCCTTCCACTCCACTCCCCCCTCAGGAAACTTCCCCCGCCCCACACTGCTATAGTTACACTTTCAGGTCTGAATTGTTGGAATAGCTCCTCTCACTCTTATCAGTTTGATTGACTACTTAATTAAGTTGATCAATTAATTAACCTCTCACCCCCTAGTAAACCCCTCCCCTCCCCCTCCCCTCTCCTCCCCAGAAAATGGTGGGAAGTTCAAATTCCATCAGGATATTGCAACACACTGCAGCTACCTCCACTAACCTAAGAAAATGGCGGGAAAAAGGGGCACTTTGGCTACCTCCACTAACCTAAGTCATCTGACGACCACCTCTTCCTAGGAATTGGCTGGAAAAGGACTCAGCCTGTGCTGGATAGGATGGACAAAAGTCTATATTTTCAGTCTTTGGTGTGGACATAATTAAGATAAAGGTGTTTCTCATTAGGGTAGGATCTTCTCACGAAATTTTAGTCACCAACAATCTCTGAATGAGAAATGTGTAATTTGCTGACTATGCATGTAGATATAGATGAATGAGACATGAATGTATAAAATTTGGTTGAAATATCTCCAAGCATTCCTAAGCTATGCTTTTGTCTCATTCCTTTTATCTCCACCCACATCCATAGAGACGATAGGGATGCCTTACTGTCACAGTAATTTTTTTGCAGTGATGCATGTACCTAGTTTAGTGGAAACTGCGGCAGTGGTTATAGAGGTGGTATGCAGATACGTCTCTGTCTTTGCGCCGCTAACTCCACACACCCTCTGCTCCCAGGGGTGCAAATTTATGGGCACTGTCACCAGTGAGTGTAGCAACTCCGAAAACTATGGATTTGATACTAATAGCGATCGTTACCTAATATTTGTACATTGTAAATGCCATGGTTTCTCACCCGCTCCCCCCCCCCCCCCCCCTACACACACACACACACACACACACACCCATTCTTATGGATGGTGGGGGCATAGTACCCACACATTAGTTTTATACAAATATACAAATCAGTCATGCACGTAAGAAATTTGGTTGAAATTTCTGCATATGTTCCTGAGTTATACTGCTACACCAACCCCTTTTCACCCGAATCCCCATTCCTGTAGAAAGTAGGTGATCCTTGCCCCCTTGGAAACCTTCGCAGGTGTGCGCGCGACAACTCACCAAAGTTTTCAGTCGGATGAATGGAACAGGAACGCATACGAGACGAACCATTAAATAGTTTTATATATTAGGTTACCATAGGCAATGCATATTAGGCACAATATGTGCTCATGTTGCAAATAATACACGTTGTTATGAAACAAACACTATGCCTTTGTATGAGAAAAGGAAAGAAAAAAAATTTAAATATTCCGAGATATAACTATAGTTGGAGTCGCGAACGATGGCGGTCGACTCGAGGCTTGTTCTGGGCATCTACATCACGCATTCTCCGACAGTCAACGAGCGTTCAGTAATGTTTTCAGCGGACTCTTGTAAATGTCGTAGCCAATGCGAGCTTTAAACGTGATCGCAGCGAGTTCTTTAGTGAGTTTTTATTTCATTTGTTGTGACTTACCACGGCTGCTGGTGGTGATAAACGACAAATTCTGTACAAGGAAACGAGAGACATCATCTGCAGTACACGCGCTTTCTTCAAGCGCAGAGCACGTGTATGTGTTTACCATAAACGACGCTTGGAACAGGCAACAATCCAATCTCTGCGCGAGACGCCATCGTTCGTGGATCGAATTAGTCAGAAGCAACCTAGCAACTGAAGTTAATTTTACTGAATATGTTCCTGTGTCATTCAGAATCAACATCCCTCTAATGACGAGGAAAACTCGCTGAAACTCTGTTGCTGTAAATTATCCGTCTTAACAGCTGCTGCGTAAGATGGCCACACAAACAAACGCACTCGCTGAAACTAGTTGAGTGAGAGAGATAAGCGATTTTTACCTATGAAATCTGCAAATATCGCAACCTTTTCTTCAAAGAAGGACCAATAACTAAGGAGAAGAGCAAGTGTGCCATGGTTATCACTGCAAAACCAATGACGCAAACAGGACATGTTAATCTTGAGTTGGAGGCGGGGGGGGGGGGGGGGGGGGAGATATCGTTGGACGAATGTGTATCCTAGTATTAAAGAAATCAGTGCAGTTGCAGATATTCGCAGGTATCCGCAATAATATTCACTTTGACGATGGAAGCCTGGGACGCTGCGGATATCAGTAGGTGCTTCTGCGGTTATCCGCAGTAATAAATACTTTGCGGTTTAAAGTTAAAGGACAGTGGCAATATTACGTTTTACGTCTATTTTGCGTTACTACCTGTAGACAATAGTAATCATCATTGCATAACTGACTGTTTCATTCATTATTGGCAGGCACGACACTGATGTAATGTTTTAGAATATTACTCCAGTGTCATGTATTTCTCATTCATAATAATAATAATGGTTTGAGACATTCCAGGCGCAATGACACTAAAAAACAGATTTCAGTTGCTTATTACAAACTATAACATACAGAAACACATCTGCACAAGCAGATTTATGACTGCCATACAAAATTCTTGGGAGCTGCTTGCATACGCAAAGGGGAGAGCACTGGTCGGCGAGGCCAGTAACTTCAAGTTCGTCAAAGAACGGTGTGGCGTGTTCTGAAACGACGCAAGCTTATGAAGCCTTACAAGCTGCAGTTACTGCACCAGTTGCATTGCGGCTACCGTAACAGAAGGTACGAGATTTGTTTTTCTCTTCTCCAGAAAATGGCAGAGCAATTTTTTTTCCGAACGACTCATCTCTTCGGACGAATCGACGTTTCATCTATGGGGTAAAGTAAACCGCCATAGCGTAAGAAACTGGGGGTCACAAAATCCTAGCGTCGACATCGAACATGAAAGAGACTCGCCGAAAATGAACGTGTTTTGTGCGTTTTCTGTCCACAAAGTTTATGGACCTTTCTTTTTTGCGGAGGAAACTGTGACAGGAATGTGATTTCTGGACGTGCTGCAAAACTGGATGTTTCCTGACCTTCACGAATATTCCAGTGATGTCATTTTGGTGCATGACGGCGCCCCGCCTCTCTTTCACCTTGAGATGCAGCGTTATCTTAACAACACCGCCCCACAACGTTGGACTGGAGTGGGTGGACAACAAGATCTTGTTCATTATTTTTTGCCTCCCAGGTCACGAGACCTCACACCTTGCAACTTTTTTTCTGTGGATGCACACAAAAGTCAAAGCCTTCGTCCCACCTATGGCAGCTACTCTTCAAGAATGGAGAAATCGGAGTGTTTAAGCTGTCGATTCAGTGAAAAGGGAGCTGTTGATTCGTGTGTAGAATGAAATAGGCTACCGTTTCTCGAGCAACGCATGGTGCTCATGTTGAATATATGGTATAGTAATTGTGTGAACATTAAACTTCGAACGAGTCTATCAAGTGACATGGGCAATGTGTTTCTATCTTTCACAGTTTTTCTGAGTAAACAACTGAAATCTGTTCTTACTTTTTGAATTACCCTGCATTGGCTTGAACGCGCAGTGTCCTGGAGACGTTAGATGCATTGTTAACATATGCAAGAGGCAAAGATGGGTGAGTTGGCGATGTTTCTCGTTATTCTCACAAGTACAAGGATATACTTTTTCCATCGTGCCAGCAGCTGCCTTGCGTATGATTCATTCCTGTACCGTTTACGTCAACAGAGCTCACTTACGTAATCACGGAAAGCTGATACAGAGACATAAAGGCTCTCTAGAAAATTCCATCCATTTGGAATCTTCGTTTCATAGTCTGCCCCCCGTTTGTACATCACTTACGACATAAATAATGTCCGGTACAAAATCAGCGAATCTATCAAAGTTTCTTTTAAATATATTTACAATTACACAACACAGTGCTTAATATATTGATAAGTGTAATAAGTTAAAATGATTTAACACCACGCTAAATTAACGTGGAATGTAGTCGTTTTAAATCAGGTTATGCTAAGGGAATTAAATTAGGAAACGTAGTAGATGAGTTTCACTATTTGGGCAGTAAAATAACTGATGAAGCCCCAAGTACAGAGGATATAAAACGTAGACTGGCAATGGCAAGAAAATCTCTTCTGAAGAAGAGAAATTTGTTAACATTGAATACAGATTTAAGTGTTACGAAATCTTATCTGAGGGTATTTGTCTGGAGTGTAGCCATGTATGGAAGTGAAATATGGACGATAAACTGCTTAGACAAAAAGAGAATACAAGTTTTCGAAACGTGGTGCTACAGAAGAATTTTAAAGAGTAGATGGCTCGATCGCGAAACTAATGAGGTGGTACTGTACAGAATTGGGGAGACAAGAAATTTGTAGCACAAGTCGACCAAAAGAAGGGATCGGTTGACAGGACACATTCTGAGACATCAAGGAATCATCAGTTTAGTACTGGACGGAAGTATGGGGATAGAAATCGTAGAGGGAGACCAAGAGATGAATATAGTAAGCAGATTCAGAAGGATGTTCAGTATGTTGCAGTAGTTATTCGAAGATAAATAGGCTCGCACAGCTGCATCAAAACCAGTCTTTGGACTGAATACCACAATAACGACAGCAAATTTACGTATATTTGATAAACGAACTACATGAGTAACATTTAACAATATGCAAGATGCTATATTAAGTTGTAAGAAGACTTCATTCGACTTCCAAATCTGAGGAAATATTATGCAGACATATTCACAAAATCCGTTCAATAATTACGACAGAAAATTGTAACCTAGAGAATGTACCAAGAATGTAACAAGCTACTATATATATTATTTCTCAACGTATACAAACCGTATATGGATGAAAGAAGTTTCTTTAGAAAGGTGTTCTAACCAATTTCTGACACTGTATACCGATTTGGCCCTGAAACGACCTATTTGTGCAAAATTTTGACATAAAAGAGACTTTTAACTATTGCAGGCAAAAAAGCGTCATGGATGTCAGCTCCGTACCTATATTTTACGAAGCTCACTAATTACTCAGGAATAAGAAACTCCCTTTTCCTATTATCTTATTACAAATACCATTTTGTTTGTTTTAAAGTAGGCCTACTTATTAACTAGATAATTTGTGTACAGCAGTGTCATACATAATAACCATGACCACTGCAGTGGTCAATTATCTCCACCTGTCATACAACTTGATTTTTCTGAACGAATATACTTTGTGGAACAACAAACATACACTGAAGAGCTAAAGAAATTGGTACACCTGCCTAATATCGTGTAGGGCCCCACGAGCACACAGAAGTGCCGCAACTCGATGTGACATGGACTCGTCTAATGTCTGAAGTAGTGCTGGAGGGAACTGAGAGCATGAATTCTGCAGGTGTGCCCATAAATCCGTAAGAGTACGAGGGGATGGAGATGTCTTTAGAACAGCACATTGCAAGGCATCCCAGATATGCTCAATAACGTTCATGTCTGGGGAGTTTGGTGGACAGCAGAAGTGTTTGAACTCAGAAGAGTGTCTCTGTAGCCACTCTGTCGCAATTCTGGACGTGTGGGGCGTCGCATTGTCCTGCTGGAACTGCCCAAGTGCGTTGGATTTCACAATGGACATTGTAAGGTGGCAGAATAAATGAAGGTCAATTTCGCACCTTACGTAAGAGTCTTATACATCGTAACGGGAAGGTGAATTTGACACCTAACTTACTTCGGCAGTCATGAGCAGATTTCCCTATAAGTATGCTATGCAAAAGGGATGACACGCAATCAACGGTATTAACACACAGCCCCTATATGATGCATGTCAATGAGCGGAAGGTGAAACAAGCAGCAAGAGGAAACGTTTTGTGAGGAAATGAGCACAGTCAGAAGCAGAGGCCACACCGTCAGAGGCACCATGAAAAACTCTTAGGGGGCATCCCACGGTGGGAGTCAGCAACTGGACAGGTGACGCATACTGGAGAGCAAGCAATGGGCCACCAGAAGTAAGACAGAAAGAAGCTTTAGAAAACTGTGTTTCGGAATTCCAAATGGATACAAACAAAACCAGTGATGCAGTTGATCATGGGAACAGTGAATGGAACACATGTGATGTATACATGTAACTTTTAGGCATCTGGAGCAGACACAAAACGTCGGATTGGCGGAAACGAACTAGAAAGGAGTAAAGTGCTGAGATTTCGACACAATTCAATGGAAGGGCCCTTGCGATTGACAGAGAGAGTTTTCACAAAATAAGAGGAACACTCCCATTGGTCAAAAAAGCTGTGACATGTAGAACGAATGAACCCAAGTGGGGAGACAGTTCGGCTACGAGAAAGACAAGAGCGAAATTTTCGTGAGCTCTTCTCTGAAATGGCGTCAAGTGCAGAACGGAGCACATAACGCTCTGTACGACACAGAGGAGAAATTTGAGCGAACACTGTGTTCACTGCGGCTGACATTCTGCTAGATATTAGCTGTAGTGTTGTTGAGCTCCAACTGGGGAGAAATGAACTAGCCAGTTAGATAATTGTTCTCGCGAGGACTGAGAGGGCATTTTAATATCCATGCACGTGCATATCGCCATGTTCCAAGATTAGGGATGAGTACATGTTTTCTCGCATAATGGGAAACATAGAGACAGTTTCTGCTGGAAAAATTAGCAAAGGTTTAATTAGTTTTTATAGGAATTTCAAAGGACGAGAACAGCCATGCAGACGACAGCTCATCGCAGCTAATGTAAGTACCGCGAGCAGAGTCGTAAACTTATTGGTTCACCAGCTTGCGTCCACTGTAAACTCGAGCGACCTTGGGTAATCGTTTGCTCAACTTGTCACAAAACTAACCATCCTCCATAGACTTGATTGTCATCCTAAATAGTACCGAACTTTGAGCCGGAATTGGATGATTTATCATAATAATGGCTAACATCATGACGTAGTCATAGGAATAATTTTGTAAAGAAACTTCTAGTTAAAATTTACCATTGTGGAGTTTAGGATTATATCACTTGCTGAGGATGAGATATGTTCATTTGACAACGGTCGTAACATTGTCACATTGTAACTGTGTAAATGCATGTATTTCTGTGTAAAGACTGCAACATTAAACAAAAAAATGACAGCTTATACAGTTGTTGTTCTGACCACAACTTACAATATGAATTGATGCAGGTGATCAGACAGAATGCTTACATATGTGTTAAAACGTCCCCTTAGAAAAATTACTGACAAACAATATTTTTTTGCGCAACGCAATCTGACTTTCAAAAATCCCTACAAAAGAATGGCCCTGACTAACATTAACCTATACGTTTCACAAATCACTTACCTCACAAAAATCTTGGTTACTCGAACTACTGCAATACAGCGAGCGCCACTACTGCCAGCTAAATAAAAGATTCAAACTACAGAAGGCACTAACTACTGATAGACATAGTTAGCAAATGAAAGATTTTAATACAGAACAAACAATGTATTTACCTTAATAGTCATCATAAGTCATAATATATACAGCATTTCATGACATCCAGTCTCACAAATTTCAAAATTCCGCCATTTCTCTCCCCACATCCACCACTGCTGGTGGCTCACCTCCAACTGCGCAACGCTACGCGCTGTTAACAGCCAACTGCCCAGCGCTACAATGGCGAGTATTACAACAATGCCGACCAGCCTCAGACTGCACACAGCACAGCCAGTGATTTTCATACAGAGCGCTACGTGGCGTTACCAATAAGAAAACCTAAACAGCCTACTTACATAGCCCCCATGGTCCCCACAAAAAATTTTAAAAATTGTTTTGGGCACTGGCCAATACATATTTGTTAAAAAAAATTTCACAATTACAATAACAAAGAAATCATATGCACACACTTATTGATACAATGTTGGTCAAAAGCTAAAATTTTCTCACAGTCCATAAAGACAGTCCTGATCATTCATCACAGTAAAATTGCAGTTTTTTCTCAAAGTCTGAGCAGTAAAAGACAATGCACACGGAAATAGTGGATTTCAATGCAGTCTTGAAGAAGTAGTGTTGTCTTTCCAACAGAAAGACAGTGCTGACTCTTGACATGCAGACAGGGAATGGCCCACAATAGAGCAAACCCACAGCAGAGTCAGTCGAAGTTTTGAAGAATATTGGTAGGTAGGTCATCACAGAGCAGACCCACTGCAGTCCTGGTAGAGATTATGGTATTGGTGGGCCATCAGAGGTGCAGACCCACTGCGGTCCTTGTAGAAATAATGCTATTGGTGGGCCATCAAAGATGCAGACCCACTGTAGTCCTTGTAGAGACGGCCAGCAACCATCTGTTGCGACTGTGCAGGCGCACAATCACCATTGAAGAGTCTTGCGGACAATATAGTAAGACCATAAACCACCACTTGTGCACTCACAATTTTTTTTAAAAATGTCCTTTGTTGTTGTTGTGGTCTTCAGTTCTGAGACTGGTTTGATGCAGCTCTCCATGCTACTCTATCCTGTGCAAGCTTCTTCATCTCCCAGTACCTACTGCAACCTACATCCTTCTGAATCTGCTTAGTGTATTCGTCTCTTGGCCTCCCTCTACGGTTTTTACCCTCCACACTGCCCTCCAGTACTAAATTGGTGATCCCTTGATGCCTCAGAACATGTCCTACCAACCGATCCCTTCTTCTGGTCAAGTTGTGCCACAAACTTCTCTTCTCCCCAATCCTATTCAATACTTCCTCATTAGTTATGTGATCTACCCATCTAATCTTCAGCATTCTTCTGTAGCACCACATTTCGAAAGCTTCTATTCTCTTCTTGTCCAAACTATTTATCGTCCATGTTTCACTTCCATACATGGCTACACTCCATACAAATACTTTCAGAAAAGACTTCCTGACACTTAAATCTTTACTCGATGTTAACAAATTTCTCTTCTTTAGAAACGCTTTCCTTCCCATTGCCAGTCTACATTTTATATCCTTTCTACTTCGACCATCATCAGTTATTTTGCTCCCCAAATACCAAAACTCCTTTACTACTTTAAGTGTCTCATTTCCTAATCTAATTCCCTCAGCATCACCCGACTTAATTCTACTACATTCCATTATCCTCGTTTTGCTTTTGTTGATGTTCATCTTATATACTCCTCTCAAGACACTGTCCATTCCATTCAACTGCTCTTCCAAGTCCTTTGCTATCTCTGATAGAATTACAATGTCATCGGTGAACCTCAAAGTTTTTATTCCTTCTCCATGGATTTTAATACCTACTCCGAATTTTTCTTTTGGTTCCTTTACTGCTTGCTCAATATACAGATTGAATAACATTGGGGAGAGGCTACAACCCTGTCTTACTCCCTTCCCAACCACTGCTTCCCTTTCATGCCCCTCGACTCTTATAACTGCTATCTGGTTCCTGTACAAATTGTAAATAGCCTTTCGCTCCCTGTGTTTTACCCCTGCCACCTTTAGAATTTGAAAGAGAGTATTCCAGTCAACATTTTGCCTTTCCTTAATCTTTCTTCTAAGATAAGTCGTAAGGTCAGTATTGCCTCACGTGGTCCAATATTTCTACGAAATCCAAACTGATCTTCCCCGAGGTCGGCTTCTACTAGTTTTTCCATTCGTCTGTAAAGAATTCGTGTTAGTATTTTGCAGCTGTGGCTTGTTAAACTGATTGTTCGGTAATTTTCACATCTGTCAACACCTGCTTTCTTTGGGATTGGAATTATAATATTCTTCTTGAAGTCTGAGGGTATTTCGCTTGTTTCATACATCTTGCTCATTGCTTAGAACCAGCAATGCTGTTATCCAGTCCCTTGCTGAATTATTAACACATGTGCAAACACTAACAGTCCCAACTGCTCACATACTGTGCATATATTATGACCAACAGAAACACGTGCAGTGAAATGATACTTAATTTGAAGAACTGGTGTCTATACAATTATAAATTTGCAACATAAGAATACAATTATAAAGGTACAAAATACATCATTAAATAAGGTAACATTACAGATAACATTTGTAGTAACACAGGCTTTGCAAAAGAATATAAATATACATATACATCAGTGTTACAGGAATTATGACATAAGTACATACATGAAAGATCAGAATAACTTTTGAAACATCAACTTCACACATGAGCATTAAAACAAAACAGAATAAATAATGTCTAAACATCTTTACAAAGAAAATAACATATTATCAGAAAAATTCTACAATGCAACTCTCATCAGATAAACACATAAAGACAGGAAGAACACAAATACCCAAGGGTACACAAACACATAGTGGGATAACACAAGGAAAGGACAGGGTTTGCTTTACTGCAGTATTTTGCAAACAAAACTTTCTTTACTTTTCGGAGATCTCCCTTCGTTCTTCATTATTTCCAAAAAGTCCTATCTATACCTGCTTTCTGTACTTTTTTTGTATAACTTCTCAATGCATTTCTTCCAATGCATTGCAACTCATTCTCTTATATAGTCTACCCCCTCTTAAGCTAACTTAAATCTACTGAGCCCAGATGCTAAACTAAGGGACGAGGCAATGCAGCAGCACAAAACAATTAATACAAACAGCAATGAAAAAAATGCAAACTGGCAAAGCAAGCTACAGTAAATCTAAATTACCAAGCAAATGCAACATTACAACTAATATGAGCCAATGTGCAGCAACAAGAAAAATAAATCAGTAGTAAAACTGGCTTAACAGAGTAATACAAAGTGAAATTCAGTAGCACTATGCCTGGTACACAGCAGCAGCAAATGCAATAACTTATACCTAAACATGACAAAGCTCAAGCAGAAAAAATAGTGCACTAAAGACAACAATGCAGATTAGGGAAATGTCTACTCACATCTTAATATTTACGTCATTAAAGTGGTGCACCTCAAAAACTTATTCTATGAAATAAATTACCAAATACTTGAAAAGAAAATTATGTATGCAGTTCCTGCGAAGGGAAATGTCTTTTTGTGCTCCCTCATTTTTTTTGGAAGTATCACAAAATTATTATTTACTGGATCTATAGACAGAAAATATCTATATTAGTACATCTATAAAATTTTATTTTAACCAATGCTGCAGTGCAGCTAAAAACTAGATATTAAACAAAATGAGCAAATATGTACAAAGGAAGACATGAAACATCATTCATTAGCTATATGGCATTTCATAAGGTAGTAAAAAAAAATCTGTCAACCAGAAAGACAGTAGTCATAATCAGGTGTATAGACATAAAATATTTCTCGTCATTTCATTAGGCATTTCAGCAAATATCATAAATTAAGAGCTCCACAGAGCAATCATATGTTTTCAAGTTTGGGCGTGTCGTATTTGCGATGCTTTCTACAAAGAAATGTCAATAGCGAGGATATGCCCTCTTTTTTTTTCTCCACCTGTGCCTCTGAAAGGTACACACTAATGGCTTTTTTCCAGGCGACTGTCACGCAGCTGGGTGCTTACAGTGACCTACCGAAATATTTACGACATCAGTTTCTGCTACAGTGACAGTTGGATACAAATAAAATTTCACAGGTCGAAATATTTGCGTTACAAATCTGTAGAAACAAAATCCTTTAAATATAACAGTGTCCAAAAAATTTTCGTCGGCATTGTGGTACATTCACACATTTACACACATTTCATAACTCTTAAAGTACGATTCTTGGTTTCTAACATCCTTTTTCACAAACCAGAGTCCCTAACCACTACTCATTATTCCTTACCTTATTACACATATACAATTCGTTGACACTTCTTCAATATTTCATCATAATAAATACATAGCATAATCAAATTCCTCATATATCATTGGCTTATTGATCATAAACATAACTCAACAGCATAATACACATAGTCATCGTAACAACAGCATCATAGCACCTCAGTCAAGTCTCAAAATCGTTGTAGCTTTCTGCAATAATTTCAAAACCTAAAAAGAATTCTCTGCTCATTTCAATAGTGTCACCTACCTCAAACGTACTTTAAAAATCATGATCTCATACCAAATGCGACATTCAAAGCTCTCATAGTATCACAATGGTTCCAAAAAATATGAACAGTTCACAAAGTACAGACAAAATACAATTTCATAAGTGTGAAGTTATCCAACTGTGTAATTACGTAAACATCTGTCACTCATGTAGTAAAATAAATGTTTGTCTCTCTCAGCTAAATGATCAGATAGCTGTGTAATTTATGTGTTAGAGAAATATGGTACCGATGTGTAAAGTTGTATAAGCAAATACCACATTAGCTAGGGCTCCTTGTGCTTGCCAGACACATGGTACACAAAGTAGACATGTACCGTACCCCCTGAGGATTAATGTAATTATACCCTCAGGTGTTACAGATTACAGCAATGGAATGAAATGTATCAAGGAAAACTTTTGTATCATTGTACTTCAAATATCTTTAAAAATAAATGTTTTAAGTACAAAATTAATCACTCAAATACGTGTACTGTAGCGCTAAACTGTGCGTCTTATTGTAAGATAATCTCTATGGAAGTGTCATAGTTATCGTCCCCCAAAAGCTAAGTTCTGCAGAAGTCAATGTACTTACCTCATGATAAACAAAAGTGAAATGCTTTGCGTATAGAAATCTTAGTTATTACGCTTATTGCAGTGATGAAGAAAGTACTGTGCTGTAACGTATTGTTGTGCTACGGGAAAGGCTGTCTCATTGTAGCTATACCACAAAAGTTACTACTAAAACATGTTTTACTTTCCAGAATAATACAGAAAAACTGTGCAGATATAAAACAGAAACACTGCAAAAGCAACATTGTAAATTGTCACTCACTAGTAGTGTCATGATAAAATCGTGTAACTGTCACATAAACTAACCACTGTGCCATGTGGTATCTCATTGAAAGTACTTTAAATCCAGAATGTATTTTCAAGTAAACCAAAATGTTGCATTAAAATCTTATTAGCAGTACCAGTATATGTTCTAAGTATGCAAGCCTTATAGTCGTTACGTAATCGTGCAACTAACAAGCAAGAGCCGGCCGCGGTGGCCTAGCGGTTCTAGGTGCTCAGTCAGGAACTGCACGACTGCTACGGTTGCAGGTTCGAATCCTGCCTTGGGCATGCATGTGTTTGATGTCCTTAGGTTAGTTAGGTTTAAGTAGTTCTAAGTTCTAGGGGACTGATGACCACAGATGTTAAGTCCCATAGTGCTCAGAGCCATTTTTTTTAACAAGCAAGAATGTACACACACAATAACACTGTGACGTCTGTTCACTATAACAATGCGTTCGTAATTACTGTCTAAATATGTTCCCTAGGTTCTCAGGAGAAAGAAAACTGGCGTTCTACGGATCGGAGCGTGGAATGTCAGATCCCTTAATCGGGCAGGTAGGTTAGAAAATTTAAAAAGGGAAATGGATAGGTTGAAGTTAGATATAGTGGGAATTAGTGAAGTTCGGTGGCAGGAGGAACAAGACTTCTGGTCAGGTGACTACAGGGTTATAAACACAAAATCAAATAGGGGTAATGCAGGAGTAGGTTTAATAATGAATAGGAAAATAGGAATGCGGGTAAGCTACTACAAACAGCATAGTGAACGCATTATTGTGGCCAAGATAGATACGAAGCCCACACCTACTACAGTAGTACAAGTTTATATGCCAACTAGCTCTGCAGATGACGAAGAAATTGAAGAAATGTATGATGAAATAAAAGAAATTATTCAGATTGTGAAGGGAGACGAAAATTTAATAGTCATGGGTGACTGGAATTCGAGTGTAGGAAAAGGGAGAGAAGGAAACATAGTAGGTGAATATGGATTGGGGGACAGAAATGAAAGAGGAAGCCGCCTGGTAGAATTTTGCACAGAGCACAACATAATCATAACTAACACTTGGTTTAAGAATCATGAAAGAAGGTTGTATACATGGAAGAACCCTGGAGATACTAAAAGGTATCAGATAGATTATATAATGGTAAGACAGAGATTTAGGAACCAGGTTTTAAATTGTAAGACATTTCCAGGGGCAGATGTGGACTCTGACCACAATCTATTGGTTATGACCTGTAGATTAAAACTGAAGAAACTGCAAAAAGGTGGGAATTTAAGGAGATGGGACCTGGATAAACTGAAAGAACCAGAGGTTGTACAGAGATTCAGGGAGAGCATAAGGGAGCAATTGACAGGAATAGGGGAAATAAATACAGTAGAAGAAGAATGGGTAGCTTTGAGGGATGAAGTAGTGAAGGCAGCAGAGGATCAAGTAGGTAAAAAGACGAGGGCTAGTAGAAATCCTTGGGTAACAGAAGAAATATTGAATTTAATTGATGAAAGGAGAAAATATAAAAATGCGGTAAGTGAAACAGGCAAAAAGGAATACAAACGTCTCAAAAACGAGATCGACAGGAAGTGCAAAATGGCTAAACAGGGATGGCTAGAGGACAAATGTAAGGATGTAGAGGCCTATCTCACTAGGGGTAAGATAGATACCGCCTACAGGAAAATTAAAGAGACCTTTGGAGATGAGAGAACGACTTGTATGAATATCAAGAGCTCAGATGGAAACCCAGTTCTAAGCAAAGAAGGGAAAGCAGAAAGGTGGAAGGAGTATATAGAGGGTCTATACAAGGGCGATGTACTTGAGGACAATATTATGGAAATGGAAGAGGATGTGGATGAAGATGAAATGGGAGATACGATACTGCGTGAAGAGTTTGACAGAGCACTGAAAGACCTGAGTCGAAACAAGGCCCCCGGAGTAGACAATATTCCTTTGGAACTACTGACGGCCGTGGGAGAGCCAGTCCTGACAAAACTCTACCATCTGGTGAGCAAGATGTATGAAACAGGCGAAATACCCTCAGACTTCAAGAAGAATATAATAATTCCAACCCCAAAGAAAGCAGGTGTTGACAGATGTGAAAATTACCGAACAATCAGTTTAATAAGCCACAGCTGCAAAATACTAACACGAATTCTTTACAGACGAATGGAAAAACTAGTAGAAGCCAACCTCGGGGAAGATCAGTTTGGATTCCGTAGAAACACTGGAACACGTGAGGCAATACTGACCTTACGACTTATCTTAGAAGAAAGATTAAGGAAAGGCAAACCTACGTTTCTAGCATTTGTAGACTTAGAGAAAGCTTTTGACAATGTTGACTGGAATACTCTCTTTCAAATTCTGAAGGTGGCAGGGGTAAAATACAGGGAGCGAAAGGCTATTTACAATTTGTACAGAAACCAGATGGCAGTTATAAGAGTCGAGGGACATGAAAGGGAAGCAGTGGTTGGGAAGGGAGTAAGACAGGGTTGTAGCCTCTCCCTGATGTTGTTCAATCTGTATATTGAGCAAGCAGTAAAGGAAACAAAAGAAAAATTCGGGGTAGGTATTAAAATTCATGGAGAAGAAATAAAAACTTTGAGGTTCGCCGATGACATTGTAATTCTGTCAGAGACAGCAAAGGACTTGGAAGAGCAGTTGAATGGAATGGACAGTGTCTTGAAAGGAGGATATAAGATGAACATCAACAAAAGCAAAACAAGGATAATGGAATGTAGTCTAATTAAGTCGGGTGATGCTGAGGGAATTAGATTAGGAAATGAGGCACTTAAAGTAGTAAAGGAGTTTTGCTATTTGGGGAGCAAAATAACTGATGATGGTCGAAGTAGAGAGGATATAAAATGTAGGCTGGCAATGGCAAGGAAAGCGTTTCTGAAGAAGAGAAATTTGTTAACATCCAGTATTGATTTAAGTGTCAGGAAGTCATTTTTGAAAGTATTTGTATGGAGTGTAGCCATGTATGGAAGTGAAACATGGACGATAAATAGTTTGGACAAGAAGAGAATAGAAGCTTTCGAAATGTGGTGCTACAGAAGAATGCTGAAGATTAGATGGGTAGATCACATAACTAATGAGGAAGTATTGAATAGGATTGGGGAGAAGAGAAGTTTGTGGCACAACTTGACCAGAAGAAGGGATCGGTTGGTAGGACATGTTCTGAGGCATCAAGGGATCACCAATTTAGTATTGGAGGGCAGCGTGGAGGGTAAAAATCGTAGAGGGAGACCAAGAGATGAATACACTAAGCAGATTCAGAAGGATGTAGGTTGCAATAGGTACTGGGAGATGAAAAAGCTTGCACAGGATAGAGTAGCATGGAGAGCTGCATCAAACCAGTCTCAGGACTGAAGACCACAACAACAACAACAACAGGTTCTAGACTGGATAGTGAACTTCAAAACATTGTTGCATGTTAACAGTTTCTAAGTGTGACAAAGCATACTAGTAATGTGAAGTGAAAAATTTTATGGCAAAGACTAAGATATAAAGCAGATAATCTTTCAATAAACGGTTTTACATGTGAAATGTGGTCCAATCCTTTACTCTTCACAGTACTCAGAGTTTCAACTTGAACGTAATTATCATTCGGTATATGTCGGTAAAGTATACTGAAATTTTTCTCAAGGTTAACTATGTTATTTTTTTCCCAGCCAGCCGGCGCACGTGGCTGCCTGCGGTGCGAGTCATTGTCTGTCTCTTTGTTGGCGCGCGTCGTTATTGGGATAAGGAGGCCTAACTTCTACAAATTCACCTTGTCGAGAGTGCCCTGCTCTGTTTGAATCTCGCCAGTAGTGATGCAATTCAAGTCTGTCGTTACAATTATATCGTCTGTCGTCATGTTGGTAGATTCCATAGTTTCTTTCTTGTCGGTCACATGGTGGAGAATTTCTCCCAGAATCGTAACTACGCGCTGGACCGTTGCGGCTAAAGTTATTCTGTCTCCCTTGATAATAATTATTTTGATTCCCATATTGTCTGTTTCTCTGATTGTCTCTGTGATAGTCAGTACCACGGAGAGGTGATCTTTCCCTGTAATTATTACTACTCTGCCAACGGTTGTCATACAGGTGGTGTCTGTTTTGGTCACGATTTGTGTTGTGAGAATAGCCTTGTCGTGTCCAGTTATTATTTCTTTTATCGCGGAATTGCGACGGATGTGACCTGTAATTGTTGTGTTCCTGTTTTCGCGTTCCGCGATTGTCAGTGTCAATTTCTAATTCTTGTGAGAGTCCCTGAAAAGCTTCAATGTCGTCTTTGCAACGTTCTGCCAAAATAATATGTCGCAAATGTTCAGGTAATTTGATTAAGCAAATGCGGATGAGTTCTGAGGGGCTGTATGGGTTTGACAGGTACTGATTCCTGTGCAACATGTCTTCAAAATATTTCACAAGACTAGAAAATTCAGATTGTTCGAAATGTTTCATCATTATGATGCTATGTTTTATCCGGTTTTTTGTAGCTTGAGACCAATATGCTGAGAGGAAGGCATGATAAAATTCTCCTTCACTGTGGCAATCGTGAGTGACCGATCGCATTCTTACAGCTGGTTCATTCTCTAAATAGCCATACATAAATTCTAATCTGTGTTCTAATGACCAGTTGGGAGGAAAACAATGAGAGAATTTATGGAGCCATGCTTGTGGATGAATGTCGTTGCCAGAATTCTTAAATGTTTTGAATTTACGTGTAGTAATGAACAGCTTATAGTCAAAATCATCATGTCGGCGAGTCGCATGTCCGTCATTGTTACGTCGTTTTGGCGGTTCCATCTCAAAATTCGGTGTACCTTGCCAATTTCTTTCATAATCTCCAAAGTGCACTGAGTTATTATTTTGTGGCTCTTCCGTATTTCTATGTCCCTCTTCCCGTATTGGAGTGCGAGTGGCCTCTAAAATATGTAATTCCTGTATTACCTGTGTCAACTGATCTTGTACTTCCCGGATTTCTCTTTGGTGTTGTGTATTAATTTGATTCTGATTTTGTTTGAATTTCCTAATTTGTTCGCACTCTTCTGTGTCATTAAAGACTACCGGTTTTGTGTCATTCAGATTATCATCTACCTTCGTAGATAAATTATTTAGCTGATCCGAAAGTTCAACTACTTTCTCTGATAATGAACTAATTTCCTCCATGTGTCTTTCTGAACCAATTTTCAGAGTATCTACTGTGTCCTTTAAGTTTTCCTGAGTTTTTGCAAGTTGCATAACTGAATCGGTAGATGCAACTGAGTCAATTTTAGCTTGCAAGGTGTCGTGATTTTCATGAACTATAGTTTACAGTTCCTTTATGGCTGCTTCGTGATTCTGTAATGCATTTTTATGACGCGAAAAAATAGGTTGGAAATGCTCACAAATTAGTGTTTTTACGTCATTATAGACTTTTTGACATTTCGATTCGATTTTATGTAACTCAGTAGTTAAATCTTCACGTGTTTGTTCAAGTGTGGTGTCCAACTTTTGAAGATTTTGTTCCATTGGGTCTAAATGTTGCTGTGTTTGTCTCTGGCGTTGTTCCATTGTGTCTAACTTTTGAAGATTTTGTTCCATTGTGTCAAACTTTTGAAGATTTTGTTCCATTTGTGTCTAACTTTTGTAGCCTTTGTCCCATTTGTTGCACTAACTGTAATAACAATGCACTGGTGTCTGAAACATGTTCCTCAGTGCTTTTCGGCAGTGAAGTTGCACCGGCAACATTCACATTTTGACAAGCAGAAAATGTGTCTTGACTTATTTGAGAAAATGGTGAGGACCCAAAACCTGAATCTGCAGTATTTGCAAAATTGTGTCCTGTCATTCCCGATGCCTGAGGCGGGCTGTTGCCGACCGATCGATCGATAATGCTTCCCTGTCCACTAATTGTTTCACTGTCTACACCATTGTTTGCCGCCCTCTCCATTTCCCTATGCGCAGTTACCAAATTACTACTTTGAACATTAGTTAATTCATTACACGGTGGCGCTAACACACTGCTTTCGTCTTCACTATCATTTCTCAGTTTACTTTAGAGCCTAGTATTACGTTTTTCACACGCCATTATTGTCACAATATTTCACACGAGAACACAGAAAAGCACAATTTGAAGAGCAAAATAAGAAAACACACTAGCATAGCATTGAAAATGATATCTCGTTAATTGCAAGCGCAGCTGCGAAATACTTGGTGCAAATCTACATGCATGCCACAACTGTTTTACTGTACAAGAATGAAAAACTACAACTACAAAGGAAATTCTCTCTACAATTACGCACCAGCAATAAACAAAAGCTACACTAATTACACAAACTACAAGAAAAAATCAGAAGATTCCAGTGAGGTTTCCTCGGCTAAGGGTCGACATATAAAACGTCCCCTTAGAAAAATTACTGACAAACAATATTTTTTTGCGCAACGCAATCTGACTTTCAAAAATCCCTACAAAAGAATGGCCCTGACTAACATTAACCTATACGTTTCACAAATCACTTACCTCACAAAAATCTTGGTTATTCGAAGTACTGCAATACAGCGAGCGCCACTACTGCCAGCTAAATAAAAGATTCAAACTACGGAAGGCACTAACTACTGATAGGCATAGTTAGCAAATGAAAGATTTTAATAGAGAACAAAAAATTTATTTACCTTAATAGTCATCATAAGTCATAATATATACAGCAGTTCATGACATCCAGTCTTACAAATTTCAAAATTCCGCCATTTCTCTCCCCACATCCACCACTGCTGGTGGCTCACCTCCAACTGTGCAACGCTACGCACTGTTAACAGCCAACTGCCCAACGCTACAATGGCGAGTATTACAACAATGCCAACCAGGCACAGACTGCACACAGCACAGCCAGTGATTTTCATACAGAGCGCTAGGTGGCGTTACCAGCAAGAAAACCTAAACAGGCTACTTACAGTGTCACTTGTAAAAGTCGTATCTAGACGTATCAGGGGTCCCATATCACTCCGACTGCACACGCCCCATACCATTACTGAGCGTCCACCAGCTTGAACAGTCCCCTGCTGCTATGAAGGGTCCATCGATTCATGAGGTTATCTCCATACCCGTACACGTCCATCGGTTCGATACAATTTGAAACGAGACTCGTCCAACAAGGCAACATGTTTCCAGTCATCGACAGTTCGATGTCAGTGTTGACAGGCCCAGATGAGGTGTAAAGCTTTGTGTCATGCAATCATCAAAGGTACACGACTGGGCATTCGGCTCCGAAAGCCCGTATCGATGATATTTCGTTGAATGGTTCGCACGCTGACACTGTTTGATGGACCAGCTTTGAAATCTGCAGCAATTTGCGGAAGAGTTGCACTTATGCCGAACGATTCTCTTCAGTCGTCGTTGGTCCTGTTCTTGCAAGATCTTTTTCCGGCGGCAGCAGTGCCGGAGATTAGATGTTTTACCGGATTACTCGTGAAATGGTCGTACGGGAAAATCCTCACTTCATCGCTACCTCGGAGATGCTGTCCCATCGCTCGTGTGCCGACTATAACACCACATTCAAACTCACTTAAATCTTGATAACCTTCCATTGTAGCAGCAGTGACCTTTCTAACAACTGCGCCAGACACTTGTCTTATAAAGGCGTTGTCGTCCGCAGCGCCATATTCTACCTGTTTACATATCGCTGTATTTGAATATGCATGCTTATACCAGTTTCTTTGCGCTTCGGTGTATATGTCATTGTCACCTTGAATTATGGTTTCCACTACGGTCTACGGCCTAACGTGCTTACCTAAAGTACGAAGCGCAATTAAAATCACAGAATGCAACTGTAGGTTATTGCGGCGATAATGAAGCACCAGGTAAGAAGCAAACACTACGTTTTAACTCATATATATTTCGCATTTATTTACTTCGTTGTATTTTATACTCGTATTTCTCATTAAACTCCTCTTCAACAATGTTAAAGGGGTGTCCCAAAAAGAACTACCCGATTTTAATTTGTGATAATATTGAGACAAATGTCACTAGATAACTGAAACAGCGCTAGATATAATCGGCATGGTCTAGAGTTTCAGAAAAAAATCCTCTAGATGTCGCTACGAGCGCTGACCTGGAGCGTGGACATGGAAGATGACACTTTTATGTCACGGTTGATATTCAGAGATGAGGCAACTTTCCATATTAGCGGTAAGTTTCACCGTCATGATGTGCGTGTATGGGGGCTCCTGAAACAATTGAACACAACGTGATTCACAAAAGTGAATGTTTTTTGTGCTGTTTCGCAAAGCATGGTTTATGGGAAATGGCTCTGAGCACTATGCGACTTAACTTCTGAGGTCATCAGTCGCCTAGAACTTAGAACTAATTATACCTAACAACCTAAGGACATCACACACATCCATGCCAGAGGCAGGATTCGAACCTGCGACTGTAGCGGTCGCTCGGTTCCAGACTGTAGCGTCTAGAAGCGCACGGTTACTCCCATGGCTTATGGACCCTACTTTTTTGAGGAAGAAACCGTAACAGGACAATCATATCTTGCAATGCTACGGAACTGGTTATTCCAACACCTTGACTCTGACAATTTCATCTGTCAGCAAGATGGAGCACCACCGCAGTGGCACAACAACGTGCGCAGTTTCCTCAGTGCCAACGTGCCTCAACGTTGGATATGGCGTATAGGACCGCGAGACCAGGCTTTACACTCTTGGCCTCCTAGGTCCCCTGACTTAACACCATGTGATTTCTTCCTGTGGGGATATGTTAAACAATGTGTTTACGTTCCACCCTTACCTCGTGGCTCCGATGAACTAAAAACCAGAATATCAGCTGCTGTAGCTTCAATGACAGAAGACATCTTACGCTCAGTTTGGGATGAATTCGGCTATCGGCTAGATGTCGTCCGTGCAGCCAGTGGAGAACATATTAACGTTTATGATGCATTTTTATAAATTTGTCTTTTCTGAGTAATTTAGTATGCAATTTATTGGTGTTAAGCCCTTCTTCCTCATAAATGGTTCTGTTTGACTGTAGGAGGATACAAGATGACCGGGACAGGATTTGTGATTGGTGTAAAGAATGGCTGCTAACTCTAAATATAGATAAATGTAAATTAATGCAGACGAATAGGAAAAAGAATCCCGTAATCTTTGAATACTCCATTAGTAGCGTAGCGCTTAACACAGTCACATCGATTAAATATTTGGGCGTAACATTGCAGAGCGATATGAAGTGGGACAAGCATGTAATGGCAGTTGTGGGGAAGACGGATAGTCGTCTTCGGTTCATTGATAGAATTTTGGGAAGATGTGGTTCATCTGGGAGACCGCTTATAAAACACTAATACGACCTATTCTTGAGTACTGCTCGGGCGTTTGGGATCCCTATCAGGTCGGATTGAGGGAGGACATAGAAGCAATTCAGAGGCGGGCTGCTAGATTTGTTACTGATAGGTTTGATCATCACGCGAGTGTTACGGAAATGCTTCAGGAACTCGGGTGGGAGTCTCTGGAGGAAAGGAAGCGTTCTTTTCGTGAAGCGCTACTGAGGAAATTTAAGAACCAGCATTTGAGGCTGACTGCAGTACAATTTTACTGCCGCCAACTTATATTTCGCGGAAAGACCACAAAGATAAGATAAGAGAGATTAGGGCTCGCACAGAGGCATATAGGCAGTCATTTTTCCCTCATTCTGTTTGGGAGTGGAACAGGGAGAGAAGGTGCTAGTTGTGGTACGAGGTACCCTCCGCCACCCACCGTATGGTGGATTGTGGAGTATGTATGTAGATGTAGATGTAGATGTATTTAAAATCGGGTCACTCTTTTTGGGACAGCCTGTATTACGGTCGAAAGTTAGAAATTACAGCAATACTCGTAATGCATGGAAATGTACGTTCAGCGATGTCAGAAATTCATGATTATTGTTTCACGTCGTTCGGTTCATTTCTAAAAATGTTTTCTTTTCATTCTCACACATACCCTCATCCCAGTGACAACACTTATTCCAAGTACTGTCATTATTTAAAACTGTAAAAGTGCGAAAGTTTCGCAAGGGTCGCCTGGTGTTGTATTAAAATGTGTTCGTGACAGACCTCTCAGTCTATCGAATAAAAATTACAAGATCGTACTTGAGCAGACGAAAACTAGGGCCAGGCGTAAGCGTAGCTTCAGAACTACACCGTACATAGCGGGTTAACGCGCTCAACTTTCAATATCTACGGCTGCGGTTGAAAGCTTTAGATAGTGGACCAGGAGCGTGTGTATGCGGTGCAGATGAGGAGAGCATTTTTCTCTTTCGCGCAGACCTACGCCAGGGTGGAAGAAATTCAGGGAGAGAGGAAGAAGAGAAAGCTGAGTGAGCGAGACCTGAGGGACGGGTCGCGGTACCTGGAACCGTGGAAGGGGTGCGGCGGCGGCCGGCAGGCGCACGTGTATTCGGGGAATGCGCCGAGGGCGGCCGGCCGCTTTTGTTGTGCGTGGAGGCGGAAGGCCGCGTCCACGTAACGGTCCGCGGCTCGCAGCCGCCAGCTGGTGGATCCCGGCAGGTACCCGCTCTGCTGGAATGCAGACAACTGCGGGAGACTGCTGTCCAACGTGGAGGAGACACACAAGCGACGAGTCGATTTCAGCGAGCTAGTATAAACGGGGATGGAGATCTGCGCGGCTGAGAAAAATCCACAAATTGTCTGTAACGGTATCCGCAGGTACTAAATCTTTGTAAACCACCTTAACCAGTTCGGTAGGCCAGTCCCCTATAAGTTGGCTACAGCCTGTCTTGAAATTTTGTCTGCTAAAATCGGACGTTGTAATTTACATTCTGCAGCTACGAACATAGAGGCTGTTCATAAGCACTTTGCAACATGTGCATCTACGTGACTATTCTGTAGTTCATACTTCAGCGTTCTACAGAGCCTTCATTCACTCACTTTCGGACTTTTTCTCGACCGTTACAAGTCCTATTTCATGCGGGAAAAAGGAACACCTAAGTCCTTCTTCCTCACCGTAATAAGATGGGCCCTGAACCCTGTGTTGGTTGGAGTCAACAAAATAATTTGGTATTTGGAGCAGAAAGTAGGCGACTGACAAAGGGACTGTCAGACCTTTTGCTCACGACTTTTGATGAATCTTAGGTAGGTTGCAGAAGGGCCTGTCCTGAGCACCTGGCTAGCACCTTTTCATGGGACGGCCTCTAGTTTTCGAAAAAAGTTTTACGCGTACTTCCTATATCTGTAACTATACATATGTTTCGATTGAGCAACCGTAGTGCAGGGGCCAGTGTTCAGGCAGCACGCTGGCGGTACGGGTTCAAATACTGTCTCTGTACCATCCTTTTATTTTTCAGTTTCATCTTACAGAATATTATTAAATAGTATACGACAACCAAAATTACTCAAATATAGCCATTTTCGCCGTAGAAATTTCTTAATAAGTCAAACATTACAGGAAACTTTCTTCAAATGTTTGTTCAATTTTTTATAGAACTGATTACAAATCCGTCTTACACGCTATCGCTTGCTATGCTAGAACAGAATTCTGGATTTTATTTGTCACAGAAGCAACCGAAACACAAATTCACATAGCACCACGCGCATTTAATGACAGCTACTGTCTTGCAAGCATTCAGATTTTTTGGAAGTGATACCAGAAAACACAATTCATTTACATTCAACAAGAGTGTTCTTTCTTCAATTAACTTCAGTGCGAACCACACACATTTGATAGTTCCTGCGAAAGCGGATGCACTAATTGATCCAGAATTAAGGAATGTAAGTTTTATGGAAACTTACCTCTAAAGATTTCTCTACTAGTTGGGAAAATTTTTAATTTTTCCGTGAATATTTTAAGCTGCCTGTAAGAGTAAACATCACAGGGTTGGCAAAGTGGAGTACATTTGGGTGGGATAATTTGCAAAGTACAGGCGCACATATTTGTTTTTGATTCACAGAGATTTGATCGTCAAGTGTCTGAGCAATCTTGCCAATTCAACGAATCATTAATGTAAAGAAATATTTCTTGTCCCATGTACGGAAGAAAGATGGATTTGAAAAACTTTTCGTGTAGCACTTCTTTGAATTTCGCTGATTTCGCGCAGGTTACAATTACGTTTTTTAATTTGCGAGCCAAGGTATCAACTCTTTTTGAACAACCCGACCAAATTTTCCGGATGGTCCTCGCATACATAAGAAAACAGAAGGGAATATCTTTCCTGAGGTAGTTATCTATACAGTAAAGGAATGAGTAATCTTGTACAAATCGGTGTTCGTCGTTTTCCGCAAGGGATCTGTTGTACATCGATTGGTACTACAACCGGTTTGATCGATATTAATTGCATAAACGAGATCAAAATTAGGAATAGGTGCTTTCGCCGGCCGCTGTTTTGATCTAGTGACCATCTTCAGGTCGCCTACATATTAACAGAAATTTGTAAGAAATATTACTTATCAAAATAAAGCTGTGAACTATTGTGTTTAGCAGATACTCAGCGTATAATAACATTAAATCAGGTTACAGTTAGATTCCTTGGCGTCAAGTACATAATGAATCTCAGGTGCAGCATCCAAATAAAATAGTTAAAATGCCTTGTGCATAAAGAATTTTAAAAAAACCCATACATATGTATACGTGTTAAAGATATCCATATACCAGAGTACTTGTCACTCATCCATTATTCCACTAATCATCAGCGGCACAAAATTACACTTTGTTGCACTGACCTATATACTGTCACACTAAAGTCCTGTCATGAACGGGCGATTGAATCAGCTGATGTTTGTTTTCATATGACTCCAGTAATGTTGCTTACGGATTTGAATAATCGATCGCAGCTTCGTCAGGGATGCGTAACCTACTATACCAATGTCTTCGCTTGTAGACAGTGAGTAAAACCAATAAAACTAATAGAACAGAGCAAGTCACATGGATGTATGGTGCCAAATAGCACATCGAAGAGTGTATAATTTTGTTTACATAAATAAACACAGAGCTTTTCACTCATTGGTAGCCTATGACAGGGAATCCCAAACTTTTCTTCTGACGGAACACTTTGAGAATCCTGGTACTGTGGTGGAACACCGTGTTTATTTTGAAGGCTAATAAAATTTTTAAAAATGAGAAAAGCTTGTTTTATGCACTGATTACTTCAGTTTATACTAATAGCACAGAAATCATAAAAAATGATTAAAAATAATTAGTATCGTCCAAATGTCAGAAAAGGTCTGCATGTTATTAACAGTTTTTCGCGGAGCACTTATTCACTTCCCACAGAACGTAGTTTGGAAAACCCTGTTCTATTAGTTAAACACATTTTAATATTGTACTGTTTCATAAACAGTTATGTAATGTCTAAAACAACGCACCTTTATCGAAACTGCATTATAAAACTTAGCTTTTGTAGTGGACATTGTATTTTTAACTATTTTACTTAATGCTCAACTGACAATAATTATGTAGTTAACACCAATGAACTTTCCTTTAACCTGATGAAATGGTATACGTGAATATTTGCTGTACACAAAAAGTTCAACGAAGTTATTTCGATGTGAACCATTTCTTATACCCGCCTTCGCAGTTGAGATCGCTAACGCACACTCGTGCGCTGGCGCTCGACTCGGAGATACGCCGATTCGAATCCTGGTGGTGGAAAATTTTCCCTCCCAGTAATTGGCCGGCAAGGGGAGGAGAGTTGGTGGCGTAAAGTTCATGATCATCAGTCTTTGCGCCAGTGTCCTGGATTAAATTTCAAGTGTTGAAATCCTACCACCACTGCATGCTGTGGCCAAAAAGTTTTACTTGTTCTCAGCCGTTTCTAAATACCGGCGAGTTTCTTGGTTAATGTATCTACCAGTACAGTGCCTTAAAGGACTAAATTTCATTTGCGACTCGATTTTTTCTTCGCATCATTGTATATGCCACTCATGAGGAATGCTCGGTCTTACACTTAGCCGGAACACTTGCCAAGGTCTGTATTCATTAAACTGATTTTCGAATCGTGATACAGACTGACCTCTGACCTGAGTAAAGCAGGTAAATTATTTGCATATCTTCAAGCGACAATGATGTCCAAAACAATCTTTCACTGTTTTAACACAGCGTAACACTTTTCTTGACTGATGGATTTTACTAAATTTTGCACATGATATCTTGTTTGCCATCTCTCGCCATCTTTGGCGATGAAGTGATACTGCGCGCAATAGGCCTGGCACTATAGTCGCCATTGTTTAACGCTGTCTTTCAGCTATAAGCAATTTGTACCAATATAATTTGTAGACAACCTTTTCGCCATTGTATACCCCGTGATATTGCACGAGAATTAACAGATGACCCTGAGAAGACTATCGGAGCAGTGGCTGACGAGAGTAGCTATTTCAATAGAAGCAGAAAAACTGTGTATGTCTTCTGACTAATATTTGCTGTTACCGGTCGCTAACCGTCTCATGTGCAGTATTGTATTGTGTGCAAACAGTAACCGTAGCCACAAATTTACACCGTTTTACATTCCATTACGAGTAACATTTTCGGTCTACGGGTACTTTTAAGCGCACTGAACACAGGTTCGTGTGCTAACTAAAGCTGACTAAATGATTCGCGTATCTTTATGTATTTCAGTATAGGTAAGGACTTCACCTGACTGATCGATTTTACTAATTTTTCAGGTATTAGGTCTTCCTTGTTTCTTTTTTTCTTTCTTCTTTCAGGAACGAGCGGTCCCTCATCCTCGGGGCACCTGGGCAATGTCCCGGTTGCCCAAGCCTAGTTAGCCCCGGCCACCTTGCCCCATAGGCAGCTGTTCACATGGATGAGGGTGTATCCGGACACAATCTTCGACCTCGCTTAGCAAGAAACGTGATTCATCCGACCGGGCAACGCGTTTCCATTGACCCACGCCCCAATATCGATGATATTGTGTCCATCACTGTCGTAACTGACGATGTCTTTGGGTAAACATGGAAAAACATAGCAGTTGTCTGGTGCAGAACCCCATGTTGAGCAGTACGCGCTGAGCGATGTACTTGGAAACATTTGTATGTGCACTCGGTCGCCAGCCATCTGTCCTGCATTGAGCTCCTTTTACACGATCGACGTCCTTGTGTCGGTTGAGTGCTCGAGACAAGTGAGTCTACTGCAGCGCCCCTGGCGTTTTTTTCTGCACTGTGTCTCGTCTGCTTCGAGTGGTCATTTTCTTACAAGTCAGCGCCAGAACTGCGTTTGTTGTGAGAGCTGTCTGCTGTGCAGTTGGTATCTGAACGATGAGAGTGAGGTTATAAGGAACTATCCTTTTTACGACAAAATCGATATACAGTAACAAATTAGGAACAAGCAATGACAATAGGGTTTATTAATGACCAAAGCAGAATTCATAGTGGAAGTTCTTGTCTAAGGTCGTGTGATAAACTCTTTGCACTTCTGTGAACTGAAAGAACAGGAACAGTGTCATCCAAATGTCTCACAACAACTTCATTTATTTGCACGAGAAAATATAAATTCGCAAACACACCAAACAATATCTAGAACTCAGTAAATAGCGCCTGTTTGCTTTATTCTTCCTTTTGTCGTGTTTTCTTGCTAAGTGCCAAGTAACATAGAAAATTATTTTTGTCGTTAAATGATTCTGACCTTTTCACTGTTGAAATAATTTTCATTAGAACACGTCTATCAGCTTACGTTCTTATTTATGAATAGTGTAGGCTTTTTCTCTGTAAAATGTAAAAATCATTTTGCCTTCAGATATTTCGCCTTTCTTGTAGAAGGACACTCTCTCATCTCTTTAGTGCTCAGTCCTGAGGTAGGTTCGCAGCAGTACGCCATTCCCTTCTTCTGTCTGCCTTTCTCTTAATTTCTTCGTAGTTATTGCATTCTACGTCATTCATAATCTGCTGTATGTATGACATCCTATTTCGTCACCGGCGATTCTTTCCCACGATAGCTCCTTCTGCTATGGTTCTATGTATGTTATTGTTTCTCAGGATCTATCCTACGAGTTTGTCTCTTCTTATTTGGATGTGTCTCCACAGAGGTATGGTTTCTTTTACTCTTCTCAGCACCTCTTCATTTTTAACTCTGTCTTTCCAACTGATCTACATCATCCTTCTGTAGCACCAAATCTCCAGGGCTTCTAACCGTCTCATCTCTTGTTTTCCTGTAGTTCAAATTTCACACCCGTATAGGGCCACGCTCCAAGCAAGTGCTTTCATTACACGTTTCCTTATTTACAGACTGGTGTTCTTGCTTGTGAATAAGTTCTTCCTCAAATTAAATGCAATTTCAACCTGCTATATTCTGCTTACAATTTCTTTGTGGCTTGTGCCATCTCTTGTAACCCTGCCTCCCAAATAGGTCAATTCCTCCATCACTTCTATCTTCTTTCTTCCATTTCTTATTCTTAATGGTTCATTCCCTTCTTCAGTATTGCATATCGTTACTTTAGTCTTTCGCTTGTTTATTCTCATATCTTAATGACTGCAGAAAATCCTTTCCATTGTGATGAGAACTTTCTATAGGTCTTCTTTCGTCTCCGCGATCACAGCAATATCACATGTGTGATGTAGCATGTCAATTTTCTGCCCATTCATTTTGATCCTCACCTCAGCAGTTTCACGAACTTCTTCTGTAGCTTCCTGGGTGTAAGAACTGAATATAGGAGGAGAAAGAGCACAGCCTTCTCACACGCCTTTTCTAATTTTTGCTTCTTGTTCCTGATGAAAATTCCTAATCACAGCCACTTCGTTCCTGTAGAGACTGTGTATCACTCGCATCTGTCTGCATTTTAGACCTGCTTTCTTCAACACTCTGAACATTTCTTGCCACATTACATTATCAGATGCCTTTTCCAGGTCTACAAAGGCAGTGTAAGTTCGCTCACTTTTCTGTATCTGCTTTTCGATAAGAAGCCTCAGTACCAGCATCGCTTCTGACGTTCTTAATCGCCTCCTGAATTCAAACTGGTCTTCGCTCAGTAAATCTTCCACCTTCTCTTCAAGTCTCCACAGAATTATCTTTACAAGAATTTTTGATGCATGCGATATTAAGCTTAAGGTTCGATGCTGTTCACATTTTGTCGCTGCCGCCTTCTTTGGAATATCTGGAAATTTTTTATACCTGCCGGCCGCTGTGGCGGAGCTGTTATGGCCGCTTCAGTCTGGAACCGCGCCCAGCCGCTGTGACGGAGCGGTTATAGCCGCTTCAGTCCGGAACCGCGCTGCTGCTACGGCCGCAGGTTCCAATCCTGCCGCCTGCTAGAGTGGCCGAGCGGTTCTAGGCGCTACAGTTTGGAACCGCGCGACCGCTACGGCCGCAGGTTCGAATCCTGCCTAGGGCATGGATGTGTGTGATGTCCTTAGGTTAGTTAGGTTTAAAATGTTCAAATGTGTGTGAAATCTTATGGGTCTAACTGCTAAGGTAATCAGTCCATAAGCTTACACACTACTTAACCTAAATTATCCTATGGACAAACACACACACCCATGCCCGAGGGAGGACTCGAACCTCCGCCGGGATCAGCCGCACAGTTAGCTAGGTTTAAGTAATTCTAAGTCTTGGGGACTGATGACATCAGATGTCCCATAGTGCTTAGAGCCTTTTTTTCTTTGATACCTCTGCTGTGTTGTAGTTGGACCTAATCAGTTTCAGCAGCATCATTTTCATGTTTCATGAGAACACTAACAGTAAAAACTATCAGGACCTGTGTAACTCTCAAATGTGTCACGAAAACAAAGAACACAAGACAAAAAATATGAAGAATACAAAGACAGACACGTGTTCTGCGCATGCACAGTATGCAGCATATTCGGAAATTAAGAACTCCACACTCGGAAGTATTTATATATTACTGACGTCATAGACACACTCACGTCGTGGTTGGTTGCTGATTTACACACAGGCACGAAAGGTGCACGCACTTCGAGCAGTCGATTTCGTCTTTCAACCTCTGTCCATATATGCTAACGGCGTTAGCACGCCAACAGTCTAACCAACTTGGCCGTTTCCGAGATGCTCATTCCGAGATGCCGGGCCTTAAAAGTCTGCCCATTTCAAAGTCCTGGGACCTTCCAGGCGATACTTAGCCTCGCGGTGTGTAGTGGTCATAATGTCTTGGCTCATCAGCATTCGTCCATGTCCTTAATATCGTCAACCCATTTTCTGCAACATTAATTGTGATGCTCATTCTAACTGGACGCTCAAGTACTGCAAAGCGTTAACTGAGGGTATCAGAAACTTCACAACTCGTACATCGCAGGTAGCAAGCAGACAGGCGTGTCGGAAGTCAGGCGCTTCAAAGATTGCACGAAAAACAAAGGTATCTGCAACACACAGTCAATAGCTGCAGGTAAAGTGATACTAGTTAAAAGATAAGTGCGGAAGTGGACTTTCGGAGATCCTGAGTCTTCCACACGTTCCAAGAACGCCTTTAGACTGCCAGTTTTCAGCTACCCTTACAACTGACATGCGGTGCTGCTTCATACTATCGCTTCCATCGACTTTTGTAATGTGAATCGTAATATTGACGCTGTCTTCTAACTTTTAGCCGAAAAGTGGCTATTATTGTGCATACCCGCAGATTAGGCGCGGACATTTACATCCGCGCAGTCATATAGTCGGGGACCATTCGAGAGTAATTCCTGAGAAATGACTCAGATCATTACGCTCCCGTTTTCAGAAAAGATCGATATCCAAGGTTATGATACAGGAAGGTCATGATCCAGGCTCTGTTTAGGACCAGGTAGAATCGATAGGACAGTCGAAAAAAGGAAATATCATTCAGTGTATCAGGCACATCATCTAATAGTGTCCGAGAAGTCGGTGAGCTAGTAATTTCTATCCCTTTCAGATACACCTAAGTAGGGGTATATGGCAGAGGTATGAAGCTTTCGAAGACATTGTCACAGGTAGTAAATTGGTGCGACTGGCAGCGAGTGCACGTGATCTGATTCCAGAGAAAGAATAGAAACTTCACTTACACCCCCATCCATAGCCACTTCTTGAAAACAGTATCGCTCAGGCCGAAAAACAGCTTCTGCGCAGGGGCCGTGAAGTTTCAGTCACACTCTAAGTGCACGTGCGCACATGGTACTTTGTGGAAGAGCCACAGTCAAGGGGCCAAAGGACCATATGTGGCTCGCGAGTCACGTTTTGCCGACCACTGCTATAAGGAACCCTTGGTCGCCAGTGGCTCGTTACAGAATAATTACGTTCCACGGGGATGTCACCTTTCAAGAAACCCTGAGCTGGACAACTTCCGATCACGCGGAATCAAGAAAATGCTGATATTGTAGTTTACTATATCATGAGTTATATAACCATATTATTCTACCTATAACTTCTAATCACATCAAAATTTAGTTTTAATATTTTGTTAACACAAAAATAAAAAAAATTCTTAACTTTTTCATTCTTATTTTTAATGTATCGATTTGTCGCCTAAACATGAAATGAATTTTTAAATGAACATTTTCAGACAATGTAATAAGTTCAATTCAAAGTTCAGATAAAGAACAGAGATAAAAAATCTTGATGGAAATGTCCAACAGTAGCATGATCACTGTTTTGTATTTTTGAATGTATGTTTTGTGTTGCTCTTCGTTGCTAGCAGTAGTCTTTCACTCTCCCCCCTCTCTTTCAGAAAATTTAAGATATCTCCACAACTTTCAGATAAGTCCACTTTTATTTGAAATTCTTTTCCCAATAAGGCCACGGACATCCGATTTCTTTCTTCGGACTGCTTTACTTCATCACACTGGAGACTATTTCAGCAAACTATTTACTGTTACGAACCGGAAATTTGCATGATACAAGCCTAAGCAATACGGAATGGGAGATCTTAGTTCTAGTCTGCTGCTTGAAGAAATCTTCCCAGATCTGGTCTGCTATTTTACTTTTATCAACTCCAGCATATGCATCCGGGAATGACAGAATTCATTGTATAACTGCTCTTCATGCAGGTTCAGATCCTGTTTGATGGTAACATTTAAAACACTGCCACTTCAGACGAAAATCTTTACATTCTTTAAGCGAAAAACTTGTAAGCAGATTGAACACATTGTTCTAAAAAAAGTGATAGTTTTGGGACAAATAATCAATGCAACGTGACAAGAAAGGTTGTCCATCATTTTCAAAAATCAGTCTCTATAATTTTGCTATTTCTACCCTGATCTCATGAACTTTCTATCTTAGGGATTTATCTTGTTTCTTGATTCCTGACTTGCTCCTAAGGTCCCTTATTATTCTGTCCAACTCAGCAAAAGTAATCGAGCTATTTTCCAGTTTTCTAACAGCAATTTCAAACTGGGGCAAAATATTCTGCAGAAAACGCAGGTAGCATCCCGGAAATGAATGTTCAGTTTCATCAGCATCATGCTCCTAACTTGATGTCACAAAATGCCGAATCAGTCTTGGAACAATGTTCCTCGGCCTTTGAAATAAAATATGACTTGATGCCAGGCCAGGAGCATAAAATTCCGTCAATTGCAGGAAGTAGCGACAGCCATCTTGTACGGACATCTCGTAATATTTCCTTACACTCTCTCTCGACAAGCTATGAAAATTCTCTCAGTGAGTGACCATTTGATACAGAGAAACCAAATTCACTGCAGATTGTGAGAACTAATCTCTCTATATGATAATGACATGTTTCAAGACCATGTTTTACAGTATTATCTATAACATGGCAGTTGCAATTAGCTCTCAAAATGGATGGATTTTATTTTTTCAGCAAAACAAAAAAAAACGAATTGTTTTTGCCCTAGTTTACTGGAGCATTGCTAGACCTGCGTGCACTTACTAAATTCAGATGAAAGCTATTAGATTCTGTAATGTTTTTTTTTTTTTTTGCATGGAAAATGATGGAACATGTCTTTGTGGGTTTCTTTGGAGTCTACATAAAAATAGAGCAATCTCTGACGTATCCCATGATTAACATGAAAGTACTGAATTACATAAGGAAAATTTTTCATATTTCCTCGATTTGAGCCATCTGAGGACAGAAAAACAACAATACTTTATAAAGGTCGCCTATGATTACATCTTCACTGTATGGACCAAGAGCATTCTTTGAGACAGCCGTTCTTTAGTCCCTCCACACAAAATTTTAGACGCAATATTACTGTCTGAAAACAAATAATGATGAAATTTCATTTGGCAATGCAGCTTTACGCTGAGATAAGCAGATAAGACCGGTGTCCGAACCGCACAATAACCGTGGGTTCGGTGTGGGACGGCGAAGGGGTGAAGTGGACTGTGGTAGTCGTCGTTGGGTTGTGGACTACTGCGGCTGCGGCGGGGACGGAGCCTCTCCGTCGTTTCTAGGTCCCGGTTAAACATACAACATAGATACATACAATACTTTATTACTCTGTAACGAGCTACAAGAGACCACAAGTCTCTTGTACCCAAATACTCAGAAAATGTCCCTGAACAACCTCCGAAATTTTGTCCGTGGAGACCACGAAGGCAAAATTAGAGATTTGGAGGCCACACGGTGGCTTGTCAACAATCATTCCTTTCGCAGGGACACTGTTACAGAAAGTACCCTCCGCCCTAAGGTGGCTTTCTGAGTACAGATATTGACATAGATTTGTTGCAAATACACTTCCCCCGTTTGCCGCCGAATAACGCTATGTAAGTCTCATTAAAATCCTTTTGGGTTTACTGCCGCATCATCTTACAAAAAACTTAAAGAAGTTAAACACTGCGCCCTGACGAAGGCAGCGACAACACTCTCGAAATATCGGATATTTTAGCATGTATTTTATAAGATGAGGCGTCAGTATAGTCAGAATGATTTTAATGAGACAGAAGCCGTAACATTTCTTCTATGCGATTGTCCGACATCACTGGGTGGTTATGGTAGTTCCTACTTGCAAGACGCTGCCGTTGATTGCCTGTTTCGGCGTTCCCGATCTACAGCCGTCTAGAGCAGGAATCACCGATTTGATTCAAACTGATAGTGTGTTCAGAGCAGAACTGGGACTTCGACATACGTAAACAGGGAGTCGAAACCCTCAACCGTTACGAGAAAATCGAGTCAGACAGTTGTAGTCGTTCTTATAGGCCTTGGTTTCTAGCATTCACGGAGTCCGCACTCAAGCGAATAAGCGCTTAGCTTCCTAATCGCGAGGCTTCTGGATCGAATGTCACTACCGGTACTTTCTTTTTCTTGTCCCGTAGTTCTAACAACAAATACACGTGGTATGCGACAAAATTGTGTGATTGCGGAGAACTGTTTATGACTGCAAGCCAAGTTTGTGTTGCAATAGACACAGCGAGAAAACCATGCACATGCAAAAATTCCGTTTTCGTCATATGTGCTGTATGTCGCAATAATCATTGTTTTCCTTGTTGATTTGTACGCTGCTCCATAGGTTATACATCATACTTTTGACAACTGTAGATACAAATAAAATAGCTATATTGATGGAAATGAAATTTTTATGTAACCTATTTTTATATCCAATCTCCTTACGAAAAAAATTCTTCTCTCATTTTTCCCTGATATAGATTATGAAAAGAATAAATGTATCATTAAATATCGCTAATTTGCACAGTGATACTAAACCTGGCGTTAGAATGACGTGGCGATGAAAAGAAAAGAAAGTTGTACCAGCAATACGATTCGAAGTAAGAGATTTCGCGTTTATGAAGCTAAGCGCATAATCGCTCGACTGCGGACTCCTTGGTCGATAATGACCATACGAAGTATATAAGAACGCCTACAATTTTCAAACTCATTTTTCTCGAAAACGGTTGAGAGTAGCGTCAACCTGTTTGCATATCTTGAAGTCCTAGTAGTGCCCCGCACACATGTCGACGTGAATCAGATCGGTGAGGGGGTGTTTGTACTGTTCCTTTGTAAGCAGCGTGTTTCCTGCGAGCCGGCCGAAGTGGCCGCGCGGTTCTGGCGCTGCAGTCTGGAACCGCGAGACCGCTACGGTCGCAGGTTCGAATCCTGCCTCGGGCATGGGTGTGTGTGGTGTCCTTAGGTTAGTTAGGTTTCACTAGTTCTAAGTTCTAGGGGACTAATGACCTCAGCAGTTGAGTCCCATAGTGCTCAGAGCCATTTGAACCATTTTTGTTTCCTGCGGCGAGTCGAAGACTTCGAGCGTGCGCCATGGGCAATGACAGTGCTGCCGGGGACTGCTGTTGTCGAGGCCACGATAAATATGGACGCCGCCGTGCCAGTATTGTCAGTTGTGTCTTGCAGCACTACCTACCGTAACCACAACCAAATGTCTAACAGTTGCTTCGAAGACATATTGTGGGACTTGCACAATATTACCCGGCGGCAATACCGTCGTATGCTGTCACATCGGAAGCTTAGATCAAAAACCCTATCACCAGAAACAATCCAGGCTATTGTTACTCTTCTAGAGCCAGAAAAAAGTGGGGTGGGGTGTGGGGCAGAAGGGAGAGGGGGAGAGAGAGAAAATTTGGAAATTTGTCGTAAGGTCTTATGGGACCAAACCGCTGAGGTCATCGGTCCCTAAGCTTACGCACTACTTAATCTAACTTAAACTAGCTTTCACTAAGGACAACACACACACCCATGCCCGAGGGAGGACTCGAACCTCCAACGGCGGGGGGGGGGGGGGGGGAGGAGAGAGAGGGAGTGAGAGAGAGAGATGGGGGGGAGGGCGAGAGAGAGAGGAGAGAGAGAGAGGGGGGGGCGGGAGAGAGAAAGAGAGAGCACATATTCGAAGAATTCGCTAGTGATTTCTTTTGTTCTGCGTGGGCCTATTGTGCTGGCTCAACTTTGGAAATTCCGGGTCCGGAGGATTACACAGCATTTCCATTAACGGCCGATGTCCCCCTCAGCAGTTAGCAGATGTTCCAACTGCTGGAACAGCAGAACTCTAGAAACTGCGTGTTCAGTATTATTACCAAGGGTCAAAAGCTTGAAAGGTAAGACTTGGTGTAAATTTTAGCTGGTTTTTTTTAGCTTTTCCAATGAATAACGATCGCATTCAATTACTAAGTTACGTCGCATATCCATTGAGCCAGAAATTTCTACCAAAACGAGAGAAAAAATGGTTCAAATGGCTCTGAGTACTATGGGACTTAACATCTTAGGTTATCAGTCCCCTAGAACTTAGAACTACTTAAACCTAACTAACCTAAGCACATCACACACATCCATGCCCGAGGCAGGATTCGAACCTGCGACCGTAGCAGTCACGCGGTTCCGGACTGAAGCGCCTAGAACCGCACGGCCACCAAGGCCGGCAAAACGAGAGAAATTAACGCATCTAGCAGTAACAAAAATTGCGGGATAGCCTGTAGATCACTTCCTTGTGACAGGGACTACTTTGTTCATCATCAGAATAAACTAGAAACGAACACAAACGCGATGATTGGTTAGCAGCCGTAGCTCATGCACGCTACCGTTGTAACGCTCTTGGAAGTAGGTCCTACTTAAGTACATATTAGGTATACTGTTACTTTGTTAAATGAGACTTCAAGACATTCTATTGTATTAACAACCATCGAGGTTTTTCTTAATCTTACTTTAGCTATGCAGTGTTTATTCAAAAGATCGTGTACAGTCGCAGTCTATGTACTGTTGTGCTCTGATTGTGGCGCTGTTAATACGAGTTGCATAGTGTGAAAATGTCTGACGCCGCTTCCTGCTCCGTAGTGGAACACGTACATGGAACTCGTTAAAAAGTGGCGAGAAACAGATTTTTCTCGAACTTTTTCACAAGTTCATAGGAAATAACAGTTTGTAGTTTTTGGAGGTCTTTATTTACTAAATTCCAGGCTTCTTTGCGATCAGTAGCGCTGTAGAATCGTAAAGCTGGAATAGTTTATTGATCTCTGGTTCAAATCTCGCTTCGGTATTTTTTTAGTTCAGGTTGTAATACCTACATCTCTTAAATACAATATTCAGCTAATATAGTCTAATTAACACATACAGAATGATCATTTTTTTATGAAAAATGCACCTATCCCTGTTTCTAATTACATATTGCTAGCAGAATCTCAGTTTGAATTGCAAATGTAAACTTTTAGTTACCCATGAATGTTAAAAGTAAGAAAATAACAAATTAAATTTTTACAGCAAAACTGAAAATCAAATACTCTTACTTATTTGGACTATGTACATTGTTTTATACTACAGATGTGATCTCACAGGAGCCAGCGCCGTAGAAACATGGAAAACAACAATTTTACCGGCAACAAGCACACCATGCAAATGTTGTATTTTTATAGTTGTCCAAGAAATGTACGGTTTTGCTGGAATTTTGCTGAATGTTATTTCATTCTATTTAAAAATTAAACGGTATTCGAACCTATATGTTTCTCTGTTCATTTCCTTTTACGTCATAACTGCCACTGCTCTCATCACGGCAAGTTAGTTGGGCCGTTTAGTCGGTTTCTGCTGTCCAAGTTAAATGTGCCGGCAAAGCTGTTGTTCTGTATTATCGCTCAGTCGATGCGCGTCTAACGCAGAACATAAAACGTATCCCAGTTGTAGTACCTGACTATAGTCGAAACAGCTTGCCTTCCACTCCACGTGAAACGAAGTCCAATGAGATCCCAACAAACACGGAAGAATACATGGTGTTATGTTTATATCAGATTTGTTCTTACGATGAACACAGTTATATTATATTAAAACAGAGTTCATGCTGCAGTTGACGTGATTCGACCTCCGTAATGGAGCAAATGCCCATCAACACGATATTTGGAAGCACATTAGATATGAAGGCGTGCAGTTCCGAATGACGAGTTTTTGCGGTAATGGCGGTAAGTTGCATACCATGCTGCAGGCCTATCTGTATTGTGGGCACAATAAATTATCAGCGGCGAATCTTCCGTCGGGTACGCAAGGTATAGGTGCATTTACACCTGCACAACAGTCTGTGAGCACAAGGTGTATGCGGCAGTTGCACGGAGAGGCGTGGAGGCGCAAGCAACGGTGTAGTCATGCATGCCACTGATCTGTCCGTGGGCCACTCTGTCCAGGAGTTGGGCTCTCCTCATCCCCATCGGAGAGACAGGTGTAACTTTCGGGTCCGCTTGTTCTTTTCCATTTCTGCTTCACTTTACCGTCACTAACTGTTGAAAGGTTCCGTTTTTTGTAAGCTTTTCAAATAGCCCTTTGTGTTAGCACTACGACTGAGTGGTGTAATGAGAAATGCATGGAATCTGAAGAGGAGTGTCGTGCCTTTCTTTGTTTGCGGTTGCTTAATTCCGCAGAGTATAAATAAAGACGCCTTCAAACGGAAGGACTGTTTACAGTTCTCGCAAGTAAGTACGAGGAGTGTTCAATAAGTAATGCAAAACATTTTTTTCTTGGCCAATTTCGTTGAAAAAAATAGGGACTTCGTTGTGTGACGTCGTGGAATATTCCCCCTTCAGCCTCCACAATTTCATGAAGCTATACGCAGCCTTCAGCTTTCGCGGAAAACCAGAGCATCGCTGATATTCATAGGTGCTCGCAGAATGTCAGCGGAGACCTGGCACGGAACAAAAGCACGCTAAGTCGTTGGGCGAGGCGTTTATCATCATCGCTACAAGGACGCGCAAACCTGTCCGATCTCCCACGTGCCGACCGTTCGCACACACCTGTGACTCCTGCGATGTTGGAAGGTGCACACGCTCTGATTCGAGGTCATTGGCGGATCACAAATAGCTTGCTGCACAACTAGACATCTCTGTTGGTAGCGTTGACACACTCGTCTACCAGTTAGGTACTCAAAGATGTGTGCTGCCTAACAGAAAACCATAAAGAACAACGAGGGAGCCGGCCGCGGTGGTCGAGCGGTTCTAGGCGCTTCAATCCGGAGCCACGAGACTGCTACCCTCGCAGGTTCGAATCCTGCCTCGGGCATGGATGTGTGTGATGTCCTTAGGTTAGTTAGGTTTAAGTAGTTCTAAGTCTAGGGGACTGATGACCTCAGATGTTAAGTCCCATAGTGCTCAGAGCCATTTTTTGAACAACGAGGAACCTTTGTGCACGACTGCTTGCGCGTTACGAGGCTGATCGTCTCAATTTTTTATCGAATATCGTCACAGGCGATGAAATCACTTCGAATCAGAAACAAAACGGCAATCCATGGAGTGGCGCCACACCACCTCTCCTCCGAAACAAAAGTTCCAAGTCGCACACTCAGTCGGAAAGTCATGGCGACAGTCATGGTGCAACTAGTATATTGAGCTTCCCTCGGGCTATTGAGGAAACGACTTCAGCGTGTTTCTCGCCACAAAAATGAAGACGATCTCTTCCATGACAACGCGAGGCCTCACACAAGTCCACCCACCCGGAAAAGCTCATAAAACTTCATTGTTCTTCTTCATCCGCTCTACAGCCTGGATCTCGCACCTTCCGACTTCCATGTGTTTGGCACACTAAAGGATGCACTCCGTGCGAAGTAGTACATGGGTGATGGCTCCGACGTCGATCAGTGGAGTGCGGGTATAAGGGTCATAAGGCAGCGCAAGGCCGTCACATTAAACGACGATTATGTTGAAAAACAGGGTCTTGTAGTCATTATAGTGCGGAATAATACACTCCTGGAAATTGAAATAAGAACACCGTGAATTCATTGTCCCAGGAAGGGGAAACTTTATTGACACATTCCTGGGGTCAGATACATCACATGATCACACTGACAGAACCACAGGCACATAGACACAGGCAACAGAGCATGCACAATGTCGGCACTAGTACAGTGTATATCCACCTTTCGCAGCAATGCAGGCTGCTATTCTCCCATGGAGACGATCGTAGAGATGCTGGATGTAGTCCTGTGGAACGGCTTGCCATGCCATTTCCACCTGGCGCCTCAGCTGGACCAGCGTTCGTGCTGGACGTGCAGACCGCGTGAGACGACGCTTCATCCAGTCCCAAACATGCTCAATGGGGGACAGATCCGGAGATCTTGCTGGCCAGGGTAGTTGACTTACACCTTCTAGAGCACGTTGGGTGGCACGGGATACATGCGGACGTGCATTGTCCTGTTGGAACAGCAAGTTCCCTTGCCGGTCTAGGAATGGTAGAACGATGGCTTCGATGACGGTTTTGATGTACCGTGCACTATTCAGTGTCCCCTCGACGATCACCAGTGGTGTACGGCCAGTGTAGGAGATCGCTCCCCACACCATGATGCCGGGTGTTGGCCCTGTGTGCCTCGGCCGTGTGCAGTCCTGATTGTGGCGCTCACCTGCACGGCGCCAAACACGCATACGACCATTATTGGCTCCAAGGCAGAAGCGACTCTCATCGCTGAAGACGACACGTCTCCATTCGTCCCCCCATTCACGCCTGTCGCGACACCACTGGAGGCGGGCTGCACGATGTTTGGGCGTGAGCGGAAGACGGCCTAACGGTGTGCGGGACCGTAGCCCAGCTTCATGGAGACGGTTGCGAATGGTCCTCGCCGATACCCCAGGAGCAACAGTGTCCCTAATTTGCTGGGAAGTGGCGGTGCGGTCCCCTACGGCACTGCGTAGGATCCTACGGTCTTGGCGTGCATCCGTGCGTCGCTGCGGTCCGGTCCCAGGTCGACGGGCACGTGCACCTTCCGCCGACCACTGGCGACAACATCGATGTACTGTGGAGACCTCACGCCCCACGTGTTGAGCAATTCGGCGGTACGTCCACCCGGCCTCCCGCATGCCCACTATACGCCCTCGCTCAAAGTCCGTCAACTGCACATACGGTTCACGTCCACGCTGTCGCGGCATGCTACCAGTGTTAAAGACTGCGATGGAGCTCCGTATGCCACGGCAAACTGGCTGACACTGACGGCGGCGGTGCACAAATGCTGCGCAGCTAGCGCCATTCGACGGCCTGGTGTGTCCGCTGTGCCGTGCGTGTGATCATTGCTTGTACAGCCCTCTCGCAGTGTCCGGAGCAAGTATGGTGGGTCTGACACACCGGTGTCAATGTGTTCTTTTTTCCATTTCCAGGAGTGTATGATGTATTGGAGTCCTGAATAAGAATGAACCTGCTTTCAGAAAAAAAAATATGTTTTGCATTACTTATTGAACGCCTCTCGTTCAACTTGGAATAACAGAGGCAAGCCTTAATGAAGTAAAAGGACTTGTTGAAAGAGAGTGACTCAAGAACTATTGACGTGGTAAAGCCGCGTTAATTCACAGCTACTTTACATCTCAGAGAGTAAATAAAAGAACACTGAAATCGTGCTCATAATTCTTCCACTGTTGAAAGAGCACTGCAGGAGCACACGTTTGCGGACCAAATCAGACAGTGCAGCAATTTCCACCTTAGTTCGAAATATGTAAGACGTCCAACCATTCCTCTCTACAGTTTGCAGACTGAAGGTAAACAAAAAAGAAACTAAAAAATCTAATGAAAAGCTCTTGACAAAATAAGAGCCGGCCGGGGTGGCCGAGCGGTTCTAGGTGCTACAGTCTGGAACCGCGCGACCGCTACGGTCGCAGGTTCGAATCCTGCCTCGGGCATGGATGTGTTTTAGGTTAGGTAGGTTTAAGTAGCTCTAACTTCTAGGGGTCTGATGACCTCAGAAGTTGAGTCCATAGTGCTCAGAGCCATTTTTTGAACAAAATAAGATCTTGCCCCAATGTCTCATCTGATTAGAATCCCACACTGCGCAGCAGTGTTCTAAAAGAGGACGGACAAGCGTAGTGTAGGCAGTCTCTTTAGTAGATCTTACATTTTCTAAGTGTCCTACCAATAAAATGCAGTCTTTGGTTTGCCTTCCTCACAACATTTTCAATGTGTTCTTTCTGATTTAAGTTGTTCGTAATTGTAATTCCTAGGTATTTAGTTGATTTTACGGCCTTTGGATTTGACTGATTTACTGTGGAACAGAAGTTTAACGGATCTGCTAGTACTATGTAAAGACAAGACATGGCTTAACGATGTTCTCAAAAATATCGAAAAGTTCTTGGCTAGTTTACAGCACACACACACACACACACACATATATATATATATATATATATATATATATATATATATATATATATGTGGAAATGTTTTTAGCATTATTTAACGACAAATATGCTCTCACAAAGGCTGTTTGTAAATGTTAAATGAATACCTAAGAGCGAGTTATCATATTACGTAAGTTTACCAACAAAAACTCCCTTGCAAAGACTTTACTTGTTAACGTAAAATCGCTGTGCTTCAAGACAAACAAACACCGCCCGAACTGGCCTTGAGGGCCCAACGGTACTGAGCGGCCGCCGTGCCATCTTCAGCCCTTAGGCATGACCGGATGCAGATATGGTCAGCACGCCGCACTCCCGGCCGTTGTCAGTTTTCGTGACCGGTGCCGCTACGTCTCAACAAGTAGCACCTCAACGGCCTCAGCAGGACTGAGTGCACCCCACTCCCCAATAATACTCGGCAGTCCTCGACAGTGACCCATCCAAGTGCTAGCAAAGCGCAACAGCGCTTTACTTCGGTGATGTGACGGGAACTGGTGTTACCACTGTGCCAAGACCGTTGGCATCACTGTGCTACACATAAACAAATAAACTTTTGCTTTCTCATCCTTACATTACTAGTGTGTGTGATTTTAGAGTGTATTTGTTAAAACGAGCATGTTCTCCTATTGGTATGAGAATGATGCCACAACATATTATGCAAATATTAACAAAATTTACTTCATAGCAAAAATTCTGAGATTTGCTTATTTCCAAAATCCACGCAAATATGGTGTCGCCGCTGTCAGCCTCAGCAGCTGCTTCAAGTCAAATGCGGAAAGTAAACTGCTAAACTGACTGCAGAATATGCAGCATTTTGAGCATTCATGCACAGAGAGTTTACAATCTGGCTGCGACTGACTCAGGACTGGGAGCACTATGCTAGCTACCCACCAGCAATCTCAGAGAAATTTACAGTATTTTTACAATGTAAGGATAATCGCCCCAATGTAACTCATCTTGTTGCTGGCGGGAAAGATATTTGCACCCACGGAGGGCCATCCCACCTGCCTGACTTTCGGCAGAGTCACCACCCGCCGCGCGACAGTCGCCACGACAGAGCGTCCAACCTCCAACAATTCCCTCTGCCCTCCTGCAGAATATCCACCCCTTCCAACGCCCCACATCCTCCAGCAGATCTCCCTTGCCGTCCACTTCTTCTTCCATTTGAAGACCTAGGCCACCTACTCCCATAGAGTGGCCCACTTTACCTTCACTCACCTAGACACCCTCGTTTACGCCCCTCTCTCCTCCTCCCTCTGCTTCCTACCCCCCCTCCCACCTCCTGATGTGTCAACAGTGTTGTCTCTTATACCTAAATATTTGCTCCCTTCCCGCCAACAAATACCTCTTCATGCATACCCTGTCCCAGAACCAGGTCGACCTTCCTCCAGTATTGTCTGCACCTCTCCCTATCTCTTTCACCACACCAACAACCCCCTTCCCCTCACACGAGGTGGGGTCACTAATGGCCAACTGAAGCACGTCCTGTCCAGCCACAACCCCTGCTCAATGACATGACTGAACACCTTCCCTCAGTGTCATTTTTCCCTCCCTCAACATCATCTGTGCCACTATCTATTTCTGTCCCACAACTTCTCTCCCCTTTGACTTCATTTCCCATGTTGAAATGTGCCTTCTCCACCTATGTGATTGTCGCTGACCTTAACATCCACAGTAGTGATCCTGTCACCCTTCAGCAGAGGCATCAGTTTCTTGGCACCCTCCACGGTGACTTCATTCCTCTCCCACAGCACACCTATCCTGAAAGTAACTCGTCCTTGCTTTCCTCAACCTCCTTAGTCATATCGCCATGAACATCCTTGACCCTATTGGTAGTGACCACCTCCCTGTCCTTCTCACCATCTCCTCCACCCATTGCTCCCCTCTTGACCCTGACCCTGCTGCCTCTCCGAAGTCCATCCATGACTACCGTTTCACTGGCTGGAATGCCTACCGGGAATCCATCGCCTCACAGGTCAAAACCCAACCGCTCAGCTTTCGCTATCCTGCTGATATCACCCATGCCTCTTGTTTCCTCCAGCAGACCATCACTGATGCTATGGAGGCCCACGCTTCCTATGGAGGCCGCCATCCTTCTCCGTCAATCCTGCAGGCTCCAAAACATCCTCACAGCAAATAAACGCTGGGACTGGTGCCAGACATGTACATGCCTCAACTCTGCCCTCCCTGTCAACTCCTTCAAGTACTGATCTGCCTTCCACTGCCCTACTGGTAGCCATTCCACTCCACATTTCCCTCTTCTCCATGACAACCATCCCTTCCCTGACAACTTCAGTAAGGCTAATGATTTTACTTCCCACCTCTCCAAGTTCTTCGCCATTCCTGACGATCCCCATTTTGATTACTCCCTCTTCCCCACCATTCTTGAATGCATTGATACCTCTGTCTCGCCAATTGCCCCTAGTTTCTGGTACTTGGGTCAGTTACCCCCCTCAGACATAAACACTCCCATCACTGCACACAACATCAAACTAGTCCTCCACTCCAAACGCAATGCTGCCCATAGTCGCAATGGTATCATCTACTGCCACCTCAAGGAATACCCCTCTCCTTCCTGGCTGCCCTTGCTACTGTGTATAACCTCCTGCTTTCCACTGGCTTTTACCCTGACCTATGGAAGACTTCCCATGTCCTGCTGTTCCCTAAACCCAACAAACTCCCTACTGACACCTCTTCCTATCCTCCCATCTGCCTCACCTCCGTGTCTGTCCTCTCCCGCCATATTCATCTCCACCTTCACCAGCACCGCCTCCTTCCAGCTGTCCTTCTCAGCTGACACCCAGGTCCTTAACCTTACCAATCTTCCTTCCCCCCACTTTCCCATCACTCCACTATCTTTGTTTCCCTATACATCCAGAATGCCTGCAACCATGTCTGGTATCCTGGGCTTCTCTTTAAACTCCAGACCTATACTCCACCTATCAATTTCGTCCATCTCGTTGGTTCCTTCTTCTCCCATCGTCCCTCCTATGTCACTGTCCACAATACCAAGTCCTGTGTTTTCTATCCCACCACCAGTGTGCCCCAATATTCTGTCCTTTCCCCTCTCCTCTATCTCATGTATACTACAGATATGCCCAAACCACCTTTGCCTGTCCACCTCCACCAATTTACTGATGTCACCGCTTTCCTGGCCCTTTATCCTACCCTTCAATGGTCCCAATGTACCCTTCAAATCCACCTCGAGCAGTTCACTGCCTGGTACAACAAGTGGCTTCTTTGCATCAACCCTTCCAAGACCCAGACAATCATCATGGGTCATACTGAAAGGGTACAGAACCGCCCGACATTGAAAATAGGTACAACATACTTCATTATTTTTGTCAGAACAACACATTTTTTTTGTAAAATAACTCAATTTCAATTAATACAGCGAAGCTGGATACCAGTGTGGGAAAGAATGACAATTTATTTATTTAATTGATCACATGTGCACTCCCACAAAGTAAATCCCTACATCCAGTTTGGTGAGATCTGTGAAATGAATGAATGTATGGTCGTCTGCTAACCGCAGATAGTGAATGTGAATATATGATCATCTTTGAGTCGATCCTTTGGCCACCTTTGGTGAGACCAAAGAGATGAAACTTACCTGAGCTTTGAGCGCCTGAAATGTGGCTGACCAATACGGTAGCAAGGTGCTCCCCCACTTCAGCAGAGGTGTGAGAGGACCTAAAAAACGGCCATGTTTCGGCACTCTGCCGGTGGATCTTGTGCTGTTAAGACCTGTTTTAGTTGTGCTCTGTAAACACAAAAGAGTGGAGACATGATATGCATGTGGAATGTTTAAGAGTAGTTTGATATAATAATTTCTCTATTTCAGGAACTTTTGTGGGGAGAATTAAATGTCAGGCAGGTAATATTAATGGGATTGTAGTAATCTTCGGAAGTGACCAACGGTCACAATGAAACCACGTGTAGCAATAAGTTGAAATACTTCCGTGTGCTTAAGATAAGCTGAATTACTAGCGTGTGTACAATAAGTTGAAATATTTAAGAAATATCGTGTGTACCATAAGTTGAAATATTTAAGAAATGGCGTGTGCAGGACTTGAAATTAGAGACGAGTACTCCCATGTGGTGAGTACTGTGTGAGTCTCAAACTGTGTATGAGACAAGGGATAAAGAGAAGTACTCGTCCATGGTATCAGCTGAGGACTCGCGTGTGTGATGAATACGTTCTTAATATTACTTTGCGTGATATGATTCCGTGTGACGCTAGATTCAAACTCTGAGAGAGAAGCAAGGTGAGTCGGCCGTCTATCCAGCAACGCCACTTGGCTTGCATTGCACAAGAAGACGTGCAAATATCTCCAGAGTTCATAGTAGGAAAGTAGAATTACAAAGTGGGGCAGTGTCGTGTGAAACTGAGATAAATGTTAATTGAAGTGGGAAAGCTGAAAGTGATAATGTTGTGACTATTCCCTGTGTGGTATTTCATATTGTAGTGTGGTGTATGTCATGTAATTTGGGTATGTGTGGTTTGCATGGGAGAGTAGGGAGGTAGTTTCAAAAGATTAGTGCGTTATGCGTATTCCTTTTGTACTGCTCGGTCTGGAGGAAAGTTTCGTGATGATGATTGTGAGAGTCGAAGTGTGAGAAATAATAAAAGATCCACCATCCTATCCAGAAAGTGCACTGTAGCGTTAAATAATTACGAGACCATAATATAGAGATTCACCAACGTAAAGCCATGCCAACTGGGCGGAATTTCTCATGTGTTATTGTTGTAGGTTATAGAATTTGTGTGTTTAGGTTATAGAATTCATCGGAATAAATAAGATAGTGAAAAGAAAAAGATTGGTGGACTTTTCCTTCGAATTGTATGTTGTCATGATGTCCCGAATTTATAATGTGTGCGCCATTCATATTCAGTGCGGTGGCCACGTGTTGATAAAAGCCGTTAAATAAAAGACAAAATGAAAATGTGGTATTGCCAGTGCGTAGTGAACAGTCAGAGTTCTGTAAATCACTGATAGTCAGATGTGCGTTTCCGTTGCGTATTATTCATACAGGAGGATAATTTGTAACTTAATTGTGAGTACGAGAGTTCATGTTACTCGATAAATAAGAATGAATCCACTCGCTTGGCAGACCACTCATCTTGCAGGCCTGATTGCTTGATGCCACAGTATGAGCAAGGCATGTGGGTGCCTCTCAATACCACCTGCTCCTTCCGGCTCCACGATTTTTACCTCACCATTTATGCCCATTCTATCCACCTCACTTCTACCCTGAAATACCTTGGCCTCACCATCGACCATCACCTCACCAGAACTCCCCATCTCATTACGATCCAACACAAATCCCACAATAGACTCCACCTCATGAAACACCTGTCCAGCCAGACATAGGGACTGCATCCTTCCCCCATTCTTCACATCTACAAACCCTTGATCTGCCCGATCCTTTGTTACGCCAGTGTTGCTTGAATTTTCACCCCTCCCAGGTTCTATAAAGCCCTCCAAATCCTAGAACGCCACGCACTCGTCTCGCCTTCCATATCCACCTTCTGTTCCCCACGCAAATCCTCTACAACCTCTTCCCCTTTCCATATCTTCTTCTTTTCCTCAAAGACATCCGGATCCTGTACATCACCTGCTGACTACATCCCCCCCACCCCCTGGTGTCTTCTATCCTCTCTACCCCCAGCCCATTGCCGCGCATTTACCACTGGGTCCTGCCCTCTCTCCATCTCCACACCCTCCACCTCCTTTCACAAAGCAACTTCCAGCACCTATTCCTCTGGGATGATTAGCTTCACCCTGATTCCTACCCCTCCTACCAACTGTAACCCCACTTCCCACCCTCCTACTCCTCAGGGCTCCCTCTCCCCTTCACTTCCCTGCCCCTGAGCGATTTTCCTCCCTCCTACATACATTCCCTCCCTTTTCAGTACTCCCTTCTGTGTCTCTGCGCTCCCTCTTGAATTGCCTTCCCTCTCCATCTCCCACCCCATCCATCTCTTGCCTCTTAGTGCGCCCCCCGACCCCCCTTTTCCCTTTTCCTCCCACCCCTTCCAGCCCCCCTCCCCCACTGCACCTTCCTCTCCCCTCCTTTTCCCCCCTCTCAGGCCACTTCTCCCTTGGCAGGTCCCTCCTGGCAGGTTTTATTCTTCGTGTGTATTCCATTACTTACAGCGTTTTATTTAAGTGCCTCCCATTCTGTGTTTTTATACTGCTGCCAACTTTTCACTTACACATGTGTTCTTTTAATTTTATGTCGGCTTCTTTTAACTGTCTCACAATGAACATCCCAACATCAGTGTATATTTTAACGCCCATTGTCTCCACTTATGTTGTTATGTCCCCATTTTTCCGCCTTTTGTATGCATAGTTTCCGCTTTTTATTTAAATGTACTGTCACTTGGGTGCAGAGTGGCGGATTGTGCCACTGTCAGCACTCCTGTGCTTATATGGGGCAGAGGAATGAAGTCACAATAAAGAAAAAAAACAGATGGACCAGCTACCTGTGGCAGCGCCCTTGCTGGTGGAACTGCAGAAATCAGCTGTCCTCATTGTTACTGCTTGCTGCGGCCATCAGCATACCCTGTCGTCTTCGATTGGATCAAGTCAAGGAGATGATAAGGTCCACACGTTATCCATCTGGTAGCCGCTGTCACAGTTCATTAGCTTTTCCACAATGTGCATTTCCACGGATTATTTCATAATGGAATCTCAAAAACCTGTTGTTCTGGCCAAAGTTACTGTTTTACCACACTCTATTGAATGTCCGTTAGGGATACAATGTTTGGCGATAGCAGACTTGCTTGGGTGCAAAAGATGTGGTGCACATGATCTGGCTTATAAAAGTCTTACCTCACTGACATTGTGTGTTGTAAATTCCAGCCTTTTGTAGCAAGGAATCTTCCCAGCACGCCAGCAGTCTTAGACAGTGGGCAGGAAACCACTTTAACCTGTAAATTAAGCAGTATTCTTCCTATTTCAAATGAAATATTGACAACAAATGTAAGAAAAGCTAGAGATTTTGCCTGTTATATAAAGGAGAAAAATTGGTAAACGGAGATATAAACAAGGGGAAACATAATGGAAGAAAGTATACAAGAAAAGGGATGACTGTATAATGGAGTTAAAAAACAAAAGGTATTGTACAAAAAAATGCACACACACACCATGAGAATTAAAAGACAGAAGTCCAAGAATGGCAGAAGCATAACAAGTTGCAGAACGATTAAAACAGCCACGCAATGGGCGGTGCAGCACGGAAAAACTTTGGACAACAAAACTATATACAAGTCTAGCACATGATTAAAAATCACACCACTTGACGACACTGTAGAACTGCACCGAAACGAACACTGATGCAGCACGATCGATGATGAATAAAAGACTGGGACGATCTGCCAGTGGTGGTGATACGAGGGAGAAGGAAATGGGGAGGGGCGGTGCTAGAAGAGGGTAGAGAAGGTGGATGGGGTTTGGGGTGGGGACGCACTGAAGGGGGCTGGCGAGGAAAGGATGAGAGAGGAAAACAGCCAAAGAGAGAGTGCAGAGACTCAGTGGAAAGGAGGGGATAAGAAAGGGGGAGCCCTGGGGAGAGGGAGGAAAACAAGGCTGGACTGCAGTTGGTAAGAAGGGTGGTGGAAGGAAGCAATCCACATGTCCAGCCATACAGGAGTTTCAGGAAGTAGAAGTGGGTAAGGGCTCTCTGCTGGATGGTCAGGAGATCGATGGTCAAGGTGAGATGATGGTCGAGAGTGAGGCCAAGGTATCACAGGGTAGGGGTGAGCTAGATGGGATGACCATAAATAGTGGTGCAGAAATCATGGAAGGAGCAGGTGGTGTGGACTATGATGATTGGCTGGGTCTGGGAGGGGTTAGTACAAAGAAACCACTGGTTTCACCAAGTGGTGAACTGATCAAAGTGGGTTTGGAGTGTTCATTGGGACCTTTGAAGGGTAGCATAGAGACCCATGAAGGTGGTGTCGTCAGTATATTGGAGGAGGCATACAGGCGGGGGTGGCCTGGGGATATCGGCGGTGTACAGGACATAGGGGAGAGGGGAGGGGACGGAGCCTTTGGGGATACCAGCGATGGGATGAAAGATACGGGAGTTGGTGTTGTTTAGGGTGACACAGGAAGGATGGTGTGAGAGGAAGGACAAAATTGATTGACAGGGCATAGGTTCAGAGTTTAAAGAGGAGACTGGGATGCCATATATGGTCATAAGCATTTTGGAGGTCAAGGGAAACAAAAAAATTGCGGAGTGACGGGAGTCACGTTGAAGAGAGAAGGTGGACGAGGTTAAGGAGATGGTCTTCAGCAGAGAAGGATGGTCGGAAGCCACACTTGGTAAGGGGGAGGAGGTAGTGCTGATTAAGGTGGTGATGGAAGCGATGGGAGAAGATGGATTCGAAGATCTTACTGAAGACGGAGGTGAGGCAGATGGTATGATAGGAAGAGACTGCGGAAGGTGGTTTGTTGGGTTTTAGGAACAGAGGGACGCGGGAAGTCTTCCACAGGTCAGGGTAAAAGCCTGTGGAGAGGATGACATTGTAGAAAGCGGCAAGGACACTCAGGAAGGAGAAGGGGCATTCTTTCATGTGGTGGTACGTGTCACAGCCTTGAGCAGGGGCCATGTTGCGTTTTGGCCAGAGGATAAGTTCAATGTCTTGTGCTGTGATGAGAGTGTTGATATTGGAGGGGGTAACTGCCCCAAGTACCGGAGACTGGGAGCGAGTGGAGCGACCGAGGTATCGGCGCGTTCCATGATGGTGGGGAAAAGGGAATAATCAAAGTGGGTATAATCAGGGATGGACTGCGCCAGACACTTGTCGTCTTACATAGACGTTGCCGACTGCAGCGCCGTATTATGCCTGTTTACGTGTTTCTGTATTTGAATACGCGTGGCTATACCAGTTTCTTGGCGCTTCAGTGTAATATTATTGGTATCTTTTGCGTAAATGACATCAAACTATTGAACATCTTCAGTGTTTCATAGCAACTGTTGCTAACTGTCGAAAAGATGTATATGGCTGTGAACCCCAGCCAAGAAAATTTAATCAGTTTGTTTCTTGTTTCTAGAAATAGCCTAGTCTCATAATTTCTATAGGTTGTTGTTGTTGTGGTCTTCAGTCCTGAGACTGGTTTGACGCAGCTCTCCATGCTACTCTATCCTGTGCAAGCTTCTTCATCTCCCAGTACCTACTGCAACCTACATTCTTCTGAATCTGCTTGGTGTATTCATCTCTTGGTCTCCCTCTACGATTTTTACCCTCCACGCTGCCCTCCAATACTAAATTGGTGATCCCTTGATGCCTCAGAACATGTCCTACCAACCGATCCCTTCTTCTAGTCAAGTTGTGCCACAAACTTCTCTTCTCCCCAATCCTCTGCAACACCTCCTCATTAGTTATGTGATCTACCCTTCTAATCTTCAGCATTCTTCTGTAGCACCACATTTCGCAAGCTTCTATTCTCTTCTTGTCTAAACTATTTATCGTCCATGTTTCACTTCCATACATGGCTACACTCCATACAAATACTTTCAGAAACGACTTCCTGACACTTAAATCTATACTCGATGTTAACAAATTTCTCTTCTTCAGAAACGCTTTCCTTCCCATTGCCAGTCTACATTTTATATCCTCTCTACTTCGACCATCATCAGTTATTTTGCTCCCCAAATAGCAAAACTCCTTTACAACTTTAAGTGTCTCATTTCCTAATCTAATACCCTCAGCACCACTCGACTTAATTCGACTACATTCCATTATCCTCGTTTTGCTATTGTTGATGTTCATCTTATATCCTCCTTTGAACACACTGCCATTCCGTTCAACTGCTCTTCCAAGTCCTTTGCTGTCTCTGACAGAATTACAATGTCATCGGCGAACCTCAAAGTTTTTATTTCTTCTCCATGGATTTTAATACCTACTCCGAATTTTTCTTTTGTTTCCTTCACTGTTTGCTCAATATACAGATTGAATAAAATCAGGGAGAGGCTACAACCCTGTCTCACTCCCTTCCCAACCACTGCTTCCCTTTCATGCCCCTCAACTCTTATAACTGCCATTTGCTTTCTATACAAATTGTAAATAGCCTTTCGCTCCCTATATTTCACCCCTGCCACCTTCAGAATTTGAAAGAGAGTATTCCAGTCAGCATTGTCAAAAACTTTCTCTAAGTCTACAAATGCTAGAAACGTAGGTTTGCCTTTCCTTAATCTAGCTTCTAAGGTAAGTCGTAGGGTCAGTATTGCCTCACGTGTTCCAATATTTCTACGGAATCCAAACTGATCTTCCCCAAGGTCGGCTTCTACTAGTTTTTCCATTCGTCTGTAAAGAATTCGCGTTAGTATTTTGCAGCCGTGACTTATTAAACTGATAGTTCGGTAATTTTCACATCTGTCAACACCTGCTTTCTTTGGGATTGGAATTATTATATTCTTCTTGAAGCCTGAGGGTATTTCGCCTGTCTCATACATCTTGCTCACCAGATGGTAGAGTTTTGTCAGGACTGGCTCTCCCAAGGCCGTCAGTAGTTCTAATGGAATGTTGTTTACTCCCGGGGCCTTGTTTCGACTTAGGTCTTTCAGTGCTCTGTCAAACTCTTCACGTACTATCGTATCCCCCCTTTCAGCTTCATCTACATCCTCTTCCATTTCCATAATATTGTCCTCGAGTACATCGTCCTTGTGTAGATCCTCTATATACTCCTTCCACCTTTCTGCTTTCCCTTCTTTGCTTAGAACTGGGTTTCCATTTGAGCTCTTGATATTCATACAAGTGGTTCTCTTTTTCTCTTTTCTCCAAAGGTCTCTTTAATTTTCCTGTAGGCAGTATCTATCTTACCCCTAGTGAGATAAGCCTCTACATCCTTACATTTATCCTCTAGCCATCCCTGCTTAGCCATTTTGCACTTCCTGTCGATCTCATTTTTGAGACGTTTGTATTCCTTTTTGCCTGTTTCACTTACTGCATTTTTATATTTTCTCCTTTCATCAATTAAATTCAATATTTCTTCTGTTACCCAAGGATTTCTACTAGCCCTCGTCTTTTTACCTACTTGATCCTCTGCTGCCCTCACTACTTCATCCCTCATAGCTACCCATTCTTCTCCTACTGTATTTCTTTCCCCCATTCCTGTCAATTGTTCCCTTACGCTCTCCCTGAAACTCTGTACAACCTCTGGTTCTTTCAGTTTATCCAGGTCCCATCTCCTTAAATTCTATAGGTACTACCAGCATTTACAGTTCCATGCCATGCAACCATCCTAGTGTAGAGTTAGCAATCCCACTACTGTACAATAGATTCATACTTGAGGTCCCATTGTATTAATATTAGTGGCCTTTCCTGCAGGTTCAGATATGGGGATGCACATACAACTTCAAGGTTCTTTTCTGATGTGTTATTTCATCCGCTCATACGGATTTAGGGGTGGAAGCCGACAATAATACATCTGCTCGTTAGGCTGCGAGTTTTAGGTATTCAGTAGCGATTTTAAAATATAAATGAAGGTGTTAAATATGTGTGGTTTATAACTTAAAGTGCAGATGAATATTTCTGAAATTTTATAAGATATAACTCGAGTTTTTCACTAGGACATAAATGTAACTTATAAAATGCCCTTTGACACTGTTTCTGATGTGGGTAGTTAAGCAATAGGGATAGACGGCAAATAGGACATACTGATTTGAAAAATAAGCGATGAGAGTTATGCAAAGACTGTGAGGTGGAAGAGAGGGGGAAAGAACTCAGGACCAAGGTCTTGGAAAGAGAGAGTGAAGACCATGGAGAAGAGGAGTATTGTCTTGTGGAGGGAAAAATGAGGAGAGGTGCGGCCAGATTTCGTGGTCAGGTAGTGCGAGGTTGTTAAAGATTTTTGAGATAGAGGATGGAAAGTATCTTATACAAAAATATGGTCTTTCATTTCGTGAACAGTTCCCGTGGCGGGAAGGTATATTATGTGGTGATGGATTTGTTGCATTATCCAGCTCGGAAAGCTCGGAAAATATAGTTAAGTGTGATCACTGTCGTTGTGATGAAACGGAGCGATTTATCTTCTGTCCAAAATGGCATGATCATTGGCTTTCGGGCTAAGAGTTGAAGCGTTTTCAAAACGTCTAAGTCTGTAAACTATTCTCTTTCCACTGTGGTTAAAGTATACCGTGCAAGGCAAAATGGTGCTGTCCAAAACCGCCGTCAAAGCAACTATGGTGCCCCACAGCTCTGAGATGACAGGGGTGAATGATGGCTGCGGAGATGTGTACGGGCGAGTAGACGTCCAACTGTTGAGTAACTGATCACCCACGTGAACCAAGCGCTACCAACAGTGTTTCCTCAACGACAATTCAGCGAACGTTGCTGCATTTGGGCGTCCACACCAAGCAGCTGCTTCATGCACCCATGGCGATTGCTGTTCATCGGCGATGGAGGCTGGAATTTGCACGCCAGTACTGCAACTGGATGCTCACCGAGTGGTGACATATGGCCTTTTCAGAATAATCACGTTTTATTGTCCATAAGATAAAAGGCAGTCAGCGTGTACAGCGTGAAACGTCTGAAAGCAAAGATCCTGCAACGATCGTCGGAAGGGTCCAGCCCAGAGGAGCGAGCGTTATGATCTGGGGAATGTTTTCGTAGCATTCCCTGGGCATTCTCGTAATTTGGAACGCACATTGGATCAACACAAGTATGCAACTAACCTTGGAGACCACGTCCACCCGCACACGCAGTTGGCATCTCCTCGGCACGATGGCATCAACCAGCAGGACAACGCAATTGTCACACTCCCCTGACCACCAGACTCGCCGGATTTAAACCCAGTCGAAACTCTGTGGGACCACCTCGATCGGGCTGTACGCGCCATGGATCCTCAACTGCAGCTGGTCACGGCATTGGAGTCGGCATGGCTCCACATCCCAGCAGTACCTTCCAGAACCTCTTTGACTCTCTTCCTGTACGTCTCATAGCAGTCCGCGATGCGAAAGGGGATTATTCAGGCTTGCGACACATGGTCTATTAATGACAAATTCAGGATTCACAGTTGTGGATGCTATTTATTAATGATGTTGTGAGGACGTAAATTAACTGGCTTTCCATTTGGGTCGCTAGTGTTTTTCATTAACAGGTTGTATACGAGCAGTGTACTGTAATGTCATCGAACGACTCGTGGCTTTCAATCAACGCTTGTGAGAAGGCAGGCATCGGCTGCAGTCAGACAGGAATGCAGCTACGTTCACCAGCAATGACAAAGCGTTGAGCGATCCTCCAGCAAAAAGTGAAATGTCTGACAACATGTGTAGCGACAAGCTGCCCCACAATACAACTAACCCTCTTTAACTCTCCTGTGGTTCCGTGAAATTCGCCCTTGGTTTGTCTTTTCTTGTGACTGACCAGCTTGGGTTCTTCATCCCGCTGATAGTTTTCTTTGCTAACGACTGTTGTTGTTTTCGAGTAATATCCTCTTTTCCCATGCGAAAAATACGCATTGTCTGTAAATGTATTCTCCCACAATATTCCTGGGTAAAACTTAATTTGACAAAGTCTTTCTCAGAACTTTCAAAGTCTGTGTCTTGTTCTGTCGTAAAATCGTAAGTCTCCCCGGCCAGAGCTTTGATCCTCCATTCTGCATTTATTGTTGCTGACCTGCGGCTCAAATAAACGAGAGGCTCTATTTCGTTTTATTAATTCATTTATTTATAATGTGCCGCGGGACCGTGTGAGCGGAAGCTTCTTGGTCATGTGGTCATGGAACGAGTTTCGAGGCGGTAATATTGAATACAGAAAACAGAATGCATAAAATCTACCCTCACCGTTCTGTACTTGCACGCCACCAGCTGGAGTCACCCCTCACAGACACGGACTGTGGTTCAAACGTTGATGCTCGTGCAAGAACGATATCAGACGCCGATTGTCTGCCCAATTAGCCAAGTCAGCTACGCAGGGACCTCAGGTACAACGGCTACAGCTATAGCAAAATAAATGAAATGATCTCAAGTAGGAATCATAATAAGATCAACGACAAGCTGCAGGAAATCTGAAGAGATACAAAATCGAATCGATATTCAGCCTTCTGTCGAAAATACTGAGACTAGCTAGAGGTGCGGTCGGTCTTACGTCGAACAAACGGTGCACACTGTAGAACAATGAAGGAAGGAGGATGAGAAATTTTATCGCCTACGCTCCCCGAGAAACCTGCTGTGGCTGAGCATGCTGTAGAAATAAAATCTGACAACATCTCTATCGTGGCTCGCGCTAACGACTTCTGGACTGCGTAGTTAAAGAAGCTGTTGAAATAAATACCACTGACAACACCCTTAATAGAGACGGCAGCCCACAACTCAGCACGGTGTGGGCTCCACAGATCATGAAGTTGGGGCAGACGCATAGAAGGCGTATTCAACGTATCCCCGTATATGGCGATGTGGCAGGGACTAGTAACGTCAGAGCATACCAGCAGTCCATCAGTAGCCATTCACTTGCCCACGGCCAAGGAATACTTGGTCGAAAGCTCGTGCTATTTTAACTGCTTGACGTGGCTGGAAGCCCGAAAAACGAGTCTGTACATAGTTCTACATCTACATCTACATTTACACTCCGCAAGCCACCCAACGGTGTGTGGCGGAGAGCACTTTACGTGCCACTGTCATTACCTCCCTTTCCTGTTCCAGTCGCGTATGGTTCGCGGGAAGAACGACGGTCTGAAAGCCTCCGTGCGCGCTCGAATCTCTCTAATGTTACATTCATGATCTCCTCGGGAGGTATAAGTAGGGGGAAGCAATATATTCGATACCTCATCCAGAAACGCACCCTCTCGAAACCTGGCGAGCAAGCTACACCGCGATGCCGAGCGCCTCTCTTGCAGAGTCTGCCACTTGAGTTTGTTAAACATCTCCGTAACGCTATCACGGTTACCAAATAACCCTGTGACGAAACGCGCCGCTCTTCTTTGGATCTTCTCTATCTCCTCCGTCAACCCGATCGGGTACGGATCCCACACTGATGAGCAACACTCAAGTATAGGTCGAACGAGTGTTTTGTAAGCCACCTCCTTTGTTGATGGACTACACTTTCTAAGGACTCTCCCAATGAATCTCAACCTGGTACCCGCCTTACCAACAATTAATTTTATATGACCATTCCACTTCAAATCGTTCCGCACGCATACTCCCAGATATTTTACAGAAGTAACTGCTACCAGTGTTTGTTCCGCTATCATATAATCATACAATAAAGGATCCTTCTTTCTATGTATTCGCAATACATTACATTCGTCTATGTTAAGGGTCAGTTGCCACTCCCTGCACCAAGTGCCTATCCGCTGCAGATCTTCCTGCATTTCGCTACAATTTTCTAATGCTGCAACTTCTCTGTATACTACAGCATCATCCTCGAAAGCCGCATGGAACTTCCGACACTATCTACTAGGTCATTTATATATATTGTGAAAAGCAATGGTCCCATAACACTCCCCTGTGGCACGCCAGAGGTTACTTTAACGTCTGTAGACGTCTCTCCATTGATAACAACATGCTGTGTTCTGTTTGCTAAAAACTCTTCAATCCAGCCACACAGCTGGTCTGATATTCCGTAGGCTCTTACTTTGTTTATCAGGTGACAGTGCGGAACTGTATCGAACGCCTTCCGGAAGTCAAGGAAAATAGCATCTACCTGGGAGCCTGTATCTAATATTTTCTGGGTCTCATGAATAAATAAAGCGAGTTGGGTCTCACACGATCGCTGTTTCCGGAATCCATGTTGATTCCTACAGAGTAGATTCTGGATTTCCAAAAACGACATGACACTCGAGGAAAAAACATGTTCTAAAATTCTACAACAGATCGACGTCAGAGATATAGGTCTATAGTTTTGCGCATCTGCTCGACGACCCTTCTTGAAGACTGGGACTACCTGTGCTCTTTTCCAATCATTTGGAACCTTCCGTTCCTCTAGAGACTTGCGGTACACGGCTGTTAGAAGGGGGGCAAGTTCTTTCGCGTTCACGGAAATCTGATAAAAATTTTGTAAAGAAAAGAAAATATATATCTATTCTCTACTAATAATAAGTCTGTAAAACTGTCCTGTATGTCTGTTTGAACACGCTTCTCCCAAGAATTTTGATGGAATTTTTGCAGGTAACTTGAGCGTAACTTGAAGCACCAAACACTATTTATTTCATCAAAATCAGCTAAGGAAAAAAAAGACATCGTGATTTAAATGTTTAGCTTAAACTGTCGTATTCGTCTGTTTCTCTGTTTAAACATGCTAATGTCCAAAATTACTAGATGAATTTTCATAGGATTTTCACAGGTAACTTGGGCATAACTTGGGGCACTATAGATTTTATTTCATCAAAATAAAATCACGGAAGAAAAGATATCGTAATTCAAAATTTTGTTCATATTAATATTATCAATGCGAAAGTAACTCAGTCTGTTACATTTTCACAACTAACTCGCTGAACTGATTTCGATTAAATTTGTTATGGAGATAGCTTGAACCCTGAGTAAGAACACAGGCTGGTTTAGAAAGTGTGTAGTACAAATACTTATTGATGTAAAGAATATTATGCAAATTATTTATTCATTGAAACACATACTTATTGATGTAAATAATATTACGCAAATTATTTATTCATTGAAAAACTATTTACTCTTTGACTTTTGATCTTTATCTATCACATTTGTGAATATGCTTTTATTGGTGATATCTGCTACACGATTCTATACAAAGCGATGAATACAATGCTTATAAATCTTCACTGTGTTTAATTCATACTTCCACATTATTTGCTCATAATGTACATATTGTACAATGTAAGCCGCTTCAGTAGCATGCTGCATAGATGAACGCCGGCCGGTGAGGCCGAGCGGTTCTAGGTGCTACAGTCTGGAGCCGCGCTACCGCTACGGTCGCAGTTTCGAATCCTGCCTCGGGCATGGATGTGTGTGATGTCCTTAGGTTAGTTAGGTTTAAGTAGTCCTAAGTCTATGGGACTGATGACCTCAGAAGTTAAGTCCCATAGTGCTCAGAGCCATTTGAACCATTTGAACCATAGATGAGCGCTCCTGCCCATGGCCCCTCTGTACCCAGTGTTCGGCAGTGAACCTGTGAGGGGATGATGGGGGGAGGAAGGGCAGGGAAGCGGGGTGCACATTACGAGCTGTGCTTACCTCAACAGGCAGACACGTAAGGGCAACTCATATTATTGCATGTACGATAGCTTGCTCACTCATTATCACTCAGCTTAACAAAACTACCAACATCCAAGCGCAGCTGCGGGCAACAGGTAGTAGAATTCATAAAACTCAAAACTCATTGTGAAATACTATACGAATAAGTAACACACTACAAAAATTCTCATCTACTGTGACGAACTCCTGTGCCAGATAGAAGAAATGTAAGAAAGGTAACCTTTCAAATCAAATCTGGAGACTTTCTCAATTCTGCTAGAAGCCTATTAAAAATGGATAGTTCGCGCCTTCCTGTACAATACTTAACTAAGTGTTACAACAGTATGATTCGTTTTTCCTTTTAGTGTTCACTGAAAGGATGCTGCACTTACTTCTGAATGAGTCAATACTGCCAAACGCGTATCCTGTGATGGATTACAAGAACAGAGATGGCAGAGTCAGCGTTATTAGACACCTGAACAACGGCCCGTAAGAAGTTCACCTGAGCACCATTTCCTGCAGCAAGAATGTTCTTGCTGCTCAAAGTATGATAGAATGAAAGTGGACGAGTCTTCGCATTTCTTTGCCAGAATCAGAGGAGATTACACGTATATTGGAGACAGCAGCCTTCGGTTTTGGCACAAGATTTTGAATGCGTTGCTTCCAGGAAAGCTTTCTATCCATCCTAAGACTTTAAAATTGTCGACTTCATTTGATGTTTTATAACCTGCAAGTACAAATGCCCCTGGGAAGGTTCACATGAGGCGAAATTATGTGATGGATGCTTTAAACCAGAATCAGACAAGCTATTAACTCGACGCTTACCTTAATATCGTTTTTAATGAGTTTTGTAGATAAAAAATTAAATAAGTGGCCCAATAATGATTACAGCTTTGATAGTTGAGTACAAAGATTAATATTTCCACTTTAAATGTATAGAAGATACGACAGGCTTAGTCACCATTTAATTCCACACATACTTGCAAATTATCTGTCGTATTGACTCGACCGAGTATGAAGACTCCGAATAGCGCGACTGTATTTAGAGTCGTTCATACTAACCTGATTTTGATGATTACTCATCAATACACAATTAGGAAACACGTCCTGGACTCTTCCAGTTTCCGGTTTTTTTTTGTATAATTAAATTTATGTATTTATTCCATTAAAATGACCGTTGCTTCTAGTATTATAATTAAATGTATGTACTTATTCCATTAAAAGAGCATTCACAGTGATTAAACTAACAGGATTTTCTTCTTTCTTCACGTACGCGGGCCATAAAGTCCCGTCAGTGTCGAGATCATTAGAGAAGCAAAATTTCGAATTCTGAAAGGAATTCGGCCAGTCTTATACTTTAACCGATTTAGGGAAGCTAGTGGAAAACTGAATTTGGGTTGCCGAAGGACAGGTTTGACCCACGGTCCCCCCATATGGGAGTACACTGTCTTGAGCTCTCTGCCGCCTCACCCGGGAACACGTTAGGTCCCCGTTATTACCTCAAGTCTTTTATCTAATCATGTGCTAGTAAACAGAATGCATACTTTATCTCTTTGCGCCCTAGATACCATATAACGTTTCTTATCAGTTGGCAGTGAGGTGGAGTTCCAAAATAGCAGAACTTGTGTGAAATTCAGAGTCTCAAATGATGAACAATGAATAGAAGAAGTGTCTTTTCATACGACGTAACTTTCGAAGGAAGAAGGAAGGGAGGAAGGAATGAAGGAAGATAAAGGTACAAAGCCCCACGGAATGCGGGGTCATTAGAAACGAAGCATGAGATGTAACTGACGCTATTAGTAATAAATGAAGTGTTAGATAGATATCAGAATTTTTCGTAATCCAAGTATTGCCTTTCGGGAGTGTGGGAAACAGGAAAGTACATACAACAGAAAACGAATGGATAGTTTTCGGAGATGAACAGTGAAGGCAATGGCGAATGAAAGGCAAAAAGAGAAACAGAATTTAATGACTAAAGGATAAAATATAAAAATGCAGTAAACGGCGCAAGCGAAAGATAACACAAATGTTTAAAAAATTAAATTGACAGAATGTGCAAAATGGCTACGTAGGAATGGTTGGAGGACATATGCAATGCTGTAGACACATAAATGACTAGAGGAAAGATAACTTCCTTCTATAGAAAATTGAACAGATCTTTGGAGAAAAAGGATGCAGGTCTATGAATATGAAGAGCTCATATGACAAGAAGGGAAAGCCGAAAGTTTTTCTCTTTCATCTCTGAAAGCTTTTCATTCGTTTTCTATTGCGTTTATTTCTCCCGTCTCCCACACTCTCGAAAGGTAATGCTTGGATAAAGAAAAATGCGGATATCGTATCTAAGAGTTCATGTACACTGAAGAGCCAACCTGCCTAATATCGTGTAGGGCCCCCGCGAGCACGCAGAAGTGCCGCAATACGACTGGCATGGACTCGACTAATATCTGAAGTAGTGCCGCAGGAAACTGACACCATGAACCCCGCAGCGCTGTCCATAAATGCGTAACAGCACGAGGGGTTGAGGTCTCTTCTAAACAGCACGTTGCAACACATCCCAGGTATGTTCAATAATGTTCATGTCTGCGGAGTCTGGTGACCAGTGGCAGTGTTTAAACTCAGAAGAGTGTTCCTGGAGCCACTCTGTAACCATTCTGGACGGGTGGGGCGTCGCACTGACCTGCTGTAATTGTCCAGGTCTGTCGGAATTCAGAATGGACATGAATGGACGCGCCGGCCAGAGTGGCCGAGCGGTTCTAGGCGCTACAGTCTGGAACCGCGCGACCACTACGGTCGCAGGTTCGAATCCTGCCTCGGGCATAGATGTGTGTGATGTCCTTAGGTTAGTTAGGTTTAAGTAGTTCTAAGCTCTAGAGGACTGATGACCTCAGAAGTTAAGTCCCGTAGTGCTCAGAGCCATTTGAACCATTTTTTTGAATGGATGCAGGTGATCAGACAGGATGCTTACGTGCGTGTCACCTATCAGAGTCGTACCTAGATGTATCAGGGGTCCCATATCACTCCAACTGCACACGCCCCATACTATTACAGAGCCTTCACCAGCTTGAACAGTCCCCTGCTGACATACAGGGTCCATGGATTCATGTGGTTTTCTCCACACTCGTCCACGTCAAACCACTCGATACAATTTAAAACGAGATTCGTCCGACAGGCAACAAGTATCCAGTCATCAACTGTCCAATGTCAGTGTTGACGGGCCCAGGTGAGGCGTAAAGCTTTGTGTCGTGCAGTCGTCAAGGGTACATGAGTGGGCCTTCGACTCCGAAAGCCCATATCGATGATGTTCGTTGAATGGTTCGCACACTGACACTGTTTGATGGCCCAGCATTGAAATCTGCAGCAATTTGCGGAAGAGTTGCACTCTGTCACGTTAAATGATTCTCTTCAGTCGTCGTTGGTCCCGTTCATATAGTATCATTTTCCGGCCGCAGCGATGTCCTCGATTTGATGTTTTAACAGATTCTTAATATTCACGGTATACTCGTGAAATGGTCGTACGGGAAAATCCCGACTTCTCGCTACCGCGGAGAGGCTCTGTCCCATCGGTCGTTCGCCGACTATAACACCACGTTCAAACTCACTTAAATCTTGATAACCTGCTATTGTAGCAGCAGTAATCAATCTAACAACTGCGCCAGACACTTGTCTTATATAGGCGTTGCTGACCACAGCGCCGTATTCTGCCTGTTTACATATCTCTGTATTTGAAAACGCATGCCTACACCAGTTTCTTTGGTGCTTCAGTGTATAAACGTGAACAGCACTCTGAAGGTGGACCTGTCTGTTTGAAACCAGTTACGGTGCTATTTGCGTAAATAATTATCTTTATCAACAGTCGCCGTTTGCTGTTTTCTCCTTTGCAAGAATCAACTTCTTGTTTAAAAAATGAGCAACCAGTTGCATAAAAGAAATTTTATTTCTCTATCAGTTTCAGGCATGTAGTACCTTCTACAGAAGGCTGTACAGAAAAATATACCTCATATAAGTACAAGTTAGGTAAAGATATTAAAATTTAAGAACGAAAAGTTTAAAAAAATAAAGATAAAAAGTGGTACACATTTATAATTATCGCATTATTTGTGAGTGTGAGAAATAAGTAGATGTAAGCAGCTTATTTCTGTGGTCCTAATAAATACAAGAACAATACGTAATACTACAATAAAACCACCAATGTGGAAAGAGCTCGTAAATGCTTACATGTGAATCGTAGTGGCTATACAGAAATGGTAATTTTACCCACACCCTGCGATCAGCCTCAAGATATGTGTGTCATTAGCTGATTAGCTCCAGTTCTGACATGATGTCTACACTTGATTATTTTCCTAATACCATTTTTTACGCTGTCAAATATTGCGATAATTATAAGTATGTACCATTTCCTATCTTTAAATTTTTATACTTTTCGTTTTTAATTTTAATATCTTTATTTAACTTGTACTTATTTGTGGCAGATCTTTCTGGGAGCCTGACAGCAGCAAATGAATAAAATTTCTTTTGTGCACCTGGTTGCTCATTATTTCCAGACAGAAGTCAATTGCTTAAGATGGATAAAATTCTAAAGAATCGACTTGTAAAAACTTTCTTATTGGCACATAGAACCAGTCAGTTTCCTGTTATAGCACTTAGAACACTGTTAATAAAATGTTTGTTTCCAATTTGTCTCATTATTTTCATGCAGTGATGCAATGAGCAGCATAATTTCACGGTATCTGGAAATATTCTCATTTTTTTCCACTCATCGTATGAATGAGGATAATTATTCATTTTAACTTAGATCTGTGAGAATTTAACATCCGTTTTTCGTCAATGGGATGTGACGCTGTGTTATCGGCTTTAATCGATTTGGTTTGATGCGAGCATAATATTTATTTCTGATTATTTGATTGGTAAGGCAACGTTTAAAGCTCAAGTTCCATGGGAGGGAAATTGGCTGTGGCCTTTCAAAGCAACCATTCCAGAATTTGCTTTATAGTATTCAAGGAAATCACGGAAAACCTGAATCTGAATGATCCGAAGCGGGTTTGAACCGCCGTCCTCCCGAATACGAGTCCACTGCGCCACTTTTCTTTGTCGCAACTTATGTGGTTCTTTCTGGCAAGAGTATCTGCATTATGTTTCGAACTTGCGTCTGACTACGTGAAAAAAGTCATATTTGAGACGAGCTAGAGCTTCTGATGAATAAATTGTTATTAACTACCGGTTTCAATCTTCTGGCCATTATCAGGTATCATAAATATTTTTACTGCAGCCTTCTTTCTGTGGCATCAAATAAACTACATAACCCTCCTTCGTCACTGCTATCAACACTAAATGCAACATACTCCCTCCCTTTCTTTCTGTGCCCTATACCCTGCCAACGGCGGATCGGGACTGATATAGTACTTCTCCAATTTCCACAGAAAACCAACCATACATTTACAAAGGCTATTATTACTACGATGAGGTCACTACTTCCAAATGCATTTTAAAGTTAATGCCAGCTCCCACGTGAGGAATCCCTCTAGGAATCATAAATTTGGTAATGGAGGAACTGTGACGGGGAAAAACTGTAGAGCCAGATTATGGCTTGTCTACAGCAAGCAGCTTCAAATGGATGTAGTGTGCAGCGGTTATGCAGAGGTGAAGAAGCTTAGACAAGATCTGTTGCATGAAACTAGTTCAAAATGGTTCAATGGCTCTGAGCACTATGCCACTTAACTTCTGAGGTCATCAGTCGCCTAGAACTTAGAACTAATTAAACCTAACTAACCTAAAGACTTCACACACATCCATGCCCGAGGCAGGATTCGAACCTGCGACCGTAGCGGTCGCTCGGTTCCAGACTGTAGCGCCTAGAACCGCACGGCCACTCCAGCCGGCATGAAACTAGTCTTCGGACAGAAGACCATAGCAATAAGAGCACCACCTGTTTATCTACACCTAATCTCACATTTATCAACGATCCGTTAAACTGTTCTTTGCAAATCTACCACCTCTAGTCAGTATTGTAACGCATTATCGTGCATGAATATTTATTTTGAGAACAGATTATTTACAAAATGGTGCAAATTACATAAATTGCAAAACGTTGGTGAAGCAGATTCAATTTGAAATGTTGCACACTATCTGCTATCCACTGAGAGCAAGTGACGGTTCCGTTTGTCTTGCATCGGCACGTGGACGGAACACCTAGAGATTCTGCGATCTCGCACAATGCTGGCAGATTACACTGTTCGTCGCGGAAACGCTTCAGTTTATTCTTGTCACACTTCGGTGAATCATTCGTAGCAGAACGGATTAAAGTTTTATTAGCAGCGGGAGACCAGCAACACTGAATGAAGAAGACCCGTATAGACAGGCCATGCCATTAACTCCATAAGCTCTAAAGGAAAACCGCGTTATCTCGGCGCCAGATAGCGATAGCGTAATCATCATTCCCGTTAGCCCGGCGTCAGACATAACGATGCTTACGAGTCTTTGTATAGCGGCATAACAGTAAAATTTCAAGAAGGAAAAGCACAGGGATGGGCGAACAGTTATTCCAAGACGCTCAACAGAGTCAAAGAAAACATCAGGTTTAAAAGTTGTGATATGCTGTGGAGGAGGCATTTGTAGAAGATTTGCGTCACAGAGGTATCGTCCACAGTGTGTAATAAGAGTGCAACTCAAAAAATCAGTTCGTAGATAACAAGAGTAGAAAGTTCGTCTCAGCAGAGCAAATAGAAACCATACTATCATTAGGCCAAATAAGTCCCTCAGGGATTCATTTATCGGATGATTAACCTTTCTGTTTTTCATTCTGTTCTTCATATTTCGTTCAACTCTGCAGCAAATTTGGTCCCTAATAATGAAATAGCGTCTCCTCTATTAGTCATACTTATAAAGGGACCGCACCCACTCGTCGCCACCCGATTTCGTCCAAATTTCTGGTACATATGGGGATTAGCCAGAAACGTAAGTTACAGAAATTGGAGTTCCACATGGCCAAGCGTTTAGAAAAAAATAGCGTTTTTGGCGCGGCTCGAGTGAGGCACGAATCGCGTAAGTTAAGGTAGCCTACAGACGGCGCTTGCGGATGTGGAAAGGCCACAGAACGGTAGTCCGAGGTTCGGTGGTTCGATTGCTTCTGTGGAAGCTTTCTTTATTTTCAATATTTACGTTATTCACACTGAAAATAAACCGAAATTATTATCAATATAGTGTTTTTCTTAATATTTTCATAAATACGCAAAGAAAAATTTGGTGGATGCGTAAGCGTCACTGTTCATTAACATCTTGGAAACGTACAGCTACTTTACACACAAAAAAAAAAATACTGGTGTGATGAAGCCTTACATGTAGGACAACTAATCTTTTCTATTTATTGGCAGAGCGGTTCTAGGCGCTACAGTCTGGAACCGCGTGACCGCTACGGTCGCATGTTCGAATCCTGCCTCGGGCATGGATGTGTGTGATGTCCTTAGGTGAGTTACGTTTAAGTAGTTCTAAGTTCTATGGGACTGATGACCTCAGAAGTTAAGTTCCATAGTGCTCACAGCCATTTGAACCATTTTTTTCTATTTATTGACTGATGGGGAGGGCGAAAATATCAACGAAGAGATTTTTCAAGATGAAGGATTGGCACCACACAGTATTAGTGAAGGCCCCCTTCCCCCACTGGATTCGTTAGTGCAACCTTGCAATGAAACTTCCTGGCAGATTAAAACTGTGTAACGGACTGAGACTCGAACTCGGGACCTTTGCCTTTCGCAGGCAAGTGCTCTACCAACTGAGCTACCCAAGCACGAATCACACCCCGTGAGATGGTAGAGCTCAGATTTTAGAGCACTTGCCCGCGAAAGGCAAAGGTCCCGAGTTCGAGTCTCGGTCCGGCACACAGTTTTAATCTGCCAGGAAGTTTCATATCAGCGCACACTCCGCTGCAGAGTGAAAATCTCATTCTGGAACCTTGCAATGTCTGTTTCCATCGTTAAGTTAATTATTTTATCAAAAAGCTCCAAAACTGCTCTTATCTCGAAGGAGAAAAAGAAATGACATTTACATAATAATGCGTTGTGTCCGCTCTTTCGTATATGCCCCAAAAAACAGACACCACACATTCATATATAATTGACATGCCTAACTGGGCAATGGATCTCCATTCATCAGTACGGGTGCACGAATACGTCCGACCTGCTGTGGGAATCTCAGAGTAGGGAATATGAGTATAATGGACAGGTCTGCGGATAGGAGACACTCGGTGTGAGTTTGGATCGGCCTTCAGGCGTACCGTGATAATCCGCGCAGTTGCGATAACGATGTGTCCCGGATGGAGAGAGCTGGCTGGTCTCCGTAATAGAAAACTGAGTGAAGGGATCAAAAACGAACTTCAAGAGACGTCATGTGACGTCCGCTACAACCAAATACAACGAACAATAAAGAACCAAATGCAAAAATAAAAAAGAGGCGCAGTAGTTAACGCACCTGCCTAGTAAGCTGGAGGTCCTGGGTTCGAATCGAGGTCCGGTACACATTTTCACACGTCGCCGCTGATTCCGCGTAATGTTCCGCTGCAGCTGACAGCAGTGATCCTCTTAAATTAAAAAAAAAAAAAATCCCAAGAATGATTCAAAATACATTGTATTGTCAGTATTTAGTGAAATGATGTATTGAGTGTGGTTTGCTGGGACACTGTGCGATAATAGAGAACCTTTTGCAAACGTAAACCAAGCTTGTATTGCTATAGAAACTATGAAAACATCATGTAACTGTAAAAATGTGGCTTTTATAAGGTGTGCAAGATGCAAGAAAATTACTTCTTCCTCGGTTTTAAGATGAATATCACAGCGGCACGTGTAACTTATCAACTGTGAAATAATAAAAGTGTCTAATTTTATGTATGAAATTATCGTGTATGCCTTACTATTCCTTCCTGGAAATTAATTCGCAAGCCCAAATTTTCGTTGACCTTCCCTTTTCATGCATTTTATGAAAATTTTAATAAGCACAGTATACTGCGCGTTATTTCCATTAGTTTGCAGAGTAAGTAACGAAACAATAAAAATTAAAGAATAAGTATCCTCAGAAAGAATCGAACCCACAACCCTGAGATTACCGTTATGTAGCCTTTTTAAAATTTCTCTTCTATAAATGTAACAATAAACTTCTTCCCCTTGAAACAATAACATTCTCCTTCTTAGGGGTATGTTATTACTCATTTCGTGGCGGTATTTTACAAGAACTAAAATTGTGTTCTAACTGTATTTCAAACATGGGAACTAAGCTATAATTCTACATAGACTCGAAACTTCGTCTGAAAGATAATTGTTGGGGTTTTCCTTTTTAAATATTCTTGTTCTTATAAAAAGTGTATATATAGTTCAATTTTTTCCTTTTTCCATATGCCTCAAACCAATTTGTCCCTTTCTTGGTGCAAGTACAGTTTGAATCAGTTACAGGTTCACCTCCATCGTTGATGACGTAGCTTATATAAGAATATACAGGGTGGTCCATTGACCGTGACCGGGCCAAATATCTCACGAAATAAGCGTCAAGCGAAAAAACTACAAAGAACGAAACTTGCCTAGCTTGAAGGGGGAAACCAGATGGCGCTATGGTTGGCTCGCTAGATGGCGCTGCCATAGGTCAAATAAATATCAACTGCGTTTCTTAAAATAGGAACCCCCATTTTTGTTACATATTCGTGTAGTACGTCAAGAAATATGAATGTTTTAATTGGCTCACTTTTTTCGCTTTGTGATAGATGGCGCTGTAATAGTCACAAATATATGCCTCACAATTTTAGACGAACAGTTGGTAACAGGTAGGTTTTTTAAAATTAAAATACAGAACGTAGGTACGTTTGAATATTTTATTTCGGTTGTTCTAATGTGATACATGTACCTTTGTGAACTTATCATTTCTGAGAACGCATGCTGTTACAGCGTGATTACCTGTAAATACCACATTAATGCAATAAATGCTCAAAATGATGTCCGTCAACCTCAATGCATTTGGCAATACGTGTAACGACATTCATCTCAACAGCGAGTAGTTCGCCTTCCGTAAAGTTCGCACATGCATTGGCAATGCGCTGACGCATGTTGTCAGGCGTTGTCGGTGGATCACGATACCAGATATCCTTCAACTTTCCCCACAGAAAGAAATCCGGGGACGTCAGATCCGGTGAACGTGTGGGCCATAGTACTTCGACGACCAATCCACCTGTCATGAAATATGCTACTCAATACCGCTTCAACCGTACGCGAGCTATGTACCGGACATCCATCATGTTGCAAGTACATCGCCATTCTGTTATGCGGTGAAACATCTTGTAGTAACATCGGTAGAACATTAGGTAGGAAATCAGCATACATTGTACCATTTATATTGCCATCGATAAAATGGGGGTCAGTTATCCTTCCTCCCATAATGCCGCACCATACAATAACCCGCCAAACCGGCCGAAGTGGCCGTGCGGTTCTAGGCGCTACAGTCTGGAACTGCGAGACCGCTACGGTCGCAGGTTCGAATCCTGGATCGGGCATGGATGTGTGTGATGTCCTTAGGTTAGTTAGGTTTAACTAGTTCTAAGTTCTAGGGGACAATTGACCTCAGAAGTTGAGACCGAGAGTGCTGAGAGCCATTTGAACCATTAACCCGCCATGGTCGCTGATGTTCCACTTGTCGCAGCCATCGTGAATTTTCCGTTGCCAAATAATTCATATTATGCCGGTTTACGTTACAGCTGTTGACGAATGACGCTTCGTCGCTAAATAGAACGTGTGCAAAATATCTCTCATCGTCCCGAAATTTCTCTTGTGCCCAGTGGCAGAACTGTACTCGACGTTCAAAGCCGTCGCCATACAATTTTTGGTGCATAGAAATATGGTACGGTGCAATCGATGTTGATGTAGCATTCTCAACACCGACGTTTTTGTGATTCCCGATTCTCGCCCAATTTGTCTGCTACTGATGTGCGGGTTAGCCGCGACAGCAGCTAAAACACCTACTTGGGCATCATCATTTGTTGCAGGTCGTGGTTGACGTTTCACATGTGACTGAACACTTCCCGATTCCTTAAATAACGTAACTATCCGGCGAACGGTCCGGACACTTGGATGATGTCGTCCAGGATACCGAGCAGCATACATAGCACACGCCCGTTGGGCATTTTGATCACAATAGCCATACATCAACACGATATCGACCTTTTCCGCAATGGGTAAATGGTCCATTTTAACACGGGTAATGTATCACGAAGCAAATATCGTCCGCACTGGTGGAATGTTACTTGATACCATGAACTTATACGTTTGTGACTATTACAGTGCCATTTATCACAAAGCGAAAAAAGTGGTTCAACTAAAACATTCATCATTCTTTACGTACTACACGAATATGTAATAAAAAATGTGGGTTCCTATTTTAAAAAACGCAGTTGATATCCGTTTGACCTATGGCAGCGCCATCTAGCGGGCCAACCATAGCGCCATCTGGTTTCCCCCTTCAAGCTAGACGAGTTCTTTGTAGTTTTTTCCGTTTGATGCTTACTTCGTGAGATACTTGGCCCGGTCACTATCAATGGAGCACCCTGTATAAGCCACGTGATTGTTCTCGTCTTTGAAACTGGGAACGTTCTGAAATCTGTGTACATCATCTTCTTTGTGTTAATTTCAGCCGTTGTTGTCGTTAATAGCATTACACATTTACATTTAATACACTTCCACAAGCCTAGGGTTCGTCACCTTCTACCCCTCTGCCGGTGTGCCCCAGGGCTCTGTCCTCTCCCCTCTCCTCTACCTCCTGTACACGGCAGATATGCCCCAACCCCCCCCCCCCCCCTCCAGTACACCTCTTGCAATATGCTGATGACACCGCATTCCTCGCCCTCGCTCCTACCCTCCAACGGTCCCAACGCCTTCTCCAGAATCACCTTGACCTATTTGCTGCATGGTGTAACCAATGGCTCCTGAAACTCAATCCTTCCAAGACCCAGGCAATCATCGTAGGTCGTACCACTCGCTCCTTCCGGCTCCTGGATTTCTCCCTTACTGTCTGTGCACGTCCTGTCCGCCTCACCCCCACCCTCACCTACCTTGGCCTCACCATTGACCATCACCTCACCTGGATACCTCATCTCCGCTCCATCCAATCCAAAGCCCACAACCGCCTCCGACTCCTCAAACTCCTCTCTGGCCGGACATGGGGGTTGCACCCCTCTACCATCCTCCACACCTACAAATCCTTCATCCGTCCCATCCTCTGTTATGCCAGTCCTGCCTGGATATCTGCCCCCCCCCCCCAAATTCTATCAGTCCCTCCAGATCCTTGAGCGTCATGCACTCCGCCTCGCCTTCCTTATCCGCCTCCCGTCCCCCACGCGGATCCTCTATGATCTCATTCCTTTCCCCCATCTGCTCCTATTCCTCGAACATATCCGCATCCTCTACACCTCCCGCCGTCTCGAACCCCCTCACCCCCTGGTTGCTCCTCTCCTCTCCCATCCCCGCCCCCTGCCACGTCTTCACTGTTGTGTCCCCCCTACCCTCCATCTCTCCACCCTCCATCTCCTTTCCCAAGGTGGCTTCCGTCACCTCCCCCTCCCGGATGATGCCCTCTCTCCCTCCATTTATCCTTCCTATCAACTCTGATCCTCAATCCCCCTCCTTTCCTCTGTCCTTTCCCTGGGCTCCCTCTTCCCCCCTCCCTTCCATCCTGTTTTCTCCCCACTCAACCTCTCCCTACCTCCCTTCTCCCCCCCCAGTCCTTTTGTATTCCCCTCCTCTGCCTACCCCACTCCCTGTCGCGTCTGCCCCCCACCCCTCTTATGGGTCCTCATCCTCCTTCAGCTCCTTTCCCGGCTCCCCCCTTCGCTTTTCCTCTCCTTTCCCCCCTTTTTTGTTTTCCCCTCTTCTGTCCAGTTTCCCCCCACCTGCTCTCGACTGTGGTGTCACATTTGCCCACTTTTTAGTGCAGTGTTCCAGTGACTATTCAGTGTTGTTTGTCTTTCTCGTGTTGCGAACAGAAACCATGCTGTCGCTAGGTGTGAATTTTATGTCCTTTGCGAACAGAATCCAGACTGTCGCCGTGTTTTTTTAATTGTCTATTGTTTTCCCTGTCTGCTTCGTATGTATTTTTCTTAGCATCATCATCCCTCTGTTGTTGTTTTAAGTTCCACGATTTCTTTTCGCCTTGTTACTCTCTAAGTCTCCGATTTTATCGCCTGTTTTTTTATTATTTGTTCTCTTGATCTTTGTCACAAAATCTGTCGGCTGAAGAGCGGCATACTAAGCTGCTGCCAGCCCGCCCCCTTCGGGGGGAGTTGAAATTCAATAAATGAAAAAAAAAGAAAAAAAAAGGTAGGGTTCGTGAACAGCCTACTGTTCGGTGCAGCGTTGTGTCAGTCAAGCCACAATGTTCACAGTAATGGTTTCCCGTGAGTGTCAGCTGGTGTCGCCGTGATGCTGTCCAAAACACATCGTTTAAGACCATATAAGCGGCCGAGCGCAGTGGTGCACTTAAAGTCGCATCCGAAGAGTTAGACCACACTGCTTTCCAGTTTAGATATTTCTGTTTCATTTGGATGACTTGTGTGTGGACTGTTTCCTTATCTGATTCTTCCACAATCGTTTTCGTAGCGAAATTCTTTTCATTTGGCAGTTTTTCTATCACTCCCGTATGATTTGAAGAGTTCGTGTAATCTACGTTGGCGCCCGTCGTTGAGTTCTACTTCTTTTGGTAGTCCCCGATGCGGCCTTCAATAAATCAGACTGACTTGCTAGTTGTTTCAAGGGTTTTATAAGATTTTTAACGATGAGGGCTGTACATTTTTTCTTACAATCTTTTAAGCCTAATCCGCCTTCATTTGAAGGTTTTGTTAACTGGTCTCTGGCTACACGGAGTAGCATCCCTTTCCATATGAGCCATCCTATACACTTCTTAATTTGAGCAACGTATTTTCGCTCGTTCTTTCCGCTGCGAAATCGTTGCTTCTTTTAGCGAACCACAACTTTATTGCACCTTGGAGTGAGGGCGCTTGGGCTCTTCGGCCGGCTCGTGTGTTTACCTGTGCGCTTGAAACCGAATGTCCTCCGCTGTTTTAACGACCAGACAACTTGCTCGTGAAGCCATTCGAACTTCCAAATTTTATGCGTCAGTAGAAGAAATGGATGTTGTTTTAGTTTACCGTAATGTCACCTCGTGTTTTGGATTGCGGGCACGGGAGGTCAACCGTAGGGATGGCGGTTGTACAATTTTTTTTTTTTTTTCAACGCCAGTCGAACCCGGGCGTTAAAACCACTCAAAGTAACCTTTTTCTGAAATTACCGATTTTCGATTTTTTATTCCTGTTATTTCCTGTACTAAACGTAGAAACCGGACAAAGACTGAAAAAATTTAATTCCTTCAGTTTTAGGGTACATAGGAGTCGAGGGGCATGAAAGGGAAGCAGTGGTTGGGAAGGGAATGAGACAGGGTTGTAGCTTGTCCCCGATGTTATTCAATCTGTATATTGAGCAAGCAGTAAAGGAAACAAAAGAAAAATTCGGAGTAGGTATTAAAGTCCATGGAGAAGAAATAAAAACGTTGAACTTCGCCGATGGCATTGTAATTCTGTCAGAGACAGCAAAGGACTTGGAAGAGCAGTTGAACGGAATGGACAGTATCTTCAAAGGAGGATATAAGATGAACATCAACAAAAGCAAAACGAGGATAATGGAATGTAGTCTAGTTGGGTCGAGTGATGCTGAGGGAATTAGATTAGGAAATGAGACACTTAAAGAAGTAAAGGAGTTTTGCTATTTGGGGAGCAAAATAACTGATGATGGCCGAAGTAGTGAAGATATAAAATGTAGACTGGCAGTGACAAGGAAAGTGTTTCTGAAGAAGAGGAATTTGTTAACATGGAGCATAGATTTAAGTGTCAGGAAGTCGTTTCTGAAAGTATTTGTATGGAGTGTAGCCATGTATGGAAGTGAAACACGGACGATTAATAGTTTAGACAAGAAGAGAATAGAAGCTTTCGAAATGTGGTGCTACAGAAGAATGCTGAAGATTAGCTCGGTAGATCACATAACTAATGAGGAGGTATTCAACAGAATTGGGGAGAAGAGGAGTTTGTGGCGCAACTTGACAAGAAGAAGGGACCGGTTGGTAGGACATGTTCTGAGGCATCAAGGGATCACAAATTTAGCATTGGAGGGCAGCGTGGAGGGTAAAAATCGTAGAGGGATACCAAGAGATGAATACACTAAGCAGATTCAGAAGGACGTAGGCTGCAGTAGGTACTGGGAGATGAAGAAGCTTGCACAGGACAGAGTAGCATGGAGAGCTGCATCAAACCAGTCTCAGGACTGAAGACAACAACAACAACAGAATCAAAATTGAATAAGTAAACAAGAAAACTTACTCCGTCCGCCGTTCTCTGCTTTACTCAAAAAATGATAAGTGGTTGAGTAATACGATAACCAGCATTCTCTTATTGATTCAAATTTTTTGAAAGTGCGTTCAAAAACCATGTTGTAATCAAAGATCATGCCATGATTTGGGCATTACGAATAGTCAGAGCTAAAGGGTGAAAAGTGAAGTTCCAGAACTCAATTTTTCCTGTTGATTCGTCCGTAGCCAATGGTGGTATCGTGTTTGTTGCAGTACACAATTCGATAAAATCTAGCGAGGTTATCACGGATTCCTTATTTCAATTAATCTGGGCGAAACTGTGTATCAAAGAACGGTCAAAAACTGTGATCGGATGCTGTTATATACCATCTGGGTCGGGATCGGTACTTGTAGAGTGCTTCAGACTGAACTTGCAGAAAATCATTAGTAATTTTCCTGATCATGCCGTTGTAATAGGGGTTGACTTCAACTTAACAGGTATAGATTGGGAGTGTTATGCCATCAAAACTGGTGCCAAAGACAGGGATTCGTGTGGCATTGTTCTGGATGTCTTTTCCGAAAATTACTTTGAGCAGATAGTTAGAGAACCAACAAACAGACCTGAACTTATCAAATCAGTTAACGTAGAGGAAGGTATCAGCGATCATAAGGCTGTGACAGTGTGGATGATGACGGGCCAACAAGGGATGTTAAGAATTATAGGGAGATATATTTGCCCAGCAGGGGTAACAGGATACAAACTTCAGAATATCTGAGCAGTCAGCATCAAATATTCGGCGATGAGGACGAAGATGTGGAGAACAAATGGAAATAATTATAAGGCATCGTTCAATATGCCCTAGACAAGTATGTTCCGAGTAAGATTTTAAGAGATGGGAAAGATCCCCCATGGTTTAATAACCGTGTTAGAAAAGCGCTTCGTAAACAAAGAGAAATAAAAATCTAGCTGACAAACAGAAGCTGAACGAAGCGAAAATGGGCGTAAGGAAGCGTTCAGTGATTTTGAAAGTAAGCGTTGTCAACCGACCTGGTCGTATGTAAAATCAGTATGTGGGTCAAAATCATCTATTCATTCTCTCAGCGACCACAGCAGTACCAAAACGGATGATAACAGAGAGAAGGCCGAAATACTGAATTGGGTCTTCCGAAGTTGTTTCACCGCGGAAGATCGTAACACTGTCCCTCCTTTCAATCGTCGTACAAACGTCGTAATGACAGATATTGAGATAACCGATCACGGAACTGAAAAGCAGCTACAATCGCTTAGTAGTGGAAAGGCGTCAGGACCAAATGAGATACCAATAAGATTCTATAAAGATTATGCGAAAGAGCTTGCTCCCCTTCCAGTAGTAATTTATCGTAGATCGCTTGAGCAACGAAATGTTTCTAACGACTGGAAAAAAAGGGCCTGTCATTCCCGTTTTTAAGAAAGGCCATAAGACAGATCCACACAATTATAGACCTATATCGTTGACGTCAATCTATTGTAGAATTATGGAACATGTTTTATGCTCAAGAATTATGACATTTTTGGAAAATGAACACCTTCTCTATAAAAATCAACATGGATTTCGCGAACAGAGATCCTGCGAAACTCAACTCGCTCTGTTCATCCATGGGATCCACAGCGCAGTGGACAACCACGCCCAGGTTGATGCCGTGTTCCTCGGCTTCAGTAAGGCATTTGACACCGTCCGCATTGCCGTTTAATGAAAGAAATAGGAGGTTACGGAGTAACGGATCAGACTTGCGACTGGATTCAAGACTTTCTTGCAGAAAGAACTCAACACGTCGCTGTTAACGGAACAAAATCGACAGATGTAAAGGTGATATACGGAGTACCACAGAGAAGTGTGATAGGACCGTTGCTGTTTACAATATATATAAATGAAATCGTCGGATGTTCTTTAAGCCTATTCGCAGATGATGCAGTTGTCTATAGAAAAGTAGCAACACCAGAAGATAGTAAGAATTTGCAGAACGGCCTGCAGAGAATTGATGAATGGTGCAGGCTCTGGCAGTTGACCATGAACGTAAATAAATGTAACATATTGTGCATATGTACGAAAAGAAATCCACTGCTGTACAGCTACATTATTGATGACAAACTGTTGGAGACAGCGTCTGCCTTTAAATATCTAGGCGTAACTGTCCAGAGCTACCTCAAGTGGATTGACCACATAAAACAGATAGTGGGAAAAGCACATACCAGACTCAGGTTTATCGGAAGAATCTTAAAGGAAAGTAATTCATCCACTAAAGAAGTGGCTTACGAGGCGCTTGTTCGTCCGATTCTTGGGTATTTTTCATCTATCTGGGATCACTATCACTTAGGACTAATAGAGAGAAAAGATCCAAGTAAAATACCGATATCGGTTTTAACCGGTAGGTTTTTTCCATTTCCAAGAGCAAGTGCAATAATATCGTCGCAGGGTAGCAAGTTACGCTAGCATAAACAGCTCATGCCTCACTCGACCTGCGCCAAAAATGTTATTTTTTTCTAAACGCTTGGCCATCTGGAGCGCCAACTTATGTCACTTTCATTTCTGGCTAAGCCCTATATGTACCGTAAATATGGTCGTAATCAGTGGTGACGAATGGGCGTGGTTCCCTTGCTAGTAAGTGTCCCAAACTGATGAACAGTACTCTAAAATCGGCAAACAAGTGTTTTGTAAACCTCTTCTTTTGTGGATGAATCGCATTTTCTTACGATTCTTCCCATGAGTCTCAGTCTGGCATCAGTTTTTCCTGTTATTTGTTTTATGTGCTCGTTCCACTTCGAAGGACTTCGGATCGTTACTCCTAGGTATTTTACGGCAATTACTGTTTCCAGTGACTGTCGCCAGTAGTGAATTCGAATAGGAGGGAATTTCTTAGCCTACGAGGTCTGTCTAAAAAGTATCTGACCTTTGATTCTCCCGCGTAAAATAGAGACGATACCGCGGCGCCACTGAACATAATAAAGGAAGAGACCTTTCTGCGCGTGCGTGAATTTTGTCCTCGCCTTCCAGCGCTGAGTGAGGTGCTACATAACGTGTTCGTCGGATTACCGATTCTGTCAAGATGAATGAACGTGTTGAGCAAAGATAATGCATCAAATTTTGTCAAAAGCTTGGTGATTCTCAGAGCGTAACAATTCGTAAGATTCAGCAGGTGTTTGGAGAAGATGCGATGGGTGAAACACAAATTAAGGAGTGGTTCAACCGATTCAAAAATGGCCACACATCAGCGGAGAATCACCAGCGTTCTGGCAGACCCAAACTGCTCGGAGTGCAGCTGTTGTTGAGAGGGTGCAAAATTTGGTGATGGCAGATTGTCGTTTGACCATGCGAGAGATTGCCCAAGATTTTGGAGTGAGTAAAGATTCTACACATACAATTTTACGTGATGATTTGAACATGCACCGAGTGGCTGCGAAATTCATGCCCAAGTTGTCGCCGGAACAAAAAACCCTCCGTTTTGACATTACACAGGACCTTCTGGGCACCATCAACACTGATCCTGCTTTTCTAAACACTGTGATAACTGGAGGTGAGTCATAGGTGTAGGGGTACGACCCAGAAACAAAAAATAAGGCGTCGCAATGGAAGCATCCAGAGTCTCCGAGGCCAAAGAAAGCGCGGCAGGTGCAAAGCAAAATCAAGGTGATGCTGACTGTCTTCTTTGATGTCCGCGGAATTGTGCATCACAAATACGCACCGGAAGGACAAACAGTGACAAAGGAGTATTATCAAGATGTTCTCCAGTGACTTCGTGACTCAGTTTGGCGCAAAAGATCAGACGTGTGGATGGGGAAAAACTTGCAACTGCATCACGACAACGCCCCCACACATTCATCCCACTTGATCCAAAATTTCTTGGCCAAACACGGAATTACAACAATTCGCCAACCTCCCTATTTTCTACACATGGCTCCTTGCGACTTCTGATTGTTTCCAAAATTGAAGAAGCCACTGAAAGGACCCCGTTTTGAGAGTAGAGAATAGATAATGTGGAACACGACGACGGAGCTGAACACCATTCCAAGAGAAGACTTCCAGAGGTGTTTCCGGCAGTGGAAGGGCCGGTGGGCTAAGTGTGTGCAGGCACAATGGGCCTACTTTGAAGCCGATTATGGTCCCAACCCTATCAGGTATTCGGAATATTTTTACTGGATACTTTTTAGACAGGCCTTGTATTTATGCACAATATGTTTACCGGTACATTTATTTACTTTCATGGTCAACTGGCGTACCCCGAACAAATCGTCGATTCTCTGAGACTTCTTGCAATTGTGCAAATTGTTACAGTCGTGTGGTGTTGCTACCTTTCTACAGCCAGCGGCCTGCCGCAGAGGTAACACCGGTTCCCGTCAGTTCACCGAAGTTCAGCGCTGTCGAGTTTGGCTGATACTTTCAAGGGTGACCGTCCAGGTCTGTCGAATGCTGTTGGCAAGTGGGATGCCTCAGCCCTTGTGAGGCAAATTGAGGAGCTACTTGAATGAGAAGTAGCGGCTCCCGTCGCGTGTACTGAAAACGGCCAGGACAGTGGTATGCTGACTACATGTTCCTCCGTGACTGCAGTCGATGAGCTTTTGGGTTTAGGATGACACGGTGGTCAGTCGGTACCGTTGGGCCTTCACTACCTGTTCGGACGGAGATAGTTATGACGAAAATAGCCTCATGGAAACTCAATGTTGGCCACTAGATCTGTGATTTCCAGCCTGGAGGTAACTCCCCCACTGAGGAGTAAAAAGTATTTTCCTGAGGGGTTAAAAGAAGAGTTAAATTGTATTTCGATAACGAAGCTAAATTATTTTTAAAAGGTCTTTGCTATTAACACTATTTCATAAGACTGTAATACTGATCACACAAGTTACAAATAATTGCATTTTATTTTTCAAACACTAGTATAAACACATTAAAGTGTTGTCGAAATTGCAGCTTGTGAAACGAATGTACGAACAGTCTCTTCCTCACATCGTCCACCCACTACACTCGTACTTTCTGTTTTACACTGCGGTGACAAAAGTCAGGGGATTGCGATATGCACGCATACAGATGGCTGTAGTATCGCGCATAAAAGGGCTGTCCGTTGGCGGAGCTGTCATTTGTACTCAGGTGATTCATGTGAAAAGGTTTTCGAAGTGAAAAAATTTGAAATTTGTGGTAAGTTCCTATGGGACCAAACTGCTGAGGTCATCGGTCCCTAGTCTTACACACCACTTAATCTAACTTAAACTAACTTACGCTAAGGACGACACACACACCCATGCTCGAGGGAGGACTCGAACCTCCGACGGGGGGAGCCGCGTGAGCCGAGGCAAGGCGCCCTAGACCGCGCGGCTTTTCGAAGTGATTATGGCCGCACGATTGAAAAGCGGGAATGGTAGATACATAGGACATTCCATTTCGGAAATAGTTAGGGAATTCAATATTCCGATTTCCAAAGTGTCAAGATGTGCCGAAAATACCAAATTTCAGGTACTACCCCTCACAATAGACAAAGCAGTGGTCGACAGCCTTCGCTTAACGACCGAGAGGAGCAGCGTTTGCACAGAGTTGTCAGTGGCAACAGACAAGCAACACTGCGTGAAAAAACCACAGACATCAATGTCGAACGTACGACGATCGCATCCGTTAGGACAGCGCTGAGAAATGTCGCGTTAATGGGCTATGGCAGCAGACGACCGACGCGAATGCCTGCAGCGCCTCTCCTGATCTCGTGACCGTATCGGTTGGACCCTAGACGACTGGAAAACCGTGGTCTGGCCAGAAGGTCCAGATTTCAGTTGATAAGAGCTGTGGTAGAGTTCGAGTGTGGCGCAGATTCCACGAAGCCATGGACCCAAGTTATCAACAAGGCACTATGCGAGCTGGTGGCAGCTCCGTAATGGTGTGACCTGTATTTATATGGAATGGACTTGGTCCTCTGGTACAATCAAACCGACCATTGACTCGAAATAGTTATGTTCGGCTAATTGGAGACCATTTACAGACATTCATTCATTTCTCATGTTCCCAAAAACGATTGACCACAAAGCGCCATGTCACCAGGTCAGAATTGTTAGCGGTTGGTATGAAGAATATTCTGGACAATCCGAGCGAATGATTTCGCCACCCAGACGGCCTGATACGAATCCCATCGAACATTTATGCTACGTAATAGAGAGATCATTTCGTGCACAAAATCCTGCACTGGCTACACTCCCGCAATTGTGGACTGCTATAGAGGCAGCATGGCTCAGTATTTCTGCAGGGGACTTCCAACGACTTGTTAAGTCCATGACACGTCGAGTTGCTACACTACGCCGGGCTAAAGGAGTTCCGGCACGATATTAGGAGGCATCCCATGACTTTCGTCGCCTCAGTGTCTTTCGTCGCCTCAGTGTATACGTACATCTATGACAGTAACAATGGGACATGTAGATCTCATATGCTAAAAGACCTCACGAAAATGCCTTCTTCGAGTTGTAGGTAGTTCTCGAATAGACCAACTGACAACCAGGACGGACGAGGATCGACACCAACCCAATGGGAAGGTGTTCTTACCATTCATCAGTAAGGTCACTGATCGCATCGGAAAAACGGAAAAATTTTAAGCAAGTGCGATGTGGAAACTGTTTTCAGACCCACCACGAAAATAAAATAATGTTTAAGATCCGCAAAAGATAAACATCCTCTAGCTACACCAGGTATCTATAAAATTCCGTGCAGTTGTGGAAAGGTCTAGATAGGCACAACAAAAAGAAGCGTCAACGCCCGTCTGGGTGAACATAAAAGGAACTGCTGCCTCGGACATATTGATAAATCGGCTGTAGCGGAACATGTGTTTCAGGTGTCACGCTCCGCTGTTCCTTCCCCATCCCACCAGCAGACGTTAAGCACTGCTACCCCCTCTCCCACCTCGGTACAGTCCCAGCAGCATCCTTTCCCCACCCCATCCTCTGCTCCCACCCACCTCAGCGACCTCATCACCCATGTTGTTGAAGCACTGACCTCAGCAATCTCCACCACATTCAACTCCCTCCTCCAAACCATCCCACACCAACTTCCCACCGCCCTCTCCCAATCCATGTCCCCCGTCACCACTACCACTCCCATTCCAACCAGTCATGGCTGTTAGACATCACGGATTGACAGCCATGATCTGGAATGCCAATGGTCTCCCCAAACAACAGTGTGAGTTCCGACAGTTCCTCCTTGATGAGAGGGTTGATATTTGCCTTGTTGCTGAGACACACCTCAAACCCGGTGTTTTTGTCCGTGTAGCAAATTACTCCTGCTACAGGACAGACAGGCCCACCGCCTATGGTGGCACGGCGGTGTACGTTCGTAACTCCCTCCGCCACCACCCTATTCCCCTCCCCCCACTCAACACTGTGGAAGCCACTGGCGTTGTCGTCCACACAGTGAGGGGTCCCATCACGTTTGTGGCTTTGTATAGACCACCACGAGGCCTTCTCGAAACACCGGACTATGAAGCATTGCTGTCGCTCGGCAATGACGTCTTGGTTGGCGGTGACTTCAATGCCAAACATGCTGCTTGGAACAGTAGATTAACAAACACATCAGGTCGTCAATTCCTCCGGGTCGCTGAGCGGCATCATGCTCGCACCATCAGCCCGCACAACCCCACCATTTACCCTTCTGGAGGACGTCCCCCAGATGTATTAGACATCACAGTGGTGAAAGGTCTAACCCACCTCATCACTGCAGCCACCCGCATTGCTCTAGCCTCCGACCACCGACCGGTCATCTGTTCCATCAATCTTGTTGGAACCCCGACCGCGCCGAGTGAAGGCCTGAACATCCGCGGTATTGACTGGCAGCCCTACCAGAGACGGGTCGAAGCAGCCCTACCCACAATCCCTGCTGCCGATCAAACGGACGCAGATCGTACCCTTATACACCTCACCACCATTGTCCTAGATGCTGCAACAGCAGCGACCCCTCACCGGCCACACCGATCCCCAGATCATCTGCGTCCACTCCCCCCCCACATCCTTGCTCTCATCACAGAGAAAAACCGGACCATCCGAGAATGGCAGCTCACTCGGAACCCGGCAACAAAGTGCCTCATCAATAGACTGCAGCGCCAAATCAAGGCTGCGGTGCAAGACCACCGCCATCAGGCATGGGAGAACAAAATCTCTGCCATTGACCTGAGTGACCCGTCCGCTTGGCGGCTCACAAAAAGCCTTCTGAGACGAGAGCAACGGATTCCCCCACTCCAGGTCGGCAATGACTTTGTGTCCGAACCAGATGCGAAGGCTAACACCTTGGCCGATGTCTTCGCGCACAACTTCACCTCGGTCAGTGACCCCATTGACCCCGACCATATTCACCTGGTAACAGCACGCCTCCCTCAACTCCTTGCTGTCCAGGACCCTGAGGATGAAATCACCCCCATTAATGAAGAGGATGTAGAACTGCAATTGCGGCACCTCCAATCCAAGAAAGCTGGCGGCCCCGACAAGCTGACGAATGCCCTCCTCAAGCAGCTACCCCCAGCTACTATTCCCATCCTGACGGCCACTTTCAACAACATCCTCACAACCAGGCAATATCCCACCGCCTGGAAACATGCTGAAGTGGTCGCCATACCCAAGGCTGGGAAGGATCTTCGTTCCCCTGCCAGCTATCGCCCCATCAGCCTCCTGCCCGCCATCTCCAAAGTGTTCAAGAGGCTGTACCTTAAACGACTGCTCATCCACATTGCCCAAGAACAAGTCCTCCCTGATGAGCAGTTTGGCTTCAGGCAGGGACACGCAACCACTCACCAACTCCTGCGCCTTGTGGAAGAGGCACTGGACGCCATAGAACATAGGGAGTACTTCGGGGCGATACTCCTCGACGTGTCCAGAGCGTTTGACTCGGTCTGGCACGAAGGGCTGCTCTACAAATTATTTTCCCTTGGCTTCCCAGTGTCCCATGTATGGGTAATAGCCACATACCTGGAAGGTTGCACCTTCCATGTCAGGATCCCAGACGGGAAATCTACACGACGACGAATCAGAGCAGGAGTACCACAAGGCAGCGTACTTGGACCGCTACTCTACTCCCTCTTTACAGCTGATCTGCCCTCTGCGCCGAGGGTACATTTAGCTCTCTACACAGATGACACTGCACTCTTCTCTCGTTCTCGGCGTGCGGCAGTTCTTCAACAGCGGCTCCAGGGGGCTACAGGTTCCCTAACCGTTTGGGCTAGGATCTGGCGTCTGGCATTTAATCCCTCCAAAACCCAAGCCCTTATCATCTGCCGACGCCGTATTCCCATTCGGCTCCCTCAGGTGACGGTCCTTGGTACGCCAGTCCCCTGGACTCGTACTGCAAAGTACTTGGGTGTTACCCTGGACCAACGCCTCACCTGGCGCCCCCACATCGACGAGGTGCGTCGTAAGGCAATGGGGCGGCTATGCCTGCTCTACCCTCTCATCATCCCAACCACTTCACTCCCCACACACCTTGCTGTTAGACTGTACACCTCCCTTGTCCGCCCCATCCTTGAATACGCTGTGGTGGTGTGGGGCAATGCTGCCCCCACCCACCTCCGCCGACTCCAAACCGTCCAGAACCGGGCTCTCCGGCGTGCCCTCCGCCTCCCCTTCGACTTCCCAACCCAAGAGCTCCACATCCGGGCTGAAGTCCCGCTCCTTCGTACCCGCAACCTATCTGCAGCCAACTCATTTTACCAACAAACCCGTCACTCTCCTAATCCCTTAATCCTTTCCCTGGGTACCCGTGTTCACCGTCTAGCCACCACTCGATGGCCTGACCTTTTATTTCGCCCCCCATGACTTCACATACAATAGCCATCTCACCTCACGACAATTACTCTCCCTCACACCATAGATCATCTCCCCCAACATGTCATGTCACTCACTCCCCAACACGCCACACCCACACTATCCCCAATGTTGGCCTAATCATGACTGGCCCTTCTTTTTCCCTTCTTCATCTGTCACCCTCTGTCTTCTTGCTCTTTCCCCGACCCCCAACCCGCCACTCCAAGACTGACTGCCACCACCGTCAAGACGCCGCTATGAAGAAGAAGAAGAAGAAGAGCCCAGGACAATGGCCTTTCGCTTTCACTATCTCTCACTATCCCTCCTCCTCTCCTTTAATCTGTAACTTAGTCGTAATCCCCGGCTAGTCAATGGGCCGTTCGTTTTCCCCCACTCTTCTACTGTCCCTTCTACTGTCCTGTCTTCTTTCCCTATTTAAAAAAAAAAAAAACAAAAAAAAAACCGGGCCAGTCAATTGGGCCATTCGTTTTCCCACTTCTTCCACTATCACTCTAACTATCCTTTCTACTTTAATATAAAAAAAACCCAGCACAAAAGTCAATCAAGTAACAAAAACACCCACCATGACATCCCACATTTTCACCACATCATCTAAGAAGGTGAAGCGCACAAAGCGCTAGAACTTCGCCCCCAGCTGAGGATTCAGTCCTCGGTCATGTGCGTCTGCGTCTGCGTCTGCTCTAGTCGCAGTTCGCCGATTGTCCTCGGATGATGCGTTCCGCAGTCGAAGGCGAAACGTCATGGGAGAGTCCTATGTATGGACCACGGCATCTCAGCCCGGAAGTGTTAAGTGATGAGACCAAAAATGCACCATTATCCACATCGCGCAATAAACTAATTAACAGCACAATACAGTTGTAACTACGCAGTGGCTACTACACTGCTGCATGGCGTACAGTGTATTACTGTTATTATTATTATTATTATTATTAGTAGTAGTAGTAGTAGTAGTAGTAGTGGTGGTAGCAATAGCGGTGGTCAGACACAAAGCATTGGCAGTCAGAATTCTTCTAATTTCCGCCATTTCAGAAGTAAGGATTCCAGCAATCAAGTGATTTAGAAATAGTAGACCTAAGTATAGTGCACACATTTTAACGTTTTCATCTTAAACTTGGGTGCAGGTTGTGAGTGAAGCAAGGGTCGCCAGGGAGAGGAGTATGCAGAAGAAGCACGGTTTGTTACAAGTGTCTTCCCCCATTGTGGACAGTTAGCATCTGTTTCTGATAAACAGCTGCAGCTAGTACTTCTAATCCAGTGACAATTGCTTCATTATTCTATAGAAAAAGGTTGTTAGAAATAAGCGGTACCAATTATCTCGCTCACTCTTAAGTTCTTGGATTAATAAAACTAAAAAAACTGAATACCATTTATCATTTATTAAAATGTTCGAAGAAAATTGCTTTTCATTCTAAAGTTTGGTTAGGCTCTAATATTTATGATGGAATCTCTCCACTGGATCATTAATATATACCGTATATCTTAACGGCCCTTGAGGTATTCTCAAAATCACTTTACATTTATCGATTGTGTTCCTTTAAGAACGACGCGCTGGGTACTGTTTGCGAGGAAATCCGGAATAAAATCACCAGTCTGGTTCGATGCTCGGTACGCTCGTGTTTTGTTCACTAAACGACGGTGTGGAAATGTATCGATTAACTTCCCGAGGTCAAGGAACACGGGATCGACCGGGGCTCTTCATCTCCGGCGCTACTACACTGAACTAGCTGAGTTTCACACATTCTCTTCCTGCGGAGTCCTTGTTGATTTCTATGGAGAAAATTTTCGTTCTCCAAGAAAAGCAATAATACAAGGGCATAAAACGTGATCCACAACTCTACAACAGATTATCAGTGATATATGTTTGTATTAATGCACATCTGTCCGACGACCATTCTTGAAGGTAAGAATGACATGCGCCCTTTTCCTGTCGCTTGGCATCCTTTCTTTTCCGCCGACTTACGACAAACTGCTGCTAGAAGGTGCGAAATCCTTCTTCAAGGAAAAATTACCTTAACCCAGAAAACTAACTGTTGCCAGGCCACTCCTACTTAAGACCTAGCCTGCTTCTAACGGATAACACAATTTTTTAGGCCCTAGGCATAGATCCCAAAGTGGAGGGCTCACACAATAATTTAATGTGACAGGAAGATGTCTGACAAAGACTATCTTTCATTTAAACACACTAATTTATTCATTAAGATATACACAACTTACGGAAAGGAGATAATCAAACAGTTGACTAGTGGTATTTGTATGAAAATTCTGCCGCGCGGAGTGGCCGTGCGGTCTAGGGCGCCATGCAGCGGATTGCGCGGCCCCTCCCGCCGGATGTTCGAGTCCTCTCTCGGGCATGTGTGTGTGTGTGTGTGTGTGTTGTTCTTAGCATAAGTTACTTTAAGTAGAGTGTCAGTCTAGTGACCGATTATCTCAGCCGTTTGGTCCCTTAGGAATTCACACACATCTGAACATAAAAATTCTGATTAGTGATTTTAAGCATAGCAGTGATTCTCGACTGCATGACTAATTACACTGTGTTAGCTCAGAAGTCATTGTCTGAAACTCAATTTCACGAGTCGCTATTTGCTGACTGAAATATTGGTGATTGCAGTCTCTTTCGAGAAGATGAGAGTGCACTGCCACAATTGCAATCACCTTCCCTGGACGTCTCCTATCTCGTAAGTCGTCGTGGCCAGCACCATGTCTCAGCCGAAGTCGATGACGCCTCCACCACTTCTCGGTCCAAAGTCGCTGCCATTTCTACCGTGTTTCACCCCTAAGTCCCCTACATTTTTGGTTCTCTCTAACCCTCTGCTGAACAAACCTGTGACCGTTCGTGCGGCCCTTCTCTGTATATGTTCAATGCCCCCGTCAGTGGGTCCCACATACTTGTACAGTATTCTAGACTGGGTTGCCTCCTTTATAGACTGATTGCATTTCCCCAGTATTCTACCAACAAACCGAAGTCTGTTTCCTGCGCTACCCACGACTGGGCCTATATGATCATTCTACTACATCCCTACAAATGTTACAACAGATTGTTAGTACGAATTGGCCGCTTCTATCTGTGACTCGTTAGTATTATAGCATACTAATTTTTGTTTTGTTTTGTGAAGTGCACAGTTTTACGTTTCTGAACATTTAAATCAAGTTGCCAATATTCTTTGCACCACTCTGAAATCTTATCAAGATCTATATATATATATATGCAGCTTGCTTCAGACAGTACTTCATTATCGATACCTGCATCATTTTCAAAACGTCTAAGGTTACTATTCAGATTGTCACCAGGGTCATTAATATACTACATGAACTGTCCCCAAGGTCATTAATATATAAGATGACCTCCCCACACACTTCCCTGGGGCACACTTGAATCTACTTCTACAACTGACGATGACTCTCCATCCAAAAAAATATGCAGGATTCTCCCTACCAAGAAGTCCTCAATCCAGTCATAAATTTCACTTGACACACCATATGATCGTACTTTTGACAATAAACATAGGTGTGGTACTGAGTCAAATGCTTCTGCCTGATGAAGCCATGCTGATTGATATGAAGGAGGCCATTCTGTTCAAGATATCTGATTATTTTTCAGCTCGGAATATGTTCTATGATCCTGTAACAAATCGATACAAGGACACTGAGAGGTAATTTTGTACATCGCATCTACTACCCTTCTTGTAGACGGGCATGACCTGCACTTTCTTCCAACTATTGGGCACGTTTTTTGCTCGAGGGATCTACGGTAGAGTAGGCTTATGGTCTGAAGATGTGCTAACTCAGCCGCAAATTCGGTATAGAACCTGATAGGGATTCCATCAGGCCCTGGAGCTCTGTTCAGTTTTAACGATTTCAGCTGTTCCTCAATATCACTGACAGCAATACTTATTTCATTCATCTTTTCAGTGGTACGAGGACTAAACTGTGGCAATTCTCCTGGATTTTCTTTTGTAAACGAACGTTTGAAAACAGTTAAGCATTTCAGCTTTTGTTTTTCTACCGTCAATTTCAGTTCCTATCTCGTTCGCTAGGGGGGTGGATATTAACTTTTGTGCCACTAATAGTCTTTATACACTACCAGAATTTTTTTGGGAGGGATCATTTGACGATATTCTCCAATGGTAGTCATTGAAGGCTTCAAACATTGTTCTCCTGACAGCTAAACGCATTTTATTTAGCATCTCTCTATCTATTCCCTATACTTTGTTTTACACTTATAATGCAGTACTCTCTGTTTCTTTATAAATTTCTTTATAGTGACTGTGTACCATGGAGGATGCCTCCCATTGTGAACTGTTCTACTGGGTACATATCTGTCCAGTGCACAGTCAACTATTCTTTTAAACTTGAGCCATAGTTCCGTACATGCTGCTGCCCTGTGCTGAAAGTTTTCAACTTCATCACTGAGTTATGACACGATTGATTTTTTATCTAGTTTACTAGCAGAAAGATATATATATATATATATATATATATATATATATATATATATATATATTGCTTGTCTTGTTTACTGTTTGCACTTTGCTCATCATTATTGCCACAACCGCATCATGGCCACTGGTACCATTTGTTCTGTTTTAGGTAGTTTCTAAAGAAGGAATTTAATAATATTTCACAAGAAGTGTTATCACACCCACCCAGAGGCGCCGACTTATAAAAAATATTAGGGGGGGGGGAGGGGCGCATACTGGGGGTTTTGCCCCGAGAAATTTTCAAAATTTTCGATGAAAAATAGTGAGCTTTAAAGTTTTTTTGAAGCATTTTAGAGTCATATGGTCAACATTAGAACCCCGAAAACTGGAATCTCGATAATTCGACACTCCGGGAAACTCTACAAGCCTGACACATTTTTTAGCTTTGAAAAAAGAAACAAAACATAAACACGCACGGTATTTTCATAAAAGCTAATTTAATTTACAGTAATAATCATGATTACGGACTATTACAGAGCAGTGAACATACAGCTCCAAAAGTCTGAAATTATATTTAAATAAATCCTAAACTGTCATTAAGAGAATAAAATATAAAATATGGCTGTCGCACAGTAATAGCACTTTGATTAATAAGTGAAATAGCTGATTTAAGCTTACTTTGAATAAGGCTCAAAGTTAATGCTTTAATACAATTAATAAAGTCAGTATTTGAAAAGAACTAATACAGTACTATAGTAATATAGTAATACAGTACTAAACAAGTACTAATATTTCGAAACTGAAATTTAACATTAAGTATGTATTTAATTCTCTATTTTATAAGGATTTTAATATTGCTCTAAGTGCCATTATTTGGGCTAGAGTATCTTTAGAAAGGTGCAAATGTCGACCATCTGACTGGATTACTGAATATGAAGTCGTTGATGACTGGTCGGATATCCAATTCATCCAAAACATCTCAGTGGGCGTGAAGAACAGCCAAGCTGTTCAATCGCTTCTCTCCCATTGTTGATCGGAGGTATGACTTCAGACGTCTAAGAGCGCTAAATGACCGTTCTGCTGTTGCTGTCGTGATTGGGACTATTTGGAGAAGCTTAATGCACTTCACTACTTCACATAACATTTCTCCAACTGCAGGCTCTTGTGTAATGTACTTTCTTACGTCACGCATGTTTTTTAAGACCAGTTGTTTTTTATTAGCGATCTTGGAAAACATATTCAAGTGTGAGCTCAGTCTCTCAATGTGTAGGTCATTTTTGAAAAACTCAGTTGATTTTTCCAAATTTGTTTCACCTCTGTTTACTAAAAGCAAGCACTCGTGTTCAATTGCAATAACTTGTGTGAGTCCAGTTGAAGCAAACCGCTCAGTAATGCAAGATTGCACCGTTTCACGAACTTCAATGTAAATAGCTTTGTAGTATTCCCTTGGGGTTTTGAAAGTGTGCGGTGAGCAGGCTTCATTGTTTTCATACTTCTTTGGTATACTTCGATTCCGAGGAAGCGAAGGATCATCAACTTGTGAAGGTTTTTCTTTTAAACACAATTCCCAAAAGTGTTCAAAACTATCACGCCTTCCATCAATATACAAATCAAGTCCTCATATATTTTTTCCAGGTCAGCAACTCTTAGATGAGGGCACTTAATTTTTTCATTGACATTCTCTACTGGGTTCATTCTATGGCAATAAAGACGTCAAAAGAAATTCTTGAATTGTAACATTGACACAAGGTAGCCTGCACATTTGTAACCTGCCTCTGTTTTGTCCTCTGTAGAAAATGTTTCAAAAAAACTCTAGAAGTTCTTCAAAGTTTTTCAATATTCTCAAGATACTAGAAGCTCGCATAGTCGAGTCGGGCAAAGGGGTCGTAGACCAGCTTGGTCGTTGGCGCTCTCACAGCGTATGCTTCTGAAAAGTCCCATCCTTTTGTTGGATTCCCTTACGGTGTTTATTAAGTCCTTGACTAAAGCCATAATATCCCTCATACACGCAAGATCGCGCAGACTCTACAACTGCCAAGTCTAAACTGTGAGCAGTGCAGTGCACATATTGTGCCTTTGATTGTATATCCAAAACTAACTTTTGTAGTCCTTTTAATTCACCTCTCATATTCGAGCCACCATCATAGTACTGTCGTTTTAAGTTATCAAGACAAATCAAGACGAGCAAAAACGTTTTTTAAAATACTAAACAGAGTTTGTGATTCAGTGCTGGGGGTGTCGTATAAGCCAATAAAGTCTTCGTTGATGATTAACGAATCATCGACAGTATGAATACAAAATGACACTTGTGTTGCTTGAGGCTTTCCCGACGGACATTTTGTATATATGGTTCTCGGGCGAGACGTCGGATGTCATAGTGAAAACTCCACAATATTTCGTCAGCGCAACTGGCCGACATTTTCAGGTGCGACGGAACACACTGCTAAGGCAAGACCAGGGCTCCCCATTTATGCCAGTTTTAGGCAGGAAGTGCGCATGCGTGGAGGCGCCAAATTCGATGGCCAATAGCGACGATATCAACTGATAGCTGGAAGGACAGTAACGCCACCTACAGGATGGAGAACCAAATACTTCGGCGCACGCGCGGAGGCTGCCGCCGCTGCTCTGCGCTGCCATCGGCAGCCCCAGCGACCTCTGTTGGAAGCCGCAAGCAATACTGCGCGTCCACGTAGGCGCCTTGATTATCCTCCCGTTGTCAACAGAATATTTATGTTGCTGGCGAATCGTCGTCCGTCTTATGACCAATAGTATTCCTCTCTGCTCGAAGCGACTTCAATATGGCCAGTGCTGGATCCCATGCTGAACTAAGCTGAAAGCCCGTGTCTCTGTTTACAAGATTCGTCGAGCTACGTATTTCCACTGCTTCCTTAATAACACTGTCCCAGTACGAACTCGTCGATGCGAGAATTTTTGTATGTAGGTAATTCATAGAATGGCCTGTACTGAGACAATGCTCGGCCACTGCAGACTTTTCTGGTTGCTCCAGACGAGTGTAGCGTCGGTGTTCAGTGCATCTCTCTTCTACAGTGCGACAAGTTTGTCCGATGTACGACATGCCGCAGCTACAAGGAATCTCGTAAACACCGGGTCTTCTTAAGCCAAGGCTGTCCTTAGATGAGCCCAAGAGAGCTCTGAGTTTTGCCGGCGGACGAAAAACACATTTAACTTTATGCCTCTTCAATAGTCTCCCTATTTTTGAAGAGACACCGCCGATGTATGGATAAGGGAAATGCGACTGTTATCCTCTCCACGTCGATGTATCTGAGCAAGATGCACCAGCTTCTGGACGACTCTGCATATCGCACATTAAATAAGGACCCCACAGCAAAAATTCAGCGGAAAACTTTGGAGCTCCTCAAAAACAGCACGATCTTCGATGTGGTTGCTAAGAGACTATGTACACAGGCGCCCGTACCTCCCAGGATATACGGATTGCCCAAAACTCACAAAGATAATGTGCCACTGCGGCCTATTGTGAGTAATATCGGGGCACCAACGTATAATCTCGCGAAACATCTAGCAGCGCAATTGAGCCCTTTAGTAGGAAAGTGCGAGCATCATATCCGTAACTCACAAGACTTTATTCGTCGGCTCAAGAACTTACGACTCGCACCATCAGATATACTCGTGAGTTTTGACGTAGTCCCACTTTTTACTCGAGTACCATTGCAGGAATCGTTGTTGCTCATTAGCGAGAAGCTGGATGGGGAACTTTTAGAGTTATTCCAACATGTGCTCACCTCGACATACTTTTTATTTAATGGACAATACTTTGAACAGACTGACGGCGTCGCAATGGGTAGTCCCCTGTCACCCATTGTGGCTAATCTTTTCATGGAAGACTTCGAGGAGACAGCGCTCCAGACGTCGGATTTGAAACCTACGTGTTTTTGGCGATATGTGGACGACACCTTTGTTATCTGGCCTCACGGCATTGCATCGCTGAATGTTTTTCTTGAGCATCTTAACTCGCTTCATCCCAACATCAAGTTCACGATGGAGATGGAGAAAAACGGCGAACTTCCATTCCTGGACGTGTTGGTACGGAGAAAAGAAGATGGCACGTTAGGTCACTCAGTGTACCATAAACCAACACACACGGACTTATACTTACAGGCCACCAGCTGTCACCATCCTTCGCAACGAAGTGGCGTACTGAGGACGTTGGTCCACAGAGCACGAGCCATATCAGACTCAGACAGCTTATCCAATGAGCTACTCCATCTGCGTACCATTTTCCAACAAAATGGATACTCCGAACGGGAGATTCGCCGTGCCTTACAACCAAAGCGGGTTACCCAACGTGAGGAAGTGGAAGAAGGCGAAGAACAAAGCGGAATGGTCATCTTGCCATACATCGGCGGTGTCTCTTCAAAAATAGGGAGACTATTGAAGAGGCATAAAGTGAAATGTGTTTTTCGTCTGCCGGCAAAACTCAGAGCTCTCTTGGGCTCATCTAAGAACAGCCTTGGCCTAAGAAGACCCGGTGTTTACGAGATTCCTTGTAGCTGCGGCATGTCGTACATCGGACAAACTTGTCGCACTGTAGAAGAGAGATGCACTGAACACCGACGCTACACTCGTCTGGAGCAACCAGAAAAGTCTGCAGTGACCGGGCATTGTCTCAGTACAGGCCATTCTATGAATTACCTACATACAAAAATTCTCGCATCGACGAGTTCGTACTGGGACAGTGTTATTAAGGAAGCAGTGGAAATACGTAGCTCGACGAATCTTGTAAACAGAGACACAGACTTTCAGCTTAGTTCAGCATGGGATCCAGCACTGGCCATATTGAAGTCACTTCGAGCAGAGAGGAATACTATTGGTCATAAGACGGACGACGATTCGCCAGCAACATAAATGTTCTGTTGACAACGGGAGGATAATCAAGGCGCCTACGTGGACGCGCAGTATTGCTTGCGGCTTCCGACAGAGGTCGCTGGGGCTGCCGATGGCAGCGCAGAGCAGCGGCGGCAGCCTCCGCGCGTGCGCCGAAGTATTGGGTTTTCCATCCTGTAGGTGGCATTACTGTCCTTCCAGCTATCAGTTGATATCGTCGCTATTGGCCATCGAATTTGGCGCCTCCACGCATGCGCACTTCCTGCCTAAAACTGGCATAAATGGGGAGCCCTGGTCCTGCCTTAGTGACGCCCTTAGTAAGGCTAACCACTTTGCCTCCCACCTGTCCGATGTGTTTTCCATCCCCGATGATCCCCAGTTCGACTACTCCCTCTTCCCGGATATCCGCGATCGAACTGACACCTCTGTCCCTCCCCTCGCTCCTGGTTTCCAGTACTTGGACAACATTGCACACACGGACCTCAATACTCCTATCACTACACAGGATCTCATTGCTACACTCCGCACAAAACGCAACACCGCTCCTGGTCACGATCGTGTCACCTACCGTCACCTTAGTGAAGCTCCTGTCTCTTTTCTCTCCACCCTGGCCAGGCTCTACAATGTAGTCCTGTCCACCGGTTACTACCCCGACCTGTGGAAAACCTCTCGTATCCTCATGTTCCTTAAACCTGGCAAACCGCCGTCCGCCGTCTCCTCCTACCGTCCCATCAGCCTTACCTCGGTCTTCAGCAAGGTCCTGGAATCTATCCTCACCCAACGCATCCACCAGCATCTCCGCCCGCACCGCCTCCTTCCCGTTACCCAGTGTGGCTTTCGGCCGTCCTTCTCTTCCGACGATCTTCTCCTACACCTCACTCATCTCCTTTCCGAACAGCTCAATTCCCGTCGCTCCGCAATCTTCCTCTCTCTTGACCTCGAACGCGCTTATGACTGCGTATGGCATTCCGGTCTCCGCTTCAAGCTCCAAACCTTCGCCCTTCCCATTAACTACGTCCGTCTGATCGGTTCCTTTCTCTCCCGCCGTCCTTCCTATGTCACCATCCATAACACCGATTCCTACACCTTTTTCCCCTCCGCCGGTGTGCCCCAAGGCTCCGTCCTCTCCCCCCTTCTGTACCTGTTGTACACGGCGGACATGCCACCGCCGTCACCCCCCATCCACCTTCTCCAGTTTGCCGATGACACCGCCTTCCTTGCCCTTGCCCCCACCCTGCAACGCTCTCAACGCCTTCTCCAATCCCATCTTGACCGGTTCACCGCTTGGTGCAACCAGTGGTTGCTCAAGGTCAATCCTTCCAAAACCCAGGCGATCATTGTAGGCAAAACCACCCCTTCCTTCCGCCTCCTTGATTTCTATCTCACCGTCTATGGCCGTCCCATCGCCCTCACTCCCACCCTTAAGTACCTTGGCGTCACCCTCGACCGTCGCCTCTCCTGGACTCCCCATCTCCAGACAATCCAAGCCAAGGCACGTTCCCGCCTCCGTCTCCTCAAGCTCCTTTCCGGCCGCACGTGGGGTCTGGACCCCTCCACCATCCTCCACACCTATAAATCCCTCATCCGCCCTATCCTTTGTTATGCCCATCCAGCATGGATCTCTGCTCCCCCTACCTTTTATAAATCCCTCCAAATCCTGGAACGCCATGCTCTCCGCCTCACCTATCGCATCCGTCTCCCCTCCCCCACACGGATCCTGTATGATCTCATCCCCTTCCCCCACCTCCTCCTTTTCCTTGAAAGGATACGGATCCTGTACACCTCCCGTAAACTTGATCCTCCTCACCCGCTCGTCTCCCCGCTCCTCTCCCACCCCCGCCCGCTGCCGCGCCTGTATTCCCACGTCCCGCCCGGTCTCCATCTCTCCACCCTCCTTACCCTCTCCCAAGGTGGCTTCCGCCAGCTCCCTGTCCCTGATGATGCCCTCCTCCCCTCCATCTACCCCTCCTACCAACTTTGATCCTCCCACCCTCCTCCTGTACTTACTCCTCTGGGCACCCTCCCTCCCTTCTCTCCCTTTTCCCTCCCTCCTCCTTTTCTCCCCCCTCGTCCCCTGGGCCTCCCCTCCCCTGTCCCTATCCTCCTGTCCCCGTCTCCTAAGCCGTGGCATCTTCTTTTCCTCCCCTCTCCCCCTCCTCACCCCTGTTCCCCTCTTGGCAGGTCCCCGGACTCGCACACGCTCAGTGGACATTCGCGCGCCGGAGATCACCGCCATCAGTGTATCGTGTGTGCCGTCATGTTTAGTGTTCAGTTTCGCCATCACGCTCCATTGTTCACCAGTGCCATCGTCTTCTTCAGTGTTTGTGCGTCGGGTCTCCAGTTCGTAGTGTGGATTGTCATCAAGTGTGAACGGCTTCTTGTGCTTTTATGTTCTTGTGTCTCCTGTTTTTTCCCGCCGTTCTTCTAAGTGATGTCTCTTCTTTGTTTATCTCCATGTACTCTCTTCGGCTGAAGAGCGGCGTATTGTGCTGCTGCCAGCCTACCTGGTTGTTCAGGTGTCAAAATAACAATAAAGTAAAAAAAAAACAAAAAAAAACCTGCCTTAGCAGTGTGTTCCGTCGCACCTGAAGATGTCGGCCAGTTGCGCTGACGAAATATTGTGGAGTTTTCACTATGACATCCGACGTCTCGCCCGAGAACCATATATACAAAATGACATTTCCAGAATGAGATTTTCACTCTGCAGCGGAGTGTGCGCTGATATGAAACTTCCTGGCATATTAAAACTGTGTGCCCGACCGAGATCGAACTCGGGACCTTTGCCTTTCGCGGGCAAGTGCTCTACCAACGGAGCTACCGAAGCACGACTCACGCCCGGTACTCACAGCTTTACTTCTGCCAGTACCTCGTCTCCTACCTTCCAAACTTTACAGAAGCTCTCCTGCGAACCTTGCAGAACTAGCACTCCTGAAAGAAAGGATATTGCGGAGACATGGCTTAGCCACAGCCTGGGGGATGTTTCCAGAATGAGATTTTTACTCTGCAGCGGAGTGTGCGCTGATATGAAACTTCCTGGCAGATTAAAACTGTGTGCCCGACCGAGACTCGAACTCGGGACCTTTGCCTTTCACAGGCAAGTGCTCTACCAACTGAGCTACCGAAGCACGACTCACGCCCGGTACTCACAGCTTTACTTCTGCCAGTACCTCGTCTCCTACCTTCCAAACTTTACAGAAGCTCTCCTGCGAACCTTGCAGAACTAGCACTCCTGAAAGAAAGGATATTGGGGATTTTACAAAGCATAATGTAACTAATAATTTTCTTAAATTATTGTGGGGGCTCCGCCCCCCTTTTTAAAAGAATTTTTGAGGGGGTCTCAGGCCCCCTCAGACCCCATGGAGTCGGCGCCTGTGCACCCATCACTAGCAAAACTGTAATTTTCGCAATTGATTGTTGGATTATAAAGGTCTCCATCGATGATAAGAGTGTGATAGTGGAACTTGCGCACAAGAGAACTGAGGTCTTTTCTAAAGTTTTCAGTTACATCTGGAGATGAGTCTGGTGGACAATAGAAGGACCCAATTATCATTTAATACTCACCCTTGCCCAAGAAATCTCACATGCAGCTTCAGTTTCTGTCACGGTGGACTTGAGTTTCTTGTCTATTGCGACAAATTCGCCATCTCCATTTCTTACTAGTCGATCTTTTCGATGTACTCTTAAATTTTCCCCAAAAATCTCAGTGCTATCAATTTTAGATTTCAAGCAGTTTTCTGTACCTACAATTTTTTTTTGTTTTTTTAATTTGTGGTAAGGTCTTATGGGACCAAACTGCTGAGGTCATCGGTCCCTAAGCTTACGCACTACTTAATCTAACTTAAGCTAACCTGCGCTAAGGACAACACACACACACACACACACACACACACACACACACACACACACATGCCCGAGGGAGCACTCGGGCCTCCGACGGGGGGAGCCGCGCGGACCGTGACAAGGCCCCCTTAGACCGCGCGGCTACCTTAGTATTATGTCAACACTTTGTCGCAAATGGTTCGGCTGTTAAACACCAGGATTTTATTACTCTCATCCATGGGAGGCATTTCTTTCAATGTTACACTGATACTTCTTGATTTCCTAGCTGTCTTTATTTGTTTTTCGGATGGAAAATCGCCTTATCTAAAATATCCTTGTGTGCACCCCACAGACACTTTTCCTGGGTAGCAGTCTCTGATATGTAGTGCACACCTGACCCATTTAGTGGGATCCTACGGTTCTCAACCCTATGGCGCAAGTCCAGGAAGTAGCAGCCTAGCCTGTCAAAGAAGCTTTGAAGTCTCTCGTTTAGTCGCTCCACACGACGCAGAACCAAGGAGCCACGATCAGTTCTGGGCACAATGCTGCAAATGCTCGTATGTTGAAATTCCGTGCACAAGTTTGGCCTTCACAACCTCAGACTCCAGATGGCAGGCATAATTTGTTCCAGCGTGAGCCACAATCTGCAACTGGTTGCATCCTGGTTGTCTTTCGCTCAGCTATAAATATTTCGAGACTAGGAGATAAGATACATAGCACTTTCATCTGACATCATAATCTTGGGGCGAGCCGTTAGTACTGGAAAAGCTGAAGTTACTTTCCACATGAATTCGTCACGTACAGATAGCACTTAATTCATTGTTAGCTATTAGGCGATCTAATACTTTACCCTCACAAGTCAGTTCTCTAACTAGCAGTCTGGAATAATTTTCAGGTGACACATTCAGAATAATTTCACACAAATCTCTGTTCAAAAATGTTCAGATGTGTGTGAAATCTTATGGGACTTAACCCCTAAGGTCATCAGTCCCTAAGCTTACACACTACTTAACCTAAAGTATCCTAAGAACAAACACACACACCCATGCCCGAGGGAGGACTCGAACCTCCGCCGGGACCAGCCCCACAGTCCATGACTACAGCGCCTTAGACCGCTTTTTTTTTTTTTTTTTTTTTTTTTTTTTTTGATCGTTGTGTTTGATCGTTGCGGACGTCGCAAGACAGCCTGTTCAAGTTCGGTGGTTGATCGTTCCACTCAGTTTTTTATTACAGAGGCCAACCGGCTCTCTGACTAAAATGTTTATTGATGTGTTTTGATTATGGAAAAAATGCATGGCGCGAGATTCGATCCGGCGACCTTTGGATCACGAACCCGAGCGCTCGACTAATCCCGCGCGGCACAATCTCTGTCTGTGGCTCCAGTCTTAAGTGCACAAATCGCCCATTATAATACCTGGCAATTTAAAATCACTCCCCATTACAAAACTACTATCAGGAAAGTTTTTCGTGACATTCTTCCCCTTGTCTGTGACGCGCAGTCACTACTGCTCCTCACGCAGATGGTCTGCAAGAGCATCCGATTACAACGTTTGACCCACTTTTGATACTTAACTTCACGGAAATTACTTCACATTCTGAATGTGTAGTAACCTAAGTCATTCTTAGCCGTTTCTAGTGGCCCTCATTTCATCAAGACAATTGTAGAGTGAACAATGCTGATAATTTTCGCCAGACTTGTTGGAGAAGAGAGCAGTTGTTTCACAAAGTTCAAAGAGTGGCTATCTTCCGTCCAGTGTTTTCGTACTCAGCGATTGATTTGGGTGATTCTTGGTGCCACCCGAGATTAGATATTATGATATAAACATATCCAGGAATATCAGTGAAGTGTCACGAGAAATATTTCTTTGTGAGTGAATGTTCTTCCTGAGAAATCAAATAAAATCCATTCCAACTAAAAACCTTAACTGAGACTAATGTAAAAGTCGTTTAATTGTGTATCACGCCTTTTGGCTGGCCCACACATTGCCAAGGTTGTTTCGAGTACGCTGCAGAAGTTTCGTTGGGAAGCCCTTACACATCCTACATACTCTCCCGATCTCTCCCCATGCTATTTCGGTGTTTTTGGAGCCCTGAAGAAAGACATTCGTGACCAACGATTTGCTTTGGACGAAGAGGTGCATACCTGGATACAATCATGCTTCTGTTGGCAACCGCAACTACACTGTTGTTGTTGTTGTGGTCTTCAGTCCTGAGACTGGTTTGATGCAGCTCTCCATGCTACTCTATCCTGTGCAAGTTTCTTCATCTCCCAGTACCTACTGCAACCTACATCCTTCTGAATCTGTTTGGTGTATTCATCTCTTGGTCTCTCTCTACGATTTTCACCCTCCACGCTACCCTCCAATACTAAATTGGTGGTCCCTTGATGCCTCAGAACATGTCCTACCAACCGATCCCTTCTTCTAGTCAAGTTGTGCCACAAACTTCTCTTCTCCCCAATCCTATTCAACACCTCCTCGTTAATTATGTGATCTACCCATCTAATCTTCAGCATCCTTCTGTAGCACCACATTTCGAAAGCTTCTTTTCTCTTCTTGTCCAAACCAGTTATCGTCCATGTTTCACTTCCATACATGGCTACACTCCGTACAAATACTTTCAGAAACGACTTCCTGACACTTAAATCTATACTCGATGTTAACAAATTTCTCTTCTTCAGAAACGCTTTCCTTGCCATTGCCAGTCAACATTTTATATCCTCTCTACTTCGACCATCATCAGTTATTTTGCTCCCCAAATAGCAAAACTCCTTTACTACTTTAAGTGTCTCATTTCCTAATCTAATACCCTCAGCACCACCCGACTTAATTCGACTACATTCCATTATCCTCTTTTTGCTTTTGTTGATGTTCATCTTATATCCTCCTTTCAAGACACTATCCATTCCGTTCAACTGCTCTTCCAAGTCCTTTGCTGTCTCTGACAGAATTACAATGTCATCGGCGAACCTCAAAGTTTTTATTTCTTCTCCATGGATTTTAATACCTGCTCCGAATCTTTATATTGTTTCCTTCACTGCTTGCTCAATATACAGATTGAAAAACATCGGGGAGAGGCAACAACCCTGTCTCACTCCCTTCCCAACCACTGCTTCCCTTTCATGCCCCTCAACTCTTATAACCGCCATTTGGTTTCTATATAAATTGTAAATAGCCTTTCTCTCCATATATTTTACCCTTGCCACCTTCAGAATTTGAAAGAGAGTATCCCAGTCTACATTGTCAAAAGCTTTCTCTAAGTCTACAAATGCTAGAAACGTAGGTTTGCCTTTCCTTAATCTAGCTTCTAAGATAAATCGCAGGGTCAGTATTGCCTCACGTGTTCCAATATTTCTACGGAATCCAAACTGATCTTCCCCAAGGTCGGCTTCTACTAGTTTTTCCATTCGTCTGTTAAGAATTCGCGTTAGTATTTTGCAGCCGTGACTTATTAAACTGATAGTTCGGTAATTTTCACATCTGTCAACACCTGCTTTCTTTGGGATTGGAATTATTATATTCTTCTTGAAACCTGAGGGTATTTCGCCTGTCTCATACATCTTGCTCACCAGATGGTAGAGTTTTGTCAGGAGTGGCTCTCCCAAGGCCGTCAGTAGTTCTAATGGAATGTTGTCTACTCCCGGGGCCTTGTTTCGACTTAGGTCTTTCAGTGCTCTGTCAAACTCTTCACGTACTATCGTATCCCCCCTTTCATCTTCATCTACATCCTCTTCCATTTCCATAATATTGTCCTCAAGTACATCGCCCTTGTATAGACCCTCTATATACTCCTTCCATCTTTCTGCTTTCCCTTCTTTGCTTAGAACTGGGTTTCCATCTGAGCTCTTGATATTCATACAAGTGGTTCTCTTTTCTCCAAAGGTCTCTTTAATTTCCCTGTAGGCAGTATCTATCTTACCCCTAGTGAGATAAGCCTCTACATCCTTACATTTGTCCTCTAGCCATCCCTGCTTAGCCATTTTGCACTTCCTGTCGACCTCATTTCTGAGACGTTTGTATTCCTTTTTGCCTGCTTCATTTACTGCATTTTTATATTTTCTCCTTTCATCAATTAAATTCAATATTTCTCCTGTTACCCAAGGATTTTTACTAGCCCTCGTCGTTTTACCTACTTGATCCTCTGCTGCCTTCACTACTTCATCCCTCAAAGCTAAACATTCTTCTTCTATTGTATTTCTTTCCCCCATTCCTGCCATTTGTTCCCTTATGCTCTCCCTGAAACTCTGTACAACCTCTGGTTTAGTCAGTTTGTCCAGGTCCCATCTCCTTAAATTCCCACCTTTTTGCAGTTTCTTCAGTTTTAATCTACAGTTCATAACCAATAGATTGTGGTCAGAGTCCACATCTGCCCCTGGAAATGTCTTACATTTTAAAACCTGGTTCCTAAATCTCTGTCTTACCATTATATAATCTATCTGAAACCTGTCAGTATCTCCAGGCTTCTTCCATGTATACAACCTTCTTTTATGATTCTTGAACCAAGTGTTTTAGCTATGATTAAGTTGTGCTCTGTGCAAAATTCTACCAGGCGGCTTCCTCTTTCATTTCTTACCCCCAAGCCATATTCACCTACTACGTTTCCTTCTCTCCCTTTTCCTACTACCGAATTCCAGTCACCCATGACTATTACATTTTCGTCTCCCTTCACTATCTCAATAATTTCGTTTATTTCATCATACATTTCTTCAATTTCTTCGTCATCTGCAGAGCTATTTGGCATATAAACTTGTACTACTGTAGTAGGCGTGGGCTTTGTGTCTATCTTGGCCACAATAATGCGGTCACTATGCTGTTTGTAGTAACTTACCCTCATTCCTATTTTTTTTATTCATTATTAAACGTACTCCTGCATTACCCCTATTTGATTTTGTATTCATAACCCTGTATTCACCTGACAAGAAGTCTTGTTCCTTCTGTCACCAAACTTCACTAATTCCCCACTATATCTAACTTTAACCTATCCATTTCCCTTTTTAAATTTTCTAACCTACCTTCGCGATTAAGGGATCTGACATTCCACGCTCCGATCCGTAGAACGCCTGTTTTCTTTCTCCGGATAGCGACGTCCTCTTGAGTAGTCCCCGCCCGGAGATCCGAATGGGGGACTATTTTACCTCCGGAATATTTTACCCAAGAGGACGCCATCATCATTAACCATACAGTAAAGATGCATGCCCTCGGGAAAAATTACGGCTGTAGTTTCCCCTTGCTTTCAACCGTTCGCAGTACCAGCACAGCAAGGCCGCTTTGGTTAGTGTTACAAGGCCAGATCAGTCAATCATCCAGACTGTTGCCCCTGCAACTACTGTAAAGGCTGCTGCCCCTCTTCAGGAACCACACGTTTGTCTGGCCTCTCAACAGATGCCCTTCCGTTGTGGTTGCACCTACGGTACGTCTATCCGTATCGCTGAGGCACGCAAGCCTCCCCACCAACGGCGAGGTCCATGGTTCAAACTGGCCACTAAAATTGCTACACCAAGAAGAAATGCAGATGATAAACGGGTATTCATTGGACAAATATATTATACTACAACTGACATGTGATTACATTTTCACCCAGTTTGGGTGCATAGATCCTGAGAAATCAGTACCCAGAACAATCACCTCTACGCCTGGGCATTGAGTCAAACAGAGCTTGGATGGCGTGTACAGGTACAGTTACCCATGCAGCTTTAACACGATACCACAGTTCATTAAGAGTAGTGACTGGCGTATTGTGACGAGCCAGTTGCTCGTCCACCATTAAACAGACGTTTTCAGTTGGTGAGAGATCTGGAGAATGTGCTGGCCAGGGCAGCAGTCGAACATTTTCTGTATCCAGAAAGACCCGTGCAGGACCTGCAACATGCGGTCGCGCATTATCCTGCTGAAATGTAGGGTTTCGCAGGGATCGAATGAAGGGTAGAGCCACGGCTCGTAACACATTTGAAATGTAACATCCACTGTTCAAAGTGCCGTCAATGCGAACAGGAGGTGACCGATACGTGTAACCAATGGCACCCCGTACCATCACGCCGGGTAATACGCCAGTATGGCGATGACGAATACACGCTTCCAATGTGTGTTCACCGCTATGTCGCCAAACATGTATGCGACCATCATGATGCTGTAAACAAAACTTGGATTCATCCGAAAAAAATGACGTTTTGCCATTCGTGCACCCAGGTTCGTCGTTGAGTACACCATCGCAGGCGCTCCTGTCGTGTGATGCAGCGTCAAGGGTAACCGCAGCCACGGTCTCCGAGCTGATAGTCCATGCTGCTGCAAACGTCGTCGAACTGTTCGTGCAGATGGTTGTTGTCTTGCAAACGTCCCCATCTGTTGACTCAGTGATCGAGACGTGGCTGCACGATTCGTGACAGCCTTGCGGATAAGATGCCTGTCATCTCGACTGCTAGTGATACGAGGCCGTTTGGATCCAGCACGGCGTTCCGTATTACCCTCCTGAACCCACCGATTCCATATTCAGCTAACAGTCATTGGATATCGACCAACGCGAGCAGCAATGTCGCGATACGATAAACCGCAATCGCGATAGGCTACAATCCGACCTTTATCAAAGTCGGAAACGTGATGGTACGCATTTCTCCTCCTTACACGAGGCATCACAACAACGTTTCACCAGGCAACGCCAGTCAACTGCTGTTTGTGTATGAGAAATCGGTTGGAAACTTTCCTCATGTCAGCACGTTGTAGGTGTCGCCACCGGCGTCAACCTTATGTGAATGCCCTGAAAAGCTACTCATTTGCATATCACGGCATCTTCTTCCCGTCGGTTAAATTTCGCGTCTGTACCACGTTATCTTCGTGGTGTAGCAATTTTAATGGCCAGTACTGTATTTTTCCGTGAAGGCATTGACTGTCTTGTCTCACAGTGGGATAAATGCAGTAACGGCTATGGCGATTTTGGAATAATAAACAGTTTATTTACTGTTTACCCAATCGTCTAGTTTTCATTTGACTGTCCCTTATACATCAATATTTCGTTAAATATGATTTATCTTGAAATGAAGTATTAGAATTTTATGCAATCAGATACGCATACAAGAGAAATTACTTTTGCTTCGCATTTATTCATAGCTGAACACAGGTTTTACAGCACCTGGTCTTACAATGTTTCCACAGGAATCGCTAGCATCAAGTACCAATTCAAATACTCTCATAAGAGAAGTATGCAGACATTTCAGACGTCGGCTACGAAATCGATTCATGAACTGGCTATGAAGCGAACTTTTGTCAGTCGTCTTCCAGTACAAATTTTCTCCAGTGGTGTTAACAACCAGCAATAGCACACTGAACCCTGAAGTATTGCACGCAAATTCCAGCTCTGACTAGCAGGAAACTGACCAGAAAATGCAAAATTTGAGCAAAGTGAGCGCTCTTAAAATGAAATACAACAGCTTTGTGCATCGCGGGGAGGCTTCCTGTTGAAATTTCGAGGTCGCACATTCCAAGAACAGTCGGGCGCCGCATCACTCGATCACCCGTAGGTGTTTGTCTCTGTACTTGGTTAGTAAAGACAAGAAAATAAACTGTTATTTTGTTTGAAAGTCAAAACCCAGTCCCCGCGTTCTCATTTAGCCCGAATTTACTAAATAATCGCTTTTAGAGAGAAATCATTCCTTATGTCAGAAACAAGCGAGATCTTAAACTGTGGGATATTAACAAGTAGAAAACAGCTGTCAAAGATATACTTGAGTTACAAATGAACGCAAGATTGGTAATCCAAAGTATTTACAAGTTACAGTATCTTCACTTCAAGATAATTTCATTAATAAAATCATGATGAAATAATTAGGGCTCTAGTTTGTGTTTAAACGGGTGTAATAGTGTTATCGATTTAAAAGTACAGAAAACACGAAGGATTGGGTTTTTATTCCAAAGTTGAATGCTTACGGAACATAGATTCGTAGCAAAGCCAGGGATATTGTTTATATTATTGAAGGGCGTTGCCGTAGCAATAAAACAGATCGCTTTCTGTGTCTGTCAAAAGTCATGCATTTGAATCATTTGGGATTGTTGATGAAGATAGTACTACACGTAAGTAAGAAGGTAGCAAAATTTACTGTGATTTTACTAAAAGCTCAAAAGAGAAATGAGTGCATTTAAGGTCTGTGACATATGTTATCGAGCGGTCTGACGTGTAATTTGCTAGTAGTGATTCTTGGTTACCCTTTAAAGTTGACCAGTAAGAAAATTAAATTATTTCTATTATAGTGGCCGTTCTAGAGCCCTACCTCTTACATAAGTCTTTAGCCAAAATAATTTCAGATTAATTTTGATCAATTATGGTATTTCACCCGTGGTATTAGTCGACAGTGTATTATACGCAATTGCATTTTTCCGTTGGGGTGTTGATGTCAATATAGGAGGAACTACCTATTCAAAGTCGCTGCTATTGACCTTAACATAACAGTTACACATAACGGAAAGGTATTTATTAACTATGTAGATAACAATCTCCGCAAATCGCTGCAGTTTTCTTCTTCTCAGTTTCTTCTCTTTTAAGGGCTAGGTTGTGTCTGCCAGGAAGAGGGCTAGTTACGTGAAGTTACAGGCGGCAATTCCGGCACAGCGCTGCTATTCAAATTTTTCCGCCCCTTCCGACATCTACAATTCGATACTCTATTTCACAATCATATTAATAAAAATTTTTTTCAATGAAATTGTAACTTTGTCGTAATTACACCCACTATTTCCCATCGTCCTATCTACACCACATTTTTCTCGTAAGTAGTATGGCTGTGAACTAGGGACAGTTCCCAGATTATTTTTACAGCCCAGCGATTTTGTTAAGATTGCACAAAAAATAGTTTTTAGGTATATTTATGAGCTAATTACAGCTCAATCATGTACTACTAATGAGGCGGGGTAAGGTATGCCTTAATACTATAGGCACAAAAATGTATATTCGTAAGTTATGAAAGCTTTATGATTCCTTTTTGCGCAAGTTTCTATTCTCAAAATCATCAATTATGCCGTCGTATGAAGTCTTATTCACTAGTTCTGACTTCGTGCACAAAAGAACTGATGCCTTGGCTTAAGATAGGTCTTAAACATTTTTTCGCCAATTTTAAGCGAGAAAGCTTCTCTCGCCCGAACAGTTTGTCGCTTGTTCATGCGAACTACTGTATCCAAGTTTGGATTAACGTCTTGCAAATTATGTTTTCACAGGAACGAGGATAGTCCATTCAATGATCCAGAATCTGGTTTTCCCTAAATTCTTTCAGCAGAAAGGTGGCACTAGAAATGTACACATTCGTGAACTAAGTCAATCTCTAAATCATTGGGATACATTTTTCATAACAAAAGGTATTTTCCGTAAGGGCTGATGACAACAGTTCACTCATTTTGTTCAGATGTGGAAATTTTTATTGCACCTGTTGTAGGTCTCCTGCCGTTTTTTAATTCTAATCCGAGACTACCTAAGAGGACGAGAATGTGTTAACACTAAAAGTATCACTCGCAGTCATTCTCATTTCTTCATCGGGCGTTTCATCATAAATTCCTTTCCTTTTCGTTATCTGTCTTCTGTACACATCTTCGAAGCGCGTAATTCCGTCGCTTTTTCTTCGAAATACTTAAAATTTTATCGTTCAGCTACGAAAAACGTGCAAAGCGGCAACGGTGAATAAATCTTCGGTAGAAGTCTGAATTTGGACATTCACTTTGTTTATTGTTTCCAAAAAAATATTCGACACAACAACCATTACCGCCGTTTCCAGTTTTCTAAATTCAAAAGTGTTGCCGTCGCTTCGTTTCGCGTGTCAGGCTTTTCGGTACAATCGTCCCGGATTGATTCCAAAGTTTTAAGGATTTCGTGCCAAGTATCTCTCAAACTTCTACATGTGGCCTCTGCAGCTGACCAACGTGTCAGATTTACTCTCTTTAGCGTTTTCCCTTTCTCGATTTCAGTCCGTAATTTTTGCCAGCGTTGTGTCAAACTACTACTTCTTCTTCTTTTTTTTTAAAGCAACATGAAGACATGCTGAAGGAAGCTTCTGTGCAAGACTTAGCAGCCGTAGTTGCCACCAAATTTAAAGAGGGGGCAGATAAAGGAACGAAAAAAGGAAAAGGTGCTTGGCTCTGAATTTTAGTCTGTAAGCCATTGTACACCACACATGTTCGCTGCATTATCATATGATTGTCCATGACAGTCTTCAGTATTTATGCTCTGTGCTTTGAGTTCCGAAATATGGCAGAAAACATTTCTCCAGCTTTATGTCCCACAGGGAGTAAAAAACTTTTCACACGATTCGCCTGTTTCCAAAACGTGTCTAATGGTCCACATGTACTATATACGCCCGTGAATTGATGATTAATGGAAAATATTTCGCCCTTTATATCGCATCTCCAATCTGTTTTAAGATCTTATGACCTATCAAGACAATAGACTCATCACAAACGTGTATGATAAATGGCTGGTATTTCCAGATCTTTGATTCTCAAATCGTTCAATATGACTGGCTAGGAAAGGGTCGAAGTCAGCAAACAGTTCCAAAATAATACAACAGTTTCCGTTATGTGGATCACCAAACTTTTCATTTTTCCTCTGAAAGTGAGTCCTCTTGAGCACAGTGGCTTCACTAGGGTAATAAACCTCTTCAGTACATTTCTCCTATAAGTAATTTCTTCATCAATCTGGAGGACATGCAATAAGCTGTCGAGTTGGCCATCAATCTCACTACTAACTTTCAAACTAAGGATACTAGATTTATGATGCGCAGAGTCTTAACTAGATGTTCTGCATTTTTTCAATCATTTAATCCTTTGTTGCTCAAACCGAGTCTTATTCTCTATTGGACCAAATGCCAGACAGGGCTCTCAATATACATATCTTTTACTTTGAGAATAAACCAGCCAATTTTGGTCATTGATTTCATTATTTTTCATTTTTCTTTGGAAGGTACTCACTAGCAAGAGAAGACACTGATCAGCATACATTTTGTCACTTTTAGAGAATTGTAGGACTTGTTTTGATCGAAGCCTTATCTTGTGATCATCTCTCTTAAGGCATCGTTGATTTCCCATAAAGCTGGATCTTTCGTTAGATTTACTAATGTTTACACTTACTTAATGTCTGATTCTGAGATGCATCTTCAGTTTTTGTACTTATTCATGATTCTTCTACCACCTCTTCAGCAAAAACATAAATATCCGTTTCTTTTTTCCCCGAAAGTAGCTTGTTCAACAGATGACTGTTGTTGTTGGGCCGCAGAATTCAGACCCATTTCATCTTTTCCAGATTGTATTGTGTCAGTGCATGTTGTTGAAGTTCACTGTCTTCCAGCACTACTTCCATTTCCACTTTCAATTTTTATCATTTTACAGATGATCTCTTCTTGTTCTTCTTTTTTTTTTTCATTTTGGCCTTCCTTTTATACTCAGCTCCACTGAGTCACCTCCTACCATCACAATTTTTTATCCAAGAACTGAAATAAAACACATTACATTAGGAGTTTTATTTTTCGTACATAATTAGCAGTATCCTTTCTTCAGACTTCAGACATTGAACAATTACCTAACATATGGACAAAAATTGAAATTTCTTTGCATAGCTTCCGAAACAGCTATTTATCAATTTATGCCTTACTAATTGGTTACATATGACTTGTTGTAACATGTTATGATTACTTACTTACTATAAGTGTTTATGCACTGGTAATGTTATGTTATGAAATTATTCATACAATCCATGAAACACTCTAAAAAATTACAGTACACAACCAGAAAAATGTGCCAGAGAAATATTCATATGTATTACTTGGCCACGATAACTTAACGATTGTGCTTGTGCTGGCACAAGCAGAGAAAACTGGCACTAAAGTCCGCATCGTGTTGGAAGGTGACCCAATTTTCATCTGTTCTGCACATCCCCTTCCACTAGCCACTGGCAGTCAGTAATATTCATTCTCTTTCCAAGCAACTAGCAGCGAGTTACAGCTAGACCGCGAAAATCTTGCTCCTACACGGTGCACTGTTGCCGTACTTCATGACAACCGAATTATTCATTCAACCATCAGGTGTTTTTTTTTTTTTTTTTTTTTTTTTTTTTTTTTTTTTTTTTTTTTTTTTTAGCTGGATAGGTGTGAATTTATATTAAAAATTTATATTTAAAAAATTATATTTAAAAAACAGCCTGTTTATGGCAATAAATATGAAGTGCTTCACAAGCAGGCAAGGGGGATTATTTACCGCATTTATAACTTTTTCAAGTGTGAATTTGAAAGCAACACTGCTGACAGTTGAAGTCACAAGAATGGACTCCTGAACCATGTGGTGTCGGCAAGAGAAATGTAAAGAGAATTGTAAACAAAAATGTCAGAGCTGTAGGAACCATAGAAAAAGTTGGTTTCTTGTCACCTGGGAAGCATCGAAATCGCAAGGAACCTGTAACACAAATGGTTTTAGCAACAATGTTTTAAAGTGCTCCATGTGAATGATGAATGCCCAACATCACAAAGACGTGTTACAGTTATGCAGGAGAAAAATAGCTTCATTGGTAAACGCTTCATCAATGTAAAGAATTTTAAAAGACCTTGGGTCCTGATATGTTAAGAAGAGTGTTTTTAGTTCAAAGAAGTGACGTAGGTGCAGCACGAGCTTCAACCTGTATAAAGGTTCACGATACAAGAGAAGGAGGTAGTTCAACAGTGTATTACCTTGATGAAACATGGGCCAATTAGAATCATTCCAGGAAGATCTGCTGGAAAACGAGTATGGTACTGGCGGTTTTAGAGTTTCTTGTCATACCTTGCATCGAAGTTGGTTATTGCCAGTTATAATTCAACTGTTACAGAGAAAACACCAAGTATAAACACCAGAAAAGCGGATATTTTTCCCTGGCTTAAAAATAAAAAATGAAGCACAGTATAAACCAGACTCATGCCAATCTCCTGCAGCTCGTTAATTTATAAGTCAACATTCACTGAATTTCTTGCTTGTGCACGAGGCAGTTATCAACATCCCACCTATAGTGTGGTCACATCTGTGCGACATGCTGAAAAGCTACAGAAACAATAATTTGACAGGGAAGTGATGATGGATATAAGCCTTGAACCTATCATCGTAAATTTATAATCAGATTGTTCAGAGACAGACTCAAATAGAAGTGACGGTGGCATTATGATGTAGGCTTTGGAACAAAGTAATAATATTTGTTAGTTTCAAAGACCCGTGGTTTAAAAACTGTTTTTGTCATCATATCAGTTGCATACATAATAATGAGAACTTCCTAGCCTTTTTGATTGGGACTTTGTATCCTTTGAATTATACAGACTATAATGTTCAACATATTGCCCGAGGTGAAGTTACGCTTCTCCCAGCATGTTGTATGCTCTAATAACACATGAGAATGCAGCTGGATGAATTTGTCAAAAGTCTGATATTTCCACATGTAAACCCCTGTCATTTTCGAGGAACGAACTGGATAAGGCCCTAAAATGACAGTAACTGTTACTGGTCAAGATATCAGTGGTTTTCAGTGTTATCGGTCATCATTCCCTGGAGTTATTCGCAGATGATGGTTAATTTTTTGCTTGTTCAATGGATTATAAATCCGGTCTCTTACTGTAATGTCAAACGAGTTAGTTTACAGTCATAATGCCCGTTAACAGTGAAAAATATGACAACTTACTGACCATTTTTACGATAGTCTTTTCATTAGTCTTTCCTACCACTAATTGTTTTTTTATGCATGGTGATTACACTTATCTACAATCAAACACATCAACACACACACCTTATACAAATTTTTAAAAATTCTATTGAATAGAAGCAGTTGTCAAGCAAATATAATGATTTTGTTTGTAATCAGATTAAGAGCAGCCGACCAATTGCAAAGGATAAAGTAATCTTTACCTAGGTTTCAATAGATATAAATCCATCTTCTTCAGAAGACGGCAGTATTACATTAATATGAAGCGATATGTCCTTATCGTTTTTACAAACCTCTGCCTAGTTTCATTAGTCAAAAACGATAAGGACATATCGCTTCATATTAATGTAATACTGCCGTCTTCTGAAGAAGATAGATTTATATCTATTGAAACCTAGGTAAAGATTACTTTATCCTTTGCAACTGGTCGGCTGCTCTTAATCTGATTACGTGGAACCGTTGCTGTAGCGCAGCTATGTTTAAAGTACTGATTTTGTTTGTGCTTGAAGTTAATTTCGTTGTGTATTAAATTTTTACTTATAACACAGTTCAAATCACAATAAATCATAATTATTGCAAGCACTTTCAATAATCTTGTCGCTAGACAATTGTCATTTTGAGAAAAATTGTACTCCATGTCTTCACAAGGCTATGTCAGCTGTTCTCATCGCCCGATGTCATGCAGAGTAAATCTGTGGGGCAGTGGGCGCAATGTCGTCAAGATGTAAATTAATATTTCTCTCATGACAACTGAACAAAATTGGTTTTAATATTTACTATTCCCCTCATAGATTTGAATGTATAATACAATGTACCGTAAGCTAATGAGCCTGACTGTTGTCTGCAGCATAGTAGTTCGGCAACGCGCATGTGCAGTTCTCATCCCTCCACTGCTCCGTCTCTATGCGCAGAAGTGTTGTCTTACATGGCGCAAGCTATAGTTGAAAGATATTCACTTGTCTCTGATCGTTGCCAACATTAAAGCTGCCGTAGACGCAAAGTGATACTGTACACATTGTTAAGGGTAATGGTGCTGCTGCAAGCGGCAAATGCTGCCTTCCCCCTACCACTCCTTTCTCCTGGGCAGCTTTAATGTGGGGAGGCAAGGCCGTTCCAAACAGCCACTGAGCAAATCATCAAGTTATTGCAGCCAGATAGTGTTAGAAATTGCAGGATGCACTCAAACGAGGTTTTTGAAGTAAACATGAGACGGGACTTTCCCGTTTGCATCGCCTCTGAGTGTCTGTCTCTCTTGAACTCCATGCCACCACACAGTGTACGCTTACAACAGCATGAGCTCGCTTTGGCTCCTGCAGCGGATGCACCACCCTTATGCAGTCAATTCGGTAAGATGCACTTAGTGAATGGTCATGTCACTCTATGCCGTGCCACAACCAAACCCGACTACGCAAATTGTACAAAAATTTATTGGAGTTGTGTACATATAACATGTTGAATTGTTTGCGCAGACCTAATAACATTTAGGTATATATCTTCCGCCTTGGGCTCCAGGCTACTGGGCCTGCTAGTAAATCAGCCATTGGACTGAAGCAGTTTTATAAAGTCAGTGTAGCTATATTAATTGACATTGTTGTAAAACTCAACACACATATCAAAAAACTCAAAGTTTTGTATTGTTGCAGCTGCATTTCAGATGTCTGCTATGACAGCACAACAGTGAATAGGTAGGCAAGATGGTGATAGGTGCCGAGAAAGCCTATGTTGTGCTTGAAACGCATTCACATCAGTCTGCCATAACAGTACAACGACACTTCAGAACAAAATGCAACAAAGATTCACCAACTGCCAAGTCCATTTGGCGACGGCATGCACAGTTTAAAGTTCCAGCATGCTTTTGCAAAGAGAAATAAACATGTTGGCATACAGTGAGTGAAGAAACAGTTGACCGCATGTGGGAAAGTTTCATACATAGCCCACAGAAGTTAACAAATAGAGCAAGCAGAGAGCTGAATATACCTCAATGGAACTTTTGGAAGATCTTAAGAAAACCACTGAAGCTGAAACCTTATCGTTTGCAGTTGCTACAATCCCTGACTCCAGATGACAGATAGATGCTTTGAATTTTTGGCAAAGTTGCAATAGCTTATAGAAGAGGATGGGTTATGTGAGAAACTCTTCTTTAGTGATGAAGCAACATTTTTTTGTGAATGATACAGAACAGACATAATGTGTGAATCTACGAGACAGAGTATCCCCATCCTGTGATGTAGCACATTCGACGTTCACCAAAAGTTAATGTGTTCTGTGCAATCACGTGCTTTAAAATTATTGGTCCCTTTTTCTTCTGCAAAAAGTCCATTGCAGGACATGTTGCTGGACATGTTGAGAAATTGGCTCATGCCATGATTGGAGACAGTGTGTTCACTTCATCCATCAAGAGGATGACCACACCACTTCCATCATGATGTTCATGAATTATTAAGCCGGAAATTGAGAAACTGGTGGGTGAGTTGTGATGGGGTTGGTGATCAGAAATTCATGTCATGGTTTCCATGCTCTGCCGACCAAACCCCAGTCAATTTTTTTTAAAGTGAAAGATTCAGTGTTTAATATCTCCTCTACCAACAAACCCACCCGAAATGTGAACTTGCATTGTCAGTGCTTTTGAACAGATTGACAGGAACATGCCGCACTGAATATAAGAAGAGTTTGGTTATTGACTTCATATCTGCAAACTCAGAATGGGGCACATATGAAGCTTTGTAATATGTCGAAAGAAGCTCTTTTATTTTTTCTATGTTTTTGCAAAGCCAAACGACAGTATGCCAAATAATGTAGCTACATCAAATATGTGAAATCACTTCCATCTTGCGAAACGACCGTGACAAGAAAATCAGAGAAATTATAGCTCATACAGAGGTTACCCACAGTTGTTCTTCCCATGTGCCATTTGAAAGTGGAACAAGGAAGGGGGGAAAAATTGTGGCACAGGTAAAATGTTTTTCCACACTCCATAAGGTTGCTTGTGGAATACAGATGTAGATGTAGGAATAAAAAAAACCTTTAAATTTATTGTGGGACTATTAGATAATAACAGTTATTGTAAAGTAGTGTGTCTTATTTAGTTATGGTGAGTGTACCTCTTGCCACCTCTCTGTCTCTTGAATTGTGACATAGTAGCAGTAAAATACACACGGACCCATGAAAATGTTTACATCTTTTTTTCTAGTGTCATCATATACAACAGGCATGGTAGTTAAATTCGGTCACTTTCAACACCTAAAAAGTAAAATGGAGATGCCCTGACCTTGAACATAGCCTAGTACTAAGCACACCAAAATTACAAAACAGGAGAATTAGGAACATTTAATTTATAATAAACATTCTCTTACCTGAGTACAAACTTTTCCAACGCATCCAATCAACATATGCAAGTAAAATAAAGTCATGAGATAAGAAAAGCCAGAAAGCTACTTTGTTTCAAGTAAAAATGTGAGTACCACTTACAACAGATATGTTGAATCTATATATCTCTTAGCAGATTGAGGTGCAACAACAGTTGACGTACTGCTGTATGGAGTGCCAGGTGTTGCTACTAGACACCCAGTTTGCATAAAATATACCAGCACCCATTTATTGAATAAAACATATAACCAAGAAGGTTTCTCCACAAGCCTATTCAACTTCATGCACATTTTTACACCAAAATGCCTGCATATTGTGTCATAAAATTACATAGAGCTGGAAGACTGTTTAACAGAAACTACACATATTACAAAACAAACAGATTGTAAAAGTATAACAATACATTTGTTATAACTATTTGCTAAAACTGACAATGAACAGAAATTTTAATACAGAGTGAAAGAAATTGCAGATAAGGATTTGTGTAGCACCCCTTCCCCCCCCCCTTCCCCCCCAATTGTAAATCTCAAAAGTGAAACTGGTGCCATGCTATCAGCTTATGTATAAGCATAAAATTAATATCTTGTGAATATAAACCTATGGCACAATTATTTTTTGTATTCTTGGGAAATTCAGAGAGACACCAGTACAAAATATAATGGCTAATCGTGGGTCAAGATTTCAAATAGTATGAGCACAACATCAGAGCCCACCATTTCATGATAGATTACAGGCAGACAGTTTTATTAAATGCATGATAGGGAGGAGAGGATACTGGCAAACAGGACTTATATGTAGCACACCTGTATCAAATATCATGTTTGTTTATAGTAAATATAGATAAAACGACATATAAAAATAAATAAATACTATATATAAAAACAAAGATGAGGTGACTTACCGAACAAAAGCGCTGGCAGGTCGATAGACACACAAACAAACACAAACATACACACAAAATTCAAGCTTTCGCAACAAACTGTTGCCTCATCATCACCTCATCTTTGTTTTTATATATAATTTTTCCCACGTGGAATGTTTCCTTCCATTATATTGATATCATTAATTTGAATCCAACAATTACGTTTGTTATTGTCACTGTTGCATTTCGAAATCTTTTCTGTCGTCTTATTTTCCTCTTTCTGTTTTTGCCAGTAGTTTCACTTTGTATTCACCTTCTCCTTTTTACCGTAATCTGCTATACTACTCCTTACCCTCTCCCTTAAAACCCACTTCCTTTTGTCTTCCCCTCTCCTTCACTCTTTCCTGATGAGGCAACAGTTTGTTGCGAAAGCTTGAATTTTGTGTGTATGTTTGTGTTTGTTTGTGTGTCTATCGACCTGCCAGCGCTTTTGTTCGGTAAGTCACCTCATCTTTGTTTTTATATATAATTTTTCCCACGTGGAATGTTTCCTTCCATTATATTGATATCATTAATTTGAATCCAACAATTACATTTGTTATTGTCACTGTTGCATTTCGAAATCTTTTCTGTCGTCTTATTTTCCTCTTTCTGTTTTTGCCAGTAGTTTCACTTTGTATTCACCTTCTCCTTTTTACCATAATCTGCTATACTACTCCTTACCCTCTCCCTTAAAACCCACTTCCTTTCGTCTTCCCCTCTCCTTCCCTCTTTCCTGATGAGGCAACAGTTTGTTGCGAAAGCTTGAATTTTGTGTGTATGTTTGTGTTTGTTTGTGTGTCTATCGACCTGCCAGCGCTTTTGTTCGGTAAGTCACCTCATCTTTGTTTTTGTATATAATTTTTCCCACGTGGAATGTTTCCTTCCATTATATTGATATCATTATTTTGAATCCAACAATTATGTTTGTTATTGTCACTGTTGCATTTCGAAATCTTTTCTGTCGTCTTATTTTCCTCTTTCTGTTTTTGCCAGTAGTTTCACTTTGTATTCACCTTCTCCTTTTTACTGTAATCTGCTATACTACTCCTTACCCTCTCCCTTAAAACCCACTTCCTTTCGTCTTCCCCTCTCCTTCCCTCTTTCCTGATGAGGCAACAGTTTGTTGCGAAAGCTTGAATTTTGTGTGTATGTTTGTGTTTGTTTGTGTGTCTATCGACCTGCCAGCGCTTTTGTTCGGTAAGTCACCTCATCTTTGTTTTTATATATAATTTTTCCCACGTGGAATGTTTCCTTCCATTATATTAAATAAATACTATGATTGTCAAAAAGACTGGTGGTCCCAGAAGGGGAGAAGGAAAAAAATCAAACTTCATGGGCTCAGACTGTATGTGAAATTATGTAATTGATTGCAAAATCAAATCAAACTAACAAAGAACTTAATCAGCATCTCACTGAACCTCCTCTGGCCAGGATGCATGAACTGATTCAGTTGTGACAGGCATCATACAGATGTTGTATCCTCTCCTGAGGCAAGCTGGTTCACAACTGTTGTAACTCGTCCTTGATATGCCGGATACTGGCACTGGGATGGAGTTGATGTCCCAGCTAGTTCCACGCATGTTCTATTGGGGACAGCTATAGAGATCTCACTAGCCACAGGAGTACCTCAGTTTCATGCAGACAGTTCATAGATAAATGAGCCATGTAGCATTGGCCTATTGAAAAATGGCATCACGATATTGTTGCCTGAGAGGTAACTCAGGAGGCCACAGGATGTCTGTGACATGCCATTGTGCATCCGAATACCTTCAGTCACTACCAACCTGACCAGAAGTTGTAACTGATGGATCCCCACACCATGACACCAGGAGCAACATGCCTGTGCCTCTCCGGCATATTGGAAGAATGGGACATCTCTCCAAGTCACTGCCATACTTGCCGACATGGTCATCCACAGTAGTGCAAAACCACAATTCATTGGCGAACACAGTGTGATGCTATTCATCGGTCGTCCATGCTTCTCAGTAATCACACCACTTGAAATGCAGGTGTTTGTGTTGCACTGCTGTCTGTATTACAGTGATAATGGCAGCCTACACAAGAGACATAATTCACTAGACCAGATGCTGCAAGTCTCCAAAAAGATGCCATAGAATGTTGCAGGAAGCCCTTTGCAAGTTCTTGTATGATAAGTGCAGATGTGAAGAGGTTAAGATGTGCTTGGTGCACAAAATGGTGATCCTCCCTTATGCTGGACAGACATTGTCAACTGGAACCTTGATGATTGGTATGTCTCTCCGTTTACCATGCAGTCCAATATCAGGCCAGTGTCACATTCGAATGCCCCAAAAAAACTGGATATGGCATGATTGAACCAGTTGGCCAAATGGAGATCCCAAATGATGCCACTTTCAAACTCTGTTAGGTGCTGATAATGGTGTTTTACATGAGTATGTGGCATCTGGATCTCTTTCACGTGGATCACTCAATACATAATGCTGTTCACACATCTTATATACCCTACCAAATCTGCCAACAACACTAAACATTAACAACATTAATGTACTCTGATAGCCATTCTATCTGTCACAGAGAACTGCAACTTTAATTGTTTACATACCCTCCAGTGGTGTGTACATGAAGTTACTTTAACTTACAGTAACTACATCTTGTGGGTGCTTCACTTTCTTTGTCAGACAGTGTAACTGATTATTCCTTGATAAGAAGCATCAATCTGGCATCCAGATAGTACCAAATCTACTGTGCTCAAACATGCATGTTTAACTTAACCTATTCAGGAAACAATTTACATGAGTTCTGGTGTAGAGTTCCATGAAATCTACCAAATTCAGTTTTGCATCACGATCACAGTCTTCTTTCTTTCTAATAAAATTGTTTTACTACTATGTGATATCAATCTTTATCCCTTTCTCCGTAATGTGTGACATCAAACACTGAAGATGGCTGCTAGTAGACAACAGTCATGTTGCTAAATATAAGTAACCACACATCACTTGAAGGGGTTGGCAAAAGGAATGGTAATGAACAAGAGTGTATTTTGAAATATTGTGTGTTATATGTTTGGTTAAATTCAAAGACAAGAACAAATACAATAAGACCAAACAATTTATATTGCTTTCTAGCAGTACCCGCATGTGTTAAATTCACAAACACAACAGATAAAGTGATCAATCAGATCCTTGCTAAATTGAAGGTTAGCACTTTCTTCCGCTTCTCACTTATAAGAGCAGGCTTGGTTAAAATCAAAATCTGATCCTGACTGCACATTTATGGGTTGTTGGTGAACTCCTGATTTCCATCAATCGCAAAGAACCATATTTATATCATCTGTCATTGCAGGCCAATGTAAAGAATCTATACTAATCTGACTGAAAGCTTGTAATCTGAGTGGAAGCTGCCATATAGGTACAGAGTGAGTGAGTTCTGTATTAGACTCCATTGCATGAGATGCAGACTTGAAAAAAATTTCTTGCAGTTTTGTGTAGGTGTCAAGATTTTTTTGGTCACATAGTGTCCTTAACTTGTTGAAGAATGGCCACAAGAAGTGATAGAAATCATGAGCATTATTACCCCAACTCTTTCATTGAAATGAGCATGTCTGTACGTCTTTTGGACAGAACCTGATGCAGTTAGAAAGATGTATAATTAACTATGACAAGACAGGGAAATTAGAATATGAAGATCAACAGGAGACAGCTAAGGGAAAGCACCATAAGAGGACATGAAAATAAGGTGGAAGGAATGGTATCAGTCACTTACACTTTATCATAATTATTTGGTGAAGACTTTTAATAGCAGAAAAATGATTCAGTCAGTTCCATGTTCAGTGAATGGAGAAGGCCGAATATTGTGGAAGGCGTACAACTGGTAAAGAGTACCTCAGAAATAAATAGTCAACCGGGATTTTATGCATACATCTTGCTCCTCATGCAGTACATTAGCAAGTTGCTCAGGTACTGCAAAGATGAAAAGACGATGGGCTTACCTGACCTGTCTCTGCAAGTTAACAGGCATCGCTCTTGGCCACTCTAAAAAATCCATCAGGTGGTTTACATTTGTGTGCTGACAAAAACCAGTAAACCCTCAAACCATCAAGGATTCTTTTCCAGTTCCATGACTGGACGACTTAATGAACAGACTGGGACAGGGAAGATTCTTTTCCAAGATTGATTTACATGAGGCATACTTACAGTTACTGCTGGACAAGGAGTCCAAGAAGTATTTTGTGATAAACACACTCTCCTAGGTTTGTTCCAGTTTCAAATATTACTTGTCAGAAGTGAGCTCCTGCTATTTTTAAGCAGTTCCTGGAACAATTAACAGCAGAAGTCCCTTCTTGTACAAACTATTTGGACAATATTGTGGTTGCGGTTCATATGCCTGCTGAACAGTTGGAAAATTTAGACTGCTTGTTTCAAGTTGTTTCTGTGGCTACCTTAAAGTGCTCCTCCTTCCAAGAAAAACTTGACTGTGTAGGACACATAACAAATGCATCCTGATAATCTGCTCTTGTCTGCAATAAAAGATCTGCTGGTACCCTGTAATATTCAGGAGCTCCAGGATGTCATGGGGAAGTTTACCTTTTACAATGGTGATTCAATAAATTTGCAAAGAAAGCAAGAAAAAATGTTTGTTTTGTAAACAACTTATGACTTCTCTACATAGTCTCCTTTGAGAGATATACTCAGACTGAAGCAATCCTCCAACTTTTTCATTCCATTGGGAAGATAGGTTCTGCCAAAACTCTGCAGAAAAACTCACTGACTGCAGTTATCACTTCTTCATCTGATGAAAATTTCTTCCCAGCAAGCCAAATTTTTAAGTCAGGGAATAGGAGGAAGTCAGTTGGGGGTAAGTCTGGTGAATAGGGTGGATGAGGAATGAATTCAAAACCCAGTTCATGCACTTTCACCATTGTTGGCACTGAAGTGTGGGATGTCACATTATCCTGACAAAAGAGCACTTTTTTGCTTGCCAACCTCGATCTTTTTTCAGCCAACACAAGTTCCAAACAATCCAACAATATATCGTAATAGGGTCCAGTTATGGTTCTGCCTTTTTTCAAGTCAGCTATGAGAATTATTCCTTGGGAACCTCAAAAACATCAGTAGCCATCACCTTACTGGCTGAAAAAATTGTGTTTGTCTTCTTTGGTGCAGTTTTGCCAGTCTTTCTTGATTGTTTCAACTGCTTTTTGACTCTGGAGTGTAATGATAGATGTAGCTCCATCAACAGTCACACAATGCTGCAAAAATTCTCACAGATTGCAATTAAGCAATGCCAGACATTGTGTTGAAATGTTGTTCCAGATGCACTTTTGGTTGACTGTGAGCAATCACAGCACCGACTTCTTCATAGCCAATTCTCCATGCAGGACATTATGCACTCACTCAGCTGTGGTGCCTGCAATCTTACCAATTTCAGGGATGTTTATTCAGCAGTCTTGCAGTACCGTATCATGACTTTTGTCAATGGTTTCCTTTGTCGTGACCTCAATCGGACAGTCAAAGTGCACTTCATCTTCTGTGCTTGTCCGACCATGTTTAACTTCATTACTCCAAAAGTAAATAGTCTTCAGTGAAAGTGCTGGCACCATGTGAACTTCACCCAATTCCATTTTGATTGTGCAGCAGTCTAATCCTTCAAGTGGAAATGTTTAATAACAACACGTAACTCAGTTTTGTCTATTTTTGATGCCCAATTCATACAGCTGTCAACAGTGAACTATATGTTGTGCATTGTTGAAATTCGATATATGATCCTTGGAATAATCAAGCTTACCAATCATGAAGGCACAACCAAAATGTTTCATTCTTTCATGGAAATTTACCAGACTTATCAAAACACACTCATCCATCAAATTCATCGAGAATGCTGTGCAAATTGCTGCTCTGCTGAACTGGCTGCAGCAGAAAAATGTTTGTTTTTTGTGGTCTCATTTCAGCAATTAAAGGCTGTGTTATTTAGTTGCTGTTTTTGATTCATTTGATTCAGCCAAACCTGTTGTGTTAGCTGTGAATGCATCTTCTTATGGGATTGGAGTTTTGCTCTCCCATAGAATTGGTTATTCTGATAGACGTATTGCTTTTGCCTCAAAAACTCTAAACAAAGTTACATGTAATTACAGCCAGCTTGTGAAAGAGGCACTCACCATTATTTATAGTATTACCAAGTTCCACCAACATTTGTACCGTTGGAAGTTCTACTTCATTGCAGATAATCAGCCTTTGATGGCCTTGTTCAATCCTTCCAAGGTGTCATACCTTGGACAGTGCAAAACTCAAAATGCTGAGCTCTGATGTTGTCTGATTATCAGTATGAGTTATTGTACAGGTCCACTGCACAAAATTTGATCACTGACTTCTTGTCTCAGTTATTGGTTGGTACTGCCACAGTGTTTGATTCATCTGAGGAATCATGTTTTCAAATCGATACTCAAGATTTTGAAAGTTTCCCAGATTTTCCCTCTTCATTTTCAGTGTATTGCCACAGCAACTGCTTCTGACTCCACTCTGCAGTTTGTTTTACAATACATGCACCACAGAAATTCCCCTCCAAGTGGCACATCACAACTTTTCACATCATCATGTGCTGTCCGTGTGGTCAGATGTTTAGCTGTTGCATACATAGAATGACAGTGCACACACTGTGGTTTCTCACTCCCTGGTGCAGGATGTTTTGTCTTAATTGAATCAAGGTCATCGGGGCATAATTTGCACAAAGCAACTCACAAGACGTCATTGTACCTGGCAGGGCATAAATGCCCAGACTGAGCGCATAAACTGTTGTTGCAATGTTTGTGTGGAACAGCAATCAGCTCTGCTGCAAATGCTTTTTGAGTGGCCCCATCCATCCGGGCTGTGGCAATGCATCCATATTGATTTGATGAGTCTGCTTTGGAACACACTATTGTTGTTGGGTGTAGTTGCATATAATATATTTCCTTTTGTTGTCCCCATGACCCATGACATCTACACACTAATTCAAGTACAGTGTGGTCTTCCTGAGGTCATTGTCTCAGAGAGTGGACCACAATTCATGTCAGCCAATTTTCAACAGTTTTGTGCCGCAAACAGCATTCACCATGTGACTACTGCACCTCTTCACTCTCAGTCTATCAGTGAAGCCATTCTGTTTATTCAAACATTCAAAAGTCACATAGAGACTCTCCATTCCTCCCACACATGGGAGCCAGCCTTCATTTTGCTGTCCTCTCACACCTGCTTGCTATAAGACGGGAAGTCCCGAACAGAATTATTACACAGTCATAGACACCATACTCGTTGCATCTTTTGTGACTGCCATGGAAACATTTCATTCCTGCTGGTCAGACAACGTTTCAGCTACAAGATGAAGTCTTCTTTAAAGTGCATGGTAAGAAACAGCATTGGGCACATGGTGTCATTACAAAAGCCATTAATTTTTCTTCTTACATCGTACAAGGTTCTGTTGGTGAGCATCAGTAACACCAGAACCAGCTGCAGCATGCTTCTGGATACGTCAGAGTTCCTGCTGCAGAATTTTTGTCCACAGACCTAGCATACCGCTGGAGTTTACACCAAGAATCACTTCTGCCTCTCCGCCAGTCAGAGCCAGTACCTTCCACAGTGGTGCCCCATGAGGCTGACACCATGCCGCTGCAGCTACTGTCACCACTGCCACCACCATTGCTGATGTCACCAAAGTTGGTGCCTATCCTGCAACTTGAACTGATGTCAGTGGGCACACCACCCCGAGATGGTCATTGCACTGCCCAGAAGATCCCCTTGCAGTTTGCCCAACCATTGACCACTACAGCTGCATCTATGGATGTGGACATGCACCCTATGACTTGTTTTTCAGCTGCTATTCCCACTCACTCACAAAGTGGATACTAGGTTGTGGGCAGGGAGCTTCCATCGGCTACAGTTACACTCCCTGTCTCCTCATCTGCATCTTATTCAGTACTCCCCCAGCCATTGTCATATGCTATGACCTTACTTGATGATAATGTGGATGTTTGGGGGAGGGGGGGGGGAGTACAGTACTGCTCAGTCCATGATCATTGACTAACGTGACATCATCATCTTCCATTAGGCCAGCTGCATGATCAGTGTATCAGGGGGACCACTAACTGAAAGTTGTCATTAAATGTACTTTAAGTGAGAGACTTGCAATGGTTCTGTATCAAGTGATATGTTAATGTTCAGAGACAGTCATAAATACTCATAATAATGCTGAGGAAATGGGCTGTAGAAAGTTAAGCAATTCTTCCTATCTATGTTGTGATAAAGGGAACTAATATTTTATGCATTGCAGTATCCACTCCGTCTCTGCCCACAGCAAACCAAAGAACCCCCTTTTGTATCTATGAGTGTATTTCACTCCAGTACAACATCAACAGCTCAGGGTAATGAAAGATCTAGCAGAAGTGAAAGAGATTGTCAAGGATGATGTATCATGAGCAAGTTCTAAAAGAAACTTCTGTGCAGAACCAGTGCATGAAAAATTACCACGTACATAGTACATTTCATTAATCAACCTGTCACTGAACGTAATGTGTGGTGGTGGTGCCATATTTTGCTTAAGTGATGTTAGAAGAAAATCTAATTCGGCATTGCCAGTTCCAAGCTTTTATTCCGAATAGGAAAAATGTGCATTCAGTCAGATTCATAAGAGCATTCCAAAAAGCTATGCCACATTTGTGGTTGGACGCCATCCACGTTCCTCCAAAACCTCAACACCTTCTCTCGATTCACTTCAACTAGTCCTCTTCAACCCAAAAAGCCACCTTCCTCAATGCTGACCTCCACCTCACAGGTGGCTGCACCAGTACCTGCATCCATATCAGATCCACCACCCACCAGGAATACCTCCACTTTGACAGCTGCCACCCACTTCTTACCAAGAAGGACATAGCCATCCATGGTCATTGCATCTGTAGTGACGAGCAGTCCCTCTCCAAATGCACTACAGTTCTCACTGAGGCCTTCAAAGACTGAAATTACCTTTCCAACCTTGTACAGAAATAGATTTCCTGTGTTTTCTCTCTCTCTCCAGTCACTTACCAACTCCCACATATCCATCAGCCAGCCACAAAGCAGCACTCTCCTCATGACTCAGCACCATTCAAGACTAGAGCAGCTGAATTACATTTGCCACCACAGTTTCAGCTACCTCCCACTGTGCCCTCAAAATGAGGAATATCCTACCCACTATCCTTCCTACCCTTCCCACTGTGGGATTTCACCACCCACCAAACCAACACCGTATCCTTGTCCATACTGACTCCACTCTTGCACCCAACCTCTCGCTTCATGGCTCTTATCCCTGGAATAGGCCTAGAAATATGAGCACCACCTAGTCCAGTCTGGTCACAGGCATCCCCTGTCACATTAAAGGCAGGGTTACCTGTGAAAGCAGGTCTGTGATATACAAACTAAACTATAACCACTGTGTTGGTTTTTAGGTGGGCACAACAACAAACAAGCTGTCTATCTGTGCGAATGGTCACCGAGAGCTCGACCATCCAGCCAGCAGACTGCTGGACCATCCAATTGCTGTTCATTCTGTCAAACACAATGACTTCTTTACAGTCTACCAACACCAGGTTTTCTGAATTAGGCAGGTGGGAATTCTCCCTGCAATATATCCTACATTCCCATAACCCAGCTGGCCTCAACCCTCGCTAGTCCGTGTCCTCCATCTGCCAGTCCTCTTCCCTGCTCCCACTTCTGCACTTCACAGTCTTCTGTGCTGCCAATGCACCCTCTAGTCTTTTTCCCTTCTCTACTCTCATTTTCCATTCTGTTTCTCCTTTCCCTTCCCCAAACTGTCCCACTACACCTAGCAGCCCTACTCTGACCCCACCATGCACCCCTATGCTCCCACATGTACCATTACACGTATCCCCACACTGTTCCTACATGCTCCCACAGCCAGCACTACACCTACCTCCACCCCCTGCCGTCTCTCCCCCACCCTCCCCTCCCATGCCTCCTCCATCACACCCACCATCCACACCAGATTGCTTCTCCCATCAGGCAACAGTTTCAGTCCGCAGTCCGGCCACAGTGGCCAGAGACAGTGATCGTGTCTGTGAGTTGTGCTTATGAGAATGTGTATATTTCTCTACATCAGAAGAAGGCCTTCTGGCCAAAAGCTTAAATGTATAGCAGTCTTTTCATTGCCCCTGTCTGTGACTCAACATCTCCTCTATATGGTGAGTAGCAATCAATACCTTTCATAATTTGTAATTTGCTTTGCTTAGCTGATTACAAAAATGCATTGTAGCACTTAATTTTTGCCTCTTGGATAAAGTTATCTGCTCATAGTTAATTGCCTAATATTGATAAAACTTAACTTCCATTGTAATATCATGCTTTGTAGTGTATTTAGTTCATGGTGAACAAGCATTCATTGTTGGACCACTCTGTTGCTGAACATGCTGCTAAACATGATATCCCTCATCTCAATGACTGCTTCACAGCCTGTGCCATGTGGATCCTTCTCACCAACACCAGCTTTTCTGAATTGCACAGGGGGGAACTTTCCCTGCAATACATCCTATGTTTCCATAACCTCCTGTGGCCTCAACCTTCGTTAGTCACTGTCCTCGCCCGTCCAGACCCCTCCCTGTTCCCATTCCAGCATTACATAGCCATCATTTCACTACCACACTGAGTCTTTTAATTTCTTTATTTTCTCTCCTTTCTGTTACTTACCCCCCCCCCCCTTTCCCCACCTTCTCTCCTACCCTCCGACTAAACTGCAGCACTTCACTGTCTGCCACCCCCACCATACTATCCCTCCCCCTCCCTGCCCCAGCCTCCTCACCTCCACCCAGTCGCCACTCCCATCATGCACTACTGCTGCTGCTGCTGCTGCTCGCAGTGTGGTTTCAGTTGTCAGACTGCAGACATGTGTGCAAGTTGTGTTTGCGTGAGTGTGTGTGTGTGTGTGTGTGTGTGTGTGTGTGTGTGTGTGTGTGTGTGCACGCTTGTGTGTATGTGTGTCTATTGCTGACAAAGGCCTTAATGGATGAAAGCTATAATTGTGTGAATCTTTTTGTTGTGCCTATTGCAATGCAGCATCTCCACTGTATGGTGAGTAGCAACTTTCCTTCTCTAATAGTGATTTATTGTTGAAGGTATTTACATGTGTCAAAGAGACCAGCAGTTGTACAAACATGACTGTAGTACAATTGTCAGTTTCTGACCATCACCAAATGGCCTGAATGACTTATAGCCTTGTGCCATTCAAAGCATAATCTTCTGTTTATTGATTCCATATTCTTTTGAGAGAAATTTTTGCAGACACTATTGTTTCACAGCAGCAGCTACATTACTTTCCATCATATTTGTTTATTGCACTCTTTTTGTATAATTGACATCATGACAGATAAGATTTATCTCAAAAATTTAATGCCTATCCCCATGCAGTATTACTGTCCCACACACGCCTGCATGCACCTGTAGTTATAGCCGAATTAGACACTTGATAAAGAGTACATCCTTTGACACTCTTGGATGCTCACTTCTTCCTCTTGGCTCACACTGTTGTTATGTGAAATGTACATTCTCTCAGTGTTTTCCAACTCAGGGGGATCAGTGTGCAGGTGAGATCTTAATAAAATGAGTGACAGACCCTATCTTTTGTTAAACTGAAACCTCCATCAAAGTTTAGTATGTTGTGTCTAGACAAGACAGCCTAGACACAATGAGAGGAAGCCGAAAGGCACGCGCTAAGTTAAAGTAGGATGGCGTGAGGTCTGAAACAAGATACGTAATGAATGCTATAAAGAAAAGTACGTAGCTTCTGGAATACTTAACTTTAATCCATCCTTTTGGTACATCTGGAGATTGTGGCGATACAAGTGAGACTCCATAGATACATGCAATGTTACTAATGGGGCCTTGCTAGGTCGTAGCCATTGACTTAGCTGAAGGCTATTCTAACTATCTGCTCGGCAAATGAGCAATGCTTCGTCCATGTAGTCGCTAGCAAAGTCGTCCGTACAACTGGGGCAAGTGCTAGTCCGTATCTCGAGACCTGCCTTGTGGTGGCGCTCGGTCTGCGATCACACAGTGGCGACACGCGGGTCTGACACGTACTAATGGACCGCGGCCGATTTAAAGCTACCACCTAGCAAGTGTGATGTCTGGCGGTGACACCACATATTAGGTTTGCCAGTATCTATTTTGATAGACTCCTCAAATAGACTGTCCCAGAAATATTTTTGCACCATAATACTGGTCTCTCATTTGATTTGAAGATTATTTTTGAGCCAGTGGTCAGTAACAGATGATTTTCTTGGTTGTTTTACTCCGGTATGTAGCTGATGTTCCTTGTGTCTCACCTTAACTGTTGTGATATTCTGCCCCATGTAACACATGCCACATCCACATGAAATGCAATACATATCCAGCTATCCAAGACTTAGATCACCTTTAACATTACAAAGAATACTTTTTACCTTAGTTGAAGGAAGCAAAATGCATTAGATGCCACATTTCCATACTGCAGACTATTGATTCTTGGTTTTTCTTTTTCTCTCTCATTCTCATCTCTTCCTCAGGCATTTATGATTTTTGCTATAACACCTGTTCAGTTCATTGATCTGAGTACCATTTCCTTATGATCCTTAATTGTAGTTCTTAAGTCTTCAGTGAGACCCTCCTTGTCTGAAAACGATTGAACTCTATGGACGAGAATCTTTAGCATTGAATTTCTTTGTTGAGGATGGTTATCGCTCAATTGACATTTTTGTACATGTTGTTGGCAACCTTGTGAGGAGTGTTAGACCTTTTTCTTCTTCCAAAAGCCTCAGTTATGATGGCATATCAGATCTAAAGGTACTTTTGAAGAAGAGTGTTCTGTGATCCGATTTTACTTTCTGAGAGTGTGAGAGTGTACAGCAATCATGAACATTCTCTCAGATGAACATACAGTATGTTATAGGTTGCATGAACTCGTTTTTCATGTGTGGGAGTAAAAGTTTAAAAGTGGCTGTGAACATGTAACCGATGAGTACTGCTCTTGGCATCTGGTAGCATCAACCTCAGCAAGCTAGTTAATATTAATTCATTTATCCAAGAAGACTCACAATTGAACTAACTGCTGCAATTGTTGAGCAAGTGTTGACATAATGCATTCCATAATTCAAAACAAAGTGAACTGCTGTAAAATTTTGCAATGTGGGTTCCCAAAGAGCTCACTGTTCATCAAAAAGAACAAATTTTTCATTTGAAATGAGCTCAAAAATAGTTTCAGCAGTGGAGGTGGTGCACTTCTGTGTAGGATTTTAATCTGTGATAAAATGTGGATGCATCATCTTGGGCAGGAGCCAGATTATCAAAGCAAACATCGGAAAAAAATATTTCATCACCTATCCTTACAAAATTCAAATTGCAACCATACATTGCAGAGACTTTGTTGTTCAACAAAACCTCTGCAGCCTATGGCTGCTACCTTTTGGAGCACCCATAATTCATTTGTTTGTGATTTTTGCAACGAGCACCACACTATCAACAGTCTATACTACTCAGGATTGATTTACAACCAAGTCAAGCCTGCAATGAAGAGGAAATGTCTCAGATGGCAGAGAACACAAGCTGCTTCCTACAAAACATCATTCTACTTCATATGGCTCAATTAAATGGAAACTATTAACAAAGTGAGTTGGAGCTCTGACACCCATCCTCCTCATAGCCCTTACCCTGCCCCTGTGGATTTTTATTTGTTTCATTTGATGAAATAAGCCTAGTGTGGTATGACATTAGCAAGTTTAATGGCAATCCCGTAAGCAATTGGGACAAGTGCATAAAGTTGGTTGGGATTATGAAGAAAAGAGAGAAAACTTCATTTATTTAATACACCGTTTTTGCTGTATAACTATTTGCTTTGTTATTGAATAATCCTCAGATACACGTTGCGGCCCACGTTTCTGTATGTGGTTCTCTTAAGCAATGTATCAAAGAAAGGTAGCTGGTCTTTTTCCAATTCCATTGTAAATTTTGTATTAAGATGGATAGAGTTTAAGTTTTCAAGTAACCCTCCAAGTAATTATTCCATGTGGCCACACCACATACGTGTACTTGTATCAACACAAACATGTTGGACTGAACTTGGCAGATTCTACTTGGTTTGCTGTAAAGTGTTTCATGTATAGCTTTAGCATGACAGGCATTAACAGAATACCCATTGCCAGTCTATGAGTTTGTTCATTATATTTCAGTGAAAAAGGAAATATACAGGAAGACGACACTTCTCAGTAAGTCAGGCTTGCCATGTAACACCATTAAGAGTGTCAGAACACAAGCACTTGTACCATTGTCATTATATGGGCTTCCTTATGCACACAAGGAATGAATTCCTGTAATACCCATGGTTAGTTCACCTGCATACCATCTGGCAAAGAATCTGAAGTGCATTTCCACAAGGAATACCTTGAGTGCAGTGTCACAAAAGGCCAATGATGTTTATGGCATTCACCACCCCACATATTGCCTAGCATGTAACTACAATTTTGATTGGTAATGGCAAGGGAGTGTGGGACTGGAGTTATCCAATGATGAGCATAGCACAAGGCTATGGAGTGTAGTTGGCGTGCTTAGTCAACGAGTGAGAGTGCTAATGGTGTTGGTACAAAGTAGAGCTGTGGCAACAATAAACAAAGCGAACATTGTATTATATCTACAACAACAGTTGCAATAGCTGACATTTTCCCACAAAGGAATCCAAGGAATTCTGCAAAGTGAGAGAGATGTAGCAGATGAAATATTACTATTTCTGCAAGCCGAGTCAGTAGAATGTGTGGTGGTGTATGCACTCGACTGGGCGGCCACTGTAGTACGTGGTGAGTACAATGACAATAATACATGCTTAACAAGTGAAAGTGATACTGAATCAGGTGTCAAGCCAAGTAGTTTATCGTCCTTGTCAGACAAAGAGGCACAAATCATGTCTCCAGTGAAATGTAGTAAAGGACAACCGTCATCCAAGGAGTGGGTACTAAAAATAATTACATGCATTAGAGATCATCTGCAGCATAGTAAGAAAACAGTTACAAATAGAGTTTGAATAAGTCCACAGCATTATTACTGTGTGGTGCATAGGAAAAAAATATGGATTTTCAAGGGTGGACAAGGAGCATGGATTACAAAAACTGGTGTTTGCACGTTTCAAGGACGCTCAGTATAATTTGCAGGATATCTAATTGCACATGTCAGATTACAGTGATTTCAAGGGAAGTAGTGGATGGCTCCTTAACTTCAACCAGATCTACAGAATTGGAAGACAAGATAATGAAATTTAACAGCAAGCATCAACTTGACAATGCCAAGCAAACTGGAACTGGCCTAAAAATTTGTAGATGAGGTAAACAAGCTAATCCCATTGGGCAGTAAGGTATTTGTTTTCAACTCCAACAAATTGGGATTTGAAGAGGAAATGTAGATGAAAGGAACCCTTGAAATCAGAGGTACCAAGAAAGTTGCATCAGCATCAGTTAGCATCAATACCTTAACATACTCGTACACAATTATGCCAAATGTTACTCTGGATGGTAAAGTTATTGTGCTGCGAGAAGTTGGATGTTCTCTGCTCTTTATGATTCCTTCTCATGTGTGTCATCTTGTAAGGACAGTATGGAGTATTTACGACTCAGCAAGTAAGAGTGGGAAATAGGCATAAGCAAACTACGACTATGGTATGAGCACTGGTTTTGACTGATAGCTGGTCAAAATAACTTTTTCTTTTGCTTGACATCTGGTGTGCGTAAAAAAAGAAAAAAATATCATACTCTTTTAGAGTGAACTATCCCTCCTGAAAAGTTTATGACTTTGCAATTCATACCACCTGGAACATATGCAGCTACGTCTTAGAGGATAGTCAGTTTCGTGATAAGCTCCACAACAGACTGTTTCAAACTGGGTTGAATACCATCATATTCCATCAGTTCTCATCACTCCATTACACCAATGTGATTCTTTCTATATGTATTCTTGAAGAGTGGATACATAGCTGAAAGTCCCACACAGTTTGTCACTCCCAGGGAGTTTGTCTTTGATCTTGGTGGAGAAAACATTTGTGATCACTGTGGCACACTGTTTTCCACTCTGTGTTCATGGCGCAAATTTGTTTTGAACATTTCTTGAATGTTGGTGATGTCCATTTTGTGAAGTGTAATCATACGTCCAACAGGAGGTTGAGCTCTGCACCTTCAGGACACACTTTTCTGTTGCTCTACTGATGCACATGGTGAGTCACTAGCAACTGATATTTTTCCTCTCATAATTATTGACACAATACTTTCAAATGTGCCTTACTAAAGACTGAACTTGTGACTACAAAGGGTTCCTTGTCAATAACATGAGAATACCATAACTGGGAATGTATGAACACCACATTAGCAGCTCCTCTCAGTTTGTTCTACTATTCAGTCAATTACGGCTGCAGGAGATTGATATTACAATCAGTTTTGATGTGTGCATCTTCATATTTTCACAGCATAAAGACTGATCCATAAAATTTCAGGAGTGCAGCTGCATAAATTCGACTTCTTCTAATATTTCGGCTGAATACCGTCTACCCATCTTCAGAGTGAGGCTCACTCTGAAAATGGCTGGACAGTATTCAGCCGAAATATTAGAAGAAGAAGTCGAATTTATATGGCTGCCCTGCAGAAATTTTATGGATCAGTTTTGATGTGGTCACCCTTTTTATGAGGAGCCCACTTTCTAAATCCTTTGAATTAATTGTGGAAGTACTCCATGATGTTTCACTTAACTCTTTACGAACATTCGCAAACCAACATGTTTCCTATTCGGTTGAAAAATAACATCAACAAACTGAAGGCACGGTTATGGATAGTCCATTACTCCTGTTGCTGTGATGTGATGTGATATGTGGAACACACATTGGACGTTCATTAATCATAAAATGTTTTCTTTCAGAAGATATTAAAGAAATCACTGGGTTCCAGACCTCATCCAGCTGAAAGCCACCATCACAATTAACAAGGTGGTGATCAACGCACTTACGACTAATGACATGTCCAGTGACAGTTAATTTTGTTAATTTGATGTCTGAATTTTAACTTCATTTGCCCACTTTCTGACAGAGTGTACAGGCACTATCACCATTACAACTGCACCTGCGTGCCATAGATGGAGCAATACTTGAAGAGGACTCCTAAGCTGATAGAGATCACATGTGTAGTGGTTGCCTTTACGCAAGCATCTCCGTGCCAATTTCGGTACAATGTTAGCAATGTTAACTAGCAATCTCCAGTATATTACATTCACCTAAAGATGTTTGAATGGTTTTCTGCCAAAATATCAAGGCAGGGAGTCAACATGATCTTACTGCAATCCCAAAACTTCATGGAATGTTGGGAAAATTTCAAGAATTGTATCTATCCTAATATAAAATTCATCATTGTCCTTCCTTGAAATATTGGTTAAGGTAAGAACCGATGATTCTCTGGGTCACAGTGCTTATAGAAAACCCGCGCCCTAACCTCAATCTCCACACCTTGAACCATCACCACTGGTCACAGAAATTCATTGAGGAAGACTCGTCCACTGAGATTTAACACTGTCAGGCAAGGATAGTCTTAGTCACACTGTGGGTCTACAACACATACATATTGTGTTTTGAAGGTCTTTCAGTCAAAATCAGCAACATTGGAATAATAGATTAAGGATGATGAAGAAACATTCAACTATCTGCATTATGCTGGTCCAATCCCCTGAGAAAATCAGCAGATTCCTATGGAACCGTGCCGCACTGTGTACTTCACTCCCCTCAACAAAGGTAAAGTCTTCTTTATAATATTAAAGACAATTTGGGTTTCAAAGTCTGGAGCGTACCACATTCCATATGAATGTGGCATGTTTTTCATGTGAGCAGATTATTAGAACAGTCAGAAAGAGGTGGAAACTGTAACAACTAAGCAAATCATCTATTGTCACACACTGTCTCAAATACAGATGACTCCAAAAAATATATCCACTGTTTAAAAGTCCATAACTGGTATACTAATTGACAGAGTTGTCTCATGTTTGGTAGTGTAATACACTCCTGGCCATTAAAATTGCTACACCAAGAAGAAATGCAGACGATAAATGGGTATTCATTGGACAAATATATTATCCTAGAACTGACATGTGATTACATTTTCACGCAATTTGGGTGCATAGATCCTGAGAAATCGGTATCCAGAACAGCCACCTCTGGTTGTAATAACGGCCTTGATACGCCTGGGCATTGAGTCAAACAGAGCTTGGATGGTGTGTACAGATACAGCTGCCCATGCAGCTTCAACACAATACTACAGTTCATCGAGAGTAGTGACTGGCGTATTGTGACAAGCCAGTTGCTTGGCCACCATTGACCAGACATTTTAATTTGGTGAGAGATCTGGAGAATGTGCTGGCCAAGGCAGCAGTCTATTTTCTGTATCCAGAAACGCCCGTACAGGACCTGCAACCTTCAGGTGTACATTATCCTGCTGAAATGTAGGGTTTCACAGGGATCGAATTAAGGGTAGAGCCGCAGGTTGTAACACATTTGAAATGTAACATCCACTGTTCAAAGTGCTATCAATGCAAACAAGAGGTGACTGCGACGTGTAACCAACGGCACCCCATGCCATCACGCCGGGTGATACACTAGTATGGCGATGACGAATACACGCTTCCAATGTGCATTCACCGCGATGTCGCCAAACACAGATGCGACCATCACGATGCTGTAAACAGAACCTGGATTCATCCGAAAAAATGACATTTTGCCATTCATGCACTCAGTTTCGTCGTTGAGTACACCATCGCAGGTGCTCCTGTCTTGGATGCAGCGTCAAGGGTAACCGCAGCCATGGTCTCCGAGCTGATAGTCCATGCTGCTGCAAACGTCATCCAACTGTCTGTGCAGATGGTTATTGTGTTGCAAACGTCACCATGTGTTGACTCTTAGATCGAGACGTGGTTGCACGATCCGGTACAGCCATGCGGATAAGATGCTTGTCATCTCAACTGCTAGTGATACGAGGCCATTGGGATCCAGCATGGCGTTCCGTATTAACCTCCTGAATCCACCGATTCCATATTCTGCTAACAGTTGTTGGATCTTGACCAACGCAAGCAGCAATGTCGCGAGGCGATAAACCACAATTGCGATCGGCTACAATCCGACCTTTATGAAAGCCGGAAACGTGATGATACACATTTCTCCTCCTCACACGAGGCATCACAACAACGTTTCACCAGGCGACACCGGTCGACTGCCGTATCTCGACGAAAATCTACCAGGAAGATGGATAGGCGGTAGAGGTGCTGTGGAGTATCCACCACGTTCCCCAGACCTAACTCCTCTGGACTTTTACCTGTGGGGAACACTAAAGGACGTCGTTTATCGACAAAAGCCACGCACATTGGATGAACTTCGAGACTCCATCATACATTCATGTGCAAATGTCCAACTGTACACGTTGCAGTTAGTAGTTCGTGCTGCAGTTCGGCGGCATCGTTTGTGTGTGGATGTTAATGGTGACCATTTCGAACACCTACAGCGATATCTTTAAGTTGCACTTTAAGCTACACTTTCACCAAAAATGAGACAACTCCATCAATTAATTTGCAAGTTGTGGACTTTTAAACAGTGGATACATATTTTGGACCCCTCTGTATAACCATGGATTCAAATATGATGAGACCAGAATCATGTTGTGAATAATTGATTTCTGGGACAGTGAAATTAAAGAGTATAAAAATAAAGATGTCAGAAAGCCTAATGAACTGGCATGGAGGTTTCAATTTAAACAAGACTTTGTGTCTGGTACTCAATCTATTAGGCTCTCCTTGGCCCTCTCATCAACTACAGCCAGAAAACACTGAGGCAATGTGTGTTTCATGCCTTAACAGTGTGGGTTCAGAGAAACAAATAAGCATAGAAGGGGCATAACAGGCACTGTGTCTATAAATAGCAGCATAACACCAACAGAAGTTCACAGTCTGGTTAGAATCCAGGCAGAAAACACTTAACAAGAAGACAGTTTGCAGCACCTTAAATCCATGAGTGGACTGGTCATCTAAATATTGTGCAGAAAACTGAATCAGCAGTTAGGCTGAATACTTGAAAATACAACTTTATTCAACTATACTGAGAAAACCTGAGAGATCATGACAACCAGGATGTTTCGTAAGTTTGACATATATCCAGTGAGATACCTTGGCTTACAGGTGTTCATGGCAGACATAACCAGAACAAGTAGCTTGGGTATTCTGGATACTGCAATATTAGTTATGCTTAGGCAGGAAACTGAGGTTACACAAGCAAATTTTGTAGGTGGTGCTGTCGGCAACACATTCCTCAGGACTGTATGTGCAGTTCGTAGAGTCCTGTCGGTTCCAAGGACACCATTTCTTGACAAATATTAAAATTTAAGTATTTTCCACAGCTGTGTAAAACAAATAGTGAGGAATAAGTCTGGATACAATAAATTGATATTAAGTACATTCTGCAGAATGTGCTAGACATTCACAGGCATTAACGTAGCTACTCTACTATGACTACATTTAGCACATCAACATCTTTAGTGCTGTTTCTTCAGAAGCAATGTTCTTGAAACTAGATCTTTGTAAAAGATGAAAAAATAAATATACAATATATGTGAGCAGATACATAGCTAACTGTATCATCAAAATAAGAAAAATGTCTTACAAAAGCACAAAAATTAAATAATGACAAAGGTCCAAGTGAAGGGATTACAAAAAAACCACAATATTACAAAGAGACATTTATTAAGTATCCGATCATGATTTTTAGTGGTATAAACAACCAATAACTATTTACATTTTAAATTTTACATGTATATTATCATGTATAATATTAAATTACTCTTTGTAATGTAAACTAAGAGGTGCTGAAAAGTCATACAAATGTTTGTAGTCTGTTGCTCTTTCTTTCAGTACACAAGCAGAAGATGTATGTGCTACTAATCACCTCTGTTAATATCTGTAAAACTGCTTTGTCTGAACATAATTGTTTCTCAAATGATTTATTTGTAAAAACTTAGGACAAGGGTTGGTGCAGTATGGAATAGTGCTCTCCCTTTCAAAACACTTCTGAATTTTTTCCCTAGTTCCTAAACATAGTACTGTGTTACCCTCTATACCTAAATTTGACCAACCCACTTGAGGTGACATGTTGGACCTAATACTTCTCATCAAAGTAATGAAGAAAAAGTAAATACAGGTAAGTGATTAAGAACTTCAAACTTAACCAGAGACAAACATTTTGGTTTGCCCCCATGTTGGTAAGTTAATGTAATATTACTGTTAATTTCAGGATAAAATCTGGAATCTGAAGCAAAAAACAGAAAAATATTGTCTGTTTCTGAAAAACTGTAAGAAGGTTTTCTTGTGCTTCACTGTTTCTCCCACATTACAGGGAGAATGTGCGCTGATCATAATTTACACTAATTCAAATGCTTATAAAAATATACTAGTAAACTCCCACAGTTAATAAATAAGTGGGTGGCTGAAAATGATTTACTGTACCTAAAATTACCAACATGTCACATCATCCTAATCTAATTTTTTTTATTGTACTTCATTAAACTAATGAAAGTAATTTTAAGCCTCACTATTCCACCGTTTTGGTTTTAGAGCATGGGAAGTAAAATGGGATTGTCATGAATCAATTCTAATGCTCTGAAAAATCACAGTTCAAATGCCACAGACTGCTGACTGCAGAAACACTGCTACTTAAAGAGTTATTTGGCACATCATGAATACATAGTCAACTAAAATATATTACATAGAATCTGACAGTTCAGTGCAGTGTATATCGTTCATTGACTTTTCTTTAAAATAGAGAAACTGCAAATCGAATTTTAAGAAAATAGCAACATTACCAACAACAGCACATACACTCTTCAAGGCCAAAAGCAAGTGAACCATACAAGAATATCGTAGGAATTGAAACACCCTGTTCATGAACATTAGAAGTATCCAGTTACCAAGCAAATCCATTTGTTTTGCTATATTTACTGACAATTTCAGTCAGTATCTCAACACAAATGTGCGCTTACAGTGTTATTTGAAAATACCACCAGACAGAATTTGATGGTTCAACAAATTTATCCAGTTCTTATTTTACTTACATATAACTGTTGGCCCCTTATCATATACAGTTGCTAAAAAATATATGTAAACAGAATGAAACAGGAACATTTCACATGCTGTCAATAGAGAAATCACATTTCAGATCTAGAACACACTGATCGGGTCTTCCCGAAACAGCTTATTCCCAGCAAACTATTCCTTTGCCATAATCCACATAAATTTTTATACAATGACTAAGAGCAGTACATGACACATTTGTGCATACATTACTTCAGACTATTGAACAAAGCACAGAAAGTATACACTGTAAGAAGCAGAGAGATGTCTTCACATTAACTTTTATTTACAAATCAATACATATCATCTTGCTAAACAGCCTGAATAAGTAGATCAACAATAATAATTGAGCACTCTGGAAGGAATGAACGTGCAGAGCCGTGCAAAATTTATGGCAACAAGTGAGAATGTTTTCTTCGATGAAAGCCATTAGAATAGATTTGCTAATGCACTGCTACTTTATCCTCTCCGCTTAAATTTCACCATTAAAAGTACTTTTTTTAATTTCATTCTACTAATTTTTCACTCATTGGGGAAATTTTCATCTTCACTATTAAAATTCGAGTTGTAAAGTACTGCAATCATAAAGGGCAGTTCTGAAACACAACATTGTACCTATTTAGAAAAAAATGTTCCGTCTGGTACATATTGCCTTGGCTATTACAAAACTGCATTAAAGACAGATCACACATGTGCTGAGAACACTTTTATTGTACTCTCAGTAGATGTAAGCAAATGTGATTTGAGCAAGCAATGTTCATAACGTCAAAATCTCAACAGTCATAACAATCGTCCCTGAGCTGTTCCATCCGAAATAAACAAAAATATTGATGGTGTCAACAAGTTACAGCCAATCAAGTCACTTTTTTTGTCTGTCTCTCTCACACACACCAAGGCAATTTTATGGCCATAAATAAGCTTCAGTACAACCATCAGCCACATTTTTCATGATGGTGGTGAATATATGGCAAATTCCCACGAACCTCAGGTCTTCACAGAACAAGACCGTCCTTCAGGAAACAGGTAGACTCCCTCTACACTAAAGATGGAGTTTTCTGAAAAAGAAGATTATGTACGTAAATACACATTTAGTTCCAGAAAACACTATACATTTAAGAGTTTTTCAGTTTTGTGGCAGAGAAGAAAATCTCTTTAGCACCCGCCAGGAACACAACAAAGATATGCAAATTTAGAAATACAATAATGGCTAGTTTCCATAATTTCCAACATCTCAATGATCATCATCATACATGCTGCCAGATTAGTTTTCCTCTTTGAATATCATCTTTAGCAATGTGAGAGAAAGTAAGCCAGACATTATAAGCACATAGATTGCCTGTGAAGCAGAAGAATGTGTGAACTTTTAGTGATATTGGAGCTAAATACAATATTTGAACTTAATAAATAAAGAACAATGGTATCATTATTATTAGCAACCCTAGCTTGACAAGAAGAGGATAATTGATTCATTTATTTAAATACTTGTATATATTTCATACCCAGAGGTGCAACCATGGGCATCCCAGAGCAAATTCACTGAACATTAAACCCACTCCAAAACACAAATGTACCACCACCTAGCTCCTGATGACAATGTGTTCAAACGATGTGCAGCACATCAAAAAAGAAGTCAAAAGATGAACACTTAACTCTGTTGACACTTAACTCTGAGAGAATAAAGAGGAAAGAAATGTTTAGAAATAGGAAAGAGCAACAAACAAAGAGAAAGTAGTTAAAGCACAAAGAGGGTGATAGAGAAGAAGAGCAATGGCAAAAATGTTTCAAAACATACAGGGAACACAAGAGAAAGGGGGGGGGGGGTGGTTTGAAGAGCAAAAATCTAAATGGTATCTTAACACCATTGCAACATTCTGAGGTTCTGAGACTAAAAATGACTTTACAAATTTGAGTTCCCAACTTTTTTTTTCTTATTATGCTAGCTGCTAAGCACACAAACCTCTTCTCCCAAAAATATTAATAACACTAATTTTTTTTGTTTAATTTTGACTAGTTATTAATTTGGTTCAGTGGCATGTGCTATATGCTAAACAAAGAAAGTAATCTAAAATTAACTTAAAGGAAATTTACAAAACAAAAAAAATGGAAATAAACAGTTTGTACATTAAAAATGCAGCTTCTACTAGACATAATACCCCTTTAGCACCTGAAATTTAATACGACAAAACTTCTCAAACTTCATAATTTTGATTACAATTTTAGGTATGTGTGTACTAATGTCACAGTTCCTGTAAGTTCATGAGAAAGAAATCTGTGAATTCTACCTGCATCTACACCTATACTCTGGAAAACAGTCTTATGGTGTAATATGGAGGGTACTTTGTACACCAGTGTCACGTCCCCCTTTTCCTGTTCCAGGCACAAACAGTTCATGGGAAGAATGATTACTGGTAAGTCTGTGCAAGCTCAAATCTGATTTTATGTTCATCTGTCTTTTCATGAGCATATGAGGAACCAATATTTGAACATGTGTTGGCTCTTACAGGAATACATACTCTCGAAACTTTAATAGCAAACCACACCATGATGTGGACCGTCTCTCTCTTGCAGTGACTGCCACTTGCATAGGCTGAGCATCTCCATGATGCTTTTGCACTTACTAGAAAAAACTGTACCAAAATGTGCTGCTTTTCTTTGTGTCTTTTCTATTTCCTCTATCAATCTTGTCTAGTACAGCTCCTAGACTGCTGAGAAATATTCAAGTACTGATAGAATGAGTATTTTGTAAACTAGTCCCTTTGCTGATGGACTACATTTCATGTGGATTCTTCCAAAGAATCTCAGTCTGACATCTGCCTTGAATGTGGTTAGTTTTATGTGGTCATTCCAGTTTCAATCACTTCATATACATACTACTACATGTTTTATGGACTGCTTCCAATGTTTGCAGAATAGTCATATAATAGTACAATAATTAGACTGTCTGTCTATTCATGCTTAGTACATTACATTTGCTTATGTTGAGGGTTAATTACCAGGACAAAGTGTCAATCTCTGCAGGTCTTTCTACATTTCCCTATAATTTTCCAGCATTGCATCTTTTCTCTATACAGCAGCATCATTCGCCAAAAGCCTCATGGAACTTTCAACACTGTCCACTATGTCATTTATATATAATATGAATACTAATGGTGCTTTAAGACTCCCATGGGATAAGCCCATAATTACTTTTACAACTGAAGATTTATCACCACTGGAAATTATATGCTAGTTGTGATGTGTGTGCCAGAAATTGTTCATTTCAATCACACAGCTGGTCTGGTATTGTAGATACTCATATTTTGTTCTTTAGAGGCAGTGCAGAACTGTATTGAATGCCTTCTTTAAATCAAAGAACACTGCATTAACCTGGGCACCAGTACCTATTGCTTTATGGGTCTCAAACTAACAGAGTAAGCTGGGTTTCACAGAATATTTTTCATAACTCGTGTTGATTCCTACTGCGGAGATTTCCAGTCTCCAGAAATGTCATAATATGTGTACATAAAACATTCCAAAAATCAACAACTGGTCCAAGTCAGAGATTTAGAACTATGGATTTGTGTGTGTGTTCAATGACCCACCTTGATAATAGGAATGACTTACATTTTTTTTTCTGTTACCAGGAACACGTCACTCCTCCAGTGGCCTGATGTACACTGCAGCTGACTTAGTTCTGTAGCACACTATGTAGAATCATATTAGTATCCCATCAGGCACAGTGGCCTTTCATCTGTTGAGCAACTTCAGTTGCTTTTCTATCCCATGGTCACACCTTTCAGTATCTGTCATTTTGAAGTTCACGTGACAATTTGAGGAGGAACTAAAATGCTAACTTTCTCAGTGAAACAGTTTTGGAAAAATATGCAGTGCTTTGGTCTTTTTTGTGTCATCCTTAGTTTTGATACCATTATGATCTCTCAATGTTTAGACAAATGGCTTCAGTCCAATTCCTGATTTAATGTAAGACCAAAACTTCTTAGGATTTTCCATTAAGTTGGTATATAGAATTTTACTTTTGAATACATTGAATACTCCACAGACGTCTCTCCTTACACGAGTTTTGGTTTTGTTCAGTTTTTGTTTGTCTGTGACGCTTCAGCTATGTTTACATTTGCAATGAAGCCCCATCTGTTTTTGTAGAAGCTTTCTAATGAGGTTGTCTAACCATACCAGCTCTTTCCTGTCCGTCACTACCTTGCCTGGCAGATACTTTCTACGGCGTATTTTACATACTCTAACTTTGGCCATTGATGCTCAACATTGTCAGTGTTAGATATGAAATTTTCATCTTTACTGCTCACATAATCTGAAACAAGCTACTGGAAATGACAGCAATGTTTATTAAGTCTCGCATCAGTAAACGAATCAGTAAACTTTGTCACAACAACTGGTAATTCTGCAGTCATCATTAAGATGGAAACATGACAATATAGAGTTTCCTGATAGCTCCCTGTAGGCATTCTGGTTCAAATTATCCACCACCTCAGCTGAAGGACTCAATTCTGTATAACTAAAATGTCCTCACATCATCTTTAGATATATCTCCCACTCTCACCATCCAATGCATGTAATCCATTAGATAATCTTTCTGTGGATTACAATGATCACAACACTGCACATCTTATGTTTATAAGACAGATAAATATATGAGCACACAATCTGATTAGAGTCTTCTGTGGTCCACTGTGTGTGCCACTGTAGCTCTACTACTTACTGTAACTGTGTTTTACAGGCAAGAGTGACCAAGAACTTCATATGTGCAACTCTAGTTCAAATGTCCCAGTGATGCAGTGCACTCTGCATTGATTGTTCACAAAAGAGCTGGCAAGGACCAGCATTAATGTCCTACACTTTTTTTTTTGCCTGATGGCAAACAAATTTTAATCTTGAGCCAACACATATGCTGTTTATCTGCTTCTTTGTGGTCAACTTTTGGCTGTAGTTTGGTAAGAAATTTCTACTAGATCAACAACCACCAACAGGAAGGTGATGTAATATATGGCGACACACTTGTGACATACAACAACTGGAAGAATTACATTTGCTACATCTGTAATTTTCGTAACCTATGTTACATTTTATCCTCTAAGAACAAACAGGTAAAATTAACACTACGCTTGCTTGACTGTTTACAGCACCTATAACTTATCCATTACCATATACATGCAGATACTACGAGAGGCATTCAGTAAGTAATGTGACACACTTTCCTTTGGCCAACTTCAATTGAAAAAATGCAGAATTTGTTGTGGGACATCTTGGAATATTACCACCTCAGCCCCTATAATTTCATGAAGTTCTCATAGGTGGCAACACTATACAGAGCCTTCAAAATGGTGTCTGTAATGGGGATGCGTTCCAAGCAAACATCTGTCACTGAATTTCTGGTGGAAAACCACAGATATTCATAGGTACTTAATGATGACAATAATGATGATTGGTTTGTTTGGCGCTCAACTGCGCGGTTATCAGCGTCCGTACAAACTCCCAAACTTTGCTCAGTTGAAGCTCACCACGTTCATGAATGATGATGAAATGACGACAACACACAGTCATCTGGAGGCAGGTGAAAATCCCTGACCCCGCTGGGAATCGAACCTGGGACACCATGCTCAGGAAGTGAGAATGCGACCGCGAGCTGCGGATGGTACTTAACGAATGTCTGCGAAGACCTGGCAATGAACAAATGCATGGTGAGTCATTGGACAAGGCATCTATCACATTGCAATAAGGTCGAGCAAACCAGCCCGACCTCACACGCATGCTGGCTGGCCGCATACAGTGGTGACTCCTGCAACATTGGAGTGTGCGGACACTTTCAGTCAAGATTACTGACAGACCACAATCAAACATCTTGCTGCACAACTGGATGTCTCCGTTGGTAGTGCTGGCATGCTCATCCACCTGTTGTAATACTCACAAGGTGTGTGCCCTCTGTATTCCTCACCACTTAACAGAAGACCATAAAGAGCAACAAAGGACCATCAGTGTGGCATTCCTTGTGCATTGCGAGCCCTTATTGTTACAATTTTTCATCGCTTATCACAGATACTGAAAATATGTGTTCATCAGTTTGAATTGGAAACAGATGGCAATCCATGGAAAGACACCACACCACCTCTCCTACAAAGTAGTAGTTCAAAGCCGTGCCCTCAACCAGTAAAGTCATGGTGACAGTCTTTTGGGACTGAAGGAGTTATTCTGTTTGATGTACTTCTTCACAGTGCAACGATCAACTCTTTAAGTGTACTGTGGTATTCTCAGGAAATTGAAGAAACAACTTCAGCTGGTTCGTCACCACAATAATGCAAATGAGCTTCTCCTTCTCCATGACAACACAAGGGCTCAATAGAGGAGCTCATGGAACTTCCATTGGACTGTGTTTCCTCACCCACACTTCACGGCAAGCAGTACCTGGATGAGGGGAAGTTTATTGCTACAGCAAGACATTGACTGATGTCAACTAGCAGAGTGGCACCATACAGGTCCTTCCAGTAAGGTGGCACACGGTTGTCACATTGAAAAGAGATTTTGTTGGAAATAGGATTTTGTAGCCTAAAGACTGGAGAACTATTTGGTGTATTGGAATTATGAACAAAACCAACCTGCATTGCTTGCTGAGCACTCCTCGTACTACCTTTAACATGCCAGGTGATTAATTTTCTATTCAAGCATACTATTAAGCTGCTGGACACACACACACACACACACACACACACACACACACACACACACACACACACTGTATAGTCAAACAGCAGCAGAATTTAACAAAAATGTACAATAACCAAATGTGCAAGTAGTTTCTGTTGCAGATTAATGTGAACACACATTTTGCATACATACAGGTGTGACCAACACACTTTATAAATGATCTGTCCAACAGAGAGACATTTAAACTGATGTTCCCTGTTACATTACTGAATAAATGGAAAGTAAGACAGGTTTGAGTGTACAGTCTCACCAATGTGAATATCGCAAAAGGTGGAAATAGTAGTTAAGATGGCCAATTTATGGGAAGGAAATGAATGCAGCTGATTTAAGGTGACATCCTGGCACTCACCTGCAGTAATTTTGCAAAATGGCAGAAAAACTGAAAACCATATGCTTCTGAATACGAATTGGGTATCCTAACTAGCCTAACACCCTTGACACTGACAAAATTATAATGTTTCTGTATCAACTTAAGGAAAACAGGACAACAACAAGTTTGCAATATGTAAAGCTTTTTGTATTTGTGGTTTTCCTTCAAAAGACAGCCTCATATCTTATGGCAATTCAGTGTCTGTACCATAAAATTTATTCTTCTTCCTCTTCTTCTTTGTTTGTTCCCAATATTTTTTCTTTTCCATCAACACAAACTCTAGTAACAATAGCTCAAGATCCTGTGAACATTCCGTGCTGTTTGACACATTTCATATGCAGAATTGTGTACTGGACCGAGATTTAAACTTGAAAAACTTAATGAAAAGCTGTTTAACTGGCTGAAGATGAAGTACGCGCCTCCATAACCAATGCATAACAGTTAACTGAGATGAACACGAAGGTAGCCAGTTAAAAATCAAGAGGTAGAAGTTTTCTCCTCCAGAATTTGATTAGTAGGCGGAGCAAAGGAGGAGGAGGCGGCGGTGGCGGCGGTGGTGGTGGTGTAAAGTTTTTTTGCTATCAGACTTTGTGCTAGTACCATTTAATAATCATAAACTTCTCTACAATGTGTCACATAATGAAGACAAGAACACTTTATGGTGACTCGTACACTAGATGGCTATGATAATGTAATACTCCTTTGGTAACATTTGACAAGAGTGGGTTATATACTCTATGAACTTGCTCCCTAGTCTTTTCTTGCTTTTTGTGCTCATCCGTAACACGAACTTTGCAAAGTACTAATTTAATATTCAATAAATGTGTGGAAAACATGACACACATTAATACCAATGAGGTGATCTTTTTCTATTCTTTCTAGGAGTAGATCTTAAAGTGAAAACTGGTAGTAAGTTAAACTGTTTCAACAGCAGTCTTTATTTTCACTCTAAATAACAGAACAAGCAGATGTGTGCATCTCCTGGAGAGCAGAAGAAGTAATATACAGAGGTCCTAAAATACACTCTAGGAAAAAAAAAGCAGTGCGCATGAAGGATATATCAAAATGGGATAGAAATCAGTATATATGATGTACATGCACAGACAAACAAATTATTACAATTTCAGATAAAATGGATGATTTATTTAAAAGAAACCGCTTCTCAAATTGACTAAGTCAATAACACATCCTCTCTCAAATGCTGACGTATTGTTCACGCATCTGTCTGAGACATAGTTACTTTCAAACTCAGTATACAGAACGAAATTCATGAGGACTTTATGCCCTGGTGTGGACATATCCTCTATTTACTATCATTGCAAGCTGAGCAGTGAAATTTTGCTGTAGCATCACACATTCATCCATCAGTCATCAAAGTTTACAGTTTTCCATTTTCTGATAATACCTGTATTAATACTGACTTGCGACCAATTTGCATAGCTTGTTAGTGGTGCTTTTTGTCTTAGAATGTACTTGCAATATGAGTAAAAGGAAAATAATTTTAAATGGTAACATACCATCTGGTAATTCATACAGCTTCCGAGGAAGTGAGGCAAAGTAACGATGCCTCAGTGCATCTTCTGCACCTATCCTGTTGTCTGGGTTGAGCTGTAAAATGAGAAAATAGAAACTGACTGAAGACTCTACTCTCTTATTACGTTACAGAGCCAATAATTTCACTAAACACTTTTATGGTTAATACCTCAGTCAAATGGTTGTCTCACAGTTTCTGTTCCTCTAGCCTCAATTGCAATACCTGTGACTTATTCCATACTCAAGTTATTCTCATTTATTTTATGAACAATCACTTTTCACTTACAAGGACATGTGTGTGTTTTATTATTAACTTTCAGCAATGTAAACAGTTTTCCTTGTCACAAAACATGTAACAGCAGATATTGTCTTTGAGAGATACAGGAACTGTTAATGAGCAATAAGTGGTACTTATTTGTCCCCACTGTAGAAAAATACAAAGTAGTTCACTTCACACAGCTGTGACAATTAAGACAGGTTACAACTGCAATACATGTTTATCACAGTTTTTTCTTCATTTTTGCATATGCTCCCTTATTAGTAAGTATGTGCATAGCGAAGAGCACTGTGCACAGTGTATAAATCTTCATGACACAAGATATGCAAGTAATTATTTGTGTTTACACATAAATTTGCTAATTTTAATTAGGTTTATTGCTGTATTAAGCTGGCTTGTCTAATATCACTATCCTATTATCTGTGGATGTATTAAAAACTAGTTGCTATGGTGTTCATTCCAAAGATGCTCGATACTAGTCTATCCCACAAAATCCTCTTAATCTCTCAATAATTACTGCAACTTACAGCTGTATTCACACCCTTGTCTCCCTCCACAACAGTTACTCCTCACACTTACTTCCAATACCAAATAGACAATTTCTTGATGTTTCATGTGAATTGAGTAGTAGGGATATCAACAATATGATAAAAAGGATAGATTGCTACTCATCATAAAGATGACACATTGAGTTGCAGACAAGCACAACAAAAAGACTTACTCTCTGAGCTTTCATCCAAAGGCTTCTTTAGAAAGGAAAACAAAACTGAATACCCTGCACTCCAGCACCTGAAAGAACACTCTAGTTATCAAGCCTACTGATATCCTACTGCCGCCTTAGGGCATCACTATCGAATTTCTGTACTACCCACAGTGCTGCTCCTCATCAACCCCTCTTAACACCCAGAGCCTGCCCTCCAGTTAGCCACATCCAGGAAACTCCCTGCCAACACTACACTAAATGCAAAGACGAAACAATTCCAGAATACTTTTGACAACATTTCCACCAAAATCCTCAGCCACAGACAAGTTTTAGCCCTATCCTAAGAGCTCACCTTCAGCATTACACCCTAATTTAATCAAGCTGGACCTGCCAAAGACCTGCCAAAGACCTGCCAAAGACCTGCCAAAGACCTGCCAAAGACCTGCCAAAGACTTGCTATCCTTCTCCCAGTCCCTGTCGTGAAACACTTCCTTGCCACCAATCACTCCAACCAAAGGCAACCTAATCACAACATTAAACCCTGTCTCTCCAGTTCTAGCATCATCCAACATGATTCTCCCTTCCCTCCCCCCTCCTAACCATCACCTTCCATGTTTTCCTTACCTCGAACTTGGCCTCATAATCCTTCTCCAGGTTCCTTCCTAAGAACAACCTTTTAATTTTATCCTAACACACAACCACTTCTTGTTTGATGGAAATGTATTCAAACAAATCTGCAGCACAGCCACAGGCATCAGCATGGCACCCTCCTATGCCAATCTGTTTATGGGCCATCTGGAGGAAACCTTCCTAGCCTCTCAAACCCCTGGTTCATGTCCACTGATGATGTCTTCATGATCTGGACTCAGGGCCAACACATCTTATCCTCATTACTTCACAACCTCAACACCTTCTCTCCCACTTGTTTCACCTGGCTCTCCTCAACCCAGTGTGCCGCCTTCCTGGACCTTGACCTGCTCATCTCTAATGGTTCCACCCAGATGTGTGCCCACATTAAACAAACCAACCACCAATAATTACCCACATTTTGAAAGCTGCCATCCCTTCCATACAAAAAAAATCCCTCCCATCCAACCTGGCCGTCCTGGGATAGCATATCTGAAGTGACAAGAACTCCCTTGCCCAGTATGCTGAATGTCTCACAAAAGCCTTTACAGACAGGCACTATTCTCCAGACAGACTCAGCCATCAGGTTTTCCATGCCATAAATCCATACACCTCCGATCCTACCACCACCCCCAAGAACAAGTTACAAAGGAGCACCCGCTTCGTCACCCAATACCACTCTAGACTGGAGCAGCTGAACCACATCCTTTATCAGGGGCTTTGATTACCTATCATCATGCCTTGAAATGGACATCCTACCCAAGAACCTTCCACCCTTCCTAAAATGGCATTCTGACACTCACCCAACTTCCATAATATTACAGTCCATCCCTATGCCACTCCCAATCAGATCCCCTCGCTACAGGGATTTTAACCCTTTAGAACACCCATGTGCAAGACCTGCCCAATGCACCCACCCAGCACTTCCTATTCAGTCCTGTCACAGGACTATTTACCCCCTCAGAGGTCGGACCACCTATGAAAGAAGCCATGTCGCATATCAGCTCTGCAACAATCATTGCAGCTTTTTATATTGGTATGACTACCAAACAGCTGTCCACAAGGATGAATGGCCACCTCCGAACTGTCCAAGAGCAAAGTTGACTACCCTGTGGCATAACAGGTAGCTGAACATAATGTGCTAGACATAAATGGCTCCTTCACAACTCAGGCCATCTCGGTCCTCGCTTCCGGCACCAGCTTTATTGAACCACGGTGATGGGAATTATCCTTACAACATATTCTCTCTCCCGAAATCATCCTCGCCTCAACCTACAGTAACCTATTGGCCCTCCTCACCCTACACTCAATAGTTTCTGCCCCATCCCATCATCATCTCCCAGTTCACATCCCTCCACCCTCATTGTGCACTGCTCTCTGCCAGCACACCCACCTTTCTTTTCCCCTTCTCTGCTTCTCTTCTGTTCCACACTCCCACTCCCTCCCCATAGCCTTCCAAAATTGCACATGACAGCCTTGTCCTGCCACCTAGTCCCTGCATGCTCCACCAGGCAGTGCTGACTATCCCCCCCCCCCCCCCCCAACTGTCTCCCACTCCCTCCCCCATCACTGCCCCACTCTGAAGTAAGCAACTCAACTGTCATCTTCACAGTGAGTCGCAAGCAACCTTTTTCATAATATTGTTAACTAGTATCAATATTTTGCAAGCATGACTTATTAAACTGACAGTTCAGTAATATTCAACAACTGTCAGCACCTGCTTTCTTTGTAATGCAAATTATTACATTCTTCGCTGAGTCTATGCAATTTTCACCTCTTTCATGTATCTTGCACTCCAGGTGGAACAGTTTTGTCATGCTGGCTCTCCCAAGGATTTCAATAATCCTAAGGGAACATTGCCTGCTTCAAACACCTTGTTTCCAGTTAAGTTTTTCAATGCTGTGACAAATTCTTCTCACAGTACTGTATGTCACCTATCATTCTCAACTACTTCCTTTTTCCTTTCCGTAATATTTTCTTCAAGTTCATTTCCCTTGTAGAACCCCATGTAAATTCCTCTCACCTTTTTCTTTTTCCCTTCTTAGCATAGTACTGGTTCATCATCATTTTTCTCAATATTCATATTGTCACTTCTCTTTTCCCAGAAAGTCTCTCTCTAAACTTCCTATAGCTGGTACGTATCTTTCCAATAGTTGTGTGCGCTTCTAAATCTTGGCATTTGCCCTCTAGCCATTCCTGCTCAGCTATTTTGTATTTTCTGCCAGACATTTTTACATGTCCACATTCCCTTTGACCTGTGTTGTGCTATTTTTCTTTTTATTTTCTCCTTTTGTCAATTAAATTCAATACCTCCTGCGTCATCAAAAGATTTTTACAAGTTCTTGTCTTTCTACCTATTTGATTCTTTGCTACATCAGTCAAACATTGCCTAATGCTTCCTACAAAACTGTCAACAATCTCTGGTTCTTTCAATGTATGTGTGTCCCATCTCCTTAATGTTTACCTTTTTGCAATTTACAATGTACAATTCATAACCAACAAGTTATGGTACATGTCCACATCTGCCTATGGAAATGTCTCAGTTTAAAATCTGGTTCCCAAATCTCTCTTACCATTATGTGACCAACAGTAAACCTTCCAGGTCTCTTCCACATATTATTACATCAAGAGTTAGCAATGATTAAAGTATGCTCTTTACTAAATTCTACCTGACAGACTACTCATTCATTCCTTTCCCCCAGTCCATGTTCTGCTGTTTTTCCTTCTCTTCCTTTTTCCTAATATTGAATTCCAGTCCTGCATCACTCTTAAATTTTCATCTTCCTCAACTATGTGAATAATTTCTTTTGTCTTACAACTATTATAAAGGTACACAGGGTCTTTTTTCATAAGATGATCTTGTCTGCTATTCACTAGCTATTTTCTGCTCCTAAAATGAAGCGTTAGTCATTAATATAGATGTACTATGCAAGTGAAGCTTGATGATTGTGACATGATGGTATATATCCCTCATGGTCGTTGTTGTTGTTGTTGTTGTGGTCTTCAGTCCTGAGACTGGTTTGATGCAGCTCTCCACGCTACTCTATCCTGTGCAAGCTTCATCTCCCAGTACTTACTGCAACCTACATCCTTCTGAATCTGCTTAGTGTATTGATCTCTTGGTCTCCCTCTACGATTTTTACCCTCCACGCTGCCCTCCAATGCTAAATTTGTGATCCCTTGATGCCTCAAAACATGTCCTACCAACCGATCCCTTCTTCTAGTCAAGTTGTGCCACAAACTTCTCTTCTCCCTAATCCTATTCAATACCTCCTCATTAGTTACGTGATCTACCCACCTTATCATGGTCCTTAGGAAACCTAAAAAAAGATGTGGTATCATCATCTTGTTGCTGCATTTATTGGACTATTCAATGTTCCCATTTGTAAAAACTATTATACACACAAAAATAAACTACTATTCGCTTTCACGATCACACCTAACTCAACAGTTTTACTTACTGACCACTTGGCATGCCACTGGCGCAGTAGGCAACCAAATCGAGGCGAAGTGTCACGACTGTTATGTTAGACTATGGGAAAGATCAATTTGGATTCAGGAGAAATGTAGGGACATGCAAGGCAATGCTGATCCTACAACTTATCTTAGAAAATTCGTTAATGAAAGGAAACCTACATTTATGGTATCGGTAGACTTAGAGAAAACTTTTGACAATGTTGACTGGAACATCCTCTTTCAAATTTTAGAGGTGACAGGGGTAAAATACAGGGAGCAAAAGCCTATTTATAATTTGTACAGAAACCAGATGGCAGTTATAAGAATCTCCCATCCCTGGTGCTATTCAATCTGTACACTGAACAAGCATTAAGGAAACCAAATAAAAATTTGGAACAGGAATTAAAGAAATAAAACCTCTGTGGTTTGCTGATGACATAGTAATTCTGTCATAGACAGCAAAGGACTTGGAAAAGCAGCTGAATGGAATGGACAGTGTTTTGAAAAGAGGATATAAGATGAACATCAACAAAATCAAAACAAGGAAAATGGAATGTAGTCAAATTACATCAAGTGATGCTAAGGGAATCAGATTAGGAAACAAGACACAAAGTACTAGGCGAGTTTTGCTATTTGGGCAGCAAAATAACTGATGATGGCCGAAGTAGAGAGAATATAAAATATAGACTGGCAATGGTAAGGGAAGTGTTTCTGAAGAAAAGATATTTGTTAACTTCAAATACAGATGTAAGTCTTAGAAAGTCTTTTCTGAAGGTATTTGTCTGGAGTGTGGCCTTGTAGGGAAGTGAGACACGGGCAATAAATGGTTTAGATAGAGAGAGAATAGAAGCTTTCTAAATGTGAAACTACAGAAGAACGCTGAAGATTAGATGGGTCCAAGAGTGCTGAAAATTAGATAGGTCCATCATGTAACTAATGAGTAAATACTGAATATAACTGGGGTGATAAATTTGTGGCACAGCTTGACCAAAAGAAGGGACCAGTTGACAGACCTGAGACCTAAAGGGATCACAAATTTAGTACCTGAGAGAAGTATGGGACATAAAAATCGTAGTGGGAATACAGATTTGAATACAGTCAGCAGATTCAGAAAGATATAGGTTGCAGTATTTATTTGGAGATGCAAGGCTCTCACAAAACAGTAGCATGGAGAGGGGTCATCAAACCAATCTTCAAACTGAAGACCACAACAACAGTAAGAGCCCCTCTCTAAGGTTACTGATAGAATCAAGTCTGTGATTTCAAAGGCAAAAGAGAATTTTCATTCATAATGCTGAAAACATTAGGAGGAATTAGCCAATTAAAACACTGGGGTGGGGGAGTGAGGTTTACGGACAATTCAAATTGAATAGCTGATCTTATCTAGGAATCTGTAGCTCCTTCTATTTTTAATTTCAGTGGAGAATGGAAAATCCCCTAAAATTGCTCCACCTTAGGTGACAATCCAAAGAGGAATTCGCCATTTCATCATGAAATGCATCTGAACCTAAGGTGCTAGAACAGTCCAGACATCTGCAACCACTAAGGCAGAGTTTAAACATGCTTGGAATCCCTCAAAACTTAAATTTAAAAAGAGACAGTTTATAGTTACCGGTACTTAAAACATCAACTCCTTACTGAAGACCAGTGAATAGAAAGCATATGAATGTATCGATACATTTTCAATTTGTCACAGTTTCTTGTTATATATCTACCTCATTTTGAATGTCCCAGAATGATTAGCATGGTTATCATTATTGTTCCTTTCTGAAGGAATGTGATTTGTTGTAGTGATAGAAGTATTTGGTGGAAGGTCAGACAAAAAAGAAAATGGTATGACTCTAAGGCAGCTCAGGTACACTTCTAGACTGCTGCCTTAACTGGTTGCAATAATGTGCCTGTTTGATGGTTGGTATTCTTGTATGGTATTCAAAAGGTTCATGAAACTGAACAATTTCTCAAAAACACTTGAGAATGTTTCTTACTAGAGCAGCATTTATTACATCGATCTATGTACTACTATCATACAATAGTTTGAAAGAATAGTTGACCATGCACAGGACATTTGTACCCAGGTAGAATAGTACATAATGAGAGGGAACCTCCATGGTATACAGTCACTGTGAACAAACTTCTAAAGAAACAGAAATCACTGCATAATAGTTGTAAAACAAAGCATAGGGTTATAGATAGAAAGATGCTGAATGAAACAAGTCTGGCTGTCGAGACAAGAATGCACGATGCCGTCATGACCACCATAGCAGAGTATATTCAATGATATTTTACAAAACACGAAGAAATTCTGGTTTTATTAAAGTTAGTGTCCAGTCGCTGCAGAATGATATAGGAACTGAAATTGAGAGTAGCAAAGCAAAAGCTGAAATGCTAACTCCTTTCTCAAATGTTCCTTCACAAACCAAATGCAACATAATTGCCCCAATTTAATCCTAGAACCTCTGAAAAGCTGCATAAAGTAAGTATTAGTGTCAGCAGTGTTGAAGTCCCTCTTCTAACTATCATAGATCCCTTGAACGTAAAACGGCACTCTGTTCTCGGGAGGAAAGAACAGGTGACACTCATCTACAAGAAGTGCAGTAGAAGTGGTCCACAGAACTATTATCTCTAAATAAAATAACCAAAGAATTCCCCACTGGCAAATCTAATCCTGAAACTGGAGTTGAACACCAGTGAAATACTTAATTCAGATTAGAACAGATATATAACAAGGATAGACTAGACACCAGGTACTAAATTCATGAATAACTTTCACGAAATCTAGCCCTTTTCCTAGACTTCTTCAGATCTTTTCTTTCACCCCTCTTTCTTCCCCTTCAACCCTTCTGCCTGAAGGAGGAGCCACTGGCTCCAAAAGCTTGCTTAATTGCAACCTTCTTTTATGTGTGTGTTCTGCCGCTGCTTGGTGAATAGATTTTTTTATCTATCCAATTTAATTTTCTGTCAAAAATTGATCGTTTGTGTTGTTATATTTCAAATATCTGGTAGAAAGAATTCAGAAACTTTTGGTTAGCAAAATATGCAACACAGAAATATGATATGAATGACTTAAAATATTTTCGGAACAAGGTGCATATGAGATGTGTATAAACACCATTACATCACTTTAGTGAACCAGAAAACCTATGTACCAGTGAATCCTTAGTATTGAATCATAACTTGGATGAACTATAAATAAGAGAAAAGAATGAAAAAAAAATTGGTTTCAATTGGAAGTACAAAAGCCTAGAAAGTAAAAGTGAGAAAACATTTTAAAACATAGACACTAAAATAAGAAAAGTCATACCATAATTTTACATTTATACAGAGTGGACAACAACAGTCTAAGAAAAAAGCAGCAAGAGAACAAATGTCCAATTGTCTATGGAAAGAAGAAAGTAAGAAAGTGAAGAATAACTGGAATCAGAAAGAACTGAAATATGATTCTGCTCTTTACCTGCCCATGAAATTTTAATGAATAAATTCATAATTTGTGAGAGTAATGATTTGTAACCTGTAAGAGTGCAGATGCCATATTCTCGCCTTCCATTATATCATAGAGCCTTGGAAAGGTCAAGCCAAGTTTCTGACCACGATAGAACCCCAGCTTGTGTGGCTTATAGCCAGGCAAGCGAGTAACTCCTTCCCACGTCTCTTCTGTTGGTGTGCCAAGCACCTGCACAAAAAGAAGCATACAAATGTAATGGCTATGAAAAACAATTTCCGTAAGAAAATTTCATCTCCATAATCTACTCCATCAGTTCCAGGACTGATGAAGTATTGTCACACACTCTTAACAGTTGCTGGAACATAATTCAAAGCAATGATATGAAATGAAATGCCCTGCAAGTGTTCCACAGAGATATTTAATACTATTTGTGTTCTGATTAGTAACAGTTTGCAGTCTTCATTACATGTCTGTTCAAATACAGCATGCAACTGTTAAACACTTTAGTGCCACTGAAAATGAATGTCAAAACATTCCTTCACCTGATTACTTGCAGGAGATTCTCACTGCCCATCTTGCATTACATTTCACTCACAGGACCATTCCCAATAATACAAACTTCTTTACAGTTAAGATCAGTGAACCACAGCCCTAAACAGACCCCGACTTGATCATCTTAGATTGATATAAAGGCTCCTCCATTGTGGCCATGAATCATATCAGCTAGCAGATGGTCTCTCTCAATGGTCATGCCTCTTCCACCAGCATGCCTTGCCACAGCAATGAAATACCAAATGCTCAACAGAATCTCAAAAACCTCCACCCCCTCAACCCTCCCTGCAATTCCCTCTAGCTTCAATACGAAGCCCAAAATTCACAAACCTAGCCTACCTGTATGCTTCTATGTAACTGGTTACTGTGCTTCCACAGAAAAGATCTCTGTCCCAGTTTACCAACTTTCCCAACCGTTGCCTGTAGCATAAGGCCCTGTAGCAAGAAAACCATGAACTTTCTTCATTGACTCAACACAATCAGCATAGTTCCTAGCCCATTACCAACCACCTCCCTGACTGTCACCACTGACATCACCAAACTGAACTTCAGCATCTTCAACACTCAGAGCCATGTTGCATCAACCATTATCCTTACAAAATACTACCAATATGAAACCCACTACCTCATTCCATATTCAGATGATCAACTATGTCCTTCATGACAGCTACTTTCTTGGAAATACATTCTAATAAAACCATGGCATAGTCACGGCAGTCACATGGTGTCCTATTAAGCCAATTTTTTGATAGGCCATCTAGATGGATGATTCTTAACTGTCTAAGAATCTAGAGCATTATTATGAAAAAGAAAGTTGCCACTCACCATATAGCGGAGATGCCGAGTCGCAGATAGGCATAACAAAAAGACTGTCAGAAATAAGCTTTCAGGCAGCAGGGCTTTTGCCAGAAACACACACACACACACACACACACACACACACACACACACACACACCGAAGTGTACATTTGTAAATGCAACTCGCACACGACTGCAGTCTCTGGGATCTGAAGCCACACTGCAAGCAGCAGCACCAGTGCATGATGAGAGTGGTGTCTGGGTGGGAGTAAGGAGGAGGCTGGGGCAGGGAGGAGGGAGGGTAGCAGGGTAGGGGTGGGGGACAGTGAGGTGCTGCTGGGGATGCGCAGGGATGAGGTGGTGAGAGAGCTGGTGGGGGGGGGGGGGGGAGGTGGGTAGCGAAAAAGGAGAGAGATAAAAAGATTGGGTGTGATGATGGAATGAGGACTGTGTAGTGCTGGAATGGGAACAGGGAAGGGGCTGGATGGATGAAGCCGATGAAAAATGAAGGTTGGGGCCAGGAGGGTTTCTGGAATGTAGGATGTATTGCAGGAAATGATCCCACCTGCGCAATTCAGAAAAGCTGGTATTGGTGGGAAGGATCCACATGGCACAGGCTGTGAAGTTGTCTGTCGTGTATTTTTTTATGAAGGCATTGCTGGCCAAAAGCTTATTAGTGGCAGTCTTTTTGTTATGCCCATCTGAAACTCGGTGTCTGCACTACATGGTGAGTGGCAACTTTCCTTTTCATAATACTGTTATGTTCCATCCTGTAATCTCAATCATTACCAGGGGTCATCATATATCTCTTGTGGTTGTTGAGGGCAATTCTCTGCTCAGTGGTATAGGGACGAGATTCTGCAACCAATAATGGGACTGTATTGGCAACATTTTGTGATAATTCTGTCTTGATGGATGATAATTCATGTAATTATCATGCTGTTCTCCAAAACATGTTCCTTCAGCATGCTAGGATCACTAGAATGGAGTTGCTTCCTTTGCCATGGACATCAAACTGTGTGAGAAGCTGAAATGAGTTGTTTTTGGATGTTGGCAACAACCATGTACTTTGTGTCTCTTATGCAGTATCACCATTTAAGAGCGAGACAATTTAGATCTCATTGATGGTGCACCACAACCAAATTAAGCCTGCATCTCAGCAATGAGACATTCCATCACATACTGATACCATTCTGGAGTACTGTGAAAAAGACGATTTTACCACTAGACTATTTTTATTGTATTTCTGTATCTTGTGATTTGGACACAGTGAAAATGAATATTACACATGCCTCAGAGACAATTTTTGTTTTCTGTGCCATGAATTTTAAAATAAAGGGGTGATGCCAAACTTTTGCTGATGTGTGTACATTGTGATTTCCACTACCTTTAACAATGCTCTGAATTGAATAAGTTCCTTCCCATATTCATTTGCACCACTTCTGATGTGATACTCACAGGTCACCAAATCTATATAATGAACATGGTCCACAATAATTTTTTTCTCTGAAACTGAGAATGCGGAGACTTGAAACTTCTTGGTAGACTAAAACCATGTGCCACATCAGTACACAAACCCAGGAACCTTTGCCTTTTGCAGGCAATGCTCTTACTGCCTGAGCATCAAGACAATCCATGACCACCCTTGGGTTATTTGGGGGGGAAGAGACCCAACAGCTAGGTCATCAGTCTCATTGGATTAGGGAAGGATGGGGAAGGAAATCAGCCATGCCCTTTCAAAGGAACCATCCCGGCATTTGCCTGGAGCGATTTAGGGAAATCGCGGAACACCTAAATCAGGATGGTCAGACGCGGGATCGAACCGTCATTCTCTCGAATGTGAGTCTAGTGTGGTAACCACTGCGCCACCTCACTCGGTGACCCACCCTCAAAGCTTTATTTCCACCAGTATATCTTTCCTACTTCCCAGATTCCACAGTTCTCTGGAATAGTTTGTGGGAACAGTCCTCCTGAAAGAAAGAGTATAGCAGTTAAATGGCCTAGACACAGCCTAGGGGATTGTTTATAGAATGAATTTTCACTCTGTAGTAGTGTGTCCACTTTGAGAACATATCATAGGTCATGCCTGGATACTCCGTTAGTATAGCATTTGACTGCAAAAGCGAAAGGTTCCAGTATTGTGTTTAGGTCTGGCACACAGTTTTAATCCGACAGGATGGTTCATCCTAGTACATCTTTATGTCATGCATACTCCCAGCCCCTTACCATTCGGGTCATGCACTATCTGACCAAAAATTTTGAGATGGATTTTATTCCTGGCATATAAGCGATGGACATCAGAGCAGTAAATACAGTGGCAGTGTGAACTAACAACAGATGTTGTTGTTAGTTGTAAGTAGGCAGTGTTAAGTAGTGGCTGTGTAACCATAGTGTGTCAATGTTGTTGTTGCTTCTGTTATTTTTTTGTATGGGGCACTGATCAGTGCCCTTAATTAAACTGCCTGGGCAAGCTATCCATTCAGAGCACACTGACCTCCACTTCCCATCACTTTAAGGTTGAAGCCACGTTACACTGGTGTCGATATCAGCGAGGCTGGTGGGGAGATCTCCAGCCGAAGTGTGTGTGTGTATATATATATATATATATATATATATATATATATACACACACACAACCAAAACATACTGAATTGAAAATGGCACACTACAAACTTCACAAAGTAGTGGATCCTCGTGTCGGAGGAGGAAACTGTGCATTAGTGGGTAATGTCCTATGCCCAGTTTGGTGTGGTTCACTTTAATTCCAGTACACCTGCATGGTCGATTTACGTGATGGCAGTTTGTTGTCCATCAGTTCCAACCATTTGGTTTTCAAATGATGCATGGCTCTTCTTTGAACAAGAAGACAAAAGTGCCAGTGGACAGCACATCAATGCACAACAACATCCCTACATGCTGCTTTGTCAGCTGCACCATTTCCCTGTATCCCGATACACCAAGGTACCCAGCAAAAGACCATCTCCTTGCCTCTGTGTTGTATCAACTGTGAAGTGTCATTTATGATCTCAATCAACTGGTCTACTGGATACATTTGGTGGACAGTGTGGAACTAGTCAGAACAGATGAGAAACTTCATACTTAACTTCACACTTAACTTCATACTGCGATGCCTCTGAATCCACTCCAGTGCCATTCTAATGTCTGTATCAGAATTTGTAAAGTATTCCACAAGGCATAGTATGAAAACCCTACAGCAGAAAACAGCTTCCCTTGCTGGATGCCATCCATATACAAAATGATAAAACTGCGGCACATACTTTAAGGAAACAGGTTTGTAAAAACATGATGCGGAACAAGAGTTTTCTTGTACTGTATGAATCAAACTCACTTTTGCCCTCTGAAGATGCTATGCAGGAAATTTGTTCTTTCCCTGGCTGCATATTTGGAGCAATGAGCCAGTCAGTAGCACAAATCCCAAATGGCTTGGTCACATGGGGTTAATTCCTGAACAGCCACTCAAAGTTGGGATGAACTGCCACTCTAAATGTCAATGAGACAATTCTAAGATTTTAAGGGCCTGTTGAGCTAGGAAAAGGCACTCCTCAATATGAAACAGCGGTTGTGCAGGTTCTGCACACAGACTTTGAACTGTGCTGGTCTGATAGGCTCCAGTTGATATCCAAATCCTCTCATGGTGGAAAGTATCTAACACCTTGAGTGAAGTAGTGTGTGCTGAGCAATGAACTATCTGAGAAATGTCCTAGGTGAGATTCTGTCAGCTCCCCAAGCCTTTCTGCTGAGGCATTTCAAAATATTCATTAAGTTTATGCTCTTTGTCCACAGGTCTTTCAGGTCCAGGAGCCAAGTTAATTTGGTGTCAAATAGTAAGACAGCAATTGCACATTGTTCTTAATATTTAAAATATTGTTCACCATTGTGAGCTTTAATTGGTTAAAACTTCAATGAGCACAGTTAAAACTGAAAAGGAGTCTTGTGTAGTGATAAACTAAAATCAGTTTTACTTGGCCAAGCTTCAAGCCTCCCGATGGTCAATCGTAGTTGGCTCATTGTATCTTAAGATTAGAGCAAGAGGAGAAGATTGCGAAGTCATCCACAAATGAAGATCATTTAAATGGGCTCTTGACTGCAGAAGAGATGCCACTGATAGCAGTTGTAAACAATGTGACACTGAGTACACTGCCTTGGAAGACACCCACTCTCCTGAATAAAGCAGCCACACAGTTCATCACCAACTTGATAAATAACTCTCAAGGAAGGATTGGATAAGAAGAGGCAGGTATACAGGTAGTTCCCATTCATGAAGTTTGTGCTGGATGCTGTACCTACAAGTGGTATCTTTTGCTTTCTGAAGATCAAGAAACATATTGGCCAAATGGTTTCCGCATAATAAAGACTCCTGTATCACCTCTCCAGTAGAATTATTTTGTCAAGGGCATAATGATAGCACTTGAAACCACACTGGGAATGGTAGAGGTGACCTCAGGATTCGAGGAGCCAGACACGGCGGCAGTTGACCATGCCCTTAAAAGTCCTACTCATGAAACTGGTAAGAGGTACACTCTAGTACGGCACGATCCTTGCTTGATTATTAATAATACCTCTTTCTGAAAGGCTGGGAGTACTGTCCATCAAACCACATCTGATTGAAACAAAACAGAAGCTTGCCTTTGGCTTCAGAGCACAGAAGACTGAGCATAGCATAATGAATCTGATCCAGCCCTGTATACGGTCTGGCTGCAGACAGAGCAGAATTCAGCTCTCACATGGGGAATGAAAGATTGCAGACCACATCATTACACGAGATGATGTGGAGCATCCTCCTCTCCAGTCCTGTAGAAAATCTGCACCTCAACTGTTTGAATGAGGCATTGACAGTACAAAAGTGTTCAATTAAAGCCCAAGTCATGTCATCTTGTGTCAACAAGGCCAGAAGAGGAGGTTTCTCATCTTTGACTGAACACCACCTTGCTTATGTCCAAACTCTATCAGTTAAAGTGGACCGATTAACGAAAGTTGTGAATTCCTTCCAGGAGTTTCTCTTCTGTTCTTTTATCACTCACTTTGCTTGCACTCTCAAAGAGCCGAAGACATGAATATTTTCTTAGTTGCAGGTGTCTAAATTTCCGCAAAGTGTGTGCCTGGCTCAGATTGTCAAGTGACATTCTTTGTCCCATCAGGAAACAGGCCATCATCTGAGGTGGTTGCTAGATGGGGGAATTGGAATCAGCAGCAGCATGGTTGGCCACAGAGATAATATGGTCCACCATCTCCTGGGTTCATTCCATTCATTCAAAGATGGCCTGCTGACTGTACTGCAACAAATTTGCCTTTTGAAGCATCCACTTTGCAGTCTGCTGTCGACTGCCGTCTGAATCAGCAGGTGGGTTCACACGAGACAGTGGTCACTGGAATGCAAATTTGTGGCCACTTCCCACTGAAATGAGTCACCAATAGTTGGGGAGAAAAAATGAAGGTAAGTGGTTGAAAAAGATCCTGTAGCTGTAGAGAAGTGTGTCATCTGACTAGATTTCAAAAGGCAGATACACACTAAATGGACAAGGCTCTCAATAATTTGACTCCTGGGCATGTGGTAACTGAGCCCCACAGCATATTGTGAGCATTGAAGCCCTCAATAATGAGGTACGGGCAGGGGAGTTTCCAAAAGAGGTCTGTCGGTGCCTCAGATCCTAGAAGCTTAGCTACTTGGTGTGACTTGGCAGTTTCAACAAGAGTTATTCTGTTATGGAGTTATTAAATACTTTAAGGACCCACAAATATCCAAGAATGCTTAAGGACCCACCAATATCCAAGAATGCTTAAGGACCCACCAATATCCAAGAATGCTTTAAAATATAGAAAGGGGAGACCTTCCCTAATGTTCCCTCTGTTCTCTCAATAACAATGAAAATGTTACAGCAGACTCGTGCCCTGTTTCTGTAATTCTGAGACTACTACTTGGGTGGACTGACCTTTCAAGCTCTCTTTGTTGGGTAGGTGTCAATACTACCTGATGGTACACACATCCTGTCAGGAGCAGATCTGAGTTGAGATATCTCCATTGGAATCCCACAAGCCGCTATGCCCCAGACGTTGCCCGCTAGAGGCTGTGTTACTTTTCTGTTGAAAATCGTCATGGGAGACGAGACTTAGCATTGTCAATATGAACCTACCACAAAATTACGAAGTGCAGAAATTCACATGAAGGGTCAATGCTTTGTTGATGTAACCAACATTCAAACCAAAGTGATAAGCGAGTTCTTTAACATCCCAATGGAGGACTTTTCTGAGTTTCTCATGGTTGTACGAATTTTTTATTACTCCAGTTTCACAACTTTTTGAGCTTATGGGGTATCCCACAAGGGCATGCTAGATGTAAGACCTGCCTCCATACACTTACCTAGCACATCCTATTCTAGTTGTGTGACAGGCATGTAATATCCATCACAGGCAGTGCCTTGTGTGGAAGTGGGCATGTCATACAATCATTGTTGTACCCTTGCACAGCCCTTTACATAGGTATCATCACTCAGATGAATGGTGGCAATCAAACTGCAATGAAGAGTTTTACTGAATACCCAATGGCAGGAAATGGCACTGAGCATAACTTTTTTTACTTCAGTGGCTGCTTCACTACTCATTTGATCTGTATCTTTATCTTTACTGTGGTATACTTATAGGATACAGTTCTTGAAGAACATCATTTGTAGGAAAAAATATATTTACCATAAAAAGAAGATTAGACACTGACCTTGAAAATTTTATCCAGCTGGTCATACGTATCCCGAACTCCCGGGAACGTAGGTACACCTGTGATCATTTCAACAAATATACATCCAACACCCCACATATCTAATGAGGTGGAATACTCTGTACTGCCAAGCAACACATCTGGTGGGCGATACCACAGAGTGACTACTTCATGGGAGTAGGTGTGTGAGGGCACTGATTTTGCACGGGCAAGGCCTGTAACAGAAATGTTTATTATGCATATGAATATATTTGATAAAAACTAACACGGTAAAAAACTGGAAATTATACAATGGACCATAAGAGATTCTGGTATGGGAAGTGGAGGCTACTGGTAGTTATCACTGACTGACTTCTTCCTTTGTCTGAAGGTGTTTCTGTAGCTACTTTGGAACAACTAAAGATTGTTATTCACACCCACAGCCACAAAAAAAAGCAAGTGTAAAACATTAGTATTAGATCTCTAAACTTTATATTTCAAATTGCCACACATTTTTTTGCAAATTTCTGTCCTGATTTTGTACTGAAATTAAATTTTGTTACTATTGGTGACATTTAGTTTTGTACCTACAGTCGCACTCAAAGAGATCAAGCACTAAAATAACCACACTTGCCAATTGCTCGTGATGTGTGGTCACCCCGTATGGGGAATGGGAGAGTGGGTGCCACTGCCCGTAGGACAAGGACTATCCAGAAAATAACATGGATTTTCACATAACATGAGAAATAGCGGAAGGAATGGGACAGCTGTTGCATCGACTCGTTCACTATGTCAGTGTTCTTAGAGTGCAATAGTGAGAAAGACCCATTTCTTCTCATTTACCTACAATAACCATCAAAAATAAACACTGTACCTGAAAAACTCTAACCCTGAAATTCACTCCATGTAATGCAACTTTAAGTGGAGGGGAAAAAAAAAAAAAAATAAATAAATAAATAAAATCTCAAATCTTTTGGCTTTCATCACAGAATTTGGGCTGTATGTGGTTCAAAGGTAACAAGTGAAGGGGCTGTGCATCAATGATTGCGTTTAAGAGTGAAACGCAAATTTCATGATGAAAACAGATGCGGCCGTCTGTGTGTTGTCAGCGAGACGCGGCCGTCTGTGTGTTGTCAGCGAGACGCGGCCGTCTGTGTGTTGTCAGCGAGACGCGGCCGTCTGTGTGTTGTCAGCGAGACGCGGCCGTCTGTGTGTTGTCAGCGAGACGCGGCCGTCTGTGTGTTGTCAGCGAGACGCGGCCGTCTGTGTGTTGTCAGCGAGACGCGGCCGTCTGTGTGTTGTCAGCGAGACGCGGCCGTCTGTGTGTTGTCAGCGAGACGCGGCCGTCTGTGTGTTGTCAGCGAGACGCGGCCGTCTGTGTGTTGTCAGCGAGACGCGGCCGTCTGTGTGTTGTCAGCGAGACGCGGCCGTCTGTGTGTTGTCAGCGAGACGCGGCCGTCTGTGTGTTGTCAGCGAGACGCGGCCGTCTGTGTGTTGTCAGCGAGACGCGGCCGTCTGTGTGTTGTCAGCGAGACGCGGCCGTCTGTGTGTTGTCAGCGAGACGCGGCCGTCTGTGTGTTGTCAGCGAGACGCGGCCGTCTGTGTGTTGTCAGCGAGACGCGGCCGTCTGTGTGTTGTCAGCGAGACGCGGCCGTCTGTGTGTTGTCAGCGAGACGCGGCCGTCTGTGTGTTGTCAGCGAGACGCGGCCGTCTGTGTGTTGTCAGCGAGACGCGGCCGTCTGTGTGTTGTCAGCGAGACGCGGCCGTCTGTGTGTTGTCAGCGAGACGCGGCCGTCTGTGTGTTGTCAGCGAGACGCGGCCGTCTGTGTGTTGTCAGCGAGACGCGGCCGTCTGTGTGTTGTCAGCGAGACGCGGCCGTCTGTGTGTTGTCAGCGAGACGCGGCCGTCTGTGTGTGTTGTCAGCGAGACGCGGCCATCTGTGTGTGTTGTCAGTGAGACGTGGCCATCTGTGTGTGTTGTCAGTGAGACGTGGCCGTCTGTGTGTGTTGTCAGTGACAAACATGACGAAAAATTTTGTGAGAACCAGCATTTAATGAGATCTCAATGTGACAACTTTCTGCTGATTTCTGCGCTTATGTTCTCCAGATGATCATGACTAAACAGTTACGGTAACATAAGGTCTGTGCTCAGTGGGTCCCACAATTTCTGAGAAAAACTAAATCCATTCTTTATCTGATTCTCTCTTATTTATTTATTTAGTTATTTACAATACAGAAATAGGAGGTTCACCAAATAGAATTGTTACTGGCAAAGAATTTCTGATATTAAACAGTGCAGTCAGTGATGACAAAAGACCCTGCCTCACCCAACAAGAAAGCATATGAAGTTGTCACCATGCAATGTAACAACTATAATTTTTTTAATTTTTTTTATGGTACAGGAATACGATGCAGGGGACAGAATATAAAGATAATGTTTGCGTAATTCATTTCAAACTCTTGTACCCAATTATAATTTCAGTTTCAAAGCATTCTTACACACAACAAATTAGTATCGTCCTGCCATCCATATCATAATTACCAACTACATAAATACAGTTTCATAGGAATGATACCTTAAACTATTTTTCTTTGGATGTATTAAAAGCAATGAAATAACTGAAATTATTAAACAATGGAAAGTCACAGGATGGGATAGACCCATGGCTGTTCTACTTGCGACTGTAACCCAGTCAATCACAAAACATTTTTGGTTACAATAACGTAGTCACTGACAAATAATTTTGGTCCTTGCTAGTTCTAATGTGTATCATCAGTTATTCCTGTACTGACATTTAGGTAACAACAATATTAGAAGGACAAATTGCTACTTACTACATAGAAGTGCCACAGTTCCAGACTGGCACAATTAAAAGACTGCCGAGTCTTCATACTTAGTTACATTCATTTTACTAGCATGTTCTAAACATTAAAACTGATATTTCCTGTTTTATAATCATAAGATGCACATTGCTGACATGGTTTCTTGTAATTGAAAGTTGCCAGAAAGGGCAATATATCATGTTGCATTTTGAAGACAGGAGTGAACAGGGAATTAGGCAGGCATGGGGACACTAATTTTATACAACAAATTTAATTTAGTTACAGTTTCCCAACAGCTTATTACTACATCTGCAATTTCTGCAGAAAATGGAGAACTGGAAGAGTTTAATGCGGAATATAAATTTCAGAAGTTCACAAGTGTTGCTATCACCTTTTATGGTATTTCCACGTTTTGCTTCTGACTTTATTTCAGTGTTTTGATCAGAAAAGTTCAACTTCTTAGAACTTCTAATGCAGTTTTCTTGGATTCTTTACTAGTTTTATAATGATAGAATACTTAAATATTACATTAGAAATAAGACAGTAAACATTTTCATACCAAAGTCGGCTAATTTGAGCTCTCCTATCTCACTGATGAGTAGATTTTGAGGTTTGACATCACGGTGCAGGACACGACGGCGATGGCAGTAAGCCAGGCCACGAAGTAGTTGAAAAAGGAACAGTCGCACATTACGTGGTTCCAGCCCACCACTATGCTTCTCCATGTACTGAGAGAGGTCAGTGTGCTGTGACAGAAAACAGCCATTTAATTTGCAAATTTCAGGAATATTAGTAGAATGAACAACAACTAAAATGATTTTTGTGCATTTAGAAACTACACTGTTACTTTTGTTGCAAAAACTCAATTACATTATCGTACCAACACAAACACAATACAGTTAAATATGATTCTGAAGATGGTAGTTGAAGGTGTATAATCCAGGCGAAACCACAGCCATTCCATTACTGAATATAAATAGTACAATAACAATAACTCAAGGATGGAAACCATTAACAAACCACAGGAAAGGCAACCATTCGTGACTAAGTAGCCTGTGTATGAAAATATACACATCAATCGAATATAGGTAGTCACCTTTCCTCGCTTATTTATTATAAAGATAGAGGAATACTTGAGAACAACCAGAGTTCGTGTTTCCCTTCACCAGTATTTGTCTTAGCAAAGTGCCACTCTGAGGATGGAAAAATAAAAACAATTATGCCACTTACCACATATTCAAAAACAAATGTAAGTGTCTCCCGCGTGTGCACAATATCGTGCAATGTTACTATATTGCAGTGCTTCAACTCCTTAAGCAGAGATGCCTCTCGTATGGCTGTGAAAGGGGCACCTTCCTGCTCTTGTAATCTGATCTCCTTTAAGGCCACAACTTGGTTCGTCAGGCTGAAAAATGAAAAAACACAAAGAAATCTTTATGAACAACAGTAATGACCAAATTGATGTTGGGGTTTATACATAGTTACATAACAGCATCATAGTGACAAAATATGAGTTTATTAGTACTTAGAATTAAGTGTTAATATACCGTGGAAAAAGAATAAAATTGTAAAGTAGTAAGAAATTATACAGTGACAAAGTATATCAAAAAGATATTCTCACAACTTACTTGCTGTAACCTTTGAAGACAGTCGCATATGATCCCTCTCCCAGCTGTTCCAGTTTAATATACGCCTCTGACTTGCCAAAAGGCGAATCACCCTGCAATGGACAATCACTGATTTGAGTATAGAGTGAAGATTACATCACATATTTGCTACATTAAATGTAAGAGCAGAATAAAACACAGTAAAAACCGATGCATTTAAACTCCTGCGTATGCATGGTAAATGTAAACTAGGTACTCTGAGGTCATGTTGTCAGCTACTGAATCTGCTTGCAATCACACTGAAAGGGGACCAATGCAAATGAACTACTGCTGCCAATACTCTGAGCAATATTGCAACCAAGTGTTCCCTGCTGGCATCTGAAACATTCAACGGCGCAAGGAGGCATATTGCAGAAATATCGTGAACCTATTTTCACATTACATTTCGAGAGGATATGACCACATACGTCCCTGGAATTCAAAGACTGACTTTTTGCCAGTGCATGCTCAGAAAGCTCAAGGTGCCACAACGACCCATACTGAAGTCTCACCTCAGTCCTCAAAGCCAAAAAGCTAGGCAACAGCACTGGCTGTAATTGTGTGCTGCACATTGTATTACCAAACTACAAATACCAAATAGGACAAAGAGGGGATTGAGAATGTATATACAAGTGAAAATGGGAACACATTGTCACAGGCTGGTTGTACTCACAAGAATGCATCACAGAAATGCTGAGAAACTAACTGGCAGACACTTGAATATATACTGCATGTGTCTCACAAAAACCTACTTACAAACATTCACTCATCAGTATGACTTGAGGAAATTTAGGAATCACTCCAGTAAAGATGGCAAAGAAAAATTATACTAATTACAGCTCCATAAGAAAATGGAATGGAAATAAAACTATAATATGATGTACAATGGCAGATATCTTTCACCTACAGAAGTATATGCGGAACAGTCGAGCATGTGCGGAGGTAGCCTCAGGCTAGTTTTAACTAACCTTGTGTTTAGATATGAGTCTGCTGGAATGTGGCAGATCTGTAGCTTCTTCAGATACTAGATCTGGTTCACTCAACAAGCTATAATTGGGCCTTATGGTTAAAGTGTAGATCGAACCGGTGCAACTTAACTTCAGTCTCATGTTCAGGTATTTAACTCACTCTCTTGTGGTGGCACACAACTTTCAGATACTCTATTCTAATTTTGGTGGTGGAACAGATTTCCATCACAGAGAGAGAGAGAAAACATACACTGACATTTTCCGTTAATGTTCTGGTTTAAATTCCGAACCTATCTGCAGTGTCTCATTGAGTGGGGGCATGTAACGCCGTTAATGGTGATTCATCCGCTGAATAGGGACGTTAAGCTCGACGACCAGCACAGTGCTAATCCATAGCAGTACGCTGTGCTTTTATACATATGTGAATAAAGAAGCTGCACAGACCTCTGTAAGATTTAAAAGTGATGAAAAATATTAGAAATGTGTTTTGAAAGTTTGGAAAAGTAAAATTGTGTGCTTCACAAACACCAGGGAAGTAATGCCCTACGACTACAGCACCCATGTATCGTTACCGTAGGGATCGTGGAAACGAAATCAGACTCATTATAGCACGCACAGAGGCATTTAAACAGTCATTCGTCCCGTGCTACATATGCACTTGGAACGAGAAGAAATTCTAACATTTAGTAACATGCCAAGCACCCTCTGCCATGCATTTCACATTGGTTTGCAACATGTGGATGAAGATGTAGATAAACGCGATGCTATGCAATTGGAATGGCGACTGAAAATTTGTGGCAGAAGTCTTCTTCGGTAGCCTAATTGCGAAAAGCACAAGACCAGGTTCGAGTACGGGTCCTGATACACAGTTGTCTCCCATCATTAGGCTACGTGACGGAATCAGGTTTCATTTGGTCCATCCACTGCTGCAACCACGCCACAGTACGCGCGCTCATCATCCACACAAAACTGAAGCTTCGTAGAAGTTCGCACTAAGATCACGGCAGTCAACTTCCAGTAAGACTTACCATCGGTTTGCAGCACAGTTCTTGAACATATTCTCACTTCGGATACAGTAAACTTCCTTGACACGAAAGAGCTTCTGTCCACAAATCAGCACGGTTTTATAAACATTTACATCTACATGGTTACTCTGCAATTCACATTTAAGTCCCTGGCAGAGGGACTACTTCTCTACCATTCCACTCTCGAATTGCGCGTGGGGAAAAAGGAACACCTAAATCTTTCCGTTCGAGCTGATTTATTTTATTATGATGATCATTTCTCCTTGCGTAGGTGGGTGTCAACAAGCATTCGGAAGAGAAAGTTGATGATTGAAATTTCGTAAATAGATTTCGCCGCAGAGAAAACCGTACCTCCCCAACTCGCGTATCATATCAGTGACACTCTCATCCCTATTGCACGATAGCACGAAACGAGCTGCCCTTCTTTGCACTTTTTCGATGTCCTCCGTCAATCCTACCTGGTAAGGATCCCATATCACGCAGCAATATTCCAGCAGCGGTTGGACAAGCGTAATGTAGGCTCTCTAGTGGGTTTGTCGCATCTTCCAAGTGTCCTGCCAACAAACCGCAGTCTCTGTTTCGTCTTCCCCACAATATTATCTATGTGGTCTTTCCAATTTAAGTTGCTCGTAATTATAATTCCTAGGCATTTAGTCGAATTGACAGCCCTCAGATTTGTGCGATTTATCGTATACCCTAAATTTATCGGCTTTCTTTTAGTACCCATGTAAATGACCTCGCACTTTTCTTTGTTTAGCGCTAATTGTCACATTTCGCACCATACAGAAATTCTCTCTAGATCATTTTGTAATTGGAATTGATCGTATGATGATTTTACTAGACAGTAAATTACAGCGTCATCTGCAAAAAATCTAAGGGGGCTGCTCAGATTATCACCTGTATCATTTATATAAATCAGGAACAGCAGAGGGCCTATGGCACTACCTTGCAGAACGCCAGATATCACTTCTGTTCTACTCGATGAATTACCGTCTATCACTACAAACTGTGACCTCTCTGAGAGGAAATCACGAATCCAGTCACACAACTAAGACGATACGCCATATGCACACAATTTGATTAATAGTCGCTTGTGAGGAATGGTATCAAAAGCCTTCTAGAAATCTAGGAATATGGAATCGATCGGAGATCCCTTGTCGACAGCACTCATTACTATGGGAATAAAGAGCTAGCTGTGTTGCACAGGAACGGTATTTTCTGAATGCGTGTTGGTTATGCATCAATAAGTCATTTTCTTCAAGGTGATTCATAATGTTCGGGTACAGTATATGCTCCAAAATCCTACGGAAAATTGAAGTCAGTGATATAGGTCTGTAATTCAATGGGTTACTCCTATTTCCTTTCTTGAATATTGGTGTGACCCGTGTAACTTTCCAGTCTTTAGGTATAGACCTTTCGTCGAGTGAGTGGTTGTATATGATTGCTAAGAAAGGCGCTATTGTATCTGCATACTCTGAAAGGAACCTGATTGGTATACCATCTGGACCGGAAGACTGTCTTTCTTAAGCGATTTGAGTCGTTTCGCAACACCTAAGATATCTACTTTTATGTTACTCAAGCTAACAGCCGTTCTGGTTTCGAATTCTGGAATATGTACTTCTTCTTCTTCTTCTTCTTTCTTGAAGGAATTACGGAAAGCTGTATTTAGTAACTCCGCTTTAGTGACACCATCATCGGTAACATTTCTAGCGCTATCGCGCAGTGACGATATTGACTGTTTTTTGCCACTGGTGTAATTTACATACGACCAGAATCTCTCTGGGTTTTCTACCATATTTTGAGACAATATTTCATTGTGTAAACTATTAAAAGCATCTCGCATTGACGTCCGCACTAAATTTCGAGCTTCCGTGAAACTTAGCCAGTCTTGGGGATTTTGCGTTCTTCTGAATTTGGCATGCTTTTTTCGTTGCTTCTGCAACAGTGTTCTGACGTGTTTTGTGTACCATGGTGAATCAGTCCCGTCTCTCATTAAATTATGCGGTATGAATCTATCTATTGCTGTCGATACCGTATCTTTCAATTTGAGCCGCATCTGGTCTACACTTACGTAATTGGCAAGGAATGGAGAGACACTTTTAGGAATGTATCAAGCGAATTTTTATCTGCTGTTATTAATAGATATATTTTGCGTTTTGGTTGATATGGTTTTGAGCCCCGCTACAATGACCTTGTGTTCACTAATCCCTGTATCCGTCATGACACTATTAGATCAGGATTATTTGTGGCTAAAAGGTCAAGTGTGTTTTCGCAACCATTTAAAATTCGTGTGGGCTCATGAACTAATTATTCAAAGTGAGAAAACATTTAGTACAATTTCGGAAGTGGTTTTCTGTCTACCACCGGCTTTGAACATGTATTTTCGCCAACAAAAGTCTCCACCAATTATAACTGTATAAGTTGGATACTTGAATGAGATTTTCACTCTGCAGCGGAGTGTGCGCTGATATGAAACTTCCTGGCAGATTAAAACTGTGTGTCCGACCGAGACTCGAACTCGGGACCTTTGCCTTTCGCGGGCAAGTGCTCTACCATCTGAACTACCGAAGCACGACTCACGCCCGGTACTGACAGCTTTACTTCTGCCAGTATCTCGTCTCCTACCTTCCAAACTTTACAGAAGCTCTCCTGCTCAGAAATTTCTTCCTCAAATTAAGGCCTATATTTTATACCAGCCTGATTTTTTATACCAGTAGACTTCTCCTGGCAAGGGATGTCCTCCTTGCTTGTGCTAGTATGCTGCTTAACATCGTCTACTTTGGGATCAATTTTGATGTTAAATTTCTCGGTATTCTAATTTCTGCTACTTTTCCTTGCTTTTGTCTTTTGAGATTTCCTCGCAATTCATATTCTGTACTCATTAGACTGTTCATTCCATTTAACAGACCCTGTAGTTCTTCAGTTTCACTCAGGACAGCAATGTCACAATCGAATCTTATCACTGATATCCTGTTACCCGGGATTTTAATCCCGCTCTTGAACCTTTCTTTTATTTCCGCCACTGCTTCTTCGATGAAAGACTGTATCATTGTCTTACCCCTTTATAATCCGAGCACTTCGCTCTTTGTCTTCCAATCATTGCTCCCTCTTGTTTCTTGTACTTGCTGAATATCAGTTATCTTTCTCTATAGGTTAGTCCTATTTTTCTAAGATTTCGAACATCTTGCCCCCTTTTACAATATCGACCGCTTTTTTCAGGTCGGCAAATCTATCAACGTGTCTTGATATTTCTTCAATCTTGCTCCCATTATCAAGCGCAATGCCAGGACTGCCTCTCTGGTGCGCTTTTTTAAGTCAATTAAAACATGTAAAAGGGATTCATGTCAGTATGTCTACCCATTGTTCGGTTACAGTTATGAACTTTGATTCCGTTTGAGACTGCAGTAATCAGCTAAAACGCCCATTATGAACTACTTTTACTGAAGACAGGGCCTCGTCATCAATGGTACTTTTTATGCTTTTATTATTTATGATGTATCATTTAATGTGTTGTGCAAAAGTAGTAACAACTGTGCTGGTACGTAAGTGTGAGAAAGAGCGTTTTGTTTAGACTTTAGACATTCTCATCGATTATAGAGGTGTGATGTTCTGAGCTACGATGCTAAATCCTATGTTTATTTGACGGACGTTTCGCTGAAGTGGAGAAATGTAGAGTCCGATCATACAACTAATTATCTCGGCCGTACTAGTATCACTACCATCGTTAATTAGAACACAATTACGACGGGAGTAAATGACTTTGCACTCAACTGAAGTTAAAACTGACACGTTGTGACGAACTGTTACCTATTCGTCACGGATATTACGAAGCGCATACGAACATAAAGAATGCCCGAAACCAAATTTTAATAATTGGCAACGAATGCTGTACAATCGCAATGAAGTCATGAGATGTTCAATTGCCTCTTTCATTAGAACATGTTACGCGTTTCGGGATTACACTCATCTTCAGACATCACAAACTTCAACCCCTTCCTAACCAAGCAGGCGTACAGCCTTGACAACTCAAAGAATGTGTCGAATAACATATGACTGCGACATAAGCAGTCTTGAAGCAGAGCGTATACTCTGTTTCAAGGCTGCTTGTGTCGCATTCATATCGACACATTCTTTGAGTTGTCAAGGCTGTACGCCTGGTTGGTAAGGAAGGAGTTGAAGTTTGTGATGTCTGAAGATGAGTGTAATCCCGAAACGCGTAAAATGTTCTAATGAAAGAGCCAATTGAACATCTCATGATTTTATTGCGATTGTACAGCATTGGTCGCCAATTACTAACATAAAAATGATCGCAGGCGCCTCAGACGGGATTTAATGTCCTGTATATCACCAAATTTTACCCAGTGTCGAGTTGGGCCGTTTGGTTGCATCACTCCCAAGTGGTGATCTTTCTAGCTCTGCTGCGTGATGCAAAAAAAAAAAAAAAAAAAAAAAAAAGATCTTAACTGAAATTCACGATTATTCTTTGATTCATTAGTGTGTCAGCCGTATGTCGCTGGAAAAATGTACTGACACGTGGGAAGTATGGAATTGAACGCAGCAGAAAGGATAAACAAAGATCACGAACTGTCTCCCAGACCGACAGTAGAACAAAAGCGAAACTTCCACAACGGGTGCCAGTCTGCACTGTTCTGAAAAATGCCTCGTGGATCAGTGTGAGGTGACAAGTTTATTGCTTCTGTTCAGGCAAGAATGACATGCCAGCCTCCTCCCTTTCATGTCGTCGGTGCAGAGGACGACAGGGTCACCATTCGCGTGTGCTGGGATGCCGCTGTTAACAGCCCCGCGCCAGTAAAACTTTACTGCAGCCGTTTCTGTCTTCCTTATTTATACGCGGTCACCCTTGCCGGCTTATAGCCGGCTGCAGCGAAGGCGAGGACACCATTCTGCTGGCGTATCAATAGGAAACCGGAGTATATGTCTACGAAAGCTATCTCGCGGCCATCTCTGGACCCACTGTCCTCAGTACTTTTTTCGCTCAGGGCTATTCGCACCGAGCGCTCGCTGGCAGAAGCGGGTCGCGTGAATAATGCACCTAGCCGCTGACATGGCAGCGTAGCGACATAACACGCCGCCGTAGGTACTATATTTCTGATACAGCACCAAAAAACGGGACGTGACTTGGGTTATGATGAGACGAAAAAAGGGAGGCGGTACGTACAGACGACGAACGTACTTCAATGCTGCGGGAGCAAACGAGATCACGAGTGTTGTACAAATTCAAGCGAAAATGAAAACTGCTCTGATTCAGGCATGGGAACCTTTCCTAATTATGGAGACAAATTATTATTCTGCCTCCTAGTCCTGAGCGAACTAATTTACTGAACAGAATTAAAGTAAGTAGCTACTAAAAACTATTCTTTACAATGTTCTGGCGTAACCTTTACATCATTTCGTAATACAAATAATTGGAGTGAAAAATGCTGCTGTGCTTTAATTACGACATCGTAAATCTGACAATATTGCTTACATATATGCAGCGTAGAATATGTCGAGCTGGTTATACTTTCGCACATATGCGCTTTTGAGTGACAGGTGTTTTTCCCGACAAGGTGCGCACACATGTGGGGTACGTCTCTCTCCCAGCATGCAAAATTTATAAAACTCCTACAAAACAATATTGTTATGTTTATATTTCAGTCATGTTCAGGAGAATTAAAAGACTAATTTACAACTAACTATTAATTAGTCAAGTGGTGAACTACAACGTTTCAACATGTTTCAATATCCCGCTGGTCATTGGAAGTAAGGTACAGAATAAGACCTGGTATTCTCTGTATATTAGCTGAACATAAATTACGAGTAGCTATGAGACCGTATTTTATACCATCATGAATCCCTCACTCAGCTGAAAGGGGTTAGGATCAGATCGAATGAAATGGAAAGCCGAATCTGGCGCCCTGTGGCTCAGTGGGGTGGGATAGGATGTGCCTCAACAGCACTCATGCCTTAACTTCAATAGAACTTATGCTAAGTAACAGTCTTTCCAGTAACTTACAATGTAGAGGGCACGCCGTCGAGATACCAAATTCCTCAGTGTTTGTATGTGCAGGTAAATGAAAGACGCACTAGAGAAGCCAACTTCAAATCTTCCTGCAGCTATTCTAATTTACATTTCCCTCGATTTTCCCCAAAACAGTTAGGGCGAATACCTACGTGACACAGTAGTAATGATAGTGCTGCTCATTGCCACATGGTTTACGTTACATCACTGTTTTATTTCTAGACGTTGGCTCATCAGATCAGAGATTGTTTTACCGCTTTCCGCAATAGACATGTCCATTTTTCAGTGACCACCAAAAAATTAAAAACGCAGACAAGGGAGAGTAGGACTCGCACTGCGAGGGTTCAGTGAAAACTTAATTACATATTTAAGGTAGTTGATCTAAAGCTTTTGATGAGCTAGTTTGCGAGTATCCAAATACGTGGCGTGAATGGCCGCATCTTTTAATTGCAGTGACTTAGAAGATTAATTTTTTTACTTAGCCAAGGGATTTGACTCAGGTATAGGACCCTAAAAACGAAGTTCCAGCAAGTTTCACTATAGTTTACACTCTGGTGCAGAATCAAATATTCATTGTTTAAAGAACACTAACAATTCTCCATCAAGATTTTTTCTCAAAGGCTCATCAAATTATGTAAACCACAGACTTGTTCATCTACACCTACATGGATACTCAGCAAATCACGTTTAAGTGCCTGGCAGAGGGTTCATCGAACCACTTTCGCAATAATTCTCTATTATTCCTCTTTCGAACAGCGCGCGGAAAAAAACATGCACCTAAGTTTTTCCGTGCGAGTTCTGATTTTCCTTATTTTATTATGATGATCGTTTCTCCCTAAGTAGGTAGGCGTCAACAAAATATTTTCGCATTCCGAGGAGAAAATTAGTGTTAAATTTCGAGAGAAGATCCCGCCGCAACGAGAAACGCCTTTGTTTTAGTGATGTTCATCCCAAATCCTGTAACATGTATGTGACATTCTCTCCCCTATTTCTCGATAGTACAAAACTTGCTGCCCTTCTTTTAACTTTCTGGATGAACTCCGTCAACCCTATCTGGTAAGGATCCCAGATCCGCAACGATATTCTAAACGAGGACGGACAGGCGTAGCGTACGCAGTGTCTTAGATTTGTTGCATCCGCTAAGTATTGTGCCAATAAAACGCAGTCTTTGGTTCACCTTCCCCACAACAATTTCTGTGTTTTTTCCAGTTTAAGTTGTTTGTAATTGTAATTCCTTGATATTTAGTTGAATTTACGGCCTTCAGATTTGGTTGATTAATCGTGTAACCGAAGTTTAACGGATTCCTTTTAGAGCTCATGCGGATAACTTCATTATTCAGGCTCAATTACCAAATTTCACACCATACAGATATCATTTATAATCGTTTTGCAATTTGTTTTGATCTTCTGAGGACTTTACCAGGCGATAAACGACAGCACCATCCGCAAATAACCTAAGACGGCTGCCCAGATTGTCTCCTGAATCGTTTATACAGACATGGAACAGCAGAAGACCTATAACACTACCTTGCAGAACGCCAGAAATGACGTCTGTTTTATTCGGTGACTTTCCGTCAGTCACTACGAACTGTGGCCTCTGACAGGAAATCACGAATCCAGTTGCATAACACGATATTGCCAAGCACGCAATTTTTTTGCAAGGCGCTTGTGAGCTACTGTGTGTAAAGTCTTCCGTAAATCTACAAATACGGAATCAATATGAAAGCCCTTGTCGATAGCACTCAACACTTCGTGCGAGTAAAGAAAAATGGCTCTGAGCACTATGGGACTTAACATCTGAGGTCATCAGTGCCGTAGACTTAGAACTACTTAAACCTAACCAACCCAAGGACATCAAAAACAGCCATGCCAGAGGCAGGAGTCGAACCTGCGACCGTAATAACAGCGCGGTTCCGGAATGAAGCGCCTAGAACCGCTCGGTCACAGAGGCCGACACGAGTAAACAGCTAGTTGCTGTTTCACAAGAACTATGTTTTCTAAATTCGTGTTGACTGCGTGTCAGTGGACCGTTCTCTTCGAGGTAATTCATAATGTTGGAACACAATATAAGAGGGTTGTCCAGAAAGTAATGCACCGCATTTTTTTTCTCAGCTGAAAACAATGCTACGAATGCAAAACGTTACAAAAGTATTATTTGAAGTCCCCTGTGCGAGCATGCGAAGTTTCCGTCACTTCCGACAGATGGCGTAGCTGCAGGACAGTTTCAAAATGGCGTCTGTAGATGATGTACAGGAGATAGGTAAAATAATGTGAACAGTCGTAGTTATGGGATAGTTGTGTTTGACTGTCAACAACGCAGGTAAGGTACGTGTCACGTTGAACTGTGCATTTTCAGTACGGATTGTAGGTTGTTTACGAGCACTGCACACTTCGTATTCAAATTGAGGCCTAAGTCGTCGTATAATGTAAGGCCTAACAGTTCCAAAGAGGGCACATTATGGGGTCCCGATAAGCTGGAGCATTAGTAACCAAGACAGCCAACTTACTGAATGTTTCAAGAGCTACTGTTTCAACACTCATAATAGACCACACAAAACATGTAAAGACATCATCGTGTAAACGCAATAGTGGGCGCAAATCAGAGGTCGTTGTACGCTAACACGAATTTTGTCAAAACAACACAAAACTACGGCGGCTAAAGTGACTGCAGAACTCAGTATGCAACTTCGAGACCTTGTACCTATTGACACTGTCTGCTGAGAACTCCATAAAGCGAATATTCATGGACGAGCTGCTATACCGAAACCATCAGCGACGACAATGAACGCAAAGAAACGTAAAACATTTTGTCAGGAGCATAAATCCTGGACAGCTGATCAGCGGAAACACGTCATATGGTCTGACGAGTCAGCGTTTTCGTTATTTCCAACATAGGACAGGGTTTATGTCTGGAGGACGCCAAAAGAAGTCTACAATCCTGATAGCTTGTTCCCAACTGTTAAGCATGGAGGTGGAAGTGTGAAGGTGCAGGCAGCTATATCATGGCATTCTGCTGGTGCCATCATTACTCTCGAAGGCCGTGTTACAGCCAACGATTAGGTAAACATTTTAGGTGATCAGGTGCACCCTATGATTCAAGTGTTGTACCCAACAATGCCGCCATATTTCAGGACGATAATGCACCCTTTTACACAGCCAGGACAGCACAATCGGGGTATAAGGAGTATGCAACTGAAGTGGAGCTTCTTCCATGGCCAGCACAGTCCCCGGACTAGAACATTATCGAACGCCTGTGGATGGTATTGGAGTGCAGACTCCAGAGTTAGAAGAGATTCTGATCGAAGAGTGACATAACATTCCACTGGGGACTATACAATAATTATATGCCAGTATTCCAAAAAGAATCGCAGCTGTATTACGGACAAATGGGGATCCAGTTCCTTATTAATAAACCATTCCCAAGTAAGTACAGGTATTCACATTGTTTTGTCTATCCCTTGTACGTCACAAGCAATGTGCCGTCATTCAGTTTCTCACTGCAGAGAAAGAAACCGTGGGGAATGTCCATAAACGCTTGTGCAAAGTCTACGGAACACCTGCTGTCGACAGAAGTACAGTTAGTCCTGGGCACGGAGGGTGAGGTCACCAGAAAGCGGTTTTCGGCGGAGCTTCACGATTTGCAACGGTCGGGGAGACCGTCCACGGCTGTAACAACTGACATGTTGCAGCGGGCTGCTGACGTCATTTGCGAGGACAGAAGCATTACGACGCGGCAGTTGGCGCTGCATCTGTCGATCAGCAAAGGAAGTTCAGACAGTGAAGCACTGGCTCCGCCACCAGTACAAGGATTGGTACCGACAGGGCATACACACCCTTGTTTCGCGTTGGAGGAAGGCCATAGAACGGGATGTAGATTATGTGGAAAAAAAGTGAGTGTACATAAAACAACATTCTTTCGTGTGTGTAATTCTCATTAAATTCAATAAGGAATTGTTGAAGAAAAAAATGCGGTGCATTACTTCCTGGGCAACATTCGTATGCTCCAAAATACTGCTGCATATCGACACATTACTTTGATCTGTTTAATCCTGCTCCAGAACTCCAGTTTACCTTTACCGATGCTAGGTGATTTTCGTAGTAGTAGCCCTATCCAGACCACCCCCATCAGAATGCTATAGTGCATGGGCAGACAACTGGCGCATCCCCGGCCCACGATTGGTTAGAGTACGGCCCTGCAGAATTTTGCAATGGAAGATTGTAAAAAGCCGCAAATAAAGAATTTTCATGACATGTAAGTAAATGTAAATATCTGAATATGGGGTGAACATAAAATGAATGTAGTCGCAAAAACACGTGTTTTGCGGCATAATTCGTTGGCATGGTGAGTAGGGAACGGGGTGCCATTCACATCGGTAAGTTATCCTATAAACATTAACGTCACTGACGTCATAGTTTTGACTTGATGCGCTACAAGCGCTGCTTCTGCTTCAAGCGACGAGATGGTCCGCGAGCTTAAGTAAGTATACGTATCAGGCGCATAGATCACCAAAGATTGACATGCCTGCTACAGCAGGACCAAAAGAGAGATGCTCCCCGGACGAGTGTATAGCGATATGGCGCAGAGATCAACAGCATGGACTGTGATGGATTTAATTTAGCAGTGATTATCCATCCTGATTTAGGTGTTTCGCATTTTCGCCGAAACTGCTTTAGATGAACGTTGCAATTGTTTCTTCAAGACTACGGTCGACGTCCTATCTCTGAATAGGAGTAACTTAAATGAACGTATCAAATTCTGACAAAATTTTGAGCTATGGATAATTACTTTTACTTTCTTATCCAACTGGGCCTGTCACTTTTTTTAACTGCTTCGGCGACGCTAATTTCTTTCTGTGTTTCCTCTGTTCGCTAGAGGCTGTTAAAGAATTGACGATAAATCTGAACTTACAGGTATCAAGATATCGCACAACGCATCCATATAAAGAAAAGATTTGAGAGAAGGCACATTTAATAACGTTCAAAAAAAAATTTAAGCGTGTGACAACCTTTTCTGAAAGCATATGTCTCTAGTGTAGCTTTATGCGGAATTGGCAGGTGTACGATAAACTGTTCAGACGAAGAGAATAAAAGATTTTCAAATGTAACGCTACGGAGCATTGCTGAAGATTATGTAGGTAAATCGAGTAATTAATGAGGGGCTAAACTGAACTGAAGGAAAAGGACGAATTTATGGTGCAACTGACCAAAAATGGATAGTTTCGTAAGACGCATCCCGAACATCAAGGAAGGGTTCACTTGGTTATACATTGAAATGGGGATCGGGATAAAATTAGGGAGAGATACTGTAGGTTGACTACTGTAAGTCTGGAGTGAAAGAAGCCTGCAATAGTCACGCAGACATGGAAGTTGCGTAGGAGAGGTGCATCAACCGAGCCTCCTGCTTGGAGGGCGCAACAACAACAAATTTTTCCACAATGAAATTTTCATTCTGCAGCGGCGTGTACGCTGATGTGGACTTCCTGGCAGATTAAAACTGTGTGCCGGATCGAGACTCGAACTCGGGAACTTTGCCTCTCGCGGGCAAGTGCTCTACCATCTGAGGTACCCAAGCACGGCTCACAACCCGTCCCCACAGCTCCAATTCTGCCAGTACCTCGTCTCCTACCTTCCTACCTACCAGCGCACACTCCGCTGCAGAGTGAAAATCTCATTCTGGAAACATTCCCCAGACTGTGGCAAAGCCATGTCTCCGCAATATCTTTTCTTCCAGGAGGACTAGTTCTGCAGGGTTTGCAGGAGAGCTTCTGTGAAGTTTGGAAGGTGGGAGAGGAGGGGCAGCAGTTGCAAGGGCAACCGTCTGAATGATTGACTGATCTGGCCTTGTAACATTAACCAGAGCCCAAGTACGGTAAAATTTATGGTGATCCTCGTGTTCGACTGTGATGGTGTTATCCTAGCGCATTACGTTCCTCCACGGCAGACCGTCAATGCACAGTATGACTGTTTGTTTTTGGAGCATCACCTGCGACCAGCTTTCCGAAAGAAGCGGCGACACTTTCTGCACAACCCACCCACCATTTTGCATAATAATGTGCGGGCGCGACTGAGACGTACTGTACCATCCGCTACACTACCGGGACTTAAGTCCTTGTGACTTTGATTTGATTCCGAAGATGAAAGAACCACTTCGTTGCATTCACTTCACAACTGTTCCAGAGATTCGACAGGCAGTAGACCGCTCTATTCGCACCATCAACAGGACAGGCTCTGCTAGCTAACGGTATAATACGCCTTCCACATAGCTGCCAACGGGTTCTACACAACGCTGGTGACTACCTTGAAGGACAGTAACAGGTGCAAACATGTAACTCTCTTGTATTGGTTGTGAATAAATAGTTGCCACTATTTAAGTTCCAACTCTCGTAGTAGTAGTAGTAGTAGTAGTAGTAGTAGTAGTAGTAGAGGTAGCAGCAGCAGCAGCAGCATTAACGAGTGCCTGGGCATGGTGGCAGTACCGTTTTGTCTGCGTTGGAGGAACGGGGAGTATACTACAGTATACTCTCAAATGCTCCTAGTCCTACGCCCACGCTCTGCATAGCACAACGAACTTAACACCGGCTCGTTCGAGAACATTTCTCGGACACTATCACTATTAACGTAACTGAAGCACTCGTTATTTTGATTCTTAAGCCTCATCTTTCCGCGAAAATCGTTTTGAAGCCCTTCTCATTCGCACAGAATAAATCAAAGAATAAATCAACCCCGGAAAGCGTACGAGATAAACTTACATATCATCGATTAAAACAGCAACAGTTTTCGAAGTAGTGAGATAGTCATGCGTGTACGGTGTTAGACTGACATTTTTGGTGGGATCTATGGTTCGGAACAAACTGTGTAGTCCACTTCCGCCGGAGGTTCGAGTCTTCCCTCGGATATGGGTGTCTTTGTTGTTCTTGGCATAAGTTAGTTTAAGTAGTGTGTAAGTCTAGGGACCTATGCAGTTTGGTCCCTTAGCAATTCACACACATTTGAACATCTGAAACTGTGTAGTAATTTTTGTGGGTATTAAAATGTGTTGGTGTATACGACAAAGTACGGGAGAAAACCGCTGAATGTAGGTTGTAGAACATTGGTTTACGGCTGAAAAATTACCGGAACTACAGGGTCTGCAGAACGTTAGTGACAAAGTTTCCCCTTAAATTATTGAAAATTAAATGCCTCTGTGGCAAGGCGTCCATAAAATGTTCACAGCGCAAAATGCCACCTACGTCTCAATGACGGCTATCACACTAAAATTATAAATCTCGTCATAAAATTTGTTTGAAATCTTATATGAAATTAATTTTAAGTTTTCTCTTTATCATTATTTTGTAACCGAAGTAATGAATTCGCTTATCAGCTGTTAACAAAAGTGAGATTAGAGCAATAATAAAAAAAGAAAACGAGAACAAAATTCGCTTTGGATTGGGATCATAACCAACGCATCTCAGCGTACTATGCTGGCGTCTTATACTAGCCTATTGAGCTCTCTGGAAAATCGAGGCCATTGTTAATGGGTGGTAAGTACATCTCGCCTGCTTTCTATGGACTAAATGTCCTGAAAGAAAGCTCACCAGGTAGGACGGCTTTAGGGCGAGATAAATGACATCTTAAACCACACCATCGTTCAATCCGTTACACGATACCTATCCGCGACCCCACGCCATTATTCTTGTCGAGTTCATTTGCTATTCGGATAAGTCCAGCTCTGTGCAACAAAAGCCCAAAGTTCTCGTAGAATTTGCATTTTCTTGTATTGTTCACTATATCGCAAAGACTGCTGTATAACGACCCATGTGTCCATATTATCAATGATACAGTGTGCACTCTGCTTTTTTCTTTGGGAGGAATATTTGTTGTATGTTATACTAACCCCAACATTGTCTTCCTGCTGTAATTTTCGCACCATCGACTTACCCGGTTTTAATACTTTTCTCGCACGTTCCATATGCACTTTCCCTGCCTTCGCCTCCTCACCACTAGGAAATATAATTTTGTTACTCGCAATCCGCCGCGGCTGCCCGCAATGGCATTTTCCGCGATCTCGTTCGTTCTTTTACATTCAGTGACATCACACACTACTTTAAACTGGAGCGTGTCTGATCTATCTTCAGTTAGCTTTGCCTCACAGTAGGTACAGGGTATACATAAAGTCTTACTCTCATTTAAAAAATCATGACTTGGAAACCATTACAGGTAGAGAAATGGTTTTTTTGAAACGTATAGCAGCTCAATTTTTTTTCTTTCCTCCTCTGTTGCAGTTTTGACTGAGTGCATCAAAATTGGGACACACCTAGAGAAAACGCAATGTGTCATCTGGTATGTAGAATCCAAATCTGTGACAACTATCATGGAGAATTATAGGTGTCAGTATAGGAGTGGACAACTGGTGTAAATAAGCATAATGAGGCAGTTCAAAATCTTCAAAGAGGCACGCAGTGTCAAAAATCTTTCCTGGAAGTCTACGTCTCAAAGCACATGTTAGAGTGCAAGCTACATTTCTACGCTGCCCCCAGTAGTCAAATCGCCGTGCATCACACGAATAGCAGGAACGAAGGTGTACCGTTCATAAACTGTCACATAAGCCTAAGATGTGCAAATAGTCCAAACTCTGCACCGAACGATCGTTCTCTGTGCTGTACATTCTCATATTCCATGCTGGCCTCCATAGATACTGATAACAGCTACCCGAAAAAGTGCATGCTTTCAAATGACGTTACATTAGGATTGGGGGCTCCGTGAAACCAAACAACTCGCCTTAACACATATGTGATATCCCAGAAGACGATACGGCCATAGGTCTATTGTTCGCAGAGAAAACTACAACGCCGAAATGTTTACCTGTGCTTGCTGGAATAGTTTCTGCTATCACACATCGAAGAGCTACAGCCGTTCATCTTTTTCCAGAATTGGAACTTGAACGTGCGGGTTCTGCTGAATGACATTTGCTGAGGGGTGGCTGAGTTGTGACGGTACCATCGCATGGCCCCGTGCTCTCCCCGACGTAACGCCATTAGACTCTTTTTGTGAGGTTCCTGTGGCGTTGTCGATAGGCGTAGCGCTAGCTATCGACACCACAAAGACACACCTCGCTATCGGATCATCGCGGGCCACACCAATGAGACGAAAGTAGCAAGACACACCCACTGAAGTTTTCCGTGCTACCGTAGGCGGCCTGTCTTGAAACAGACCCACACACGGACACGAAGTCCTAGCCCGACTACGCTCCAGTCGACGCCTAGTCCACAGCAAGCAGCGGAAAGAGTACAGTGTTCGGCAGAACAGAGTTAGACTCTTAAGTTAATCTGCCAGCCCTTGCACATGGTTGTGAACTCTGAACAGTACTTCGAGTTTTATTACCAACGACAGCGCATTTAAGCACAAGTGTTGGATTAGTTCTGTCTTTGTACGTATATGTATCTACACTCTGACCCATTGTCACATCAAAGAAGAAGTTGTGTAACAGAAGATAGTTGGTGATTTTGATTAAGTATATTTCAATTCTTACACTTTACGAGTGTTTGCGTGCAATAATCATGTCATTTATCACCTATTTAGAACCCAATTTGTTTCTTACTATCCGTCTCAACAGTTACGTCAAGGATCATATACACAGGACACCAGTGAATGACACTGCTACCCTTTGTGTACAGATCGAGGAAGCAATCAGGTCTGTTAATACCGCAATGCTTACTCGTACACGGACAGAACACTAATATCGCCTTGATATTGTACGAGTGACGAGTAGTGAAAACACCGAAATTATGGCATAACAGAAAAATATTTTCAGAGCTTCTAAACGTTTCCGAACAAACCACGAAGCTATGTGTCTAATATTTCCCAAGTTATGATTTTTACAAATGATAGGGGTACAGCCAAGGACCTGGAAGAGCAGCTGAGCGGAATGGACAGTGTCTTGAAAGGAGGATATAAGATGAACATCAACAAAAGCAAAACGAGGATAATGAAATGTAGTCGAATTAAGTCGGGTGATGCTGAGGGAATTAGATTAGGAAATGAGACACTGAAAGTGGTAAAGGAGTTTTGCTATTTGGGGAGCAAAATAACTCATGATGGTCGGAGTAGAGACGATATAAAATTTTGACTGGCAATGGCAAGGAAAGGAAAGGAAAGCGTTTCTGAAGAGAAATTTGTTAACATCGAGTATAGATTTAAGTGTCAGGAAGTCGATTCTGCAAGTATTTGTATGGAGTGTAGCCACGTATGGACGTGAAACGTGGACGTGGACGTGAAACGTGGACGATAAATAGTTTGGACAAGAAGGCAATGAAGCTTTCGAAATGTGGTGCTACAGAAGAATGCTGAAGATTAGATGGGTAGATCACATAACTAATAATGAAGAGGTATTGAATAGAATTGGGGAGAAGAGGAGTTTGTGGCATAACTTGACTAGAAGAAGGGATCTGTTGGTAGGACACGTTCTGAGGCATCAAGGGATCACCAACTTAGTATTGCAGGGCAGCGTGGAGGGTAAAAAATAGTAGAGGGAGACTACGAGATGAACACACTAAACAGATTCAGAAGGCTCTAGGCTGCAGTAGGTCCTGGGAGATGAAGCTTGCACAGGATAGGGTAGCATGGAGAGCTGCATCAAACCGGTCTCTGGACTGAAGACCACAGCAGCAGCACCAGCATGGCTACTTTAAGGATATCATGTATTTCCTCATTACGAGATTTCTGTGAAGTTCAAACTAGAGAAGAGTGTGGCCGAGCAAGCAGCGTGGCAGCTCACCCCGAAGGCGGAGTAGCGTTTGGTGCGGCGCTGGCCCTCCTTGTTGAGGAAGACCTCGGACTTGGGCCGCGGCGGCTTCTTGGGCCGCAGGATGACTCTCGCCTCCTCGCGGATGTCCTCGTCCAGGAGCTTGGAGTCGCTCGACACGGACAGCTGCCGCGTCACTCGGTCGCGGTCGCCCAGGCCATCCCAGTCTGCAAAACAACAACGCCGCCATTATGGGTCCGCACACACTGCAAGGTCAGAGCTCAAAAAAATTACAACGGGCAGCGCGCAGAGTAAACTGGCAGGGGGACCATCAAACCTGTCACTCAGATTGATGAGTCTTTGGTATTATGTAGATGGTTCTGTCCCGACTACCTGACTAAGTGGCTTTTCGTGCGACGGCACCTGGTTTCAGAAAAGATTTTATACGTACCTCCTACATGTGTAACGTTAATCACGATTCAACCGAGGAAGTGCAGCGCAGGACAGCACAGCACTTAGGGTTCACGGCTGTCAAACAGGCGATACGGCTTCAAATCCTGCCCTGTGTACATTTTTTTTTCATTGTCATAGCACGGTATATTAAACAGAATGACACGCAAAATTATTAAAAATATTCATTTTTGTCATAGTAATTTCATTAATAAATGGTCATTACAGCACACTTTCTTCAAATTTGTATTCCGTTGGTAGTGCATAGCTAAAATCTAAATACGTGGACAACATTCGCTTCCTGAGTTTCCTGGACGTGATCTCACGTCTTATGTCCCCTCTCCGTCACAGGCCGGTACGGAGAATTGCCAGGTCCCATAAACCGCCAGCTGGCATTTATCGCCAGCGTCAGGTGTTCCCAAACGCATCGTCAGAACAGTGTCAGTGGTAAGAATACAGCGAAATGGAATAAGCAAGCGTTACAAGGACAGCCCGAAGAAGATCCACCTGAAGTAGGGGAATGTGATGAAAAATCTAAGGGCTAATTCACTAACTCCAACAGATACATTTAAAGATTGCTTCAGGATTTGAATGACTATACTATTTAATGATAATCTGTACGATGAATTGAAAAATACAATTACTTCGACTGTTCAGCAGAATTTAAACCTATACCGCCAGCGTGGTAGCCACGTACCTTAACTGCAGCGCAACAATGGCTTGGTAGATACATATTTAACGTTACAGATACAGCAGATTCGGATAAACCTTCAACATCGATACCGTCGGAAACGAAACGTCGCATGAAAAGCCGCTAGCCAAGTACCCACGACATGTCCCTCTACAACACACCCACGGTTCACTTGAATCCGTGACTAACAAGTCTAGTTGTCTCCCTGTAAGCCCAATTCCTTCACTGTTTTCCTCGAGCCTCGACTCAATCCAATGGCATCATAGCTGATTTCGATTTAATAGAAAGTCGTAAGCGGTTATGATATCAATTCTGGCCCACAGTTGGAGAAACAATAGAATTTTCTTTACTAGACGTCAAATGTGTTTCCCTTAGGCTGTGAGACTAATGTAAACTTAGTGTCTGTCATAGCTTCATGAACGTTAGGCTTAAGCCATCTTCACATGCGATGTAAAATTTTATATGGACGCGGAAGCTGTACGAGTTTTGTGACCTCAGTTCGTATTTTACATTGAGGAAGCATTGCTACGTGTGAAACACGAGATAAGTTCTGCTAATTTTGGCAATGTGCAACTGAAAGTTTAACCAATAAAAGGCAAGAATGCTCTACGGCACAATCAGAACCTGGTAGGCGCAACATTGGATTTCAATGTTTAAGTTGAAACCCATATCTGATTGGTTTTAAAAGCAACAGCACATTGATGATCTCCCGAAAATGCGTTGTTATTGGTATGATTTGTTGTAATAAAAATCACTGGAAAAATCGTATTGGTGGTTAAAGAATTTACGTTTTTATTATTTTCGTATTATAACTTGCGTGTTAGGAAAGAATGCCTCTTCAAGGCAACGGCACAGTGAAAAGTCATCATTTGTTCTTAGTAAGGCTTGCTATAATTAAATTTCAGTTTATACCATATCGGACATTAAAAGCCTTCAGGAGATCGTAAGGTGAAAGAAATGGTTGTACGCTACCCACTTTCAGCATAGTGTAGTGGTTAGCGGTGCGGAGTTAACAAGTAATGGGTATCTTTCCACGTCCTACAACATCCGAAATCTTTTTTGTTCACCTTCGCGGTTCCTTAAAGATTCTGGTACTTTCTTATTAAATTAGTGGAAATATATTTTGTAATACTGTATGTAAAATAAACTTTTAAAAATATAGTTGCAAGTGTGCGAATAAATGATTAACTCGTTCCACATCAATTCGATAAAAGAATCATTCAGATGATTCATGGAACATGTAAGTAACTAACAACTACCTATCTAGCTAAACTAATGTAAGAAATCACACACACACACACACACACACACACACACACACACAAAAGAGAGAGAGAGAGAGAGAGAGAGAGAGAGAGAGAGAGAGAGAGAGAGAGAAACGCGTTGGCGTACGTTGTCACCGCACCATACGCCAACGACTGGGCACGCGTTGTCGTACGTTGTCACCGCACCATACGCCAACGACTGGGCACAGATTCCAAACTTTTCTCAGCGTCAGAAGAAGACAGGATGCGTAATGTTCTGGCGTAACCACAAGCGCTGGAACGAAGACGAAGAACGCAGAACCAGAGAAGAGCACTTGCCCGCGAAAGGCAAAGGTCCCGAGTTCGAATCTCGGTCCGGCACACAGTTTTAATCTGCCAGGAAGTTTCATATCAGCGCACACTCCGCTGCAGAGTGGAAATCTCATTCAAGAATATAACTGTTTGCATGTCGCCCATCGTTTGCGACTATTCCTTGTAAATCTCCAAGCAAAGTATTGTTAATCTACTTTACAGAAATAAAACTACTAATGTTATTTGCTTGAATTATTGTATAGCATTCCGAGAACGCAGCATCCCTTAGGCATCCTGTAAGAGACGAGTGAGCAAGACCCAACATGTAAGACATTTTTAACATAATCAGGGAGCTGCAGATTCTTCAGAGTCTTCATTCAAGTTTAAAGTAATTACCTATACCACGAAATATAGCCCCAAATAGAAGACAATTTTAAAGGATAATGCCACCTGATTAGACTAATGATAGGGCGAGCAAGCTTAAGCAAAAAGCGCAAAAATTAGGGGAGTGGGGGGGCGGCGGGGGAATGATTTAGTTCTAACACATTTCTGAACACTGAATACGTATGGTAGACGTTGAGCTCCTAGTTTCACTGCCTGAAAGCGTAGCGAATAACACCGAAACTGATGCTGTTAATTTCGAAAACGTGCCCTAATATCCATCGCCCATTAGTGCTTAACAACCTGCAAATCTCTGCTGTTTGACCAGTATTAGGAAGTGCAAGTAGTTCGCCTCTCCCGCTGAAGGTAACGGGAGAAACTGCATCAGTGTCAAAATTTCCCTTACAGTCTGGAAAGCACTTGCAGAAGAAAAGTTCAAAGAGAACACGCTAGTGAAATGTGTCCCTTACATACTAGGTTCTATGATTATGTGAGCTGGTTTCAGGTGATTCAGGGAAAAGGGCGACGCAAATAAACGGATGTGTGTATGCTGACTGTATTGACAGAGTCTGTAAACTGCGTAAGGAATCAAATACACGATTAAGCCCTGGCGGCTGTGCTCAAACGCTGACGCAAACATTTTAGATGGTTTCTGTATAGTATTTATAAACTCTTTAATAAAATCGACGGGAATAAACGTTACGTAATTTGACAAACTGCGTGCAACTCACCTGAAACTTAGGATGCCTGTCACTGGAATATATTTCGGATCACACGGGCTATAGGAGTGCTAAAGGAGCTTTTACACCTGTGCGACTTACGCGTAGCCGCCGTGCGACAATGGCTAGCCCCACACGCAAGAAGAAGCAGAAGTGTAGGTTGCATGCCTCTTACTCAACATGTGCGTGTGAGTGATTCCATTCACTCCTGTGTCCATACTGGGCGCCTCTTCCGTGTGGGGCAAGGTGGAGCCGCACGGCGACTAGTCGCGAAGCGCACCACAAGTCCAACAAAGCCCTGTATTTGCCACCCCAAGCTACCAGATATAAAGCAGCGCCAACCATTTTATCAAAACCCGATAATCCTGTAAAGTTCATTTAAAACGGAACTAAATGCAATGTGAGTGGCAATATGCGTCTCCCCATATTTCATACACGTGTACTGCTAAAAGGCTTCCGTCTTGTGCACTAGGCAAAGGTCTAAAAAAAACTGCCTGGTATGTTGTCCTGTGACGGCAACGAGCGTTGTCAGCACGCCTGCCCCTCCGAAAGTTTACCAGTCAAGAAGCAAGCTGCGGGCCGGAACTAACTGCAGTACCGCCTAGCATTCGTATTGGCTGAATTTGGTTCGAATACCTTAGCGTCTTAGAAGGGGTCACTGCATTCTCGCATTAGCAAAAATGCATTGCTCCCACGTTTCGCAGTGGAGACGTTGATCGACGGCCTGACCTAGTAAGTTGCGAACACAATGCGTATTGCTTTATCAGGAAGAATACAAAGGCACTCAATTATGTGGCCATCTTTCATCTTGTTCTTCCTCATTTGGACGGGGCCGTGAAGCTGGGCGAGCTCTTTAATTTCATTCCTGAAGAATAGGCTTTAACAGCACCTCGATATCGTAGAAGACAATATTTACTTACTTTGTTATAAACTGATAATCGGTGGTTTCAGACAACAATCAGTTAACGATAGTAAAACATTTTAAAACTACGAGTAATCGATTTTTAGCAAACATTATGATGGTAACTATTACTCTCTTTGCTGTTAATCATATTTTAACATTTGGTTCACTTTATTCCTAGCCTCACACGTTGCATGAAAAGCTTCCTTACTGGTCGTGTCTGCCGAGGTGCAAGACATGGCGTTACTCGCCCCAAGACTTGCCGACGTCACAGACAGTTCTTACAATGAAGTCATGTCAGCATGCCGATGCACCACTGCTAAGAACATCGATGCACTAAACAGTTCTACGTACGGGGGAATTAGTGTACGCCGCAGATCTACCACACCACACGCTCGAAACCAGAATTTCAAGACGCAACATATTCGTAAAGGAGCACCACTGGGACCTCTGGCTGAACGAATTATGGCCTTTGAGTCGACTCGCGGAAAATTGCATCCGTAGAGGGAGCGGCTAGTCGCCTTGAAATATTGGCTCCTGAGTTATGGCCGCAAGGAAAGGCGGGCGCAGTGGGATCGCGAGCTTTTTAATCGCTGCTCACGACGGGCAAGTGAACTGAAAAACGAGCTGTCCGATTACACCCTCAAGGTGGTCCCAGGAAGCAACGTGTTGGCTTGAGCTATGCCGAGAAAGTGCTTCAAAATTTATGGCGCTATCGAGTTACGTGCAAGGTGGCGGCCCAGTGAATGTGGATGCAAGAAAGAAAACATAAATCGTGGTCCGTGTGCCGCGCTGCCATGATATATTTATGTAACACTCGACATGAACTATGCTAGTATAAATACCACAATCGCTCGTGTAACACTCAGCTGTATTGTCCCGTTCTCTCTTACGTCATTTACTCATTTTATTAGAGGAAGAACTCCAAAATGACGTATGTAGGCCGACAGTGTCAAAATGAGGAAGTTTTAAGCAAGGACATGATAACGCCTGTGTGCACGTTTCTGTTCTTCCAGAGGTTGCAACTAACGAACCATCCGTCGAGGAACAATGCTAATACTGTTCTTTCGGATCCATTCCATTTTCTTTGTACCTAGTTACTTTCCCTATTAATGCATAAGATATAGATCCTCAAAATCATGTTTCGATCGGGGTCCTCAGTAAAAAGTATTTTCATACAGTACTTACCGGCCAGGTGAAAAGCGTCGAGTATAACACATTTCTGTAACATCACTCGTACCATAACGATATGAAGTCAACCCTGAGAGTACAATGGCAGTCTGCGCAGAAGCGCGTGCATATTTGGCGAATGAGAATGCGTACGAAACGGAGTGTAATATTGGCTGCAGAACTTAATTTACACACCGCTATGTGGAGACATTTGGATGCACGGCTAATTTTCTCTCTCTCTCTCTCTCTCTCTCTCTCTCTCTCTCTCTCTCTCTCTCTCTCTCTCTCTCTCTCTCATCTTCAAAAAACTGTAGCGTGCCCTCCAATAGTGAGTTCAAATTCTTCCTCACACATTGGTTTATCGTGAGGTTCTTATTACTTCTAAGAGTTGTTATAGTCTTTAGTACGGCGTGACTGTCTTCTTCCATCCTATTTTTTTTTTTCACTGAACTCTTGACAGTTGCCCCGTCTTAGAAAATTTTCGGTTTCGTAGTTTCATTATTAGACTCTGTTCATAATATTCATAGAGTTATAAGTGAGATATGTGTAAACGAATTAGTTATCAAGGGTTTCCATTTGTTCCGTGCAATGTGACGGGCCAAGTTTCACCAAGGTGTCAGATACCGTTCGCGATAATGTCTATTACGTAAAATTTTAAGAGGAAATTCAAAATACAGCGCGGTTTTCAATTAAATGCAGTATATTTGTAATGTCATCCATTTTAAGGACCTGTGTAGCGATTGCTAAGGTAATCGTTGTAAATATTTTAACAAACAACTAGCAACATTATCGACTGCAGCACATTTCGGAAGACAAGCCCCATCTGTCAGACCCGTAAATGCGTTTACTAAGTACTGGTGCACGAAGAGGTAGCTGTTATGACCGGTGTTTACCGCCTTACGGCAGCAACACTGGAGGATGTGCGGTAACACAGAAGTGGAGCAGAGAATCCAGTGTTGTCATTTTTAAAGAGGAGGACTTCATGCCCGAATAATTTAATTTCTTTTAGTATATTGATCTTGAGTGGTTTTGAAGAGTATTTTATGTAGGATTAACTTAGACAACCAGATGATAGGAGCTTCACTCCCGAAACGCGTTGCTGTAGGTTATCTTCCTAATATTTGTGGTTGTTGGGTAAAATATTTATAACGAATAAATGCATTCGACCTCTGCCATTATGCATGATCTAGAAACTTTTCGGTACTGATGTCGAGAGGCCCCTAGTTACGTCCTGCGAGAGCAATTGCCGCAACTGTTACAGTAATGTAAGTTGAAAGCAGTTAATTACTGCTCTTGAAAAATGGTTCAAATGGCTCTGAGCGCTATGGGACTTAACTTCTGAGGTCATCAGTCCCCTAGAACTGGAACTACTTAAACCTAACTAACCTAAGGATATCACACACATCCATGCCCGAGGCAGGATTCGAACCTGCGACCGTAGCGGTCGCGCGGTTCCAGACTGAAGCGCCTAGAACCGCTCGGCCACCCCGGCCGGCTCGCTCTTGAAACTGTGGTACATGTTAATTACGGCTGTACCCTCGCTGCATGGGCTCTTGATGCTAAGCTTCCTTGTGCAACAGTGCAAATACGAGGTTCATTTTGAAACTAACGCCTATCTCATTTATTTTCAAGGAAATTACAATAGAAAGCACAAAAACAATTAATGGAATAAAATTTCAGCTGCATACCATCATTTCTCTACAAAGTCACCATTATTCATTATGCACTTTTTCCGAAGATGAACAAGACCCTACTTTCCGTGTTTGTAAAAGTGTCAAATAGCGGAGCTATCGACTGTCTTACGGCTTTGACGACATAATCTGAGTTTCGAAAATGTTGGCCAGGTGGTCCATCTTTCATAGGCTCTGAAGGTACTAAACCAGGACAATAAGACGTATGTGGCAGGGCAGTCCAAACAATTTTGGCAATGCGTTCATGGACACACAATTTATGAGGATGGATGTCATTTTGTCGCAAACAGAATATTGTCTTCTCTGACCTGACAGTTGCTGTAGGGCTCCAAGACATGCGTAAGAACCACATCATACCTTTCGCAGAAGACTAAGCACACCATTTGGCTGTCTCTTGTCTCTTCAGCCAGGCACTGACCAACAAGTCCCAAAAATTTCCATTCGATGATATTTTTGGTCTTGTGTAAGCATCTGCGGAAAATATCTCTCAGAATTTATGATAACCATAATTTCGTAGCATTTTGTCTATGGCATTACAAGCAACATTCAGCTGCGAATACAATTTTTTGGCCGTGATCTTCCGATCATCATGGATAAGTTGATCATAACGCTGTTATGATGGCTGGCAGCAGTACCCATCGCCTCATACTCACGTCTGCTGTATCGTCAGCAGATAATTTTAGCAAGAGTCAATAGCTTTCAAGTGAAAAATTCAGTGACATTCCCCGTTTTATACTGATCTATACGAGATGCCATTTAGGAACGCTCCACCACTGATTTTATTTGCCGTAGGAAAACGAGACAGGACTTTAACCGTTCTCCGAAATTCCTTTGCCGAGGAAGACGAAATACAAGGGGCGTGCAAAAAGAAACGAGCCGGAGGCATAATTACAGAAACCAGTACCTTTATGTTGGATGTATTGACCCTGGCTGTTGAGACACTTGTTCCACAGTGACACAAGGCGGTGAATGGCTGTCCCATAAAATTCACCAGTTCCGCACGTACAGCTGGACGAGGTCTTCCGAGGTGAATCGTTTACCCCTCAGAGCCTTTTTAAGGGGACCAAAAATGGAGTAATCGCATTTGAATTTCCGCAGGAGTGCCGCGATTGTATTGCCCGTATGAAGCTTTGCATTGTCGTGAAGCAGAATGACCCCACGGGCGAGATTGCTCGGTCGTTTTGATTTGATCGCTTGACGAAGGGTGGTCAAGGTTTGCGAGTAACGCTGGGCATTCACTGTTGTCCTGTACTGCAGGAAGTGAATCAGAAGGGGGCCATCTCGGTCAAAGAAGAACGTCAGCATAACCTTTCCGATTCACCTCGGACGAGGTTGTCAAGCCATACGTGCTGAACTGTTTCACGTCGCAGCCCCGGGAATTTTATGAGACAACCATTCACCGCCTTGTGTCACAGTGGGACAAGTGTCTCAACGGCCAGGCTCAATACTTCCAACATACAGGTACTGGTTTCTGTAATTATGCCTCCGGCTCGTTTCTTTTTGAACGTCCGTTATAAATGTTACAGAACTGAATCTAGACTAACTGTCAACATTATTAATTTAGAAGTAGATATACTTGGCATAGTGAAGCAGCTTAAATCACTTAATAAAGGCACTCCCCCGGTCGAGATTGTATCGCATGTAGGTGCCTTTCAGAGTTTGCTGATACAATAGCTCCGTACTTAGCAATCGTATACAACATCTCGCTAGTCGAAAGATCCGTACCTAAGGACTGGAAAGTTGCACAGGTCACACCAATACCCAAGAAAGGAGAGTAATCCGCTGAATTACTGACCCACATCACTAACGTCGGAACATATAGTGCGTTTGAACATTATGAATTACCTCGAAGAAAGCGAATTATTCACAAATAGCCAACACGGATTCAGAAAATATTGTTCTTATTAAATACAACTATCTCTTTATTTTCACTAAGTGATGAGTGCTATCGACAGGGGCTGTCAAACTGATTCCATATTTTCAGATTTCCAGAAGGCTTTTGAATCAGTCCCCCACAAGCAACTACTATCAAACTGTATGCATGCGTCTAGTACGACAGAAGTGATGTATGACGTTTTCCAAAGAAGTGTTGTCGCCCTTCTGCTATTCCTGATCCATTTGAACGATTTAGGAGACAATTAACAGCCCTATTACATTGTTTGCAGATGACGCTGTCATTGACTGTCTCGTAAAGTTATTATAAGATCAAAACTAATTAAGAATGATATAGACAAGGTATCTGTACGGTGCCAAAAATGGTAATTGACTTTAAATAATGGAAAGTATGAAGTCATCTACATGAGTACTGAAACAGCAAAGACCACTTAGATAATGCCGTAGGGAAAGCGAACCGAAGACTGCGTTTTCTTGGTGAAACGCTTGGAAGACGCAACACGTCTACTAAAGAGACTGCCTACAATACGCCTGTCCATCATTATCATCTGGAGTACTGCTGCACGGTGTACGATACGTATCAGATCGGATTGACGGAGGACATCGAGAAAGTTGCAGCGCTTATTTAAGGACATTGTGAAAGAAATCCAGTAGAAATCTGCCAAACACCACTTACAAATTAAATATCCCACTTACTGACCGTGGCATGTTACGACTACGACGTATCGAACGTTGAGACGAGTAGTAGCGGCTGACGTTAAGTAGCGCTGTCAGTAACTCACATGGGACCGTGATAATGAGTGACATTCATAAGGAATTTCATTCAGAGTGCACGCCTGTGAGCCTTATAAGACGCACCTGGTGAAGACGCGGCTGCGAGCTGCTGAACGGTAGCAGCCGCGTCCAGGTCCAGAGGAAAGAGAAAACCCACACAGGCACAGCAGAAGAGAGGACAGGAGATCCCGGCGGAGTGGCAAGTTTCAATAACGGCGGGCTGCGGGAGACTTAACAAAACGGCGCCACGCACACCTGCTCCTGGTCCTCGTTCTCTCCAGCTACACCTGCAATACCGATGGCAAACACGCCTCAGTCCGCGATTACACAGCCACTAGGCGGCTTTGCAGGCTAAAATCGAGGCTCGGCTCAGAAAGCCGAACGCGGAAAAATATTTGCTACATTTTTCGCTGCAGCACCTTACCGACAACGTTCCCCACTCTGCGGGGAGCATATCGACAAACAGTTATCTTTACTTCTCTCTCTCTCTCTCTCTCTCTCTCTCTCTCTCTCTCTCTCTCCTCTCCATTGAGTACCAAAGGATCTTTCAAAAGTGTCGTCAAATGACATAGGAAAACACCTTTTTGAATGTAGATCTGGGTGGTGCTAGATGCTTAATCAGTACGACCGTATTTATCCACAGAGCAATTCACTCAACATTCATTGTTTACACAGTGCATATGGAGTACGTGAAAAGATTACATTTCAAGCGATTCCGAGGTTCCAGGTATCGACCCATGCTGAAACACTCATAAGTACGCGGTATAGCCTCCCCTGGCAGCAATGCAGCTGCTAACTCTGCCATCCAGTCGATTGTATAGATGGCGATACGATATACCACGCCTGCTCGACACGTTCACGTCGTTCTATAAGAGTTGCCCATCACATCCCACGTGCTCGACTGGAAGACAAGGCTGGACATCGTGCTGGCCAGGGATGTCGCTGCATATCTTGCAGAGCACGTAGAGTTTAATGGACAGTGTGCAGGCGATCATTATCCTGTTGGAACAACACATCACCTTCCAGTTGTAAGAACTGCAAAAGAACTGGTCTAACACTATTCTGCACGCACCGCACGCTGGTTAGCGTCCACTTGAGAAATACTACAGCTGAACCGGAGTTGTAGCTTATCACACACCAGACCGTAAGGTCACGGGTGGGGCCAATGCGTGTGACGAATGCACTCTACAAGACAGCTGTCACCAGCTCGAAGTCAAACGCGCACGTGACTATCACTTGCGTGGCAGAATCTTTCATTGCTCGAGACCACTGCATATTACTCCATGTCCCAAGTAGTACTCTGATCGCACCAGCCTAACCATACATGTCGATGTTGTGGCCTGAGTGGAAGACGGACAAAAGTTGTGCGTGCCCGAAGACCCATTGCTAATAACCTTTTCGTGTTGACATGTCTGGGCTCACAAGCCCTCTTTCTGCTTCGTGGTAACTGTACGATCTGCAACTGATGCCCTTACAGTACGTGCTTAGGACGGTCCCTGAGGGCGTCTGTGCTACGTGAAAGTCCAGAAACTCGTATACGGGTGTGAGAATGTTCACGTGACCACTGATTCCAGCAGCGTTGCACAACTGACACAGTACGTCCAACTAATGAGGCAGTTCTCCGAAAGGACCATCCCGCCACTTGGAAGGCCACAATTTCACCCCTTTAAAACTCGTTCGATTAGCTGTACGACGCCCAAGTGCACCTCCTTGGCATGGTTGCCTGTTTGCTTCACACGTTTGGAACACGATGCGCCTTCTGGTTGTGAGCATTCCCTATTAAAGGGTAGACACAGATGACGCACTGATAGCTATGCCACTACGCTTTCTGTTGGCGAACGACGGTGAAAGCATTAATTGCACATCTACAATACCCCAGGAGGCATATGTCATCATCGAACCAATATCGACGTCGTCTGCCCAGGTGTACTAATTTTTTTCTGGCAGTATTTAAGATTTGAAGTGATCACTTGCTTTCTCCCGTTTAACTTGTCACGAGATCCACTACATAGTTATTTCCTATACGAGGTAAAAAATTAATCGGAAACTGTTTTTACGAAATACGAGCTTGATCTGAAGGTGCGTGGTTTGCTCCTTACTCCTAGAGGTTGGTGGAATTTTCGATAGGATCTGTGTGACATTCCGTTTAGTAGCTTGTTGTATGCAGTTACCTGAACAAGGTTGTGTGCGTGAATTCTAGGAAATCCCAATACTGGATAGAGGCAAGTTTACGTAAAATAAGGTCTGACGCTACCGTAACTAAAGTCATTTAGTACTCACATACGTCGATAGTGATTTCTCCTCCATATGAAACTTCCTGGCAGATTAAAACTGTGTGCCGGACCGAGACTCGAACTCGGGACCTTTGCCCTACCAACTGAGCTACCCATGCACGACTCACGCCCCGTCCTCACAGCTTTACTTCTGCCAGTACCTCGTCTCATACCTACCAAACTTTACAGAAGCTCTCCGGCCCGCGAAAGGCAAAGCTCCCGAGTTCGAGTCTCGGTCCGGCACACAGTTTTAATCTGCCAGGAACTTTCATATCAGCGCACACTCCGCTGCAGAGTGGAAATATCATTCTGGATTTCCCCTCCAGTTTACACTGTACAGAAATGGACTGTAGAATATAAACGATGCCGTTAAAGAGTCCAAGATGATTTACATGAAAGGCATACGGAAATGCAAGCACACCAGAACTCTCCGAAAAAGCATACTATCTGACTTCGCGATATCGGCATGCGAAAGTACCTGAATGGCTAAAATTTGTGGATTTCCGAAGAGCCTGTCTGCTACACTGCATGATTAATCGCACAGAGAAAGCTTCGTGCAAGATTGGTGGCGCACGTGCTCACGGCAGACAGTAAACGAATTCGTACAGTTTTAGAACAGTGTTTGGCGCATTTTCGAAAAAAAAAAAAACAAGTTATTTTATAAGTTAGTATCCGATAACAGATAAAACATGACTCCATCAGGACGCACGAAATTCAAAACAACCTAAATAGTGGACAGAAGCCGATTCTTCAGTTTGAAAGAAGGCGAAGACCTTACCAGCGGAGAGACTCGTGGCGTAGGTGTTTTGTGATGCGAAAGGAATTCTGTTTTTTGACAATCTTCAAGAACGTAAAAACAGCTGACTATTATCACACTAACTTACAGATCAAAATGCAGAAACTTTAGCGGAGATACTTGGTTAAAATATAAAAACCTTTTCCTCACTACCATACGCCTTCCAACCAAAGTGTCTTGGTAATGGGGAAACTGAGGTATATGCGCTATCCAGCGTTGGAACACCCGCCCTATTTCCCAGACTTTGCTCCCTGAAACTGCCATTACTTTCCAAAACTCAGTTTCCTTGCAGCTTAACGTTTTTCATTAAAAAAAATCCAGCTGTAGATTAGTATTTTGCAGCCGCTGCAGGACAACAGTTAAGAGGCTGACACTGGAACATTGCTACATGAGGTATTAATATCAAAGGTAATTATGTTGAAAAATAAAAGTTTTTCAGATCATACTCGTATAATGTATGCGAACGCATTTCAAACAGAAAACCTGTCAAAACAGAGTGAAACAAACAGAATATGGGATTGATTAAATTAATCTGAGACCTTCGCAGCTACTTCTTGGCGTATTGATTCCAGGCTTTGTTTAAGGTTCTTCAGCTGACGACTGGAGCCATCCGAGGGATTAGGGAGAGGGGTGCATCCTTCGCATCACAATAAAGCAATACATGAGGGTTTTATCAGAATAGTACTGGATAAAGCCAGGCAGTCATCGAAGTATAATTTACTATCCTAAGGGGGGCGTAAGTAAATTTGAGAGTGACAACAGAAAATATACCTGTTGTAAAGCGTCACTCAGCTTATGAGTAGAATATGCTAGCCAACAATTTTTCAACAGCCCGCACCGGAGCTGTGCGCAGTACCTTCGCAAGCTGTTAACACGACAAATCATTATCGGCTTAAATATCCAAGAGAGGAAAGAATCTATTCCGGCTATTTGTGCCTCGTTGCGACAGCCTTAAAAAGAAGTTAATGAGGAAAAATCAACAGGAGATGCACGCACTGATTCGAAAGTGGCATTCGACCTTAGTTTGCCTGGAATGTTTTACCAACACTTAAAGCCATTTTAACTCTGTAAAAATTACATGCACTTTCAAGAATGCCAAGTGTGACAGCAAATGGACTGCAGTTTCAAATTATGCTCCTCTTAAACCAACTGTGTGAAATTGCTGAAGTCCGAGGAATGCACGTATGTACAACCCCAAAAGGATAATGTCCAGTAAAGCATTGGAATACTCTAACAAATCTTCAGTTTCATGACTCATTTCCGAAAAGATTAAACTGGAAAATGTCCTGACTTACTGTAACACTGCTCGTTCATAGCGTCCACGTTTTCTGCAGTCAAACTTAAGCTTAGTGCAGGCTTCTATATTCATGAGACAGCTACTAAACCGCTAACTTGTAGGTGAAACGTAGCGTCATTAATACATACGACGCAGTTTGTATTTTTACATTCTTAACACCGAAATTTATAGCCAGTAAATAATTAGTTCTGGTGGTATTCATAACAGCAGATATGAAGGAGTTATTTGTTGATATTTTACGTCTGTACGGGTTTTCGTTCAGTTGCCCGTGGCACTTTGAACTATCAGCACTAATAGCTTACAGACTTCAGCTGTCGAATAAAAATTTCATTTGACAATCCTCAAATTTTGCTCCGTTAAACTTCAATAGCTTCATTTGCAGTTACATTTTTATGTCTTACCAGCCCTACTTTAAAAACAAATTCATTATGTCTTACAGATCGCAGTTCTGTCGTGCAACATAATGGGGTGTAACTGGAAAAAAGGCAAATCGTTTCCTGGGTCAAGCTGTATTCAGATGCAACCATATCGCATTCCGTTGAATGCCTGTATCAGTTTTAGTATTTGTTCGCGTAATCATGGAAAATGTTACTAGTAATTTTCTGAAGATTAACGTTTTAACTACAGCATAACAAGACAGTTCATTTCGTACATCCATCTTTTAGTGGATAACAGCTGTTGATTTGTGTGTACTATTGTCGCTACACAAACAGTTATTTTTGTATTTCATATGTCCGTTATTTCTAATGTACTCCAAAACAACGGTGTCGTTTGATCATTGAAGACTTCATCTCGCCAAACTTCTCGGCGTTTGCTCAAGAGATGGATAGAAGTTGGTTTACGACTTAATCATATCGAAAAGTGGTCTGAGGGAAGTAATCAAAAATTTTATACCGTGTAAGAAAAATTTGAGATTTTGTCGTCTGTAGTCACGACACAAGTGCTTGCTCACACGCAGATACTCCATGAAGTTTGAAGTCGATCCCGTATGAATTATAGAGGATCCTTAAAAAATATAGGCTACAAACTATGCACATGTTATGCGTTACGCGTAATGGACAATGTATATTATGTTTTGATTAGTGACAGACATGGGCATATAAAAACTCTCTCTTTCCGCTACACTGAACCTGATACGTACTCGATAATAAAACTTTGTGCCGTGAAACCGTTATAGGCAAAAACGAGACGAAGCAAGCCATTTACAAAAATACTTTCCATCAGACAGACAAGTTTATATAACTGCAAACTGACAACTGTATCAATAAGGTAAAGAAAAAAAAAAGAAAAAAGATGAATTACTCACAGCCAGAGAGAGGATTACTAATTATCTGTACTACTCGTGCGCTTGTACTTGAGCTAAGAGTGAATCACGGAAGAAACGTATGTGCAATGTGAAACACACAACAGAATTTGATTGATTTGATTGTTTGGGGGAAGAGACCAAACAGCGAGGTCAGCGGTCTCATCGGATTAGGGAAGGACGGTGAAGGAAGTCGGCCGTGCCCTTTCAAAGGAACCATCCCGGCATTTGCCTGGAGCGATTTACGGAAATCACGGAAAACCTAAATCGGGATGGCCGGACGCGGGATTGAACCGTCGTCCTCCCGAATGCGAGTCCAGTGTGCTAACAGAATTAGCAAGTCATGTATCTAAGTAGACAATGCACATTTGTCGTTAGTCTTAGGCATCGAATTGCTAGCGTTAGGTAACTGTTCGCAGTTTGGTTGAACTCTGTCACATACTTTTATGTTTCTAATTTCACACTGGGAGTTTTACGATTTGCGCTTGTCTTCAGCTCACCAGTATAATACTGGCTGAGAACGTATAACATAGAATAACATATGTTACTGTTATGTGTTTATATCCCGTTCCTACTGTTACTACTGTGGCCTATGTTCGTGTTTCTAATAGATGAAACAAAATTTAGTAGACGTGTCGTGTCAACTCATTTTTTAAAAAGTTCCACTCATCGATTCACCAAACGCTTCAACTCCATTATGAATTTATCATCAGCATTTCCGTAATTGCACTGAACAACACTGACAAGTATTTGTAAATATAATGCAATTTGAGGTAAATGTACGAAAGTTAATGTGTGTCTTCTAGAAGGAAAATACATCTCATGTAACGGACAGAAACCTGTTATTTGACACTGTCAAATCAGAAGATATGCGAGCTATTGTTTTAAAATACGTGGATAAAAAATCTTACGTGAAGATCGCTAGAACACCTTTGATAACTAGTTTCAGCTCATTGACGAGCCATCTTCAGATCATTAATTTTTATTATTTGATACCGTGTACACCAATCACCAGGCATTACACATCGTCAATCTATTCAGATGAATCGCTCTTATCGTAATGTGCAAAACTACACTCCTGGAAATTGAAATAAGAACACCGTGAATTCATTGTCCCAGGAAGGGGAAACTTTATTGACACATTCCTGGGGTCAGATACATCACATGATCACACTGACAGAACCACAGGCACATAGACACAAGCAACAGAGCATGCACAATGTCGGCACTAGTACAGTGTATATTCACCTTTCGCAGCAATGCAGGCTGCTATTCTCCCATGGAGACGATCGTAGAGATGCTGGATGTAGTCCTGTGGAACGGCTTGCCATGCCATTTCCACCTGGCGCCTCAGTTGGACCAGCGTTCGTGCTGGACGTGCAGACCGCGTGAGACGACGCTTCATCCAGTGCCAAACATGCTCAATGGGGGACAGATCCGGAGATCTTGCTGGCCAGGGTAGTTGACTTACACCTTCTAGAGCACGTTGGGTGGCACGGGATACATGCGGACGTGCATTGTCCTGTTGGAACAACAAGTTCCCTTGCTGGTCTAGGAATGGTAGAACGATGGGTTCGATGACGGTTTGGATGTACCGTGCACTATTCAGTGTCCCCTCGACGATCACCAGTGGTGTACGGCCAGTGTAGGAGATCGCTCCCCACACCATGATGCCGGGTGTTGGCCCTGTGTGCCTCGGTCGTATGCAGTCCTGATTGTGGCGCTCACCTGCACGGCGCCAAACACGCATACGACCATCATTGGCACCAAGGCAGAAGCGACTCTCATCGCTGAAGACGACACGTCTCCATTCGTCCCTCCATTCACGCCTGTCGCGACACCACTGGAGGCGGGCTGCACGATGTTGGGGCGTGAGCGGAAGACGGCCTAACGGTGTGCGGGACCGTAGCCCAGCTTCATGGAGACGGTTGCGAATGGTCCTCGCCGATACCCCAGGAGCAACAGTGTCCCTAATTTGCTGGGAAGTGGCGGTGCGGTCCCCTACGGCACTGCGTAGGATCCTACGGTCTTGGCGTGCATCCGTGCGTCGCTGCGGTCCGGTCCCAGGTCGACGGGCACGTGCACCTTCCGCCGACCACTGGCGACAACATCGATGTACTGTGAAGACCTCATGCCCCACGTGTTGAGCAATTCGGCGGTACGTCCACCCGGCCTCCCGCATGCCCACAATACGCCCTCGCTCAAAGTCCGTCAACTGCACATATTTCTGATCTGTTCGTTCTATCCCGTGAGATTTTTTTTTAAAAGACAAAAAACACTAATCAGCTACTGAAGCATCTTTATCTTCTATGGGTTGCAGGGGTTACGACCCCTGGGGAGGTGGGTGGGTATTCATGCATGGCTGTCTTCACTTACACGTTGTAGCTACGCAAGGCGTCTAAATTTGTTTATATTTAGTTTGCCCCCACCCGAAACATCCCATTTCCCGCGCTTGTCCCGTTAGTGTCATTAGGCTTCTTGTGGAAAGTGTGTGTGTGTGTTTGTTTGTTTGTTTTTGTTTCCGCCATATTTGTGACGTCATGGGTCAAAGCAGACGGGTGGGATCGGACGCTTCCGTATTTCCATAATTAACTTTTTGCATTAAACATCTGAAGCGCTAACTTGTAAGCCTAATTTTTTGCGTCTAGTAAATAAAATTTCTTGCAGTGTAAAGTGTGTTCAGTGATTTAATTCTATTTTGGGGCGTGTAATCTATTTTTAAGCGTGGTAAGTGAGATGTTGCTGTAGAATAGTCAAAAACTTAGTGTTATATCTAGCCTGTGGGTTAGAATCACTTGGGGGACTGCAGTGGGGAAATGAATGGGGTGCTAAACGAGGCCCTTCCATGGAACTGTAGGCTCTGCAAAACAGATAAGAGAATCGCTGAACAGGAAGCAAAGATTTCTGCCCTTCCGGCTGAATTAAAAACGCGAAGTCTGAAATAGGCAGGTTGAAATGGGAAACAAACGGTGGGAACTGGGTAAAGGTGGGCGAAACGGGAACAGCTCCTCAGCTTCATCTACATTTGAGCTTACAGTATCGAATAAATATCCGGAAGTAGGAGGGGTGAGCCTCGTCCAGCTGTAGGTCATATTAGGGTGCACCAGACTTTTAGCGAAGGAACTAAGTTTAAGTCGATACCAAAATAATAGGTAGCGGCCATAGGAGGGGGTGTGGGTCAGATGGTACATGGAGAATTAAGAAGAGGGTACCAGGTCGCTAGTATTGCGAAGCTTTAGCCACGTGACAACATAGGGGAGTTTTGTGGAGGTTCTAATGCCTGGGTTAACACTACCGTGTGCCGTGTTAGCACTGATCTAAGCAGGCTACTGTTCACTAAAACGAACTCCCAGTGCAGTGCCTGTTTCTACTATAGGGGGATGGAGGTATACTAGATATGATAAATGACAGAGGGGCTTACAGTATGGATACTCCTCAGTGGAAATCAGAATAATTATTGACTCCTCGACAAATATTCGTAAGGATAGTTTACAAGAGACGACGTGGAATGAAGTTTATAATGAATCAAATGTTAACAAAGTTTAATCAATTCCTTTTTTTGGATTATGATTTTAGGGCGCAAAACAGCTACGGTCTCAAGCGTCCACTCTGTGGCTTAGTGAAGGGTAAAAACAGGAATTTAATCAGCAACAATGGGAGCGAAACTCAAGGAGGAGGCAAACTAAAAACGGAAGGAAATCTTAGAAAAGTGTTATTGAAGGGGGTTGTTTTCTCCGAAGAGAGCTTCAAGTGACCGGCATCATCTCACTAACACTTATAAACTCAAGGACAGGATCGGCTGAGCGCGCTTCATCTGCTAAAAGGGAAAATTTATTCCATGATAAACTAATATCTGAAAACAGCTTTTTGCATAAGCTGATCAGAATAGCCATTAAACAGCCATGTAAATAAACCATGGACCTTTAGAGGGATTAAACAATCTTCTAACCTTGTGAAAGGGAATTAATTGTTAGCAAGAACAAGTAGAGATCCTGCAGTAGTTGCACACTAGACAGACTACTGAAAAATACTAATAAACCAACATCCAATAAACATGCACAAAATGCCAGGAATCGGTGATTCGGACCACTGACGTAAGGCTGTATGGAATGTAGTGAAACTACAGAGTGCAACAAGCCGCGGACCAAGATAGCAGCACTAAGGAACTGAACTGAATGGCACGGCTATAAATGAATCGTCACAGGTAGCAAATATATTTAATAAAATCACTTCTTAGAGTAGAAAATATAGGAACGAACAGTTCAAGAGAAAAATCACGGTAGTATGTTGAAAAAGCAACTCTCGTAAAATTCAATCATATGAATTTATCATGAATTCAAGAAAATTATACATCCTCAAAAATAAAAGCCCATCTGATTTTGATGACGTTTCAAATACATTACTAAACATTTGTTCAAGCCTGGTCTTATACGAAATATTTAAGGCATCACTAACTCAAAGAATTTTTCCAAAGCCTTTAGATACAGCATTGTTAAATCCCTCTTCAAAAAAGGTAATAAGAGATATGTCAGTAACTACCTACCTGTATCACTGCTGACATTTTCCAAAATATTTGGTGTGGTGATGTATTCTAGAATAGTATCTCACCATAGGAACAAAAATATCCTCGGCAAATCATTGTTTGGGTTTCAGAAGAAATGCTCTACTCAGAATGCCACTTACATGCTCACTACCAGATTCTACAAGCGCCAGTTGGTATTTTCTGCGACCTATCTGTTGACCGGGGACATTATTTTGACTGGGGAGAAATCGTGTATGATGGGGTTCCCCAAGACTCAGTCATATGTAAATGGTATTCCGTCTAATATACACCACGCAGAATTACATCTTTTTGCAGATGACTCTAGTATTATAATCAATCCAAGCTTGCATACAGAAACAGAAGAAATGGTAAACAATGTTCTTAAAAATATCATTGACTTGTACTCTGCGAATGGTCTCACTGTCAAGTTTAAAAAGATAGCTTTCAGTTCTGCACATTTATTTGAACCCACAATAAATTAATTCAAATCAAACAAAATTATACAAACTTCAAAATTATTGTGTCAATACTGATAAGAATTTAAACTGGAGAAGCACATTTTGGAACCCCGAAAACAACTTTTTTCAGGCACATCTGAACTTAGAATCATTGCAAATTTTAGAGAGAGACAAATAAGTAAGTTAACATATTTTGCACATTTTTATTCAATGTTACGCACATTTCTGGGGTAACTCATCTCTAAGAAAGAAAGTTTTCATTGCTCAAAAACGCGCTGTAAGCATAATGTGTGGTGCTCAACTACGATCATCTTGCAGGCATCCGTTTCAGGAGTTGTGCATTCCGACTACTGCTTGAAAGTACATTTATTCCCCCATGAATTTTGTTGTAAATAATCCACTGCAGTTCAGAAGGAACAATGATGAACATAAATACCAGAAGGAAAACTGACGTTCATTATTGCACATGAAGATGTGTTTCGCACAAAAAGGGGTGTACAATGATGCAACTAGAATTTTTGTTGACTTACCCAATGCTATAAAATGTCTGACAGACAGCAAAGTAAAATTTAAAAGCAAACTGAAAAAGTTCCTCGCAGACGACTCCTATTCTGTAGAACAATTTCTGTTATGGATAAAATGTGGTGGCTATGAATTACTAACTCGCATCTGCATTTTAAAAAGAAAAGAAAAAGAATCATATAAATGTGCTTAATGTAGCTATATTTACGAGTTAATTTGCGATGTGAATGTAAAATTACTCTTTGCTCATCGTTACGTTACATCGTGCAAAATGATCTATGGAACATGAAAGTAACTGCCTAGAAAAGAAATTAAGTGCTGTACGTACAATTTTAAGCCAGTAACAACGAGACCATTAAACCAAGAATGCACTATGAGACATAGCTATCCTCAATAGGGATACTTGACGTATACAAAGGGCGGTACAAACAGTCACACGTTCGACTCAAGGGACAGCTACACGGAAACGCTGAAAAACCTAACTGGCAGACTCTTTAAGATAGTCATCTATTATTCCGCGAAAGCCCACTTCTAGTGTTTCGAGATCTAACGTTAAGCGAAGAATCTTGAGTGTGTCTCCGATAAGAACCGCAAAGACAAGATTAATTGCAGGTGCAGAAAGGCGTTTAACGTCATTCTTCTCGCGATCCTAACGCGACTGTAACAGGAAGAAACCCTAATATGATGTACCATGTTAAGTATTCTGTTTCACAGTGCGGTGGTTTGTAAAGTATGTAAGTCAACAAGATCTGCTTCCTCGATATCAAATTTCTTACGCTACTTTAGGCATCTGTGACAGTCAATTGCAGGGTAAGTCCATTAACCAAGCACCTGTCAAATCAGTGTTCACTTCTATATTCGTCGCAAATGGCATCTAACACTAATTAACATCATAAAATGTCCAAGTCAAACGATGATGTGCGGTTTGTGGGATACTTAACTGCGCGCGGTCATCAGCGCCCGCACAAAGTCACAATTTTTACACAGTCCAATCTAGCCAATGTCACAAATGGAGGTGATGAAATGATGACGACACAAGCACCTAGAAAAAAATCACCAACCTGGCCGGCAATCGAACCCGGGACCTCGTGATCCAGAGGCAGCAGCGCTAGCCACTACACCAAGAGCTGCGGACTCCAAATCACATGTTCTGGGATCGCAGTTGCAACTTCAGCCGTATTCGGTAGCACGCGTTATACAATCCGGGGGCCATAACGATCGAGCACACGTCGTTGACTCGCTGTGTATTCGGCGTGTAAAATGGCCAAACTCTTCCGGACTATTGTCTTACTGACCAGTTCACACACCAGATTCAGTACGCACGAAGGTGCTCTGGTCGACACATTCCTTCTGGTCAAGTGAAACGGACTTACGTTAGCAGCAAGCCGGTGGTGTTGGTCGAGGAGAGACAGACAGTACCTGATGACGAATCGTCCGTGGCTGGTGCGCAGCAGCACATGTTGCGTCTGTGGCAAGGCGGACTTTCCCCGCGTCGACCTTGTCCCCGGCACGCGAGTTCCGTTGATAAGCACGGACACGACTGCCGCCGCATATACGCCACCGTACGGTGACTGACCACTGAGCGCGCAGCGTGTATAACAACACTGGTCCTGACCGATACGACAGCAGCGAGACATCACTGGCCCAGGAAACGGTCAACAGGGCAACAGAGAACACAGGTTTCGAGGCGACGATGCGGAGCGTACTGGAATGCAATCATAGCGGCACATGCGTCACACTCTTATTTTCGGCCTGGAAGAAATTACACATATTCCTTTTACATAAGCTGAACGTACTTTCTCGACTGAGTGAATGTATCTGTCGGTGAGAATGAGTAATCGAGCGGCAGTAATTTTCTTGTTTTCTACAATAGCCAAAGCGGGCACGCAAGACGCGCGCATTCATAGAGGTAACTGGACAACTGACGTGTTGCCACAGCCAAAAACAAAGAGTTAATGTGAAACTTCTAGTTACTTTAAGAGATACAGCAACTAGCCTAGTCACTTCCTACACAGCTTCATTTCCGCCAAGAAGCGTTTTTCGCTACGACAAATGTTTTCTTTATTTTATTTTTTTTTACAGCATTCAGTTTCCCTGTTCACAGACGTGTAGCTATTACATTCCCGACCTGCATACTAACTTTTAACTAATAGTTAAGTGCAATCATTTTTATTCTGTAACTTGCAGCTCCTTTTCTCGCTCTTGGTGCGCATGAAAGAGCTGCACGTTATAGAATAAAAGTGTATCGTACTACTATGGTTACTGATGTTTTTGCTGTGTTGTTTTTCACTCCGAGGCCTGATTTGATGCAGCTGTCCACGTTACTCAATCCTGTACGTGTCTCATCATGGCTACTGCAGTCTGCTTCCATGTGAACCTGTTTACTGTATTCGAGTCTTCGTCTCCTCCTACAATTTTTAGCCCCCACACTTCCCGCCCTGTATGTTAATTTAAATGTAAATGTGCAACACAGGAAACATGGTGGCTAAACTAATGTTTATTTTGCACACGGTGACTTCGGTGTTCAAAATGCAGTCGATAAAAACGTTTGAATTGACGAAGATATAAATGTATTAAGCCAAATGGAGAAAGGCCAAACCCCGAAACGTCTCTTGGCGAAATGTATTACACGTTGTCTGATTTTCACTTCATTTAACGCGTAGCCACGGACCTCAGCCACCATCAGCGTGGATAAATTAACGAAATATATATGGACCAGTAAAGCTATTTGCGTCACGAAGTTTGCATTTGAAAGTATGATTTATAAACTTTGAAGCCACCGAATGGAACTACAAGGGCGTGCTGAAAAGTAATGCTCCGATTTTTTATGTGAAAGTTCAAAATGGCTCTGAGCACTATGGGACGTAACTTCTGAGGTCATCAGTCCCCTAGAACTTAGAACTACTTAAACCTAACTAACCCAAGGACATCACACACACCCATGCCCGAGGCAAGATTCAAACCTGCGACCATAGCGGTCGCGCGGTTCCAGACTGGAGCGCCTACAACCGCTCGGCCACCCCGGCCGTCTATGTGAAAGTTCTTTAAGCTTTTTAAATAAAACAAACATTATTAACAGTCTACATCTTTAGTCTTCATGTCTACAAATTTGCAACCCTCTACCGCTAGAGGGCGGAGCGTGTAAGATGGCGTTGTGTAACGTACCTGTCGGTGCGTGAGAAACAGTGTGCTGCCATCGTGTTTCGAATACGAACAGTTCACCCGCACATGGACCACTCTCTCCTTCAGCATTTAATGCCAGACCACACACGAGCGCTGCGACATCCGCAACAATACACCTTGTGTTCACTGTCATCTATCACCCACAACAAAGTCCCGACTTGCTCCCATCCGATTTTCATCTGTTTCCAAAACTTAAAGGACACCTTCGAGGACTTCAGGAAACTTGTGGCGCTACTTTTTAATAATAGCTCACTTCTCATCTGAAAAATAATTAGTTGACAGAATGACGTCGTATGAAGAACTACTTCTCTTCATTCTTCTATTAAAAAAATAGCCGAAAGAGTAGGAAAATGAGAAAACATCCAATGTATATTATTCGATAGAACTCAACTCGGCTGTTTTCTCAGAGTACGCTTTTGTCATGACATCAAAGGTTGCAGGTTTCTTTCAATCTCTTAAATTCGGTGTATCGTATGTGCACGCTGGTCCATCGGGGAGAAGTGGCGCCACTAGTGTCCACAGATAATAGGCTCAATGTATCACGATGTCCCGTGACGGTCTTGGGCAACACTGCTGTTACCAGGCGCGCCAGCTAGTGAATCAGTGGCGCCACCAGTTGCCGTTGGCTAATAGGTTCCCGTCACTGCCTGTGAGACACAAGGCACCGAAATCTCTGAAAGCTAGCGGCAGCACTCGTGATGTCCTCGTGCCCCTCGGCTAATAGAGGCCTATGGGAGACTTCTTCGACGTGCTACGCAAAGAATGGTGTCCACATTTAGTTTGATTCAAGGAAAGCAGAGAGCTGGAAGCTGAGTCATCTACTGCGCTGCTGAAAGAACCGACTATACCGAAATGAAACAAACTTGCTGAAGTACTTTTTCGGAAAACGTTTTACTTGATGCGTACAAAATAAATACCACACATTTTGGATTAGCATGTTTTTTCGCTATGTAGTTATTCTCAAACGACTGATTCTCAAAAGATTTAATTATTTCATATTTTAAGTCTCATATCACAGTCTGATGATGTTTTGGTTGTCTTTTCATCGTTGATCATATTTATTACGTATTCAAAGTTGAAAACTCACTGCAGTAAAATAAGGGTGTGAACTGCGAATGGTAATCTGAGGGAAACAGAAATTGGTACTCTGAAATTGTCGTCATATTTCGAAATGCGTCCCACAACTGTATGTAGAAGTATTTCGACTTCAGGGAACACGTCGGAGATGTGGGCTATGCTTTAGTTGGATGTGAGCGGTTGCTCCATCTTGTTGGAATAGTACATACAGTTTCTCCGTATCTGTTAACTGTGCATGGAAAGAGTGAAAGACCTATGATATCTGGCATTGTTTCACGTTTAACTGAAAAATACGGGGCGAATAATGCGCAAGACAGATAATGCACACTAAACACCTGTCTGCTCCGAGTGGAGAGGTTCTTCATGCAGGATACATGGATTTTCTGTGACCATTATCTGCAAGTGTGGGAGTTTACATAACCTGACAAATGAAACCAGGCCTCATCTCACATGTCGTAAACCAAGGTCTCAGGTAACCGATAGCAATTGATGTTAACAGCTAGTTACAATAATGGACTCTTTTTTTTCTTGATACTCAAATTTCAACTCTTGCACCACACTGACACGACAGGCTTTTAATTTCATATCTTTTAGTACACGATGTACGAGGTACACCAACATGCTGCGATAGCTTCCTTGCTGATTTGTGGGGACTTTTCGTAATGTCCACGCGAATTGTATCTATAGTTTCAAGGGTCCTCACTGTCGGTGGTCAATTCCTCCGCACATTTTAAACGGATCCTATAGCCCGCACATGGCATGCACAAATCATGAATAGTGCTGTTCGTGGGGAGTTTCCTATCAGGATACTTCGCTCGAAACATTTTTTTACATTCCTCTATGAACCCTGTCTTTATGTAACACTCCACAATATCAAATCCATGTTCTAATGCAAACTGCCCCATTTCTGTAGCAACAGTACGAACTTCTCAGAACAACTGACGCACAAACACACGACTGCACTCAATATTCCGATAAAATGCAGCCTATCCAACTTTCGTGACACTGCTGCCACTTCATAAGCAGTTCGACTAGAGATGATTAACCGGTACGTGAGGCGTACCAGTTTTATGTGGAGCACCCTGAATTGCGTATTCATTCGCAAGAAATTTTGAGTCCCATTCACGAAAATCGTGTCCATGTCTTTATGATGTTTAAAAGACCTAAATCTCTTTCTCGACAGTGGATATTAGTTTACCAGTCTTCTGAATAATTTGAAAGTGTCCAAACAAATAATATCTTTCACCGCACCATGCAGAGAATCGTGTTCACATCTATGTTTGACTCGAGGAAAGCATAAAGTTGAAAGCTGAGTCCTCTGCTGCTCTGCTCCTAAACTTACTTTATACAAACGAAGAAAACCTTCATCCCATGCTGCTTTTCACTTAATGCATAAATAAATGAAAAACACAGTTTTTTCGCTATGCAGCAGTTCTGAAACGACTACAATCAATTGAGTGTCACTTAGGCGACTTCCATGTCCCTAACCAGTTATCCAAAAGGGTGACATGGAACCCGAGCCACGTTTCGTTTCTGGCGAATCTCCACATCACATCACTGAGAGTTTAATGCTACGTTAAAAGGAAAGGAAGCGTGAAAAAAGTGACTCAACGGCGATTCGATTACACAACTTTTCGACTGACAGCCACATATTCTACCACCGGCCCACTACAACATGCATGTCCAAAGGAACTCCGCTCCGCCTCGTATTCGGTTTAACACAGGCATTGCAATATTATATTTATCCGCCGATACTGGACGAGCTACTTTCACGTAAAATTTCTCGCCAGTGAGGAAATATACATAATGGATGTACGACTACAGGTTGTCGCACATGGCTGACGACATACGGAAGTTTGGCTATTCGTGCACGTTTCAGGACTAGACCCAAATGGTAAGGCGACGCTCCCGTTAAGCGGTAAATCTGGGTTCGCGTCACGATTCGGCACAAAGTCTATTGTCGTCATTCCATTCTACAGCTGACTGTTGTCCGTATTTGCAATTGCGAATACATTTAATCAACTGTATACTGTTTGCTGCGTTCTTGAGGCACTTCTGCTCTCTCGAGTTGTACCAGCTGATCGCTATGTGGTAATGGCATCGTTTTCAAAACTGAACTTCAATTCGTCATAATTCAGAAAATTTGTACGTAATATTTACAAATTACATACAAAAACCTTCCTCGTGAATCAGATACACATCTGTATTAGTGAAAACCGGATCTAGATCCTTACAACAGTTCTGAGGTTCGCCTACACATACAGATGGACTGGTTGGTTTGGAGAGAAAGAGACAAAAGCGACAAATGCAGTGGCAGATTCCTAACTGGAAATGGAGGAAAAAAGGTCCTATGAACGTGTGTCCGGAAATGCATCATTGCCACGGTAGATGGCGTTGACGAATGAAAGTTCCTCTACCCACGTGGCGGGAGTCCCTTGTGTTTTGCAGGCTGTGAGACAGACGCAGCGTACTTTACGCAGCAGAATGGTCCGGTATTCATGTCGGGAACAGATTGGTGGGTCTGTGTACGGCCAAGCAGATGGAAGCGGTCGAGAGGCAGCATGGTTATAGCAAAACAAGCATTCTCACAGACACGAACCACACCACAGAACATTTCAAGCCCTTTTTGGGCGTTTCTGTGATCATGGGTCCTTTCAGGCAGACGACCGTGCAGGGAGGCGGTGGATCATGTGTACATCAGCTTTGGAGGACCAGGTTCTACAGGATATTCAGACGAATCCAAGTGCACACTCTAGGCAAGCGGTCAGCCAACATGATGTAAGCGAAATTACGATTATATGTATCCTGCATGACAACCGCTACTATCCCTAACGCCTGCAAAGGGTACAAGGATTATCAGCAGCAGATCTCCCTCTAAGGGCAGGATTTTGTTGATAGTTTTACACAAGACCATCACAATGATGAGATTTCTTCAGTCAATCCTCTTTACCGACGAAGGAACTTTTACCAGAACTGGCGTCATCAATCTGCCTAATCGTCACCCGTCGGGTACAGACAATTCTCGGGGAATGGTTGAGGCATCGCATCAGCATCGGTTCAGCATGAACGTGTGGGCAAGAATCCTTGGCGACCATGTAATTGGACTAGTTATTATCCCACAGTGCCTTGACTGAGGAATGTACTAACTTCCTGCGGAAGTTACCACGGGTTATGTGGTTTCTGTACGATGGAGCACCACCCCACTTCCAATTTACAGTTCACCGACACCTCAATAACATCTTCGCCAGATGTTGGACAGGAAGCGGAGGCCGTGTAACATGGCCTGCCAGATCCCCGGACTTAAACCCATGGGTTTTTACCTCTGGGGGCGTCTGAAATCGTTGTGTATGCTGAACCAATTCCTGAAGTGCAGACCCTTCAACAGCATGTTTACGACACCTGTGACGCAATTTAGAGGGAGGCGAAAAAATGCGAAAGAGAGCGGCAATCCATGATGCGAAGTATGAACACGTGCATCCCATGGAGGCCACTTTGAACATTATATATATGTATGAGAGAGAGAGAGAGAGAGAGAGAGAGAGAGAGAGGGGGGGGGGGGGGCTGCATTCACGAATGCTACTATTGTGTCCTGTAAGGTTCGCTGCGGAACTTCTGTGAACTTTGGAAAGAAGGAGACGAGGTACTGGCGGAAGTGAAGCTGTGAGGAGGGATCGTGGATCGTGCTTCGCTAGCTCAGTTGGTAGAGCCCTTGCCCGTAAAAGGCAAAGGTTGGTTGGTTGGTTTGTGAGATTGAAGGGACCAGACTGCGATGGTCGCACTCTGGCACATAGTTTTAATCTGCCGGGAAATTTCATATTCGCGCACACTCCGTTGGAGAGTGAAAATTTCCTCAGTTGTCCTCGCCAGGCTAAACTGGGAAGCATACAACCACCGGGTGGCACGTCTGCAGTAGATGGCTGCTGTAGTATGATGTGTTTTCATGAAATCGGGTTTCAAATTTTACGAGCCTGATGAACATCACACGAGAGCGCAAGCCGCCCGACAGCCGTGTTACAGCAACCAGTTAAGGCATACAATAACAACAACAACAACAATAATAATAATAATAATTACTGTACAGTGCTGGGTAGGTATAATCGACTCAGAATAATGAATCCTTATGTGCACGTATTGATACATAATGTTTATTATATCAGTATTCCTTATTATACCAGGATTATACGTCTCCACGAATGTCCCATAAGTATCATTGATATTGTCATAGTCCATTTCCGATTCACTGCAGCGGTACAAGTGTTCGGTGAAGATTAGAAAATTAAATAAAAATTGCATCCCTCGAATGCTGTACGAGCAAATTGCACTATTCTACCTCCTCCGCCGGTTGCACTTGGCGCCATTGCTCGACTGCTGGCGTTCTCGTGTTGTATTCAACACGTTATTTAGACTTTGAACCTCGATTTCACGAAAATGTGTGAGAAGTGCATCACACTACAGCAGCATCTGTTACATCTAAGCATCTACACTGGCGTGCAAAACTTAATGACGAAAGTAACTTCTACATGATGCGTCACTGCCAAGTAACATAGTTCGATGAAACTAGGACCAAAAATAGAAAGAACTGCTACACTGCAGTACAGAAGGTAACAAAGTAATGAGGTGAATAGATATACCATATTTATTCAAAGACAATAATTAGACTCCACAAGGTGGTTGTGGAGTTCCTGCGGTAGAACGTTCCATTTCTCCATCAGCGCGATTAACAATTGCTGAATGGTGGCGGATGTGGATATGCTGTAATATGCATCCCACACGTGCTCGATGGAATTTAAATCGGGCGAACGCGCAAACCAGTCCATTCGCCCCATATCCTCATGTTCCATGAGTACCTCCACATCCATTGTTCGATGGCATTTTCATCCATAAAAATGAAGCCAGGGCCGAATGCACTCCTGAAAAGACGCATATGCTTATGGAAGACAGAGTCACAATAATGTGTACCAGTATGTGTGCCATGTTCAAAGATTTAGAGGTCAGTATGTCCTCCCAACATTATACATTCCCACAACATAGCACATGGACCACCAAAACGATCAAGTTCGGCAATCCTTGACGTACGAACCTATGATGTTAAGTGGAAACATGTAATACACCCAGGAACATTGTCGAATATATTCGCTTTATTGGGCCAAGTTTTGTGGTGTGGGGAGGCATTATGTCGTATGGGTGTGCTGAGAGAATCTTTCAAGATGGTACACTCACAGGTCAACGTTATTGTGACACTGTACTCCTTTCCCACATGCGTCTTTTCACGCCATTTTCATGGATGAAAATGCGCGACCGGATCCAACAGCAGAGGTGGAGCAGCTCTTGGAACGAGAGGATACTCGGCGAATGCACTGACCTGCCCCTTCCCCCGGCGTAAATCCTATCGAGCACCAACGACCCTCTCCAGTAGACGTGAACCGCGCTGCCGGAGGAAGGGAACGCCTTATCACAAGAACTCCTTGCAAATATCACGGCCAGCATGAGAGCACGTTGCAGAGCGTGCACAGCCGTCCTTTGTGATCACACACTCTATTAAGAACCATGCTCCGCCTTTCGTAATGTCCAGGGGACCGTCCTGAATCGGCGTGCATTTGTCTTTGAATAAAAGATTCATTTCTGTTAGTCTCATTGTGTGCTTCTTTCCAGTTCCATTCTGTACTATATTGTAGCAGTTATTTCTGTGCATTGTCCTAGTTTAATTGAGCTACATGTTACTTGGCAGTAACATACCATGCGAAAGTTACGTTGGTACTTATGCTATGCAAAACTAAACGTCTAATCCGGTTCATGAGTCGTGGTTTCTGGTGCGTGGTCCCAGCTGCAGTTTGCCTATCTATGCATAAAATATTCTCGGACTTCTAGCGGCGTGAATTCACAGTAAAACCTCGAGGTTTCGACGGTGTACTCCATCGTCTTCATCAGAAGCAACTGACTGTCAAAACCAAAACTGCTGCTGTGGCGGGCTTGCATAGCCCATAAATGGCTTCTGATTGGTCGGTGATTACGTACTGCTGTCGCAGATGGTGTCAGCGTCTGCGCTGGTGGCGCCACCGCCCCCGTCGCAGCGTAAACTTTGCGATGAATATATCTCGCTGGCTCTTGCTTGCATCGAGAGCTCGCTTCCATGCACCGCTAAGATTATATCCGCTGTCACGGTTGAAGCTCTTCTCGCACATTCTTATTTCTACAGCCTCTTTAATTACATAATCCCATTATGTAAGAGCCTAGGACAAAACTTTTGTTTCGTCAAAACAATATTTTCTGTCTGTTTGTGAGGCTGTGTTCAGCAACTGCAGATTTCACCAGTTCTCGATTTTTAATATGGCGTTGATGTTCTGCACAGCGGTCGGAAACGGTGCGGATGGACTGACCGATGTAATTGCTTCCGCACTCACAAGGGATGTTGTAAATTCCAGGAGTCCTAAGGCCGAGACCCTCCTGAACAGCGCATAGCATCTCCTAATCTCTTAGGAAGTCGGAAAATAAATCTTACTTCGTATTCCCACGACTCTGCCTATTTTGCTGGATGTAGCGCCGCAGAAGGGAGGGAATGCAATCGGTGGCTCGTCATGTGAATGTTCTACATTTTCACGTTCTTTTTCTTCGATAACTCTGACTTCATATCACATGATCCGTTGCTGTTATTTCGGAACACATACTTCAGATGATTAATTTCGGAATTCAAACGATCCTCGTCAGCAACATTTTTTTCTCTATGTATCAGTGTATTTCAAGGTATTCTCTTCTGGACTGGATGGTGAAAACTCTGGGCGCTAATACATAAATGAGTGTGCGTAGGCTTGCGGTACACTGAGTGGCTAAGATGTCCATAACCTCTAAAAATGGCAGTCTTCCCTCTTACTCTATGTCGACGGTGAACTGAATGTTTGGGTGCATACCGTTCATACGTTTCTGGAAGTCTCAAGAGCTCTTATGCCGAGTAGCCAGACCACAAACCACAGCAGAAGCTTGACAGTCAATCGTCGAAAGCTCGAGGTTTTACCCTGAGGTCCGAGAATGTTTTATACAACAGGGCCATCGTGAAACAGTTCGTTGCCTATCAAATGCCTTCCATGAACAACAATTTTTTTTTAATATTTCATGTAAATCTTGAGCGAACTTAAAAATTTTACATGTCGTCTTAATCTATTCATTCAGAGGTATAATCATACGTTAAACTTTTAATACAATAGAACAAGTATTAAAGTTAGAAACCGTGCATAATCCTTGAGGCAGTGTTATCTGACGGTGCGTCTTTTATTCAGATTAAATTCATCCAGTATTTGACAATGAGCGCACTTAGCGACATCCAACAAACTTTACCCATGCCTTTACGAAACTTTTTTGCTGTTCATGCAGGAAAACTGCCGCATAAGACATGTCTTCATTTATTACTTCTTTACTACTATCTCTATTCACAATATATTTTGCAGGCAGAAACTACATATACCTCTGAATGTACCTGCTGGATTATATGACAACACATACATAGTTCAGGAGATATGACGTCATAAATATTGAGATGTGCGGGGAAACTAGCTTTTGTTTAAAACGGAGCGCAAATTGCCTGAACTACACTCATCGAGTGTTAGATAATGAGCGTACTTAGCGACTTCCGACAAACTTTAAATATAAATTCAAAGTTTTTCTAAATTTTTTCTCGCTTACAAGCTAAACGTTAATTATTTAACACGTAACTCATTTGTAAAGTAATCAGACGTTTGAAACTGTTGTATACACGGAAGTTAAATTCTTTAAAGAATCGGGGTGAAGGGAGGGGATTATTGGTGCACTGAAACCGTGCGAAAGATGAGCAAATTCGGTGGCTCGTTGGGAGCATGCTTCGCTTATGAATAGACTCCAAGGTAAATCATTACAGTGTCGGGAAGCCTTGTGTCAGCTCAGATATGGGAGCGGACAAACTTCGTTACGGTGTAAACGTATTTTGAAACTGTCGCTAGTTTGCCTAGGATCTTAATTAGAAGAGCAAGTGGAAAAGTCTCGCCCTGGTAAAAGACTGCGTTGATATCGAAATATTTCTAACTTTGTTTTTTATGTATGAAGGTGGTCAATAACGCAAGTGAAATGACAAATTGATTTGTGGGGTAGTTTCATTTATGAAGATTTTTAAAGACGTCATGGTGCGTGTGTTTCATTAAAATGGATAAACTTAAACACTGTATGTCATTATTTTTTCCTTTACTCTGGACGGCCTACTCTTCAAACACAAATTAATTTAAAACTGATAGGCTCCGTCAGGAGTCGGTTCCTTCATTATAACCATATAGAAAATGGTACCTGTACGTGGCCGTAATTTTTTTTTTTAACGATCCACATGAAGGCTGCCCAGATACTGTAACTACATGTGAAAACTCTGGTGCTGGACGATCGACAATTAAAGGCGTATGTAATAGCTGATGAATTAACTATTAGGATGCTAAATCCACTATGGTGAAATAGCTGTCGAATGCTGACCAACAGAAAAGGCGCGGAAGAAATTTCTCGGTAACATTTGGACCGTCTTCATAACACTCCAACAAAATTATGCGCCGATATGTTAATTTGAATGAGATCTGAGACCACTATTTCAGGCAAGAAACGAGACAGCAAAATCAGTGGTCCTGCGCTAAAAAGTCGAGTTCATCTGCCGGCATTGATGTAGCACGTTTTCGTGGATGCAAAAGGAATCGCTAGTTTTTATTATTTCGCAAGGGTAAAGCGTGTACTAGACATTAGGTAAGTCCTATGAACCAGGGGGAAAGTCAGAAGAAGTGCGGTGTATAAAATTAGAGAGAAAAGCGTTATGAAAACGCATATATCCACGAAACTGCTTTTGTAATGGGAAAATCGGGAAATGTGAACTGTTTAAACTTCCACCTCACACAGTCCCGAGTCCAACCCGCGCGAGGTAGCCCTGTGATCTTGGGCACCTTGCCACGGTTCGCGCGGCTCCCCCATCGGAGGTTCGCGCCCTCCCTCGGGCTTGGGTGTGTGTTGTCCTCTGCGTAAGTTAGTTTAAGCGGTGTGTAAACATAGGGACCGATGACCTCAGCAGTTTGGTACCAAAGGGACTCACCACAAATTTCCAATTTTCCCCAAGTCCAAGGAATATTGTTGTTGTAAAATGAAGGCGTTACCGCAACCACAGAATGCTTATTTGGCAGGCCTCGCAGAATAACATTTCAGTACTGAATCTATTTACGGGAAAGACATTCGGTTAAGTGTACTAACTTAAGGACTACTAGCACTCATAATCGTCAACATATGTTCTAAGAGTGTTCCATGTACATACTGCTCTTACTGTACACGTAGTGGAACATAATTATTTTGTTATTTTTTATTGTATTCAGTAACTGTTGCTGTCCATCACGGCAACAGCCGAGTTGAATACAATACAATACAATAATGAATGTGTTACAAATGATACGTGTTCCACACTTAAATGGCTGGCTGGAGGGTTCCTCAGTCAAGACAGACAAGAACAGAACCAGCGCTAGGCGTCAATGGGAAAACGAGTGCACCTGTAAACAAATATCCTCAGAGACGTTGTATTTCTAGTAATTTTCGTTTACACGGCAGCTCCCGCAGGAGTGTGTTTCATTGATCATTAGTGAATCCAGTTTAAGTCTAGTGGCGATCTGAACGAGCAGGTTTCTTCCTGTGGTATAAGCAGGACAGTGCACAAATGGAATAATTCATGTTTAACTGGAAAAATGCAGAAGGTTGAAATTAACAGTACAGATAGTCTGCAAAAATCAGCAGAGTCCTCTAACTGGGGGGGGGGGGGGGTGTATATATATATATATATATATACACACACACACACACACACACACACACACACACACACCAAGAATGGTGACCCACAGGGTTAATATATATTAATGACTTGCCACTCTATATTCATGAAGATGAAAAGCTAGTTCTTTTTGCTGATGATACAAGTGTAGTAATCACACCCAAGAAGCAAGAATAAGCTGAGAAAATTGTAAATAATGTCTTTCAGAAAATTATTAAGTGGTTCTCTGCACATGGATCGTCACTAAATTTTGAGAAAACATAGTTTATACAATTCTGTACAGTAAATGGCGTAACACCATTGATAAATGTAGACTACGGACAGAAGTCTGTTGCTAAGGCAGAATATTCAAAATTTCTGGGTGTGTGCACTGATGAGAAATTGAACTGAAAGAAACACATCGATGTTCTGCTGAAACGGTTAGGTTCAGCTACTTATGCTATTAGGGTTATTGCAAGCTTTGGTGATAAACGTATCAGTAAATTAGCCTACTATGCCTATTTTCATTCACTGCTTTCATATGGCATCATATCTTGGGGTAATTCGTAATGAAGAGAGAAAGTATTCATTGCACAAAAGCGTGTAATCAGAATAATAGCTGGAGCCCATCCAAGATCACCTTGCAGACACTTATTTAAAGAACTCGGGATATTCACAGAACTTTCGCAATACATATATTCACTTACGAAATTTGTTATTAATAACCCATCCCATTTCAAAAATTACAGTGAAGTGCATAGCTACAATACTAGAAGAGAAGATGATCTTCACTATTCTGGATTAAATCTCACTTTGGCACAGAATGGGGAGAATTGCGCTGTCACAAAAATCTTTGGTCATTTCCAAATAGCATTAAAAGTCCGACATATAGCCCACCAACATTTATCAGTAAATTAAACGAATTTCTGAATGACAACTCCTTCTACTCAATAGATGAATTTTTAAATACGAAGTAGTAACTGTAAAAAAAATTAATTAATTATTTTGTGTGAAGAAAACTTATGTTAAAGTGACACGTTCCATATCATTACGAAATGTATTCATGATCTATGGAACAAGGATTAATGTATGTATGTATGTGTGTATGACAGCCGCCTCCAGCAGGCAGGCAACTGGTACTCACTGGCAGCAGTGGGTTCAGGCGCGGCAGTGCACACCATGCTGACAGCCGGGATGTGACTGCGTGCTACTCACGCGAGCGTTAGGCACACTGCTGTTCTCTCTCTTCCCCCCCATTTCGTCACCACACGAAGCTGGATGCGGTGCACGCAAAGGAAAATTACTAACCACAGAGGCAGGTGCCGAAGCAATCTGCAGCGTTACCAACCATTATGATCCGTGGTTCCGTGGCCTGGTACCGCGTACACCGCCTTTCCAAAAAGTTAAGAGACTGATTTTATTGTGGGCCTATAAGCGACATCTGCGCAGTAACAACGGAACGGATGCAATTTGAACTAATAACTACCAACAACAGATGTGCTATCGACCACTCAGACGTGAGCAGGCAGTGTTAAATAGTGGCCGTAGTTCGACAACACTGACGCGCCTCAAATTGCAATGGAGCACCATCCCTAAATCAAGTGTTCAAGGCATTGTCTGTAAAGTTTTGAAGACATTGTCCAGAATGTTTTGAAGAACAGAAAAGTGTGTGTAAAGTCTGTGCCGCACACATTGTCTCCTGAACAAATACAAGGACGCGTTGAAACATGGGGCGACCTGAATGAAATGCAAAACGAGGACAGTCCTTTTCCGAAAAAAAAGAAGAAAAAGAATCACCGTGATGGGACATAGTGTTATCAGTACGAAGTGAAGAAACTCACACAAAGGACCAATGCTTTGACGATATAACAGACATTCAAGCCAACGCCATGTTCGAGTTGAAGAACATCCCAAAGAAAGACTTTTCTAACAGTTTCACATTGTTGTATGAATGATCTGTGCGTTGTACTCAAGAGGGGAAAAGACTACGTAGAACACCTGAAGCACTAAAAGCACCACTTTAACGTCTCTCTCTCTCCTCTCTCTCTCTCTCTCTCTCTCTCTCTCTATCTCTCTATCTCTCGCTCTTTTTTTTATTTTTTTTATTCCAGTTTTGAAACATTTTGGAGTGGCGGAGTGTATGTCGCCAGCCCAACAAATTTGGTCTGCAAAGAGACGCTAGATAGAGAGAGACACACACTCACGGGGAGAGGGAGGGAGAGAGAGAGAGAGGGAGGGGGAGGGGGAGGGGGAGGGAGAGGGAGAGGGAGAGAGAGAGAGAGAGAGAGAGAGAGAGAGAGAGAGATAAGGCGTAACTTACAAGACGAACGGAGGTTGTATATACAAATGCCATTAGTCCATTACTGTGAAGCAGCCGTTTCATTACAATATAGGGTGAGCCCAAACTGCAACCATAACAATCTGGTGTTGAGGGGTATTTTCTTAGTATTCTGGTATATGGTACCCGTGGTCTGGCTCCTTACAGAGTAATAAAGTAATTTTTATTAATTCGGTTTGTTACCGCAATTGCCTTAACAATGAAAAAGCCTGTAATATGGAATCATCAATGCGAATAATACAAAACATGCACTACTCTCAGACGAAATAAACACACTTTTACCACTGTGTATGATCTGTTCTCTTGCTGTACAGTACAGCTTGTGACAAACGCAAAATTGTTCAACCATAAGTACTGTTCGAAATGTCAACCATCACGACCACAGTAGAGTGTACAGCGACGCAGCATCGACTGTCTTACACTCTCAAGAATCTCAAGAGGTCACTACTTACGCGGCTGCGACAATCCTAGCAACTAGCTTCAAGCTAATATCGACTGGAGTCTCATAAACTAGGCTCTTCGCATACCCCCCGAAAGAGTCAGTCAGTCTCGCCTCTGTTATGTAACAGGACCTCCGCGACTACCTACTGTTGTCCAAACGAAATGCAAATACTCTGTAACGAACCACGGAGACGACAGGTCAAACACTTAGAAAATATCACTGAACAGTCCTAAAAATTTCTGGTTCAAGTTCGGGTTCACTCTGTATACTCGTACATGATGTCACATAGTACATGATGTGTCAGATGACGTAACATGGGCATCCATAATTTTTCGGCAGACGTTCAAGAAGTAAGCTTTTCGGCATTTAAGATTACGCGAAGGAGTGTGGACTTCGTTGTAAGACTAATGATATTATCATCACGCTACAGACTTTTTTTATGCCTTTCCAGCCCGTTTTCTAATACCATACATCCATCGTCCGTTAGCTCATCGGCACTGTCTCATCTCTTCGAATTCAGCAAAGAAATTCTTTGCTCCCATTACCACCCATTCCCCCACCTCCATACCATTTTCATTACAGTCATAATTATTTCTTCCACTCCAGTCTGTTCTCGTATTCATTTACTTGTTTTCCAGTCTCCACTAGTAACTGTAAGCATGCATCTCTGTTCAGTTTACTAGCCGAACATTTCGTAAATGGCTCCAGCTATCGGAAGAAAGTATCTTCTTTGTCTACCGAAGTACTGAAGCAACTACGGTTTTTAAATAGAGCTATATACTATTAAGAGCATTCGAGTCCTCTCGGAAAGAGTAGTTCACTGACATGTCTATTTCCTACGGTTTGTAGCGAAATTTTCGCAAAAATAACTAATTACTTTTCTAAAAAGAAATGCCAAGACAAACGACAAGACTTTATCTATGCTTCACATCGCTATGTTTCCGGAATCTGCCGGAGTCCTGTTCGGCTACGTTACGCCATCAGCGAATAAGGGCCTGCGTCTGCGAAATTTCCCACTCTCCCTTAAAGAAACGGACATATAAAATGATAGGACAGGGAACTGAATAAAGCAAGCATTATGCATTACTACGACATCACGTTCTCTGTGCGATAGGGCTTGCAAGAAACCGCTTTCAGTTCAGCGCGGCAGCGGACCTTCGGCACGTGCGCTCTACAAACGGCCCAGCTGCAATCCATTGTCGCGCCTGTCTGCTCTGGGCCACATTCACATGCTGGTTTATTAAACAAGCGAGACATTCGAAACTCATTAGCAGCACTGCACACAGACACAGAAAAAAATGTAAATCCTGAGCACGACATCCCGTCTGTAGCTTTCTGCACACTTATGCTCATAATATTAACTCCTTCTTGGTGAAATGACATTAAGTCCTAATGATTCTGAATTGATGATGAGTATTAATACTATTCTTTTTGAAAGGTTGCTGTGCTAATTAAAAAGTGAATTTTCCTGTTTCATTGCACGCAAAGCAATGAGCGGAGAGCGCAGAAGTTCTCGCAGTCGGAGAAAAAGTTACATCAACCGTATTTTGGGATGCGCATGGTGTGATTTCGTGGTATGTAGAATGACTAAGAATTAAGAGATATTGCGATAACCGGTTTGCTTACATGAGTCATTCTGGACAACTGCCGCTGTAATCAATGTCACGAGGGAATCACATGGATGATTATTTTTTTAAAAAAATGAGGAATGGTGCAGCAGATTCTCTTCAGTAGTAACAAAATACGGGAACATACTTTTAAACTTACTATATAATGTATGATAAATGTCCTACGTTATGTCTATCGTCATATCTCCAAACTTCAACAACTCAAGTAGTTGACAAAACTCAGCATCGCCTGGGTATTCATTTTGCGAATTTTCTATTAGAAGCGAAAACAAAACAAAAAATGAACTCTGTTTGTAGCGTAATATTGAAAAAAATTTATTTCCATGTATTCGTGGGAACACCTCTGAAATTATGAAACAGTTGTACAAAGGAACATGCATAATGTACGAACATATAAGTACGGCAACCAAATTGAGAAAAAAAGTCTGCAAAATACAAATTCTCTGTAAAGTTTATTTAACACTGGACTTGATTATAAACAATATTTCTAGTTACATGTCCAAGCAGCTGGGCGCAGATGCTTCGCGTGTCTACAATGCGATTTTGTACAAGTATCTATGCCAATTCCTCTTCATAGTCCTGTAGACGGCTATTGTTTTCATCTACAGCCGTTTGTGCTTCGTAGTTAAAACCTGTCAAAAGCGCTGCCAGGTGTCAGGGAGTCCACTGGAGGGGTGTCCCAGCAGTAAAGAATAAATGTATTAAAACTTTATGCACGATGCGGCATTTTTTCACACATCTCAGTGTTTATGATGTGAATTCTCTTGAACTATGTATCGTACAGTGATATATTTGTGTATGTAGATTCAGCGGCATAAGTGGATATTGTCTGCAAAATTTATTGCGAATAGAGTTAGTAGCAATGAAGTAATAAAATTAAACGTCACGCATGATGCGGCAATTTTTCACCCATCTCACTGTTTAAGACGTTATGATAGGCAGGTGGTTTTTGCAGCTATTGTTGCCTGACCATATGGGGTATGTGTACCATGTTGGGCTGAAATCTGTCCAGTGGTTTAGGAGATGTGGAACATACACACTTAAATAAACCCATTTTTATAATATGTCTGGATAGATGTGGATATGGATGCCCTTCTCAAGTCAGTCTGTGATTCACCATATTCAAAATTTCAGATTTATTTTAGCGTATTTAGAAAAAAAAATAATTTTAAACCTGGCCACGGTTGATATCTTTAGAAGCAACACTCAAAACTAATCTTGCGACTGAAGATGCGCGAAGACGGATACACGTAATCCACAGTTCACTTTGAGGTATCGCCCCAATGGTGTGTCATGGACAGAAGCACCGAGCAAGGTGGAGCACTCTTAACACATTGTATTCGCGCCTGGATAAAGCACGCCGGTGGCGATCCGAGAGGCATCAAAGTATCACTTATCACAGGTGCGTGTACAGGGTTTGTTACTGTCTCCCCTCCACCTCTGCACCCCCCCCCCCCCCAAATAGCCTGTCCAAAATATAGCTTGCCGTCACCCAACATTCAACGTGTTACAGATGCCTACGATTTTACAAATATATACCTACCAATTCCACAATTTAAATATTTCTGTCAAATCATCCAGGAAAATGGGATCGAAACAAAAGCAAAGGAAATAAGATGCGAAAAGATGAAAACTGCATACCGACTTACCCAAGGTACCTACAACAAGAAGTTATCTACAGGCACACTCAATACAGACTGCCTCTATGGCTGCCGTAAACTTAAAAAATGAGAAAAAGGCGCGCTGAATCGTAAGAAAAATTTCAGGCCGAAAAATTGTAGACGAACAATACCGAATCAGAGGTAGACAGGAAATCAAACAATATAGAAATATCCATAAAGATATTGGAAAACGCAAGTTAAAATTCTATGGTGACATTAAGAGACTGAACCCAGACAGACTTTCAAATCAAATAATCGAATTATTTCACAAAAGGCGCAAAGCCAAAATGGACACCATCATATGAACTGGCGAGATCAAAATTCATCTTAAATTGGCAAGATTATACCACAAAATGTCAAATACCGCGATATCATATATACGAGTATTGTCGCACCTCCTTTTACCCGGCATAGTGCAGCAAGTCGACGTAGTATGTACTTAAAAGTGCTTGGAAGTCCCCTGCACAAATATTGAGCCTTGCTGCCTCTATAGTCATCCACAATTGCGAAAGTGTTCCCGGTGCAGAATTCCATGTTGGGCGATCTGGGTGGCCAAACTATTCGCTCGAAATGTCGATAATGTTCTCCAAACCAATCGCGAAAAATTGTGGTCCGATGACATGGCGCATTGTCATCCATAAAAATTACATCGTTGTTTTGGAACTTGACGTCCATGAAGGGCGGCAAATGGTCTCCAAGTAGCCGAACATCCGGAGGACCCAGTCCAGACCAAGTACACACAACCCACACCATTATGAGGCCACTATCAGCTTGCAGAGTGCCCTGTTCACACTTTGTTCCATGGTTTCGTGGTCTCTGCGCCACACTCGAACCCTACCATCAGCCCTTACCAACTCAAATAGGGACTCATCTGACCAGCCACAATTTTACGGCATCTAGGGTCCAACCGATGTAGTCAAGAGCCCAGGAGAGACGTTGCGGGCAATGTTACGCTGTTAGCAAAGGCACTCGCGTCGTTAGTCTGCTTCCATTGCCCATAGCGCCAAATTTCGCCGCACTGTCCTAATGGATACATTCGTCGTACATCCAACATTGATTTCAGTGGTTATTTCAAGCAGTGTGCTTGTCTCTTAGCACGGACACCTCTTCGAAAACGCCGGTGCTCTTGGTCATTAAGTGAAGGCCGTCGTGAGAGAGTGCCTGAAATGTGGTATTCTGGGCACACACTTGACACTGTGGATCTCGTAATACTGAATTCTCTAACGATTTCCGAAATGGAATGACAATGACCCTTGCGTCCAGCCCGGACTACCGTTCTGCATTCTGTTAATGCTCGTCGTGCGACCATGATCACGTCGGAAACATTTTCACATGAATCACCCGGATACAAATGACAGCCCCACCACTGCACTGCCTTTTATGCCTTGTGTACACGATTCTACCGTCATTTGTATACGCGCATTTAGCTATTCCATGACTATTTTCACCTCAGTATATATATATATACACACACACACACACACACACACACACACACACACATATACACATTCTGAAGCGCCAAAGAAACTCATATAGCCACACGTATTCAAATACAGAGACATGTAAACAGTCAGAATACGACGCTGCGGTCAGAAACGCCTATATAAGACAACAAGCGTCTGGCACAGTTTTTAGGTCGCTTACTGCTGCTACAATGGCAGGTTATCAAAATTTAAGTGAGTTTGAACGTGATGTTACAGTCGGCGCACGAGCGATGGGATTCACCATCTCCGAGGTAGCGATGAAGTGGAGATTTTCCCCTACACCGCTTCAAGAGTGTTCCGTGAATATCAGGAATCCAGTAAAACATCAAATCTCCGACATCGCTGCGGCCAGCAATAGATCTTGCAAGAACGGGACCAGCGACGACTTAAGAGAATAGTTCAACGTGACAGAAGTGCAACCCTTCCAAAAATTGCTGCAGATTTCAATGCCGGGCCATTAACAAGTGTCAGCGAGCGAGCCATTCAACGCAACATCATCGATATGTGCTTTCAAAATCGAAGGCCCACTCGTATAACCTTGATGACTGCACGACACAAAGCTTTACGCCTCGTCTGGGCCGTCAACACTGACGACGTTGGACTGTTGATGACTGGAAACATGTTGCCTGGTCGAACGAGTCTCGTTTCATATTGTATCGAGTGGATGGACGTGCACAGGTATGGAGACAGCCTCATGAATCCGTGGACCGTGCATGTCAGCAGGGGACTGTTCAAGCTAGTGGAGGCTCTGTAATGATGTGGGGCGTGTGCAGCTGGTGTGATATGGGGTCCCTGATACATCTAGATAGGACTCTGACAGGTGAAACGTACGTAAGCATCCTGTCTGATCAACTGCATCCATTCATGTTCATCGTGGATTCCAAAGGATTTTGACAATTCCAGCAGGACAATGCGACACCCTACACGTCCAGAATTGCTACGGGAACACTCTTCTGAGTTTAAACACTTCCGCTGGCCACCAAACGCCCCAGACATGAACGTTATTGAGCATATCTGCAACGTGCAACGTGCTGTTCACAAGAGGTCTCCACCCTCTCGTACTCCTACGGATTTATGGACGGCCCGCAGGATTCATGATTTCAGTTCCCTCAGACATTAGTCGAGACCATGCCACGTCGTCTTGCGGCACTTCTTCGTGCTCGCAGCGACCCTACACAATATTAGGCAGGTGTACCAGTTTCTTTGGTTCTTCAGTGTATATGTGCGTGCGTGCGCATGTTTCAAATAATTTCTGTAGCTGACTTAGCCGAAACAATTGGAAACTGATTATTTAAAAATATAAACGGTTTTAGTAACATTTTATTTGGGATCGGAGAAATAGATGTCATGATCATCCCCGCCTTCTTGAATTCATGCCTGGTGCGCGCTAATCGACTGACTACAGAATGCCTTCAAGGGACTGCGTTGACTTGTCTAGTTTTGATATGCCGAATTGTCTTGTTAACGTCTTTGTTTGCATGCGTATTCTTATGACTGAATGATTATCTAGCTCTAGAGCAGTTGCTTTCGGACTCTGGGACACTTTGTCTCGTTTTTTCTCGTTGCATACGACAGCTTAGCTAGGAGTGATACCTATCGTTCGCCGAGCAGGTATCTGTGCTGACTATGTACCTGCAATAGTGTGTATTTGTACCGCAGATATGAAAGATTTCCGCTCATTAATCCAAACTTATCATTCCTAGGTTAATGTTATAGCCAACAATGAACCGCGCAGTTGCATTCGTGGACGGTGTCCAAATTCCGGCTAATGTTACATTGTTTCCTATTAGAAGGGCGTCACGGAAGGACAGCTCGTAACAGAAGCGGCGCGTGCAACATTGCACGCCGACGGCCGGAAACAGCGGCAAACACAGCCGTTTGTGGCGCTGTGCAGCAGAGGTGAAAATCCGCGAACCGCGGGGGACACGGCGCGAGCCGCTGTCAAAGCACGAATGTCACTCTGTTTGCTTAACTCGTCCACATATTCGCTTAATGATGGTCAACATTGATACGTTTACGCACTGTTAGCAACCCACCGCTATGCATGTCGCGCCGATAAAGTAACTCATTTGCTATTCGAGTTTTAGAAGAAGTGGCATGAAGGTAAACAACTGGGATTCTAGTTATCACATCAAGCACGGCATTATGCTGCACGGTCTGACCAACCAATGGGCGCTAAAATAAGGAAAACTTTTAACTACGGCAGGGATACAGCCTGTAAGATGTAGTCTGCGAGCAAGCATCGTTTACATGGGATAAGTGACTTTTTTTTTTTAATTCTCGAAACTTCTTCTGAATCAAATGCTACATTTTCACGACGTGTGGAGAAGACTTAATTCATATCTTTTTTACACAGTTGTAACAGCAGTGTAACGTCGCCTTTGAATAGGCCCTTACAACGATAAGTAGAAGCTACAATACAGCTTCCCAGAACAGATTCTCACCTCATGAAGATAACACAGTAATACCTGGCGACCATCACAGAACTGCTGAAAAGCAATCTCTGTATTTTAAATCTCTGTATTACATTTTTACGTTGATAAACACTGATAGTTACTTGATAGTGGCCGGCCTCCTTGGCAGTATACAAAAGGTTACCTGTCGCGTAATACACGAAAAAATCTATAAGGGTTATATGGAAAAATTTAAGACGTTATTATATACATAACGATAGGCTGGAGCACAAGAAATTCGAAATAAATCGCTTAAATTACCCAGTATATACGTTGTGATAATGAAATGTACTGATTCGGCAGAGTGCGAGATACGTTGTAGTATAGGTAGTGGGTATCTTTTACAGGGATATTGGACGTATTATGGCATTACAGTTGAAGAATAAAGCAACATAATTCGTTATACATACAGACATTTATCTACTTACGGGTCCAGTTTGACAAAGACAGAATACGTAGCAGGCCGTGGCTTTATAGTGGGAACCATCCAGGCGTTTTCCTGAATAATTTACGGAAACCACGGAAACCAGGATGGCCGGACTTAGATTAGACTATCCATCCTCCGATTACACAGCTACTGCATAACATTGTTTTGCAAATAAGTCATTAAATAACAAAAAAAAAAAACCCTAGTGCTACACTGTTCATTTCTCATCACCGGTTACCGAACGTAATACACAGGCTATTCGCAAATTATTTCATAAAACAGAACTACACACACTATGACGTAACCACAGCAAGGATGCTTGATTTCCATTTGGCGTACTGCAAATCCTCATTTGCTTGCATGGAAAATTGAGTCAGTATCATTCCTCAATGAGTAAGACGTCGCGTATAGGTTACGCAGAGGGCGTACTTTGTATGTATGCATTTGGCATTCACATTCGTTGGCTGCACCAGTTCACAAATAAATCATGACCTTGTTACCAAACCTAGACGTCGGGTGCTACAGATCAGGGTGTCACCATGACCAAGAATACAGAGCAGGGGGATGGGCAGTCGACTTAAGAGAGAGAGAGAGAGAGAGAGAGAGAGAGAGAGAGAGAGAGAGAGAGAGGAGAAGAAGAAAAACAGAAGGGACACTGCATCTTCTTCTTTTTGGTCGCTCATCTCTGCGTAGGACGTTCGTCACTGCTACCTTACGGAAGAGGTATCATTGTCACAGCCGTTGTGGGTATGATCTGTAGCAGATGTGGGTCGTCTTTCGTATTTGTCAACCAGGGTATTGTGGCTTTGGGATTTGAATAAAAAAAGTGTAAGATATTCTTTGTCATCCTGAAGCCATCCATTCGTTTGAAGTGACTTTAAAATCGTACATGTCTTTTGCGGATTTTATCTGTAATTTTTTTTCTATTTTATCAGAGATTTCCTTGTAATTGGTTCCCATGAATTCCCTAATGAGCCTGCGCTCTCGAGGAGCCCTTTATTTGCAACTAGGGATAAGGTTTCGGCTGCATACATAACTACTGGCTTCAGAACCGTTTCACAGTGATGTATTCTATTGTTTTGTAAAAGGCATTCTTTGTTGTTATAAACCGTGCACGACGTTTGCCAGACTATTTCAGGTTTCCGTATAGTTCCTTTCGTGCTTCCTTGTCTACCTTTCTTCATAATGATCTCATTAATGTTTTTTCTATTCTGTTGATGTCTCCATGTTTCGTCCCAACTTCTGCAGGGGCATCTTTGATGTTAGTTATTACTTCTGCTTTATTAATTATTATTATTATTATTATTATTATTATTATTTACTTCTGTTACATTTTTTACAAGAGCCCTACTCCCTGTTATCTACGTAATCTTTCACTGTACAGAATGTACAGCTTATTGGTACTTTTTAACGCCCTGTTTAAATGAATTCGTTTTATTAACCTATTTAATGTCCTTGAGCAATTTACTGCATAATTTTATCCATAGGTAGAAAATGCTGTTAAGAGTTTACACTTTCGTGTTAAACTTTAGTTCAGACTAGCCCTTGTTTCATGGTCATGGACAGAGCGATTTGAAGAGTAATTATAAAGGTTATTTCTGATGTGCATAACCGATTGGTATATGCACTCCAATAGTGCAGTTAAAATCCCAAATGTATGACATAGCTCTTTACACCGAGCTCGATTACTATTTTTGGTTATTACTCTTTGAAAGTGTGTTCGTATTTTTGGGGCCTCATCAATCTGTAAAAATGGAACCGTTACAGGACCGTTTTGTTGTCTGTCTGTCAGAGTATCAAGAAATCTTTTTCTTAGAACAGGTCGACGATCAAATTCACATTTAAGTCATATATGGTTCCTTGGCGGCGTAAAAATTGTAAGCTTCTATGTCACTGTAATCAAAAGATACAGTCATTTATGTAACATATTTTGATACTGAAAACTCACTCATAAAAACCTATACGGTGCTTCCCGTTGACCTAGAATCATGAAGAACGGCAAGAAAGAAAGTTTCACAGTACAAGTAGAGTAAACACTCTGAAACTTGTTGAACTGTAATTATATAAAAAATGTTTTATTATAGATTCTCTCCCCAAATACATAGACTGAAGTTCCCTGTTCGCTTCTTTTTGTATATCTGGGTAGGAATCACAGTAGAATTTTGACACGCTTTTAGAATTCCCGGGACCAATATCTAGCCAGTATCGATACAGATAACAGGCAAAAATCGTTGAGATTCTCGATTCGCAGGATGTATGAACAACATATATACATAGTTATGTTTTTACGGAGCACTCAGTGCGACAGGCCTACTCCCATTTGGCTAATTTTTTGCATATGTGCCCTACAAAAGACTGCGTGGCTAAGAGTTGAGCGTGCATATAAATAGAGTGACTTTTACTGTGCATGTGTGTTCGCTGAACACCAATACTTCGCAACCAAAAGACCGCGGCTGTTACATACTGAAAACAGCACATCCCAAGGAGTCACAAATAGCGATGCAACCTTCTGAAAGAAGAAGAAAGTCTATTCTCCGAGGCGGTACTGCAATAAACGCTTGCTGGAAGTTCTTGCTGCCGCCGGCGCCTCTCCCTCTTTACTCTGGTGAAGAACAGTGGTATTCTTCTCGAGCGGGCGCCTGTCTCCAGCCTCCCTTCTGTCTTTGCTACCACGCAAAACCTGCAGGTCGGTCTATCAGGGTATAAAGGGGATCACCGTAAATCCGAAACAACACCGGTGTCTGGGGAGCATGCAGATTGGCCGGAAAGGAAAAAGGCGGCGGGAAACGGAGAAGCAGTCGCAGGAAAGGGGATGCGATCCCGCTTAAAGGCGTCCGCCGCGTGGAAAGCGACGAATAAACATCCACCCGGCCGAAGGAGCTACTACCGTAGATATGCAGTAGCCAGGTGCGTGTGGCTTGCATAAAATTGAGATGGCTCTTCTTAAATAAGATCCTTCATGCACTGGACTGAACCATAACGCCAGGGCAACAGCACAGAGATAAGGAGAAAAACGAGAACCAGTGAATTCATGGGAGGAAAAGGGTGGTAAGAGAACGTATATCATTGTATCTTGACCTCCAGGTAAGAAAGTTTCGCTGCGTTGAAGAATATACCACCCCAACACATCTGTCGTGAGCAGAAGGGCAGAGTCATATAGTTAGGTATAATTTGAAAATTGTCTTGGAGTGAATTCGAATTTTACAGAACTCTAGAACGCTATCATTTTGTTTTGGTGTCACATTGCAATTTTTCTATTTCACTATGTTCCCGGAAGTTCGGCGCGTTATAAATAAAATCGAAAGCAAGTGAATCCAATAGGACGACCAGGCGACAAGAATGACCGGTAGTAGTACGCCCACAGCGGTAATGGAGGGACTGAGAATAGGTTGTCTGGACGAGTTCGATAAAGACTTGCACGAGTCATGCTTTACTAGAGTGGACAAAAGAAAGGAAGATTAGGATTTATCGATCCGTCGACGATGAGATCATTAGAGCTGGAGCATAAGCAAAGATTGGGGGAGGATGAGAAAGAAAAGCGGTCGTGCTTCTCCATCCCGGCATTCACGTTAACCAATTATGGAAATGACGAAAAACCTAAATCTGGTGGCTGAACAGGGATATGAACCGCCGTCCTCTCGACTGTGAGTCCGATGTCTCACCCATTGTGACATCTTGCCCAGCGTGAGAAGAGATGGCTAGTTACATCAACAACGGCATTGGCAACTTGTTGAGGCAAAGTGTAATCCTCAGCCCCCGATGAGAGATGAACGATGATGACAATAATAATCATGACGACATTGGTTAGTTGGTTGATTTTTGTGGGAAGGGACCCAACAGCGAGGTCATCGGTCCCATCGGATTAGGGAAGGATGGGGAAGGAACCATCCCGGCAATTGCCTCAAGTGATTTAGGGAAATCACAGAAAACCTAAATCAGGATATAATTTTGTTCATAATGCGGGGCCACAGTCATAATATATTTCTTTAGAGTCAGTACTGCCATTACACTTGTTTATTTGCAGTGTTACATTTACACTTACACAATCATGATTTTGGCTTCAAAGTGCCATTATCAAATGTTTTAAGTGTAATAAATTGCATAAGATGGCATACTGTCGTATTAAACTACGCTATTAGACACATTGTCTAAGAACCGATATTTCTGGCAGAGCCTACTGCTTTGTTTTATTACTTAGTACACCATCTTGACTGTTATTATTTATTATTCACTTAGTTGGTATAGTCTGGGACCGCGATGCTGCTACGGTCGCAGATCCGAATCCTGCCTCGGGCAGCCGGCCGAAGTGGCCGTGCGGTTAAAGTCGCTGCAGTCTGGAACCGCAAGACCGCTACGGTCGCAGGATCGAATCCTGCCTCGGGCATGGATGTTTGTGATGTCCTTAGGTTAGTTAGGTTTAACTAGTTCTAAGTTCTAGGGGACTAATGACCTCAGCAGTTGAGTCCCATTGTGCTCAGAGCCATTTGAACCATTTTTTGCCTCGGGCATGGATGTGTGTGATGTCCTTAGGTTAGTTAGGTTTAAGTAGTTCTAAGTCTAATGGCGGTACTGACTTTAAAGCTAAATCAGGATGGCCGGACGCGGGTATGACGTCAATGTATGGGAATATGTGGTGACGCACATTAAGTGGAATTAAACTTGCTGTATTTGCCGGCGTAACAGTGCTGGCAAATGAGGTATGAAAACCGTCAATGGGGAAAATAAGCGGTACTAAACTTCTGGATCTGACAATAATGCACGCCACACTTGGTAGTTAAGCGAGACCGTATCATAAAGGTATTGAAATTTGCGAACTATTTTTGTGTTTGCTAAAGGGAAAATATTGCTTACTGCGGTTATATTCACTTAGTTGGAGCCGGCCGTTGCAACCGAGCGGTTCTAGGCGCTTCAGTCTGGAACCGCGCTGCTGCTACGGTCACAGATTCGAATCCTGCCTCGGTCATGGATGTGTGTGATGTCCTTAGGTTAGTTATGTTTAAGTAGTTCTAAGTCTAGGGGGTCTGCTTACCTCAGATGTTTAAGTTCCACAGTGCTTAGAGCCATAGTTGAACTTAGTTGGTCATGTCTGGTTAGTACATTAATAACACCACACCGTTATGAGTAAGGATGGTAATCTGTTAAACCATCTTCTTGTGGTAAAAGGTAGCCCCAGTCCTCCGGTGAGAGAACGAATTCCAATGAAAGTAAATTATCAGACTGTATGGTGGTTCTACTTTGATGCCGTAATTTGAAACAGCAACAAAAAATTACGGTACATAGTTTCTATTAGAAGCATCAGAAAACTATTGCAAGGCCAACGTCGTCAGTAAAAGGTAAGTTGCATAACAGTTTGCTATGTGGTCCTATCTGTTCTGCCTAGGACAAAAACAGTTTGTTCGACGGATTAGAGTCGAACTGTGAGAAAGCACAGCGACTCATTAGGGGATTTTGCAGCACTCATCAACATCCACCTGTCGGTGAGTAAAAACTTCATTTCGAGAAGACATTATTTCTGAGTAAAACTAAGACTGCAGAAAGAAACTGTTCACATTGTTGAACAAAAACATTTTAATACACGGTGAAATTCAACAGAGCAAGTCACATATTGTGCCACCTGCGATCCAAATAAAAGACTAAATTAAGTGTGAGTCCTTTGTTCAGTCTGTAGCAAAGCTTATATGGTACTGACCACAACACGATGCGTTTGAAATAAATGCGTAACTGACAAGAAATTCCATAACGTTCTTTTCCAGTAATGATAATTATACGTCACACAATAGTAAACATGTCTATATTTCACGGAGTCCGTGGAAACAATTTGAAAAATATCTACTGGATGGAAGCAGCTGCTAGAGCACTGTCGATCATTCTGTTAACTGTAGCAGTGTATAGGATCAAAAAAGAACTGCACGGTTCGTGACGCATTATATATTTCGATCGTTTTGATTTCTGGTTAATCACCAGTTCATTAATTCCGATATTACATGCACATGTTTTCCGTCTCGTTTCTGATTAACGTATTTTCGAATTACTGTTATTCTTTCTATTCGTCTCCTTTTCAACTCAATCAAAATCACTGTAATGAAATGACTGGAAGGAAGGAAGGAAGATTAGAGTTTAACGTCGCATCGACATTGCGTTCTTTGCATTGGGGGCAAACAGTCGGATTACGAAAATACGGAGAACGAAATTGGCCATGCCCTTTTCAAAGGAACAATGCTGGCACTTGCCTGGAGGAAAATCACGGGAAAACTAAATCTGGGTGGCCGCACAGAGATTTGAACCATCGTCTGTGTTAACCTATGCGTCACATCGCTCGATTGAAATGATTGGAGTCAGCGTGGATGAAATGAATGAAGATGCCGCCGCATAATAAGATATAAACGAAAACTGCTGAGAAATGCTGACCTGGAAATATAACCGTGGAAGCAATTCAGAGGCGGGCTGCTAGATTTGGTACCGCTAGGATCAAACAAAAATGGGAATCCCTGGAGGGAAGGCGACGTTCTTTTAGAGAAACAGTATTAAGAAAATTTAGAGAATCGGAATTTGAAGATGACAGCCGAAAGATTCTACTGCTACCGACATACATTGCGCATAAGTGCCACGAAGATAAGATACGAGAAATTAGGGCTCATACGGCGGCATATAGATAGTCGGTTTTCCCTCGCTCTAATTGCAAGTGGAACAGGAAAGGAAACAAGTAGTGGAACAGGGTACCCTCCGCTACGCATCGTACGCTGGCTTGCGTAGTAGCTATGTAGATGTTGATGTAGATGCAGGTATAGATAATGAATATGCCGTGAGAAATAGAAACTTGTGCCACACCTGGATTTGAAACAGAATTTCTTCTTTTCGCGAGCAGTCGTTATCCATATTTCCAAGGCAAATTCAGATTCCCATCGTCACTATGTTTCTGCTATTACTTTCAAACATTCATCCGCAGATACTTTCGCAGACACTATGGGAATAACACTACTGAGGGAACGGAATTTATAGTACTGAAATACAACTGACATTGGGACTTTTTCGGTGGTCGGGTAGTCGTGTTTGGAGGCCATAAATCATTAAGGTAAGTTTTCACGAAATGCTGGAGATCCATATTCGAGTCTAGTTTGGCATAAACTTTCATTTGTCACGATTTATTCATTACCTTGCAGGTTCAGTACTTCTGAACGGTTTTCACTGCTACAACTGCACGTCACTTTGTCTTCATGGATTTCATACCTACTGTGATTATTCTTTCCATTTCACAAAATTTAATTCAGTATGCAGTGCGTCGCTCCTAAGAGTCGTCAGGAGCATTTTTTCTGGTGTTTCGGTAGATATTTCCAACTCCTTTTTGGTAGCATGCAGCTGCAGTCAGCGCAGCGTCAATGGGAAGTGTAGGTTTCCCGTTACAAACAAAATAATTTTTAAATCGGAATTTTACGTGCACATTCGATAGAGCGTTACCAGGTAAGTGTAGTGCGATATTGGTTTTGCCGGCATCTGCTGAGAGGAACAGCAAAACAAGAGGAATAACGAGTACTCCAGCAGCGACGACATTGGCCCTGGCCCCGCGCTGACTGCTACTGCCATGCAGAAGGTCGCTGTGGAGTACTGATTATTCTTCGTTTATTACTGTTCCTCTTAATAGATGCCGGCAAGACGAATATTGCACTACACTTACCTGGTAACGCTCTATCGAATGGGCATGTAAAATTCCGATTTAAAAATCATTTTAATTGAAACGTAAAAAAATCGACGCATTCCGTCGACGCTGGGCGTCGCATGAAACGTTTTGTGAGCAGTATCTGTTTGCGCTGACACCGTCTACACGTTGCAAAAACGAAATTGCAAATATCTGTCGAAACACAGTATATGTAGGCTAATACATCTCCTTGTGGTAAGATACATCTACTGTCTTCGAAAAAAAATCATTCCCCAAATTACGATACTCCCACGTACAACCTGCGAGAAACTACACAAAGCAAACCAGAATTATACATATTTTTCATGGAGACCACTTCCGTTTTATATCAATAAAACGAACGGAGATTGGTGAGTAAAATGTGTATTTTCTAGTAGTTACACAGATGTAAGAAAGGACTGTCGATGATGACACTGCTGTTGCAGAGGGATAAACTGCCACATAAGAAAGGAAACGAAGTAGTTATGGCGAAAACTGCTTTATTCGGAGGACGGTATCTCTTTTAGATATGCATGATACGCTTCTGGGAGCTCGTCGACATTTAATATGGTATATTGACTCTAGGTTCCGCTAATTAGCGGCAATGCAGCCACTCAATGGCTCGTCCCCTCATTCGATCAATGACGGTTATTAGCACCCCTGTCGGGATTCAAACCCGGGCACTGCTGGAAGAGAATCGAGAACGCTACCAGTGAGTTGCTGTGTATTAAGTACTAACAGTTTAACGCAATATTAAGCATTTTTCAAACAGTTTACAGAAAAATTAATTTTAACAACATATAAATGCAGCAATGAGACATTTCTGAGACTCCCCGAATAGCAATGCTCCATGGGGGTTTCAAGTTTCCATCTGAATAAATGTCAAGATAGCCGACAAAGTCACAGTTTACTCCGTCACATAACCCTTTCTTCTTAAGCTTGTGTTGGATAATCAGGATGGGTACCACCACTATAAGGAAATAAAAATGCAGCCGTCTGTGGAACTTTTTCAAATACGGATGGTGTACAGTATTCATTCAGGTTGTTAAAGTACGCGTCAATTATGACGGCGGCCGAGTTTAGGTTCGTTCTGCGCATCTGGCGTCACAAAACACAGTCAGCCAATGAACAGAGAACGACGTTGCCAAAGCTGGATTGCAGTGCAGAGCACGGACGAGTGCCTTCAGTTTTAGAAACCTTCAGTCATAAATAAAGTAACTGAGCAAAAGCAGTGTCTTGATAGCAGACTTTCTTTTATACAAAGTTTGGAAAAAGCATTCTTTATATCAATTGCTTCATATTCTATTAATGAATTAAACCAAACAAGCAATAAGCCTCCTAATTCAGGCGATAGCAAGGAAAGGTGTTTGTATCATTCTCACAAACCGCTTTTTCGCAATAAAGAACAACGGTGATTGTTTATTTCCTATTGTACTTCGCCCAATGTGGCGTCGACTGAAATAAGACTTGCACTTGGCGGCCGAACTTCCCCGGACGGGGCCTCCCGGCCAACGATGCCATGCGCTCATTTCATTTCACAGTTGCTATGGTATCGTCGCTAGTATTATTCGTTCATTTTTGCCTATCATACACCATGTCTTAAATCCATTTTCTTTTTAACTTTATGCTCTTTTAATATTGCACTTGCGTGTGATGATCCGCAGGGTTCTCAGCAGAATATAGGCTCACATTTAATTGCGTTACCAAACTGTAGAGCTTTACACACCTGGGACAAATGTAGCTCTGAAGTAGAGATGTAATGAAGTTCCCATTCCGACTAAGAAGTGTAAGGTCATCTGATTGAAATTACGTCGCAACTCCGTCTCCGATAATTTGGAGTCAAAGGTTTTACCGAAAGTGAAAGTTCAAAAATGGGAGTTCAAACTTCATGAATCATAACATGAAACAGCAGCAAAACTTTGCAGACCCCCAGTTTGCAAGCCGACGCTTCTGTCTTTTGAAGTATCTCGGCCTACTACAAAGGAGTGTTGCTGATTACCAATCACCACAATTATGTGCCGTCTGTGAAAGTTTAGTCGAATTTCACCGTCTTAGACACGTGATGGAAAACGAAGTTTTTCAGTGAAGCCGCTTAATAAAAGTTTCAATACGAGCTAACGAGTTTGACCTCAGTACAAACTGAAGTTTCTGACGATCCAGCCCAGACGCTAGGGATCATCGACATTTAATACGCCACAAACTATTGAACCTAGCACTGGACGTGAAACTGTCACGAAGATAGGTAAATGCAATGTCCAGTTTCTATTATTAACCATTTTAATCCGTTAAGCCCTCTTGTAAGTGCACTCAAATGTCACTCGTGGTCATACCTTAAGGGTATACGGAACGCCCTATGCTTACAATGTTAAATTGAGCTAAAGGAACATTTTCTCATTTGTTAGTTGGACGATACTCTTATTTCACAGAACGCAGAGATATGTTCTGCTTTTATGCTGAATTATTAATTTTGAAAAAATAATGTATAGTTTTTCAGATATTTTATTTTTTGTAAATGTTAAAAAAGTTATACATTTTAACAAGTATTTTAAAATTTACATCCATTAATACAAAATAATTCCACATATCTTTTAATTCAGATATATTAGAAGGTCTTAAGGAACAACTACAGAAAATTTCATCTTTCTACTATAAATAGGCCCTGAGAAAATGTATTTCATACACAAAAAACTAAAGTTACGGGAAATTAGCTTCAAAGTTTTTACTTCAGTGCAAGCCTGCTCCATAGCTTGTATCATCAGAATCGTCCAACAGCTTCCTCTTGATGGCTCTTCTATGCTGTCTAGCCATCTTTGAATATACTTTTATGGCATTATCTGAAGACCTGAGCCGTTCCTTGTCCAAACAAACCATAGCTGCGGCAGTTCGTAGTCCTACACAGAGCCCCAACTTCTGCAGAAATTTGCACTTTGTTATATTGCCCTGATTGAATGATGAAACAGCATCATAAACGCCAAAGTGAAGTGTGTTTATACCCACAAACACAGTTTTAGGTAGTCTATTCCATATCACATGGTTCACACACTCATTTGGATTTTGAGTCCGGCCATGAAGACATTTCTTTAGTAGACTAATATCTGCGAGGTCTCGGAATATTGGTTTTATTTCATCCATTATGGCAGGTGGCAGGTGATGAGGGTGATTGTATTGTTTCTTAGTTACCTTGCCTCTGTTGTACTTGTACCAACTATCGTCTCCTTTTGGACATAGCCCATGTTGGGGATTTTCATTGTTTGAAGCTGTATGAAAAAACAGAGCCCAGACTGCTCTTCTCATTAATTCTGCATCTGCTGTATTCTGTCTTATTGCTAGACCATAGCACTTCTGAATACGATCTATTGTAGCATCTGTCAGTCTATTTTTCCCATCTAAAGTTTTTCCATCGCTCAATTTCTTGCCTTTCATGCTAGCCTTGAGCCGTCGAAGTCTTGATCCCATCCTTTTCTGAACATGGCCATCACACTCCAGTTTGGAAATTTTCACGTCGTTACCATAGGGTCTCAGTTCCTCAATTTCTTTGAAAGCCTTTGAGTCACCAAGATAATTTATGTATCTAACGTTGTACCATTTTACTGAGCGTTGATAAATACTTCTTACACCAGCAACTTCCATACCACCACTTGACCCATAGTAATTTGCCATGCACTCCTCTTCATGTTTAGTTTTCATTTTCTCCTTGCATCTGCAATGCTTGGAAAGTATTGCCACATCAACTACCTTACCAGTGTCCACACTTGTAGTTGTTACTATACCACTCAGAGATGTGTGGCCTCTCTTCTGCCAGCTTCCATCAAAAGCTATGGACAAGTCTCTGCTATTATTATTTTCAACAACTGCTTCCTCAACAGCATCTTTCATGTTTTCCTGTGCCACATCTTCTACAGCAGAGCCTATTGCAATTATGTGTTTGTTAAATTTTGAAGGTGGAGGAGGGAGTTTCATCACACCTGCAGCCCTGCCCTTTCCTATACACCGTAATCCATAAACCAGTCTAATGTTTATATCGTATAGTTTACCTGTATCTGTAGTAACATGCGAGGAATTGAAGAAAGTAACACTGTGTTTGCAATAACTGCACATCAACTCTAATTCACAAGCAAGTCCTACATGTAAGTTTGTTTTCAATGAAACACATTTTCCACATTGTTTCAAGCACACATTGTTCTCCAAAACGTCTGATAATAAAGAGACGTTAATTACTTCATATTTTGTAGACCCAGCATTTAGTTTCTTGTATTCTTCTTCAATTCCAGCTAGCTTTCTTCTTGAAGGACTTTCCGGTGTAGTGGCAGCAGCATCACTCAATGTATCACTACCAGTGTTGAGGTTAGTCGCTACTGGGACATCAGATACTGATGAAGATGAATCAGACGAATTTCTAGTACACTTTACTTTCTTGCGCCGATGTACACGCTTTCTAAATACCTTCAGACTAGGTCTTGGCATGTTGAAGGAAAGAAAACTCAATGACTTCTCCACATACGACTTTCACAACAATGACATGGATGTACTCACAAAGGAAACAATACAAATGGTGCAGAATCTATTGTCAACTGTCTAGCAGTGTAGCCAACAGAAAAGCTAACTCTCTTGTGCTCAATTATATCTCTGGCAAGGCTGTCTATATCAGGTATATTTCGCGTCTCATATACAAGGTGTGGAACATCGTGTGTCGAAATTATTTTAAAAAATTATTTAAAATAGTTCTATTCACGTCATCCAAATATTTTATACATGGTATTAAACGGGAGAGTCTAAATTCTTCGAAAATGCGTTTACCCAAAAATCGATTTTTTCATCGAAAAACTCATTCCGTATACCCCTAAAAGCCAGCACACTACTTCAGCTTGTCACAAGTTACGATTTACTGTACACCCGCACTGACTGAATGAGGTCTGTAACTTTCCGTCCTCGCTTTCGGTTGCAATACTGCACACGTCTCTGCAGTGAGTTACGAATTTAATTCCGAATCATTCCGTATATCCTGACAATACTACAAAATTCGCTGTTCCATTTCTTCAGTCATACAATCAGGAGTGGTGCACTCTTCATTTCTGCGATGATCAGGCACAGAGAATTCTAGACGAGTGCAGTCACATAATTTCAGGCACCAGATGCAGACCCTGGTACATTTATCCATCTTCGAGCATACTGTCGGGGGCCGATATTTACTCGAACATTTCTGCTTCCTTTAGCGTATACTTTCACCCGTGTCAGTTTTCGGGATTTTTTATGACACACTTTGCGTAACTTACTAATTTTGTAATCTCTTCGTCTGATTGTCTTACTGTGCATTTTATCTTGCAATCGTTAGTCCTTCTCATCATCTTGTCTTTCCACCCCCGTAAGTAATTTACTATGAAGCTAATTTTGTTGTAAAAATAAGATAACGTTGAGTTTTACAGAGTGCTGCTGTTATTGTTAAACGGTAATAACCTAAATATGCCCAGATCATCCGGCATGGGCTTCGACGAAACAACTGCACAACCTCCGATTTCGCTACCGATAAAACCATGTCCTAGTCAACACAGAGGTGACAAAAGTCATGGGACAACGATAATCACATACACAGATGGCGGTAGTACCGCGTACACAAGGAATGAAAGGCCAGTGCATTGGCGGAGCTGTCATTTGTACTCGGGTGATTCAAGTGAAAAAGTTTCCGACGTGATTATAATGCACGAGCGGAATTGCTAGACTTAAAATGCGGAACGATAACATTCCAAGTCCCCTACAATCGGCGCTGCGAAACCTGCAAAGCAAACAGCACGTACTGTGACAGGGCACCCCGCAGTCTCTGTGGCGAGAGACAGGCCGTCTACTTTCTCCTCGTCCTAGCTCAGCTCTTTAGGAAGGAGTAGTGTGCAGAGTGCAGGTGTTCGCTGCAGGCGGCTCCTCTGGAGAGACGGCGCCCGCAGGTAGTATAGCGGTAGCGGGCCTGACGCACACAGTCAATATTTGTGGCTAGCCGTATTTACTCGGTACGGCCGCCCACGCACAGCAGCCCCCGGGCGGTCCGGGCCGCTGCAGCCGCGCCCCGGCTCGGCTCGCCTGCCGCCGCGCCAGTCCTGCAGCCGCCACGTCAAACAATACGTGCTCCCACCCACTCCTTACCCTGGTATTAAACCCAGCCCCGTGTATCAAAGCTCAGCACCTCAAACGCGTTCCAGGCCTAACACAGAGTTGGTCTCAAAGTGGTGAAAATACGCTACCATAAAGAAAACTGATCAACCCGATGAGACATCACACCAATACCGTGTGCTACATCTACACTGACGTAACAAAAGTCACGGGATACAAAAGTCATGTGATACCTCCTAATATCGTGTCAGTCCCCCCTTTGCCCGGCGTAGTGAAGGAACTCGACAGTGCACAGACTCAACAAGTCGTTGGAAGTCCCCTGTACGAATATTGAGCCATGTTGTCTCTACAGCTGTCCATTATTGTGGAACTGTTGCTAGTGGAGGATTTTGAGCATGAACTGACCTCTGTATTTCCACCATAAATGTTCGATGGGATTCATGTCGGGTAACCTGGGTGGCCAAATCATTCGTATGAAGTGCCCTGAATCTTCTTCAAACCAATCGCGAACAACTGTCGCCTGGTGACATAGCGTTTTGTCATCCATAAAAAATCCATCGTTCTTTCAGAACATGAAGTCTGTGAATAGCAGCAAATATTCTCCATGCAGCCGAGCATCCGGAGGACCCAGTCCATATCGTGTACACACAGCCTACGCCATTATGGAGCACCACATTCGAACCTTACCATCAGTTCTTACCTATTGAAATCGGGACTCATCTGACAAGGTCACGGTTTCACAGTCATCTAAGGTCCAATCGATATGATCACGAGCCCCAGGAGAGCCGCTGCACGCGATGTCGTGCTGTTAGCAAAGGCACTCTCGCCGGTCGTTTGCTGCCATAGCCCATTAACGCCAGATTTCGCCGCACTGTCGTAGCGGATACGCCTTGTCGTACGTCATACATTGATTTCTGCAGCTACACTACTGGGCATTAAAAGTGCTACACCAAGAAGAAATGCAGATGAGAAACGGGTATTCATTGGACAAATATATTATACTAGAACTGCCATGTGATTACATTTTCACGCAACTTGGGTGCATACATCCTGAGAAATCAGTACCCAGAACAATCACCTCTGGCCGTAATAACGGCCTTGATACGCCTGGGCATTGAGTCAAACACAGCTTGGATGGCGTGTACAGGTACAGCTGCCCATGTAGCTTCAACACCATACCACAGTTCATCAAGAATAGTGACTGGCGTATTGTGACGAGCCAGCTGCTCGGCCACCATTGACCAGACGTTTTCAGTTGGTGAGAGATCTGGAGAATAAGCTGGCCAGGGTAGCAGTCGAACATTTTCTGTATCCAGAAAGAAGGCCCGTACAGGACCTGCAACATGCGGTCGTGCATTATCCTGCTGAAATGTAGGGTTTCGCAGGGATCGCACGAAGGGTAGAGCCACGGGTCGTAACACATCTGAAATGTAACGTCCACTGTTCAAAGTGCCGTCAATGCGAGCAAGAGGTGACCGAGACGTGTAACCAATGGCACCCCATACCATCACGCCGGGTGATACGCCAGTATGGCGATGACGAATACACGCTTCCAATCAAATACGGATGCTACCATCATAATCTGTAAACAGAACCTGGATTCATCCGAAAAAATGACGTATTGCCATTCGTGCACCCAGGTTCGTCGTTGAGTACACCATCGCAGGCGCCCCTGTCTGTCATGCGGCGTCAACGATAACCGCAGCCACGGTCTCCCAGCTGACAGTCCATGCTGCTGCAAGCGTCGTCTAACTGTTCGTGCAGATGGTTGTTGTCTTGCAAACGTCCCCATCTGTTAACTCAGGGATCGAGACGTGGCTGCACGATCCGTTACAGCCATGCGGATAAGATGCCTGTCATCTCGACTGCTAGTGGTACGAGGTCGTTGGGATCCAGCACGGCGTTCCGTATTACCCTCCTGAACCCACCGATTCCATATTCTGCTAACAGTCATTGGATCTCGACCAACGCTAGCGGCAATGGCGATACGATAAACCGCAATCGCGACAGGCTACAATCCGACCTTTATCAAAGTCGGAAAAGTGACGGTACGCATTTTTCCTCCTCACACGAGGCATCACAACAACGTTTCACCAGGCAACGCCGGTCAACTGCTGTTTGTGTATGAGAAATCGGTTGGAAACTTTCCTCATGTCAGCACGTCGTAGGTGTTGCCACCGGCGCCAACCTTGTGTGAATGCTCTGAAAAGTTAATCATTTGCATATCACAGCATCTTCTTCCTGTCGGTTAAATTTCGCATCTTTAGCACGTCATCTTTGTGGTGTAGCAATTTTAATGGCCAGTAGTGTATTTCACGCACTGTTACTATATTAGCATTGACAACTCTAACCAAACACCGCTATTCTCGGTCATTCAGTGATGGTCGTCGAGCAATACGTTCTCAGTGCTGTGAAATTTGGTATTCTCGGCACGGTATTGAGACAATGTTGTAACGATTTCCGACATGGAATGTCCCTTGCGTCTACTTCCAACTACCATTCAGCTTTTAAAGTCTCGTAATTCCTGTCGTCCAACTATCATCACGTAGGAAATCTTTTCACATGAATCACCTGAGCACAAATGGCAGCTCCGCCAAGCACTGCCCTTTTATACCATGTGCACGCGATACTACCGCCTTCTATACATGTGCATATCGCTATCTCATGACTTTTCTGACCTCAGTCTGTTCTCTACAACACCTCGCGCTGTGTAGCGGAGGGTACTCTGTGTACCACTGTCACCCTCCCCCCTCCCCCTCCCGTTTACTGTTCCAATCGCGAATGGTCCGCGGGAAGAATGAGTGCGGTGAAGCTTCCGTGTGGGCTCGAATATCTCTAATTTTATCTTCATGGTCCTTTTCCGAGATATAGGTAGGAGGAGGCAATACGTTTTTTGACTTTTCTAGGAACGTACGCTCTATAAACTTTAACAATAAACCACATCGTGATGCAGAACGTTTTTCTTGCGGCGTCCACCACTGGAGTTGGTTGATCATTTCCGTGACGCTTTCGCGCTTACTAAATGAATCTGTAACGAAACGCGCTGCTCTTGTTTTTATCTTCTGTATTTCCTCTATGAATCCTACCTGGTGCGAGACCCATACTGACGAGAAATATTTAAGGATTGGTAGAACGAGTGTTTTGTAAGCTACTTCCTTTGTTGATTGATATTTCCTGAGGATTCTTAAAACGAATCTTAGTCTGGCATCTGCTTACTCGCGTCTAATTTTTGTGGTCGTTCCATTTCAAATGGCTCCGTAGGTAAACCCCTAGGTCTTTTATGGAAGTAAGTGCTTCCAGTAATTACTCTGCATATGTGTGATCATACAATAAATGGTCTTTCTGTATATGTATTCGCAACATTTTACATTTGCTGATGCTGCACCTCTACGGACAACCTTCTCTCCACACTTCATGGCTCAGCGGTTTCAACACACTGACATAAAAGCAACCGAGGCGAAGAGAACAATAGTCGGTAAGCGACTGGCTGCCATTCTCAAGAGGGTGATTCGCGAAATAACTTCCACAAGTCGTTAAGAAAACTCCAATTAATATACAAAATGAGCATAAAATCTTTTCCTCATTACAAAAATTTATTTCCAGGGAACTACATTGTCCATCCAAAAATTCCAAAAACTGCTTTATTCCTGACGTGTAAGCGACGTCAGCGGAGTAACTACGGTGGCAGCTTCAAATGACAAATGTAAACAATAGATGTGCGTTTGACCAGTGTGTTACGGACAGGCAGTGTTAATTTGTGATAGTGTGACAACGCTGTTGAATTCACAGACAGTAGTGAAGCAACGTCTCCAAATCAAGTTTCCAACACATTCTCCAGAATGTTTTGGAGAAAAAAGTGTGCAAAGTTTTCCCCGCACACCTTGACTCCCAAACAAAAACAAAGTATCGTGGATGTCGGGCGAGACTTGAATCAAGTGCATAACACGGACGATTCTTTTCTGGTAGAAATTATTGCGGGTGACGTGACTTGGTGTTATCAGCACGGACATACCGCAAAACGACAAGGCGCAGAAATTCACATGAAGGTTCAGCGACTTCACGACACAGCCGGCATTCAATCGAGTTCAACGCTAGCCCAAACAAGATTTTGCAGACTCTTTCGTATGGTTGTGGTAACGTTCTGTGCCCGCCGGTGTAGCCGAGCGGTTCTAGGAGCTTCAGTCTGGAAACGCGTGACCGCTACGGTCACAGGTTCGAATCCTGCCTCGGGCATGGATGTGTGTGATGTCCTTAGGTTAGTTAGGTTTAAGTAGTTCTAAGTTCTAGGGGACTGATGACCTCTGATGTCAAGTCCCATAGTGCTCAGAGCCATTTTGAAGCAACGTTCTGTGCATTGTATTATTGTAGTCAAGTGGGGGGAGGGGGGACGAAGGACTGTGTAGAACAGCCGAAGCATTAAAAACACCAGTTTTACGTTTCTCTCCCCTTCTTTTTTTTTTTTACTCCAGTCTCAAAATTTTTTTGGATTGCTACAGCCATGCGGTTTGTCGCAAATGCTAGCTCAAATCACGAAGTTGTTACCAACGTACTTCTCAATGGACTCTGGCATCAGGATTACATGGATTTCAACCAAGGTTAGTATTTATACAGGAAGCTGTACCCACTTTGGGGATTACTTATACGTCAGTTGTTGGATGAAACTTTTCTGGACAGCCGGATCTATAGATACAGTGCAACATCATGGCTACCACGTTCACTAGTCACAGGCAATGACTTTTTTGGGGGTTTACATTGAGGATAAACTGATAAACTGTTCAGTAAGCAACCAAGAATAGTAAAAAATTTCTTGTGCATTATAGGTCACAGTGGCATTTTTCATAATGAAATAGCACACAACTTAGCGAAGCGGGCAATGAACTTAGGTGAAATTCTAAATGGTGGACTTATTATCAATAAATGCTAAGCTTAATCAACTAAAACGAGAGAAACGACTAACATACGCAATGGAGTTCTATCATGATATCGAAAGGAGTAAAATATGGCTAGCTGCAGCCTAAAATAGCACTATGCTCTTGGTTTACTGATTGGTATCGGAGCAGACGATTCATAACATGGAACCGCGTGACCGCTACGGTCGCAGGTTCGAATCCTGCCTCGGGCATGGATGTGTGTGATGTCCTTAGGTTAGTTAGGTTTAATTAGTTCAAAGTTCTAGGCGACTGATGACCTCAGAAGTTAAGTCGCATAGTGCTCAGAGCCATTTGATTCATAACAGCGATTATGCGCATGCACTTAAATGATAGAAAATTCCCAACCCACCGGTTCTGAATAGGATTTAAGGAATCTTCGTAATGCGATTAATGCAATGGAGAAGGATACGTGACTCATCTAGTGTTCTCCTACACCAGATACAAAACAACAAAAATCCTTTATCAGCGCATTGGTTAAAGCTTATATTCCTCTTCCAACGTAGGATGCAGTGTTTTCTGTCAAACCAAAAAGTGCACTAGTTTTAAATGTGATGTCCAACCACTTAAATGTGTGTGAACAAACTATCTACACAGAATGTGTACATGATTCTTGGATTTTTTATGTTGTATTTTCCTTTTTTATTATTGTGGTATAATCACTTTATGAGTAGCTAATAGTGGTCACATGTTTCAATCTTTTGTTCATACCCTAAATATTTTTTTAAAGTAGAAGTTCACGAAGTGTGCAGTAGGATAACCACTAAGAAAGATACTCTGCAAGTGTAATGGATGGTAGTACGGGAATGGCCAAATGTCAATAAAAAAAACATCTGTTCAGTTTACCAATCCCTGATGTGAAAACTCGTGTGGCGTAAATACGAGATGATGTAGAGACGGTGACGGAAGAGATGGCGGCAAAAACAGGGAGACAAATTGAATTTCTACAAGATGTTCTACGGGCAACAAACGAAGGCATGTGGAAGTGTACCCATAAAAAAAACCTTATGGGTTAAGCTACCGCTAGCAACGAACCACCTGGCTGTATTTATCATATTAGAAACACCGCCTCTAGCATTGATAATGGCCCCACCGCCAGTTATACCATATTTAGTCGAAACCACTCATTGGATAATTAAAAACAGTTCTGATTGCAAATTTCTTTTAATTGGAGTGACCGGTTTCAATCCTTAAGGATCATCTTCAGAATCCAGAACGGCAGGTGGACTTCCATAGAGCAATCTGCGTCGACCCACGACGCTGATATGACTGGGTCGACGCAGCTTGCTCTATGGAAGTCCACCTGCCGTTCTGGAGTCTGAAGATGATCCTTAAGGATTGAAACCGGTCACTCCGATTAAAAGAAATTTGCGATCAACACTTCTTTAATTATCATATTAATATATTATTTGCTGATAATGTTTTCTAAAGTTTTACACTCATTGGAAATTGGAAATTCGTGTTAAGTTCCTATGGGACCATACTGCTGAGGTTATCGGTCCCTAGACCTACACGCTACTTTATCTAAATGGTTCAAATGGCTCTGAGCACTATGGGACTTAACTTTTGAGGTCATCAGTCCCCTAGAACTTAGAACTACTTAAACCTAACTAACCTAAGGACATCACACACATCCAGACCCGAGGCAGGATTCGAACCTGCGACCGTAGCGGTCGCGCGGTTCCAGACTGTAGCGCCTAGAACCGCTCGGCCACCTCGGCCAGCTACTTTATCTGACTTACGCTAAGGACAACAAACACAGCCATGCCCGAGGGAAGACTCGGACGTCCGACAGGGGGAGCTGCGCGAGCTGTGACAAGGCGCCCTAGACCCCACGGGTGCCCCGCGCGGCAAACCACTCATTCACGTTTAGATCCATATATTTAACAAATTCTGGCGATGTCGGTTGCTACGTTTCACTCGCTGTTCCAAATAGTCATAGTCCCAGAAACTTTCTATGGGATTACGATCCGGTGATACAGTGCGCCAGTCGAGGTGTGGTAGGATTCCTGAGTGTTCGTCACACCAAGGACGTATGTACTGCCTCGGGAAGCGAGTTTGTCTACAATATACCCACCATGAGGGTGTAGATAAAAGGGCAGCACTTGGTTCGTACTCACAGTAGTATGAGTCACCTATGCTACGCGAAACAGCTTCCGAAACACCTCACTAACATCTACAGCCTGATCTACACCCGCCACACAATGCGGTTAAAAGCCTTCGGAGCACTTGACACCTTGCTTCATCTGAAAATAAGTTAAATCGCAACTCGTAGAACCACACTTCACGCCTCCAGTCAGCTACTGTCCAATTTCTGTGTCGTTTGGTCCACTGAATAGCAATGGTCTTTTGCGTTGTACCCGACTGGAAATGTCCACAGCATGCAGTTCCCTTCGAAATGTTCACTTGGATACTGATTGAGAAGGACCTGCATTCACTGACTGCAGCATTTTCCATCGTGTTTAAAATCGTTTGTCACTGACAAGCAGTGAGAGTCGTCTCCGGTCCCTGTCGGTTGGAATCTTCTTACGACCACAGTTCTTATGTCCTATTACACGACTGCGTAAATACACCAACAAAACGGAAAACTTCATTCACGGTGTATTCACGGACGCGTCCACACACGAGAGCTCCTTTCTGCAGGTCTATCACGTCGTAAACACATGCCAGTTGATTTCAGTGGCTTATGCCGGCGGCGGGTGGGCTGCAAAGTTCGCCTGTGTAGATGACGTACTGTGACGTTTAAGAAATTTGGAAATTTGTGGTAAGATCCTATGCGACCAAACTACTTAGGTCACGGGTCCCTTAGCTTACACACTACTTAATCTAACTTAAACTAACTTACGCTAAGGATAACACACACACCCATGCCCTAGGGAGGACTCTAACCTCCGACGGGGGGAGCCAACCGTGACAAGACGCCCAAGACCGCTCAGCTACCCCGTGAGCTGTTGTCCAGGGGGTAGCGGAACTGACTGCATGTTGTGTACGTTCGAAACACATTATTCGAGTGATAATGAATCACTATGGCACACTGAATACTTCGGGAAGACATATCGCTGATCAACGGCCAGTCACAGGTGACGCACGATGGTCCTCGAGTTGAATGAAGTGCCGTTATCGTCTGTGAATAACAAGAGGGTACAAACTTACCACGGAGACACTACTCTTTCTGCTTCAACCCACGACTTCAAGAAAATGATGGACGTGAACGGTTTTCTTACTGTCGCCAGTTGTTTTGCTGTCCATATACAACAACTCGCCTACTGCGTTTAATGCCACATTTCCCAATATAGTTCCATCGGCAATGCTTGATAACTCAATTTACTTCATAATCTGAAGTTTTTCAACTCTTGTGGTGTTTCCGTAGCCTTGGAGAGCGAGTTGAATTCATGGGGTAACCAAATGTTCAGGAGTTTGCTCTAAAAAATCTAACAGCTCATTAACAATATAAATAGAAAAGACCAGGTGATATTACAGCATATTTCAAAGCTATGCGTTGGCGGGTGATGTCGCAGCTCCAGAGAGACGAGGGCCTGTGCGGGTAATTGGAGGGGGTCACAGTAAAGGACGTCCGGCCAGTCGCAGCGACCCCTGCGCCGGACGCGGGGCGCAGCCCTCTCGCCAAGTTGCTCCATCTCGCCGAACGAAGCTAAGCGGAGCCTCTGTAGGAGGAACACGCTCCCACTGCGCCCTGTAATTGGCCTCAAGAAAATGGCGCACCACCGCGGCGACAGGGGACCGGCCCCTGTCGGTATGGGTAATCGACATGATCTTCTAATTAGGTCCTCTTTGAAACACTTGGCTGAGCAAAGGAGATTAATTAAACGTTCCGTCCTGCTGACGGGTGGGCAGCCGCCGGCACAAACCTTTCATCTCGACTTCGGTAGCACGCCGCATCAAACGCCTTCAGAACTAAATGTATGCAACCCGTCACACAGGGGAGCATACTCGGCCGGGCAAACGGACGTAAGCGGGCAGCTTCCGGTGCCTGGAACGCGAAGGATTCCTACAGCGGTACGACGCGAATTTCGTTCTGTATGGAATATGACACCACGTATTGGACAGCACTCGTAATACTGCCCGCTGTAAATACTGATGCAATCATCTGGGTCAGATTTAAGTTCTACAACAAGACCTCCTTTTTCACATCAATGTTTTTTTTCCATTTTTTAATATCTGAAAAGGGTGAAACGACTCAAGTATGAAGTTGCTGCGTGTGACCCGCTCATGCTTGTTAAACAAAATATTGCTACCTGCTCCAATGTTGGAAAAGCGCTTGTGTAGAACTTGGTTAGTGAAACAACCTTATTGGAATCGGCCTTTTTTATCCGGTGTAGGACTGCACAATACAACCCTCGTATAATATCTTACAAAACTGTACTTTTGTAGAAAGATATGTTTTTGGATTCAAAACCGTATGCTAAGTCTCTATGGAAAGTTGTTTAACGAGGAGGGCGATGAAACTACTTTGCGAGAAACAAAGTTCCGGTTTCGAGTCCCGGTAGGGCACACAGATTTAATCTGTCAGTGAGGCCCACATGTATATATGCAGTTTCTGAACACCAGCAAATTGAATAGCTCTTTAAAACCCGTCATCAATTGTACGATTCGTTGTAATAAAATGACGAGAAACGTCATATTCGAGGTTACAGAATTATTGTACCTTGCGTATTATGAGACTATTCCGTTTGAAGGCAACTGCACATTGAGGATCCATCAAGAACGCATTGCTCTTGGCCCAATTTGTCATGAATAAATTGCAATTTGAAAACTACCAACGATTAAAGCTTTCAGGAGATGTAACATGCTAGGTACAGTCATCAAATACTTGTGGTTGGTTTAGCGCAGTGAGTAGCCCCATATTCAGAAAGGAAGATATGATATATTGGTGGTTCACGTCCCCGTACATCCAAATTTTTTTGTACTAACCTTCGCGTTAGTAATAGATTCTGACAGTTCCTTATTAGTTTAATGTAAGTATATACTATAATATTGACAACGGCCTTACTGCAGTGGATATACCGGTTCCCGTCGGGTCACCAAAGTTAAGAGATGTCGGGCGTGGGGCGGCACTTGTGTGGGTGACCATCCGGGCTGCCATTTTTCAGGGTGCACTCAGCCTCGTGATGCCAACTGAGGAGCTACTCGACCGAATAGTAGCGGCTCCGGTCAAAGAAAACCACCAGAACGACCGGGAGAGCGGTTTGCTGACCACACGCCACTCCTATCCGCATACTCAGTTGAGGATGACACGGCGGTCGGATGGTCCCGATAGGCCACTTGTGGCATGAAGACGGAGTGCTTTAATGCTATAGTACTCGATGTTCTGTAAATGTAAGTCCGCTCTTCTTGAAGAGCGAGTTTGTTCGATTGGCTTAATCTACACTACAGCTTGCACTACTTGCAGAAAATTATTTTGCTCACTCTTCTTTTAAGTTTTGTACTTCACATGTTGTAAGGATTCTGCTATTGAATAGGAACAGTGATCTAGTGAGAATGACCGGGGTTTACTAAAAAGCGGGAATGTTGAAATAATTTTTACCTCATGTGGAGAACTATTGTAAAGCTGTAACGCACTATTAGAAATGGAACTTTTCTAAGCCGATGTCCTTACTGACTGGACATGGTACTCTCTTTTTTGCGTTATAATATGTTCACAAATATTGAAGTTTTTATTTATACTTCAGACAGAACAACATGACTAGCATACGAACAAGCGAGGAAACGTGCGTTTTAATAGAGTTAATACAATAAACAGTGTGATTTACGAGCCAGATACAGCCGACAACTGCCGCTGGAGTGCGTTGCAATCGCATATATCACGTTGGGGCGCACGTACCGTATGCACAAACCGCATCGTTCTCAGCGTTCAGCAGCACGTTGAACTCGACACGCTCAACGCTGACATTGGACAGCTCGGTCCGTCTATACAAACCTTAGACATGTGGACGTTGGTGCCCCCTGTTTGCACTCTTGGATGCAAGAATAATCAAAGGCATGAAACAGATACTCACTGGCGATACAGGCTGATTTATTAATTCCAAATCCTTAAGTACTATGCAAAACGTGACAACTGCGAATACGTCCGCCCACACACGTACAACAACAACCTCCATAGCTCCTCCAACTCAGCGTTTATTCTCCCCCTCTCTCTGTTTATCGATACACACACACACACACACACACACACACACACACACACACACACACACACGCTCAAAAAAAGTTTTGCATCACCTTGGTTCCGAGAGTTCCGGAATCTGTACATAAAATTGGAATAGAGGTCAACATAAACATCATTTCCTCCCTTTTTATTGCTCATGAAAACCACACATTGCCATGTTGTACCACCATGAGATCTCCAGAGGTGGTGATTCAGAATGCTGTACACATCGGTACATCTAACACCCAGTAGCACGTCCTCTTGCATTGATGCATGCCTGTATTCGTCGGGGCATACATCCACAAGTTCATCAAGGCACTGTTAGTCCAGATTGTCCCACTCCTCAACGGCGATTCGGCGTAGATCCCTCAGATTGGTTGGTGGGTCACGTCGTCCTTAACAGCGCTTTTCAATCTATCCCAGGCATGTACGATAGGGTTCATGTTTGGAGAACATGCTGGCCATTCTAGTCGAGCGATGTCGTTATCCTGAAGGAAGTCATTCACAAGATGTAAGATGTGCACGATGTGGGCGCGAATTGTCGTCCATGAAGACGAATACCTCGGCAATATGCTGCCGATATGTTTGCACTATCGGTCGAAGGATGGCATTCACGTATCGTACAGCCGTTACGGCGCCTTCCATGACCACCAGCGGCATACGTCAGCCCCACACAATGCTACCCCAAAACAGCAGGGGACCTCCACCTTGTTGCAGTCGCTGGACAGTGCGTCTAAGGCGTTCAGCCTAACCGGGTTGCCTCAAACACATCTCCGACGATTGTCTGCTTGAAGGTATATGCGACACTCATCGGTGAAGAGAACGTGATGCGAATCCTGAGCAGTCCATTCGGCATGTTGTTGGGCCCATCTGTACCGCATTGCATGGAGTCGTGGTTGCAAAGATCGACCTCGCCATAGACGTCGGGAGTGAAGTTGCGCATCATGCAGCGAATTGCGAACAGTTTGAGTCGTAACACGACGTCAAATGGCTGCACGAAAAGCATTATTCAAGATGGTGGCGTTGCTGACAGGGTTCCTCCGAGCCATAATCCGTAGGTAGCGGTCATCTACTTCAGTAGTAGCCCTTGGGCGGGCTGAGCGAAGGATGTCATCGACAGTTCCTGTCTGTCTGTATCTCCTCCGTGTCCGAACAATATCGCTTTGGTTCACTCCGAGACGCCTAGACACCTCCCTTGTTGATAGCCCTTCCTGGCACAAATTAACAATGCGGACGCAATCGAATCGCGGTATGGACCGGCTAGGTATGGTTGAACTACAGACAACACGAACCTTGTACCTGGTGGAATGACTGAAACTGATCGGCTGTCGGACCCCCTCCGTCTGACAGACGCTGCTCACGCATGGTAGTTTACATCTTTGGGCGGGTTCAGTGACATCTCTGAGCAGTCAAAGCGACTGTGTGATACAGTATTCACAGTCAACGTCTATCTTCAGGAGTTCTGGGAATCGGGGTGATGCAAAACGTTTTTTGATGTGTGTGTGTGTGTGTGTGTGTTTTCTCAATCTGTCTTCCTAGCAGTCCGGCTTATCATGTGGAAGGAGAAATACGGAATATTTGGATTTGGTGTGCTGTCAACAACGAGGTTGTTACTGAAAGATAGCGATGGAAATCGGTCATGTTATCTCACAGGAACCATCCTTGAATTTGCCTTAAACGATTCATGCAGACTACATCAAAATTGAATACTGATACAGGATGCAGAATTGAATCGCCTTTCTCCCGAGTGCGGTTCCAATGTCTTAATCACTGCGCCACCTAACGCGATTATTCCCGTTGAAGCTACTGCAGCGATTTCGTCTACTGCTTTACCATCACTTTCGTTGTCTTCCGTTCCTCAATCCTGATTGAATATCCTTAAAGAATTTCCATTTGAAACGCGTCAACATTTGCACACTATTCAGGAAAATCTTTCACAGATCAGTTACGAACTGATATTTTTACAACCACTTAAACTCAATATTACGTTAGCTTCCACCAAATAATCGTCTCCGAAATCCACCAACATCTACTATTCCAGTAGCCAACAGTGCAAGGAAAAAAAAATAGGTTCTTCAGATATTATCGTGGATACAAAACTCATTTTCCTTATGACTATGCGGACTAGTATTAAACTACAGCAATGTGTAAAATGTTCCATGCGGAAATGTTCTGTGTGGGTAAGCTACATGCTAAGATCTATGATATAATAGCTCAGGTTACACTAGAACATACAATGCATGCTTCTAACTGCTGCTTTGTTCAGATGTCATATTCCTACCATAGCAACAGAATGAAAACTACGAACAAAGTTACAATTGTTCTTCATTCCGGTATTCATGAAAAACAATAAATATGTATTGTTGGACAAGGGTGAGAGAGAGGCGAATTTTGTAAATAGGATGCAGCTGCTGTAGTCCAGGACATCACGGTTTAAACAACAGTGCTACACTGATTTGAAAAGAGAAGCAAACTTTCTCACTTACCTGACATAGCTCCGCCTGACGTCGACCTCAGACCTGTATAGAAGAAGAACTTATAAGTATAGATTCATCTCTAGCAACACAAGTAAGTATGATACAGTGCTTACGCAACAAGCTGTGACTGCAGAGCCGCCCAATAGCAGTGTAAAATATGACTGGCTGAGCCGGCGTTTGACTTACAAAATATGGAGCCCAGAAATGAGACGAGCGAACGGCGGCCTGTGGAATTTGTCGCGAGAGCGGGGTAAGTAGGTCGGACACGCGACGCCACGCCCAGCTAATACGTGGAGTAGCCGGCAGCACGCACGCGACGTAGGCGAGCGCCGACGCGTCCAACGCGAGTTATGCTGTTCCCACGTACACCGAGGAATCCGCAGGCGTCCCATCTAAGATCCGATTTAGAGTGATTGGTATACTTCTACAGTCCGATTTACAGTAGTCTGCATATCTCTACGACAGCTACCAGGCTCGACCGCTCCCGTCACCAACACATCACTGGCAGTTGTATAAGCACTGTCGGTTCCCAATGTCAACCACCCCCGCTGCGCAAACCATTAAGCCTAAATGTTCTGAGCAGCCGCTGTAGTAGGAAATCCGCGTAAAGTGACTGGGTGTTACAGTAATCTTTTTAGCAAAACTTGTTAACCCCTGTATAATCTCTGCCAGTCTCTGCGCCCTAAACAGTGTGATAATGATGATGGTACACTGGGGGTATGAATTAAAAAACGCCTTCAGTCACAAGCTTTCGTGTTTTATTAAGTACACGATGCATTTCGGACCCTCTGGGTCCATCATCAGGTATAATTTGTTTTAATACATGCTTTATTTTTTCCCTTGAATGAGGTGAAATGCATACTCCTGTCACTAAAAGGTTTGATGTTAGGTTATGAATTTCGAAAGTGAAATGGGAAAATTTGTGCGAAACAGTGGAAAAAATGAACAGTGTAAACTTACCACATAATCCAAGAAAAGCGTTTTTAACGTTTTAGCACCAGTATACACATATGTGGAAAGTTTACACTGCTCATTTTTCCACTATTTTGCACACATTTTTCGCATTTGACTTAAATTCATAACCTAAAATCAAACCTTTTTGTGACAGGAATATGCATTTCACTTCATTCAAGGGAAAAAATAAAGCATGTATTAAGACAAATTACAACTGATGATGGACCCACAGGGTCCGAAATGCATCGTGTACTTAATAAAACACGAGAAGTTGTGACTGAAGGCGTTTTTTAATTCGTACCTCCAGCATATTGAATACAGACATGTTTGAAGCTGCGAAATACCGATAAAATTAAGATGATGGTGATGTGATTGTTATTATTATTGTGGTGGTGGTTCAAATGGCTCTGAGCACTATGGGACTTAACTTCTGAGGTCATCAGTCCCCTAGAACTTAGAACTACTTAAACCTAACTAACCTAAGGACATCACACACATCCATGCCCGAGGCAGGGTTCGAACCTGCGACCGTAGCGGTCGCGCGGTTCCAGTCTGTAGCGCCTAGAACCGCTCGGCCACACCAGTCGGCGGTGGTGGTGGTGGTGGTGGACGATTGCGGTAAGGCCGCTATGCTCAAGAAATTACCACCAGATCTACGATAAATAAAACTCAGCAGTGATAACTGTAAGATATCTATTCCCTTATTCGTATCTTTCACGGCCAAGTGTCTCTATAAAACCAGCTGTGTTGATGTAACCACGGCGATCGAACCAATCTTTATGCTGCGCAGGTTAGAGTGGACATCTTACTCCCAAGGAACATGCACCTGAAGACTAAAACTGGAAATGCGTGCCTACCTGAACATGCCCTGTGAAAATCACCAACCTTTCCATTAAAACCTTTACACTCAGTTAGTGTCAACAGATATGAAAAGGATTCGAAAGCATACACTGATTACACTGAACTGATAGGTTTATTGTCTCTAGTACAACGCACGGCACAGGTAATCATTGCTTCTACCGATCTTTGCCAACGTCTGGCTTTAAGTTCTCAATCCCGTCCACGATCAATGCTACGTTTAATGGACCTATCGAACTTGTCACAGCACGCGGCCCTGTATCATCCAACCACATCTGACGTCCAGTCACGACTTCCCATTACTCACTGCCTTCCGTGCCACCCCTGCAACAGTTGGCGCCAAACCGAGCATCTCGATTACTGGGGTTCCCCAGGTGACAATGCTGCTGCGCTAGGCCGCTATATGTAAGTTTCTCTTTGAAACTATATATCTAACCTTACACAGTGAAACAAACCGTCACGTACGGAAATCCGTCGAGAAAGTGGCGGACAGCAGCACCCACACAAAAGAGAAAATCCGCTGCGTGAAGGGGAAAGCTTATTTGAAATGTATGAAGACACCGACAAGCAAATATTTGCAAGACACCTTGAGGAAATTGCCTACAAACTTAAGGTAGATGAAAAAAGCTAATCCTCATTTACTTGCAGGAACCGGAGACCACACTGTGTTACTGTACAGCATTACTCGCGCAGTCAGAAATAGATCACGCGGAGTACGTTTCAAGGAAACAACAATTCCGAAATCCTAAGCTGCCTGGAAATTACTAGCAGAAGTTTATTGATCGCGAGCAACGCGGAAGCGGTCGTAGGCGGGAGCGGAATTAATTAGGAAACGCCAAAAATCGTCAAATCTGCCTTCCCCAGGAGCCACCCGGGGCGCTGCGAAAATAACTGACATTTGACAGCGTCCGCTGGGTAATAGCTGACGGTGGCGGTGCCGGAGGCAGGCGCTCTGCTGATGAAATAATCTAATCAGATACCAGCGCCGGTAATCACGTTCGAAGAACCAATTAAGTCGGTAACCGCCGCTGCCGATGAATCATTACTTCCACAACCCTGCCGGGAGTCTAAACATCGAGACACTATCGACTGCACGGCTATGAGGTGGTTGTGCGACTCTCTTCCTAATTTGTAAACTGCATAGGGATGCTGAGGGACAAACATTCTCCACGCATTCGCCAAACACAAACCCTTTCATCGGATTGTCACAGGGTATAGCGTGATTCATCATTCCCGATGACTCGTTTCCAGTCATCCACTGTCCAGTGGCGTCGCTTTTTTTCGCCACCTCAAGAGTCGCTTAGCAGTAACTGCAGGAGACGACGAGCTCCTAGACCATTGCACCTCATTGTTTTTAACTCCCTTCGCACAGTCACTATGCTAGCTCGACTGCTTGTAGCACTTTCATTCCGCTAACTTCCTGCGATCTTTTTACAACCACCCTCCGCCAATATCAACGGTCCCTGCCCGTCAATACGTGAGGGTCACCTGGTCTTTGTTTAGCTGTGGTTGTTCCTTCGCGTTTCCACTTCACAGTCACATCACCGACAATCTACTTGGGCAGCATTACAAGTGTGTAACTAGGCTGTTTAGGTTTTTATGTTGGTAACGCCACGTAGTGCTCTGTATGAAAATCACTGACTGTGCTGTGTGCAATCTGTGGCATTGTTGGAACATTCGCTATTGTAGTGTTGGGCAGATGGATGTGAACAGCGCGTAGCGTTGCGCAGTTGGAGGTGAGCCGCCAGCAGTGGTGGACGTGCGGCGAGAGATGGCAGAGTTTCGAGGTCGGACGATCTTGGACGTGTGTCCATCAGAAAAAGGAAATTTGTAAGACTGGATGTCATGAACTGATATATGAGTTTTGACACTATTAAGGTAAATACATTCTTTGTTCTCCATCAAACTCTTTCATTTGCTAACTATGCCTATCAGTAGTTAGTGCCTTCAGTAGTTAGAATCTTTTATTTAGCTGGCAGTATTGGCGTTCGCTGTGTTGCAGTAGTTTGAGTAACGAAGATTTTTGTGAGGTAAGTGATTTCATGAAAGGTATAAGTTATTGTTAGTCAGGGCCATTCTTTTGTAGGGATTATTGATAGATTGCGTTGCGCCTAAAAATATTGTGTGTCAGTTTAGTGTTGATCAGAATAAGTAAAGAGAGAAATGTCTGAGTACGTTCAGTTTTGCTCAGCTGTTTGAATATCAAATGACGTAAGAGGTTTACCAGCATTGTCAGTATCAATTTTTCTAAGGGGATGTTTCAAGTGTTGAATGTCTACTGTCGATTTGTTACTCATGTGACCTCCAATGACCAGTTAACGTTCCAAGTCACTGAGATCTCCTGACCAGGTCATTCTTCTGTTCCTATTTCTCTGCTGACAACACAATACTCGCCGTTTCCTTTTATACTGGCGGGTCCACCTCTCGTGAAATTTTGCGGTCAGTTCCGCATTTCCAAGGGGTGTCCAGATACCTTTGATCAGACAGAGCATGTATATAAGGTTGTATACAAAAATTCCCACTGCTGTGGACGTCTCTCCTCATTTCCTCTCTCAAGCGCCTAAGAACATCACGACAGAACTCCTTTTTGACAGTCTGACTACAAAGGACGAACTCGTTATGAATACTCCCGTCAATTTAAAAAAAAAAAAAAATTGGTTTTATGCTCAGTTTGGCCGAAGGGAATGTGGACTCTTACACTCCGACGATTGCTGTTTAGTTTCAGGATCATTGGCGTAAAAGCAATTCTCGTCACTAGCAACAGCCTTTGAAAGGAAGTCTGCATCGTTTTGGATCAATCGTAGCACAGACTTCGTCGCAATCCCTCTCACGTTCAATTCTTCTGACAGAACACAATCGTACGTACCATAACATACTCCTTATGTCTTGCACAGATCTTGGATGGTCTGTCTATGATCTTGCATTAACTTAAAGTGCTTACTCCGAAAGGTTGCTTCACATATGGTGCGTTTCTGCATTTCGTGGTTAAATAATACCTTGTACAGATCTTTCAGGTAAACCATCGTGAACTCAGGCAAACACGACAATCGAAACATACTCATACTCACCAACAACTGACTGGAGCACTCAGTGTGCAGCCCCAGTTGCCATACTGATTCAAGAAAGATGTATGGGAAGACATCTGGCGATATTTCGGTGTAGCTAAAAACATCTGCGCACAAAACTTGAATTTCGGGAATTTTTGGACACAACCCCGCAATATTAACTTTATGACCGGTTTAGACTTTACGTAGTGATCATATTATATTGTGGTTTATACGTCAGCAGTCTGAGGATCACCTTAAAGGTTTCAAACCAGCCATAAAGCTTAGTGTTTTACGCCATCAGAACTGTTAAAAATACATTACGATAATTAGCTTCTGCCATTGAAAGTATTTCTGCAAAAGAAGTTAAAAAGCCCAAGGCACTCTCGTACTGAGGTGGTGAATTACTTCTGACTCGGTATGAAACTGTATTTATACATTTGTATCGTGTGACGATCAAAAAATATAAACCGAAAAAAAAATCGTCATAAGCTACGTCTGATGCACAGTTCTGCACGAATGATTTGAAGCCTATCAAATGTTATGCTGCAGGAGACTGCTGAACATTAGGGATTGTTAGAGTAAGAAATGCACACATCCTGCGACGAGAAAAACTGTCTAATAAATAACGTAATGAATGGAAGAGAGAAAATGGATTGGAGAATATTACGATATGAGTGATTGCTAATATCTTTACTTGAGAAGACAGTGCAAAGAAATTAGGAGGGGCAGGTGTAGATAGGAGCATATAAGGGAGATCGTTGACGGTGTAGGATGCAGACATTATGAGGACATATTGAGGATAGCTGGCGAGTGACAGGACTGGATAGCCACATTATCAGTTCAACCTTAAGGACAATAATCGTGGCCCCAGAACGGTTTGGAGCCCCGTTTGTGTTGTTAAAGGCAAGCCTGATATGAATGGACGTGAGAGGGTGAAACCTAATGTCAGCATAAAACCTACTCTTTTCGAATAGCATCAAGGAGGCGGGTCAGCTTAACATCGCCTTCTGAAGGACGGACAACAATCAACAGCGTTACACGAAAGGTTTCGCCAACTTAACTGACGCCGGGTCTGGTGACATCATCTCCTTTCTGGCATTCTGTCGCGTCTCCACGTCGACCCACCTTACTGCGTTGATTCCATCTAACTGATTGCAACATACACACCACTTCACTGCTATCACGTCAGAAGTGAAGGGTCACGTGACCGCCTGGTAAGAGATCTACACGATCTAAAGAGCTACAAAGCGACCAGTGCGCTCTTTTGATGAACTGATTAATATCGGACTTTTCAGGAGGAATAGTAATTATTTACAGAGGTGGCAGTATAGACTTATTCGAATAAACATTCCATATAACGCGTATTCAGGTTGATTGTTTGACTGATTTGGGGCAGGGGACGAAACAGCGAAGTGATCGATCCCATCGGATTAGGGAAGGATGGGGAAGGAAGTCGGCCGTGCCCTTCCAAAGGAACCATCCCGGCATTTGCCTGAAGTGATTTAAGGAAATCACGGAGACGCGGGATTGAACCGTCGTCCTCACGAATGCGAGTCGAATGGGCTAACCACTGCGCTACCTCGCTCGGCACACGTATTCACCCTTCAATAGTTACAAAGAACAGCTGGTTAGAGAGGTAAGTCTTCTTTTCGGATTTTGGTGTTCCAATTGCATTGGTTTCGTTTATTATCATTTTTGTTTTAAAGTTCAAGTTGTGAAGTTGTGCTAGAGTTTAGGTAACTGAACTTGTCACTGCAACTGTGATTTATTGACCATTGTAACATGTAGTTTAAGGATGTGGCGTATATTTGTACAGGTTGGCCAGAAACAGTCTGAAAAGCTTCTAACGGTGTTGCAAGTGAGGGTATACTAAGAAATAAAGAGGTTGTGCTGAGAAATGATGGTTAAGAAAAAAAGTTGATACGTAGCGCCGTTCCAGAGTTATTAATCATTGCAGGTAGCCAATCAAGTCGTCGTGCCCGTAAATTCAAGCAGCCTGCCAGAGGCGGTGTCGCTAAATTTCTTCTTCGGTTGGTTTCCTCAAAGCAAACTTAGCTATTGTTCACCTAGCTCAAATTTATCACTTCCGGAAGCGCGTGCAAGTGTTAGAATTTTCGCGCGCAACGATTTCATTGGTTAACTGCAATGCTGCATAACTCGGAAAAGGCGTTACGCTTTGATTCTTTTATTAACAATTATTTATCACCACAAGCTACCTTGCAACATCCTTATAAGCTTTTCAGATGTTTCTGACGACCATGTAAATGCCGAGTGATAATAGTGTACTTTTTTTTTTAATGGAAACGCTGCTGATCCTTGTACAGAATACGATAGATTATGGAGTGTACCAGACTCAAGAATGTTTACTCGTTTTTTCACTACAGTATGCGAGACTGATGCAGTGACAAGCAATCATATTTCATCTAAACGTGCAAATGAACAGTGTGTGGAGGACGTAAGAGCTATTACTCAGTTGGTACAACACCGTCTTTCAAGAAGCACACGCAGAAGTTTAGCGCGTAGCGGTGTTCCACTTACAAAAATACGCGGAAATTACACACGCACGGTCTCTATAGGGTGTCCCAGAAATGTTGCGACAAACTTTGGGGATTGCAGTCGAGGATAGGAACCCCTATCCGGAAACGTCTTCCAACGGTGCTACAGACCGTCGAAGTTGTAGGCGCCGGCGCTGGCGCTTGCTACTTGACCACCCTATCGGCAGCAAACGTGATTCTCTGCGCTGACAGACTGCAGGCGTTAAGTCCCGCAATGCTGTTTGTTATCAAGTGTTCGTTACTGATTGCCACGATCGCCAGCGCAGAAGACGGAGCTAGCTGCTGCGTAGAAAGGTTTTGTCTCATATGAATGCGATGATCTGTTACATCGATGAATGATGGCTCCGGACACGGGTTTCCATCCACACAGTTTATTGTTCTCCTGGAACTCTCTAACTTCCATGTTTTTCGGTATACAGTAGCAAAAACGCAGATGGAATACCATGTCCGAAACCGCCATCCACCAAGGCAACAGTGCATCTCTTATTCATACGAGACACGGCTTGTCTACGCAGCAGCTTCCCTGCTGGCGATCGTGGCAATTAGTCGCGATTACTGAATAACAAACAAAGCTGCGATATGTTTCGCCTACAGTCCCTCAGAGTACAAAGTTACTTTTGCTGCTGAAGGAGTGGCCTGATGGCGACGCTCCGTACACGGGTTCGCGTGCTCGATTTATTCCTCAAAATATCTTCTACAACCCCTCGACGTTTATTGCAACATTTCTGGGAGACCCTGCATACAATCATTTACCCACGAGAAAGAGATGAAGGTGGACGATTGGAAATTTGTCTAGTATGAGATTTTCACTCTGCAGCGGAATGTGCGCTGTTATGAAACTTTCCTGGCAGATTAAAACTGTGTGCCGGACCGAGACTCGAACTCGGGGCCTTTGCCTTTCGCAGGCAAGTGCTCTACCATCTGAGCTACCCAAGCACGACTCACGCTCCGTCCACACAGCTTTATTGCCGCCAGTACCTCGTCTCCTACTTTCCAAACTTCACAGAAGCTCTTCTGTAAACCTAGCAGAACTAGCACTCCTGGAGGAAAGGATATTGCGGAGACATGGCTTAGCCACAGCCTGAGGGAAGTAAATCTGTGAGGACGGGGCGTCAGTCGTGCTTGGGTAGCTCAGATGGTAGAGCACTTGCCCGCGAAAGGCAAAGGTCCCGAGTTCGAGTCTCGCTCCGACACACATTTTTAATCTGCCAGGAAAGTTTCGTTGGAATTTTGTCGTTGACCAACAGCAAATAGCCGATTAATCCCGTTAATACCGTTATTGATGAAGTAACAAACTCGTAACGGTATAACTAAGTCTCGTGACTTACATCTGTGGTCCGTTTCAGGAACACTTCTTGTACATCTGGTGTAGTGTGGTAAGAAAGATAATAAGTTGATTCGGCCTGTTTGTTATCACATCATCTTACAGGACCGTTTTATCTTGATTTTCTTGAAAACGAGCTTTCAGCGTTGCTGAAAGAATTTATTCTGGCTACAAGGACGGTCATATTTTTCCAGCAAGTTGGGGGGCCTCCACATTGTGGTCATCAGGTGACTATCATCGAAACCTAATATTCCCCGTAAAATGCATCTTCATAAACAGTCACGTTTCTTGGCCACCAAGATCCCCAGTCTTTATCGTTTTATATTTCTGCCTGTAGGGATGGCTGGAAGGCGAATTCTACAAAGAAAAAGTAAATACGAGAGACGAATTGATCATTCGGATAATGAATAGCGCCGCCCTCGTAAAAGAATGCGAAGACGACCTCAGGAAAGCTAAGCGTTGTGTTGTCAAGAGAATTCGTAAGTGCACTGAAGTCGGAGGTGGAATTTATTGCAATAAACTTTCAACTTAATCATTTCCATTTGCTTAACACCATCTGTGAGCATTTGTTTGGCTTATATTCTAACAGCTGTATCTCTGTAACCAATAAAAAATGGACGCACATTATATGGAATTTTTTACAGTAATTAGTCTATACTACCAGCTCTTAAAGTATTTACCATTCCTCCTGAAAAAACTGTGTATTTTGCTCGGTAACATTACCTCGGCAGTAACAGAGATTAGTATTTGGAAACACTAATCACAATGGTTGGTGAGGGATGTGACGTAATATCTGAATGTCTGAAGTAACATCATAAAGTTTCAAAAACTAAACTCTACGAAGTGCCACAATGTCTTATGATAGTACGCTCCATCCGCTCTGTGCGACATCAAACCACGCGTCCGAAAATATATTAAGAATAGCACAATGCGAAAACAGCATAGAAATGTTTGTCTTGAGACAATTAGTAAAACTGACCAGAACAGGGTTGTAGAGGCTCACTAGCTGGGATGTTCACTAGGAGAGATTTCACAGTGCTTACAGGTCTCCATGTGGAAAGGTAGCAATAATCCTACGAAGTGGAAAGTTTGGGAAGCACCAAACCGGACCGTTGCTGTGCTAGGCGTAAGAAAATGACCACCGAATTCTAATAAATTGATTGATTAATTGAAGGGGCTTATTGGACTAAAGGGCGAGGTCATCAGTCCCGCGATTCCAAAGTTACACACGGAAGAGAGGGGGTCCCCTAAAAATGTACGGATCCAGCCAGAGGAGTCAAACTATTAAAACGAGGAAGTTAACAAACAAATGCAGGAGAATGTATAAAAGGGTAGCCCAAATCTAAAAACTGAGAAAACAGAGGGATGAAAGAACAGTCTTTGCAAGGGAAAGTGGTCACGGGTCCCGGATCGAGAAAACATGAGGAGAGGCCCCAACTACAACCACTGTGCCCCTGCGCCAGCAGTGAAGCAAAACCTTACATCTGAAAATGAAAACCACTTTCACGAAGGAAACTGAAGACCAGTTTAACCATCCGTGAATCGTCTGCTAATATTAAATTTAAGGAATTTGGAAGAATATACTTAGTACGATGGGCCAAAAGGAGGGGACATTCCACCAATATATGGGATACCGTCAGCCCGGCTCCACAATCACATTGCAGGGGTGGTTCGTTACGCAAGAGGAAACAAGGAATGAGCCTGGTATGATCAATGCGTAGACTCCTTCCGAGAGGAGAGGAAGGAAGAGCGACAAACTGCAGTAGCCTCTCGGATTTTGCGGAGTTTATTACTGAGAGCAGTAACGCACCAGATGTCATTCCACTTTTGGGCAAGAAGACATTTGATGTAGATCGGCATAACTACAGCTGCAATCATGAAAGGGAATGGGGGATAAGTACCTCCTTCTCTAGCCAAACGATCACCCAGTTCATTCTCTGGGATGCCTAATTGACTTGGGACCCAGAGAAAGGAAACTGAGCAGGCGGCACGACCAAGGGCAGAGAGAAGGTCATGGATAGCAGAGACCAAAGGGTTGCATCAGTATACAGCCTTAAAGATGCTCATTTAGTCAGTACATATTAAAACACTGTGGAAGGAGGCCTGAGAAACAAAACGGAGGGCCCTGTTGATGGCTAGTAGCTATGCTTGAATACACTACATGATCCCAGCAACAAATGGTGTTCTAAGCCAGTAGGAGACGTGAAAGGGTATCCCGCCTTATCTACCGTCTTAGAACAATCAGTGTAGGTAAAAGATGCCGGAAAACCATCGGGGCGACAGAGATCTTAGGACCCTGGAACAGGTCGGTCCTAATCTGTGGTCAGGTACCTTCCAGGGGAGTTGCAGGGTGGGAGAGAATACATGGAAAACATTCCAGTGAGTGGAGATGGAGATCCGAACAGAGGGAAGTCAGACGCATCCCAATCGGCAATCCCACCCGTGGAGGGTTATCAGGAGGGAGACAGTCCTCGTTTCCAAAGAGGACTGGGTACACGGGATGGTCAGGGAATCGGCGAATGGTGATTGCGTAAGAAACCAGAAGTTGGTTTCATCGTGTCTGTAGAGGGGTAATCCCCGCTTCGGGAGGAAACTGACAACTGGACTAGTGGGGAAAAGCACCAATAGCCAGACGCACCCCACAATGGTGAACATGATCAAGTATTTTCACAGTGGAAGGAGCCGCTGAGCCATAAACCTGACTATCATAATCTAGTCTGGACAAGACCAGAGCACTGTAAAGATGGATAGCACGATCTGCACCCCAAGATGTGTGGGCCAGAAGGCGAAGAGCATTAAGCTTCTGCATGCATGTAGTCTTCAGGTGGCTATCATGGGGCAACCATGTCACCGTTTTATCAAAAATCAGGCCCAAGAAACGGGACTATGCTACAACACCGAAGAGCTGGTCACCTGAATGAAGTTCTGGATTGTGGTGTACTGTGAGTCGACGACAAAAATGTCCTCCGCGTTTTGGAGGGAGAAAACTGGAAGGCATGGGAGACGGCCCACACAGAGGCCCGTTGGATGGCACCTTGGACCCGGCGCTCAGTAGATACTACCGAGTGGGAGCTGCACCAGATGCAAGAATCATCGACATACAACGCCGGGGTAACCATAGGCCCAACACAGGTTACGAGCCCAGTAATGGTTCACACTAAAAAACAGAAAATTTAGAAGTGGAGGTCAAACCTCAAGCGGGAACCTAAACGTCAAAAAGGATGAAAAAGAACAGGCAGAAGGAGCAAAACTGCAAGCAATACGGGGAACCAGGTGGATAGCAAGATCGACATAAATCAGAACACCGAGGGATGGGAGGAGAGGAGAGCGGGGAAGAAGCGAGGAAGGAGCGAGGATTGGGAGGGAGGGTCGGGGTGAAGGAAATGCAGACAGGGAAGGAAGAATGGGCTGCAACAGTTCGGGGCCCTGTGCGCGCCACACACGAACTCACGAAAGAACCGTGAGCCCCTGGGGGGGACTGAACTCTACAGTATGCTTTACTAACAAATCGTGATACCTGAGCTGCTGTAGTGTCCAGGCCAGTTTAACTACAGAGATCAGTGAGGAAACGAACTGTCGAGCCGCGATCGGACTACGACTCAGGAGCATGCACAGCCTGACGCAAGCCACCGATCATAAGAATGAATGAGAGCTATGGGTGGGAGTGGGTCAAACAACGCCGTCACTGTTCGGTACAGGAGTGCAAGACGGTTAAATGAAGTGCTGTCTCGCATCTCATGGCGTGGTCTTCAGTCGTGTAGATCTAGCCAATGTCCGCAAATAATTTTGGCAGAATGTGTTGTGACGACAGTGATTTTCGGTGGAGGTGGAGGTTGTTTTTCTTGTTTACGCCCCAGCAAAGGCAAAATTATAAAATGAATTCAGCTGCTTGCAAAGCAGTTACGAGTGAGATCAACTGGCCGAAAACCATGGCAATAACTGTTTACAGTGCATCAGTAAGTATGGAAACAATTCTGCTTTCAGTGAATCAGCAGCTAAAGAAAATCCTTCCTTGAAGATTACAAACTGCAATAATAAGCTCCTCTACTTGCACGGCTGGAACCCTTGAAAACGATGTACAAGTAAGTGGCCGCTGACAACTGGCTGGTAAAAATTGTGCTGGCTGTATAAAAATCTCGACACTGCTCTTCAGGATATTCAGTACAGTAATACGGAAAATTGAAAAGAAAATCTACGGCGTCCAATAGTGATAACTATCCTCAAAAGTTGAGGAACGCCGAATAGCACCCAGAATGGCCATTTCATGTGGTGTAATTAACTTTACTACATTACTTTAGTTACTAGCCTGGATTACCCTTGCACTCTGACATGCATACGAACTCTCTTTTTCCTGTCGACAAGAAATGGAAAATGTAACGCGAACTGCCGAAAATCCATCTGTATGTAAATTTTTTCCGAGGGATTCCCGAAAAAGGAACAAAATTGACTGGCAATTCTACTTCAGGGTGCACAGGAAAAAGAGGAGACTAGTAGCTGACGATTCAAATCTCGCCTCACACTGGCACCGTGCCGCGCGCTGCGATCCAACAAAATTGGCTGCAAAATGAAAAAGAGCCAGTTTCGTGGAGTGTTCCGTAGCGGCCGTGTGTCACCAACACTCACCGCGTCACCAGGCTACCTCGGTGATCCCTGCTGCAGCTCGAAGCTAATAAACCATTTGCAGCGTCCAATTGAGAGATATTAATATAAACCGCTGCATTGGAAGTGTCTTCAGTATTTACGCAGCTACGCGGCGTACTATTTAGCAAAAGCTCAAGCACTTGTAGACAGCTGTCTCGCAGTAGGATACAACCGCCATTTTCATTTCGAAACTAAGTCTGTAGCTACTTTAGCTTCCATGTATCGGGTAGAAATTCTAAAAGCCGATAATTCAGCAAACTTGAAATATCTTATCCGAAACTGAGTTTCGTTATAAAAGAAAGTCTGCGACAACGTACTATATCAAAATCAGCTCTGAAGTAAATTTTAATCATAGGTTGACAGTCGCGAAGACTGAGCCAAGGACAGCGAACGATTCCAAAGCTCACGAGAAACTTGGAATTGGGCTTTCTAAACAATTCAAAACTCTGAAACTGAGCACGCTTTTGTAAGTCTCTGAATTACCTATTTTTATATATCAGCAATTCTTTTTTATACTTTGACGTCGTGGTGAAAATTTTTTTCGCAGTTTTATTAATTAAAACAAAATGTAAAAATAGCTTATCAGTATTTGAAGAACTCTCTGTCCAAAAGACGTTAGGTTTTATAGGTACAAATACAAAATGTTTTATTACTGCACTGCTTTATCAAGTCATTCCTTTTTGAATAAGGATATTTGAGTAATTTTGGACAGGAAATGTATTTCATAAATGATCTTTTAAAAATATGTCAGTTCCTTGCGCAGTATTAACGTTGTAATTATCTGTGCACTAAATTACGTCTCCGTTACTTCGCATGTAGCGAGATGGCACTATTATTGTTTTCAGAACATCTAGTACTTATTTCTAAAATCACTTAACTTAACGCGAGAATAGATTTGCTAGTATAGTGCCACGTCAGTAATATAACACCACAAGTTCATTTTTATAGTACTTACTTTCAGTAAATACTACTTTTACTAGCAGGTCGCGTTTAGATTATATCAGAATTTAATTTTTTATCTTCATGGACCTGAAGCAGACCGAAACCGGTAATACAGCGTAATAGTTGTGTGACTTTGTTGAATAAATTGCAGGCATCGGTGGGGTGAGAGCAGACCGAAAGAAACATATTTCTATGAATGTAATAACACAAGATTACTAATTTATTTAATGAACGGTATACAACATGTTTTGCGAAACTGATGCTCACACTGTGACGAAAAACAATGAACAGCTCACTACACACATTTTTCAAACTCCCTTTCTCTTTTAGGCGAATCCTGACGTGGCGTCATCTATTTGCCACAAGAAAACTGTACGCAAATAATCAAAACTCGGAAGTACGAGTATCCCGAATAGAATTAAAGCAAATCGGAGGCAAATGGCAATCACGAAGGTATAAACTGAATTCAGAAAGGAAACCTCGTGAATTCTGATTCATCATAACTGAGGATTACAAATATTCGCTAAAGCATGTGCACACCCTACGTAAGTTTTTCTGCATAATGTTGAGATCGTATGACAACTGTATCTGAAAAAGTGAAAGTCTGTTCCAACTATCACAGCGACCTTACAGAAGCTGGTGTGCCACTAATTTCCACCAACTCGTCATAGAATGTACCTTCACCAATGGATCACCATCGACAATGTCCTATGTTCTCATTTCCAATTTAACTGTCCGAACTTCGAAGGATAATGCACCCAAGTGGTAGAACTTTGTGTTCAACATCCACTAATTATCACTTTCCCGAAAAAGCAGACATCATGCATTCATATGATTGATTAGCCTCGATGGGCAATGAATCCACAGCCTTAAGTGCGGATGCACAGTTACGTTCAAACTCCAGCGGGAATCTAAAATTAGCGAGCATGGACGACGTGGACGGGGAATGCGGATAGGTGACGCTGGGTGGACACGTGGATCGCCCGAGGGGAATGCGGAGATGGTGCGCGCATTTGCGATGTACACTGTGTCTGGATTAAACAGTGGTCACTGCAACTTCCTAGTAAGCAGGAGATCGGGGGTTCGAGTCCCAGTCCGGCACGTATTTTCACTCGTCGCATGAAGTCCTGATGCAGCTGATATCATCAGTTCCTTTCCTCTCCTTTTCTTTCTCCCCCCCCCCCCCCCTCCACCTTCAATTTACAGAATCAAGTTTTTATTGAAAATAGAGCGCAGTGCTACCTCGTTCCGCGAGGTAGGAAATTAACAGCGGGAAACGTCTTCGCACATAGTTGTGACGGCTTGCTGTCATTAAGCTTAATGTCCATTACAAAGGTATGAGAGCAGAAGGCGACGCGTCATCCTCGTAAGATGTTACAGTTTACTAAGTCATTGGCCAGCGTGAGGGAGATGAAGGTGAGGACAGTGGGATTTGGACAATGTACATCGAAGAAGGAGACACTACAAATGGATCACAATATCGGTAAACTAAACGGAGCATTCAAAACCAAGCTTCCGAAGCGAAGTGTTACAATCAGCGGGTATTAACAGTTTTCACTTATGGCAGTGAGACAGGGAATCTTAGCTTGAAAACGATTCAACAACTGAGGAATCTCAGTGAGCAAGGAAGAGATGCATGATAGGACTTACTATGAGGGAAAGGAAAACAAGCAAATCGACCAGAGATCACAGTAGAACACGTAGTACCAGCTTCAATGAAAATGAAATAAAGCGGGTGAAAAAAACAATAAATCTTCGAATCAAGCAATTCCATTATTGCCTAAAAACAGAGTTCTAATGAAGACACTCGAATCATCGATAAGGCGTTTTATAGACTAACGCATCGCATTAAAAAAATTACTTAATGTCTTCCAGGAAAATCATATACTACGTTTCTTAAATCTAAGTGTGCGCCCCAATGGATGCTTTTCGACGATATGTAAATCCGACACGGAAGTCACACAGCCATAAAGATATCGTTCCATATGAGAAATAACCGGGCACTCTCTTGTTGAAATTCGGGTTCAGGGCAGCGCTTACGGCAAGGTATGGATTTGCACTCTTCTACTCCCAAACATTCCAACAGCTACATTCCGTGTGTCTGTCCAGGATATCATTAAGTCTTGTTCCGATACTTCGATTGACAACCTTTCAGCCGTTTTCAAGGTGAGTCGCTTGCCAGATTTTTATATCACTTTTCCCAATACTGTGATGCAGTCGCGCATGCGTCCAGGATACCAATGTTGGAAAGAAGAGCGTCAGTCATACGAGACAGAGAAAATTTCTCGCGCATAAGACCAAAACAAAGCAAGCGCAGAACCAGTGAATCCACAGTGCTTACCAAGTATTTGGTTGATTGTTATGGATGGGATATGTTGGAATGCCAAACAGTGGACACTTACAACGATATTTCCTTTAAGAGCGCAGGCGTGAAATAAGAGTTTCCATTATTCGTCGTGCTAGAAACACTCGTCCCGGTTGCGTAGGTTGTCTGCTAACAGTATTTCCACAACTTTCTTGACCACTGAATCCCAGAAGGATGACGCTGTAGCCAGTACCTTAACTTTCCCGATATCCATAAAATAGCTAGCGAAAATACATTTTCAGCTACTGCAGATCTATTAGGCTGCAGAAGGCGGGTGTATCAGTGGCGTTCTACAGTGCGTATTATTTATCCTTCACAGATTCCATAGCGTACCTCGTCGGGGAAGAGATGACGTTATCCGTCCGAATGTTGGACAAGCAGCCGGCCGAAGTGGCCGTGCGGTTCTGGGCGCTGCAGTCTGGAACCGCGAGACCGCTGCGGTCGCAGGTTCGAATCCTGCTTGGGGCATGGATGTGTGTGATGTCCTTAGGTTAGTTAGGTTTAACTAGTTCTAAGTTCTAGGGGACTAATGACCTCAGAAGTTGAGTCTCATAGTGCTCAGAGCCATTTGAACCATTTTTTGTTGGACAAGCCATCGAAGCTGCAAGCAAGGTATTTAAGTCCATTGAGCTTATTACTAAGATACGGCAGCCGTGGTGTTATACATTCGTGGTACATTTCATTCAAACTGTAGCTGCTAATACAGATTACTTGTAAAGCAAGCTTAAAGACAGAATGCGGTAAACATTTCAGCGTTTGGGCTTGACCTCGGAAGGGCTGTATCACTTCCACCTTACAATAGCAGCCAGTCTCCCTCCTATTACCTGACAATGAGTTGATGGCATAACTCGGACAAAATCAGATTGGCCTATCAAAACTGGCTACTTTTTCTCAGCATGAAACGTCATTAAAAAGGTCTATTTTTAATCTAATAAGGATCTGGACAAGTCGACGGTCTCTGTTTTAGGAAAGGGCTTGAATTTTGCTCCTACGCCGAAGCCCTTGCCATTAATATCTGTTATCAGAGGAATTAAGGAAACCATCAGAAAACTACCCGATGACGCCGCTGAAGGAATAAGGCGTTAAGTATGCCGAGCGCTAACAAGATCCTGTCCACGAAAGATCATATCCGAAATTAAGCACATTTTATTAGTTTGTTACAAATTTTTGGAACTTAACACCTTAGTCAACCATGACTAAAGTACCTACTATTGACTACAAATGACCAACAGGAAGTTTGAAGAAGGCGTAGAGGCATTATTAAATAGTGCTTAGATTTTAAGCTTGCGCTAACCTACACTTACTTTTTACTTGATAACCAATATTTTGAACAGACTGATGGTGCTGCAATAAGCAGTCAACTCTCACAAATAGCAGTTCATTTATTTATTGAGGATTTTTAAGAGAAAACACTGCTCTGCAGTTTGAAAACCTGCAGTGTTCTGGGGATATGTCGATGACATATACATAGACTGGCCCCACGAATTTTTTGAACATCGAGACTTCCTTCACGAAAATAATAAATTTGCAATGGACGAGAATTGAATGACTGTCTACCGTTTTTAGATGCATTAGTTCGCCGTAGGAAAGATCAGTTTTTAGGACACAATATTCAGCGTATGCACACACATACTGATTTATACTTGCAGGCTTCCAGCTACCATCACCTTCGCAAACTGTAAGTGTACTTACAGCTTTAGTACATAGGGTTCAAGTGCTGTCTGATGCTGACTTCGGCGAAATATTCCATAAGAATATATGAACGAAACAGCATATTAAGCGAGCTCTGGAAGCGAAAATGCCAGACCAATAAAAAGGAGAGCAAGAAGAGACAGGTGTAAAGTCTACGTCATTTTTGCCGTACATGGGAAATATTCATTCAAACACTGTATTAATAATGAAGAAGCATAAAGTGGATGTGATCTTCCTTCCCCCAGCCAAGATAACAGCCCTTCTGTGAAGGCAAATATATTCGAAACTCCTTATGAGTGTGGTACAGGGCACATAGGACAAATAATAAGCACTGTAAAATACGTTGCATCCAACATCCGCCTTTTACAGCTCAATAAATCTGCAATGGATGAACACAGTATTTCGACTGGGCCGTTCCATGGATCATGAGAACATTGAGGTACTAGCTACAGCCTCATCTTACTGGGATTCAGTGGTCAAGGAAGTTATGGAAATACAATGACCAGAAAATCCGCTCAACCGAGACGAGTGTTTCAAGCTCCCTCATTTAAAGCCTGCGCTCTCAAAGAAAATACTTTTCTAAGTCTTCAGTGCCTGACATTCCAACACGTGCCATTCATAATAATCACCCAAATACTTCGTAAGCACTGTGGATTCGCAGACTCTGCGCTTGCTTTGATTTACTCTTAGAGGCGTGAAGTTTTATCTCTTTGACTGATGCTCTTGATACCAAAGTGTTATCTCTCGGACGCAAGCGCGATTACTCCACAGTATTGTGTAAAGTGGTTTAAAAAGCTTCTGAACGACTCACTTTGAGAATTACTGAAAGGTTATCAGTCGAAATATTGGAACAAGAGCCGGCCGAAGTGGCCGCGCGGTTCTAGACTGCAGCGCCAGAACCGCGAGGCCACTTCGGCCGGCTCTTGTTCCAATATTTCGACTGATAACCTTTCAGTAATTCTCAAAGTGAGTCGTTCAGAAGCTTTTTAAACCACTTTACACAATACTGTGGAGTAATCGCGCTTGCGTCCGAGAGATAACACTTTGGTATCAAGAGCATCAGTCAAAGAGATAAAACTTCACGCTTCTAAGAGTAAAACAAAGCAAGCGCAGAGTCTGCGAATCCACAGTGCTTACGAAGTATTTGGGTGATTATTATGAATGGCAGTCCGGAGCCGCGCGACTGCTACGGTCGCAGGTTCGAATCCTGCCTCGGGCATGGATGTGTGTGATGTCCTTAGGTTAGTTAGGTTTAACTAGTTCTAAGTTCTAGGGGACTAATGACCTCAGCAGTTGAGTCCCATAGTGCTCAGAGCCATTTGAACCATTTTTTATTGGAACAAGAATTAATAATGTCCAGATGCACACCCGAAAGGTAATGGAATATCTGGGCGTAAAGAGTGCAAATCGCTAAGAAATCTTCAAGAAACACATTCCAACAGCTGTTTGGCCAAGTTGAGATCTGGAGCAGCTGAGACTGCTAATGATATTCATGGTTCCGGTATTACTCTTTAGAGTGCAAACAGATAAACCATACAGTGCACACCTGATTGCCGTCCCAACCCAAGGAAAGACAGACGGCCCAAAAAATTGGCTCGTACGCCACACTCACCAATAATTCTAGTGTAGGATATCAGAGTTTCAGTGCCATTTTCTAGCGTGCGTTTGGAGCCTTACACTAGATGGAGCCACAATTCATATTTGGCCGTCAGAATTACTACTGATAACTATGAAGTCTCAACAGCAAACGTAGCCACACGGAAGATGTAGAAATTAAAATCAATAACCTTCTTGAATCGACACATATAACGCCGAAACACGATTTTCAGAATCTTCTCGGTATCTCCAGAACAGCCTCATAGATCTCCAGTCACGTCGTCGGATGGGAATGTACAGTAGATAGTTTCTCACAAACTGACTTATGCCTATGCCACTATTACATCTCTATATATCATTGAAATGCAATGACACTCTTGGAAGTCTTCAAGCACGTCTTTAATTTTATATCGTTTAGAGGCTCTTGGTTCAATTTCTGATAGGTGCATAACATTCTGGTACGTGACAATCGTTTGGTCGTATCAGTCGGATATTTCAATTGAATATTGATTATTGGAAATGTATGCGTTAACATGATTTTCCCCGACTGTTTCTTCCTAGAGCTGCGTTTTTGCTTATTTTTTATTGATTTGAGTTTCGACGCGCAAAATCGAAGGTCCGCGATAGTGACATGAATGCTCAGGTAGGTCATCTGGAGAAATACAGCACAACATAAAATGTTACCTGTGGAAGTTCTTTTGCATCCAGTAGCTGTGTAAACGTCCACTAACAAATTTACGTGCGACAAACTACGACTAATATATTTACTGATACATTATGGCCCGTTACACAGATACTAAAACGGGCTGTGCTACTTCTATACACTCTTCTTATCCTATTACCAATACTGCGTTATAAGTTCGAAAGCATAATAGGTCGATATTCATTACTGCTAACTACACGTATGGTCAGTTAGCCCCACATAAGGCGGGTTTACCTCCTAGCCAAGGGGAGGCGTAATCCTACTGTGTGATACTACTTTATTCTGCCCAACCTAAACCAACAAAAAGTAACGATATCAATTAACAACCCTATAAGACAGAATCTACGGAACTAGTGCTTTTGAACAACTTTAAGTTTCAGACTCTGAGCAAAAAGTCTACAGACGTACTCCACTACTGGAGCAGGCATACTACTACAATAAGAGTTTATAATTCCTGGAGAGAGACGGGAGAGCCTCTGCCAGATACTTACATGCTTGTTTAATATCAGTGCTGCCATCCGTTGCTCAAAATACGACGCAAAGCTACATTTTTTGACTGTATACCTGAATAATTCATTTTAGTTTGACGATAAACAAAGTCTTCAGAAATTCCCGTTACAGACTTCCAGGACTTGTATTGGGGAGTGAGTATATAATATTTTTAGTAGAAACCGATGTCCGGAAACGTAACGTTCCCGTTAGACGACGACTTGAATTCAGATGTGTAATGCATCCACATCTGATGAGGGAAAGAGAAAAGTCTCAGTGTTGCTTGTTCTGGTATGCAAAAGGGTAGACAGGATGTACTACGTCAGACGGTCACCTAACGTCACTTAATGTCTGTGTTGCTGCGAGAGTCATGTAGGAACAGATGGGGATCTGGTGCAAGAGTTGTGGCCGCTGCACTTGAAACTAAAGACAATGGGCGGGATGGAGAGAGAGTGTACCAGAACATATCATAACTTTGGTGGACGCCACATCGAGCAGCTGTTGTAATGCATTATTACTGTTTTGCACGTATACTATGCCGGGTTCTTTTTCGTTTTGGAATAATGTAAACACGTAACTTTTAAGTGTTAAAACAAACAAATGTGTTTAAGTAATAAATGAATGTTTAGTTATGTTTCTTTTTGAACTGTTACCTACTGCGTCATGCCTAATATAATTCCTCAAGCAGAATTGGATGAGTTAAACATCTGAACTGAAGCCGTCGTAGAACGGAAGCATGTCCGGCGTTTCCGGACATGGGTTCCTATTCGAAACATTATGAACCCATTCGCCTCTAAGTCCTAGGAGTTCGTGGCGGGAATTTCCGAATACCATTCAATTTGATGTCTGTTTCCAGATCACTTCATTGAATTTTATGTGACATTTGAATAATAATGACTTTGATTTCTTCGTTAAAATTTCAGTGCTGAGAGGTCGTGGTCGATATATGAAACTGTTTCCTAACGTTCATCTTCGACTGTGGAGACGTCTCCGGAGATGAAACGACAACTGTATCAAGGATTCTAGAGGGAACCATGATTCGTCAGGTGACGCACATTGCGTGCTTATCTCTGACGTTATAGTTCATGATTAAAAGTGATCGATCGTCATTATGTTACCGCTAAGTCGACATCCTTAATTTATCTAACATAATATCTTCTTCTTTTTCGCTATATTATTATAGTGTTTGTAAATATCTATGCCTTTATACTCACAAGCGCTCCTCAGTGGGCTTAAATCTACAATAACAACAATAATATGCCTTTATAATTGCCCCCATCAGAATGCGTTCTCTTTGCTAAAACTCTCGTCTCAATGAAATTTATTTTGTGATTTTCCTCTCGGAAAAGGTGCTCTGCTTTAGCCGCTTTGTCAACATATTCCTGGCGGGAATTACTTTTGTGCTCGGCTAAGCGCGTGTTAACACTTCTTTCCGTGGTTGCCTAGAAGTGGTCATAATGTGCCGCTGTGACTATCCCATTATTTGCTATTCAAAAAAGGCTTGGCGTCATGTTGATTATTTTAATGTCTAGTAATGTTTTGGTAATGTACTAAAATATTTTATCATCGATTGTTATTCACTATCGTTTGCAAACTGTTTCTTAATTCCACTTGTATTTTATTGCATATCAGACCATTCAAGATTTTAACAACGTACTGACTGTAATCCAAAAATATCTTTTATTTTTTCGTATTTTACACCACACAACCACATGAGCTTTCCACGTTTTGTGATACGTCGTGAAAATATAAAATCAAAGAACATAATCGATCAATCAAACTGCGTGGACAGTATGCCATCTTTTCAGAGTTCTTCCATGTAAATTCTCTAATATGGTATTTAACTTTAATTTTTATTCCGTCGTCCAAATAACTAATAATTGTTTTATAATTGTACTCGTATTTTAACGATGGTACATCTTGTACGTATTTCGGAGACTTGGAAGTGTAGTGATAAGAAACTCCGTATGTAGACTTTTCAGATGGATGCTGACCTACTTAAAACTCTCCATACCGACAGACGTACATTGTCGGTTATAACGCAGTTTCGGACAGGAAAGAGTTCTGTAAGAAAACGAGAAATTACATCCTATAGGACAGCGTGATATTACAATCTTTGCCATCGATGGACGAAGACGCATCGATGGGACAGACCAGAGACGTTCGGAGATAAGAACAGTAAACATACCACAGGACAGGCGGAAGTAAGTTTCACTTCGGCGAGCCAACTCAAGAACATCATCGACAGCTTTGCTAAAGCCGTCCTCTCATGAGACGTGATAACGAACGTGGACGAGGGGCTGGTGACGTTACAGCGCGTAATGCCCTGTTTCACTACACTGGACAGCGTGAAATAAAAAATCTGGCATGTCTGATTTTTGCCTCGTGGAGAGGAGACATCGTATTTGGAGGGTTTTCTCTATCTCAGAGTGCGTGGTATGAATATAAGCTGCTCCAAAGCATCAGCAAATTAAGGATCTCTCGAAAATGCCTCGTTTTAGCTGCAATTCGTTATAGTAAAACGACCGGAAGCTACTTATCGGCAGGCAAAGGCTTACTATAGTTGATGTTTTTAGTGTTATAACTTTTGTTCAACGAACGTATGCCTTTCAATGCTACGGCACAATGATGATCTCTCAAAAGATCATCTTTCTAACGGAGTTTGGATATTAAATATCAAATAACGATATACGTAGATACTTTTTAGACATTGTACGCCTTACGGAAGCATCGCTGTCACGTTGAAGTCGTGACGAAGATGATAGCGTCGTGAGCTGTGAAGCAAAAGGTAACATGTTCGTGTCCACTTCATGCCAAAATTTTCTTTTTCATCTTTTCTTTTCTAAACGACTCTGGGTCTTTCTTATTAAAGTAATACAAGTATTACCTGCATTACAAATAGTGTATTTGCTGCAGTTCTTATTGGAAACGCCAACGACTGGTATGTCTCCCCAGTGCCCAGAAATCTTAACGTAACTATCAGTGCACATAAGAAAGTAAACACAAGTTACAGAATGAAAGTTTTTGCTATTATGAAGCTCTTTGTAAAATATTCATGAAGTCGAATACTTTGAGAGGTGGTTGCACTCATCGAAACAAGAAAAGTTCAATACACATGGGTCTTGAAATGCGTACTTTCAGTAATAAACACGCGTTTACAGGAGGTGTTCAACGTGGCGTCCATGCATGACAATGCACCCTTCCGCTCTCCGGCGTAAGGAATGACGCACCATTTGAAATACATCCGGTGGTTGTACCCGCCAGGACGCACTCAAGACGCGATCCTGTAGTGCCCGCACATGCTTGACAATGGTGGCGTAGACCAATTCCTTCCAGTGTTCCCGTAACCAAAAGTCTAGGGCACTGAGGTCTGGGGAACGAGTATGCCAAGATGTCCCCCCCCCCCCATCCTCTCACTAATCCAGCGGTCCTGAAATGTCTGCGTCAGATGTCCGCGCACATTCTGACGAAAGTATGCTGATGTGCCATCATGCATGAAGCATATTTGTGTTTGTTGCTGCAATGGCACACACTACAGCAAGGTAGGCAATACATCAATGATAAAGTCCAGATAATGCGCCCCAGTTAGGCTTTGTGGTAGCACATATGGCCTTGATACCCTATTAATCTATCGCGTGCCCATACTTTGACTGACAGTCAGTGTTGATGCCCTCTTCCCCGAATTTCTTCGGGATTTACATCTCCCCATACATGCTGGTTACGGAAATTCACACCACCTTCTTTTGTGAACCGTGCCTCATCGGTAAACAAAATCTTGGATGTGAACAGTGGATCTGCGGCACACTGCTGCAGCAACATTGACAGAACTGCCATGTACCATGATGATACTGTGGCCTTAGGGGCTGAACACGCTATAGACGATATGGGTACAGCAATTGTTCATTAAGTCCCCCCAGATAAGAGAGCGAGACACGCCTTCTGCTGCTGCTGATCGTCCCACACTGGTCCCAGGGGTTTCTTCCACCTAACGTACTTCCATGTCAGGTGTAGGACTATGCTGGGCCTTCCACTGTCAATCTTCCGAGGTGCAAGGGCACCTGTGTGTCTCACACGCTGGAAAAGTCTGCCGAACAGCTATCAGAGAGAACTCTGCGCTGTGGATATTTTTCAGCGTAGAGGCCATGGGCTCGCAGGCTACGTTCATTTGCGTTTGGAAGAAAGTAAAACAACATGATATGTACCCAGAATTGACAGTATTGTACAATAAGGCACATAAAAACTAACACAGCCTAAAGCACGTCTCAAGCCACACAACTGACTGCACACCGCCTAATGGTAAGTAGATTACTGTCAGTAACATATTACAATAACCTGGCGACAGATATGACGGAGCGCGAATGCAACGACTGTGCTATTATCCACAACCAAGTGACACGCAGCCTTTCTGTAAACATGTGTATATCAAAAAATTGTGTGTTTCCGGGCCCATGCTTACTGGACTTACTTTTCTTGTTTCATTGAATACTACCACCTCTCAAAATATTTGAAAATAAAAAAAATGGTTCAAATGGCTCTGAGCACTATGGTCTATGGGACTAAACATCAGAGGTCATCAGTACCCTAGAACTTAGAACTACTTAAACCTAACAAACCTAAGGACATCACACACATCCATGCCCGAGGCAGGATTCGAACCTGCGACCGGAGCGGTCGCGCGATTCCAGACTGAAGCGCCTAGAACAGGTCAGCCACACTGGCCGGCTCAAAATATTCGACACTCTTTTTGAACGCCCTGTATACACCTAGCTCTTGGTTTATGGGCTCATGTTTGTATCTTGCCGGTAATTATCTTCTTTTACAGTGATGGTGAGCAGCTTCGAAAAAATCTTCTCTTCCATTCGAACGAAATTACGAAACCAATCGCGATCTAGAAATGTAGGTAATGAATTACTGATTTCCGATTGTTGGTATCTTTCGCGCGTGCACTTTCATAAAGAAACTGTGTAGTTTGGGAACCAAACAGAGCCGACAACGGTCGCTGAGACAGCGCCGATCACGGTAAACAGCTCGTCCCTTGTACAGACGGCACTGTCTCTCGTGAGGTAGGATTTCCGATCCGCGTTCACGTTAACGTCGTGTGGGACTCTCTGAGCATGCTCATGTTACTACCAAGTGATAGTCGGCCGCGGTGGCCGAGCGGTTCTAGGCGCTTCAGTCCGGAAGCGTGCGACTGCTACGGCGCAGGTTCGAATCCTGCCTCGGCCATGGATGTGTGCGATGTCCTTAGGTTAGTTAGGTCCAAGTAATTCTAAGTTCTAGGGGACTGATGACCTCAGATGTTAAGTTCCATAGTGTTCAGAGCCGTTTGAACCAAGCGATAGACTATGTCCTTCTGGAACTTTCACGGGTCTGCTCCTGCTGCCTCATTTATTTCTTGTGGACTTTAATTTATCCCAGACCGAAGGATCTGGCGATTTAAGTTTTATTAGTGTCTGATGCCCAGTACATACTGTAACGGCGTATGTACTGTTTGCTGTAAGTTACAGCGGCTGATTTGACGAATCTGGCGTTAATGCACAGCGCCTGTAGCCACGACGAGGCAGCCGCGCAGCCGCTGACGGGATAATTAAAACACGGACGCGGGCCAGGGCTCTAAACAGGCATTAGTCGGTGGCGGGGCGCGATGTGATTTTAATAGGAGGCGCGCACCTAAGGCCGGCCATCCATCTGCGGGGGAGGCCGGATTACCGGCGCGGCCGCCAGATAGCGCTGCCTCCAAATTACGCCTCGTCCGCCGACGTGTCGGCAGCTAATTAAAACAAAACAGGGGCTCCTCCCGCGCCTTCCTGCGCCGGCAATATGCGCCACGCTAAATCCACGCACCTGCCAGCCAGAGGGCGCGCCCAATTTACTGGCGGGATCGTTTGTCGCGTCTGCGGCTTGCGGTCTACCTGGCCGGCTCTGCGTCTCGTTAGCGTTCCTGAGGCGTTAACGCGCCGCATGCCGCGACACTGGCCACTGGCTTCCTATCTACACTACTGGCCAGTAAAATTGCTACACTAAGAAGAAATGCAGATGATAAACGGGTATTCATTGGACAAATATATTATACTAGAATTGAAATGTGATTACATTTTCACGCAGTTTGGGTACATAGATCCTGAGAAATCAGTACCCAGAACAACCACCTCTGGCCGTAATAACGGCCTTGATACGCCTCGGCATTGAGTCAAACAGAGCTTGGATGGCGTGTACAGGTAGAGCTGCCCACGCAGCTGCAACACAATACCACAGTTCATCAACAGTAGTGACTGACGTATTGTGACGAGCCAGTTGCTCGGCCACCATTGACCAGACGTTTCAATTGGTGAGAGATATGGAAAATGTGCTGGCCAGTGCAGCAGTCGAACGTTTTCTCTATCCAGAAAGGCCCGTACAGGACCTGCAATGTGCGGTCGTGCATTATCCAGCTGAGATGTAGGGTTTCGCAGAGATCGAATGAAGGGTAGAGCCACGGGTCGTAACACATCTGAAATGTAACGTCCACTGTTCAAAGTGCCGTCAATGAGAACAAGAGGTGACCGAGACATGTAACCAATGGCACCCCATACCATCACGCCGGGTGATACGCTAGTATGGCGATGACGAATACACGCTTCCAAGGTGCGTTCACCGCGATGTCGCCAAACACGGATGCGACCATCATGATGCTGTAAACAGAACCTGGATTCATCCGAAAAAATGACGTATTGCCATTCGTGCACCCGGGTTCGTCGTTGAGTACACCATCGCAGGTGCTCCTGTATGTGATGCAGCGTCAAGGGTTACCGCAGCCATGGTCTCCAGGCTGATAGTCCATGCAGCTGCAAACGTCGTCGAACTGTTCGTGCAAATGGTTGTTGTCTTGCAAACATCCCCACCTGTTGACTCAAAGATTGAGACGTGGCTGCACGATCCGTTACAGCCATGCGGATAATATGTCTGTCATCTCGACTGCTAGTGATACGAGGCCGTTGGGATCCAGCACGGCGTTCCGTATTACCCTCCTGAACCCACCGATTCCATATTCTGCTAACAGTCATTGGATCTCGACCAACGCGAGCAACAGTGTCTCGATACGATAAACAGCAATCGCGATAGGCTACAATCCGACCTTTATCAAAGTCGGAAACGTGATGCTACGCAATTTTCCTCCTTACACGAGGCATCACAACAACGTTTCACCAGGCAACGCCGGTCAACTGCTGTTTGTGTATGAGAAATCGGTTGGAAACTTTCCTCATGTCAGCTCGTTGTAGGTGTCATCACCGGCGCCAACCTTGTGTGAATGCTCTGAAAAACTAAACATTTGCATATCACGGCATCTTCTTCCTGTCGGTTAAATTTCGCGTCTGTAGCACATTATCTTCGTGGTGTAGCAATTTGAACGGCCAGTAGTGTATTTATCGAGGACGCGCCGTTTTGCATATCTGCAGTTTCCACGCTCCGTGGGATGAGAATACACTGACAAGTGAGGTGACAAAACGTCATGAGACAGCACACTTACACACGGCGGTAGCATCGCGTATACAACGTATAACACGGCAGTGCATTGGCGGAACTGTCATTTGTAGTCAGGGGATTCTTGTGAAAGTGTTTCCGACGTGATTACGGCCGCATCACGGGAATTAACAGACTTTGAACGCCGAATGGTATTTGGAGCTAGACGCATGGGACATTCCATGTCTGAAATCGTTACGGAATTCAATAATCCGAGATGCAAAGTGTCAAGAGTGTGCCGAGAATATCACTTTTCAGACAGTATCTCTCACCTCTGACAACGCAGTGGCCGACAGCCTTCATTGATCGACCGAGAACAGCGGCGTTTGCGTAGAGCTGTCAGTGCTAACAGACAAGTAACACTGCGTGAAATAAGCTTTGAAATCAATGTAGGAAGTACGACGAACGTATCCTTTAGGACACTGCGGCAAAATATGGCGGTAGTGGGCTATGGCTGCAGACGACCGATACGAGTGTTTTGCTAACAGCACGACATCGCCTGCAGCACCTCTCTTGGGTTCGTGACAACATCGTTTGGACCCTAGATGACTGGAAAGCCGTAGGCTTGCGAGATGAGTGCCGCTCTGAGCTGGTAAAAGCTGATGGTAGGGCTCGAGAGTGGCACAGACCCCACGACACCATGGAACCAATTGTTTATGAGGCACTGTGCAAGCTAGCGGCTCCATAATAGTATCGGCTATGTTTACATGGAGTGCACTGTGTAATCTCATCGAACTAAACCGATCATTGACTGGAAATGGTTATTTTAGGATACCTGGAGACCATGTGCAGTCATTCATGGACTTCATGTTCCGAAACAACGATGGATTTTTTATGGATGACCATGCGCCGTGTCACCGGGCCACAATTATTAGCTATTGGTTTGAAGAACTTTCTGGACAATTCGAGCGGATGATCTGGCCACCCACATCGCCCGACATGAATCCCATCGAACATTTATGGGGCGCATTGGAGGGGTCAGTTCGTGCACAAAATCCTGCACCGACAACACATTCGCAATTACGGACGGCTATAAACGTAGCATTGCTCAATATTTCTGCAGGGTACTTCCAACGACTTCTTAGTCCATGCCACGTCGGCTTGCTGCACTATGCCGGACAAAAGAAGGTAGGACACGGTATTAGGAGGTATCCCATGACGTTTGTCACCTCAGTGTAATCTGTGAATGACTAAAATGCGAGATCCAGTAGAAGAGAAACATAATGCGCGAGGTGATGTAATTGGAAATGTGGACCGTTTTGGGGTGCTCCTACTTGTCATCTATACTCTGAAAGCCACTTTATAGCGTGTGGCAGAGGGCTTTGTGTATCACTGTCACTGCCACCCTTTTCTGTTCCAGTTGCGCATGGTGCACGGGAAGAAAGGTAGTTGGCAATGTCCTATTCGAGCTCAAATATATCTAATTTTGCCTTCATCTGCCGCTCCGGAGTCAGCCGAGTATAGTACGAGGGTAAGTCAATTATTATCCGGAAAGTAGTTATAAAATTTTATTGCAATTACAAGAACACCATTTTTCGATACAGTCTCCTTGACTTCGGACATGTCCGAAAGAACAGATACCATCTTAGTATATATATAGTTAAGGCTCACCGGCCACTTAACCATCTTCTTCTTCGGTGCGGGTGCACAAACAGTGCCCGAACTCTTACGGGAATCGGCAACGCGCCGCGAGTAATGAGTATAATGGGCGGGAGCACTACTAATGTAGTGCGGGACAATACGTTGAGAATGTGGGTTTCGCAGGAGGCGTGCCAGAGATAAATCCCTGCAGTCACACTATCTTCTGTGTCCTCGGTGGCTCAGATGAATAGAGCGTCTGCCATGTAAGCAGGAGATCCCGGGTTCGAGTCCCGATGGGCACACATTTTCATCTGCCGCCCGTTGACGTATGTCAACGCCTGTAAGCAGCTAAGAGTTCTCATTTCATTGTGACTTCAAACAACACATACGTAACATTTCTCATTCGTAGCATTCTTTTCGACTGAGAAAAGAAAATGCCGTGCATTACTTTCTGGGCAACCCATATAGTTTCAATGCCGATCGTACTATCTGACCACGATAATATTGCACTTGGCCCGCCATCTCGTCATCGGAGACATACGGTGACAAATATTGTGGTGATTAAGGAAAACGTGTCGCATTGTGAATGGTTTCAAGACACTTGTACACAGACTATCAAATGGTTCAGCGTGTCCTCGCGAAATCACACATTAAAAACTCACGAGAAGCCTGTAACGTCCCCACAGCAAATACCCTCTACCACGCACCAATTAATCATTTTCAATCAAACCATCCACATGCATTCACTTTGGGAAAGTTATCTGATCTGATTCTCTCGTAATATATGCGGCGACAGCTCGTCGACGCCAAAGTATTTTCTAGTGCGTTTATTCTTTGAAATAACAGAGATGCATATATGCATTCTCCATGGTTGTGAGAGTGGTAACTTGGACAGCTTCTGTAGTATCTGTTGAGGGATTGACGTGTTTCTGAGAGATACATATTCTGCTTTTCTTCTCGCTAAAGCGAGCCAATTAACATTTGTGCCGCTAGCGGTTTGTTTTGAAGAGAAAGAGATTGTAAAAGGAAAATAATTAAGGCGTGGAATCACCGGAGATCTCGACATGTAATGGAGATGGATTTAATACACTATTTCCTTCATAAATAAGGTTTGTGACTTTTCTGTTCTGTAGTGAATAACGAATGAGTTTTTTCTGAATCATTTGTTGATCACGTTGGCCCTTTAATTAGTGGGGAAGTTTCAGCTATGTCGAAGAGAGCCTGCAATCACTGAGTCTGTGTTAAATCGTCCAAAAAGGCTTCGTACGCATCTGGAATTCGCAATCTTTCGTAAAAGGAACAAATTGTCAAAACTATTGATTCTCCCGACTGACTGCAGTGTTTAACAGTAATAATAAATATAAAGATCTCTTACAGCAAGCCAGCCGCTGATTACCAAGACGAAGGACTCCACCAAAGATTCTATTTGGCTGATTCTTTTATCACTATATCACGTAATGAAATCTTATATTAAAAACTATACATAGATAAAGGAGAGAAATAGAGAGAGCGAATGAAAATAGAGATAATACTAATAATCCTCCATTAGTCTAATTTTTCGCCTGTCTTATCACGTATCAGCCAAGAACTGGGAGGGCCTTACTTTACTGTATAGACTTATGTGTGGAGGTGAAGGGATCTTAAAGACAACAGATACACGTCTATACACACAAGACATTACACAGAGATAGCGGCTAGCTGCATTGATCATCTATTCTTAGATTAAAGAGACGGCAACTTATTATCCGAACATTAAAATGTTAAAAGCCGACCGAAGCCCTTCACGTCCAGGTGCAACAATATTTTGATGACTAACATATATCTAAAAATATATATATAATAAAATCTACGCCGATTTCTCTTAGTGTCCACTCTAGAAGAGACCATAAATTAAGTATAAAGCTGGTTTCAGTGACTGCTCAATCGTTTACTGCTATACAAGTTTTCATGTGGCCATTCTTTATCAACAGTTCATAAATAGTTCTTGGCCGACGACAACACCAGAGCATATTAGGAGTCAACGTGTTTGCGATGCTCCTACTCCAGAACTCTAGTAGGATCGACATGGAAATACTGACTCCTAGCACGCTCTCACTCATACACCGGCAAACGCTGTTGATAATCACTAGGCAAGTGAAACTGGTATAGGCATAAACAGTTGATATGAGCATAGAGTGAAGTAAACTTTACCGTCAAAATATGTACTCATTGATGCTATCTGCAAAATAACATGGCAAATATGAACTAGTCCATATATTATTCAGATCACAGTCCGAGAGCCTGTGAAACGACAATAATGTATAAACCATTCTCCGCCACAGAGATCACCACCACCTGTCACCTGCGGAGAGTAAAAAGAAGTGAGGGTAACAGAAAGGTGGGCTCCCGCTTCCACGTGACGCTAGAGCACGCTACCATCACTCCCGAGTGGCGTCCGGCAAACGCTATTAGAGGTAAATGATTGAGACAGATGCCGGGAGGGAGTGGAGCTCCTGTGTTTAATCTATTAGAGGAGTGCAGGGCGTGGTGTGGGCCGCACAATGGGCTATCAATCACGGGCCGGCGCGACCCTCGCACGTGCGGCGGTGCCGGTGCCATCTGTCAAGCAGGACGCGCCGCGCCGGCTCGCGCTCGTTTTTAACTTGACCCCGAGGAGTGCCGCTTTCCGCGCGTTAATTACGGAGGGCCTTCTCGCCGAGATTTGCCGGCCCAGTCATCCTAGGCGCCCCCTCGGCCGCCGCCGGCGCTCCGCTCCTCGCTTTCTGCTGCGGGCCTCGCGCATAAATGCGCCTGCCTCCCGCCTCCAGCCTCCTACTGCTGCCGCTGTTAGTGCCGGAGCCGACCGTCCCCAGCGCTCCCCGCAGTTCCCGCCCGTATCTTCGCTTTTTGCCCCGCCTCCAGCTCTGAGTACCCGCGGTTTTGCCTGTCGACACTTCAAAGATGGTCTACGGGGCGACGTCCTTTGTGCCGGCAGGCGGAGCGTGAAATGCAGAGTAACGCGTAACGTGTGTTACGTGAAGGGACTCCGAAAGAGAGAGAGAGAGAGAGAGAGAGAGAGAGAGAGAGAGAGAGGAGGGAGGAGGGGGTACAAATCTGCTGACTCAGATAAGAAGCAGATGCGACTGTCGCACGTCTACTCAGTTACGTCTGTTTCGAAAGTAATATTCAGTACAAATACAGACAACTGCAAATTCATTATATCCACTTGGGATGACGACCTGCAACTGATATTTAAATTGGCAGCTTATCGGTTTAATATGCAAGCAGTCGCGTTTTGAACTAGATATGATTACTTGTAAATTAACTAGTTTTGGAGCTACTGCTGCAGGCTCATCGTCCGATAAATGTGTTACAGGAACATTATTTTCTGGACAATGTGTCGTGGTGATTGCACCCAGTTCAGTTCAGTTCAGTGTGTGTGTGTGTGTGTGTGTGTGTGTGTGTGTGTGTGGAAGAGGGAGAGGGAGGGGGGAGAGAGGGAGGGAGAGAGAGAGAGAAAGAGAGAGAGAGAGAGAGAGAGAGAGAGTACGACAGGCGGGGAGAGGGGGAGGAGCGAAAGAGAGGGGGGGGGGTTATAATGGTCTTACCTAACTTCTTTGTCTGTTCTTACTTAATCATAATTTATGTAACTGTAATTAATCCACGACTGCAATTTCAAAAGCAATGTGCTGTAAAAGAATGGAAAAGTTACAACTTTACTTGTACTATTCGTTTATGCATAGGGCATGTAGGGTTTGTAATCATGTAAAACATGGAGGGAAGTCCCTCTGCAACGAAATTGGCTCGGCGAGAATAGAGAAGGTGGATTTGGCTGTCGAACTGCAAAGCTCTTTTGTGGCATGAGTCAATCGGTGGCAAGAAGGCAAAGTGTGTGCATCTTGTGAACTGAAACTTTTGTCGCTTTTTTTAAATAGCACACGAGATCGACACTGCCACCACTTTCATCTCAAATTAGCTGTTGAATACTCTATAACTGCATGGGCCAGTTTTGTGGTTTCTTTTTGAGTAATAATTTTGTGTTCGGTAAACTTTGGGTTGAGCCACCGTATTTTATCTAGACAGGTTCGTATCTCAAGTGCTGCGGTAATTCCGAGAATCCTATTTTAATGTACTGAAAAGCAATTACCTTGGTTCAAATGGCTCTGAGCACTATGGGACTTAACATCTATGGTCATTAGAACTACTTAAACCTAACTAACCTAAGGACATCACACATCACCCAGTCATCACGAGGCAGAGAAAATCCCTGATCCCGCCGGGAATCGAACCCGGGAACCCGGGCGCTGGAAGCGAGAACGCTACCGCACGACCACGAGCTGCGGACGCAATTACCTTCCTCAACAAAAGTTAATAAACTTCATCGAGCCGTGAAGTACATGATAACTTAGTGAGCATAAATTTTGAAATACTCCATGTAATTTTCTTAAAAGGGTAGTTAACGTTTCATCAAAGTACAATTACGAAGAGAAGGTTTAAAGTATACAGTTTAAAGATTCTTCTTATTCAGATAACCCTGTTTATTATTCCATGTTATGTAGTTAACGGTGTTTCTAACCTTGTATTGTGAATAAATGTTCAGCCTGGATCAGTGTCTAATGATAGACAAGTTTCCGCGTCCCCATGCTAACATCTGAACCAGATTTAAATTTCGTATTACAATCACAGTACTCAAGAGGTAAAACTATCATTCTTACAACGTGTGTGAACTATAGTAAGCAAATAGCTACAACTATTCAAGCATTACTAGATTCACGTACCACATGTCCCATCTGAGCTAAACAGTATAAGAAAGTGAATGTTTCTGGAGAACACAAATAATAACCAGTAGAAAGATACAATTATTTGATAATTATTTCAAGGGTAGTAATTTTCAATAATTAATCTGACAAAAGAACTCATTGTCCAAGTTAGTAGCGCTCCATCATTAGTAATTATTTACCTATAATGATCATTAGCTTACGTCTGCAACACACAGATTGTGTTATTTAGAGCCAGTTGCTGCCTAAACGTATTAATACTACTACTGTGTAGTTCATTTCAAATCACTCGTAGATTCATTGTTGAAATGCGCCACTGTCTTGCATCTTATCAGTAAAACAGAATTTCAGCATCAAGTAAAGTCAATCCCAATAGCTAACTTCCTTTATGAACCATGCTACTGCTTAGTACGACTTTGCCTAATTAGGCTGCCGACCATGTTCTTTCCATAATTACAGATTACTTGATTATTAATAGAACATTGGTTCGATTCGCGTTTGTTCTGCTGCTGTTTCCTTTCTATAGAAATCTTTAGAAAAACAATAATTGTCTGATACCTTTCCATTATGCACCATCACGGTCAAGTAAGTATCCTTTCACAAGAGTAACATTATGGGTGTACTGCTAATTCAGCAGTAGCCGGTAGCGTTATAAGCCTGCACCGGCTTAAAAACTAGTTCATGGCACAATAAATTATACGAAATTCAAAAGGCGACTGCTTGCATACTTACATAAACCGCCAAGCCGGCGGAGGTGGCCGAGCGGTTCTAGGCGCTACAGTCTGGAACCGCGCGACCGCTACGGTCACAGGTTCGAATCCTGCCTCGGGCATGGATGTGTGTGATGTGCTTAGGTTAGCTGGGTTTAAGTAGTACTAAGTTCTACGGGACTGATGACTTCAGATGTTAAGGCCCATAGTGTTCAGTGCCATTTTTTAAACAGCCAACAGGTAAATGCGACCACTAACTTAAGAATTTTTTATTTTCAGTAATTAGTTTTCGAGCTTATCTTTCGAGGAGGCATACCAACTTACTTATTCGCGTTTGTAGCATGATGCTACGTACCGGAAGTTCCATTTCTGTGACCAGAAGATAGGAAGCTGTTTAATGTATCGTCTTTATGTTGGTTATAGGATATATTTATTGTACAAAGCATTTCGGCACAGCTTTTCAGGCACCAAACATACAAGTCTCTATATCAGAGTGTTTCTTATCTTTCTAAACTATATTTATTCAAAACAAATGCCAAATGAAATAAAAATCATCTTCGAAAGACGACTCGTAATGTCTCCAGCAACGCTGCTGTAGGTTTCCAGTGTTACACCCCCCCCCCCCCCCCAAATACCTCGTGGTTGTTCCCTGAAAGAAGCCAACATCTGCTTTCCCTACCAATCGATGCGAAGTATTAGTGATCCATGTCTGACCACTTCCACGCCAATGGGACGTTCAACTTTAATTTTCCTTCATTTGTCTTTCGACGATGAGACACCAATAAATTATTATGTAAACGACTGATAGCAACATTACCTTGAAACAAAATTAAACCTCCTACACCCGTCAACTCTGGAAATATTGTTAACCGAGTTTGTTAGTGCACACATTTCGTACCTCTCTCAAAATAAGTTCCCAGGAAGGCTGTCGCCGATAGGGACTTTCCTTCCCACCCTGTGTCGCTATTTGCGTAGTACTGAATGAAGTAATTATTAATTTAACGCCTACAAATGTTTCAGCTTTCTTGATAGCCCAGAACGATGTCCTTCCTAACTATTATTATTGTCGTTGTTATTTTTATGATAGAATGGCAAGATGCTTAGCGAAAAAGCACAACAAATTTTCGAAGAGGACGTAAGAAGCGATTCGGCGTAATCTTGTATCCTTTGAAAAACGCAGTCCCATACAATCCGACAAAGTCTTTATCAGAATGGTCGTTTCATAGCCTTAATCCAATTGTAGCCTATTCATAACTCGTTCTATACCATTTTAGTTTGAAGAAAACAAAGTTTTACCAGATTTCGATCTGAGGAAGAAGAAAGCTGAACAACTAGAGCTTGTACATCTAAATCGATACTCTGCAAATCACACTTAAGTGCCTGGTAGAAGATTCATCGAACAATTCTCTATTGTTACAGTCTCGAACAGCACGCGGAAAAACAAACACTTATATCTTTCCGTGCAATCTCTGATTTCCCTTTTTTTTATTATGATGATCATTTTTCCCTATGTACGTCGGCGTCAACAAAATATTTTCACATTCAGGTGGGAAAGTTTCTGATGGAAATATCGTGAGAAGGTCCGCCGCGACGAAAAACAACTACGTTTTAATGATGACCACCGCAAATCTCTCCCAACTGAAATTTCATTGCTAGGTATCACGGTGTGAAGCGGCCCATTGCTAACGGGAACAACTACTGCGAGTAATGCAGAAAGCGCGTATACATCTGTTCCACCAAACAATACACAAAGTGAACTAAAATTGGCGCATTCGGACACCACCAGCGCGAGTCGTAGTAGTAGTAGTAGTAGTAGAGGGGTTTTGTGAGCGCACGACAGCAAGGTCTTCAGCGCCCGTTCAGTAACATAGTGAGACGGGTGTCAAGAAAAAAAGTCCTTGCGTACTAACGGTACAAGTATGTCTACAACAAAATATCGTCCCGTGCATATTTCGGTTGAGAATAGACGTCAAAGAAGGCCACTTTGGCGGAAGTAATAATTTGTACGCCAAGTTCTCTGTTCTATTCCTTATACCTGAGCTGAGCCGTTAGTGCAGCGCGTGGAGTTTGGCGACGGAGTATTCGAGTTCGATTCCAGACTTAGGTGTATTATTTTTGTTTTCTAATTCTGGGCTGTATGTCTGGCTTCTTAATCGTTGCACCCAATCAGACTACACCATTTCCTTACACAAAACACGTGAAATTATTTAATACTACCACAGAAATGAGAGTACGATCGTCTTTATTGTTCCACTTTAGAGATGTATTATACCTTTACATGTTTACTCTGTTCTCTTCCATGCACTAACAGTCCATTACTACCACTGCTTCCCTTTTCTTCAGTTGTACTTCTTCCCCCACAGTAAAAAGAAACGGACTCAACCCGTATTCCTCTGGTCTCTCCCTCCTTGCTTTATCCTCGGTAATTATGCAATAATGTAGCCATATTGTCTGAGTGTATTGCATCGCACTACTTTATCAACTACATTCATACCCTGTTTCCAGTGTACCCTCCTGCAGTTCGTTCTATCGGTTTCTAGCCAATACTATATTCACCACAATGACAGAGAATTTATTTTTTTGACTGATTATTTCTCTTCATGAATATTTCTGACATTTCTGACTAATAATTTTTATAATCAATGTTAAAAAACTGTAGTGTTAACGTATGTATCATTTAAGAAACAGTAAATACTTCGGCGTCAACGAGCAGTACAGAATTAGACGTTATGAAAGAAAAATTACACCTAGATCCGAAACCTAACTAGAGTATTCTAACGCAAAAATACATCCATTGCAGTAACTGAGCAGCATTGGTATAGGCTACAGCAGGGGTGTCTAACCCGCGAGCCGCACTTGGCACAAGAAGTGAGCATCTATCTTCCAAACGGTATATAAAAATCCATGAAATTCCATTTGTGTGAAGTTACGGTGAGTTTAATATTTTCAAATTGAAACTCCCGCCACACAACACTTCTCTCATTGATTCACCCCTTTTTCTTCCAGCAGTTATTGTTAGTGTTAAGCATATTAATTACGTGCTGCCCAAAATACTCGTCTTCTTCCGATGTTCCCCGGGTAAGCTAAAAAGTTTGACACCCATGGGCTACAGGTTTAACTAAAGATATTTATCGTACTTGCAATTACAATGCCGTCCAATTACCTCCATGTTCTACCGAAAACATACACGGGACAAAATTTTGGTACACACGGTTTTGAGCTGTTAGTGATCAAGGAATAACGTGATGGCGTCCGAGAGCGCCATCCCCTGCAGCAAGCACAGACACAGAATTACTTGTTTTGTAAATAAAACTGTCCCTTCTTCCCGCAACCCAATCCATCCTTCCCAGACGCGTTTCTCCCTTTTCTTGCTCTAAGGCATCATCAGTGGGATCTATAACGGTGCAGTTTTGTTATTTTTAGATCATCAAAAAGTTCATGTCGCGAGCCGGCCGAGGTGGCCGAGCGGTTCTAGGCGCTACAGTCTGGAACATCGCGACGGCTACGGTCGCAGGTTCGAATCCTGTCTCGGGTGTGGATGTGTGTGATGTCCTTAGGTTAGTTAGGTTTAAGTAGTTCTAAATTCTAGGGGACTGATGACCTCAGAAGTTAAGTCCCATAGTTCTCAGAGCCATTTGAACCATTTTTTCTTCCACGTCGCGATATTTTATGTAAGTAAGTAATAACTTACGGTTTTCTGTGAACCAGATGAGAGGAAACGCAGTGCACAGCAAACCGTAAGTAGTTACTTACTTACATAAAAATCGCGACGTGAACTATTCGATAAACTGTAACGTTATAGATCTCACTGATGATGCCTTAGAGACAAAAAAAAAAAAGAAGGCGAAACGCGCCTGAGAAAAATAAACCAAGTTGCAGCAAGAAAGGGCAGCTTTGTATACACAACAAGTATTTCTAACACTGCATAGTGTTTCACAGTTCCCATTACAGGGTTGTTGGGGTTGCAGATGGGTTCCTTATCAAAATTTTAAGTTGTAAGCCCCATCTCCGGAAATGTGCTGTTTGGATGTCAAACAAGCTTGAAGATCGGGTAAGATTCAAATCTACCGTCTCCGCACACAGCGGAGACTACGAGCTCCGACCTGTGCGATCTACAGGGGCCCATGGCGTGGCCAGTGTTCCGAGTACTCGTCGTCTGGTTCTCTTCTACCGGACGTCACGACAGTCTTAAGAGTGTGGCTCGTCCGTGGAACCCCACGATCAGCTCTCCCAGTTGCAAACGTAGCAGATTCTCCCAGCCGTTGTCGTAGTCGGACGAAAATGGTATGTGGTGTCATCGGATATTCGAAAGTGATACGATATTCAAAAGTATTTTATATCCAAACGGTGCATTCCCGGACGTGCTTTCCTTATAAAGACTTTGTCTACAAGGAGCAGTCAAACGAAAAAGAGAGATATGGAGAAAAGTAAAGTGTTTATTATTCCAAAAGTAGTCTTACGATAAATTTACCCCATTGAGAGGCGAGACACTCACTGTCTTCATGGAAAAATGTTTGCAGTTGCCTACGGAACCACGATTATACCCAGGCGTGCACCACATCGCCCGAAGCAAATCAACGGCTGCGAATGTGTCTTCAGGAGGACATCAAAAATATGATGATGATCATGACTGGTTTGTGAGGCGCTCAACTGTGCGGTTATCAGCGCCCGTACAAATTCCCAACCTTTGCTCAGTCCAAACTCGCCACTTTCAGGAATGATGATGAAATGATGAGGACAACACAAACACCCAGTCATCTCGAGGCATGTGGAAATCCCTGACCCCGCCGGGAATCGTACCCGGGACCCCAGGCTCGGGAAGCGAGAACGCGACCGCGAGACCAGAGCTGTGGACATCAAAAATATGATAATCTCATGTAGAGAGATCGTCAACATGTTGCCAAGGTTGTTTCGAGTACGCTGCGTAAGTTTCGCTGGGAAGCCGTTGCATGTCCTCCATACAGCCTCGATCTTTCCCCATGCGATTTCCATATTTTTGGAGCCTTACAGAAAGACATTCGTGGCAGTTGATTTGCTTCGGACGAAGAGATGCACTCCTGGGAACAATCTTGGTTCCGTTGGCAACCGTAAGCTTTTTTCCATTATGGCATTGACCGCCTTGTCTTTCAATGGGATAAATACGTTGATACGGCAATTATTTATGAAATAATAAATGGTTTATTTACTTCTTTTGATGTGTCTCGTTTTGATTTGACTGCTTCTTATACTACGGCCCCTTTGCAACCCTTAGAAACCTATAATATCAAATGTGTAACATGCCAGAATTACACGGATGTGGTTACGTATCTGGGCTTTGTTCATGGCTCTACAATCATGGGGTGAGAGTAAATTTCATCCTCGACTGCTGATTATTGTTTCAGAATCATTACCAAGTGTGATATGCAGTGTCGGCAGATGTAATTTTGTTGAAAACAAAGATATGTCAATAACGTGCTGAATTTCGTTCGATCCGAATAATAAAGTTTCTGGGTATAACACTTTTCACAACATCGCCGTTCTTAAGTTGTAAACTTGTGTATCTTAATGCATGAGGCTGTAATGAAATTTCCACAGACGTTCAATATTGATTCTTAATTTGGCACCATGCTTATGGGAATTCTGTGCAGTATATACCAGCACATCGTAATCAAACTAGTTCTCTTCTACTTTTGTCGTAACACAAAACGTAAGTTCGAAAAGAATACATACAAAACTAAGACGGTGACGTTAACGGAGTTCAAACCAGGGCAGATGGGCTGCGTGAGTAGCCTCATTACATTCAAATGCCTTGCAGCTGCTTCATTACAAAAAAATGGTTCAAATGGCTCTGAGCACTATGGGACTCAACTGCTGAGGTCATTAGTCCCCTAGGACTTAGAACTAGTTAAACCTAACTAACCTAAGGACATCACAAACATCCATGCCCGAGGCAGGATTCGAACCTGCGACCGTAGCGGTCTTGCGATTCCAGACTGCAGCGCCTTTAACCGCACGGCCGCTTCGGCCGGCTGCTTCATTACAGACATATCCGCTATGGCCACCGATGAAGGTACACTGAAAAATGGCTCTGAGCACTATGGGACTCAACTGCTGAGGTCATTAGTCCCCTAGAACTTGGAACTAGTTAAACCTAACTAACCTAAGGACATCACAAACGTCCATGCCCGAGGCAGGATTCGAAGGTTCACTGAAGTTCAACATCTCGTTGACAGGTCATTACAAACGTAGTACACGATCAACTGTAGAATTACGGATGGAACCATATCGACATTCGCCTACCTGCGGTTTAGGAAAACAAGGGTTCAGGCAGACCGTGTCTAAGACTTCGCTCGTTATTGTTTACAAAAACTGGAGTATGTTTCTCATGCTTTGTACTACCTAGTGCGACGTTTCATCATCGCATTCGCCATAACATTTATCGAAAGTCCAATGAAGACAATACCACGTTGTGAAAACAGATGAACAGCGAGTGTGCCCATCTTCTCCAGACCGGTTACACGCAAGATTCTGTGTCATCCTGCACCACTGGTAGGAGACTAGCAGCATCCAGACTACTGACGTACCGTCGCACGTGTAGGCTGCCGTTAACACCACAACACAAACAGTTGCATTGGGAGTGGTGCCTTAAACGGGAAGGATGGGTTGTTGAGCGAATGGGGTCGATGAATCGCGGTTCTGCACTGCTCCGGATGATTGTTGTCAGCAAGTACAGCTATGTTACTCGTTGCGTCATGATGTGGGGATCCGGCGGGTGTGAGAGCAGATCATGACTGGAGGGAATTCTGATAAGCAATGGTACGTCATGGACATCCTGCTTCCTCTCAAGCAACATTGTCGTGATGTCACTGCTCATCCACTTCGACAAAGTCATATGGGTTGGATAAAATGTAGTGGCAACCCTGTTCTAATTATTCATACAAGACTTTATTGACAAACGTTCACCATATTAATGCCGCATCTCGATAACCTTACCTCACACAGATTGAGGGCGTCGTTAATCGTCAGCGCGTCCATCTCTGTCGATGTCTCGTAAGGTCCACCCGATGGCACAGATGATGCCTTCTCTTGTGTTGTAGCGCGTGCCACGAAGAGCTTCCTTCATTTTGGCAAACACTTCGTCATCGCATGAGTGTTCCAGCATCTTCCACCCCCCCCCCCCCCTCCCCACGTATAAAGGAGCTCCTGCACAGAGTTCGCCGTGTAGCATTGTGCTCTGTCACGAAGTCCATTGGCTATCAACATCCCGCGGGGAGCCAAGGAGGTCAATTACCATGATCATGTTGTCCGTGGTGGGGTCGTCCCGAACGAGGCCGGTATTGAGTGACATCCCTGCCCTCTCACAACAAATGCACCCGTCTCGCCACCGTACGATACGGCAATGCTGCATCGCATCACGCCTCACGCAGTCCCTGAAAACATTGTTGTTCGCTCCGACCATGTGCTACTTCAGTTTTGATCCACGCACGTTGTTCATGTTTCCTAAACATATTGTTATGGCGCTTGAAGTGGCCTTCCGCACTTTCGGACAGTACACATTGCAACTGATTCAAACACAGCTGTCGCCGCTCACTGCACTACTTTAAGCTGACCAGCTATCGGCTATAGACAGCGCGCATGCCATCTGCCGCAGATCCTTCGTTTTACGGCAGTGCTGTCATTAATTTTTATCCAGCCCTCGCAAAATTCGCAGTACAAAATAAATGTGCTGAACAGAGGCACGCCGTGGTCGATGTGAGTCGCCGCACAGTGGTAGAAGCGAGCCGCCCGGGAGTAGTTATAGACGGTGACAGCGTGCGGCTGCGGCGGCCGGCGAGTACTTAGCGGCCGAGCTGTCACAATGGACGGAGGGTCCGCAGGTCGGCGCCGGACGGGGGCGCTCTCCAATTACATTAGGCGCGCACCGCCTGCCGCCTTTCAAGTCTAATCACGCGTCCCCTCTGTACCGTGGCGAAAACAGTGATCAAAGCCTACACGCTACACGCGGGGGCACTACCGGCCCGCTAATGGATTGAGACACCAGGGGTGGCGAGCGACCCGCTGTTCAGTCCCTGGCCCGCCGCTGCACGCTACAATTAAAACTACTGGCGTTCCGAAACTCATCACGCCGCTTCCGAGACATTCCTCAACCGTGTACACACCGCACCAACCGTCACCAACGCACAAGACGCAGAAGAAAACTGGTAATAAGGTCAGATCAGAGTGGTGAACGTAGAATCGAACAATATTTCCCGGACTATTACTTGTCGGAAATGTTCCGTTCTAGAGATACGACTGCCACACGCAACCAATCAACGAGTGAGACGAAGCCGACACTCGCGAAGAACTGGTGGCAAGAATTTTTGCGGCGACGATCATCTGTAATAGGTCAGGACTTCCCGAAAGGCTGAGCTAGTATTCCTCGAGGATGTTAAATTCAGTCAAAAAGTAATTCCTATTAAGGGAATGAGCGTAGGGGAGCAGATGCCTTGCTAGCCAAGGTCCTAGCGAGGGTGATTTGCCGCTGCCTTTCTCCAACCTGTTATGAATGGTCAAATGTGCATCCGTGTCGTGTGGATGACTGTAATGAGTGCTCGTACAATATAGTGGCTGGTTTGTGTTGTCAAGAATGAAGGAATGGAGAGGGTGTAAGCCGGTGCACGTAAAAAGCTACCTACTCTCGTATAGCACCACAAAGGGGCCGCCGTGCTCCACGTCCCCCCCCCCCCCCCCCCGGGCCGACTGGTTACCCCATTCCCTCACTTAAAGAGATACTACGGAGAGATGGGCGCAAAGACTGGCGACCAGAAACTTCACGTCACCACCTCTGCCCTCCCCCTGCCCGCTAAATACTGGCAGTGAAGATTTTCCGCCAGCGAGTCGAGCGCCACCGCACAGATGAGCTCGGATGCGAAGGCGGGTGCTAATTTTGGTGAGAAGCAGTTATATCCAGCATTAGTGGTAACAAAGATATTTGAGAAAACAAGAAGAGCGTTTAAAAGTTAATTTCAGTTTTCTTTCTCATAAGTGTCATAGTAATTTAAAGTCACCGATCCAGTCGTTAGAAGGAAAGTTTATTCACGGTCTCCGTAAATTGGCAAAAATTAAAATATGTGGTCTGTAGATTTCATTGTCCTTGCAGTACCACTTGTCATTCACATCACTACTCTGCTGTTTCTGTATTCTAGCTTAGTGTGTTAAAAAATTAATGTAATTACATTACTTCTAGCGTAATTGATTTAGCGGTCTAGTTTCAGCCAGTAAAAATAACAGAAAAATCGCGTAGAACGAAAAACGCTGTGAATAGGGACTCAAAGTGTCTAATTTGGAGTGTTCAGGTTAAAGCATTACCTCGAGCCAGTTTAACCGGTAACTGCGCTTTTAGATATAATACGTACTTCTGTAGCAAATGAAGATTCACTGCTGTTTTGTGGCTGTGGTTTTACACAGGTGCATTCACAACCTGTGGTTTGCAAATTTTGCTAGATTTGAAGTCCGAAACTCTGCTCTGAAACCGAGCGAGGTGGCGCAGTGGTTAGCACACTGGACTCGCATTCGGAAGGACGACGGTTCAATCCCGCGTCCGGCCATCCTGATTTAGGTTTTCCGTGATTTCCCTATATCACTTCAGGCAAATGCCGGGATGGTTCCTTTGAAAGGGCACGGCCGATTTCCTTCCCCATCCTTCCCTAACCCGAGCTTGTGCTCCGTCTCTAATGACCTCGTTGTCGATGGGACGTTAAACACTAATCTCCTCCTCCTCCACTCTGCTCTGACGTTTCCAGACTTTTTCCTTTTTTACCATCATTTACATCACGAACAATAACAACACTGAGGCACTTTCTTGAGGTCCGCTGTTTGCTACTATTTCTGGCTCCCCATAATAACGACTTGGAGAGTTCTGTTTTGAGGAGGAGGAGGAGATTAGTGTATAACGACGCGTCGACAACGAAGGTCATTACAGACGGAGCACAAGCTCGGATTAGGGAAGGACGGGAAAGGAAATCGGCCTTGTCCTTTCAAAGGAAGCATCCCGGTATAGCGATTTATGGAAATCACGGAAAATCTAAATCATGGTGACGAGACGCGGGTTTGAACCGTCGTCCTCACGAATGCGAGTCCAGTGTGCTAACCAGTGCGCCGTTTCGCTCAGTCTGTTTCTACAAAGTATTTAATCCAGTGGTATATCTTTTCCGACATTGCTTAGACCTGTAATTTGTTTACTAGCTGACGGCGTGGAACTTTAGAGAACGATACAGACACAAGATGATTAACACTTACTTGAATTACTTCGTCAGATTAGGAGACCAAATTTTTTTCGGCCCAAAATTGGGCTATGTCCGATTCTTCCCCGCCATAATTCATCGAGCGTACATTAGTGGAACAGTTACGACAGATCATGAGATGTTCAATGTCCCCATATTCGCCACTGTCGCATCTGTCGTCAGATTTATCTACCGGGTGTATCATAATTAGAAGCGTCAACGCATACAGTTGAAAGTACACGATACAAGAATCAAAAAATTCTCACTTAACATGGGCTCTAAATCGCATATTCAAGATATATGAGCACGTGTTCCGCTTCGCTACTATGAAATACAACTGTTCCACTGAACAAGTGCTCATAGCTCGTAAGGTATGCACTTTTAGAGCCCATGTTTACTGGACGTTTCTTCCTTGTTTAGGTCCATACTCCCTTCTCCTAAAACATGGACACCAAAGAGCTTGCAGTAGAAGAGATGTGTTTCACAGTACCCAAGATGAACAAGTGCCCATAGCTCTTAAGGCATGCGTTTTAGAGCCAATGTTTACTGAGACTTCTTTGCTTCTAGTATCGTGTACTTTGAACTCTATTCTCCAGTTCTCGCCGCTGGGCGTGTCCTGCAGTGGAGAGTAGTAGCTTGGAGGCGCTGTAAGTTTTTTGTACACTAATCTGTTGCGGGATTTAAGTCTTTCAAGTCCGCACGACGCTCGAACTGAGAAGTGGCATTCATCGAAGGTATGCTTTAAGCCTCTCAGTATGTTCGTAACCGGCTCTTCGGGAGTTGGGATCCGTAAATCGGTTCGCTTTGTTATAGTTTATAGAGTGGCGTGTGTTGCATGTAACCTATTATTAGTCAGCGGGTATTGCTTTTACTCTTAAGTTGCCTTCTAGGCAGGCATATATCTGAAACATACCAGGAAATCATGTCCTGTTGTGAAGAAGCACAGTGTCTGGATTGCGATCCTCAGCACCCTTGGTCTAGCTCCCCGTTTGCTGTTAGGTGCTTTCTTCAGTACTTTATTCCTTGTTGCAACATTATGGCGCGTCTTCTCGCTGTCTTGCTTGTATGTCCAGTACGACACCAAAGTGCGTCGAGTTATCTGTGTGTTCCAGGCTGACGCCATTCCAGATTAAAATCTTGCTCGTTTTGGGAGACGATGGAAGGCGTTGACGACGCTTGTCTTTGAGCAATTTCGTTTAGGGAACTTCACGTACGCGGACTTAGAGCGCGTTCTAAGTTTTGTTCTGCATCCTCAAAACTCCTTCCTTAAACTGTGATAGCTACATCGGCATACAAGTTAAACAGGAGCAGTGGCCATGACACTACCCGGGGCGAAGGCATTTTTTTGCCGTTGCTGCCGGCTCTTTTGGCCCTGCAGCCCGACACAGAACATCCTGCTTTGCACCAGAAGTCCACTAATTTTTACGAGCTGGAAATCTTTAAAAGTGTCAAACTGCATTTTTCTGGATCAACTTACAATGAGGTGACAAAAGTCACGGGATACCTCCTGATGTCGTGCCGGACCTCCTTTTGCCTGGCGTACTGCAGCAACTCGACGTGGCATGGAGTCAACAAGTTATTGGAAGTCCCCTGTGGAAATACTTAGCCATGCTGCGTCTATAGCCGTCCACAATTGCAAAACTGATGGCAGTGCAGAATTCTGTGCACAAACTGACTTCTCTATTATGTCCCATAAATGTTCGGTGCGATCCATGTCGGATGATCTGGGTAGCCGAATCATTCGCTAGAATTGTCCAGAATGTTCTTCAAACCAATGGCGAACAATTGAGGCCCGGTCACTTAGCGCATTGTCATCTATAAAAACTCCATCGTTGTTTGGGAACGTGAAGTCCACGAATGGCTGGAAATGATCTCCAAATACCCGAGCATAACCATTTGTCGGTCGATGATCGGTTCAATTGGACCAGAGGGGCCAGTACATTCCATGTAAACACAGCCCACACCATTGTGAAGCCACCACCAGCTTGCACACTGCATTGTTACCGACTTGGTTACATGATTTCGTGGGGTCTGCGCGACAGTCGAACCCTATCATCAGCTCTTACCACCTGAAATGTACACTCATCTCACCAGGCCACGTTTTCTAGTCGTTTAGGGTCCAACCGATACGGTCACGAGCCCAGGGGAGGGACTGCAGGAGATGTCGTGCTGTCAGCAAAGGCACTCGCTGTCGGTCGTCTGCTCGCATAGCCCATTAACGCAAAGTTTCGCCGCAGTGTCCCAACAGATAGTTCGTCGTACGTGCCACACGTGTTTCTGCGTTTATTTCACGTAGTGTTGCTTGTCTGTTAGCTCTGACAACTCTACGCAAACGCCGCTGCTCTCAGTCGTTAAGCGAACGCCGTCGGTCACTGCCTTGTCTGTGGCGGCAGGTAATGCTTGAAATGTGGTAATCTCGGCACTCTCTTTGAATATAGCATGTGTCTTGTTCTAACTACCGTTCCGCGTTCAAAGTCAGTTAAATCCGTCGTGCGGCCATAATCACGTCGGAAAGATTTTCACGTGAGTACATATGACAACTTTTTCAGAATCATGCCCTTTTATACCGCCATCTGTAGATGTGCATATCGCTATCCCACGATTTTTGTCGCCTCAGTGTGTAGTACACTGTGTCCTACGCAGCGCTTTTGTCAACGCATCTGTGGGAATACAACAATAACGAAGCTTAACGGCAGTATCACTGGGCATTACCGAACATAAATATACAAATAAAAGCAGCAAGCTACTGACTAGAGAAATTGTAATTAGGCATTAATTGTGGATGTGAAACACGCGTTCCGCACCCGTGATGTTTTGCAGCGGCTGGGAACAAGCCGCAAACAGCGCGGGGCTGCGCGCACAGCAGCGGCACGGCAGTCGCAGCGCGCGGCGCCGGCACCACCAAGTGCGAGTCTCGCCGCCAGATGGGCTGCCCGACCCCAGGGGTTAGCACCGCGGTACCACGTGCGGCTCGCGCACAGCACTGCGTGCACGCGGTTTACCCACACACCACGTGTGTGGCACATGCTGAGGTCTCCGCTCTGTCAGGGGTCATGCAGCCCAACTGAACAGCTTTTCAGGGGAGGGGGTATTAGCCGACTGCTGCTCTGAACTGAAAATGACACCACTTTTTAGGATTGTGTGTGCACGATTTATAACACATCATATTACGAACTGTCCCACGAAAGCCACGTACAGTGACGTCCGCGTCGGCGGCCGCGCAAGGCCTGAAAGAAAGCATGAGTCGAGAAGGCATTAATAAATATGAGGCAGGTGACAGATATGGGATTTTTCATGAGGAACAAGTAGCTGCTCTATACATAATTTGCAGAGCAATTTTATTTCGATATATCCAGAGATTCAACCGCGAATTGAAGCACCTAAATAATTACAAAAACGAGAGAAACCTTGTAATAATAAATCACTACCTCTGTAAACAGATTTCGGTTGCCGTTATTGTGTGAGGAACTGATAAATCAATTAAATGCTTTAATTAATTAATAATGTTCCATATGGCAGCGGCCTTTAAAAGTATTCAAGTCTAAACCGAGCATCCTCTTCGTCTTCAGACGCGCACGATCACACTAAGGCCCGCCGTCCCAATTGCCGAGTCTGGGTAAGGTTGCGAAATCTCTGTTGCAGAAACGAAGCGGCGAGTTCTACGGCACAGCAGGTGACAGCCAGCCGCTTCAGCACCCAGCAATTTGGCACCAGAACTACTCACTTCAGCCGTAGGAACGTGAGTATGAGGTGCCGACCAGCTAACAAAACCCCTGAGCATCGCCGCTCTGGCCCGATTCTGAAACGTCATCTTGGATGGTTCACCAGCTGCCGTCTCGCCCGCGGTCGCATCTTGTCGATAGGTTTGCTCCACCATTCTGTGGTAAAGTTTATCGGTTCGTTACTTCAGGCACAGTCTAGTACTGATGCTCCGTTTCGGTCGTTTGGCGATCGCGAGTGCTTCACGAGACTACGGGAGAGCAGCAGCTGATGGTCAGCAGAGTCTACCGCCCAAATTTTGTTCGCGAAACCTAGTACTCATGGTTCAGTATTCCCTCTCCAAAGCGTTCTCAGTTAAACGTATATAGCTATACGTGATCGTTATTTATACGTGTCGTTCTGTGAATGTGTCTATATCAATGGAGTATGCCCTCAGTTAAGAGTACGCTGTTTCGTAATGATTTCAGAATATACCTTCTTGCGTTAGTTTCTAAATTTTTATTTCTGTTGCGTTGTCTACCCCTATTTTCCCCGTATCCACTCAAATCAGTGTCTTCCTGTAAGTAAGATCGTAGTCCACGCCTTCCCACTCTCTGATAATAGGTAGAATAATAATATGAGGTACTGTTCGCCTATCGATATGTACCCCGCCCGCTAAATGGGGCGAGCTCTATTCATTTACGCCGCCTGAGATACAAAAACCGTGGCAGTCCGTTTAGGCGAAGGAGCGCAGATCGTGCAGTATTTTTAAAGCAGTGATAGAAACAGATACACTTCATGCAAACAGAGGAGGACACTCGTATGCGCAAGAGGGGGAAATGTAAGGCAAGAGAAGAGGTACTGTATTGTAGCGGACGAGCAAAGGGGTAGGAAAAAAAAATGGCTCTGAGCACTATGGGACTTAACATCTGTGGTCATCAGTCCCCTAGAACTTAGAACTACTTAAACCTAACTAACCTAAGGACATCACACACATCCATGCCGAGGCAGGATTCGAACCTGCGATCGTAGCAGTCGCGCGGCCAAAGGGGTAGGATTCAATTATGGGGTGGCATAGATGAAGTCGGAAGACCATGTTCGGTAAAAATACTGTCTATTTTATAAGTCATATGGCCTTGTTTGTTCATTTTGATCAGAGTGTACAACTGAGGTCTCAGCGTATCCTTGTAGAAAGGAACTCTCTCTTCAACGTTAGGAGGAAGGACAGCATCGGCGTAATTTTTTAGTTTGTTTATTCCAGATCGGCTTCAGCTACTAGCTATCTTCAGTGCATTATATCCAAGTCGTAATGATTTGTCGCGAATATAATAGCACAGGGTACCACTTGACATTACAGATAACAACCAACCTTTAACTGATGTTTATTCCCTGTAATGTCAAGGTGTTCCTTAGGCTACCGTATTTACGGTAAGTCATCACGACTTGCACATAATGTACTGAAGATAGCTGAACAGTAGCTGAAACCGACCTGCAATAAACATATTAAAAATTTAAGACTGATGCTGCACTTCCTTCTATCGTGAATCTCGTCGATACAGTCGTGGAGCACGGTGTTCCTGATGGAAACAAACCTGATTTCCTTTTCTGTAAACCAAGACATCATATCGCTCCTCGTGGACTTAATGGTTGAGCACCCAGTTATGCGCTTATTGTGACTTACTGTGACAAGGTGCGCTACCTATAACGAGGACAGTATGAGGTAGTAGATTAGGTATTAATCTCTCCTAGAGCCACTTTTTATACTTTGACGTGTCTTTGTGACAATCCCCTGTTTTCTTCCCAGATTTAAATCTTATATAGGCATTCGGTACAAAACCGGCCTCCTCGCCAGCAAAGCTGATGACAATTCTGCTTTGTTTCGAAACAGGTTTCAAGAGACCCTATAGTGAACTGTCACTCCATCCGTACGACGCTCTGTGGCAACTGTGAATGTATGTCTCGTCCACATAGACGACGACATGCACGTCTGTACTCCCGGATACTACCTGAAGTACGCAATTCGTTTTGTCTTGATGCTACTTTGTTCCTGGAGAACTTTTCAGTTATTCGTCGTCTTCTTCTATTTAAATCCTAGAATGCTAAGTTTTGTATGAAATGCGTTTACACATCCTTCAGATTTCATTAAACTCTGTAAAATTTTATGAATTTCCTTTAAAGTGGGTCTTCTTTTATCATTAATGTAGAAATTATTCACCACGTGGCGTACGATTTGCTCATTAAAAGTGTCTGAACTGGCCTAAGATATTCTGGGCATTTCCTTATGATATGTTGAAAATTCACCTGCATGGGTCCTTTCCGGTTCTCTCTCGATTCGCCGAACGGAAGTGAACGATACGCAAGTTGCTTCGGCCACTCGTTTGAATGGACCATCTAGCACAGCTTCTTTTTCATGAACTGGTAGACATTTGCAACCACTTCGCATGTTTGGATATGAAGAAATATGCCGTTATTTGCTTTTTACTGGTGGCGCGTTCAACTTCGAATGCGTTCTACCAGAGTATTTACTAGTGGAGCGCTTCGCTGACTCCATGGAGACACGTGCGACGCTGACAATTGACAGAGGGGGGGGGGGGGGGGGGGGGGTTGTCTACTGCGCGTCTTGTTTAAGGTACTCACATCTGTATGCATGAACTGTAATCGACATAAAAATTTAATTACAACAAGCTTTCCATCGTCATGCTTTTGGTTATATACATGCACACTTTGCCGATTTAAAAACAAAAAAAGAGTCTTAAAGTACTCAGTTACATGAAATCATGACATTATTTCAAAGACAGGTATGTATCAGCGACTACTATTCTTTTAATATTTTTATTGCAGTCTATATCGTATTTGTTTGCAGTGATTACCGGTCTCTTTCCATTTTGAAACATCTACACATCTACTGCAGTTGCATAGCAGCTATTGAGTTAAATGCGCTGTGTTCAGGCTCCATAAATCACTGTCTTACATCCATTACAATGTTAGGAATTATAAAGAAGTGTGGGGGCACTACGTTACGAGGTGTCGCCCTCTGTATGTGGTACATCAAGACGACGGACGGAAGCAGAATATCGATCACCTAGCAACAATGTCCCTCCAAATGTCACCTTCATGGCTGAACATGAAGAAAATTAAATCACAAACTTTTTAGACATTACCATATATAAAAATAGTGGACAATACATGTTCAAAATATAGAGAAATCCGACGTGTTCGGGTAACATATACTGTCAGCAACGTCGAACACGGTTATGTAAATGATTAGAGTTGCAATTCTCTGTAATATGTAGAACGTCCAACAGAGTGCATTAGTATTGTTCGTGTTTAGTGTTGTTACCAGGCCTTGTAGGATACATAAGGGGCATGAACACCGCTAGGTGTCAAATGATTCATGTGAGATGCCACATACTCTTGTGAGGCAGCGTTATCAGCGCCTGCCAGAGGTTTCAAGTAATCTCTTTGTGAGTCCCATTTGACCGGCTGGTCGAATCGTGAGACGTCCATATTTGTGGGGCATTCTGCTATGGCAGTGGCCCGATGTCGGACTGCACGGTGACGTGCTGGCTGGCGTACTGATCGTCACGTTCCACTCTACCACGTCGGACTATCACAAGTGACCAAGCCCTTTGTAACACTTTCATAACCGCGTCTGCCATCCGAGAACAAGTACGGGACCCCCTGCAATATTCTCTTTCATCCCGCACCATTGGTCGGAAGCTAGCAGGAGCCAGACAACGAATAACACGAACGGCTGCGTTTGGAGAGGTGCCGTAAGCAAGAAGCAAGGGCTGCTGATAAATGGCGTCGCACTGCGTTCGGTGATGAATCGCGGTTCTGCCCTACACCGGACAACTTTCGTCGGCGGCTATGATGGCGACCTGGGGAGACGTCCCATTCTTCATGTTTTAGAGAGCACGGCGATGTTGCTCCTGGCGTCCTGTTGTCGAGAGCCATCGGGTATGACCTCAGGCCAGGACTGGTAGTGATTTAAGGGATTATGGAAGCACAACGGTACGTCACGGACATCCCGCAACGCTCTGCCTTTCCCCTCGTGCGACAGTATCGTGGTGTAATATTCCAACAGGATCATTCTCGTCCACACAAGGCACTTGCCTGTATGAACTGTCTGCGTGATGTTGACGTACTCCGGAGGCCAGCAAGATCTGTCCCCTATATATCACGTGTGGAGCCATCTCGGACGTCAACTCTGTCCTATATACTGCCAGTAACCAAGATATCAAGCACCATTACAATAGTTGTGGGCCAGCCTGTCAGGACAGGATACAATAACGGCTTAATGACACACCAACCGTATAAGTACATGCATCCAGGCCAGAGGGTGCAACGTCAACTTCCAAGTTGAATTCGAAAAGCAATTCTAAGTAGACATCCTCAAGCAAGTGGCAACGCCTTTAAAATGAGGGACGTAACCAAAATGCGTAAAAGCATTTTGAGCTGTGGCGGCTGGCTCTAGGGTGTTCGACTTGCATCGCTGATATCGATATTCGGCTGTCCTGCTATCTTTGATTGCTCCCCCGGCGGGTTTTCCAAGTGAATGTCTGACGACTGGGTCTCCGGTCGGCGTTCAGCAAGTCAACTTGTGTTGAAAACAAGCCCGCGTCCCTAACCGTGGTGCATGGGCCTCGCCGTGCTCGCCGCCCTTGTCTTCGGCGCGCGTCGGATGTACGGTGCCGATCACTGGGCGCCTTGACGTGCAAAATTGTGGTGAGTTCGTCGTCTCACGCTGAACAGCTTCCCAGCTCGTAATTTGCAAGCTCCAAGTTACGTATGATTTTCATTTTATGTTTAACTAAGAAGATTGTTGAAACTTATTGTGGCATGGGTAGCTGCCGGAGATGATTCTGAACTTGGTTCCACAGTGGCTATTTTAAGGAGGCTGATGTTCATCATTCTGTTTTTGATCATCCGTGGAGTGTGTGTTTTAAGTCGTTTTCATGCAAATTTTAACTTGTTTTAGGACATACTGTCCGCTTTGGGACTGGCTGCGGTTGTTTACGTGCCCGGCAGCCGTAGAGTTACTGGTTTCATCATATGTCACGGCAGCATTTGGTATGTTTATTTAATGGTGAAAGTGCAACTGTAAGTGATCTCTAAATTTTTGTTGGATTTTTGTTGTTTTGGTGAAAAGAGTAGACTACTGATTACATTTGGCAATTTGTTTAGCGCTACGACGCTTTTCCAATGGCTTTCGGAATGCTATGTTTTCTGTACAGTTGCTTCCGAGTCGGTGTCGCTCAAAGAGCAACTAACTGAGAAAGAATTAATTCAGCAAAAATTTCAGTCTTCTGTAGAGAAAGCATCACGTGCCAAAATATTCCGATCTGTGTTTTAGTCGAATTCGTGAATTACCACTTGAAATGCAATACCATCTCATTATCATCTGTTAGACGGACTAATAGAAAACATTTTGCTACTAACAGCATTACACATTGCTTTCTTTTACGTTAGATTTGATTCTAAGGTCTTGGAGACCATACACTGTTCTTTGAACTTTGTTTTATTGTTTTGGAGTCGCGCAAATTACACTAGTAACGAAGATTTGCAACTCAGTGAAATGATAAGAGAGAGAGAGAGAGAGAGAGAGAGAGAGAGAGAGAGAGAGAGAGAGAGGCTTACGCGAAAGAAGATTAAAACGTAATAGCTTTGTGACGTCAGTATTAGACAAAAGCAGAATGTGACGGAAAGACGGTCCACAAAATACGATTAATTAGTATGTTACCAGCATGAGGACATATCTAGTTAACAATTGTTAACTTGCTGTCTCCGTCTTGACACAGTCATCCTTTGCCAGTATCTGCTCTATACCACTAACAAGTGCAGCAAATGGGCGGCCCTTCGTGAAGTTTAGCCAGAAATGCATCTGACGGAACTGATCGATATTATCCTCGTACTATACCATGCAGATAACTTGTGTTGCAAGATGCAGAAATGTGCTAGGTAGCGGCGTAATTACTCACCATATCCTCGCAGGTCCTTGTCGGCGGGGATATTGCCGTTGGGCTCGAGACGGTCGAGGAACTCGTCCGAGTAGCCATTGTACGGCAGTTTGCCGCCGCGGGAGTTGGCCTCCTCGGATTCCTCCTTCGAGATGGCTGCAACAAGAAGCAGGTGCACACGTGTAAGTTGCTGCGCTTCTCTATTACGGAGGTCATATGTCAAAACATTGCTGACAAGACATCTTCTGTAAGTGATAGAAAACATCGTACCGTAACAACTTCTCTCCCGTATTAGAGGACAAGACGTGAGAGCTTTATTAGACGGAGTCCTTCCAGAGCGACTTGACATTCTACGACGCATGAACACGCTTAACCTGCCAGTCATGGCGGGTTGTTAAGTTTGAACACAAGGTATGACGTACTATTTATACGCACGCGAAATTTCGCGAGCAACTGATTGATATAAAATATGACTCTTAGGATGCCATCATAGTTCTACACATGTAGCGTACACTCTCTGACCATTTTGAAGACTGTGAAAACTAGATGGTTGTATGATTCTGGAGTACCGAAATGTGCCTCTTGTGTTTCACTATCTTTCTCTGCACATTTTGCCACGTCTGTGGTAAGGATTTGCACGTCTTCATTTTTTAAAAACCAAATAGCAGTTATCATGGTTATTGTCTCTTCATACCTTATGAAACACGAAACTAGTACATCTGTTTGTGACTGAATAAATGTGTTTAATTGTGTTGATGGGACATGGGACAGAGCAAGCAGTTCATGAAGGCTCTGGTGTTCTTCAGATGAGTGACACCGACGATAATTCGAGTCTTCACGATGAAGAAGAATTTAACTCGGAAGGTGAGCTCGAAGCGAATGACGTTACTTTGAAAGTGGCAACAAAAGGAAAGGAAATACCCTCTCGGTATTGCGTAGTCCATACCAATTCTGTTAATAAAAATGAAAGCACTGCAATTGTAACTTAAGCCCAGAAGTCATGTAACTTTGACAGAGATTTTCTACTTGTTGCAGATGCAGAAGCACGTGAAATTAGCTTCACAGATGTCATCTGAAGGCTACCAAAACCTTCCACTGTCGGCGGCACAAAACGATCTGTATCAATATGTATTTCTCCCTGACATGGATACTTACATTGTCCAGTGCGTTTATTATGTACAAATAAGTGTAGTTATAAAATAACGTTTACTAAGAAAAATAAATATTTCCAGTCTGTCGGTGGATTTGTTTACTGTCGCTCAGTGAGCCACACACCAATGCTTGCTCATGTCGCCCCAAGATGATGGGGGCAGAGTGGGCGTATCACATCACTTTGCTGTCAGTTCTTCTGTTCGTAATGTTTTTATCAAAACAAAACATATACATTAATACTAGATAGTACAGGCTTCCTATATGACATGTAATAATCCAAAAATATCACATTTCATCACAAAATATTCTAAAACAAAAAATATGCCCACTGTGCCCCCGTCTCTGCTATGTCAGATTTTAGAACTGCCATAATCGAAACACATGTTCAGTTATTCACTGTCACCAAGGAATTTTTCGCCACTAATGTGCATTACCAATTGGTGTGCCTTTTTACTCATACAATATTATTCTGTACTGAACATTAGTAGTACTATCATTTTTAAATTTTTATATTCTTCACAGAAACTTTTATTAACAACACTGTTATTCTCGCATTTACGGCTACACAACGATGGAACTTTACAAATACTTTGTTTTGCTATGGAGAATGGTTCAAATGGCTCTGAGCACTATGGGACTCAACTGCTGAGGTCATTAGTCCCCTAGAACTTAGAACTAGTTAAACCTAACTAACCTAAGGACAGCACACACATCCATGCCCGAGGCAGGATTCGAACCTGCGACCGTAGCGGTCTCGCGGTTCCAGACTGCAGCGCCAGAACCGCGCGGCCACTTCGGCCGGCTGCTATGGAGAGTAACGAGCCGCGCGGTCTGAGGCGTCTTGCCACGGTTCGGCTGGCTGCCCCCGTCGGAAGTCGGATTTGAAGTGGAATGATCATATAAAATTAATTGTTGGTAAGGCGGATACCAGGTTGAGATTCATTGGGAGAGTCCTTCGAAAATGTAGTCCATCAACAAAGGAGGTGGCTTACAAAACACTCGTTCGACCTATACTTGAGTATTGCTCATCAGTGTGGGATCCGTACCTGATCGGGTTGACGGAGGAGATAGAGAAGATCCAAAGAAGAGCGGCGCGGTTCGTCACAGGGTTATTTGGTAACCGTGATAGCGTGACGGAGATGTTTAGCAAACTCAAGTGGCAGACTCTGCAAGAGAGGCGCTCTGCATCGCGGTGTAGCTTGCTCGCTAGGTTTCGAGAGGGTGCGTTTCTGGATGAGGTATCGAATATATTGCTTCCCCCTACTTATAACTCCCGAGGAGATCACGAATGTAAAATTAGAGAGATTCGAGCGCGCACGGAGGCTTTCCGACAGTAGTTCTTCCCACGAACCATACGCGACTGGAACAGAAAAGGGAGGTAATGACAGTGGCACGTTAAGTGCCCTCCGCCACACACCGTTGGGTGGCTTGCGGAGTATAAATGTAGATGTAGAAGTTAAGAGTCCTCCCTCGGGCATGAGTGTGCGTGTAGTCCTTAGCGTAAGTTAGTTTACGTTAGGTTGAGTAGTGTGTAGGCTTGGGGACAGATGACCTCAGCAGTTTGGTCCCTTAAGAATTCACACATATTTGAACATTTTTGAGAATAAAGACTACTACCTTATTTCTTTCCAGCCATTCACCTGTAGTTATTCTTTTAATTTAGATGAAAACTATTTCGAAGAAACTGCGACTTCAGCATTAGGCACTTTGGCACTGCTATATATATTAAGCGTTAGTTATACTTCCACAACCTTCACTAACTCATATCAAATATTAGATCAGATAGAAGTTGAACATTATGGTATCTACGGAGATGGAAATTAAAACTCACTGTAAGAATTAGAAAAAAAAAATCGGAACGCGACAAGTAGGTTTCCTAATGTATTATATGTTGGCCACTGCAAAGCAATGGTACAAGTTGAAACTCTATAACTCGTTACAACTGTGTGCTATATATTAATTCGAAACAGGAATATTAGTCTTCACAGGTAACGCTCTACCACTGCGCCATGGCTTATGGCCCTACAATCAATACGACAGTACTTCTCTTTAAATTATCGTCTTTCCTCTGTCTGGGGTTAGTAACAGTTACTCAAGACTTACGTTTCCTCTTTCACAACATTAGTAAAGAAGGAGGTGATTAGGGCCATTGATAACTGTTTCACTTCTTTCTGCAGTTTGAGAAAGTTTCAATAAACGCCTGATATTGCTTATACCAAAACCGCCACAGGGTCATTCTCAGGTTAAGGATGTAACATTCGTACAATATATATTGAAATATTAAAATGATAAAAAAACATGGCTAGATGCGAGTAGGATTCGCGCTGTTATCGACACTGATACTCGCAAGATATCGGTCCCGGGAATTCCAAGACTGTCGAAAATGTTTTACTCTTAATTATGAAGTCGAATAACAAATGATAAAAGAATCACAAATTAACAATTTTCTAATTTTTTCCTTTACTTGCTTCATGAAATCTTGCTTCTTCCAAATTTCATGATTCTATACCCTACGGGTTTTGAAGAGTGAGTTTGCGAGTATCAAGATATGTGTATCTGTCGTATCTTTTGGCTGCAAAACTTTCATTTTTCATGGAAATCTCCCACACACTACGTTACTCGACAGCAAGCAATAGCAGCACAGTGCAAACAACAAAATTTCACTAAAATAAAGAGATGTTACAAATGTGATGCTTCTGCTATGAAAGGACGAAACAGTAGGTACAGAGTTTTGTTCGCAGCTCTCAGAGGAAGAAGACAGGACGAGTGAGTGAGTTGGGGGCGGAGGCTTGGAAATGCCAGCTGCGATCCCCTTCGTACCTCGTGAACTCTGTCGACAAAGGGAGCAGAGGCACAAAAAGCGTTTCCTTGTAAGAGGATTCCTGGCGATACTTTCCCTGAGGTTCGAATGACCCGTCAACCTAGAGTTTCGAAATGAGGGGCAGCGTGAAAGAAACTTTTACAGGGAGGACCCTGTTCTTCAGAACGATCTGCCCGTACGGCACACCTCGCCGTGACTATGGTCTCGGCAACGGCTTCTGCTGTGACGAATGTTCTCCGAGCCGTTTCCTGGACTTTAACAGCGCATTATTCCTGGTAGCAACAATGGGAACACCGTGTCGCGGTTCGGCACAGTCTTCCTCTCGCATTCAAGCAGTTGCCTCGCCCGCAATACGGTGGCCGTTTGAGAGGTAGCACTACCTCACAGCCGAATAAGGCGGTGAATGGGGGGGGGGGGGGGGCAGGGAAGGAAGCAAGAGAGAACGGGGAAGGGAGGGAGGGAGGGAGGGAGGGAACGAACTGGTGAGGGAGGAGGGAGGGAGGGGTGACGGCAGCGTCGGCGGGTATGAATCGCTCGCTGGCTGCATTCGAGAAAGTTGCAGGACATTCGGCAGCCAGAAATTTATATGCTAATTTTGGCGATAAAAATTCAAGTCACAGTATCGTATGCTTTCATGGTCAGAGCGGTAATTCAAGTACGCTGTTTCTACTAAAACCTGGGAGCGATTACAGATATGGTACAATGAATTAATTTGCCAGGAAATTAATATTTGTCTTAATTTTAATATTTGCCTTAATGGCTGTCTATGAATCTAGTTCTTTCCCAAATCATGGGAGTAGAGTAACAAACACCACTGGATAAGTGAACAGTTTACTGTTTTCTTTTTTCATGGCTATTTTTGTGTAAGGCGAGACAGCGAAATGAAGAGAAAACTTAATAGTGAAGTCCATCTAATGTCTTTCAATAGCGTTTTCACTAGGTGAAAGTAAATCTCAAAGCACAGCTTCATTATCGGTTGTTATCGAAGGCACTGCGATGTCGACAGGCTTAATTTGGTAGTAAAAGTTATTATTAAATTTCCCATGAGTAAACTCTAATACAATTAAATAGTCTTCTGTAGATAGTTAAACACAGGGTGCCAGGTGAAATTTGCGTACGACCCAAATGTTTGGTGATACTTACCAACCATCTTTTGCAAAGCGGCGACTCGTTGACAGTAAGCATCGCCGAATAAATAGAGTGAAACTTCATTACAGTCTGTCATCACGTTGAGACAACCGTACTACATATCCAAACTTTAACAAACGGGGAGAAAGTGACTGACGAAGTTGAAACTCAAATGCTACACCGAAAGTTCTGAACTGCGACATCAAACTCTGGTTCTCTGCTGGAAAGGAGAAAGTAAAACACCTAAAAACATTGCTGACTAAATGTCGACACTTTTCACAGTCAATTAATATACTGAAAAGAGGAATTCGCAGATAGAGAGGAGTGTGACACCAAACAACCAGAAAGTATCACACTTCCACATTTCAGTACGAGTGAACACTGTAATATCAATTACCGATTTAACCTGTGAATTATTGAGGGGTGAAAATAAGTGAAGAAACGCAGAAAGCATATATTAGCAAATTCTCATTAAATCCGCTGTAAACAATTAAAATTATCGCGGAGTTAGATAAGTAACTACATCAATGAAGAAATCTTGGGATCATTAGCAAAATGTTAGTACCATAAAAGTAAAATAGTATTTCTTTCCTTCTAGCGATCACCATCAAATTAAAGTAACTTTGCCCGACATTTGAAGATACAAAGTGGTTTACTAATTCTTGGGAGAATATTAGCTCAAGCGGAAGCTGTGTTCGCTTCACATTCGTCACAGCAAACTGAGGAATGAGTCTTGTCAAGACTGCGTGACTGATTTTGAGGAGAGCTTTTCAGACACAACTGTTACTCATGAAGCGACTTTGTACTTTGTCTACAATCCTACAACGAAATTTCAAGAGTTCTATTTGTTGGTGAAATATCCTCACGAAGTAAAAAATTGGTCTACCAAAAATGACGACGATATGAATCGTGCTTTCTCGATAGCAGTTCACAAAGAATCTGTGCTTCTAGGTGGAACAATAGGGAAGACCGGGGATAGTTACTACATTTATTTCAATAATTTTTCAACAAGAATGCTGTCAGATAATTTAACGCCATGTATTTCAAAAATTACGAATGGACGAAGAAACGTTTCCTCTCTCAGTCTCTCGCTAATACTGACGGCCCGCCCTCCAGCGAGCGACAGCAGGATTCTACCATCAGCTGCCACTGTCTATCGGAAGGAAACTGCGCCGCTGTCATCCTTTAATTCCAAGTTCGCATGTAACGAATTGCCCCATGTAACAACCAGCCTCAGTCTCCCCTAAATATGGCATTCCATCACAAAATGATAAAATGCTTGCTGCACCTAATTCAACGAGTTGGCTCTGAGCGTTTCACATCTAGTGATCTTTATTGATTTTTTTCTTGTTACTGCATTCGACTCATTTGACAGCAGTTAACGACCTCGTTAAAAGGCAAGTCTCATCGTTTCACAACCCATCTTTTTCATCACCTTTGCAGTACTTTTCGTTCCCAAAACTGAAAATGCACCAGAACGTTATCGATTGAGGATCTGAAGAAGGCCGAGAGAGACAAACTCAAGGCAATTCCGAAATAATATTTTTATGAGACCTTATCAAGCTGTATGCGTTGCACTTGACAAAACTTACCCGACTCTGAGTGTGGATTTTTTTATTGCCATAGTGCATGAACACAAGGACCGCAGTGTGTACTTACACCGCAAAGAGAAATAGTAGTTTATCTGTTACCCTGTTATTTTGTAAATGAAAGTTGCAAGATAGGATTAGACGTTAATCAACACGCTAAATAAAAACTATAAGTAAGGAAAATCGTAGTGAATTTTGTGTCAATTCATACCTCATAAAAAATCCAAAATTTTTAACCAAGAATAGATACAGCAATGGTCCCAATGGGAAAAAACAGTGTGTCAGGGAATGTAGTAAGAACAGACTCATTAATCTCATTCCTTGTGCTGCCTAGATAGTGTAATGGATCGTACACAAAAAAGTGTGGAAATAAAAACTGAAGAAAAACTAGCTGAGAAGCAATTTGGATTTAAAAGATATACTGGGTGAAGGTACTGAATAGCATCCTTACGCATTCTAGGTGATATTTATTGAGAAGCATTAGATGGTTCAAATGGCTCTAAGTACTATGGGACTTAACATCTGAGGTCATCAGTCCCCTAGACCTAGAACTACTTAAACCTAAGTAACCTAAGGACATCACGCACATCCATGCCCGAGGCAGGATTCGAACCTGCGACCGTAGCAGCAGCGCGGTTCTGGACTGAAGTGCCTAGAACCGCTCGACCACACCGGCCAGCTAGAAGCGTTAGAGCTTATATAAGTCTTCTCGTAAGTCTTCTGAGCTGAGAGGCCGTGGTAGTCGTAGAAAACTATTCACCTAAAGTTTTGTCCACAACTGTGGCAAACACCTTCAGAGATGAAAATAATAGCGTCAGCATAGAAATCAAGGATGTCCCAATTTATATGGGCATTATGAGATGATAGAGGACACTACAATTTGTCACGTGCGGCCAAGTGCATATGATTATCTCTGACAGGTGACATCATCTTCGACTCCACGTAAGCTGCCGTTAGTATTATTTTCTTTGTGCAAAGTCGGCACCCATCAAGTTCATACCCACTTGCTTACTTTACTTTTTCGTGTCCGGAAACCAGGTCACAATATTTCAGCCCAGTATAGGGCCACGTTCAAGGCTTCTTTCTTGTTCAGCCGTAAATCGTCGGGGTTGCACCTATAAGGGCAGTCTGGTCATGCGAGCAGATGCTCAATACCTTGCACAACGCCACAGTCACACTTTATCATCCGTAGTTCCAAGATCACACTTAATCATATTTGTCTTCACTTGGGCCTACCCTGTCCTTATTCGGTTCAGTGTCCTCCAGGTCTTCCAGTTGTGTTGAATCCGCTGGGCACTTCCTGTGAAGGTCGGTAACCAGCTGGTAGTTCTCTTATCGTGGCTAAGAACCTTTTACAGGATTTCAATCGCCCGCGTTTACACTCACTGCCAAAAAGGGGATGCCGATCGTCAACAGTTTGTCTGATCCTCTATGTGAATTCATGTGATGTTCTCAGAGAGTTGGGATTCGCAAACCCTGCAGTTCTATATAGTTTTGGTAGGGAAGTAGGTTTCATGCATCCCGTTGTCAATCGACATGTTTTATTAAGACTTATGTGGACCTTCTTTGCATGGGTTGATCTGGACCATACTAGGCAGGCATATTCGGCTGTAGAGAAGCATAATGCCTGTGCCGTGGTTCTTAATATGGAAGGTTCAGCACCTCACTTGCTGTTAGTTAGTTTCCGCAGAATAATATTTCTGGCAGTTACCTTTGGTCGCGTCTTCTCGCAATGGTACCTGTATGTCAGAGATCTATCAAGCACCACGCCCAGGTAAGTTGGTTTATCAGTATGCTCCAGTGTGATACTATTCCAAGAGACGTTAAGTTTACAGTTAGCTTGCCAGGATCGAAGGAAGGCGCTGACTTGTGTTTTGGCCCGGTTTGGTTCAAAATGGTTCAAATGGCTCTGAGCACTATGGGACTTAACTGCTGTGGTCATCAGTCCCCTAGAACTTAGAACTAGTTAAACCTAACTAACCTAAGGACATCACAAACATCCAAGCCCGAGGCAAGATTCGAACCAGCGACCGTAGCGGTCTTGCGGTTACAGACTGCAGCGCCTTTAACCGCACGGCCACTTCGGCCGGCGGTTTGTTTCAAAATGGCTCTGAGCACTATGGGGCTTAGCATCTGAGGTTATCTGTCGCCTAGAGCTTAGAACTACTTAAACCTAACCAACCTAATGACATCACACACATTCATGCCCGAGGCAGGATTCGAACCTGCGACCGTAGCAGTCCCGTGGTTCCGGACTGAAGCGCCTAGAACCGCACGGTCAATGCGGCCTGCGCCGGGTTTGGCTTACAACAGTTGTTTTTATAATACTCATTTCTCTAAGAGCTTTCTCCAGCTTCTGTTCAACATCCTCAAAACTCCTCCCCTGTGCTGTAATTGCCAGGTCATCCGCATACAGAAAATGTTTTGTATGCTTAGGCATCGTTTGGTCGTTGGTGTACAGATTAAATACGGATGGCGCCAAAACGCTTCCTTGGGCAAGACAATTTTTCTGGTTTCTCCATCTGCTCTTTTTCCCACTGAGAACAACATAAAATTCTCTATTTTGTAATAGGGAATCGATAATCTTAACACAAACTGATAGTCTCTTTGCTCATTATAGAGCTTCTGGAGCAGCAGCCTGTGGTTAACTGCATCATATACAGAACTAAGATAGACCAAGGCTAGCCCTGTTATCTTTTTATTTTCGTATCCTTTCTCTATGTGTTCTGTTAAGCACAGAATTTGGCTAGTACATGATTTTCCAGATCAAAAACCAGCTTGTTGAAGAATAAGTTTCATCTCAATAGTCTTTCGTACGATTTAAAATACGTCTCTCATACAGTTCGTAAAGCTGACACAGGAGAGATATTGGGCTGATAGTTCTTTGGTGAACCAGGTGCCTTCCCGGGTTTCAAGAGTGCCACCATCCTTACGTTCCTCCATATCTTCTGGATCTTACATGTTTCACGACACTGTTTGAAAAGTCGCAGGACCCAGTTCTTTGTGCCCGGTCCAAAGCGTTTGATCTGCTCTGTTCAAATGTCGTCCACCCCAGCTGCTTTGCCGCTTTTCATATTGGTGAGACCCTTGTTGAATTCCTTCATTGTAAAGACTGTCCCAAACCTATTAGTTTCTGATTCTAACGTCCTGTTAAGTTCATAAAACTTAGGTGCCTTTGAGATTTATTGTTAGTGCTACAGAATCTCCCAGCCAATCATCTAGTCTCGTTAGTGAAACCCTACGTTGCCAGTCGTTCATCTCTATTGATGTTTCCCAAAGGCGTGTAGTAGTTTTATAAGTAGACCATGGCTTATCAGTCCTGAACGTCAGACAGAACCAACTTCACTGATTTTGTGTGTGTTTCTCATAGAATTAGATAAAGCTTTTGAGAGCATGAACTGGGAAAAGCTTTCGAATATACTTAAGGAAAAATCAGTGAACAGGAAAGATGTAAGTCGTCGCTGAGACTGAAAGGACGGACTACCACCTGAACCGAATTAGAAAAAGTACCCGACCAGATACACGCGCATGTTGAAGCGCCGCTTCCGCGGTAGGGAGAGGCGTCGGCCCCGGATCGAATCCGTCCGGCTGATTACGACGAGGGTTAGTGTGCCGACCAGCCTAAATGTGGGGTTTAGGCGGTTTCCCTCATCCCACTGGTGAATAATCGGCTGGTACCCACGTCCCGCCGCAGTTACACAATTCGCGAACATCTTGTAACTTTCGCAAACTAACTTGTCAAATGAAGTTCTTCACACAGAAATGCGAAGTGCGCCATGAGTGCCGTGTTATTTGACTCGAAACCAAAAACTCTCGAGGCGTAACGTATCAAAACCGGGTTAGAGAAAATTGAAACAACCGAAGGACTTATGGCTTCACTAAGTGACCTGTACGACACCATGAAACGCTATAAACAAAACTTCTGTCAAAACAATGACTTAATGAAGGTGAAATAGAGCAGAGAAAATCGAAAAACATTTAGCGTACAGAAACTACTATAGTAAGGCTATTCAAAGGAGTAGTTCTTTCGGAATTTTTATATATCTGATTTACCTTTGCCGAACAAGCAAAGTGGCCGGTAAGCAGCATTAAACTGATGGACGTGGTTTCTAACAACTTGTTCCTCCGGTTTATACTAGGGGGTAAGTTGTTACAGTTCTTTTGGAACACGTAATGTAAGGATTTTGTCCTTGACTTCTTCAATACTGTTGAATTTTAATACTAGTATTTCTATGCACAATGCACAGAAATTTTGCTTTAAGTGGAAATTAACAAGACAACAAAGATAACCTGTATCAAATATTTTAATAATTAAACTCTTACATTTCATTGTACGAGTTTCAGTTCCAGCAAATATAATACGCAGCAGCAGCAACATCGTAAGTAACACCTTCAGCTCCTGAATTAAACAGCTTTATTCGCTACAGGTTCCAGTCTACATGACCATTTTCAGTTGCAAAAGTTGAAACTCATATCTGTGTGTTCATTCGCAATGATATACTACTGGAACCGTGGATGAGGTATTATCGAATATATTGCGTTCCCCTAGTTATACCTCCCGAGGAGATCACAAATGTAAAATTAGAGAGATTCGAGCGCGCACGGAGGCTTTCCGGCAGTCGTTCTTCCCGCGAACCATACGCAAGTGGAACAGGAAAGGGAGGTAATGACAGTGGCACGTAAAGTGCCCTCCGCCACACACCGTTGGGTGGCTTGCGGAGTATAAATGTAGATGTAGATGAACCTGGGCAAACAACCGCTGCAAATATGCACCGCACTGCGGACGCAGACAAGTGCGGGCAGTCTCTTCACCTGGGCTTACATAACACGTGTGATATTAATTGAATACACCATGATAGTTGTGGACTATGCGAGAATTACAGGGAACAACCGGCATCCCTTCATGACTAATGTCTTGTCGACGGTGATGGTATCTTTCAGAACCATGAATGTCCGTGTCGCGAGTTGAGAACCGCGTTAAAGTGGTTAAAGGGGCACGACACTGAACTCGCGTTAATGTTTTGGCCGCCAGCTCCACTTGATCTAAACACAATGGACGCATCTGGAACGCTATCGGGCGCCAGCTACGCGGCCCGCTATTTAGGGGAATTGTTTAACCTCTGCTTAAAGGTGTGATGCTTCATGCTTCCGGGAACCTACCAAGGACTCATATACGCATACTCGCTGCTATATTGCGTTTCAAAGGTGCATCAGAACGCTGTTAAGCAGTTGGTCATACTGTTTCCCCTCATCAGTGTACATCATCACATTTATCACAAACCTTCCACATATACAGGGCTATTACAAATGATTGAAGCGATTTCATAAATTCACTGTAGCTCCATTCATTGACATATGGTCACGACACACTACAGATACGTAGAAAAACTCAAAGTTTTGTTCGGCTGAAGCCGCACTTCAGGTTTCTGCCGCCAGAGCGCTCGAGAGCGCAGTGAGACAAAATGGCGACAGGAGCCGAGAAAGTGTATGTCGTGCTTGAAATGCACTCACATCAGTCAGTCATAACAGTGCAGCGACACTTCAGGACGAAGTTCAACAAAGATCCACGAACTGCTAACTCCATTCGGCAATGGTATGCGCAGTTTAAAGCTTCTGGATGCCTCTGTAAGGGGAAATCAACGGGTCGGCCTGCAGTGAGCGAAGAAACGGTTGAACGCGTGCGGGCAAGTTTCACGCGTAGCCTGCGGAAGTCGACGAATAAAGCAAGCAGGGAGCTAAACGTACCACAGCCGACGGTTTGGAAAATCTTACGGAAAAGGCTAAAGCAGAAGCCTTACCGTTTACAATTGCTACAAGCCCTGACAACCGATGACAAAGTCAAACGCTTTGAATTTTCGGCGCGGTTGCAATAGCTCATGGAAGAGGATGCGTTCAGTGCGAAACTTGTTTTCAGTGATGAAGCAACATTTTTTCTTAATGGTGAAGTGAACAGACACAATGTGCGAATCTGGGCGGTAGAGAATCCTCACGCATTCGTGCAGCAAATTCGCAATTCACCAAAAGTTAACGTGTTTTGTGCAATCTCACGGTTTAAAGTTTACGGCCCCTTTTTCTTCTGCGAAAAAAACGTTACAGGACACGTGTATCTGGACATGCTGGAAAATTGGCTCATACCACAACTGGAGACCGACAGCGCCGACTTCATCTTTCAACAAAATGGTGCTCCACCGCACTTCCATCATGATGTTCGGCATTTCTTAAACAGGAGATTGGAAAACCGATGGATCGGTCGTGGTGGAGATCATGATCAGCAATTCATGTCAAGGCCTCCACGCTCTCCCGACTTAACCTCATGCGATTTCTTTCTGTGGGGTTATGTGAAGGATTCAGTGTTTAAACCCCCTCTACCAAGAAACGTGCCAGAACTGCGAGCTCGCATCAACGATGCTTTCGAACTCACTGATGGGGACATGCTGCGCCGAGTGTGGGAGGAACTTGATTATCGGCTTGATGTCTGCCGAATCACTAAAGGGGCACAATCGAACATTTGTGAATGCCTAAAAAAACTTTTTGAGTTTTTGTATGTGTGTGCAAAGCATTGTGAAAATATCTCAAATAATAAAGTTATTGTAGAGCTGTGAAAGTGCTTCAATCATTTGTAATAACCCTGTAACACGAACCGTTCACGCCACTGCGCCGAGCGAGGTGGCACAGTGGTTAGCACACTGGACTCGTATTTGGGAGGACGACGGTTCAAACCACGTCCAGCCATCCTGATTTAGGTTTCCTGTGATTTCCCTTCATCGCTTCAGATAAATGCCGGGTTGCTCCTGTGAAAGCGCACGGCCGACTTCCTTCCCAATCCTTCCCTCATCCGATGGGGCCGATGACCTCGCTATTTGGCCCCCTCTTCCCGAATCAACCAACCAACCATGCCGCAGCACCTATTGTTGATCGTGACTAAGGTTTCAAATATTTAACGCACACACTCTTACTCTTACACTAGAATTGGAGGGTGAAGTGTCCCGTTGTGCAAGTTCTGTGCAAAAAAATAGGCCCCATGAATGCCGGTTCGGCTTAAGTGCCTTAGCTTTACGCTTTTTTCTCTGTTTTTTTTTTTTATTATTTTGATGTCTGATTTTGATTGTTCTGCTTCTACCACTACCTTCACTAGAGAGTTAGACAAATCTCCCGTTGACTGTTTTTTGCCGTTCTCTAGCCAACAAGTATGGGTTCAGATCTTACGGACTGTGCGACAGACTAACAACGTGCCACCGTACTCCTGTAACAGCAAATCTCACTGCGTTAGCATGATGGCAAAGAGCCTACTGAAGACCAATGCTTACAAAGCAACATTGTCAATGCTACAGAAATATACCGAGTGCACATGTTGTTTCAAAGTCTTTGCATCAAACGTCTAGAGATGATACATCACGTCATCGGTAATAGCTTTTGTCAGAGACAAAATGCTCGTTGACGCTTCCTGGTGAAGATAGGAAGGAAGACTTAAGGTTCATCCTCCCGTGGGCATCGAGGTCATTAGAGATTGGGCCCAAGTTTCGACTGTGTCCTTTCAAAGGAACCATCCTGGCATTTGGCTGAAGCTACAGGGTGCGTCGAAGAAATGTATACACACTTTGAACTGTCATAGACAATTTATTTCCCGTTCTACTAGGTTAAATAGTGTGAGAAAGTAATGTTATGTTTCTTCAACAGGTGGCAGCAGTGGCAAGGCAGCATGGCGGACGTGCGTTTGAGCTTTGACGTCCGGAAGCAGATAATTAAGTGGTACTGGAAGTCTGAGAATGTAGCTGCGGTTCGAACACAGTGGAGAAGTGAGTATGGTACAGAACCACCTTCAAGGTTAACAATTACAAGTCTACGAGACAATTTGAAATTCATGGAACAGTGTGTGATGTGCATAAAGGTCGATCAGGGCGACCTCGTACAGCTACAAGTGATGATTCCACAGCTGTGGTCTTGGAACTGTTTCAGCGTTCGCCTCAAAAATCTTCAAGGCAAGCGGCTCGTGAGAGTAATGTAAACGCTAGTAGTGTGCTACGCATTCTGAAGAAAGGCAAGTTTCGTGTGTACATTCTAAGGCTGGTGCAACAGCTAAGTGACGACGATCCAGATCGAAGGTTAGAATTTTGTGAATGGGTTCAGGAGACGGTGAGACGTGAACCGAGATTTATGGGTAGCATAATTTGGTCGGATGAAGCCCAGTTCAAACTCAATGGAACTGCCAATAGGCACAACTGTGTGTACTGGGCTGAAGATAATCCTCACATTACAGTTGAAAAGGCTGTGAATTTGCCTGGTGTAAATGTGTGGTGTGGTTTGTCTGCAAGGAGACTCATTGGACCTTTCCGCTTTGAAGGTACTGTTACTGGAGTAACGTACCTAACAATGCTTGCTGACTCCACATACCCTGCCATTCGTGCATTATACGGTAATGATGGATTTTATTTCCAACAAGATGGCGCGCCACCGCACTATCATAGGGACGTACGAGCATACCTGGATCACAATGTGCCAGACCAGTGGATAGGACGCAGGGGACCAATCGAGTTTCCTGCACGCTCTCCAGACCTCACGCCGCTGGATTTCTTCTTATGGGGCACAGTAAAAGATGAGGTGTACAAACGTAAACCACGTAACCTGGACACACTTTGGAATGAGATGCAGGCGGTGTGCGGAGAAATCTCATTGGACACTTTGGTACGATGTACGGAATCAGTGGTGATTCGTACTCAGAAATGTATTGATGCTGAAGGCCACAAGTTTGAACATTAGTCACATTTGCAAAGTACATTTATTTTTCCAATTGGACTTTAAGCTTTCCATTTCCAGAAATTTAACATTGTAGAACGGGAAATGAATTTTCTATGACGCTTCAAAGTGTGTATACATTTTTTGACGCACCCTTTATTTAGTGGAATTACCTAAATGTGGATGGCCAGACACGGATCTGAATCGTCGTCCTCCCGGATGCGAGCTCAGTGTGCTAACTACTGCGCCACCTCATCACAGTGCGTCGTTTAGTATTCGCTGCCCCTGGGTCGACAAGTTTGCACCGAATTAGCAGAATCTACTAGCTATGTATGGTTCGCACTACCTACCCCAGTATATGATTACAGCAATTTTCTACAAGAAAACCTTAAGAATCAGTCTCCCTAATCGGGTGAAAACATACCTTAGAAGCGAAATTTTAATTTTTCTGGGCCTATCACTATTCATAAGGTGCAGTGACTGAAAGGTAGGCAACATACAAGGTATACACAGTACGCAGAGTACGTAAGCCCTGCCGCTTCTGTGGGGCGCAAACAATACAAAATCACGCCTACCGTCACTGGGAAGAGTCAGCCAAGATTTTGTCTCTAACAAAAGTTGTTCCCCATGACGTCAGATATGATCCCTAGACTCTTAAAGACCATGTATTTTTTTTGAGTCATCAGTCTTCTATCTGGTATGATGTGGCCCGCTACAAATTCCTCTCATGCGCCAACTTTTTCATCTCAGAGTAGCACTTGCAACCAAGGTCCTCAATTATTTGCTTTATGTATTCCAATATCTGAGTCCTCGTATAGTTTTTATCCTCTACAGCTCCCTCTAGTACCACAGATGTTAGTCCCTGATGTGTTAAAAAATGTCCTATTATCCGAGCCTTCCTTCTTGTCAGTGTTTTCGATATATTCCTTTCCTCGCCGATTCTGCGGAGAACATATTCATTCCTTGCCTTATTTAGTCCACCTAATTTTCAACATTCTTCGGTAGCACCACATCTCAGATGGTTTGATTCTCTTCTGTCCCGCTTTTCCCACAGTCCATGTTTCATTACCATAAAATGCTTTGCTCCAAACGTACATCCTCAGAAACGTCTTCCAGAAATTAAGGCCTATATCTGATACTAGAAGACTTCTCTTGGCCAGGAATGCTCTTTTCGCCAGTGCTAACCTGCTTTTGACGTCCTCTTTGCTCCGTCCGTCATTGGTAATTTTGTTGCCCAAGAAGCAGAATCCGTCAACTTCATCTACTTCGTGATTCCCAATTCTTGTGTTAAGCTTCTCGCTGTTCTCATTCCCGCTACTTCTTATTAGTTTCGTCTTTCTTCAATTTACTCTCATCCCATATTCTGTACTCATTAGGCTGCTGATTCCATTTTAACAGATCCTGTAATCCTCCTTTACTATATCTGAGGATTGCAATGTCATCAGCTAATCTTATTACTGATATCCTTTCACCTTGAATTTTAATCCCACTCTTAAACATTTCTTTTATTTCCGTCATTAATTCTTCGGCATACAGATTGAGCAATAGGGGCGAAAGACTCCATCCTTGTCTTACTCTTTTTAATCCGAGCACTTCGCTCTGAAATATGCACTGCTTGCTTATATCGGTTTTGGACTCACTCTAACACAAAATACAGGGTTATTCTAAATGATGGACCCATTTTAAAAATTCGTATGTATTCAAGTGCAAATCCAAAATGAACAAGCTTTATACTAATGAAAAGAGGAAGTTTCAAAGTTTTTGGCGGGCGGACGGTGATGGTTAAAGAAGCGGCCTGTAGAGTTCGCGCGGCAATAAGGCCGTCATTCCGTTTCACTGTCAGTTGTGAGTGAGATGGCGACAGTGGAGCACAAGATTTTCTGCGTTCCTGAGTTCGCGAAACTTGAGACGCAAATTGTAGCGTAGTGGGCATTTCCTACCAAATTCGGTATTCAACCACCAACTCGTAAAAGCATTAGACGTTGGTTTAAGTAATTTAAACAGTCTTCAAGTTTGTGCAAAGGAAAAAGCATAGGCTGAAAGCGTGCGTCAGACGATGATGTCCGACTGATTCTAGAAAGTTTTGTGCGCAGTCCCAGAAAGTCTACAAATAGAGCGTGTCGAGAACTTGGAGTATCCCAATCAACTGTATGGAAAGTTCTGAGACTGCGTTTGCTGTACAAGCCCTACCGATTACAACTTGTGTAGGCTGTCAACCCCAATGACAAAGAGAAGCGTCTCGCATTTTGTGGTTATGTGTTAGCAAAGATGGAGGATGGCATTTCTACAGCCTGTAACCTTTAGCGATGAAGCGACGTTCCACCTTAATGGAAAAGCTAACAGACACAATGTTCGCATATGGGGTTTGGAAAATCCACATTCACCACTGCAACACCAAAGAGACTCACCGAAGATCAACGCGTTCTGGGCCGTATGCCGTACAAAGGTTTATGGACCATTTTCCTTTGCGGAAAGAACAGTAAAGGGAACCACGTATGTGGACATGTTGGAACAATGGTTGTTCCGTCAAGTTATGGAAGAGTCCAGGACTTCACTTTCCAATAGGATGGAGCTCCGCCCCATAGGCACCGTGACGTACGAGACTTTTTGAATGACTCCCATCCTCAGCTCTGGATCGGTCGCAGGGGACTTGAGGACCTGGCTCTGCACTTCTGGCCACCAAGATCTCCTGATCTCACACCCTGCAACTATTTCTTATGGGGTTATGTGAAGGAAGTCGTTTACGTCCCGCCTCTACCAACCACCGGAACGATATGCGGAGCCGGATCACTGCTGACGTGCACTCAGTAACAGCAAGTACGCTTTCGCGTGTGTGCGACGAGTTTAGCTACCGCGTCGATGTCTGCCGTACAGACAATGGTGGCCACTTGAATACTTATAACGTTTATCACATTTCTAATTATTAAAAGCTAATTAATTCAAATTATTAAACTTAGTAAACTGATATCAAACATCATGTAAAAACTTTGAAATTTCCTCTTTTCATTGGTATAAAGCTTGTTCATTTTGGATTTGTACTTAAATAAATACGAAATTTTAAAAATGGGTCCATCATTTAGAATAACCACGTATTAAAAAAATTAAAACAGTCTTGAGCGCATAAAATATTTTAAAATTCCAACGATTATGATATCTTCAGACCGATCTCTTGACATGGTCAGCAGAGACGGCGGACGGAGCACGAATCATACGAGCAAAGACGCAAACGTCGACAGTGCAGCCGTGGCAGGAAATGGGGAGGTTGGCGAGAAGGACAGCCCCGTGATGCTGTGGTGCCAACGACGTTCTGCTTGTAGCACCGCTGACGTGGAACACATTATAAATACTTACCCTTTTCACTTCTGACCCCACTTTCCGTTTAGTGCGCGTCCCGTAATTCAGCAACAGGTGAAGTTCTGCATGCCTCCGCTAAGAGCTGGACAGAACACCGTTCGCTTCTTACTCCTCGAATTTGGCGAGTCTCTGTGGGGACGTCTCCGAGCGTACACATTCATAGCTGGCTGCTCGCTGAAGACGACAGACACACGAGACGAGACGGGAGGCCGGCCGTCATTTCGCTGTGGCTGTGTGCGGTAATAACGCGGCCGAGGGGAGCACCGTGCCGTGCCCATGTGAGCAGGGGCGGCCGCCGCTGGGTCACTCTGCGGAATTGGAGGCGGCGGGCCGTTACGGCTGAAGAACGACCGGCCGCGTGCATAAAGATGGCGAGGCTCGCGTGTGCGCCGGCTATCCCGCCTCGCCGGCGTCGGCCGACGCTGCTACCCACGCCCACCCTCACCGAGGTGGGAAACTGCACCCAACACCATCCTAGTGGCCGCAACGAAGAAAATTTCTGTGTGCGCCATTCGGATCCGTGCCGTGGATTTTTCGTGAGAACGTCGGAATAAAATTACTTCTATTAATGTCTAATTTAAGCAACTATCTCTTTAATACAATGCTTACATAGAGTCAGATTAATGTGATTACCGCCAATGTGGAATAACCACTCACAGACAGGTGGCAGCACTAGCAGTGGAGGGTATATAACCGGGCGACGCGGTAAATAGCGCAATCGTTGTCGTAATGCAGAAACGGAGCGATTTCTTTGACGTCCAAAACGGCATGATCATTGGCTTTCGGGCCAAGGGTAAATGTGTTTCTGAAACGCCTAAGTTTGCAAACTGTTCGCTTGCCGCCGTGGTTTATGTAGACTATATCGTGTATCAGAAAATGCCGCTATCTAAAACCGGCGCTGAGACAACTGTGGTGCATCACACAGGCTACAGATGAACGATGGCTGCGGAGAAGTGTACGGCGAATAGACGTGCAGCTGTTCAGCAACTCACCTCCCAGACGAACCAAGGGGATACCAACTGTGTCTCCTCAACGACTACTCAGCGAACGTTGCTGCGCATGGGCCTCCGCAGCAGGCGCCTGCTTCACGCACCCTTGCTGACTGCTATTCATCGGCGACGAAGGCTGAAATTTGCACACCAGTACCGTAACAGGACGTCCACTGAGTGGCGACAGGTGGCCTTTTCAGACGAATCACGTTTTATGCTGCATCGGAAACTCGGCCTTTGGCGTGTAAGGCATGAAATGTCAGAATGCATCTATCTTTGGGGACCATGTTCATCCCTACATGCAGTTTGTTTTTCAAACCTGCTGTTACTCTCTCATTCGTTCGGCACTGGACTCATTAGGCTTTCTGGGTTCCTTTTGATGCGAACTTTTCTCTGCCTTGCGTTTCCTATTATTCCGAGCACATTTAAAAGGGCTATCTGCGAACACCTTTTCTTATTTTGTAATTTTCAATTTCATACCGATTTTCGCTTAATATTTTCACTGCCTCATTTAGGTCCTCCGCAACCTCTCATAATGACACCCTAACCAATTTCGAACGCGTTTCTAAGCTACACCAGTTCATAATATTACACACAGCTAATTCATAACAATCACCGCATCCGCCTACACTGATACGATGACGTCATAGGAAAGCAAAAACAGCGCGACAAATATGTATAGTCATGATCTACCACTGCTTACCCATAATTGGTCTTGTAGTTATTGGTATATGAAGATGGTATCTGTTCTTTCGGACATGAACGAGAGAACAGAGACCATCTTCATATACACTCCTGGAAACGGAAAAAAGAACACATTGACACCGGTGTGTCAGACCCACCATACTTGCTCCGGACACTGCGAGAGGGCTGTACAAGCAATGATCACACGCACGGCACAGCGGACACACCAGGAACCGCGGTGTTGGCCGTCGAATGGCGCTAGCTGCGCAGCATTTGTGCACCGCCGCCGTCAGTATCAGCCAGTTTGCCGTGGCATACGGAGCTCCATCGCAGTCTTTAACACTGATAGCATGCCGCGACAGCGTGGACGTGAACCGTATGTGCAGTTGACGGACTTTGAGCGAGGGCGTATAGTGGGCATGCGGGAGGCCGGGTGGACGTACCGCCGAATTGCTCAACACGTGGGGCGTGAGGTCTCCACAGTACATCGATGTTGTCGCCAGTGGTCGGCGGAAGGTGCACGTGCCCGTCGACCTGCGACCGGACCGCAGCGACGCACGGATGCACGCCAAGACCGTAGGATCCTACGCAGTGCCGTAGGGGACCGCACCGCCACTTCCCAGCAAATTAGGGACACTGTTGCTCCTGGGGTATCGGCGAGGACCATTCGCAACCGTCTCCATGAAGCTGGGCTATGGTCCCGCACACCGTTAGGCCGTCTTCCGCTCACGCCCCAACATCGTGCAGCCCGCCTCCAGTGGTGTCGCGACAGGCGTGAATGGAGGGACGAATGGAGACGTGTCGTCTTCAGCGATGAGAGTCGCTTCTGCCTTGGTGCCAATGATGGTCGTATGCGTGTTTGGCGCCGTGCAGGTGAGCGCCACAATCAGGACTGCATACTACCGAGGCACACAGGGCCAACACCCGGCATCATGGTGTGGGGAGCGATCTCCTACACTGGCCGTACACCACTGGTGATCGTCGAGGGGACACTGAATAGTGTACGGTACATCCAAACCGGCATCGAACCCATCGTTCTACCATTCCTAGACCGGCAAGGGAACTTGCTGTTCCAACAGGACAATGCACGTCCGCATGTATCCCGTGCCACCCAACGTGCTCTAGAAGGTGTAAGTCAACTACCCTGGCCAGCAAGATCTCCGGATCTGTCCCCCATTGAGCATGTTTGGGACTGGATGAAGCGTCGTCTCACGCGGTCTGCACGTCCAGCACGAACGCTGGTCCAACTGAGGCGCCAGGTGGAAATGGCCTGGCAAGCCGTTCCACAGGACTACATCCAGCATCTCTACGATCGTCTCCATGGGAGAATAGCAGCCTGCATTGCTGCGAAAGGTGGATATACACTGTACTAGTGCCGACATTGTGCATGCTCTGTTGCCTGTGTCTATGTGCCTGTGGTTCTGTCAGTGTGATCATGTGATGTATCTGACCCCAGGAATGTGTCAATAAAGTTTCCCCTTCCTGGGACAATGAATTCACGGTGTTCTTATTTCAATTTCCAGGAGTGTAGTTAAGGCTAACCGGCCATTGACCTCCTCCTCCTGCGCTGGATGCACACGCATTGCCCGAACTCTTACGAGACTCGGTAAGATTTTCTGCTGCGAGTAATGAGTGTAATGGGCAGGGACACTACGAATGTAGTGTGTGGACATTAAGTTGGGAATGTGGGTCTCACGGGGAGTGTGCAAGGGATAAATCCCTGCAGTCGCACTATCATCCTCTATGGCCTCTGTGGCTCAGATGGATAGAGCGTCTGCCGTGTAAGCAGGAGATTCCGGGTTAGAGTCCCGGTCGGGGCACACATTTTAAACGGTCCCCGTTTGTGTGTATCAACGCCTGTGACAGCTATGGGTCTTGAGTTAATTATCATTTCATTGTAGTTACTGGCGTTTCAAATCTGGTGGTATTTTGTCACCCAAGAAAGTTCGACCGACGAGAGAACAAATGTTTTGACGTCAAAATATTGCCATTACTTTGAGCTCTACCTATGTTTTCTTTTCAGCATTTAATTTCAGTCTCTGTTCATAGTTTCTCAATTTCTTCACTCCCATGGATACACTAACTGGGTTTGCTTTGCCCAAGGTTGCGGCATCAGACTTCGTATGTTGTCTGGGGTGATCTTAGAGGTTCAAATAACAAATAAAAACATTGCGCAATGGTCGTTCATTAAAGCACGGTGCTACGCGGGAAGTAGTAAATTTTCATTTGGTAACTATGCGATATAGCGTATATTTACACCAAAATAACTTATACAAAACTGCTGTACACACATTGCCGTTACTGACATACCAAACGCAGGTTTACTCCTTAAACAGTACTCCACACAAATTGCTTCCATCATTGGCACTGTATTGCTGAAGACGTTCGCGGCAGAAGCTCACTATATTCTCTATTATTTCTTGAGGAATGGTCTCCCTTTCTCACAGGAGTGCGACTGAACAATTCATCAGCATTGTGGAGTCACCTTGAAAAATTTCTGTTCTTGAGACGACCGCACAGAAAAGAAATCAGGGGATGAAAGATCAGATGATCCCGCAGGCCATCGTATATCACCGAATGGCAAGACTAATCGACGTGGAAATTGCCGCCTCAGTGTATCGTTGAATTACGTGCCGTATAGGATGTAGCCCCATACTAATGAAAACATATCGCGTTTACACGGCTCTGAAGCTGTTGAATAAAGAAATTATTAATCACGGCCATACAACAGTAGGAACTGACGTTCACTAGCTGGCCGTTCTCTTAAAAAAATAACGACTGCAACAGACTGTCCAATAAGACACCGGACTACATTTAGACTACTCTGGGTCTTTTCATGAATTAGCTGCGGATATGTTTCCGAGTAATATCGGAAATTTTGATTACTGACAAACCCATTCAGATCTAAGTGTTCGCCATCATACATTACAAGAATTGTCAGAAATGCGTCATCCTGGTCAATTCTGTCCAGTAATGTTGTGCAGAAACTGCGGCTACTCATTTTATCTCCTGGCCGTAACTGTTGAGTCACTTGCAGCTTATAAGAAAGATACTTTAAATCTTGTTTCACAATCCTCTGGAAAGAGGTGAGAGACACTGGTTATGTTCTGGAATGGCGACGAACTGATGGCTGTGGGGTTCCCTGCATAGTCGCACGAACTAGGCGGGTATTTTCAGGCATTCGAATTGTGATTCCAGGTCTCTTATGCTTCACTTTGGTTACAGAACCTATCTCAAGTCAGTCTTTTATCCACATGGATACTGTCCTTCTGTCTGGAATACGGAAACAGATGTCTCTTGCACGGGGTGTTTGCGCGCCGGACAGTCGCACCGCTCTGTACACGACAGAACTGCTCCACTGCCTCAATACCAACCTGTACTGGCCAATGTCCATACCCAACTGAGAAATATATTATGTGGGTCCGATTAAATGCTGTAGATGGCGCGGGTACATCTACATTTTAGGAGGGTGATCAAATGAAAATGTACAGTTTCCCTTGGGCCACCCAGTATTGACCTCCAGCAGAAGTAAAAATGTGGATAGTGCAGACACTTCAACGCGGCAGTCGGCTGCGTGATTAAAAAAAGCGGCACTTTAACCCTCGCGGGGACGGGAGCGGTGCATGGTAACAAGCTCCACCTCCCTATCGCATGCCGACAACCTACAATCGCGTTTCGTGCTTCTGCAAAAGCTGAAACGATTCACGGTGATACCGAACGTTGATCCTATTTCGGTTAGACGGAATCTTACTTGAACACTACGATGGACTGTCGTAGCCTCGTCACTCGATTCGAGATAAGAGAAGGAAACAACGGACAAAGCACAGCACAAAGCAAAGCAGAGAACACATAGCAATCGGTAAGGGCTGCAGCAATTCTTTGCTGGGGTTGGCAGTACCATAACGAGGTAGTACAGGCCTGTTACTGGTGTCTTACGTAACCCTAGAGCCCCCCTCCCATCCCCCACCTCCGCCTGAAACTGCCACGTTAAAATATACAATTAAATGTGGCCGCCATAAGTGTTGTCACAAAGCAACTTCTCAGAAACGAAAATACTGTGTTATTGGAAGCCGTCAAACTAAATTACCACCTATCGCTTCCGTCACTCTGTTACTAACTGCTGTAATTGCCTGCCAGTGGCGAGGAAGCTATTTTTATAATGGTGGCTTGTGACGCCAGGGTGTTAACCAACTCATACGCCAGAATTACACAATGGTTTCTGAGAGAATAATTTCAAATGCCGCTGAAGACCAAAGAAATTTGGGGAACCTCACAGATTGTCGGTTCTTGTGACGACTGTTACGTAATCAAAAGCGAATTTTTCTATCGAACACGATATGTCGAAGTCACAAGTAGTCACCCAAGATTCATTGCCCAATAAGTGACACTGGAGCCGGAGGAAAAAAAATAAAATAAACACGGAGCACTAGAACTATCCAAGCCAAGTGAACTTTACTTTCAATCAAACGCATCTTAATCAAAGCCGGAATTGGCTGCCTACAAATGGGGAATTGCTGCAACGTTGGTGGCAAGACGATTGTCACACAGCACACAGTACCACAATCGACACTAACGTAATCACTTGACGGAACTTCCACCATAAACATTGGGCTAATCTTAGAAATGAGAAGCACATGATAGTCAAAAATAGTGCAAGTACAAGCTAAATACTGCACGCGAATCACTCTATAAATGAAACTATTCGCACGCAAGACAATTTCCAGCGGTTGAAGGAGAGTCAGTCTGTAACAACGGAGGAAGGCAACAAAAAATCGAGCATATACTGAATTCGTGGATGTGGTAATTGAGGCTAGAAACAGACGCTAAAGTACAAAAGTTGCAAATACGTAATTTACAACTTGAATGCCTTTGAATAGCACGAGGGTAATTCAGAAAGTAGTCAAAAATGTTCAAATGTGTGTGAAATCTTATGGGACTTAACTGCTAAGGTCATCAGTCCCTAAGCTTACACACTACTTAACCTAAATCATCCTAAGGACAAACACACACACCCATGCCCGAGGGAGGACTCGAACCTCCGCCGCGACCATCCGCACAGTCTATGACTGCAGCGCCTTAGACCGAGAAAGTAGTCCACCGCCCAATACGGTTGCTTGCTGCTTAGCTGTGCGATTTTAAAATGTGCGACAAGATCGACGATCCCGACAAGTATAAGGTGTGCAGTGTTATCCGCTTTTTAAACGTGCAAAAAGTCTGATCCATCGAAATTATAGACAGATAACTTTGTTTTACGGTAATGTGATGAACGAAGCGTTAGTTCGGAAGTGGTGAATCATTTTTAATGGAGGATGAAGGAACGCACACGGCGAAGATCGCTCAGGCCGACTCAAAGCAAGGATTGATACACAAATCCAAGAAGATAAGGCGTTTCACAATTATTGGACTGTATTCATTTTTCTAGACTTTTCAAGAATTGTTTTGTACGAGATTGTTAGTGCAGATCTACGCTATAAAAATGTGTCCCAGGTGCCGGGCGGGTTCCTTGATTTTTGTCATACGAACACAAAACCAAACGAATGGCAGCTGCACTGACATTTCTCAGCCGCTATAAAAAGGATAGTGATGAATTTTTGAACCACATTGTCGCTGGTGATGAGATCTGGTTATCACATTTCACACTAGAAACAAAGCGCCAGAAAAATGGAATGGCATCATTCGCAATCCCCAACGAAACCGAAAAAAGCAAAACAAATTTTGAGAACCAAGAAGATTATGGCTACGTTGTTTTGGGGTTGTGAGGAAGTCCTCATCAACTACATGCCTCGAGATGAGACCATAAATGCAGCGGCCCACTGTCAAAGACCTCAACGACTTTGTCGTGCCATTACAAGCAGGCGGCGTGGAATGCTAACCACTGGAATCATCCTCCTCCAAAAAAATCCACGTCTGCATGCAGCGGGAATGACAAAGGACTTGCTTCAGCGGTTTCAGTGGGAAATGTTTGAAAATCTGCCATACAGTTCGGACTTAGTCCCAAGTGATTATCACTTGTTCCCCAAATTGAAAGATTTTTGCCTAGACAACGCTACGGAAGTTATGTTGAACTTAAAGGAGGCGTTAGTAAGTGGTTCAACAACTTGGCGGCAACTGAGTATGTAAGGAATAGAAAAACTGGCAAGATGTTACTACAGTTGCATAAGTTTGATCGGTTACTACGTGAAAAAAGTAGGTTTGGTATCAAACTGTATGTAAAATACAGTTTCTTTTAATTATACCACATACAAATTTCTGTAGAAAAAAAAGTTCTTTATTTTCCAAAGGACGCTCGTAATTGGCACTCTGTAGAATGTCGAAGTTGATGACCTTAAGATTTGATCAGTCATAATTTTGTTTTGTATTCAGAATGAGTTGGCAACCAGACATTGTTTCTGAAAAGATATCCTTGTTACAGCTTGATTTAAGATAGAACAGAAGTAATTCTTCCATCTGTCTCCACAAAACACTCTTCAGTAATAGAGGGTGGTCGCTCTGAGAAATCTAGGAAATTATTTAGGGAAAAGACATAAACGCCTGCTCTGTATAATTAATACATGTATACCAGCAGAATGTGAAGGTGAAAGAGCCATACGTCCGCGTAATTGCTTCCTTTAATAAAATCAAGGTCTGTAGGCGCTATTTCGTCCTTGAACTTCCTATTAATTCACCTAACACAACCAAATATTTCAGTGAAGACCAGAATTTATATTTCCGAAGTCTTTATTGAAATATCATTCTTCAGAATTCTGTTACCCAACTCTAACTCTCCGTTAAGGCGCTGGTAATGTAGCGATTCACAAAGGCTAAAACAGCGGCTCATTACATTGTGTTCACATGCAAATCATGTTAATCATATATTGATTGAACTGGACTGACATAGGGATAGAAGGGCTAAAAAAATACAAAAGCAAAAATCAGTACAAAAACGTCAGATTAAAAGATTAACCAGACGCACACGTACATAAAAATATTGCATTTGATTAGGGAAAAACAAATCTGGGATAGGATTTTGGCAAGGAAAATTGCCTTGAAAGTAGTGGATGCATTTATAGCGACGGTTTAATTAATTAAAACTAACTTAAACATAGTCTTTCTGTAGAAACAAGTAACCTGTATCGAGGTATTTTGACCTCATACTTCGGCCGGGATACCTCACCTGCTTCAAAATGTTTTATAAGTTGAGCAGTGCTCTCGATGCAGCCGGGGTGGCTGTCGTGGAGGCTACCCCAAACGCAGCCTATTATGTCACTGTGAATAAGACGAGATTACGACAGCCAATAAAAATGTCAGTAGTGTTGGGATGATTGTAGAAATGAAGCCAAATGCGAAATGTTTAATCGCAAGATGAGATATGATGCAGTAAATACCAAGTAAAAACTCTGATATGAAATGAGACCGATAGTTTCTAGTCATTTTATGTTATAATCAAAAGCGTCTGCAATGTTACATCATCAGAATCAATTTATTACATGAAATTTACAATATGATCAACAAAGAGATTTTCGCGTAAATCAGTCACCTTAGATAAACGAAAGAAACAGAGAATTCAGCACAATTGTATCACAGCTTGCCGGCAAAGTAACTGGAATATTTAATAGTAAAATATACGGATCTGTCAAGCTTCTGAATCTCAGTTTTTCACTAAACAATACGCATTTGAGAGTGCAAGCTCCATCTTCGGGAAATAGAACATATGACCGCCTAGAAGCTGTAACATTACATAATTTACGTCTAACTCCGATAATACCTTCTACAGACCGCTTAAAATTACTTGCTAGCTGACGTCTGTCACTTGCCGCTACAGTGTTGCTCCGAGAAAACAGCGGTCAGCTATCAGCGGCAGAACTAAAATCACGATCGCTTTGTTCACGACGATTAAAACCAACTTTACGAGCAAACTCAAGACAGAAAAAATTCAGATTCAGCGTTAAAAAACAAACTGTAATTCCTCGCTATCATTCATTGGTTACCTGAAACTATGCTCACACTGGCTACACGAGCTCCCGCTTTACCAACCGAAGAGCAGTCCTTGTTGGCACTTTGTTGTGAATTATAGAAGATGTGGCAGACAGCAAATGAGAATGATAGGAAGAATAATAATAGCAAACAAAAAAGTCAAAACGTTAATGAAAATGACGCATCAAAGTATTAGAAATTAAAAAAAGTTACTTTTAAATCAATTAATTGAATAAAAACAATATTGAAAATCTTTTTATTGGATTTATAAATTTAAAACAAAATTGGCTGCATTACGGGAATTCCGAGCCCTACACGAGAGATTGAAGCGCTACGACGCTGTGTTACAAGTCTTTATATTTATTACTGTGGTAGTTCAACAGTAAAGATGAATTGCTGCCTTGAAAAATTTGGATTTACGTAATGTGCGAAACTTTCCTAATGTAAGCCCATCTCTGTGATTATAATAACTGTACACATAGTGCTGAATAGCGTCTAGTGCGGAAGGATCCAGTAGTATTTGATGAGTGCTGTGTATGAAACGCGTATATATCGTTAGCATCGGTGTGTGTGTGGGGGGGGGGGGGGGGAGGGGGGGAGAGGGGGAGGGAGGGGGGGGGGGAGAGAGAGAGAGAGAGAGAGAGAGAGAGGACAGGGTGAACTAGTTTTCTATGGAGAGTTATTATAGGAGAGTTATTATATAGAGTGAAGAATCTTTTGTAACAGTACCTACACAGCTACACTTACGAAAATTTTGTACAATGCTTAATGATTCACGGTAACGCCTAGCTCGGGAGACAACCCCCTCCCCCTCCCCCAGCGTGTGCATCCCCCTCCAACGCGACCCACACGATGGTGTCACGGGCTCGACACGGCCACGCAAGGGGAGCGCACATCCTTGCGGAAACTGTAGACGGATAAATGGCGCTTATACTGCTGCCATGATTATGCACTGTGACGCAGTGTGTGTGCGTCAGTGTGTTAACCAACCCGTACACGATCAAACTTTTTTTGTCAAATTCGCTCTTTTCTGTCGGTTTGTAATGCAACATCTTCGACGTACCAACAAAGCTTGTAAGTTTAACCTCACTTTTAAAGCAGACGCTTCGAAGTATTTTGACGTTATTGAGAATGGCTACTACTGCAGACAAAACAATTCTTTGATCTTAGCACTAGGTATAAAGAGGAAAAATAAAATGTTCGTCCAGGGAATTTCTGAAACTGAGAGAGAAATACGTCCATGAAAGCTTGCTAAAGGAAATATTACCCCAGAAACTGATGATTACATCAACTTTGTCGGCATGGTGAGTCAAACTTTTAATAACCGAGCTACTTCGCCCTCACAATTAAAGACGTGACAAGTATGTGAAACTTAATTCTCTTCTTCTTGGTCCTCTGAAAGTTCATTAAAATATCACAAAGTGGGAACAAATACATAGTCAATGGAAGAACCAGAGAGCTTCGATTTCTTATTTTACTGCATTAGCGCTTATATGTTGTGCATAAGACATTGATTTCCTTTCTGACCTCTTCCTGACTCGGAAGGACGCAACACCACTACCATTTTGGTAATAGCTACTGCTAATTTACTTTTATTCTTGATAGCAGTTTCCTTACTTGTTGAAACTCACGACGCAGTGAGATAAACAGTAATAAAACTCGTTTTCGCTAAACATGTATGCCGAAACATCGACACTAACAATGTCTGCCATCTAGGCACATACGCCGTCAATCATAGTATCTCTCCAACATTCAAAATACTCTCATGTTTTTACTGTTTTCTTCGCGGAGTCTATGATATTGTACTTTGGCTCTGATTTTAGAATCTGAAAATATTCCTTCGTTCACTGAAAGTGTTCTTGGACCTCAGGAATTTATGTGTCGTTTATGAAATTAGGGAAATAATTGCTCGGTCGGTCCCGGCGGAGGTTCGAGTCCTCCCTCGGGCATGGGCGTGTGTATTTGTCCTTAGGATAATTTAGGTTATGTAGTGTGTAAGCTTAGGGACTGATGGTTCAAATGGCTCTGAGCACTATGGGACTCAACTGCTGAGGTCATAAGTCCCCTAAAACTTAGAACTACTTAAACCTAACTAACCTAAGGGTAACACACACATCCATGCCCGAGGCAGGATTCGAACCTGCGACCGTAGCGGTCGCGCGGTTCCAGACTGTAGCAACAGAACCGCTCGGCCACCTAGGGACTGATGACCTTAGCAGTTAAGACCCATAAGATTTCACACACATTTGAAAATTTTTTTTTTAAATAATTGCTACGAGATTTTTTGTTTACTGATGGCAAGTGAGGACTGCTGCGACTGGACGGACAGCGAAAAAACAAACAAAAGCGTCGATAAACACCAGTAGTTATTTTGGTAAACTAATAAGTTTTCAAAAGGGATCTTGCGCTATGTCTGAAACCCAAAGTTTCCATTTACAGTATAATACCAGCCTTGACATAAGGCAAAAATACAGACTTTCAATAAAAAAAGAAAAACACAAAGTAAGGGTTGTTCACAACTAGCAACGATGAGGTGCATTTAACCCTACAACAGTCGCGTCCCTTTTCCTCCAATCCAAAGTCGCGTTGCACATGTGAGATGTTTTATTAACAGCTACCAACCGTCAGGGAGCTTAGTAAACCCAAAGATAAAGTAATTTTATGTAAATACTAAATCTTAACGGATCTGAAAGTGAACAAATAAGTCATTGACTGAGAATAGCTCTGTTACGCCTCGGACCACAGCCGTGGGAGTACTCCCTCTGCTGCAGTGGAGTTTAGAAGTTTCGATAAGAGGGCGAGACGCCAAAGGAATGAGCATGTAAGGTGCGACAAATACAAAAGTTCATGCACTTGTGAGGTGCGCGCACGAACAGATAACTTTTCTGGGTAGGGTGCTGTGTCGTGTTAGACTTGCGCCATCCTGGCTGCCAGCCGTTAAAGCCAACAGGCCGTACAAACAACTCGAGACGCGAGCGTTACCGGCGGATCCACACGCCATTCGCGCTGCAAGCGCTCACGCCAGTCGACTGCTGCCATAGTCCATTAACACCATATTTCACCGCAGTCCCTAACAGATATGTTCGTTGTACGTTCCACATAGATTTAATTCACGCAGTATTGCTTGTCTATTAGTACTGACAACGCTACGCTAACGCCGCTGCTCTCGGTCATTAAGTGAAGACAGTCGGCCACTGTGTTGTCTGTGATGACACGTAATGCCGGAAATTTGATATTCTCGGAACAATCTTGCTACTGTGTATCTCGGAATATTGAATTCATTAACGATTTCCGTTGTGTAATGTACCAAGTGTCTAGCTCCAACTACCACTCCGCGTTCGAAAACTTGAGTCCCGTCGTGTGGCCATAAGCATACCGGAAACGTTTTCACATGAGTCACCTGAGCACAAATGACAGCTCCGCCAACACACTGCCCTTTTATACCATGTGTACGCGATACTACCGCTATCTGTACATGTGCATGTCGCTATCCCATGACTTTTGTCACATCAGTGTACAACAAAGTGCACCAATAGACGTAGAAGGACGTCACTGTAACCGTAGCCAGAAAGGTTTTTTTTTTTCAATGATAGTTATCTTAAAATATCACGCGGTACCAAACCCGGGAAACCTCACGTTAACTGACTCTCGCCGCAGAAGCTTACGCAACTACGACGTGAGATGCTTGCTGGGAATTACGACGGAAGACAGCAAAACAAAACGGAAAGAGACTGGGATAGAAGACATAATTATGACTCTAATGACAATTAAATGCGGGGAAGCACGTGAGCCAGGTGAATAGTAACTGAACCACGAAAGTTCTTTGCTGGGTACTAAGAGGTAAGAAAAGACCTACATGACGACCAAATGGAGGGTGGGAACATCACATTAGTAAACACGAGGGAGCAGCATGAGCGCGCGTCCTTAAATACCGCACGCCATGGTAAATTCTTAAGAGTGCACTTACCCAGCAGCGGGTGTCGAATGGTTGTTGTTGTTGATGATGATGGTTATGACTATGAACAAATACTAGTGCGTAACGAAGTAATGATAGCAGGCATTACTAATTCAACTATAATCGAACTTTTGTTTTGTTTTCTCCCTTAGAAAATTTCATATTACCTTCCAGACTGTAAATACTGCCAGGCTGGGAAACAGTGCGGGAGACAGAATGATTGTCGAACGACCATCATTGTACCGACATTGGTACCTGCAGCCTCGTGGGAAACGCTGAGCAGTCTCGGGAGGAAGGCTCAGCCGTGACATATCTCTCGTGCCGAATGGCCGCTAGGCTGAGCTCTGGCCGAACGGCCTATCGTGGAAGCGGGGGCGGCGAAAACAATGGCCATCGGGCGCATCGCGTCCTGGGGCTGCGCTATCGACGAGCTTGACCTGGCACTTCGCCAGCTCCGTCCCCCGTTGCAAACTCCGATGGCACTTCTCGAACATCGCACGCGAATTTCTCTAACTGCGGCTAACAGAAAGCTTTCGAAAGCTATAAATTTGGAGCGAACATGTAACGCACGTCTGAGAATACCCATCAAAGTTATTTCCAAGATACAGAAACGAGATATAACAATTCAGAAAAATATTTGATTCGCCTGGGGAAACAGTTATGTCAAAACTACAACAACTACGGCTGGTGACGAAATAACAAGCACACTGGAGTATCTATGTGACAAGTATGATTGTTCCATTCTTTGATAAAGGTGGAGAGTGGATTGCTTCACCAATCAGAAAAGAACGAACTGTTTATTTATTTGTTGCTTACATAGACTTGCGGAAAATATGCAGTATTCACGTCACCTCTAGTCGAATACGTAGATAAATAAAACATCAAATTGAAAGCAAATTTATTCTGGAATTCCGTTATAGCCTGGAAAATAGAGCGCGCTAATGCACCGCTTCTGGGATTCAGGAAGGCGCTGGACCTGGGCCATATCCGCCCGACAGATTAACAATAAGGTCTGATGTACCGATCGACCTGGGTGTGCTTTACAGGCGGTCTCCAACATCAAATTAGATGAGCAGTGATCTCGTACCCACGTCTCACGATTTCACAAGACGAAACTGAAATTCCAACCTTAGCCGCAATCGGACATTGACATAAAGTCAATGGCGAACGTCAAAATTTATGCCGGACCGGGACTCGAACGAGGACTTCCCGCTTTACGTGAGCGGTTGCCTTAACCGCTTCAGCTATCCGAGCCTGCTTCACGCCCAACCCAAATTCCCATCTTGTCGCATACTACACTGACGTAGTGTCTCCTGTCCATTATCCCCACTGCTCGCACCATCACACTGATTACCACAAGAATCGGACGAAGAGTGCATCTGCAATGAATGATCATTAATTACTGTTAAGGTCCATACATGTCCGAGAGAACAGATTCCACACGTATAAAACGACCTCACACTTGAACATGTACTTTGCTTTAAACGCAGACAAAGCGACACACGAATTCTGTCCCGTGCGGAGGGGTGGGGGTCAGGAAGGGCATCCGGTCACCCACTGTTACTAAAATTTTTTCAATCCATGTAGTAGTGTCGACCCCGTAGTCGATCGGGACAACCAAGCAGGAAGAAGATATAAACTAGGCAATACATAGGGGATTTGTTTTAACTTGAGGCAATTAAATATCTCGAATATGGCAATCAGTATGAAAAAAATGTTCTAGGTGAAAAGTTAACATTAGTCACAGGGACATCCAACTGTCCTAACCACCCCTCCTACGTGGGCAGGGTCGACTTTGTATTTTCAAATGGGAACCCTCCAGTTTTACTCCATATTCGGATTCTACGTCAACAAATACGAGCGGTTTTCCATTCGTGGCAGATGGTGCTGTAATCGACAAATATCAAGAGTGCCTGTATTCAAGGTTCTCGGGTGTCCAGCCGGATCCTATCGTGGAACTTCGACGATCGGATCCGGCTGGACACCCGAGAACCTTGGATACAGCACATTCGCCGGGAAAGCCTCAGATCACATCAGGAGTGCCTATTTCTGCAATTAAGAATCAACGCATCTGAGTCTACACTTCATTTACGACGTAAATATAAATCTTCGTCGTCTAACGGTTAATATTTATGTTCGAAATTTACTTTAATGTCGCGATTTGATTGCACAGTACGATATGGCTAACAATTTCAATATATGGTTAGAAACTACGTTTAACTTGATCCAGGAACAACAACGAGAATGCAATAGTTTTCTGTTCGAATCACATGTTTACATGTGTGTGAATTCCTAAGGGACCAAACTGCTGAGGTAATCGGTCCCTAGACTTACACACTACTTAAACTAACTTGCACTAAAGACAACACACTCACCCATGCCCGAGGGAGGACTCGAACCTCCGGCGGGAGAGGCCGCCCGATTCGTGACATGGCGCCTTTAAACCACGCGGCCACTCCGCGCGGCTCTGTACGAATCGGGATGCTTCTTATCGGTGAGTCACCTTGCCTCTCACCATAATTGTAGCTTACAATATTTACTCAAATCGACGATACTTTTATTAATTCGTGCTTGGAATACATATACACAACTTAAAAGCATGTCTGTGAAATTTGAGTAAGCATTTCCGATACGGTCTATCGTGTTGTGTCGAGTATTTCGTACTCCTGCATACACTTTGTCTCCTAGATAATCCCACAAGATAAAAATCCGGTAACGTGAGGTCGGATGATCTGGCAGGCCACCTTAAAGAACCATCTCCTTCGATCCAGCGACCACTGAAACCGCGAGTCAATTGTTCTTTAGCTCTTGGGGAGTAATATTCTGTCGCACTACAAGGGGTACATCTTCCAGCAGAATGTGTAGCTCCTATTACAGTAACTTACGACATCTTTCCCCGTTGAATGTGTGTTCCTTAACAATGGAGCCGATTAGTTTGTCACCAAAGACGCCGGACGAAACGTTAGCAGACCAGGGATGCTGACGAGCAACCTCACATATCCAGTGCGGGTGTTCCACACTCCAGTAATGCTTGTTATGTTGGTTAACTTCGCTGTGATTCGTAAATGTTGACTTGTCAGAGAATATTACCTGTATTTGCATGAGCGCCCAATTGCCAAACCGCATCCGATTCTGAAAATGAATCCATAAAGTTCTTGACGCAAGGAGATGTGGTGGGGATGGTATTTGTGACGGTGTAGGATCGCCCAAACATTTGTGTGACCAATTCCAGACAGCCGCGACATGTCTCGGGTACTTGCATGTGGATTATGAGCCACCGCAACTGGTAGTGCAATTTCATTAATGGTGTTCCCGGAGTGCAAATTCATTATTGATGTTGCCGATTACAGTTGCTCAGTTTTTTAGTCGTCGCACTTCCTTCGGTAGTGAACTACTGCATAACACGATGAACATTTAGTTGCACGGAATCTTGAGCGATCACCAAAGTTCGGCACAAATAGCAAAGGCAGCGTCCAACTTTCTTGCAGCCTTCCCATAAAATAAAATTATTTCGCTCTTCTCTTCAACAGATATAGCATCCATTACGCCAGCTGTGTGCTAACAGATTACAGAGTGGAATGGTGCCGACACGTTCGGTGTTCGTGCTTATAAAAGCCCCGGCAATGCACTGGGGCGAGCAGCGTGGTGGCACGTTAAGCGACGGGGCGATCTTGCGTTCGTTTACACGATATATATGTACCCACGGTAGGTCTGTCACTATCACTTTATGGACATTTTACCTCGGGTTGTGGTTTGTATTCCGCCGGTAGCCATGTAGTGGCCAACGTGAGAGTTGCGGTGGTTTGGTGGGAACACACACCGAAATCAGTCGCCCTGAGGGAGGAGTTCGAAGGCGGCCACCGAAATCAAGCATTCCGATGTTTTCTGGGCTCAACAAAATTGAACCCAAAGGGAATAGAAAACTACGCTACTATACATGTAGCTTGTTTCCCAGAAATGTTAATGTCTAGTCAATCATCCAGACTGTTGCCCTGCAACTTCTGAGAAGACTGTTCACCACATCAGGAACTATATGTTAGGCTGGCCTCTAGGCGAAATGCAAGCCACCCCGCCAAGACATGATTCATGTCTCGTAGTGGTGGAGGAGAGGTATCGTGACTGTAAAATTCTTGTCCGCTAATACAACAATTATGTTCCCAACACGTGTACTACGACCCAAAGTTTCTTTACATTGTGAGATATGCTACACTGGATCCCATTTTTCAAGGCAAAACATTCCATAAAGCAAGTTAAGGTACATTTTTGGTAATTCGCACTGAAACTCAGAACAGAAGGTGTGAAATGAGTGACGAGTAACTCTGGTGTAGTGGCAACCTTCCTAAAGGAAGCGTCTTTCTTTAAAAGTTACGCTATGGTGACTGACATCTTAAGTGGTACAAAACTACTTCCGATACCTTCTGTGACCAATAGAATAGCGGGAGAAAAAAATCGTGGGTGTGTGAAGAACAATCCATTACTCTTCGCTGTTATTTTCAGAGAGATGGTGCGGCTGAGGGGGGGGGGGGTATATACCACAATAAGATTACCACGGGGAGCGGTGTGGAGCAGAAAAGCTAGCTCATGCGTTTTTGCCAACAAGACAAAGGGGACTTGCGTTTTAAACTTCGCAAGGATCGTTGATACAGCTGAAACGGCGTTTTATCATCTGTTAAATAGTAACAGATTTCTAACAAAGGTAATTACATTACGAAAATATAACAATTATAAACCTGAAGATGCATACATACTAACGTGAAAATGGTAGCTGCCAATAAAGCACCATCATATAGCTATGCGACTTTTGGAAACACCTAATCATTCTTGACTTTTTTAATTATTGTAATTTTTATGATAATCTGAGTAGCTATTGAGTGTTGAGTGTCTTTTATTGTTATCCACAATGTCTCTGAACTATGGTTGCCGTTCCCAGAAAGTTGTTTGAAACACATTTGCCCTAATCATGTGGACAATTTAGTGCCTGCTACAGCTATAACGCCAGTTCTTTCTATAAAGCAATAGTTTTATTTATTTACTTTCGAAGCTGTGATCTACATTTAGATTTCCCGTGGCTTCCCTAATTCTCTGACGGAGAGCCCGGAGGTCCTATCTCTGGTTTGCTAAATTTCGGATGGTCATGACCCGTATACCATAGGCAATATTGCAGATCGGGGTTTGAAATTTTTACCACATATTAACATCAGTATCGATGTTAATGTACAATGAAGGGTTTCACATTAATGAGCAAGGCTTTATATTTGGATTTATTGATGGCTGAAAAAAAAACTCTGTAAACCTTTCAGGTCTATGGTGAATTTGTGGCGAAAAGTGTACGAACTCAGAAAGAAGCATTTAAAATTTTCGTATGAAATTTCCTATCTGTATTGTTATATGAGTAAAGACGATAATTAATGAAGACGTACTGAATCGTACTGGGGAGCAAAGTAATGTATGGCTTAATTTGACTAAATGAAGAGTTCAGTTAGTAGAACATATCCTGAGGAAGGAAGGACGAGCTTAACGTCCCATCGACAACGAAGTCTTTAGGAGGACAGGTTCGGCTTAGGAAAGAAGGGGAAGAAAACAGGATGTTCTCTTTCAAAGGAACCATTTCAGCATTCGCGTTAAGCGATTTAAGAAAATCACGGAAAACTGAAATCTTAATGGTCGGATCGGGATTTGATACTTCGTCCTCTCGAATGCGAGTCCAGAGTGCCCACAAACTCCCTCCGTCATATTCTGATGCATCAAGGAGTCGTCGATTTGGTAATGGAGATAAATGTGGAAGGTAAAAATTGTAAAGAGAGGCTAAGACTTAAATACCGTAAGCATGTTTATTTCGATGTAGGTTGTAGTAGTTATTCAGAGATGAGTAGGTTTGCACGGGATAGAGTAGAATGGAGAGTAGCATGAAACCAGTATTCAGACTGAAAACTAAAAGAACAGTGATACACTGAAAGCGAATTTTTTCAGGGGCAGGGACATGATGACGGAACTGAGTTTGGTCTTATCAAAGACCCCGCCTCCGTAGCCGATATATCACTAACGTATGCTTGTGCGATGGCGCTCGACAATTCCAAAGCCCTCCGCAGTGTCTCGCGAAGTGGGGGGAAGGGGATGTGACACTGTTAATTATGATCCGTCCTTGGGATGGAAATGTTAAGCTCGATGGTCCCTTGTTGCTATTCTAGAGTAGTAGGCTATGTTCCGGCAATGGCTTTCAGCCCTTCCTCCCTTCATCCATACCAACGGAACCCCACCAATAAACTGAACAAGCACCCATCACAGCCATCCATTCGACACAAATACACACTTGACCCTTCACAACAGGTCGGAGGAAGCCAACGGAAAACCACCTCCACTACAACCTTGCCTAGAACGGCTATGCAGCATTCATACGTCTACTCTCCCACGCTCATTTCCTGAGAATGGGGCTACCATGAATTCAACTGTCAAAGAAACAATATCGACATCCTTCTTAAGTCATGTAAGATAATAACGGAAAACTTAAAACTGGATAGCCACACTGCATAACATTTGTTTTTGACATGAATTACACATTTGAGGCAAAACTCATGACTTCCGTTGATTTTGTCATTCTTCTTTTGAACCAGCACCAAAATGTCTGCTTGCTGCCCTATCTTGAACACTAAAACGATGTGCTTTACCGAACACGCCACACCAGTTAAACAATGAACATCGGGAACAAAACACTGCAAGAGCAGGCAATCTGCTACAAACAACGGAACACACGACATTCTAAACCAAATATTTTCTGAAAGACGCCTGGTTAATTAAGTCGGTGTAAGTTGTGGGAGCCAAGTTGACAAAGTAGGTGGATAAAAAAGGCAATAAAACCAGTAAGAAACTGTTCACTACGGATATAAAATACAATGGGTGATCAAAAAGTAACGTGAATTTTTGTTTTTCTTAAAGAACCTTCATCAACATCAACTTTGTCCCCTTCAAAGAAATCCCCTTCACATGTAACACACTTGGGCCAGCGCTTTTTTCAATTCTGCAAGCACTTCTGGAAATCGCTTTTTATTATGGTATTCAGATCCTTCATTGATTCTGCTTTCTTCTCATCACTGGTGACAAAACAACGTCCTTTCACGGCTTCTTCAGCTTCGGGAATAGAAAGGAGTCGCTGAGGGTCATGTCAGGCGAATACGGTGGCCGAGGTAAATTATTATTTTTGTTTTTGGCCAAAAAATTCACGAACAAGCATTGAGTTGTGAGCGGGAACATTATCGAGATGGAATTTGCACGAGTGGTTTTGCAACAATTCTCGGATTGCTCCACGCAAAAGGCGCCTAACTTCCAGGTAGTATACCTTATTGACCGTACGACCATCAGGCGGGAACTCATGATACGCTATCCCACTGTAACCGAAAGAAACAATGAGAGGAAGCTTCACACGTGATCGAAATTGTCGAACTTTTTTCGGTCTTTGCTTTTCGGAACGACTGGGCTCGGTTTCGACGTCATACCCGCATACCCATTTTTCTTCACCTTTTATAACCTTCTTCAGAAGTTCTGGATCGCTGCCGACTTCATTCAGTAATTCCTGAGTGAGTACGCGGCGTCGATTTTGGTCGAAATTCAACAGTTTCAGAGCAAACTTTGTTGCTACATATTTCACGCCCAAAACATTGGGATAAAACTTGCTTGGCATGAGCTAAAGGATACACCGACATCATCAGCAACCTTTCCGATGGTGATTCGGTCATTTTCCAGAACCATTTTCTTTACTGCTTCCACATTGTCTTCAGTAACTGATCTGCTAGGGCAGTAGTCGTCTTGAAGGTCTTCTTGACCCCGTTTGAAACGTTTATACCAATCGTAAGATCCTGTGTTACTCATGGTAGATTCGCCAAAAGTCACAGTCAACAGTTCCATTTTTCAAATAAAATTTGGTGGAGATTCTTTGAACCATCTTTTCGAAAGTAAAAATTCGAGGAGCATTTGAAAACACGTATAATCTTGGCGACTGTCAGCAATAAACTAAATATTCAAAACAACTGAAAATGCAAAGACATCAGGAACATATGTACCAAAACGATAAAACAATCGAAAATTGGATATATAAAGCCTGGTAAATTACAAAATTTCCGTTACTTTTTGATCACACCTCGTAAAGTGCCTACGAAAATGTTCACTAAATATTTTACTGGAACGAAAGAATTTTTTTCCCTCTATTTACTTTACACAAAAAATGTTCAAATGGCTCTGAGCACTATGGGACTTAACTTCTGAGGTCATCAGTCCCCTAGAACGTAGAACTACTTAAACCTAACGAACCTAAGGACATCACACACATCCACACCCGAGGCAGGATTCGAACCTGCGACCGCAGCGGTCGCGCGGTTCCAGACTGTAGCGCCTAGAACCGCTCGGCCTTTGCAGTCCCTTTCTAACTGACCTCGCCGTCGACGGCCCGTGAAACCCTAATAGTTCGTCTTTCCTTTATTAGTGTGATACCGGTCCTACGAGTTGTGTTTTCAAGAAGGGAGCGAAAGAAAAAAATATGAGAATGTTGTACATGTTTGTATACTACCTCGTATGCGGCAGGATGATTCACATGCGGCGAGCTTCATCTCCGTGGCAGGAAGAAAACTGAGCGCGAGCCTGTTAGGCGGCTGTCAGACGGGAAAAGGAGACGAGGAGACAGGTTGGCAGGAAACCGCATTTCCTCTCCGGAGGCGGGCGCAGTAGCTCCAAGTATGGCGACAGCGGATATCTTTACTGCTGCCGCGGGGCCGAAGAAACCATATTTTATGCTCCCGGAGCGCAGGACGGAGAAGTTGCCGGCCCGCCTCCCGGGGGCTGGCCATCTCCGCGTAACGCGGGCCGCTCAGTTTACAAAAGCGCCGGCCAGACAGCGCAGCGCAGAGCCGCGCCCTCGCGCGCCAACGGCCGACCGCGGTAACAGAATATCGGCGGGGGCCGGCCAGGCTGAATGCATAATACAGCGTCAAAACAAGGTGGGGAGTTGTCGCGCCGCGGCGCGCTCGCACCCTCGCAGCCAGACAATACGCACATATGCCGCGCAGATTGGCACGCCAGCAACGCAGGCCGCAGCGTGCCGGGGATCCCGTCCCAGCTAAGCATACTCAAGGTCGATCCGCCCGAGATGGAAGTCTCGTTCATTAACAGAAAACCAGCATCAACAAAGTCTTTTTCTGGGACAAAGGACTACTATTCTGTAAAAACTGTTGCCGACGCACTTCTCGCGTTAATTCACTACGAAAATCCGAGCTTTTGATAATAAGTACCGCGTGTTCATCAGCGAAGAAGTAACGGTATCACACATATGTAACAGGTGTACTAGTGTCCACAGCGACCAGCTGTGGCACTGTGCCAACGATGAAATATCACTCGCAGCGTCTTTGTTTCCACCACGATATACAGGGTGATTTACAATGAAACTTTCGCTGTTTGAGACGGCCCCGATAACAAACGAGTGATTGTAGGACAATGAAACTTCTTGAAAACACTTGTAAGGATACGCGGACGAGAAATGACGCATAAACGACAGAAATGAAACACATTTTAATTTACACATGATAGGGTAACATTCATTAACAACGTAGAATGCTTATGTAACAGGTTATAAACGTTGCTCTGTGACGTACACCCGCTTCCACGACAAAATGGATCCGCACTAGGTATACCATTTCACAATTGTTCACAGCATTTTTCAAACGGTGGACCGTGGAATGTTCAGCTGTCGTGACACAGCTCTTCCAAGCGCAATTTCTTCAACTTTATTTGGCACAATTGGCCACACTCCCACAAGCAATTCCCGAATTGCCAGTTAGTTCAAACTTCTGAATCATATTCTTCAACCCCTGTGCGGAAGCCGAGTTCCCTGCAGCTAGCACCTTAACCGGCTGACCCGAGACGGCCGGTTCAGCAGTGATGCTTCCACCGCGGTACGCGTGGGTGCATTTTACAGTCCATCTAGCTAGCCTAGAGAACTAACAATCTGACAACGGATAACAAGAAGACAAACAAAATAGGAGCCAACACCAGGTACACAGAAGAAGCTTGAGGTAAAGCACTAAGTGCTAGCACTCTACCCAACCAACGACTGAAGCACCCCTATGTAGACCGTAGAGCGCACTATGTAGTCGCCGGCCTGTGATCGATAGCGACAAAGGGTCACTGCACGTATCAAGCAAGTCATTGTCTTTCCAAAGTACACTCAGGAACAAACTGAATTTTCAAACAGCCTCGTCTGCCATATTTTTTATCAGGGACACACACGGTCGGGTCACAATAACGACACCACCGCCTGTGTTCGATGTCAACGCCCAATAACCACTTACAGACGGCATGTGACAGCACTAGCAGTGGAGGGTATTAAAAAAAGCGTGGGGGGGGGGGGGGGGCGGGAAGCAGTGCAATCATTGGCCCATTGTGGAAATGGAGCGATTTATCTGACGTCCAAAACGGCATGACAACTGGCTTTCAGGCCAAGGGTTGAATTATTTCGGAGCGGCTAAGTTTGTAAACGGTTCATGAGCCGCCGTCATTAAAATATATCGCGCATGGCAAAGCGGAACTATCAAAAACGGCGCCGAGGCAACTGTGGTGCACCATAGGCATAGAATACAGGGGCGAACGACGGTTGCGAAGATGTGTACGGATAAACAGACGTGTAACTGTTCAGCAACTGCCCACCCACATGAACCGAGTGGCTACCAGTGTCTCCCCAACGAACGTTCAGCGAACAACTGTTCAGCGAACATTGCTGTCTTTGGGCCTCTGCAGTAGATGCCTGGTTCATGCAACCATGCTGAAGGCCATTTATCAGCGACGAAGGCTGGAATTTGTACGCCAGTGCAGGAACTGAACGACCGCTGAGTGTAGACAGGTGGCCTTTTCAGATGAATCACGTTTTAAGCTCAAAAGGACAGATGGCCATAAGCAAACACACTGAACAAAACTTGGTAGGGTTTCAGACTGGAGGATGGAGCTTTATGGTCTGAGGATTGTGTATGTGGCATTCCCCAGGTGATCTGGAAGGCACAATGGATCAACACAACTATGCATCTATGCTTGGGGACAAAGTCCTCCCCCACAAGTAGTTCGTTTTTCCTCGGCAAGATGGCACCAACCAGCAGGACAGTGCAACATGTCACGCAACTCGCTGTGTACGTGCGTGGTTGAAGGAGCACCATGGTTAGTTTACCATACTCGTCTGGCCACCAAACTACCCAGATTAAAACCCAATCGAAAATCTGCGGGACCACCTTGATCGGACTGTTCACACCATGGATCCTCAACCGACAAACTTAGCGCAGCTGGCCGCGGAATTGGAGTCGACATGGATCCACGTCCTGTCGGTAATTTCCAGACCCACATCAACACTCAGCTTACATGTCTCACAGCGGTCCCCGCTGCAAAAGGTAGTTGGGTTGGTGGGTTGTTTTGGGGGAAGAGACCAAACAGCGAGGACATGGGTCTCATTGGATTAGGTAAGGATGGGGAAGGAAGTCGGCCGTTCCCTTTCAAAGGAACCATCCCGGCAGTTGCCTGCAGCGATTTAGGGAAATCACGGAAAACCTAAATCAGGATGGCCGGGCGCGGGATTGAACCGTCGTCCTCCTGAACGCGAGTCCAGTATGCTAACAACTGCGCCACCTTGCTCGGTCCACAAAAGGAAGTTATTCTGGCTTTTGGCAGGCGGTCACATTAATGTGACAGGGCAGTATATTATGACGGGATGAAGTTAAAACCGTTACCATACCCCAGTTTTGACCAAGGTTTTAACGAGGTTTCCCCCTTGGTTGTAAGGCCAATACTGGAAGTGGAAATCCTTTGATAAGTTTTCCCCACCGCGACTCTCTTTGATCCACCATTATCTTACCGGGCACTTCGCTCAAAAGTCCTTGACCCCAGAATGGGTGATTACTCGTACTGCCTGCTCTACCTTCAACGGTAGGGAATTGAAAGGATACAATAATGTAGCCCGACCAAAGTTTTTGGGAGGCTTCCATTGGCCATCAAATGTATTCCCAAACAATCCCGGTATCTCCATTACAGCTGTTGACACACATTTTAATTTCCACGGCCCCTTTGATTACTGAGTGCCAGCAGCTTAAAGTATGGGCTAGAATTCACGTCCCCTCAAGAAAGAATTTGTATTTATACATCAGGCTACGGCAGATTCATCTAGATTCTTGTACTTGACGTGCCGCTCATGTTCGGTACATCTGGGAAACAGCTCAAACACACTGCATCACAGAGACACTGCCACATTCACAGGCAATATTATAAATGCTTGGGACTTCTTTTTAGGTCATGGCTATATCTCACAGGGCGAAACGTGTCCTTGGATTTTCTAGGCATATGGAAGCACCTGTTAATCATAGGTCTGTTGAAGATTCGTCCAATTTTACTTTATATTGCTTCATAGAACGAAAGTAGCAACGTAGGCAAAACTCGTTATGTTAATCGGCTAGACGACAGAGCTGACTGTATGTCAAGTGCCTGAACGCATATGTTAGATGGCTTACTTCGGCACCGATATGGTTTTCGTCCGATATGCTTTTAGTTCTATCTAATAGAGTGTTGATTACTTTTTGGGTAGGATGATGAAACGTAGGTTGGTTTACGGTACAAGTCTCCACATCAACTGTCTAACTCTCGCTCAACTAGAACGTCTAACAAAGGTAGCTTTTCTTCCATCTCCATTTCCGCAGTGAATTTTATGCAGGGATGTGTGGTCTTGATGTGATAAATGAATTGCTGCAATGTTTTCATTGCAAGGAGGTGAAAACCTGATTTTCTGTGATGTTTTACGCTTACTGCACTTGCATTTATACAGTGGCGACAGTACTGTCAACATCCGAAATCTCGCTTGTCTATTTTGTGTGTGGTGTAATCATGTATCATTTCTGTGTTTTCGTTTGTTCTTCTATTTGTGTGTCTCTCTCTTGTTACATAAACAAAGAAATTGGTAGAATGATACGTTTGCTACAACTGTGCACGAGGCAACCACTCTTCTCTTTGTTCAATGTTTAGATACGTCGTCGATAAACGCGCTGTTGCCGACAACATGAGCTGTTTTACCCTATCTGCAAAAGCAATGCTCTTCGGCTAACATCACACACATCTACGATCACCAGGTGGTTCCGGTAGCTCTGCATGGAGATACCAGCAGATCCGACAGCTCGCCGATCGCGCGCCGCAGCGCATTCTGCTATCGGCGTTTGCCGGCATTGTTTCGTGTCGTTATACATTCTGTCGATGGGCAGTGGTATAGTATTATTTCCTGTTGTGGTCAGTGAATACTGCATGATGATGCAAACAAATTGCAAGAAAAAAAAGATCGCGTGGCACATCTAAAAAATTATTCATACAGGTTATGTAAGTCTGTTCATTGCACGAATTTCGTAGCAAAGTTAAAAGAAAAATAACTGGAATGTTTAAAGATAAAAGTCTGCCTGTCACATCCCAAGACTATCGGTCAGTCTAAATAACCTTCTTTGTTGGCATGCAGGTAGCAATGTAACGCATAGTATTTGTGACTCTAAGGCTGTAATTGCAACAGCGCTTGACCAGGTGCAAATGCGCTTAAAACCGCCCAGAATCAATACCCACATGCCGTTCGTTCAGCCATAATAACGGGTTCGTTTAGTGTGCGCGAGAGCCTCGCTGAGATTCAGACATAATCCAGTAACAGACACTACACGACAGACTTTGTGCATTATGGACAAGTTTGCTGTTAAAATTCCGAGAGTGTATGTTCCAGGAACAGGCGGGCGACCTAATACTGCCTCTCATATACTCATATACATCTATTAAAATGACTACGATGGGACTGAGTTCACATGGAGGCTTACGGACAGCTGTTCTTTGAACCATTCCCGATTAGAACAGGAAAGGTGGACACACTCAAATGATACCAGAGACACCATTCGCCACACTAACGGTAGCTAGCTGAATATAATTGTAGATGTAGAGGCACTGATACCAATGTTATTGTGAATTGGAAACGTCGCGGAATCGTTAATTCGAACTATCTATCCAACAGACCCAAGAAGATGCCAACGGCCTGGCCGCAGTGGTAACATCGGTTCCCGTCAGATCACCGAAGTTAGGCGCTGTCGGGCTTGACTAGCAGTTGAATGGGTCACCGTCCGTTTCTGCCGAGCGCTGGTGGCAATCTGGGTGCACGTAGCCCTTGTGAGGCTTATTGATGAGCTACTTGACTGAGAAGTAGCAGCTCTGGCCAAGAAAACTGACAACGGTTGGGAGAGCGGTGTGCTGACATTATGCCCTTTCATTTCTGCATCCAGTGACTCCGGACTGAGGATGACACGGCGGTCGGTCTGTATCACTGGGTCTTAAGAGGCATGCACGGAGGAAAAAAAAAAAACTAACAGGCATCACTAAGCTCTTAAGCACACTGTAAGAACCAATATCCCAAACATTCTTTTCGAGTACTGCGACGGACGTCTTTTGCAGCTGAAGTACAGAGGTCTCAAACAGAACGGTTAGTCGAGAGGCGTTAGAATTCAGCTCTACCGTTCGTGCTGCTGCTTAGTAGCCAATAATCACAGGCACGAACTCCCATGTAACTCAGTGGAACAAACAATGTCCTTACTGACCTACGGATCAGTCATCGAGTGACAAGCCACTACATACAATGTCGCACCCAGAAGGGCGGTGTGGAGCTAGCAAACGACCTTTACTGCTAACGTATTTACAAAGTTGAATGTAACCGCTTGGGCACTCGTTGCAATGCAAGAAAGTCCGCATTACTGTCGAGAATAAAGCCCTTGTAGAGGTGCTTTGCTTTAGTGTTCGACTAATATGTTGCGAAACGTCAATTGTGTATTAGCATCATGTGAAAGAAAGAGGAAGGTCGATTAGTGTGTAAAGTCCCGCCGACGATGAATTATTTACAAGAAGTAAGAGCACATACGCAGACTGAGAAAGGGTGGAGAAGGCACTAGTTGTGCCTTTCCACATGAGCAACTTCGGCAACAACGGATGACCTATAACCGTATGGCTGGAAAAGGATTTGAACCATCATCCTCCCAAATACGAGTCCAGTGTCTTATCACTTTGTCAACTCGCTCGGTTTGTATTCTGTCGATAGCTATATGAGTGGTTGGGCAGTGCAGTAAAGAATTGTGTTCGTTTTATTGTGGGTGTGTAAGGCACGCGAGGAAAGCGGAAATGTGCCAACAGATAACCTAATTTCACAAACAGCATCAAAGCAACCGTGAAGTTTAACGTCCTTATATCAGTGTGACAGACGGCTCGCTTTTGGCAGTGTCACGTGTTCTCCGCTGAGATACGGCTGAGCTATTTGTAATTTAACCTAGGACATTGACGCAAGAACCTTGACGGCCAAATGCTGGTGACGTAACATTTTTAACTTACAGGATTCGAACATTTAACTGTAGTGTCGAGCGCTACCGCTTTATCGTGTTTATTGTTTGTAGAGATGGTTGCATATGGTGTGACGACTGCGATGTTCAATTTACGGATTACACGGCAGACACTAATTTTCTTTATCTTCATAGCAACAAATACATAATTAAGTCGACATTTCTTAATAGTGCACTTCACGAAACGGAAAAGAACATAGTATCCTATGAAATATACACTGGTGTCCAAATTAAAGCAACAAACGGAAATTTCGCAAGGTTGTGTGTATTTTGCCACAAAAAATTACAAACACGCCGTAATAACGTAGAAACAATGTAAAAATAACAGAACGTTATCAACTGAAACATGAATAACGGTAGACAAAATTGTTCTTAGTTTTTTCTTTCAACTTAACTGATTGGTGCACACATTCTGACAACTGGTTAATGCGCTCAGTATGGGGTGTGACCACCTCTGGTACCAATACAGACTTGACAACGACAGGACATGCTATAAATGATGCCATCAATCTCATGTTGAGGCAATAACGCCCATTCTTTCTGTCAGAGCTGCTCACAAGTCTTGGGGAGTGGTTGGTGGATGCAGACGTGACGCAACACGTCTCCCTAGCGCATCCCAGACATGCTCTATGGGATTCAGGCCACGTCATGCATGTCATATCATGTCCCCCCCCCCCCCCCCAAAAAAAAAGCCATCAACTACCCGTGCTCGAGCATTATCGTCCATAAATACGAAGTCTCGGCCCATAGCACATCGCAACCACCCCGCATGAGATCCCAAGATCTCCTCACGGTACCTGACAGCAGTTAAATCTTGCCGATTCACCTGTACGATTTCATGAAGAGGTGTTCGTGTGGTCAACTTAATCCCTGCCCATACCATTAGGGATCATCTTCTATATCGGTCTGTCCACAATGTTTGGGTCTCAAAATCGTCTTCCACGTGTCCTCCAGATGAGAATCCGTCGAGAGTCACTCTACAAATCAAATCGGGACTCATTTGTGAAAAGAACATTTGCCCACTGTTCAACCGTCTAGGTTGCATGTTGGCGACTCCACTCTAGAGGTTCCTTTTGTGAAGACGTGTCAGATGTACACCAACAGCAGCTCTCCGCCAATAAAGGTCACTTTGCCAATGCCTTCTGTACACCGCTTGCTTCGATACAACACGTCCAGTGGATGCTGCAATGTCAGATGCCAGTTGCCTTGCAGTACTAGGCGGAACTGTGGCGCCCTTCCGGTCAAATAACAATCCTCCCTTTCTGATGTCTGTACTGGTCTTTGGGGCACATTTTCGGTCTCTATGAACTGTCACTATATCCGAGAAACAACAGAATGATTAACTTTAAGCCATCGGGTCGTATAAGTTTGCGACTGTCTTTCTTCCAGTCTTCCTACGGCCCTCTACCGCAGAGTGTCTGGAAGGTGTCTTCTCTGTGCCATACTGCACCGTCTCTGACTGTGTACACAGCGATTGTGGACGTGGGACTACCCTGTAGCCGGCCGGAGTGGCCGAGCGGTTCTACGCGCTACAGTCTGGAACCGCGCGACCGCTACGGTCGCAGGTTCAAATCCTGCCTCGGGCATGGATGTGTGTGATGTCCTTAGGTTAGTTAGGTTTAAGTAGTTCTAAGTTCTAGGGGACTGATGACCTCAGAAGTTAAGTCCCATAGTGCTCGGAGCCATTTGAACTACCTGTAAACATTACCTCCCTTGACAGATTCCTTGACTTCATTGTCGGCGTGGTTGTTCGTTGATGGGAATAACATCTTCCGTGCAGAACACGATCGTGACCAATTTGTTGACAGTTTGTATGATTATATTGTGAATTTGACAAAGAATGGGGAAACAGCAGATTATTGCTTTAATTTTGGACACCAGTGTAACATCATTAGAGTCACAGCTGGAATCTGTAAACTCACACAAATACCTTGGTGCAACACTTAGGAGGGGCATGAGAAGGAACGATCACATAGGCCCAGTCGTGATTAATTGAGGTAGCAAATTTCGGTTTATTGATAGAATACTAGGGAAATGCAATCGGTCTACACAGGGGACAGCTTACAGATGACTCGTGCAACCCATCCCAGAATATTGCTCAAGTGCGTTGGACCCGTACCAAACATGACGAGCAGGGAATGTTGAACGTATACAGGAAGGGCATCACGAATGGTCACAGGTTTGTCTGGCACGCGGGAGAGCGTTAGAGAGATACTGAAAGAACTGAACTCGCAGACTCTTGAAGAGAGACTGAAACTATCCCGAGAAAGTCTACTACCAAAGTTTCAAGAACCGGCTTTAAGTGATGACTCTACGAATATACGAAAACCCCTACATTTCTCTTCCATAGGGATCTTGACGACAAGAGTAGATTAATTAGAGCACGCAAAGAGGCATTTAAACAATGATTCTTCCCTCGCTCCATACGTGAATGGAACGGGAAAAAGAGTTAATCACTGGTACAGTGGAACGTACCTTCTGCTACGTACTGCTCAGTGATTCAAAGGGTACAGATGCGCAGCGTATAGATGCAGATGTAGATAGTTCCGCTGTGATTCTGTACTGCCACTTTTCAGTAACAGACATCAAAGACTATTTATTCTAAGCGTATAGCACGTTTTCGAGTTTCTTTAATGTTGCACTTGTTTCCCCCTGTGAGAGAAACATTCAATCCAGTCACTTGCTGCAGATAAGACAGCATCATAAACGGAACAGTATCCTGTGCCCCTTAAAGACGTGTGATAGGACCGTTACTAATATCTCAAACTCTCTATGGCTCTCAATAGTTGTGTACAGGAAGTGACGTTGTTAAGAAATTGTTGTGAACTGCGAAATAGAAAAGAAGATTGATGATGAGCTTTAACGTCAGCCTACGATGAGATCATTAGAGACTCAGCGCATGCCCGGACTGAACAAGGGCACGGACCCATTTCTGCATTCGTCTTATGAAATTTAGGGAAATCCTAATGTTACGTAGGGACTTGAACCCAGCTTCTTCTGAGCGCGAGTCGAGTCTCTTTATTAGTGAGCCACCTCTTTCGGTGCTATGAAATGCAATAAGACTAGCTAATGATTAGCGGTTGGTGAAACGTACGTCTCCCAAGATGAATTAATGTATGCGGTTGGTGAAACGTACGTCTCCCAAGATGAATTAATGTATTTAAATATACGTAATTGGAGGGAGACCCAACTACAGTCTTGACTACACGATCAGCAAGTACTCAATCAATCACAAGTGTCTGCTATGTAAGTAGTAGCCCTAGACAGTGATTCGTGGTGAAACGGATAAATATAAATACCGCTATGGCGAATTATCAGGAGAAACTAAACGAAATGTGTATCATCAACGAAGGACGCAGTACGTAAAACTCTCGTTCGACAAATGCTTGAGTACTGTTTGTCGATCTAGAATACTAATGAAGTTGAATTAACAAACCAGACAAAAGAAAATTGAAATATTTGCGAAATTCATGAACTCCACAAAAAAGATGATGTGCATCGATAGCCTCACTCACAAACGTATCAAGAGACATATTTTGCAATGTATATCTCGTGTGGCGTAAATGAAGGCAAAATTTTCCGAAGTCGTGCTTATACAAAGAGGTACTAATAATCGTTCGATCTGTGTGTCATCCACAAATAGAATAGGCAGGAGGGATGTGATTCTGGCTCTATTTATCCGCAGTACCGCGCTGTGACAAGCAGAAATTTGGAAAGGGAATTGAAGATCAGGGAAAAAGATATTGAAAATCTGAGATTTGGCGGTGACTGTAATTCTGTCATGGACCGGGAAGGGTAGTCAAACGAAATGTATAGTGTCCTGAAAAAGGGTTGCAAGATGGACATCAACAAAAGTAAAACAACGATACTGTAGGGAATCACATTTAGGAAGTAAGATACTGAATGAGCTAGATGGGTTTTGCTATTTCTGAAGCAAAATAACTGATGTTGGTGAAAGTAGTGAGGATGTAAAATATAGACTGGCAATAGCAACAAAGGCATTTCTGAAAAAAAGAGAAATTTGTTAAAATCTAAAATAAACTGGAAATGTTAGGAATCTGTTGTAAATCTATGTCTGTGGAGCGTAGGCTTATACGAAAGAGAAACGTCGGTAAAATCGAGTAGGGGAGAAAAGAAATTTACGGTACAACGTGACTAAAAAAGGGATAGGTTAATACGACACACCCTGAGATAGTAAGGAATCGTCAATAGTGTAATGGAGGGAAGCGCAGTGGGAAGGCGATAAAAATTGTAGAGTGGGATCAAGGTTTCAGTAGAGCAAGCAGTTTCACATGGATGCATGTTGCAATAGTTGCCGTTTGAGACATACTCCATACGACCCCCAACTCCCCCCTCCCGCCTGCAATACCACTGGCTACCGAGATGTAAATTAAAGCGGTGTGGCAAACAGTGCAAGTGTCTGGCGGCTCTTAGGATGCACTTTGCTGGGAGAGAGAATCCATAATGAAGGGCGGTGCGCGGCGCAGGCGGGATCCGGGCCGCGGCTGGGCCCGCCGGCTGTGACGTCAGCGGCCGGTGACGCAAGCGGCGCGCCGCTGCAAGACCCACATGCTAGGCCGCCGAGCGCGCTACTGCCAGTGCTGGGGGTGGCCCCCCGCAAGCGGAAGAAATCTCATTGGCATTTGCTAGTACTACTGGCAATGCGGGGTGCGGTTAGGTCCATACCAAATATAGGCAACTAGGCTGCAACCAGCTATGAACACAGTACGTGAGTTGTGCACAATAATGAAAGGGGCAGCAAATGAAAACGAGACAGATGGAAAAAAAGTCAGTAAACTGTTTATTATTTCAAAGCAATAGGCGTAACTGCGAATACATTTATCCTACCGTGAGACAAGACGGTCAATACCTTCATGCAAAAATGTTTGCGGTTGCCTACGGAACGACGACTGTACCCAGACGTGACCTCTTCGTCCGACGCAAACCGATGGCCAACAATGTCTTTCTTCGAGCTCCAAAAATATGGAAATCGCATAGGGAGAGATCAGGACTTAATGCAGGAGGTGTAAGATCTTTCCAGAGAAACTTCTGCAGCGCAGTAAAAACAACTTGGCAATAAGTGGGCGTTTGGACTTTTAGAAAGTGTCCACTTACCGCTGTGCGCCGTTTTTTAGAAAGCCAATAAGCAGCGAATCTTCGCAGTCAACGAAGGAGATCATCATCACATTCCTGGAGCTGGTGCGCACGGCTTTGGATTCTTTTCGGTTGCGGTGAATCCAAGTGCTTCCATTGTTGGCTCTGACGCTTGCTTTCCGGCTCAAGACGGTGACGCCATGTTTCTCCTCCCGGGCCAGCACTGGACATGAAACATTATTCTTTACCGTGATACCGTCCCAGAAAATGCAGTGATGTCGACATTCTGTTAACTTCTATTCCTTCGTCAGGCTGTGGGGAATCCACTGCGCATAGATTTGCCGTAATTTCGCACAATGTGAGTGGTACCGTGACTGTGCTCAACGTGAGCCAATTGTCATTCGCCGTTCACTGTCGGTCATTTCTGACGGCAGCATTCACCGCTGCAATGGTGGAAGGGGTAACGACCAGAGGTATAGAAATTCCCCTTCCAGCCCACCCCCGCTACCTCTGCCGCAACGGAGACAAGAGACGACGTGTACTGAAGCAACCTGGGTTTCCACAAGCCTGCCGAGTTTCAGGGGACCCGTTCAGCCTGCTAACCTGAAAGCAGGTTGCGCTGTCAGTCCAGCTCGACTAGCCAGATGTGTGTTTTCGTACGAAGTTTCACTGCAGCACATTTATCGTAACGGTGGGAGGAACAGTAAAACGAACTAAACTTAAAAGAGAAATGTTCAAATGTGTGTGAAATCTTATGGGACTTAACTGCTAAGGTCATCAGTCCCTAAGCTTACACATTACTTAACCTAAATTATCCTAAGGACAAACACACACATCCATGCCCGAAGGAAGACTCGAACCTCCGCCGGGACCAGCCGCACAGTCCATGACTGCAGCGCCTGAGACCGCTCGGCTAATCCCGCGCGGCACTTAAAAGAGATTGAGGAGAAATTAAGAATTGGAGAATATATACCAGTCAAGAAGCAGACCCCAAGTTCAGCAGGAGAAAAGTTATCGTGTGTTTCTGAGGCAACTTCAAGTAAATCGGTAGGTGCCCCGCAATGCAAACCGTGTAAAAAGTTACTAAACAATCATTCGGGAACCTCGAGCATGTTACATTTTTGTAAATCTGACCATCAGTTTCCTCACTCCATAAATCTTTTTAAAGAGGACAAAGACTTAGTGGTTGACAAGTGTGTGGAAATGTGTACTCATGACGTGAGGCTATTTAGCAGTATATGGAATTTCTAAATTTAGGGCGAACATTGATTGAAACAGAAAAAAACATGGCTCAGTGTATGTTAAAAACCACATCCGGGTGGTATGCAGCGTAGTGCGAAGAAAGCTTAGTATGAAAGAAATCTTTTTCATTTAGACATGTACTTTTTAGATGAACATAACAAGAACAACAAACTTCGTGTCTGCTAAAATGTGTTTGGGACATTTAAAATGCACTATTTTGCCCGCTTAGAATGTGTTCAGCGAACCCGCAGTCATCATCATCATCATCATCATCATCATCATCATCATGTCCTCCTCGCCGTGTCCGGCGACAGCGACTCCATCAGTCGTTTAGTCCGTATTGTGACGGGCTCGGATGTGGCTTGCAAAGCCGAGCTTTGCTTTGAAGATCCGGTCGCACGAAGTGCAATACAGTTGCCCAGTGGAGTTATACGTTTAGATGTAATTAGGCTTGGGCTTAGATTTGCGGAGCTTTCGTTTACCGTCCAGGTTCTTTATACGGATATGCTCGAATTGTTCCACACTCTTGTGTACAGTTGAGCGCCACTCTGATCGGTGCAATACAAGCTCCTCCCAATGTTTGCTCGGAATGCCACAGGCTGTGAAGTGGCGTTTGATGGTGTCTTTATATCGCAGGTGTTGGCCACCTTGCCGCCGCTTTCCACACGAGAGCTCTTAGTAGAACACCGCTTTGGGAAGTCTACTGTCGTCCATGCGTATCATATGGCCACACCATTTCTGTTGGTGTTTCATTAAGTGAGCTTCAATGCCAGGCAGTTTCACGCGACACAAAATCTCCGTGTTTGTAACACGGTCTTCCCATTTCATGCGAAGAACTGATCTCAGACAACGAAGATGAAACGTGTCTAGCCTCCTAATGTCAGCTTTATAACATCACCAAGTTTTCGAGGCGTAGATTAAAGTTGGTAATATTATTGCTTTGTAAGCCACAATTTTAGTTTGTAGTCTGAGATCATGTGATTTCCATACTTGGTGATTCAGTTTGCCGAAAACTGAGGCTGCATTGGCAATACACATGTTGGAAAAGCAATTAAAATTGGTATAACTCGAGTCACAATCGGCTGGAACACGCTAAGGTTACAAAAACTAGACTTCCAAAACCTTACTTTAGTTGGTGTTTCATCTTCAAGTTCTTAGGTGCAAAGGATCTCTATTTCAGAGATGGTTCTGATTACTACAGAAAACATATATTAGAGGTGAGCTGACGAGGTTCGAATTGATGATGTGATGATGTTTTGGTTTGTGGGGCGCTCAACTGCTCTGTCATCAGCGCCCGTCCAAAGTCCCAATTTTTTCACAGTTCCAGTTTTTCACAACGCAATCAAGCCACTGCCACGGATGATGATGATGATGAAGACAACACAAATACCCAGTCCCCGGGCAGAGAAAATCCCCAACTGGCATCTACCTGCTGTAAGCCACATCGTATGGCATAATATTGGTACCTATTTTGACTTTTGAGTTGTCTGTTGAGACGATGAGTTCCAGGTTAATCTGATGGTTCAAATAGCTCTAAGCACTATGGGACTTAACATCTGTGGTCATCAGTCCCCTAGAACTTAGAACTACTTAGACCTAACTAACCTAAGGACATCACACACATCGATGCCCGAGGCAGGATTCGAACCTGCGACCGTAGCAGCAGCGCGGTTCCGGACTGAAGCGCATAGAACCGCTCGACCACAGCGGCCGGCCCCAGGTTCATCTGAAGATGCCACACAAGGGCGAAACGCGGCATTGGCAATAAATATATAAAATAATTTGCAAACAACAGTGTCTTATTTCAAGAAAGTATTTCGTTGGGCCTCGTCTTGAGATACTCGGGTTTGTAAGACTTTTCATCAACTTCCGAAACTTACTTATAACCTACAGTGAAAGCTTACAGAATAAACGTAGCGTAGATCAGCGGGAAGACAAGATTCCTTTAGCCTGCTTGGGTTGGGCATAGCTTGGGTTGGATGGGAGTAAAGCTTGCCCGTTCTGTTGATAACGTGTGGCTGCTTGCCCGCGTAGCTAAGAGGCAATCATGGGCAGGTTAATGGCGGAATTTGTATGCCACTCTCCTGTCCAACTGCTATCTTTCAGTGACACCGGACCTTCTCGAAATCGTTTATTTCACGCAAACACATGTGCACGTGACATACTGTGTTCCATCCGCAGTCTCATACCGCATTAAAACTCAATGTTCCTCTTTCCCAGTCTCCATATAGTGAAGTCGGACGTGCGCATGACTCGTTGACCTCACGTCGAGCACACCTAACACACAAATGGCATAGCGGCGAACGTCCGTGCTGTCCCCTCTTGATTCTCAATAGAGGGCATACACCTACCTGCGTTACTAGTGTTGGCGCTGTGCTTGTTATTTATTGTGCCTCGTCTTCATTTGACAACAGTTTTCACAGAATGCAGGACATACTGATACCGACTCATTTCTGCAAAACAACATCAAAATAGAAACTCAGACTAAGCAAAAGCAAACCTGGAGAAAAATCTCTGCACAGTCACCCAAAGCGCCTAGATAACTTACTTTGTGACAGAGACCAATGCTTCTGCAGCTTAGAAGAGGAAGAAAGAGGGCAGTCACAAACTCTAGTAACTGCTGGCCCAGATCATGTCTTGAGGACGAAGAAATATGATAAAGTTATAAATGAAAACTATTTAAAATAGATCGATATCGATTATGTGAGTACATTTTATATTCACGGACCACAGAACAGGAAACTGACCTATACTGCCAAAGAATGAATACGTCGGGAGAAACAACAAGGTGTGTCACACCTTGCCTAGTAAACATGCAAGGCTCTAGGAGCGCCGGATATCTCCAACAAATAGCACGACCATAAACCTAAAGCGGTCGCGACAGCAGGATGCTATCCTGTCCTGTTCCACCAACAAATCCATACCGACCAAAGGGTTGCAGCTAACAAGCCTGAATTGTAGTATGTCAGGTAGATAAAAGTTCGTGCTTCTTGATCGATGTATCAGTTTCGCGGGTTGGAAACTGTAATTTCAGTGCGGCTCAGAACAAAACGGAAACACACAGATCTGAGCATCGATGTCAGTCGAATATGGAACTAAAAACCTGGTATCATCCCCGTCACCATGGGTGCCTGGGATCAATACCACATAATCTGAAGAGCGCTCTGCCAAGAATTCAAGTATTTAGTAAACACAGTGAAATGTAAAATACAATACTGTTCTGAACTGCCCGTGAAGTACTGTGAAACCACGTGTTATCAAGAACCAGAGAGAGCTGGAAGTAACCTGGAGGATATTTGGCTCTATTTAACCACGTAGCCTCTGTTGTGAAAAACACAGATGATATTGGTATAGTAATTAATATAGATCACAGTAATGTGATGATAATTAACATTTTCTTAAGTATATTTTCATAGAACACCTTTCCTGTCCAATGGCTGTAATGACATACCAACAAAATGAATGAAAGAAGTACAAACGGAATCACAGCGGAGAAGAAGTTAATTGGGAGAAGTACGAGAAAAAGGGCAAAACTACACTGAGGAGCCAAAGAAACTGGTACACCTGCCTAATATCGTGATGGGTCCCCGCGAGCACGCATAAATGCAGCAACACGACGTGGCATGGACTCGACTAATGTCTGAAGTAGTGCTGGAGGGAACTGACACCATGAATACTGCAGGGCTGTCGATAAATCCGTAAAAGTACGAGGGGGTGGAGATTTCTTCTGAACAGTACGTTGCAAGACATCCCAGATGTGCTGAATAATGTTCATGTCTGGGGAGTTTGGTGGCCAGCGGAAGTGTTTAAACTCAGAAGAGTGATCCTGGAGCCATTCTATAGCAATTCTGAACGAGTGGGGTGTCGCATTGTATTGCTGGAATTGCCCAAGTCCACCGGAGTGCACAATGGAGATGAATGGATGCAGGTTATCAGACAAGATGCTTACGTACGTTCACCTGTCAGAGCCGTATATAGACGTATCAGGGGTCCCGTATCACCCTAACTGCACACGTCCCGCACCATTATAGAGCCCCCACCAGCCTGAACAGTCCCCCGCTGCCATGCAGGTTCCATGGATTCATGAGGCCTCCATACCCGTACACGTCCATCCGCTGGATACAATTTGAAACGAGGCTCGTCCGACCAGGCAACATGTTTCCAGTCATCAACTGTCCAATGTCAGTGTTGGTGCGCCAAAGCGAGGCGTAATGCTTCGCGTCGTGTAGTCATCAAAGGTATATGAGCCGGCATTCGGCTCCAAAAGACCATAGCAATGCTGTTTCGTTGATTGGTTCGTACGCTGACACTAGCTGATGGCCCATAATTGAAATCTGAGGCAATTTGCGAAAAGGTTACATTTCTGTCACGTTCAACAATTCTCTCCACTCGTCGTTGGTCCCGTACCAGCAGAATCTTTTTCCGGCCGCAGTGATGTCGGAGATTCGATGTTTTACCGGATTCCTGATATTCACGGTACACTCGTGAAATGGTCGTACGGGAAAACTCCCACTTCATCGCTACTTCGGAGATGCTGTGTCCCGTCGCTCGTGCGCAGACTATAACACCACGTTCAAACACACTTAAATCTTGGTAACCTGCCATTGTAGCAACAGTAGCCGATATGCGCCAGACACTTGTCTCATACAGCCGTTGCCGACCGCAGCGCCGTTTCTGTCTGTTTGCATCTCTCTGTATTTGAGTACGCATGCCCACACCAGTTTCTTTGGCGCTTCAGTGTACAAAACAACGACAGAAAAAAAAAACAGAAATAAATAAGGATGAGCAAAAGTAGGAGATTGTTAACAGTGTGAGAGTAATACCGATTCGATATTGAAAAGGACGAAGACAGCCGGGATATTACGGGAAGGAAGCTACGCCGACAATAACAAAAAACACTATAATTTTCTCTTAGAATCAGCATGCGCGTGATATATCGAAGAATGCCATATGCAAAACCTCAGTCATGTAACGAACAGTGTAATGGTATCTGGAATAACAACCAATTTTGGTTAACGTTCAAGAAATTCATCGCTTATGGAAGAACTACCACGAAGAAATTCTGCAAAACAGTCGTGAAGTTCCTTTTTTTCTGAAGGTGATTTCTTACCAAAAGTTGAACAAAGCGGTCCGAGGCGTTACTGTTGAGTTAGACATTAACGAAATTTTATAAAATCATGACCTTCGCGTGAAGTTTCCGCTTTTTTTTCACGACACACTTTCATTAGAGGCTCACTACGAATACTACTCATCCAGTTTCTGAACTGCCACTGTTTTAACGATAATCCATCAATTTTTAAAACAATAAGCAACAACAGATCTCATTAGCGCTGTCTCCTGGTATTTTGAAGAAACATTAAATGTGGTTTATTGAAATTGAGGAGGAGATGGAAAATGATGCACAGGTCTGGACGTATAAGATATCGTATTGAAGACGTCACTACATAAGAAAACGAGGAAGAAAACAGATCGTGTGAAAAACACGTTTCTTATTCGACCAAGCATGAGGAGGACTGATGTGATTAGACATTCGATTGTTAGACGAACAGCTTACGTGACCATTAATGACTAGTTTGAACCGCGGGGATTCGGCGGAATCTAACGGCTGTACCAGCTTTTGTGCTACTTTAGGTGGAAAAAGATTTTCTTAATTTTTGACATGCATATAGGCAAAAAGACAGATTTTCCGTGTTGTGACAATTTGTTCTTCCCACGTCAGAGGGTCATCGAATATAATGCAGAGATCTTTCATTGTTCGTTCTTACTTTATATCGGGCATGAATGATGACATAGGTTCATTTTCACAATGGTCACAAAATCTGGATTTTAAACTACATATTAGATACGTTTTCCTGCTCTTCCATATGGCTATCATTCTATCCACGTGGGCATTTTTCTCTCTCGAGTCCACTTCGTTCCTGTTTTTTTATTTTATCTTTTTTTTTAAAATTCCTTTTGGTGCCTCATTCTCTGACTGTATTATCCAACATCTTACCTGCTGAGAGGATTACTGTCAACTGTTTCCACTGCTTCAGTCTGGGCTTCCTCAAGGTCTTTTCCAACTTGTTGGACTCATGGTATATTCTTTAATCTTCCTACATATGTCGTAATCTTGTGCGTAAGTCTAGCAGTTGTGGAGTATTTCAACAGGCACATAAAATGTTGATCTTCGTTTTCTAATGTCTGCTGCCAGGTTTGATAAATTCTTTGCTGCTTTACAGGATTTCAGCAATTATCAGTCCTTCGTTTTTTCTGGGCCAAAAATTTTCCGTATAATCCCTTATTCTTCCTACAGGACGTTTAACAGATCGGCTTTTTTTTATTGAGAATTACAGTATTACTCGCGCACAGAGCTCCGGGTTTGATGTTCTTGTTGTAATGTCTAACATTTGTATGTGTGGACATGTACTTTTTGTTGTGGATTTCATGCCTTCTCCCGTACGCTGTGTAAGAGACCCCTCTGTGCTTACTTCAGTGCCGATCAGACACCCCTATACAATGGAATTCCTTGAATAAACGTATAAGTTTAAATAATGAAAGAAAAGGGAACTTCAGGATGCCAAGCCACTTCCGCTTTTGACAACAGCATACAAATCCGCACGATGGTTCTACAGGACTAATGCCGAACTGTATTCAGAGCGGTCAGAAACAATCTGAAAAGCTTACAAGGGTGTTGCAGGGCACACTGTCCTGAGAAATAAATGTTAGGAAAAATATTCCTTGCGTTGCGCCGTTTCCGAGTTAATTAGCACGGAAGTTCGCTAATCCAGCCATCGCGCGCGCAAGTTCAAGCGGCCAGCCAGAGACGGTGTTGCCAAACTAGTACTTCGTTTGGTTTCCTAAAACCGAACAACAGAGCGAAACAAAAATTGGGTATGGGACGGTAGTGAGGCTCGCACCCGAGCCAAAGGCTGAGCAGTCCCGTGCTCTATTGTCTACCCTATGAGAACAACACACACTAATGGCATCTGGCGGGCCGCTTGGATTTGCGTGCGGAAACGCCTGAATGGCTAACTTCACTGATAATTAACTCGGACGATGATGCTGGAACATTCAGCGACAGTTACAAAGACACGCTTCCCCTTGCCCGAGAAGTTTTTAGCAGTCAATGGAAAGACGGCGAGAACAGGTACGTAGCTACTGATGTATTTACGTTCGAAATTAGTTAAGAGACATTTTCGCGCAACTGTGATTCCATACGTTGCTGCAACGGCTAAAAACAGCAGCATCATGTACCGAACATCTGAGAAAGCTATGGATACGTTTTTGTTAACAAGTACCTGTATGCGTGTAGCAGTAATAATAATGGCCATTCTCTTCTGTAGTTGCTGTGACATTCCGAAAAACACTCAATCTGGATCGGAGTTGCTGTCCACCAAATGACCAAGTTTGAATGTACCAAAGAGTTTACAGTACTAAAGGCATATATAAATTGTGTGGACGCAAGTGTGGCTTAGCTTATAAAACTGGTCGTCGTTCAGATTACGGCAATTAGAGGGAGCAATTGCTCCAGATGCAGCTACAATTTCGTCGGCAGTAGCACTGTACATCCATTCCCCTATCCTTTAAACACTGAGTTACTGGTCTTTCTATGAAAAAACTCCATGACGTCGAGACAGACTGAGACTAAATTCGATAAACATCGAGCAGTCAGATTTGTCTAAGAAACCGCGTGTGACAGTACAATTCACAATAAAGGAGTTCAAAATCTGCTTCACAAAGCAAACAAATTGCCAACAATTCTTCCCACCACAGTTATCATCCATATTCAAAGTGTTTTCTTTCAAGCAATTTCAAAGCTTTGACGAAATACAGGGCGACAATTATTGAATTATAAGAAATAAAATCGTCATAACTTCTGAATGGTTTGCGTTAGTACGTTACAACTGCTGGGTTGGCCGCGGGCATGACGGGAATTAGCAAGCGCGTGCTTTGGTCTGGTTTAGCGACGAAGCCCACTTTCATTTGGATGGGTTCGTCAATAAGCGAAATTGGCGCATTTGGGGGACATATAATCCGCATTTCGCGATCGAGAAGTCTCTTCATCCCCACCTGGTGACTGTGTGGTGTGTAATGTCCAGTAACGGAGTAATCGATGGGATATTCTTCGATGGCACGATGACTACCGAACAGTACGTGAAGTTTTTGGAAGATGATTTCATCCCCACTGTCCAAAGCGACTCTGATTTCGACAAAATGTTGTTCACACAACACTGAGCTTGACCCAATCAAAGCAGGAGAGTGTTTGATGTCCTGGAGGAGTTGTCCTGGAGGAGTACTCTGGGGACCAGATTCTGGCTCTGGAGTACCCAGGGGCCACTGGCATGGTCCTCGATTGGCCGCCATATTCTCTGAATCTGAACTCATGCCACTCCTTTTTGTGGGGCTATATTAAAGGCAAGGTGTACAGCAATAATCCCAAAACCATTGCTGAGCTGAGAAAAGCCACTCAGGAGGTCACCGATAGCATCGATATTCAGATACTTCATGGGGTCACGCAGAATTTCGCTATTCGTCTGCGCCACATTGTCACCAATGATGGCAGTCATATCGAACATGTTCAAAATGTTCAAATGTGTGTGAAATCTTACGGGACTTAACCGCTAATGTCACCAGTCCCTAAGTTTACACACTACGTAACCTAAATTATCCTAAGGACAAACACAAACCCATGCCCGAGGGAGGACTCGAACCTCCGCCGAGACCAGCCGCTAAGTCCATGACTGCAGCGCCTTAGATATTGAACATGTCGTAACCTAAATTCGAATATCTGTAGTGATGTTTACATGTTGAATTAAGTGTGTGCATGCCGTAGTTTGTAACTAATTTACGTTTTTTTTCATATAATTCAATAATTGTCACCCTTAAAATATACACGCGTAAAGATGGAAGAGGTGGGGAACTGCGTACAGATTTCTATAGTGGTTGAATACTACTCTGTGAACGGAAAGCTTGCCGATGTCTTCGACTGACACGACGAGGATAATTGCATAGGTTCCAAAATCACGCAGGAAACTTCGAGGAAACCAATTCTAACTTGGGAAAAATGACGGCTGCAGAACTACTCAGTCAAGCTTCTTGAAAAATCTTGAGCACATTTAAATCTTACTAACCACTACAGAGCACTCACAAAGCCAAGTGCTGATATCGCGACTATATGAAAAGAATCATTTTGTCACCGGAATATGCCATCGTTTCGAATGTACCGTATAACTGTGTCGACATGATCTCCTGTCAGCATTTCTTGACGAATATCCTTGTGAGCTACAGTACAATGAACGAAATTTGCGTCCTTAAATCTACAGAGGCACAGAGGTTTCGGTTAATCTGCAACTACAATTGAGCAAAATTAGCAAACAAATATGCACTATTACAGTAACGTTTTGAATTGCTCGTGTAGCCTTCCGCACATGCTACACGGGTTCGCCATACAGGGTCGAGGTATGTCGCATGTTGGTGGCTGAAACAGCACCCTTGTCCTCTGAGACACATTAATGGATTACCATTACGAACACGGCATGCAGTGGCAGTGCAGTGTGTCACAGCGGTATGTTATGACAGACGCTAATGAACCTGCACATGGTGAGCAAAACTAGATTCCAAACCTAGCAAAACGGTGACAAGATAGTCCTGTGTGGGGCTATTCAAAGCACAGTGAAACGAATTAGTGTGTGAAAATTAAGTCTTCGGCAGTGACCCACGTGCAGTTAATCATTGTTGTATCGTAATACGCTCGTTATGACGAACTGTAGGCGAACTAGAGACAGATGAGTGAGGGAAGCCATAACGCCCTCTTGAAGGAACCGTCCAGGATTCCTTTGAATACCAGAAACAAAATGATACCAGGGCGTCTCTGGAAGGACCTAACAATAAATTTGCATTCCTAAAATTTTACACCTGCTGTCAAACGATAGGTGGCAACGTAATACCTAGGTTTCCATGGTTTCCCTCAGGAGTCATAGAGCCGGCTGCAACTAAAAGCAGAGTCGAGGGTATAACTTAGACAAAACATGGGAGTATTTAAAAAGCATTATTTCGAAATTGAACTTAAATTTCTCAATGTTGTACCGACAAAGAATTTGTTATTGTCTGCGACTGTATTACAAAATTTTATTATTATTATTTTATTACAAAGGGAAGATCTCAGACACAGCCAACCGATTCAGCTCATATTTGACAATTCGTTTGTGTAGAACCTAAAGTGAAAGACTAAAATATTTTGGCTCAACATCCCCCTGTTTTTAAGAAAACCGCCCCTGGTGTTCATGACGCGAAATCGACTCAAACTTTTCGGGATAGACAGATGATTGAAAATTGAGCATTTTTCATTGTCATGTGTAAGGCCTGTAAATGCCTTGCAAAGGAACTGTTACGACTGCCGCGTATGTCCTCATAAGATAACCGCTGCTCAACGCAAGCGCGGGATTGAGATTTTTTTTTTTTTTTTTTTTACTACCAGATACGTTCTGGATGTATTTTATTTGTATTTTCTTACCTACCGAAATTCATAGGAATGGGGAAATTGATAAGGTGAGTACATCAACAGGGAATAATAACAAGGTAGATAAATTTCTTAAATGACTTTGATTAGTAAAGAATTAAAATTTCAAGCCTCGTTGTATGAAAACAATTCCGAATAAGACCGCTGCGAATTAGTCACGAAAACACACACACACACACACACACACACACACAGGCAGCCAAATACGCGACGCTGTTTCGAGCTGGGAGCAGGGCAAAATTTTATTTCGAGGCCTCTAGATCGCAATTTTCTTCTTAAACCCAGCGGGAAATGACCAACCGCGTGGATTTAACGACGAATCGCATAATAGTTCATTATCAGAATGCGTTTGGGAATCAAATACAGGTTCCCCGTTCCCGGTTCAGATGCCTTGATCGCTACGCTAGCGCCGCTTTCGATGGCCAATGCTTGTCTTAAATATACATGTAAAATGCAATGTGTTGACTGGATGATTGATTCGTCGTTGCTCAGCTCAAACCCTAAGGGTAGAATCTTGAAATTGGGAGAGCGTGTTTATCTTATACTGTACGAATCATTTAAGAAAGGGGGCAAAATAGTGCATCAAATGTTTTTTTGAAAACATGTCGCTATTACGGCAGTTTTGAAACTAGAATTGCGAAAATTGGTATCTGGTTACTCGCTCGGAAATAGAGAGATTCGTGTTCAGCATTGTTGGAAATTTAACACCTGTGGGTGTGAAATAGTGGGTAAAAGCTTTTTTTGAAAATAAATTATTAAAGAATTACTAAAGCTTTTTTAAAGCTACGTCTATGGAAATCGATATCTAACTTCGCGGCTAGAAAAGGGGATGAAACTTTATATGAAAATTTTTCATCTAAGAAAATTTGTATTCGGCTTCTCGATTAAAAATAAAAAATACGTGTTTCAGTGTTTTTGGAAATTCAGTCCCCAAATGTGTTTGGAAACTCAATCTCTTAAGACGGTAAAATATGGGACGAAAGATTTTATGTAAAAGTCTCATTATGAAACTAATATTGAAAGGAAATCTCTGTAAATTTGTATTTGGCTTCTCTGTTAGAAATTTAAAAAAGAAATGTGTTTCGGCGTTTTTTCGAAGCTCAGCCTCTAAGGAGTGAAATATGGGAGGACAATTTTTATGAAAATATTTCTTTATATTAAAACATTTTTAAATCCAAATCTCTGGAAAAATGGTGTTTTACCTGTAAATAAATGTGCGTTGCGGGATGAAAGTTTCGAAGGAAATGTCACCACAAGAACTTAAAAGGCAGGATTAGCAAAGACCTAAGACTACAGCTACCAGAATCGATTTTTGGTCAGAAGTACATTCTGAAAAGACGATGCTTTTACGGCCTTCATTAGCGTGAAAAGTTTAGAAAATGTTGGAATTTGCGAACAACATAAAAATTCGACTAAACAAAAAAAAAAAAAAAAAAAACGTGTATACCATGCAGTCTATGCGAGCGAAGCAGGCAGCGGCCGCAAGGTAGTGTAAAGCTCATTTCCTCTATTTCTAGAAAAAGGGAGTTTGCGAACCCTATATATGACGATGAAAATATATATATATATTTTTTCGAATTATCTGTCGATTTTGAGTCAATTGCACGTCATGAACTTTAAGGGCCATTTTCTCAAAAACGCGGGGCTGTTGAGCCAAAATACCGTACAATCTTTCGTTTTAAGTTATACGCAAGCTACACCTCAAATATAAGCCAAATTGGTTGGCTGTGTCTGAGGCCTTACCCATTGTTACCGTTAATCCCGTCTAGTAGGGGATCCGTTGTAACCGAGATTTGTCAAATTTTCTTTATTTTATCTTTAGCGGCTGGATTCCCGCCCTGTCACCGTAATCGCCAGTCACCTAAGGCAGGAAAATAGTGTGCGCCACCTGTCTGTGAATAGTGTAACTTCGGTTTATGTGTGATCGCATTTGAACTGTTTGCGTATCGAATTTTCCGAGGCGGAAATTGCGACCAGCACAGTACCTGTGTTAACGAGCGTCGGAGACCGCCTAAAAACCACAGTCAGACTCGCCGGGACACCATCACGATCGTTAATCCGTGCGGATTCGAGCCGGTTCTGGCTAGCTCTCTCTCGCCAGCAAACGCGCTGCGCAATACTCTAAAGGAGCGGGTCATTGCAAAATTATTTTATAATGTTGCAAATTGTAATTAGGAGCCAGTTTCATATTATAGCAAGACAGTGGTCCTAAATATAAGATTGCAGCGAGAGGAAATACATTGGTGTGCAAAACTAAAGTAACAAACCGCTATAACCCCGTCCTGTGTCTAATTCACGATATAATCATACAAACTGTCAAAAGATATCTGTGCAATCGTGTTCGCCACGGAAGATAACATCCCAGTTGACGGATAACCATGCCAACGATGATGTCAGGGTTCCTATCAAATGGGGTAGTGTTTGCCGGGTAGTCCCACATCCACAATCGCTGTGTACACAGACACAAACGGTGCAATATGGCGCAAAGAAGACGCTTACCAGATTCTCTGCGGTGGAGAACCGTAGAAAGACTGGAAGCAAGACAGCCACAAACTTATGTGACCCGATGGCTTAAACTGAATTGTTCTGTAATTTCTCGGATGTGGTGACAGTTTACAGAGACCGAAACTGTACCGAAAGACCAGTATAGGGCCGACCACGTGTGACATCAGAAAGAGAGGACCGTTATTTGGCTGTAAGAGCGCGACAGTACCGCCTAATGCTGCACGGCAGATGGCATCTGAAGACGCAGCACCCACTGCACGTGTTGTATCGAAGCAAATGGTGTACAGAAGGCTTCCGCAGAGTGGCCTTTATTGTCGGAGGCCTGCTGTATGTGTACATCGGACATGTCTTAACAATTGGAACGTCTAGAGTGGAGTCGTCAACATGCCACCTGGAGGTCGAACAGTGGGCCAATGTTCTTTTTACAGATGACAGATGAGTCCTGATTTGGTCTGGAGACTGGTTCTCCCGGACTCGCATCTGGAGGGCACGTGGAACACGATGAAATTGTAAGGGTGAATCGGCAAAGTTTAACTGCTGTCAGGTATCGTGACGAGATCTTGGGCGAGATCTTGTGCGGTTGTTGTGCGGTGCTGTGGGCACAGACTTTGTACTTATGGGTGATAATGCTCCACCTCATAGAGCACATGTGGTTGATGTTTTCTTGGAACAGAGAAGACATTACTTGCATTTCGCGGTCTGCTCGCTCTCTCGATTTGAATCCCAGAGAGCATGTCTCGGATGCACAGTGGAGACAGGTTGCATCACGTCAGCATCCATCAACCACTCTCCAGTTCCGCAGGGGAATGGGAGTTACTGCCTCAGCATGAGATGGATGACATCATTCACAGCACGCTACCTCGTCAGGCCTGTATTGCTGCCAGAGTTGGTCACATCCTATACTGAGCACATTAAGAAGTTGTCGGAACGTCTTTGAAAATCCGTTAGCGTGGGGAAAAAACGAAGAACATTTTTGCCTACCGTTATGCATGTTGGAGTTCTTGACATTCTGTGTTCTTTACATTTTTTCTACTTCACCATTGCCGGTTTATACTGTTTTGTGCCAAAATAAACGCAATCTTGCAAAATTTCCGTTTGTTGCTTTAATTTTGGACACTACTGTAATTTCTTTCGTACCCCCAGGAATCTTGAAAAAATCCCATAATCGCTACTCTTTAACCCGAACAAGCAATTGTATTTAATAGTGTTTAAGAACTCACTAGAGGGAAGTTCACCTGAACAGATGAATTATACAACCATAGCCGCGTGGAATGAATGTTCAAATGAAATGAAAATAAAAGCACCTACAGCTGTCTCTTTTTCTATTTAATTTATTTACGCGACCAGTTTAGGTGTTCCATTGCATCATCCTCACGCCCCTCGGCCAATGTAAATCGGGTGGAATCCAATCAAGTGTGCTGTCTCAACCGGAGGCAATATTAAATAAACGGCATCCGTAGATCTCTCGTTTAAACGACTTGTTCAAGAGTTGTCGGTTGATGAATGAAGTGACAGTGTCTTGTAAACCGAAGATCTACAGACACCTGTTATTTAATAATGGCACCTGTTATAACTGTACACGAGACTGGACTACTCCTTATTTACGTCGGTCAAGGGGCCTGAAGATGGTCGAACATAGCACCGAAACTGGTTGCGTAAATAAATTAAATGCAAAAGAGACGGCTCCAGGTGTCTATAATCATCTAATATAAGGATGGACATATATTGAAGAGCCAAAGAAACTGGTACGCCTGTCGAATATCGTGTAGAACCCCCACGAACACGCAGAAGTGCCTCAACACGACGTGGCATGGACTCGACTAATGTTTGAAGTAGTGCTGAAGGGAAATGACACCATGAATCCTGCAGCGCTGTCCATAAATCCGTAAGAGTACAAGGGGGGTGCAGATCTCTTCTGAACACCACGTTGCAAAGCATCCCAGATATGCTCGATAATGTCCGCAGCTCGTGGTCGTGCGGTAGCGTTCTCGCTTCCCACGCCCGGGTTCCCGGGTTCTATTCCCGGCGGGGTCAGGGATTTTCTCTGCCTCGTGCTGACTGGGTGTTGTGTGCTGTCCTTAAGTTAGTTAGGTTTAAGTAGTTCTAAGTTCTAGGGGACTGATGACCTCAGAAGTTAAGTCCCATAGTGCTCAGAGCCATTTGAACCATTTTTTGCTCAATAATGTTCATGTCTTCGGAGTTTAATGGCCAGCGGAAAAGTTTAGCCTCAGAACAGTGTTTCTCGAGCCACTCTGTGGGAATTCTGGACGTGTGGGGTGTCGCATAGACCTACTGAAATTGCCCAAGTCTGTCGGCATGCACAATGGGCTGAATGGATGCAGGTCAACAGACAGTGTGTTTAAGTACGTTTTAACTGTCAGAGTCGTATCTAGACGTACCAAATTTGAAGTAAGACCCAGGCGAGGCGTAAGGCTTTGTGTCGTGCAGTCATCAAGGGTACACGACTGTGCCTTCGGCTCTTCAAACTCACTTCGATCTTGATAACCTGCTATTGACGCAGCAGTAATCGACCTAACAACTGCGCCAGACACTCTTTGTCTTACTTACGAGGGTAATCCCAAAAGTAAGGCCTCCTTTTTTTTTATAGGTACATAGATCTGTTTATTTCTCCAATGGTTTACATCAGTTTACAGCTTGAACATTTAGCCGTTTTTCGATATACTCAACATTTCTGTCGATGTTTTTTTGTAGACGCTGTGGCAGTTTTTGTATGCCCATGTCATACCAGCTCGCCGCCATGCTGTTCAGAAAGTTATGAACCTCTTCTTTCACCTCGTCGTCGGAGCTGAATCGCTTTCTGGCCAAATGTTCTTTTAACCTAGGGAACAGGTGATAGTCACTGGGCGCCAAGTCAGGGCTATAGGGTGGGTGGGTGATTATGTTCCACTGAAACTGTTGCAGGAGAGCAACGGTTTCCCGAGCAATGTGTGGGCGAGCGTTGTCATGGAGAATGTGTACGCCCTTGCTCAACATTCCCCTTCTCTGGTTCTGAATTGCCCGTTTGAGTCTCTCAGTACCTGTCAGCGTTAATTGTGGTCCCAGCGATTCAGCTCCGACGACGAGGTGAAAGAAGAGGTTCCCAACTTTCTGAACAGCATGGCGGCGAGCTGGTATGACATGGGCATACAAAAACTGCCACAGCGTCTACAAAAATGCATCGACAGAAATGGTGATTATGTCGAAAAATAGCTAAATGTTCAAGCTGTAAACTGATGTAAACCATTGTAGAAATAAACAGGTCTAAGTACTTATAAAAAAAAATAGGAGACCTTACTTTTGGGATTACCCTTGTAGGTGTTGCAGACCGCAGCGCCGTATTCTACCTGTTTACGTATCTCTGTATTTGAATATGCATGCCTATTCCAGTTTCTTGGGTGTTACATTGTATAAGGATTTAATGCTCAAATGGACAACTTATCCCAAAGGTCAAAAATTTATGTTCGTTCACTAAAGATTTGTGCATGTCTTTACTGATTTAGTCGTTGGAACGATAAGCTCTCATTGTTCTCCCCTTACACATTGTTTTGTAACAAATGGTTAGTTCATTTATCGTTTTTGTTCGTATTGTAAGAGATTGAAGTAAGTTGAGCATAATCTCTTATAACACAACTTCAAGAACATCATTTGCCCTTGCGGTTTTGTTTATTATGAAATATTTTATGCTGCCATTCACAGATTTTCCTGATTGATTTGCCGCACGATGCGCTACTGGAGATAATTTCCTTTATCTAATGCGTTTTCGTGTACTATGATAGTTTAAGAGTGATGTTTGTAATATGTCAGCTGCTTAAAACGTCACGCACACGAAAAAGGCACTTGATAATGGCAATTATTTAGCGTAAAAATCATGCGAAAAACAAATAACAAACTGTGACTGGCAACAGCAAATGTTCTGAATATCAATCAAAAACCACTGTTTTTACAGTCGCAGGCTTTTACATGCATTCTGACAATGGGGACAACAACTACCGTAAAACAGCTGAGAATAACTGTCCCAGAACAACCGAAAGTGGAATGGCAACATAAAAGTAATAGCACGAAAAGCGGAAGCAATGCTGCGATTCATTGGGAGAATCCTCAGGAAATTTAATCCATCCTCGACAGAAGTGGCTCAAGAAACACTCATTCGAGCGATTCGTGGTACTGTTCATCAGTCCGGGACCTTTACCAAGAAGTATTAATAGACGAGACAGAAAAGGTCTTAGGGAAAGCGGAACGTTACGTCACAACGTCGGTTCTCCGCGGGAGAGCGTTATCGAGATGCCCAACAAACTCTAGTGGCAGACACTTGAAGAGAGGCGTTGTGCATCATGGAAAGGTTTACTGTTGAAATTTCGAGAGTGTGCGTTCCAAGAAGAGTCGGGTAATATGTTACTTCTGCCCATATACGTCTCGCGAAAAGATGACGATGAGAACATTCAAGGAATTAAATGTCAGACAGAGCCTTACTAACAACCATTTTTCCCTAGCGCCATTCTTAACCCCTTACCAATAATTGTATTCGCTACACATTTTACAGACAGGATGCACGTATACCACAGCATGTAACTGTAAAATTATACTCATGTTCATAAATTAAGGATAATTGCAGAATGTGGTGCCACACAACGTGGCACTACACAAAACTGGCGCTAATAGCATAAGCACATAGGGAACACACACGACACAGATCTGTAAATCCACGGTATTGGTTATAAGTTGAGAAAACCGTCCCGAAACACGTGCTACAAAACGTCACTGTTCCCTGCACATGTACCGCGACATCAATATGGGAAATGATCACCGTGCACACGTACACAGGCCGCACAACGGGTTGGTATACTCTGGATCAGCTGGCCGAGCAGCTGCTGGGGTATAGCCTCCCACTCTTCCACTAGTGCTTGTCGGAGCTCCTGAAGTGTCGTAGGGGTTTGAAGACGTGCAGAGACCGACAGAATTCCAGACGTGCTCGATGGGGTTTAGGTGTGGAGAACAGGCAGGCCACTCCATTCGCCTGACATCTTCGGTTTCAAGGTACTTCTCCACGATGGCAGCTCGGTGGGACCGTGCGATATCATCCATCAGGAGGACGGTGGGACCCACTGCACCCCTGAAAATGTAGACATACTGGTGAAAAATGACGTCCCTATACACCTGACTTGTTACAGTTCCTCTGTCAAAGACATGCAGGGGTGTACGTGCACCAACCATAATCCCACCCCACACCATCAAACCACGACCTCCATACAGGTCCCATCCAAGGACATTAAGGGGTTGGTATCTGGTTCCTGGTTCACATCAGACGAAAATCCGACGAGAATCACTGTTCAGACTATACCTGGACTCGTCCGTGAACGTAACCTGGGACCACTGTTCCAATGTCCATGTACTGTGTACTTGACACCAGGCTTTACGGCGTCTCCTGTGACCAGGTGTCAGTGTAATGCACCTTGCAGGTCTCTGGGCGAATAAACCATGTCTGTTTAGTCGTCTGTTGACTGTGTATCTGGAAACAACTGTTCCAGTGGTTGCGGTAAGGTCCCGAGCAAGGCTACCTGTAGTACTCCGAGGCCGTCTGCGGGCACTGATAGTGAGATATCGGTCTTCTTGTGGTGTTGTACACTGCGAACGTCCCATACTGTAGCGCCTGGACATGTTTCCTGCCTGCTGGAATCGTTGCCATAATCTTGAGATCACACTTTGTGGCACACGGAGGGTCCGTGCTTCGACCTGCTGTGTTTGACCAGCCTCCAGTCGCCCTAGTATTCTACCCCTCATAACGTCATCAATATGTGTTCTTTGAACCATTTTCAACACACAGTCGCCATTAGCACGTCTGAAAACGTCTGCACACTTACTCTCTGCACCGTACTCTGACATGCACCACCACACCTCTGCGTATGTGGACTACTGCCAGCGCCACCGTGCGACGGCCGCAAGTCAAATGCACCGCATGGTCATACCTCGAGATGATTTAAACCCGCAATCCGCCCACCAGAGCGTTGTTTCACCATGTATCAGCATTATCCTAAATTTATGAGCATGGGTGTATATACACTCCTGGAAATGGAAAAAAGAACACATTGACACCGGTGTGTCAGACCCACCATACTTGCTCCGGACACTGCGAGAGGGCTGTACAAGCAATGATCACACGCACGGCACAGCGGACACACCAGGAACCGCGGTGTTGGCCGTCGAATGGCGCTAGCTGCGCAGCATTTGTGCACCGCCGCCGTCAGTGTCAGCCAGTTTGCCGTGGCATACGGAGCTCCATCGCAGTCTTTAACACTGGTAGCATGCCGCGACAGAGTGGACGTGAACCGTATGTGCAGTTGACGGACTTTGAGCGAGGGCGTATAGTGGGCATGCGGGAGGCCGGGTGGACATACCGCCGAATTGCTCAACACGTGGGGCGTGAGGTCTCCACAGTACATCGATGTTGTCGCCAGTGGTCGGCGGAAGGTGCACGTGCCCGTCGACCTGGGACCGGACCGCAGCGACGCACGGATGCACGCCAAGACCGTAGGATCCTACGCAGTGCCGTAGGGGACCGCACCGCCACTTCCCAGCAAATTAGGGACACTGTTGCTCCTGGGGTATCGGCGAGGACCATTCGCAACCGTCTCTATGAAGCTGGGCTACGGTCCCGCACACCGTTAGGCCGTCTTCCGCTCACGCCCCAACATCGTGCAGCCCGCCTCCAGTGGTGTCACGACAGGCGTGAATGGAGGGACGAATGGAGACGTGTCGTCTTCAGCGATGAGAGTCGCTTCTGCCTTGGTGCCAATGATGGTCGTATGCGTGTTTGGCGCCGTGCAGGTGAGCGCCACAATCAGGACTGCATACGACCGAGGCACACAGGGCCAACACCCGGCATCATGGTGTGGGGAGCGATCTCCTACACTGGCCGTACACCACTGGTGATCGTCGAGGGGACACTGAATAGTGCACGGTACATCCAAACCGTCATCGAACCCATCGTTCTACCATTCCTAGACCGGCAAGGGAACTTGCTGTTCCAACAGGTCAATGCACGTCCGCATGTATCCTGTGCCACCCAACGTGCTCTAGAAGGTGTAAGTCAACTACCCTGGCCAGCAAGATCTCCGGATCTGTCCCCCATTGAGCATGTTTGGGACTGGATGAAGCGTCGTCTCACGCGGTCTGCATGTCCAGCACGAACGCTGGTCCAACTGAGGCGCCAGGTGGAAATGGTATGGCAAGCCGTTCCACAGGACTACATCCAGCATCTCTACGATCGTCTCCATGGGAGAATAGCAGCCTGCATTGCTGCGAAAGGTGGATATACACTGTACTAGTGCCGACATTGTGCATGCTCTGTTGCCTGTGTCTATGTGCCTGTGGTTCTGTCAGTGTGATCATGTGATGTATCTGACCCCAGGAATGTGTCAATAAAGTTTCCCCTTCCTGGGACAATGAATTCACGGTGTTCTTATTTCAATTTCCAGGAGTGTAATTGTACAACAGATAGTTTAGGAGATACGGAGTCAAGAACAACGAGATTCGTGATGAGCTGCTGCATAATACTTGGCTTTTAAATTTAGTACTTCTTTGCTACTGACTCTAGTCGCAACAAATTTTGCAGACAATAACCACATATGCCGCTGAATGTATCAACAAAATTGTATCATTGTATGACACATACTTCAGGCGATATGACTTCAAAAGTGTTAAATATAAGGCCAGACACTGCATAGTACGGGCGTGCACGCACAGCTATGAGTAAAAACTGGGGCAATGCTGCGTTTCTCCACTACTACATAAAAATGGTGATGATGCCGTCGTACCTGCTGCAGTCGACGAGGACGATGACAACAGCAGCTACCATAAGCAGCACCCTGCACGATATTTTCACGAAACTATCACTTCCACCTTCAAGGAAGAATTCACTGACAACCGTTTTGGAAAGGTACGGACTGCGAACACGCCAGCATCAGATGCGAGCGTTCACACTAGTCGATCACCAGGCAATAATTAATACAAAGCCTGGAAATGTCGTTAAACTTAATAACAACCTATTCAGTACGTAATGTACTTACAAAACGCAGAACTGACATACAAGCGCGACATTTATTACGAATACGGCAGCAGCATCTACGGGCAAACATCGTGCGAGCATACAATAACCGAATTCCAGATGGTTGAATAAGCGTAGCGTATGAATGCGAATAACAGAAAACACAGCGCTCGTAATTGGGAACTAATGTTCCCGTATCAGCGGCATTAACAGGAATTAGTCTCTCCTGCGACATGGCCGTTCTGCCGGCTGCGAGTCGCATAAATCCGTACGCAGCGAACAGCCTCTCCGCTATCTCACACGCAAACTGCGAACCACGGGCGGTATGGCCGCAATGTAGTAAAGCTGCGACGGTACATTAACGATATTGCGCTGGGCACTGCGTGGTACTTCGAATAGAGCATTCTGACATACAGAAACTGAGGCTGGGTAAAGCGTCTGGGCACTAATTACACGATAAGCTTCACGAAGTAGGTTCCAGTGATCGATAAATAATCGCCTATTAATACATAGACTGAGGTGACGAAAGTCATCGGATAGGAATATGCGCATTCACAGATGACGGTAGCACCGCGTGCAAAAGAAATAAAAGGGCAGTGCATTGGCGGAGCTGTCATTTGCATTCAGGTGATTCTTGTGAAAAGGTGTCCGACACGTGATTGTGGTCTCACGACGGGAATTAACAGACTTTGAACGCGGAGTGGCAGTTGGAGCTAGACGCGTGGGCCATTCCATTTCGGAAATCGTTATGGAATTCAGTACTCCGAGATCCACAGTGTCCAGAGTGCGTCGAGAGTACCACATTTCAGGCTTTACCTGTCACCATGGACAACGCAGTGGCCGACGGCATTTTCCGTAATGAAGTGCTAACAAGCAAATCTGCGTGAAATAACCGTAGAAATCCATGTGGGACGTACAACGAACATATACGTTAGCACAGTGCGCGAAATTTGGCGTAAATGGCGATGACAGTTGACGACCGACAGCGAGCGCCTTTGCTAACAGCACAACATCGCCTGCAGCGCCTCTCCTAGGCTCGTGACCGTATCGGTTGGACCCTAGACGATCGGAAAATTGTGACCTGTACAGGTGACTTCCGATTTCAGTTAGTAAGAGGTGACGGGTAAGGTTCGAGTATGGAACATATCCCAGGAAGCCACGGACCTAAGTTGTGAACAAGGCATTGTGCAAGCTGGTGTAGCTCCACAGAGATTGGGCTGTGTTTACATGGTATGGACTGGATCATCGGGTCCAACTTAACCAATCGTTGACTGGAAATTGTTATGTTCGGCTACTTGGAGACCATTTGCAGCCATTCATGGACTTCATGTTCCCAAACAAAGATGGAATTTTTATGGGTGACTCCGTGTCATGTCATCGAGCCACGGCTATTCGAGGTTAGTTTGAAGAACATTCTGGACTATTTGAGCGAATGATTTGTCGACCTAGGTCGCCAGACATGAATCCAACGAATATTATGGGACATAATGAGAAGACAGCACGTGGATAAAATCCTGCACCGGCAGCACTTTTGCAATTATTGACCGCTCTAGCCGCAGCATGGGCTCAATATTTTTGCTTGGAACCTCCAACGACTTGTTGAGTCCATGCCACGTCGAGCTGCTGCACTACGCCGGGAAAAAGGAGGTCCGACATGATATTAAAGAGATGTCTCATGACTTTTGTCACCTCGGTGTACGCACACCATAAAAAAAATTAATCACCCAGCAGAAGAAAGACAGAAGACATTGCAACACCTGTAACCCTGGTACTGGTCGCAGCTCCACCTCGACGATGAAGTCAGTCGCCAGGTTTCTTCAGGTACGCCACATTCGCCTGAAGCCACTTGTTGGTTAAACATGTCGCAGAGCTACCAAACTGCGGGGATGTCTGAGTCTTCGTCAACCCAGGAACGTCTACATGTTCTCATCTTGCAAGATAGGAGTGTCCATAACTTACTTCTTGTGAGTATGTAGAAGAAAGGCAGGGGCGGTGGCAAGGAGGCGGCGGGGGCTATGGGGGCTTTAGCCCCCCCCCCCCCCATGAAGTATCATATTACACTGGATAAAATGACTTCAGAAATCAGCGAATATATTACTGCAACACATTCAATCATTTTTTTTTATAATTACGTAGCAACATAGGTTCCAATGTATCTCAAATACATTTTAACAAAAGAATAAGAGCGGCAAATAGCTTACTATCTAAACCAATAAATATCATTTAACTTAGAATGGGCGTCTTAATATTTATTAATGCACATTTTTTACCCTGAACTCCAAAACAGTTAACAAAAACTACTTTAAGCAAAACCAAATTTTACCAATTTGTCAGTGGAGGACCTCATCTCTCCTTTTGTTTTGCGATATTCCATTCCACCAGCCCCCCCCCCCCCCCCCTGACCGACTTCTAGAATCGCCCCTGAAGAAAGGACTGCACTTGACCAACTTGACTGTTGAAATAAACATCCTGGTACACATTCACGGTAACATCGATGAGAAAACCAGAGTCAGGATACGAAAAACACTCGTGAAACATCACAGAACTATCTCTGTTCTGAAAGTCACCCTCCACACGTTATGGATTAATCGCCTCATTGGTCAGTTCGGTACACTCGACGACTTGCATCACTGAAAGGAGGCAAAATCATTACTCGTCCGACCACATTACAAGCCTACAGTTCGCTACTGTAAAATGTGTGTGTTGTCCGACTCAATGAAGACGTTCAAATCTATGTTCTGTCGTGCCAATGGACTTTTATGAGCTACCCTACGCCAAATGTGCGTTGAGTGCAGTTTCTCCCAGAATGTTTGCACGGAAACTGGGTGAGATGGATCTATGGAAGCAATTCCTGTAGGGGTGTGAAATCGAGTGGGCACTTGATTCTGGTCCCTGTAGGTTAGGATCTTAACACGACCACTGTTTTCACGCCATGTTACATGGCTAAGAGTCGCACAACATTTATTGTACACACGTTGGACTGACCGCACTGACACACCAACAAACTGAGCAACTATATTCACAATGTGGTCACGGGAACGTAATTACACGATAGTTTCTTTAAGCCAATTCCGCGTCCAACCGTTTTACTGCGAGGACTCTGTACGCCATCAATCCAAAAAATTACGCGACTGATTTTACTCTCGGCGTATAAGCGACTTCAGCACAGTAACAACGACGGCAGCTTGAACTAACAGATGTGTATTATACATCACTTCTGATCGTCCCAGCTCGTGGTCTAGTGGTTAGCGTTTCTGCCTCTGGATCAAGGGGTCCCAGGTTCGATTCCCGGCCGGGTTGGGGATTTTCTCTGTCCGGGGACTGGGTGTTTGTGTTGTCCTTATCATTTCATCCTCTTCATTCGTGACAGCAGCTAGATTGGACTGTGTAAAAATTGGGACTTTGTACGGGCGCTGACGATCGCGCAGTTGAGCGCCCCACAAACCAATCATCATCATCACTTCTGATCAGGCAGTGTTAAGTAGTGGACGTGCGACAGTAGTCAACGCTGTGTCACTAATCGCAATCGAGCAAGGAACTGAACATCTCTAAATCACGTGTTCACGACATTCTCCACAGAATTTTGAAGAACAGAAAAGTGTGTGGAAAGTTTGTCCCGTACATCTTGTCTCTCGAAGAAAAACAAAGAAGCGTGGAAGTCTGCCGCGACTGGATTAAAACGCCGACAGTTCTTTTCTGGAAAAAATTACAAAGGTGACGAGACTTGGTGTTATCAATATGAACCTACTACTAAGCGACAAGTGGACAAATTCACATGAAGGGTCAACGCTCTGATGACGTAATCGACATTCAAGCTAAAGTGACAGTCGAATTTAACATCCCAAAGAAGAATATTTTAGACAGCTTCACATGGTTGTAGGAAAGTTCTGTTTATTGTACTCCAGTGGGAGATATTGTCTCATTCATCGTGACGCCACTGTTGCTAAGTCTTTGACATCTCATCTAAAAATTCCGATGAACGAAGTAGTAAAGGACGTGAACTACATCAAATCGTGTCCCTTAAATATGCGGCTTTTTTACGTGTTGTATTAACGAATGGTATCACGGCACACTACACTTCTGCTACATAAAGAAGTGCGGTGGCTACCTCGAGGTAAAGTGTTAACGCGATGTTTGGACTTGGAGACCAGGTAGTTGCATTTTTGCTTATTGAAGGGCACGATTATGCGGTTTTATTTACATACGATTAATTTAAGTTCCGATATTTTCGTACACTTAAATGAGTGAAACAGAAAAACGCTAGGTAGAAACGAAAGTAATTTCACTAGTATGGACATCATTCTTGGATCTAGTAATAAGTTAAATTTGTGGACTCGGGCAATTGAAAATGGATCGTGTGAGACGTTTCCAATAGTATGGTCCCTTACTGAAGATAATAAGGTGTTGATGGACTTAATTTAAATAACATTTAGCACTCTTGCAGCAAAATTTCAAAAATATTTTGTACAGTGTGTTTAAGATTTTGACTGCGTTCGAGATTCACTCGTGGAATAGAAACATCTTTCGAATAATTCAGGTTTACGCTTACTACAGGAAATGGCAGATTTGAAAGCAGACAGGACACTGATCCCAAACTTTTTATATGTGCCTTTGGACGCCTTTTCGTCGTCAATAAGCAGTGAATACCAGGCTATCTCCGAGATGACAGTTTATGTGTTATAGACACATATCAACTTAGAGACGACGTCCAAAACTCGATTCTTTCAGTGCGGATGTAAACCAAGCCCGATCTCTTGCGGGAATCCGAAATGGTGGGTATGGGATTCACGGGTAGGTGACATTACGCTTCTAGTGTGTAACAGGCTGGAAATTTAGGATCGGATGGGATGTGTGCTCAGATGGTCGAGGTAATTAAGGCAACCTCTAGCGTTAAACTGGAAATCCAGGTTCCAGTCCCGGTCCGGCACGAATTTTCACTCTTTACCACTGATTCAGTTCAACGCCCAAATGCGGCCACTGTCAAGGAAACTCTTTGAGTAAGCCATGCGTTATCACCATTCCCAACCGCATATTTGTGAGAACTGGGCTTCTCGACGTTTATTTGTGAGAACTGGGCTACTCGACGTTGACTGAAATTAAAAATTCAAAGACAGACAGAGAGACTGAGGGAGGGAGAGGGACGGAGGGGGAGAGAGAGAGAGAGAGAGAGAGAGAGAGAGAGAGAGAGAGAGAGAGAGAAACTAAGATTCATCGATGAAGAAATGAGCCTTGCCTTGTCAACGATTCTCCCACGAATCAGCCGTCTGTGTGCAACTAAGCAGGCTAAATTAATCACACTGAAGGTATGAGCAGAGTTACACTATGTGATCAAAAGTATCCGGAAAACTGGGCTGAAAATTTCTTACACATTCGTGGCGACCTCCGTCGGTAATGCTGGAATTCAATGTGGTGTTGGCCCACCCTTAGCCTTGATGACAGCTTCCACTATCGCAGGCACACATTCGATCAGGTGCTGGAAGGTTTCTTGGCGAATGGCAGCCCATTCTTCACAGAGTGCTGCACTGAGGAGAGGTATCGATGTCGGTCGGTAAGGCTTGGCAAGAAGTCGGCGTTCTAAAGCATCTCAAAGGTGTTCTGTAGGATTCAGGTCAGGACGATGTGCAGGCCAGCCCATTACAGGGATGTTATTGTCGTGTAACCACTCCGCCACAGGCCGTGCATTATGAACAGGTGCTCGATCGTGTTGAAAGATGCAATCGCCATCTCCGAGTGCTCTTCAACAATGGGAAGCAAGAAGATGCTTAAAACATCCATGTCGGACTGTGCTGTGATAGTGCCGCGCAAAACAACAAAGGGTGCAAGACCTCTCCATGACAAACACGACCACAGCATAACACCACCGCCTCCGAATTTTACTGTTGGCACTACACACTCTGGCAGGAGGTGACGTTCACTGGGTATTCGCCATACCCACACCCTGCCGTAAGATCGCCACATTGTGTACCGTGATGCGTCACTCCACTCAACGTTTTTCCACTGTTCAATCGTCCAATGTTTACGCTTATTACACCAAGCGAGGCGTCCTTTGGCATTTACCGGCGTGATGTGTGGCTTATGAGCAGCCATGAAATCCACGTTTTCTCACCTCCCGCCTAACTGTCATAGTAGTTGCAGTGGATCCTGATGCAGTTTGGAACTCCTGTGTGATGGTATGGGTAGGTGCCTGCTTACTACACGTTACGACCCTCTTCAACCGTCGGCGGTCTCTGTCAGACAATAGATGAGATCGACCTATACGCTTTTATGCTATATACGTATCCCTTCACGTTTCCACTTTACTATCACATCGAAAACACTGGACCTAGGGATGTTTCGGAGTGTGGAAATCGCGCGTACAGACGTATGACCCAAGTGACACCCAATCACCTGACCACGTTCGAAGTCCGTGAGTTCCGCGGAGCGCCCCCTCCTGCTCTCTCACGATGTCTAATGACTATTGAGGTCGTTGATATGGAGTACCTGGCAGTAGGTGGCAGCACAATCCACCTAATATGAAAAACGTATGTTGTTAGGGGTGACCGGATACGTTCGATCACACAGTGTATTTACTTCAAAATTGGTATAAGAAATGTCTATTTTCTACAGTGAATTAAAGTTAATAAGTTGTTAATAAATGCATGAGTGCATTCCTGTCTTATAATAATAATAATTTATTACATTGTTGTTGTTGTTGTTGTTGTTGTTGTTGTTGTCTTCAGTCCTGAGACTGGTTTGATGCAGCTCTCCATGCTACTCTATCCTGTGCAAGCTTCATCTCCCAGTACCTAGTGCAGCCTACATCCTTCTGAATCTGCTTAGTGTATTCATATCTTGGTCTCCCTCTACGATTTTTACCCTCCACACTGCCCTCCAGTACTAAATTGGTGATCCCTTGATGCCTCAGAACATGTCCTACCAACCGATCCCTTCTTCTGGTCATTGTAGTAGCCGTGGGCTTTGTGCCTATCTTGGCCACAACAATACGTTCACTATGCTCTTTGTAGTAGCTTACCCGCACTCCTATTTTTTTATTCATTATTAAACCTACTCCTGCATTACCCCTATTTGATTTTGTATTTATAACCCTGTATTCACCTGACCAAAAGTCTTGTTCCTCCTGCCACCGAACTTCACTAATTCCCACTATATCTAACTTTAACCTATCCACTTCCCTTTTTAAATTTTCTAACCTACCTGCCCGATTAAGGGATCTGACATTCCACGCTCCGATCCGCAGAACGCCAGTTTTCGTTCTCCTGATAACGACGTCCTCTTGAGTAGTCCCCGCCCGGAGATCCGAATGGGGGACCATTTTACCTCCGGAATATTTTACCCAAGAGGACGCCATCATCATTTAATCATACAGTAAAACTGCATGCCCTCGGGAAAAATTACTGCTGTAGTTTCCCCTTGCTTTCAGCCGTTCGGAGTACCAGCACAGCAAGGCCATTTTGGTTAGTGTTACAAGGCCAGATCTGTCAATCATCCAGACTGTTGCCCCTGCAACTACTGAAAAGGCTGCTGCCCCTCTTCAGGAACCACACGTTTGTCTGGCCTCTCAACAATACCACTCCGCTGTGGTTGCACCTACGGTACGGCTATCTGTATCGTTGAGGCACGCAAGCCTCCCCACCAACGGCAAGGTCCATGGTTCAGGGTTCATTTATTACGTAACGACGTAATATATCGTAATTACATTAAGATTTGAATTATTCTGAGGGTACAGACATTATGGTGCACCTGTTATATCAGAGCTCGGAAGGAAAGATATAGGTGTTCGTTTTTCCGCGCGCTATTCGATAGTGAAATAACAGAGAATTATTGTGTAGATCATTCGATGAACCCTACGACAGGCACTTAAGTGTGATTTGCAGAGTATCGATGTAGATGCACACGTAATGGAGTGAACAAAACACGTAGCAATGATTGATGGTCGTGGGAAAACACACATGCTAGAATTGAAACCAATTTCCAAGTTCGTTTTTCGATAAATTTTTGGCGTGGCATCATCGGTAACGTGTTGATGGGTTTAATCATTTTAGAAGAGCGAGTGACGGAGTAGAGGTATTGCATTTTCTGGAAAATTCGTTTTTTGAACACCTCGAGGACGTTCCTTAGGCCGCACGGATTGCAGTCTATTAGGCCGCACGGATTGCAGTCTATTTCCAGCAAGACGGAGGCCGTCCAAATTTTAAAAGACGTGGGAGGGAACATCTCAACAGCACTTATCCTAATAGCTGGATTTGTTGCTGTAGTGGCTACAGAGATCGCCAGGCCTTACGTCATATGATTTTTGTTTATGGGCTTGGATTAAGTCTGAAGTGCACAAAAAAAGATGAACAAGTGAGATGAACCGGTTGGTAGCATCATGGACGCTGGTGCCGTCATTGGGTGAAGTGCAAAGGCACTCTGACAAGCAATACAACATCATCTCTTAAGACTACACAAATTCAATGAAGTTAACGGTCGAATATTTGAACATTTATTGTGAACTGTACAACAGCTATAATGTGACGTGTACGATAATGGGAATGTGTTGTATTTTTCAATTGATACTTTGTAAAATGCATGTTGTAATGTTTACTAACTGTTGTACGTATGTACATATCTAAAACTATTAATGAACCTGTTAAAATAATGAGTAATATAGAAGATAAATAACAATATAAATTAAATGTGTTCTATACTGGAAACTATTCGGAATAGAGCGTATGTCCTTGTGAAGTTTATTGTTTCAAAAGATCTTTCCTGTCATCCCTGAATATTCACAATTCCAACTGAGAAACGTAAGCAATTTGAATTTGATGTATTTACCAAAGCCAGTGCCGGATCTCACACTTTAGTACGAATATGTTGCATGTCCATTATTTACTGCCGGACTGAAGGCATGTCAGAAATCATATCTTCAGTACTTGAAAACAATATGTGGCGTTTGAGGATGTTGTGATTCTGGTTAGTCAAATTAGTAGCCCTGTCCAAAAATAAAGAAAAATGAAAGGAGGAAAGATGTTCACCCGACAGTATTCACCCCAGCGGAAATTCAAACATCAGGCCTTGACGTCATTAACAGATGCTCACAAGAAACGCTGGAACAGCTCCTGGACAATTGAGTTTCGCACCCCACGATCGACGTCCTAGGTCCCTACTGCTATCATTACGCAGTTGATAATCTGAAGAGCCGAGCCGTTACGGGCGGAACGAGTATGAACCTTTCGCAATCAGGTTCTCCTCCTTGCACCCTGCAATAATCTAATTGCGACAGTGACGTCCTTTGGGATGCGATAGGTATTGATTGCCTAGCTTCCCTCAGGATGCAATTAGTAGCGCGGGCGGCAGGGGGAAGTCCCGGCGGCAGTCGACTGCAAAAACGCAGAGCTGTCCCGCTGCACACGGGTGGCCCTCCGCACGCCGGCGATCGAAGGCGAAACCGTCCGGACACAAGACTGATGGCGCGCACAAACATAAACCGCACGTGCAACTTTTTATGCCGACACTCTCGATGGAACGACTAACGTCCGAAGGGCGGCAGCCACGGTGTCTCTGTTGTAACAGTGCACGCCATCTGGATCAGATTCGTTAAGTGACGGTTTTTCTCAAGTAGGACCTATGCACTGTGTATATTGTTACTACTTTACTAGTTTAAATATATTTCTTACATTATGGTTTATTTTCTCTCTTTCGCTATCTCATTTCCTCAATTGACCTAACGTCATTATATTATCCACATTGTCTAATTCCAAATCACCTTCTGACTCGTTATATCTAACCATGTAGTTAAGCACAATGTATGCGAAGTACGAAAACCAGTTACAAACCACCTCAAAAAATTTAAGAATTGAATACCAAGGATTAGAAATTGCATGTGAATTCAGATCAATCTATTACTAAGATTTTCTTCGAATTAAACATCATTGACTTAAAAACTAAAACAGTTTTCTGCATATTTTCATTAGTAATAAGTGACAATTTTTTTTCCCAAAATTACAGAGGCGGAACTTTCCCGAATATAGAAGTGTGCTTTCAATAACAATAAAATAATAATAATAATAATAATAATAATAATGTCATTTTTATTACCAGCCGGCCGCTGAGGCCGAGCTGTTCTAAGCGCTTCAGCCCAGAACCGCGCTGCTGCTACGGTCGCAGGTTCGAATCCTGCCTCGGGCATGGATGTGTGTGAAGTCGTTGGGTTTAAGTAGTTCTAAGTCTAGGGGACAGATGACCTCAGATGTTAAGTTCCATAAGTGATTAGGGCCATTTGAACCATTTTTGTTATTACCAAAATTTCTGTATCTCAAAAAATAGTATACATCAAAATTATAGTACTAGAACCAAAAAATAACTTCACGTAGTCACACTGGCTGTCTTTGGTAAAGCGGAGGCAGAGAAATAAATAGGAAAGAAGTTCCGTCTGCCGCGCGGGATTAGCCGAGCGGTCTAGGCCCTACAGTCTTGAACTGTGCGGTTGGTCCCGGCGGAGGTTCGAGTCCTCCCTCGGGCATGGGTGTGTGTGTTTGTCCTTGGGATAATTTAGGTTAAGTAGTGTGTAAGCTTAGGGACTGATGACCTTACCAGCTAAGTCCCATAAGATTTCATACACACAAGTTCCGTCTACTGTGTTTCCAATAGCGTTCCCACTGCGTCAATGTATATTTCGAAGCCACTCATCGTCAGGGCTTCAGTTATTATATAACGACCAGTACTTTCATGTCAACTCGCCAGATTTTGTTGATTTGTTTTCTGTATGTGAATTCACGATGAAGCAAACCCCACATGCTGTTTACTCTGTTAATATACGTGATTTTGGCATGTTGACATCGCAATGAACAAACTGAACAACTGAAGCCTTGATGATGAATTGCAGCTTCCAGATGTATGTTGGCACAATAAAAACGTTACTGAAAAGAAAGCAGCGGAACTTTATAAATTTTTTAAAAATACAACCTCTACAAAAATGTCATGGTTTAAACATTAGTACAGAAAAAATACATTACGTCGAACATGTGTCTTCAACACTTTGCCAGAAATTATGCGTAAAGCAGAGGATTTTACGACAGAATCAAGGAAATGTGACTAAAAGATTTTCTTCACGCAGATCCTTAAGAGTAATGTCTTAAGTTGTAATTAATATTAACATTGTATTACAATTTTTCGCTAATTTATGTCATTCTGCTGTACTAGATTTACATTTCTCATTGCATTCCACACAGATTCCTCGCCCCAGAGTTCACTGAATACCTAATGTCAGATAGAAAAGTCTCACAGGTAATTAACAGATACCGGGACCTACCTATTTACAGTTCCTAGACTGTTATAAACTCCACAAACAATGGAGGTCTGAATGTCATCTTGAGACTGATGATTACAGAATTCCATGAATGTCGTTACATTAGCTTTTGACTTGGGTTAAACAAAAGCTATCACAAACTAAGTGAAACGTCTCAAAGTCATCAGAAAGATTTTAAATAGGTCTGCAACAACTCATCATTCATGAAAAAATGTAAATTAACAGATAAAGTTATAAAACAGACGAGTTTTCCAGCGTGCATGTCTTAGAAGGAACGTTGTTCTTTCATAGCACGACCATATCAAAATGATCAGATATTAAGGCGGTGAGACTGTAAAGCTCTCTGTGAACATCCAATAGAACGCATAATACAGTTTGGTAAACGCATCCCACCAACGCCAAAGCCTAAGTGTCGCTCCACAATGGATACTAGCTCAAAGGAGCAGAAGGCACGACTGATCGAGATAAAAGTGACAAATAATAGCCTGCGAAACACCACCATCTGCTGGGACAGAGCCGAAGAAACTAAGCAGTGAAATGAAATGATCGTATAGCACTTAGGTCCGCCGAGTTGCACGTCTTTTCGGTCGACGCCACATTGGACGACTTATGTGCCTACGATGAGGAAATAATGAAGATGACAACAACACAACATTCAGTCCCAGCACAACGAAAATCACCGATCCTGCCGGGAATCGAAACCGAGGCCACTGCAGGGCAATCAGACGCGTTGCCCACTCAGCTTATGGGGCAGATACTAAACAGTTATCACTTGCTACTCACGTGATCACATAGCAACAGATGATAGCTGAGAAATAGATCGTAAAAACGATTTGGGTACATTGGATAAAGCCCCAAAAAAGCACAATAGTAATATCCTAATTTACTCCCTTCCTTTTAATACGCAAAATGAGAGCCTTCAACACGGAAGCGAAATTCTTTGTATGCTCCTATTAGTTATTTCCTCTGTGCATTGCAGGTTTATCAAAACTTTCACATGTTTACGTCATCTTGGTCTTCCTGGGTCTCGGTACAAATATTTGTTACGCCACATAAAAATGTTCAAACATAAAGACAACTACGTGCAGGCCCAGAAGAAGTCGTATTTCCAATAAATGATCCGAGAAGAAACGCTTAGAGGTTATACATAAAAGCACATCGAACATCGGCATCGCTAGAAATTTCATAATGGAAATGATACACTTATTTTTAAGAGAAATAAATAATTTCAACAAGAATAAAAAAAAATTAAAAGTATCGTGAAGATTGAAGCCAACACCTCACGGGAATCCCAGGTCACAAATCCCCCAGAACATCATGATCTACAAGCCGATGGGAAAAGAAATACTGGAAGACCTCGAAAAAGATGAAAATGTTTTTGTTTGTGAGTTCGGAATAGGCAACAGCCTAATCCTTGGAAGGATTATTATTATTATTATTATTATTATTATTATTATTATTATCCCGTAAATGATGAGCGATGTCGTTTCTTTGATAAGGTCAAGATTTATTGCGTCGTCATGTTCAGGCTCTCAAAACGTTGCTGCCGGTGGAGCATTAGACCCAATATTCCAGAAAAATACACCTAACTTGAAATTGCATCTTTGTCGTTATATGACTTCTCGATACATACATTTTTGCGCGTCATGTAAGTGACTGTAGCCTAGAAAGGATGAACATCTCGTTGATACCGGTTTCATCAGAGAAGAAGAACTAGCTCTTGAATATGGACACAGAAGTAAACTCAATCTTATTCCTCCAAGAGGAAGTATCCCAGCATTTCCCGAAGTAATGAAGAAAAACAGGGACAACGTAAATCAGAATGGTCGGACGGTGGTTTGAATCCAATATCTCGGTCACAGTACACCTTACACTGTGAGTCTGCAGGCGCACTCAGCCACACAGTAAGAAAATAAAAATCATTAGCAATAATGGCTCTTACAGAATACTAACCACTACGCGCCTGGAGCCACAAATTTCAAATAATGTACGTAGATTGCTCACTTTCTGAACAAAAATCCTAATAAACACATTGCTCAAATCTATTAGCAATGTTTTCTGTTCAGGTGTTCAGAAGACTGCATACTACTTGGCACAAAGAGATATAATTAACAGTGAGCAGACGCGGTTTATTCGTACAGCTACGGCCCTTGCTCTGTCCGTAGCCCCGCTCACGTGATACCGCCCCGTCCCCCCACACAGAGTCTATACTGGCGCACGGGGAGGGGGGGGGGGTCGTTAATAGCTAAGAATTTGAAACAACGAAACACTGCACACAGTACTGAGTTGTATTTATAGCACTAGATACAGCAAATCACTGGCAACATTATATATTTTTAAACGTTTGAAGCAGTGGTCGTCAAGAGCCAATACTGATTTTGTGGGGTGGCACTTCTGGCTGCATATGTACTGATCTCATTATTAATTGATAACCTATGTCAACCAGTATGTGTTGTGAGCCCAAAATAGGCTAGCTACAGAAAGGGCGCGATAAGTTGGTCATCCGGCCTCCAGGTACGCATCGTTTAAAATTTGCCACCATTCCGAGCATTTCGTGTCGACTGTTCTCTACTTCAGATTGCTACCACCCTCAGCAACTTCAAAGTTATGACACTGTAACTGTTTTGACTGCCGTTTTTCTTCCGCTTGTTGTGTTGTCTTACAACATAACACCATATTCCTTGATACAAGTAAGTACCGTACTTGAACATGACTGCCTTTGTAATGCGCATTCACGAATCCATGTTACTTACGTGTCAAAATTTATACAACAGCAGCTGATTGGTGCGAGTCGCGCACGCCTGAGATGTCAACAGTAGAAGACACGAAGAAAACATTCCCCCTCTCACGTCCTTTAACTCCGCAGTGGCTGCGCTCCTTACCCCTCCGCCGCTAAAGTAGATCCACTTTACCTACTAGCTCATGGCCGAATTCACCAACTCCGTAAAAATTAAGTACATTATAAAATATTACTGTCTCTAAGAATTTTTGTTTGTTACTGAACAGCGAAAGTACACTCTTACATTATTTGACGTTTTTGGATTCGACTGTTAGTTGCTAGATGCAAATTGTTGTAAAATACGGGTTAGAACCGTGGGTCCATGAATATTTCAGTTTGACGGCCAATGGATTGAAATTCAGTTTTGTTGTACCACGTATTATAATTTGTTACTAGAGTTTTATTTTCACTCTCTGTTACACTACGATGTGTTATCAATTGCACTGTGCATCAGAAATGAAGGATCACTTTTTACAAACCCCGTAATTCCCACCCACTGCGACGCTCAAGTTTGGAATTTGGATCAAAAGTGCGTACAACCTTCCTCTATAATGGTGCAAAAGCGTGGCGCCCTGCGACGCCCCTCTCGAGTTTGGCGACTCTTCAAACAGCAAAGAATCGACATATGCGAGAAAAAGGCCACAAGACCATGTAAAGTGTAACGTGGGTTAATTATGTCACACTCGCACCAGATCTCACCAAAACTCTGCCCAATGCCACCGTGGACGTGTCACACGTCCGGAAGGTCGTTACATCCCGTCTTACCCGCCCCTTGCCCTGGGGCTTTGATTCCCACACACTTCGCGGTCGAAGAAGACAGTTTGCAGCGCAGTGAAGACCAGGAGCCAGCCCGGGTGGCCGAGCGGTTCTAGGCGCTACAGTCGAACCGCGCGACCGCTACGGTCGCAGGTTCGAATCCTGCCTCGGGCATGGATGTGTGTGGTGTCCTTAGTTAGGTTTAAGTAGTTCTAAGTTCTAGGGGACTGATGACCTCAGCTGTTAAGTCCCATAGTGCTCAGAGCCATTTGAACCATTTTTTGAAGAACAGGAAGACGTTTGTGACAAACTTTGACACTGCTGACACCCTCCGACGTATAAACCCTTCTCTAAGGACACCCGCTCCATTAAACGTGATCTGACCGCTTTGGAGCACAGCACGACAGCAATTTTTGCTCTCGTGTACAGGTTGGAACCACTAGGGACCGTTAAAAATCATTCGACAAAATTTGAACGTGATACTAAGTAGATAAGGGTGCTTATCCTTAGTCAGCACTCCTATTTTGTGTCTTCCAGTGGCGTGACTCATGGGGGGGGATGCGACACTGACACATGTATGAGAACAAAATGGCAAAGGGTCCTTCTACGACCCCCCCCCCCCCCCCCTCCTCAGTTCGAAAAAACCATTGAGGCACCTGCCCACGTTTACTGTGAATTTTAAAAATGTACCTGTAGAGACAGAACCCATAACGAAAGCCTCTGCGCTTGCAGACCGGCAACCCCTCCAACACTCTGATTCCAGATGGCCTACTATTAGAGGCTAGAGCAGCAGCGTAGCACCGGAAGAGCAGCAGCGTAGCCTGCCTACAGGCGCCTGGTACTCTACTCTTGGGTTCCGTCCGTCCAGGTGAGTGTGTAGCACTGAGGGTTTTGCCGAAATGTGACGTCTTAGAAGCACTCTTTGCCGTTTTATTCACGTGTGTCTCAATGTCACACCTTCTCATTACGCCACGCCACGGGAGAACGCGAAATAGGAAGGATGAAAATGCATAAGTACCCTCTGCTGCTTCGGATCACGTTCAGATTTTATCGAATGGTGTTGAACACACCACAGTGGTTTCAACCTTTACATGAGAGCAAAAACTGCAGTCGTGCCATGCTCTGATGGGGTCAGATTATGTTTAATGGGGTTGCAGCCCCACAATTCCTTAGAAGAAAGTTTGAACGTCCAGCAGCGTCAACAGTGTCAAAGGTTCTCAAGAATTTCTTTCTGTTGCTCACTGTACATTTCGACCGCGAAATGGGTGGGAATCAAAGCCACTGGGAAAGGTGTTGTTTTATTAATGCCCTTTACGCCGCCATCCGAGGGTTTTTCGTGCCGATTTTGAGCGGCTGTGTGTTTGGAATATTTTCCTAGACCACTCATAAGAAAATCGCGTTATTTCGACGCTGTATGTCGCGGTTTTAACCTCGATTGCAGCAGCGTCACAAGAAGGGGCGTAATTTGGGTGAGAGAGTCTGTGACTACCTTCCGATCGTGTGAAACGTCCGCCGATGCATTGGGGAGAATAGTGGTGAAGTTTGGTAGGAATGTGGCCCCTCACACGTCACATGTACTTCAGAGCTACAGCCTTTTTTTGGCATGTGTCGACACCTTGCAGTTTGAAGTGTAGTCGAACCAGGGGTGAGTCGCAGGGCGCCACGCCTTTGCACCATTACAGAGGCAGGTTGTACGCACCTTCGAGCCAAATTTCAAACCTAAGCGTCGCAGTGGGTGGGAATCACGGGGTGTACGAGGTTTCAAAAAAGTGATCCTTTAATTCTGTCGCGCAGTGCAGTATGAATTTCTACCACAATATTGTTGACAGAGAGTGTTTCCTTCACATTATTAACAAAGCTCGCCTAATAATCGTTTGCTGACATACCCTCGCACCGCACGACGTAGACGGCTCAGTGGAACGACTGGGCAACCAGAACACTGCCAAAGGCTATCTGCCTTTCGTTTGCCTGAAGGATACTAATAAGTACCTCTAGTGTTTTTGAAGACGGCTGTACAAAAACTGCCGGCTGGTGTGGCCGAGCGGTTCTAGGCACTTCAGTCTGGAACCGTGCGACCGCTACGGTCGCAGGCTCGAATCCTGCCTCGGGCATGGATGTGTGTGATGTCCAGAGGTTAGTTAAGTTTAAGTAGTTCTAAGTTCTAGGGGACTGATGACCTCAGCTGTTAAGTCCCATAGTGCTCAGAGCCATCTGTACAAAAACTACAAGACACGTATCAGTATACAGATCATGTCTCCAAACTTTTTTTTAACTCATATTACACATGGGCACTGTTTGCGACTCGGAAACGTTAATATGGGAGGAAAAACACTTCGCGCTATTCACTGCAGTCGCTGCTGCCCGAGAAGGCACGATGGCAGCAGCCCTCATTGGAAGTCTGTTACTCTGGTGGCCTATCTGCAGGCGCAAACTAATTCGAAGCGATGATACGGAATGCAGGATTTGTCTAGACGTTCTGAGACGCCTACCCCCTTAGCGATGCGCTCTACAACTACGCCACGGGGAGTATTACGTATCTAAACTAAGACAGAATTATTATCCGTGAACAGTGATTTTTTGGTGTAGTCGATACAGGTAGCGCTAGCGCCTGGTAACGACACTACAACGATGCTCCTTGCTATCGAATCATCGCTGGCCACACCAGTGAGAGGGAAGATCTCCACGCCGCCGTCGGCGGCCTGTTCTGAAATAGGCAGGCACACGGACACGAGAGGTCACTTCTATGCCAGGCTACGTTGCAGTCGACGTCTAGTCCACAGCAAGCAGCGAGAAGAGTACCGTGTCCAGCGACAATAGAGTTAGAGATAACCATTCAGATTCTTCAAGTTAATCTGCCAGTCCTTGCCTATGTATGTGAACTTTGTCTCTGAACAGTGCTTCGAGTTGTATTACTAACACCAATCTATTTCAGCGTAAGTGTTAGACTGCTCCTATTTGTGCACATAAATGTACTTACGTTCTGACCCATTGTCACATCAAAGAAGGTGTATAACAGAAGATAAATGTTTATTTTGACTGAAAATATATTTCAATTCATGTATTTTACGCGTGCAGTAACCATGTTATTTATCAACTGTTTACAACATAATTAATTTGAGACAACCCGTCACAATAATAATTTGTCCTCGCTGTGTGAATGGAGCTAACAAGCAAACGGTGATGGGTTGTTTTAGTGCCCTGAGTGAAGTTGATACACTACAATAGCACACGTTAATGCTTAAATCGGATGAAATAAAATGTTGTAGAAGTTACACATAGATATTACACAAAAAAAACAATATATATGAAAAAATTGTGAGCACATAATACTAAACAGGGGCCCTACAGTTCACCAATTCTACGGGCTCCGCAAAACGTTAACTGATCCTGATGAGGGTACAATCCCCAATTTTTAAGTACATCGTTCGTCACATTATCTATAGAATAGGACCGAAAAAAAAAATAAAGATAATCCTGGTAGGGATATAACTCGCCCGTTTCATGCGGGCCAAAAATTGGATTTTTTCCCAAATTAATTAACGTGTCACATGAGCCTCGTAATATGTCTCTTCACAAGACGTAACAGTTTAACGAGACAAGGGATTAATGTTGGCGCGAAAATCAATTTTAAATACATCAGCGGAAGGCGGTAGCCAGTGCGGGGGAGCCTGCCATTAATCTGTGGCGCTTAATGATGTGTTTTGATACTGGGACCCCATCCCCGATCGTCTATTTATAACTGGCTGTAATCTAATACTTGGGCTGTCTGCTTGAGGCGTAACCTCGAAGGGTGGAGTGCTGGACGACGACAGATTGGTGGTGAAATAATGAGCGGCGGGGAAGCGAAAAAGTAATAAATCTCTTTGCATCCAAAAGGTTATGTACCTGATTTAACACAAAGGGTACAGTTTATTGCAATAGTTTGCAACTGGTGACCGTCGCAAAGCCCATAATTAAACCCGCACGCCAAAGATATACATTGGATCATTCATTACTGTCTCGAAGCGAAGAGATGATGTAGAAGGCAGAACAAGCACTAACACCTAATAAAAAGTATACTCACCAGATAATGGCACGTTACACAGCCTGCAACAGATGACACTCAATGATTACAGTACCACCGAGCGAGGTGGCGCAGTGGTTAGCACACTGGACTCGCATTCGGGAGGACGACGGTTCAATCCCGTCTCCGGCCATCCTGATTTAGGTTTTCCGTGATTTCCCTAAAATCGTTTCAGGCAAATGCTCGGATGGTTCCTTTGAAAGGGCACGGCCGATTTCCTTCCCAATCCTTCCCTAACCCGAGCTTGTGCTCCGTCTCTAATGACCTCGTTGTCGACGGGACGTTAAACACTAACCACCACCACCACCACCATCAATGATTACAGTAAATAAAAGAAATCAGATGCGGGTGCGAGTTCCCAAGACCTAGTTGTACATCTCTAAGTTTCGTTCTCAGTTACGAAATTATCGTCGTATCTTCACTTATCTTTCCACATTCGTTCACCGAAGTGGACTACCAACCATGCACTGAACAAGTTTATCTGGAAGATCTCAATTAAACAACAGAATTAAATTTTTGTTCTGATCTCATAATCATTTTCATTCAGTGATTCAACTTCCACGTTTACATTTTCTACGACTTTCGCACGAACTGAACAGTTCTGGGTTCAGACGCGTGTCGAATTCTACGATGCAAAAATACTTGAATGCAAACGTATTTAAGGATCAAATCGGATTATAGCGTCAATATTGACTGAAAATCCAACAGCAAGAGGTAAATCTTATTATTAATATCAACTGCATTCGCTTAATCGGGTAGGAGAACTGTCAATTTATCAGCCCATCATGTCAAATGAAATGTACTGAAAAAGTTCTATACCTTAGTCCATAAACGTAAAACAAACAGAATAATGTACAGTCCGTTAATTTTGAAACCTTGCTGTATTATCAACACTATCAAACGTGTATGTTGAGTTTTTCGACTGCTGCGCAGTGCATTACTGTTTCAGCACACAGATTCACGCGAGGATCTCATGAGGTCAAATACAATTCATTTTCACCGAGTTCAGTATCTTTTTTTATACGTTTACCGTTCACTCTTATTGCTACATGGTGCCTGATAAATAAAGTTAAATTTCGTACAACTGTCTACAATTATCATGGTTCTCGTACTAGCTATTACTGCCAACTAAACGTCGCATGCTTCATCTGACAAGCACAAGCATCAGATATCATCCAGATTTACATATTTACATCATTTCCGGCATTTTTTTCCTTCAAGAGAAACTCTTAACAAATTGATGCAGTCAGTACACAAGAATTATTACAATGGTTGGTGCCATCCGAATGTGTCTTCAAAAATCCTTCTCCCCTTTCTTCTTAGCACCCTAGTGTTACATTCAAATTACAATTTTCGTTTCCTCCAGTGCCAAATTCGGCGATTATTACTGAAGACAGTATGAACTTAATACAAATAGGAACAGTTTGTGTTGATGTGCAATCCCGTAAAATGCTTCTATTCGCTCTTGCTTATCTTCAAATGCAATTGTTTCATCACATTACTTTCGAATCTGTTACATAGCATGTAACACTTATCGTTGACATCTTGTGTGCTTTCACTACCAATAGATAAGCAATCTCTTTCTTATCACGTTGTGAAAATACGTGTATCGCTGCGGAAACAGTTCAGTTGAATTCTCGTATTAACATCATTAAAAATTACCTTTAGGAATATGTTGCGAACACTACACTCAAATTGAAACCATTTACTTCACCTGAAAACGAAGATAAACTTAACAGCCTTTACTCTGACAGAAATACTTAATCTAATATTCAGATTCACAATCTACCAAATCTTATAATACCCGGTGGTGTAGAACATGAGAAACTTCACAGCATGCTGACATGACTTGTATCGGTTTACGGTTGCAAATTAGTTCCTGACAATAATAGTGTGTAACTTAATAACAATGTGTGCAGCAACTCACCCAAAGAATATAATTCATTCTGGGTTAGCTTTAAAGAATCTGATATGGCGGAACATCCTGGAGGAGTGCTACAACTGTTGTGTTTTGTTTAACAAAGAGTGCTCTAGCAAAGTGACATCTCCATTCAATCGTGTAAGCAGGTACCAAAACAAAAACACTACAGTTATAGTTTATAACATGTATTATGTTTGTTCCATAAATAAGACGCCCGGATTCAGAAGTGTTTCCATCGGGGACGTTGATGATTAGGACATAAAACGACACCCAGTGATCGACAAGCGCCCCGAAGTCCGGTAAGCGAACGTGCTTCGTTTTGTATAGCAATGCGGTTTTGTTCGACAAAGTTACGGCTGTCTAATGCTGTGGCATTATGGTAAGTTCAGCGAAACTGGTTGAACAGTGAAGCTTTACCCAGTAATAGTAAAAAAAATCGTATCTAACGTACCTAGCCATGGAGAGAAAGTTTGCCCAGTTTTGACTGATGATATGAAACCACTGTCTGTGACTGATTTCATTAGTAACTGCACTTTACCGAGCGAGGTGACGCAGTGTTCAAAAAAATGTGTGTGAAATCTTATGGGACTTAACTGCTAAGGTCATCAGTCCCTAAGCTTACACACTACTTAACCTAAATTATTCTAAGGACAAACACACACACCCATGCCCGAGGGAGGACTCGAACCTCCGCCGGGACCAGCCGCACAGTCCATGACTGTAGTGACGCATTGGTTAGCACGCTGACCCGCATTCGGGAGAACGACGGTTCAAACCTGTGTATGACCTTCCTGATTTAGGTTTTCGGTGATTTCCCTAAATCCCTTCGGGCAAATGCCGGAATGGTTCCTTTGAAATGACACGGCCGGCTTTCTTTCCCATCCTTCCCTAATCTGATAGGACCGATGACCTCGCTGTTTGCCCCCCCCCCCCCCCCCCCAAACCAACCAACTGCACTTTTTAGCGTAACTGTTATCAGGTGGGGTAACTTAGTTTCAATTGACTCACTTCTGCGCGATCGTCACTGATTGGCTGGCTTTTTATGGCTGTAGATATAGAACGATACATTTTCGACCTATGGCCGTTTGGAAAATTTTACTCGATTCGACAGGCCACCGTGGTCTCCCCTTGTCACTAGGCTGTTCTACTCTATCCAGTAAATGTGATACCTAATGATAAATCGTTGGTCGAAGTTAGCTCGCATAATAGGGGACTAAATCGAAAAGTTATTGCGTTTTTGCCTTATAGTACAGGGCTTCCTTGCCACGCCGAGAGATGTTTTCCTTTGCCATGGTATTATCATCGACTGTGTCATTCTGTGGCCCATTCCTATAAAAGGTGTTGATGTAATAAAGCGGCTGGTGGACGAAACGAAGCGGCAAGGGGCTGTGTATCACGCGACGCACCAGTAACGGCATTATTCTGCCCCGTCTGACTGTATCGTGCGCTTCGGTACGCGCGTGGAGCATTTAGCATTGACATGCATGTTAGATCAGGTATGTTGTGGGTATTTAGCATCTGTAGAGTTAATTATGGATGGCACAATGTAAATACTACCAGTATTATGTTAAGCTAGTATTACTTTCGGAGCACTTTAATTTATCCACGGTGAGTGAGAAGCAGAAACCGTGGCCCAATATGGAGCTTACCACAGCGTTCCCACTTAGAAGTGGAGGCAATGGTTGGAGCGTGTGGCGTGGGATAAAGACAGAGAGTATAATGATGGCACTGCTCCCTCCCCCTCTCCGCAGAACGCATCACACACCAGCCTCCTTGTACACTCAACAATCTGATCAAAAGTATCGGGACACCACCATGTAATGCGAAACTGACCACTTGATATCACGGGAGGCGAACCCGCCAGTATAAAACGAGGCGAGGAGCATTGTGTTGTCAGTAGAGAAACCGGAGCTACTGAATGAGTCTGTCAGGAAACATTAGCGATCTCGAACGTGCACATTTCTCTGGCAGTCACGTGGCTACCAAAACCGTCGGGGATATTTCAATCTTTCAATAGCTGCCTAAGACGAGTGTTGGCAATGTGATTATGAAGCGGAAACGCGAAGTGCCATCCACAGTTAAACCAGGGCCAGTCAGTTCTCATGTACTGACGGACAAGGATCGTCCAACAATGCGGAGAGTGGTTATACAAAATGGCATGAACCCAACGGAAGGATGCACTCTTTAGTTCCGGAGTGATCTTTCTAACCCAGGTAGCAAAATGACTGTGCATAGGGGACTTAAAAAGAATGGGATACAATGGTTGAGCAGCTTCTCGTAAGTCTCACATTTCTGTAGTCAGTGCTAAGTGACGGTTGAGTGGGTGTAAAAAGCGACATCACTGGTCTGTGGATGAGTGGAAACAAGTGGTTTGGAGTGGTTTGGAGTGATGACTCACGCTGTACCCTGTGGCAATCTGATAAAAGGGTTGGCTTTGGCGAATGCCTGAACAACGTCACATGCCATCACGCAGTAGTGCCAACAGTGAAGTATCGAGGAGGTGGCGCTACAGTGTGAGCGTATTTTTCGTGACTGCGTTGTATTTCCCTTTTTGCTTCTGAGAAAACGCTAAATACGTAAGGATATAAACACATTTTCCAGGATTGTGTACTACATTTAGTACAGGGCTAGATCGCGGACAACTATTGTAATAACATGTCCGTGTACCCTGTTATAAAGCAGAATCTGTGAAGCAATGGTTTACGGACAATAACACTCTCGAAATGATCTGGTCTGCCCAGAGTCCTGATCTGAACCAACGGATCACCACTAGGATGAATCGTTATGTTGACTTCGCTCCAGATCCCAGCGTCCTTCTCTGGTTTCGGCTCTTGCTCTTGAGTAAGAACGGGCTGCCATTCCTCCGCAGACATTCAGAGAACGCACTGAAAGTGTCCCAGCAGATTTCATAAAGGTGAGGGGGGGGGGGGGGGGGAGGACACTCCATGTTAATGTCCATCAGCAGGTATGCGGGTACTTTCAATCAGAAGCAAACAAAAACAGTCGACGCTGGTGCTTCATTTCATTTAGCGCCGCTGCATTTCTTTTTGTGAACAGCTTTTTGGCTGCTACACGACACGTAAGGTCAATCATACTAAGGCTTTTTGTATAAATAAATACATGAATCATGCCAAGATAAAAAGCCTGAAAGAGGATTTGGTGCGTGTCATACATGGATCCACTAATCCCATCTTGACGCAAAATTAAAATTTGGCTACGTGTCGAGGATCGACAACACTTGACGTGTAACGCGAGTCATATGCGCATTTAATTACCGAGCAAGCCGACGCTACTGCTCTTTAACGAAGTCGTGGCGGAAGCTTCGTCGAAAGCAAGCAAGACTGCAACGGCTCGATATCGGCCCTGAAACGGAATTAATTACCAGCAAGCCTTTTTTCAGAAGTCTGCCCCGGCGGACAACTCAAACGGAAAGCGCGGGCGGAGGTTATTAACTTTTTTTTGCCGGCGCGGCGTGCTATCGGTTGAAGAGGCGGCGGCTGCAGCTTGCTGCACTCGCGCAACCAGGCCAACTCGGGGCCGCGCCGCTGCAAAGTTCCCTTTGAGCGCGCGGGCCGACGGAGCGTGCTGAACGGCTGCTGTCCGGCCGGCGCAATACGCCCGAGAGACGGGAACAGTGGCCGGCTATCACAACTGTCGAGGATGGCTGCACAGCTGCCAACACGTTACTCTCCCAAACAATCTGCTCGTACCCACATAGAACCACTCGTGCGGAACACAGATTACCTTATGGAAGGGGTGAATGTAGGTAAATGAATGGGGAGAATAGTTTTAAATTGACATATAATACAATTTATTCGTTAACTGCATCCAAAAACGCAACTGCATAAAATTTTACTATCAAATTATTCAGATGTACTTGAAATAAGGATTCGGACCTCAAATCAGAATTAATTGTTCCTGATATGCTATCTAACATTGAAAGGTTAAAGATTCTCCAAGTGCAATGCGACTTCACAGTAAATCAAACAGTCAAAAACGTTATCTGACTATAAAGTTAAATGGGCACCTGTGATTGACTGTGACAGCAATGGGGCCCAACTAGCTGAATCTAACGCGCAACTCAGAGACGAAAATGCATCCAAGAAATTGTAGTTGAAATCAAGTCATTAGCGAATTCAAGCCTGAATCTGGATTCTAAACTGGAATAAGTGAAGCTTATTGACCATTGCTCGTCCTGTAAATTCCGTACACCCTAACTTGAGCTGGTTCGGTTCAAAAATGGTTCAAATGGCTCTGAGCACTATGGGACTTAACTGCCGAGGTCATCAGTACCGTAGAACTTAGAGCTACTTAAACCTAACTAACATAAGGACATCACACACATCCATGCCCGAGGCAGGATTCGAACCTGCGACCGTAGTGGTCGCGGCGTTCCAGACTGTAGCGCCTAGAACCGCTCGGCCACACTGGCCGGCGCTGGTTCGGTCTCACCAAGTTATCTATTAAGATGTCGAAACGTGCGATGGCTGCAAGTTGTGGAATATTACGCCGCCTGGTGTGAACTTACAATCTCACGAGGGCTGTACTGGATCGGACAGCTACGGCAGCAACAGCGGCGCTTCTCGGACAAGGTCAGCAACAACAGTCTCACCCGACGGCAGCACCAAGTCCTAAGATTTACCTTTTCGGTTCGTTTTATGTGGGCGAGCTGCCTTTCAAGTCAGCTCAGATGGACTTTGGCGAATCAGAGCTGTTGTTACTTTCATAGACTTCTACTTCCTACACTTAAGATTATTGTGGTTAACCACTAGTTTTTCAGGCGGAACTGTCCTTTCGACTCCTGCTGCGCTGTCCGCAGCCAGCGGTGTTGTCGTTCGCGTCACCTTCCAACATTTACTTTCCACCCTACAGCAGTCCTCTCGGTTACAACTACACTCCTGGAAATTGAAATAAGAACCCCGTGAATTCATTGTCCCAGGAAGGGGAAACTTTATTGACACATTCCTGGGGTCAGATACATCACATGATCACACTGACAGAACCACAGGCACATAGACACAGGCAACAGAGCATGCACAATGTCGGCACTAGTACAGTGTATATCCACCTTTCGCAGCAATGCAGGCTGCTATTCTCCCATGGAGACGATCGTAGAGATGCTGGATGTAGTCCTGTGGAACGGCTTGCCATGCCATTTCCACCTGGCGCCTCAGTTGGACCAGCGTTCGTGCTGGACGTGCAGACCGCGTGAGACGACGCTTCATCCAGTCCCAAACTTACTCAATGGGGGACAGATCCGGAGATCTTGCTGGCCAGGGTAGTTGATTTACACCTTCTAGAGCACGTTGGGTGGCACGGGATACATGCGGACGTGCATTGTCCTGTTGGAACAGCAAGTTCCCTTGCCGGTCTAGGAATGGTAGAACGATGGGTTCGATGTACCGTGCACTATTCAGTGTCCCCTCGACGATCACCAGTGGTGTACGGCCAGTGTAGGAGTTCGCTCCCCACACCATGATGCCGGGTGTTGGCCCTGTGTGCCTCGGTCGTATGCAGTCTTGATTGTGGCGCTCACCTGCACGGCGCCAAACACGCATACGACCATCATTGGCACCAAGGCAGAAGCGACTCTCATCGCTGAAGACGACACGTCTCCATTCGTCCCTCCATTCACGCCTGTCGCGACACCACTGGAGGCGGGCTGAACGATGTTAGGGCGTGAGCGAAAGACGGCCTAACGGTGTGCGGGACCGTAGCCCAGCTTCATGGAGACGGTTGCGAATGGTCCTCGCCGATACCCCAGGAGCAACAGTGTCCCTAATTTGCTGGGAAGTGGCGGTGCGGTCCCCTACGGCACTGCGTAGGATCCTACGGTCTTGGCGTGCATCCGTGCGTCGCTGCGGTCCGGTCCCAGGTCGACGGGCACGTGCACCTTCCGCCGACCACTGGCGACAACATCGATGTACTGTGGAGACCTCACGCCCCACGTGTTGAGCAATTCGGCGGTACGTCCACCCGGCCTCCCGCATGCCCACTATACGCCCTCGCTCAAAGTCCGTCAACTGCACATACGGTTCACGTCCACGCTGTCGCGGTATGCTACCAGTGTTAAAGACTGCGATGGAGCTCCGTATGCCACGGCAAACTGGCTGACACTGACGGCGGCGGTGCACAAATGCTGCGCAGCTAGCGCCATTCGACGGCCAACACCGCGGTTCCTGGTGTGTCCGCTGTGCCGTGCGTGTGATCATTGCTTGTACAGCCCTCTCGCAGTGTCCGGAGCAAGTATGGTGGGTCTGACACACCGGTGTCAATGTGTTCTTTTTTCCATTTCCAGGAGTGTATTTCCCGTCTCCCTCTGACTGTCTACATCGCTCTCTTCGATAGTCTGTTGCTGTGAACGGATGGGAAGCTTACATTGAAGTGGTGTAAAACATCCCCAGATTCTCGTTTCCTTTTCATGTGGCTGGAAGTGAAAAATCTGGGGGCAACATGTCTCTCAAGATGTGTCTGGTGTATACGTCTGACAGTCTTCCGCGTTGCGAATTTCCTTACCGTAAACTGGGGAAGCGAGATTTACTTCAAACCAGAGTGGTTCCACTAATCTTGCCGGGCGCGCGTTGTGAACCAAGGCACTGGAATTGCCCGGTAGCCTCACGTTTCTGATCACCCAGAGAATGTGAGCGTCCACGGTCGCATAGCCAAGCTGCGGTTCCCGGCATGAATTCACAGGGTACTACTAAAGAGAACTGCATGTGAAATAAATGAATCGTAATACTCTGAAATGGAGCTCCAACTGACCTCCTATCAATGGAAACTGCATATCATTCTTCTCAGTTCGTGTAACTTCATAGCTCTGGGGCAGAATAACGCTCTCTGACTGGCATATCCTGTTGTTAGTATTAGGAAGAATCGTCACTCCACAGTATCCATGCACGACATATTACAAACAACAGATGCGGGTGAGAAAGTTCCAACCCCGCGCCAGGAGAAGTCGCAGCAACTTGTAACCATGCGAACTGGCTCCTGTGCTACAGACTGAAATGCTAAGATTGGCCCACTTTCTACATTAGCAATGAGAGAGAGGCGCTAGCACTTCGCCACTCGTGTTCCGCATCCCTCACATAGCGGACACATCAGGGCACCACAATAGTAGATTCCGGTTTCTTACAATCGGATTCACCAACGATGGCAGTTCGCACAGGTCGAGGCACGAACGGGGATCGCAGTGTTGCTGTTCCAAATTACTGTTAATGTGCGCGCAAACATGTGCTTTGACACTGAAGAGTGCATGTATCTTGCAAATTATCTCTCTCATTACCTTATGTAGAACTTGTCGCTTACCACAACCATCAGCGATGGCAATTCGCAACAAATGAATAACAAAAGCACAAATAGCTCGCCACCATCACATTTAATATTCGCATAGTCAACGACGTCGACAACAGAGCGTCCAGAACACTACTGAACACTCACTGGCTGTAGGAAAACGAGGTGACGTAAGCGCGTACAAGAAGCCTCAACTCGATAGCCATCGTTTGTGACTCCAACTATAGGTTTCCGTAACCCGTTCGACACAGTACATATCCTCAAGTACCAACCAAGGTACTACCATACGGGGTTCCTTCACAAATATGTGATTACCTCGAGGAATGTGCTCTTGAGCCAAGTTTCTTTGACAGATTCAGCAGCAGTATTGCTTAAATACCAGAGTCTGATCTACGGTGCCCTAGATATTTAGGGACGTAATTATGGGAAACTTCGACCCCGTCAAATAAAACTCCCTGTATACCTCCTGTTATCTCTATTTTACTTGGGTTTGGGTGGAGCCTCCACTTGAAAAAAAAATTCGTTCTGTACGGTGAGCTCAGTTGAGAGTGTACTTTTACACTGTTTGGTACCTTTGTCCTGATACATTAATTCCAGATATCTGCAAGCTGGATTGTGTTGGCGCTAGTAACCGGAACGTCGTGGACGTACAAATTAAACAGAATCCTTGGGGACAGGCCATTGCTCAGTATTCTCTACCAACTACCTTTTCTATTCAGAAAAGAGAGTTTGTTGTTGAGTAAGCTTGCTAACTTCTGATACGGAACTACTTAAATAAATCTTTCTCTCCATGTCGTATTGTAAGCTGCCGTCAGATTGACGAAAGTTGCAACCGACCTGAGGCCTTCATGAAATCCGGATTCAACCAATATTGTGAGCGTTAGCACTTGATAGAAGCAACTTCGATGTTTTCTAAAGCCACCTGCTCGATTGATATTATTTCATCAATGATCCCCTGGAAGCTGTTAAGAGCAGCCTCTCCAGCAATTCATACGTCATGTTGAGTAAGTAGGTCGGTAGGTAAGTAGGTCGATATCTAGCCAATTCAGTACCTTCTTGGCCTGGCTTCAAAATTCTTTAATATTATTTGTTGCTTTCCATTTCGTAATATTTCATTGAAGAGTTCTAGGAGCCACTGTCCGTTTGGGGACCAATACCTTAACGAAATTCCATCAAATCCAGCAACTTTATTTTCAGAGAGCCTAGGGCTACGGAGTGCTTATGTATGTCAAAGTCATGTGAATACTGAGAGGCAGGTTCCAAGCAAGATCTCTTCGAGAATAACTCTTTTTTTACTGTTTATGTGCCTTATCCAGTTTAGCTCTCACGACTTTTATTAGTCGGGCGAAACTGCATTAGACGTTACGTTTGGGTTTCTTCTTAACATATGTGAATCAGTACTAAGTTTCCTTATAAGGTTCCAGGCTTTACGGCTGTGCGCTCTGATAAGCCCTATGAACAGAATTATTCCGCACATCAGGGTAACACTTCGCTCAAATTACACGCAACGTGTATCAGGGTGCTGGGATCCAAATAAATCTCCCTTTTTGGACTACTGAAGAGAACCCAAAACACTCACCATTTTCCATTTAATGCCAAAATTTTCTCGAGCCAAGTGTCTCCAAACACGCTCAAGATACGAGATTTACAGAGGTTGGCTACATCAATGTCATAATTTATGTGAGACTCTCATTAAACATACAGTAAATCAAATATTCTAACGCCTTTCGATATCACTTGAAAAAAATAGTACAGTGGCAGTATTAGCAGCGAAGTTTTTCACACAAACGGCTGTTGATGTGCCAACAGTAGGTCGAAGTATTCCGCGATAGCGTATAAGGCGTAGTCAAAGAAAACGAGACAGATGAAAAAAAAGTAAACTGTTTATTATTTCGAAAGTTAGCGCCATAACTGTTAATACATTTATCCCAGTGTGAGTCAACACGGTCAATACCTTAACGGAAAAATGTTTGCGGTTGCCTACGAAACCATCACTGAGCCAAGGCGTGCACCTCTTCGTCCGAAGCAAATCGACGGCCACGAATGTCTTTCTTCAGTGCTCACACGTTGCCAAGTTGTTTCGACTACGGTGTTGAAGTTTGTCTGGGAAGCTCTTCGACATCTTCCATATAGTACCGATCTCTGCCCATGGGACTTTCGTATTTCTGGACCTTGGAGAAACTCATTTATGGCCGTCGATTTGCTTCGGACGAAGAAGTGCACTCCTATGTACAATCATAGTACCGTAGGCAACCGCAAACATTTTTCCATGAAGGTACTGACCGTCTTGTATCACAGTGGGATAAATGTATTAACAATTACGACCACTACACTTGAAACAATGAACAGTTTACTTACATTATTTCCATCTGTCAAGCTTTTATTTGACTGGCGCTTGTAGTTAATCTCTACTGTCGCGTAAACATTTTATTTCAGGACAGGGCTATAGCAGCGCTGTGTCTGCTGACATTCTTTTACAATTGGAGTATTTTAAGCTATTTTTGTGTGTCAATGATTTCACTTAAAAGAAACAAATTTTTTAAGTTTTCCAGCGGACACTGTAATTCTGTAGGTGACGTAAAGGACTTGAAAGATGACAGCTGAACACAAGTGTCCTGATGAGAAGTTATGATCATCAACCAGGGTATCGTAGGCAGCGTGAATAACGTAAAACTTCGAACCGTTTCGTGTACACGGCAAGAGATCGAAAAATATGCTTCTTACATTCTCCATAGACCAGTCATATGTTGGATTTTTTGGTAAATACCACATTCCACAACATCCTACCTCTTGAAATACACTCACCGAACGAAAGTATTCAGCTACCTATTAGTGGACGTGAATATGAGGGTGCGCACCCATCGTCTTTATGAACTCTGATACGGGCATTTTAGCACCCCACTCTTACTCACGAACCGAAATCAAAGAAGCGTTTTCTTAAGCAGTATAAGGAAACCACAACTTGATTACAAAAAGCAACGTCGTACCGTGATGCTACCTCCTCTGTACTTCACCTTATTGATGGCACTTCACATGATGGCTTTCAATTGGATTGCCACAGTGTACAGCCTGATTCTTCACGTCAAATCGCTCCTTCCCATTTATCTTCTGTCCAGTGGCGTCGATCTTTAGAACATCTGAAACGTCGCTTAGCATTTCCTACAGAAGCTGCCCAATCATTTTATCCCATTCTTTTCAACTGCCTACGAACTGTCTTTGTGCTAGCTAGAATGTTAGTGACACTTTGGAACTCAAGAGTGATTCCTGCTGTTGATTTCATGATACTTTTTACAACCACCTTCAGCAATTCTGGACAATCAATCAGTATGTGAGGTCTGCCTGGTCTTGTTTTATCTGTGGCTATTCCTTCGTGTTTCCACTTCCAATTACACCACCAACAATCGACTTGCAGACTGAGCGCTATTGACCGACCATCTGATGGGACTATTGCTTCTACATCTACATTTACATGATTACTCTGCAATTCACTTTTAAGTGCTTGGCAGAGAGTTCATCGAACCACAATCGTACTATCTCTCTACCATTACACTCCCGAACAGCGCGCGGGAAAAACGAACACCTAGATCTTTCTGTTCGAGCTCTGATTTCTCTTATTTTATTTTGATGTTCATTCCTATCTATGTAGGTTGGGCTCAATAAAATATTTTCGCATTCGGAAGAGAAAGTTGATGACTGAAATTTCGTAAATAGATCTCGCCGCGACGAAAAACGTCTTTGCTTTAATGACTTCCGTCCCAACTCGCGTATCATATCTGCCACACTCTCTTCCCTATTACGTGATAATACAAAACGAGCTGCCCTTTTTTGCACCCTTTCGATGTCCTCCGTCAATCCCACCTGGTAAGGATCCCACACCGCGCAGCAATATTCTAACAGAGGACGAACGAGTGTAGTGTAAGCTGTCTCTTTGGTGGACTTGTTGCATTTCCTAAGTCAATGAAACGCAACCTTTGGCTCGCCTTCTCCGCGATATTATCTATGTGGTCTTTCCAACTGAAGTTATTCGTAATTTTAACACCCAAGTACTTAGTCGAATTGACAGCCTTGAGAATTGTACTATTTATCGAGTAATCGAATTCCAACGGGTTTCCTTTGGAGCTCATGTGGATCACCTCACACTTTTCGTTATTTAGCGTCAACTGCCACCTGCCACACCATACAGCAATCTTTTCTAAATCGCTTTGCAACTGATACTGGTGTTCGGATGACCTTACTAGACGGTAAATTACAGCATCATCTGCGAACAACCTAAGAGAACTGCTCAGATTGTCACCCAGGTCATTTATATAGATCAGGAACAGCAGAGGTCCCACGACGCTTCCCTGGGGAACACTTGATATCACTTCAGTTTTACTCGATGATTTGCCGCCTATTACTACGAACTGCGACCTTCCTGATAGGAAATCACGAATCCAGTCGCACAACTGAGACGATACCCCATAGGTCCGCAGCTTGATTGGAAGTCGCTTGTGAGGAACGGTGTCAAATGCTTTCCGGAAATCTAGAAATACGGAATCAACTTGAGATCCCCTGTCGATAGCGGCCATTACTTCGTGCGAATAAAGAGCTAGCTGCGTTGCACAAGAACGATGTTCTCTGAAACCATGCTGATTACGTATCAATAGATGGTTCCCTTCGAGGTGATTCATAATGTTTGAATACAGCATACGTTCCAAAACCCTACTGCAAACTGACGTCAATGATATAGGTCTGTAGTTCGATGGATTACTCCTACTACCCTTCTTAAACACTGGTGCGACCTGCGCAATTTTCCAATCTGTAGGTACAGATCTATCGGTGAGCGAGCGGTTGTATATGATTGCTAAGTAGGGAGCTATTGTACCAGTGTAATCTGAAAGGAACCTAATCGGTATACAAACTGGACCTGAAGACTTGCCCGTATCAAGCGATTTGAGTTGCTTCGCAAACCCCTAAGGTATCTACTTCTAACAAGGGAACCTCCCCATCGCATCCCCCTCTGATTTAGTTATAAATTGACACAGTGGATAGGCCTTGAAAAACTGAACACAGATCAATCGAGAAAACAGGAAAAAGTTGTATGGAACTATGAAAAAATAAGCAATATATACAAACTGAGTAGTTCATGAGCAAGATAGGCAACATCATGGACGATATGAGCTGAGGAGCGCCGTGGTCCCGTGGTTAGAGTGAGCAGCTGTGCAACGAGAGGTCCTTGGTTCGAGTCTTCCCTCGTGTGAAAATTTTACTTACTTTATTTTCGCGAAGTTATGATCTGTCCGTTCATTCATTGACGTCTCTGTTCACTGTAATAAGTTTAGTGTCTGTGTTCTGCGACCGGACCGCAAAACCGTGCGATTAGTAGACGAAAGAACGTGGTGCAAATGGCTCTGAGCACTATGGGATTCAACTGCTGAGGTCATTAGTCCCCTAGAACTTAGAACTAGTTAAACCTAACTAACCTAAGGACATCACAAACATCCATGCCCGAGGCAGGATTCGAACCTGCGACCGTAGCGGTCTTGCGGTTCCAGACTGCAGCGCCTTTAACCGCACGGCCACTTCGGCCGGCACGAACGAAAGGACGTGCCTCTCCAATAGGAACCGGAAACATTTGATCGCAAGGTCATAGGTCAACCGATTCCTCCACAGGAAAACACGTCTGATATATTCTATACGACACTGGTGACGCCATGTGCGTCACATGACAGGAATATGTTGTCGACCCACCTAACTTGCACACCTGGAGAGTGGGTAAAAAGATTCTTCTACCTAGTCCGATTTAGGTTTTCTTGTGGATGTGATAATCACTCCCAAAAAAGTGATGAAAACATAGGAGTTTGTCACATAAACTGCAAAAAATGAATGCAACAGTTTCACAGTCGCACAGTTTTCCCTGTGCTCTGTCAAAACATATGTTTTTACGTTTTCAAATGTTTCCGTGTGTAGACCGTCAAATCCTGCATATGTCCAAGCAAATCTGAACATGTCCTGGAGTTTTGGAGAGCGAAGTTGATTATGTGTGAGTGCCTGAACTTTGATAATTGTCTGAAAATAAAAAATTAAACTTTTCACTCGAGAGAAGACTCGAACCAAGGACCTCTCGTTCCGCAGCTGCTCACGCTAACCACGGGACGACGGCGCTCGTAAGCTGGCATTCTCCTTGATGTTGCCTACGTTGCGCATGGACTACTCAGTTTGTATATTTTGCTTATTTTTTTCATAGTTCCACACAACTTCTTCTTGTTTTCTTGATTTATCTGTGTTCAGTTTTTCAAGGCCTATCCCTGTGCCAACTTATAACTAAATCTGAGGGGGATGCGATGGGGAGGTTCCCTTGTAAGAAACTCATGCTAGCAGCTGTTCGTGTTTCAAATTCTGGAATATTCCATTTGTCTTCCCTGGTGAAGGAATTTCAGAAAACTGCGTTCAATGACTCCGCTTTAGCGGCACAGTCGTCGGTAACAGTACCATCGGCATTGCGCAGCGAAGGTATTGACTGCGTCTTGCCGCTTGTGTACTTTACATACGACCAGAATTTCTTCAGATTTTCTACCAAATTTCGAGACAATGTTTCGTTGTGGAACCTATTAAAGGCATCTCGCATTGCTTTACTGACAATACAGTTCTCTCCGCTTCCTTTCATATTGGCATATCTGCCTCTCGCGACATCTAATGGTCAATTTCACATTACACCGTGGTGTCCAGATACTTTTTATTAGACAGGGTAGTGATGCACACCGAGACGGCTGTGTGATGCGTTCTGCGCAGAGGTGGAATGTAGCACGCTTTCCCAGTGTGCTCTCTGTCTGTGTTCCGGTGTTTCGGTACCTGGAACGGTTTATGAAGTACTACGGGTGAGCAGTGACGTGAGGGAAGACAGCCGCGGCGGTGTGTGCAGGTAGCGGCTGGCACGCAGCGGCCACCAGGAACGTGCCGCCCGCTCGGTAATTGCATAGCTGGCCGGCACGCACTCTCGCGGTCCGCATAGCGCGCGCACGCGTCCTGCGCTCAACCGCCTCCTTAGCCGATAAGACCGCTGCCAGCACAAAGCCGAGGCCAACGCGTCCCAGTCCGTTTCTGCAGCCGCAGGCTAAGCAGAGACACGGGCGTCTCAAATGGGAACGCTCAACTACCTAACAATTCGATAGATCCAGAATGAGATTTTCACTCTGCAGCGGAGTGTGCGCTGATATGAAACTTCCTGACAGATTAAAACTGTGTGGCGGACCGAGACTCGAACTCGGGACCTTTGCCTTTCGCGGGCTAGTGCTCCACCAGGAGAGCTTCTGTAAAGTTTGGAAGGTAGGAGACGAGATACTGGCAGAAGTAAAGCTGTGAGGACGGGGCGTGAGTCGGGCTTGGGTAGCTTGTAACGCCGGAAATGCATATCCTCCTATTTTCATCTATTGTACTATTTTTTTTTTTTCCTTGTTTTGTTACCTCAAGATATGACATTTCTGTCTCTTTATATATTGCAATTGTTTTACTGTTTGTATATATATATTTATGCACTTATGTCGATGTATAATTGGTTTGTTTCGTAAATATTATTTGTATTTTTACGCTGGGTCTTGCCTAGGGAAAACTGCTATCGAACGATTACATCAAAGTGTGTAGGATCTTTGGGAGTGTTAACTCTGCTGCGTGGAGCGCGGGCAGAGCATGAGGGAGTCTGGCTGGAGTAGCGAGTGGAGCAGGTGTGTGGTGTGAAGCTCCCGCGAGTTGCCGCGCTTTCGGGGTTTGGCAGCATGTAATTGCGCTCGACTTGCGATGATAGTTTCTGACATGGTGTCGCGGACGGGAAGCATTAGCTGGCGCACATCAAGAGCCCGTTTCGTCTGGTGACCGTGTTGAGAAGAAGGCGCGCAAACATCCAGCTTCTGCAACAGCGACGGCCGACAATGAGTGAGTGTCGCCACCTCCTCGATCGACGGCTTCAAACCTTCAATCAACCAACAAGGAAGACTGGAAGCACGTAAAGTTTTAGAACTGTATGGCAGACCTCAGCTTTTCAAATTGTTCCATTTGCCTCGCAAAATTACAGCAACTTAGCATGAACCTTTGTTGCTCATTGTCCCAATTGCATTACCAAGCAGGGTCCCTTCCTTTTCCGAAATCAACCCGAGTGTCGTTGAAATTCAGATGCCAGCATTAAAGTACAATCATTCCATTTCAGTGCTTTAATTTCAAAGTTCAGTTAAAGTATTCATAGCTGGCTACAATACTTAGATAACACAAGCACAAATTAAGAGTGCTAGTTTTGTTACCATATTTTAGCTTACCTGTGACTGCAGCTCAGCTTGGTACGTACTAAATTTTACTATTGTTAATTGTTCAGAATCATTTAATTCAAGTTCAAAGCTAAATCTCTTATTTCTAAATAGCGTAGATTCAAGTAGCTTTTGAAATGATTGTTGAGGTAGTCCAAGACTAACCGTATTTTACTGAATTTCGATGTGCTTAAGAAAGAAAGCTTCTTATTAATTTCAGTCACTAAATTAACTTTCAGTTTTCCGGTTTTATTAATTCTTTTGCTAAATTAAGTCAGAGTGCAGCGAAAGTTATTACTTCTAACAAACTTTCAGTTTTCACACTACACGTGTCAACCTTCAGTTGCCACGCTTCTAGTGCTAATTATATGTGTAATTACCTTTCTTTTTCAGTTACTATAGCAATTGTCCTTAGGACTAGCGACCGTAATTTCCCCCAAATCTCCAATATCTAATTACCGCTAGTTAATTGTTAACGTAACGGCCGCACATTTACTTTCTTCATTAACTTTACCCCTTTTCAAAATTAATTTCCACCAGTTTCATTTGCATTTTTCCTTTCATTTAGATGTAACCCTTTCCTCCCTCTTTACCGACAGATTAACTTCGGTGACGATTGCTTTTCCCAAATTTCCATTAGGTACACGCGGTTTAATTTTTCACTGTCATTAAGGTCGGTAAGTGAGGGGGAGGTTACAAGCTCAGTTGGTAGAGCACCAGCCCGCGAAAGGCAAAGGTCCCGAGTTCGAGTCTCGGTCGGGCACACAGTTTTAATCTGATAGGAAGTGTCATATCAGCGCACACTCCGCTGCAGAGTGAAAATCTCATTCTGGAAACATCCCCCAGGCTGTGGCTAAGCCATGTCTCCGCTATATCCTTTCTTTCAGGAGTGCTAGTTCTGCAAGGTTCGCAGGAGAGCTTATGTAAAAAAAAAAAAGAGAGAGAGAGGTTCAAATGGCTTTGAGCACTATGGGACTTAACTTCTGACGTCATCAGTCCCCTAGAGCTTAGAACTACTTAAACCTAACTAACCTAAGGACATCACACACATCCATGCCCGAGGCAGGATTCGAACCTGCGACCGTAGTGGTCGCGCGGTTCCAGACTGTAGCGCCTAGAACCGCTCGACCACCCCGACCGGCAGCTTCTGTAAAGTTTGGAAGGTAGGAGACGACATACCGGCAGAAGTAAAGCTGTGAGGACGGGGCGTGAGTCGTGCTTCGGTAGCTCCGATGGTGGATCACTTGCCCGCGAAAGGCAAAGGTCCCGAGTTCGAGTCTCGATTGGGCACACAGTTTTAATCTGCCAGGAAGTTTCAATTCGATAGATGTCTCTACGGTCACGCTCCCGCGAAACTTTTCGAGTCCGGGGTACTGATTTCTGTTGTTTACCTCGAGAGAAGCCAATTCGAGCCAACGGCGCGCTGAAGATTTATCACAAAAAGTCACTCATTTTTTCCGAAGTTATAATTAAATGCAAATTAAGGACATATCCAAGTTAAAAAGCCTTCAGACCATTGTTAAAATAATAGCTGAAGCCTAATTTCGAGTAACTAGGTCATAATGTAGTGTGCTAAGAGTCTGGCAGTTCTGATAAAGAAGGGAGTATGTTCGTGTCCGAACATGTTTCAAATTTTTTTCACCTTTGCTTTTGTAAAAGATTCTCAGGCTTTCATATTAATTAATAAAAGTGTGTTCTGCAATATTCGATGTTATTTACATGTAAGAGAGCTCTCTCTCAGGAGTGACTTTGTTCGGTTTTGTGGCATCAGTCTGATTAAAAAACGAAAGATTACGTTGTTCCGAGTGAGACAAGCAGCAATGACATTCATATTCATCCTCTTCACAAATATTGCCTTTTTGTTTCAGAGGACGTTACCATCTCACAAATATTGGCTTTTTACTTCCGAGTGTGTGTACGTATATAATACACACGCATCAAAACACTCGCCTCGGAATTGTCCATTATCTCGCATAGATTCTCCGATTTTACCTTGGAATTCTACTTTTTATAACTTAAGGTTCTTCAAATATAGTAAAATGTGAATATAGAGCGAACGTGAACATTAGGTTACGATACATGCGAGTCTTATCACAATCGTTGTCTTCATCAACTCTCAACCAGAATGTGACCTTCCAAGACAACCTAGAACACGGGCTATGCTATAGGTCATTGTCACAACAACCAAGATTTGAGGGAGAGGGGGGGGGGGGGAGGAATCAAATGCAACATGCTAGCCTCTTTTCATTCCAATATGGACACAACAATATCTGCAAATTAATTAAAACATCAGATCATGAAAACAGAATGAGCATTTCAGATTTTCGAAATCTGTCTTTTCTGTAGAATATGTATGTATATGGTTTGAAAATTCTCTCGGGAATCTAACAACTCAACTGATGAAAAGAATGTGTTAAAAACGAATGTGATGCGTACAAAATCGGATGTCTCATTTTAAGCGAAACTGTGCTGAGCAAGAAGGGGCTAGCACGTGGATTTAATTCTTCCTCTTCCTCCTCCTCCTCCTCCTCCTCCTCCTCCCCCCCTTTCCCTGGAATCTTGTTTGCGGTGACCCACAACTGTAGCATAACTCGAGTTGTTGGAAGGTGATATATGTAATCGAGTATTGCAGAGCACACTCACATCATTAACTAAAATTGTAAGACAATTCAGAGAATCTATATTAGATAATGGACAAGTCTAAAGCGAGTGCTTTGATTTACTTATACACATTTGTTAATCGAGATATATTCGGAAATGAACAGCCAATATTTGTGACAAGGCAGAATAGAAATGTCTCGTCTCACTCGTAACAATGTAATCTTTCCAGAATGAGATTTTCACTCTGCAGCGGAGTGTGCGCTGATATGAAACTTCCTGGCAGATTAAAACTGTGTGCCGGACCGAGACTCGAACTCAGGACCTTTGCCTTTCGCGGGCAAGTGCTCTACCAACTAAGCTACCCAAGCACGACTCACGCCCCGTCCTCACAGCTTTACTTCTGCCAGTACCTCGTCTCCTACCTTCCAAACTTTACAGAAGCTCTCCTGCGAACCTGCGGACGGGACGTGACTCGTGCTTGGGTAGATTAGTTGGTAGAGCACTTGCCCGCGCAAGGCAAAGGTCCGGAGTTCGAGTCTCGGTCCGGCACACAGTTTTAATCTGCCAGGAAGTTTCAATGTAACCTTTCGTTTTGCCACAAAACCCAACAAAGTCGCTGCTGAGAGAGAGAGTTCTTATAAATAAATTACAGTGATACTAAAGTCCGCCGGCCGTTGTGACCGAGCGGTTCTAGGCACTTCATTCCGGAACCGCGCTGCTGCTACGGTCGCAGGTTCGAATCCTGCCTCGGGCATGGATGTGTGTGATGTCCTTAGGTTAGTTAGGTTTAAGTAGTTCTAAGTCTAAGGGACTGATGAGCTCAGATGTTTAGTCCTATAGTGATCAGAGCCATTTGAATACTGAAGTCCGAGAATATTTTACAAACGCAAAAGTGAAAAAAAATTAGAACATGGTCGGACGCGAGCCTACTTCTGCCCAGTTCTTCGACTGCACTATGCAACAGTTGTACGAAATTAGACTTCAGCTATTAACAATAATCTGAAAGCATTTTAACAACGATCTTTCACTGACAATTATTATAAATCTTAAAAAAGAGTGACGTATTTATGATAAAACTTCAGCGTGCCGTTGCCTTGAATTGGCCTCTCCCGAGCTAAACAGCAAAAATGGGAAACCTGGACACTCTCAATGGATCATGGCAGTGTCACCGTAGACACATCTGTCTGATTGCTCGGTGGTTGAGCGTCCCTATTTCTGTTAGCTCTGGATTCCTGTCACAAAAGCCGTCGGAGGCACCCCAACGAACACTACCCCATAATCGAAACTAGTAAACAAATGCTCAGCCTAACCACCAGAACTGCATCGAACCATTCTGAGGCAAAAACCACAGCACCAGACTTTAAGCCACACTCTGCACGCAAGAGATCGGCCACTATATGGATAGGCACTCACACAGCACATGTCATTTCACTTTTGACACATCGAGAAAGTACACATCCCAACTATCTGTGGGACCAACATCAAGGAAAAATCAAAATATAAAGAAATCTTCATGAATTCCTAATGACAGCGTTAGACAAAGTTTTTAAAAAATTGTGACGTATTTCAGCAACCACTCTGGCCAACAAACTGTTCGACAGTAACACCAAACCAACGGACTGCACCAGCCGGAGGGACCAGGCACCCCTCTACAAGTAGTCAAGCTTTACGGGAACAGCCAACCACAATGTACCTCCAGCTGCGAATACCATCGAAATATCTGTTTTTATGAATTATTTACTTTTAAGTTTATTTTTGTTATTCCTGTAATTATTCTTTTTATGCCGTTACTGCATCAAACCGTTTACATTGCTCAAATTTAAAATGTTGAATTAACAACGTGAAATGCTTAAGATAGCAATCAAATATGTGGTATAGTAAAAAAAATTGGGCGCAGATTACTAAAGTTCACACTTAACACGTTTTTAAGCGTTATACTGGAGAATCAGCAGATGCGATATTTTGCCTCGTCCTCATGTGTCAACGATGATGACAACTGTCACGAATTACGGATTCCCTGAGAAGTAGAATAAAACCACTACACCAGTGACACTATTCTAACAATACAACGCCAAAACGTGACATAATACAAGGTTTTCATTCACATCACGGCAGTAAGCATACCCAGATGTATCGTGAACTGAACAGGAATGCTGTAGACCCAATCAGGAAACAACCTGTTACTGCCTTCCAGAGATCAAAGGAGCAAACACGCGGACATGCATCGACACTACTCGAGAGAGGTACGTGTGCGACTCTGTAACTTATCCACCGTCGTACGGAAGTATTTTTGCGTGATTATAAGCTAATCTAGTACAAATTTTGAGACAATGATGTGGGAGTATTGGTATGAAAACTTAATCGCTTACTAGTATAAGTAGTATTTACATGTGAGATGAGTTTCATATTCCTGCTACTCCAAGGAAGTGGAAACGTTTCTCTGAGAAGTGTGCACTGTGGCTTTCACCAGCAAGCAGAAACATTTCCAACCCAATTCAGAAAGTAACCATCTGAGATTATTTGTATACATTTACGTTGCGTTCTTTCTAGCTGTGATTTAGATGGACAACAGAAATCACCATGCTTTTTCCCATGGAATCAACAGGATCCAAATCTTTCTAAAATTTGCAGAGCTCTTTCGAATATGTACCTTCCTCACGCCTATCAGTTCATATTTATATATATCTGAATATCAACGACAGATATGAGCGTACATACAGTCAGGGAAGTATATGGTTTCGCAAGTCGTTTTAGGTCCATGTGAATGTCAAATAAGAGATAGGTTTCACCTTGACCGCTGTGTGTCCACAGATCGTTTTGAGACATTAAGCTATGGCATGTCTTACGTAGTGAAGTACCATCGCGTGTTTCGTTTCACATGACTTTTGCCTTGGTAACATGACAAAGATGTAGATGAACTTTTCGGTACCAGTATCTTAAGGTGTTATCAATAAATTCTGTGTAGACATTGCATCACAAAAAGAACACTATTTCCACGCTGACGAGAAAGAAGAACGTAAGATACTCACTCAGACGGGATTAATGGCTCATTACGGTCATGGTACTCACCTGCAATAGAAGAAAAGTAGTAAATAGTGGAAACAAAGAGTAAAGCAGGGTAAGCATGTTTAAAAGTTCTAAGCACCTTAAGTACATTACACCTTCTGCCTTTTTTAACTGTAACATGATATAACTTGAAAAACAGTATGAGCAGATACAAATTATGAGTGAAAACGGTCGATGCAGGAGACCGTGAGCAGAATACGAGTGTCGACAATACGAATCGGCAGTCGAATTGCGCCTTCAGTGTTCCAGACAGTGGAGTGAAATAACGAGTATGTTTCCAGAGCTCAAACTTGTCAGCGAGTAAAAAAAAAAAAAAAAAAAAAAATTAAATTAAATTAAAAAAATAAAAGGAAACGTAAACAACTATGCTTATTAACGTTTAAATTCATTTCAGATAGAGTACAAAGTGCGACGTGGAAGCTGATGATAAAAATGGATCACCAGAGAACACAGAATATTATAGCGTGTCAGAGTAACTACACTGAATTACAATGACATTTCCCAGCAGTATAGTAATTTAGTAGTTCTGTACCACTATTTAGTATTTCATGTATCCACACTCGTCGCATTAAAGTAAAACAAATGTGGCAGAAATAAATCTGATAAACGAAAATGCGAGGTATTCCATTACAGGCTACGATTTCACAACATACATCAGCAGAATAAAACTTTCTGTACGCACTGTCACGTTTTTGTCCCCCTTAGATCTTCAACAGGAGGCGAAACTAGTGTTTACTGCAATAACGTGCACATATAATTTTAACAGTCTTCATCGGGTTTGTGTAGACGATAAAAACGCCTGAATACAATGTAATTTAACTGTTAACTTCGGCAGATGTCTGTGTCTCAAAAGTAAACTACAGTAATTAAGAAAATTATTTTTTTAATGTGAAATACGGTATGTAGAGAGTTGTCAAGCTGCCTTTTGTTTTATCTAGTACAGTAAAATTCCTGGCAATATTCCGGGACGCCATAAGTCTGTGATCGTTGTGGCTTAACGGCTGAGTTACCATCACGTCGAACACCGACGAGGGTAAAATGCTGATATCCGCTTCGATAATAATAGAAATTATACTTGATCTGCCTTTGAAGTATCTTGAGAGCTTACAGTATACGTGGGAAAACTATGGTTGATAAACATTATAAAGAAAGAATAACAAATTTACTCGCAAAACAAATTTACTCGCAGATGCCCGAGGGCACTCATCGTTAAGCCTAATATTAAGACCGCTATCAGAACAGTAATTTCTGAGCTAAGGTAAGCCCAGATAAGGCGATATCAATGATAACAGTGCGACTGCAACTGCATTACCATACGATTAATGGCAGAGTTTCTGTTATCAAAGCCGTTGTAATCCAGGTGAAGGCAAAAGGGAGATGTCAATGGTACAAGCAAAATAACAGCGTTATCACCGAACAGACCCATGTTATGTTGACTGAAGAATCTATTTTTACACTGTTTTCTGTCGTAGCATGCGTTTACGTATGGAAGACACCAAGGAAGCCAACAGTACAGATTGTCTTCTTCCACTTGTGAAACACAGGGAGAATTCTGTAAGATCGAACGGTTGGTTGGTTGATTTGGGGGAGAGGACCAAACAGCGAGGTCATCGGTCCCATCGGATAAGGGAAGGATGGAAAAGGAAGTCGGCCGTGCCCTTTCAAAGGAACTATCCACGCATTTGCTTGAAGCGATGTAGGGAAATCACGGAAAATCTAAATCAGGATGGCCGGACGGGGGTTAAGATCGAACGGTCGGAGGGTGAAACATACTTTTGGAATGAGGTGCTTTAAGCGACGTGAGGAAGGAACTGAGATTGGACACGTTCCTACATCTCATAAAAAGACTAAAAAATTTCTCCGTGATTCAGTGATCGGTCCCAGAGGACCGCGCGTTACCAACTAGCCTGCGTTTCACCTTCTGTCATACGACGTCATTTGGATCTGTTATGGAAGGACGTGGGATCGGCACTGTCGGCCTTCCAGACCTTGGAATTACTAGCTCCTGAAATGGCATCACGAGGCTGAATTCACCCCGTTACAGCTTTCATCAAGGAAAAATCCCTGGTATTACCGGAAATTGAGCCCGGGTACTCCGCATAGCAATCAGACGTGCTTACTACTACTCCACCGCGTCATGAGAACAAGTGGTTATTACAGTAAAACTATTATAAAGTCTCCATTTCTGTACAGGTGTATGGGGGCGGACTTTGAGGATGAAAACCTGTTCGCTGTTTCGATCTCTCCCTGCCAGACATTTCTAAATCAACTTCTACAGAGCATCAAACAACAAAGTCGTCCCACAAATCAATCTACTTATGGGAATTGGTACGACTTCAGTGGCCTCCACAACTCCCAGGACCGAATATGATTTAGCAGCAATGGACCATGTTGTACACTGTTCACCATTAAAATTTGAACACCACTGACGATAGAAAAAAAGAAATTTTGTTTATTGTGGCTATACAGTATATAGGAAGCATACGCGATTAAATTTGTATGTGATGTGGGGGTATAGCGAGAAATTTAGTACGCAGACCTGCAATCTCTGGCAGCAAGAATGGCTCTAATCTGCCTGTGCATCTAGTCGACAATGACACACCGGTACGGCATCCCATGCTGTTCCAAATCTATTGCCGAGTTCATTAAACGTTGTGGCTGGCGAGCGGTGGTGTGCCAGTCTATCCAGTGGGTGCGAGACCTGGAGAACGTGCTGGCTAGAGCAACAGACGAGTACGCTTCGTATCGAAGTAGATCAGGACAGCACAGGCTACATGCGTTTTCTGGTTGAAAGATAACGTAACGGAGACTCCGAACATGAGGGCACCGCCACCGGCGTCAACACGTTAGAAATGTAATGTTGCTGTCCAAATTAGCAGCAATGATAACTAATCATACTGTGTACCTAATACCTTCCCATACCATCACGTCCATGAAATGGGCCCATGAGAAGATGATGAATGCAATATGGCAACGTTCGTTCTTCTTGGACCTTCCGTACACGGATACGCCACGTCCACCGCGATGCTGTACGCAGAACCGAGATTCCTCTCAAAACACGTCGTGGTACCACTCTTGCGTCTCGTATTATCGTTGGTCGGACCACTATCAGTACGCCTCTCTCTGTTGCTTCATCAAGGGGAGCCACAACAATGATCACTATGCTGACAGTCGGCAGTGCTGCAGCCGTTGTCACACTTTGCGTGTGAATACTTCTTTTATTGCAATGAAGACCATTTCCCGACTTAAGGTATATGGCGTGGCTGTACGATCCTACATGGTTGAGCGAAAAACATGTCTCTATTTTAAGGCGCTAGTTGCGTGGCGGCGTTGAGATTGTGCATGTCCCTCCCTCTGTTCCATATTCGAGGTATGATAGACGTACGATCCCAACCAAGCGAGCAAACAATCGATAAATATCAGTCTAATGAGGCAACGACCCTCCCGTAGTTAATTTCCTACACGAACTGCGTTTCTCCTTACACAAGACATGGCAATTTCTCAGCAACGATCAACATTTAAAAGCGTTTTCTGAATCAGAAACCGTTTGTATAATCTTCCTGCACATGCGGAATATACATGGCGTTACTCATGCTTACTTCGTGCGGTTGTGCTGAAAAGATAATCATTTGCATATCCAAGCATTTACGAGGGCGTGCTGAAAAGTGATGCCTCCGATTTTAGTATGTGGAAACTCTTAAAGCATTTTAAATAAAACAAACGGTATTAACATTCAACATCTCTATTCTTATCTACATATTTGCAGCTTTCTGCCACTAGAAGGCTCCGAACTGTCGTGTCTAACCTGGTGGTGTGTAACGTAACTATGTCGGTATGTGAGAAACAGCCAGCTATAACCGAGTTTAGAGTTCAAAAGAGTTCGTCCACACATGGAGCACCCTCTCCTCCAATACGATGTCAGACACACAAAAACGCTGCGACATTTCCAACAATCAGACGCCTTCCGTTCGCTGTAAACCATCAACTTCCTTATGGTTCCCAGGACACGCCAACCTATTTTCATCTGTTACCAAAACTTGAAGAAACCTTCAAGGACTTCACTTCGATAGTGATGAAGCTTTGCAAGCAGAGGTGAAGATGAGGCTCCGTCAACAAAGTAAAACATTCTACAGTGACGGCATCAAAAACTGGTTTCTCGCTGGAGAAATCGCCAGGATGATTATGATGACACATGAATAAATAGACAAGAAGAATAAAGATGCAGAATGTTAATAAAGTTTGTTTTATTTAAAAAGCTTTTTTCCACATAAAAAATTGGAGGCATTTCTTTTCAGCATGCCCTCACAGGACATTCACGTCAATCTGAAGTTACTGCTTGATGTCTTCGTGGTATTTTAGTCTTATTGGTCAGCTGTGTAAAAAGATTGAAGTGCCCTTTTCCTTGCCCAGCAAATGGAACAGTTTATTTCAAATGGATGGTGTAAAGTCTCACTGGTCACTTTTTACTTTGTATATGCACTAATCTCCAAAAGAAATCAGTGAAATGGTCCTATACCATATTAAGAAGTTATTCTTATTAGTTGCTTCGGACTGCTAGTTGGTATTGCATTTGCTGCGGCAAACAAATCCGAGGTGTAAAATAAACCAAGGAGGCATTTCCGTTCTGGACGCAGGCAGCTCCTCGGACAAAGGCAGCCATGTTCCGCGGTCCAGCCACTTGACAGCGGACAGTGGGTCCGCCTGTCGGCTTTAACAGCTGCCATTGTGCGTCCGGGCGCAGAGCACAATGCCCGCCGCTCCAACAATTGGCACTGTATCAAAACACGGGGGCTGAGACCAGTCGCGCGCGCTCAGGGGCCCCGGAAACTTTTAATTAGATTGCGTCTCCGTCGTTCCAACTGTGCTTCACACAGCTAGTAGCTTGGCCATTTGCTTCCCCTCAGGAGTCCTACCAACATCAACGAAATTGGAGCACTGTTTCCGCTCCAGATGCTGCGGTCAGTTCTACAGAATACCAAAGTTTTACATTCCTGCAAAATGCTAAATATTCAACACTCATTTTAACTTGCTGAGTTACGAGCTTCGTCGTGTAATACGTAAAGCGTAACTTACTGAGAAGTGAGAAGAAAACTCATTTGTCTTGTACCATCTACGACGGCGCTCGTTTCTAGTCCTGATCTTTAGGCAACCCGTACTTACTGCAAGCGGTGCGAAGTTGCCTGCATCTCAGGCGTTGTTGTTAGGTAGGCCGGTCCGTCATGTCGGTACGTCAAGTGTATTTTTCTGTTTTATATTTTGTATGACACAATCACATGACCATTTCACAATGCTGTAACGGTTTCGATAATCCAGTGAGCTGCTTCAGACTGTAGATAGAAAGAAGAGAGAATAGAAGTTGATTCTTTTTCATCATCGCATTGATAATCACTTGACAGATTTTATAGGTTAACGATTCCTCGTCTCCTCTTCTGACACACAGACACTGAAAAAAGCAACGATTGATCCACGCGGTTACAGCATTGTCAAACTTATGTGACTGTCCTCTACAAAAAATAAATAATTAAAGTACACAACACTCAATCATGATGGACAGTGTCATTTTCTCCAATGTATTTTTTTTCCTTCCTTGTATAAATTAAGCGTTAATAACGCTTAATATCAATTGCAAATGACATTTTAGAGACACGACATACTGTCATAGTATCAAAGCAGGTCATGTTTTGAGAAAGTGTCTCACAACCAATATCACTGAAAACGATATAATGTCTTGAACTATTGGATCCGACATCTCATTACGCACATATGGCTATGATATTTATACCACCTCTCGATGATGCAGTACAGCCTACATTTCCAAAAGTGTGTGACAGTTTTGGAAATTCACAATAATGCTATTCCCTTGTCTAAAGAAATAAACGTTACAGCGCTTGCACAGACGTCTGAACCGTGACGGAATAACAGTATAAGTCGGCTGCGATTCTTCGACCCTAAGCCAAAAAATACACACAGCTATTCTCTTTGTCCACTCTATGAATACAGTAATATGAAGCTTTACCTTTGCCTGTTTTTAAAACGTGTCAACAGAAGAAATTATGATTGCCAGCTGTCAATTTTCTGGGGCTCTCTACATGTTTATACATATATCTGAGTGAAGAATTTACTTCTCAGACACACTGACGCTGAACTGGTCGGCAATATCCCAATAAAAAAAACCACATTTTTTATTCCAATAATTAAAGTGACTAATCTCTTCGAAAGATTCCGTGAATGACAAAAAGCCAAGTCGCTCCATAGTTACGTTCTACGTCAATCCATAATTCCTATCCCCATGCCACCTCCTGATTGGATAGTCAGTTGTGCCGTTCCATCGAATCTTCGAATCAATAACATCGAGGCACAGCTAACAGTGACGTCTGAAACCTCTCTCTAACTTTTGCTACGATTTTCACGATGTATATGGGTAAGTTGCCAATCAGACGGTTTGTCATGGCTGCGCGACGCGAGGTAATCTTTCAACAGGATGTTATTAACTTTTATTAATTTTTCCTCTGCGGTCGGTAGGAGACGTTCACTGGGTTAGTGCCAACTCGATAAATTCCACAGAGGAAAACGCATTACTGCGTACTGCTTTTGACCCAATTACTTTCGTGATTGACTTTGGGGGAAAAACAAGTCGCAGTAGCCCACAAGAGATTGTATATTACAACTTGCCGCACTTATTACACTATATCTCACAAAGTCATGATACAAAATCTCTAGTACAGTTGAGATCGTTAGCGTCTACCTACCTTCTTGTTTTATACAAACGTCAACGCGATTTCACGAAAGGAAAAGCTGTGATCATGTAATGAATGCCCTTCCAGGCAAAAGTGTTATCTTTTCCTGCTTGTCCGTCAGAACGATTGTCTCTAAGGTATCTTTTTTTTTCTTTTTGAATTGTAGCGGAATGCTAGAAAATAATCATTACACGCACATATTTTTTGTTCCTGTCTAAAACGACATAAAAAAATAAAAATCAGAGCTCTTAATAAGCGAGTAAGTAATTTCAATAGGTTTTTACAATATATTTTATGTCCATCTTACAGCGTGACACCGCTAACAGGCAACAAATCCAGGTTTTAACACGTCTGAAGATGAGCTTTGCACAACGGAAAAAGGTCGTAGAAAATTACAACTAACAAATTTGTCGCCGATTGCGACTTTTAAGTTAAATTCTTCGATACACTGAAATTACACGCGATCGTTCCACGTATTTGTGTGTCGTCGTATATTTTGGATCACACTCCTTCCCTTTGTCCCGTAAAGGTTTCACATAAACTGTCACTGTCTCGTGTTCTCTCCACACACTCGTTACAGAATGAGCCGCCTCGCTCTGTCCAAAAGTACTACTCCTCATTGGGGACAGTTCACGAATGAATACTTGGAGGAAAGTGTAGCTACAAACGGTAATTTCTACTAAATTAAATATAAAACGCCTACAATAAAAAGTATATTAAATTACCTTTACAAATTATGATAAAGTAAGATAAAGAGGGACTAAATATTAGAACAGAAATGTGGACAGCTGATTGATAAACTTAAAATGAAAGTAGGAGTAAATTCCTAACACACTGAAATTTCCAACCGAAAAGTTCACGTTGGAGAGCAGGAAATATACAAAACTTTAATATGGTTTACGCACCGTGTTCAAATTGGAAACTCGCATTGATGCCAGTGCAACATATTTCAATCGAGACTGCGCCCGCAGTAAGAGGAGAAGCGTTATATGGGGTATAACACGCCTCGAGGAATCCATATGGCCCCTGTGATACTGGGATAATAAGAGCTGGGCCTCAGTGGAACAGACAGTATGATACTCTCTATCATCTTGTTTCTCTCCTACAAGACAACATCGCTCGTGAATATGACAACGACCTGCGCACGGTATGTTCTGCTAGAGATCACATCGTCAGTGTCAGTCGCACGTCTCCCGCAAATTCGAATCTCAACTACCTGATGTATACCCCATCATTACCATATAAATCTTGCCCTAGTGCCGCATCTCCTCCATCACCACGCCCCACCGTCCTTGCATCTCCATACACTATACTTCCACTACCAGGGTAATTTCATCTGGGTTCCCCCATAAGGCTACGATTTTTTTCCTGAGATCTATCCTTCCTTTCCCTTTTTCAGATTAAGTCTACAATCGAAACTGTTATTGCTTAACTGCAGTTGTATGTATCTCCTACGCTGATATTCCCTTTCCTAAAAGGAGGAGCGTTTTATTTAATAGGTATTTGATGACCTCCAATCGCGAGAGTTACTGTTCACCAAAAAGGTAAGTTTGTTCTTATAATCTGACGCGTGCCATAATCGCATTAAGAAACCTCATTAAAAAGCTCCTGGAAAGTCAAAACTGGGACCCTAGATTTAGCATCCTGACTGCAGTAAAATGTTCTGCCGCTCAGACGTTGCTAGCAGAACAACTAAACATGAAACGTTAATCCACGGAAGATATGATTTGTAGATCAGTGCACGCGTTAAGAACTACAACAGCCTACTGAGAACCACCACAGTATTCTTTCCAGTAATATTACCGGAACTGCGCCTCGTAGAACAAATATTTCTATCTGGCAGATTTAACAATAACTGCAAAAGCTCTAGCCTAGAACAAATTCCAGGAATTTAGTCTAACATGAACACAAAAGAAGTACTGGCTTTCACAATATAATCTCGGCTGTTCCTTTTTTAAAAAAGGAAAATACATGCTGGCAGGTTTTGCGGTGCTTTTTGTGGCCTGGAAGTCATTCTACACCTCCACAGCATCCACGTCAATTTCATTCCCCCGAACGCGATGCTACGTGGGGGCACGGACTATTTTGCAGTACACATGCAACATATTTTTACAAAACTTTTAATAAACTGAACTTTTCCCATCTTCCGCTCTTCTCCATCACTCACAAGGAAAACTCTCCATCACAACCCCCTCAGATTTAGTGGTAAGATGGCCCAGTGGATAGCCCGTCAAAAACTGAACACAGATCAAGCATGAAAACAGGAAGAAGGTGTACTGAACTGTGAAAAAAAAAGCAAAACGGTCCAAGAAGAGGAAGTGCACAATACAGCAGCCTGAGAGAGCACCGGCGTCGTGGTTAAGCGGCCATGATATTGGACTGCCAAACGGACAAGTCGTGTTCAAAGCTTCCTCGTGCCTTTAGTTAGTTTTTTTTTCTGTCCGTCCCGTCATTCAAATGTTTGTTCTCTTTCTGTAGTCTTGGCACTTGTCATACTACACATTGGTTATAGAATATGAGTCATGTGCTAAGAATACGTTACCGTCGCATGTAAATGTGATGACTAGTGTAGGCGAGAAACCACATAAATGTCTCACAGAAATGAAAACAACAAATAAACGGTTGTGAACTATGTTACAACAAACGAATTCAAGAGTCAAAACGTCCAAAACGGAACGGAACTTTAAAAACGTTAAAAACATACGTTTTGACAGAGCACAGAGAAACTACGTGTTTTTGAAATTGTTGCGTTCATTTGTTGCAGCTTATGCGAAAAACTATTTTTTTTATCATTTCTTTGGCAGTGATAACATTCATACGAACACCTAAATCGGGCAAGGAGGTCATCAAACGTTTGCTGTTTCCGTTCGAAGGTCACTTCCTTTCGGCTGCTAATAGAATAGTTGCGCAGAAACAGCTGTCATTATAGGTCCTTACCCTACACCCCGCTGTTGCAAACGGATGTTACACCACGACACAGATAGAAATTGGAATAAAGCGAACAGGGGGGGGGGGGGGGGGGGGGGGGGGAATGGCACGAGCGAAGTACACGGCTCGCCCACTTGTCACTCCAACGACGTAGCCACTTAACCACGGCGCCGTTTTCCACCGCTGCTGCTCTATATTGCACTTACGTTCTTGGACTGTTCATTGTTTCTGTTTTGTTTTATTTTTCGCAGTCCAGTACACCTTCTTCGTGTTTTCATGCTTGACCGTGTTCAGTTTTTGACGGGCTGTCCACTGGGGTCCTCTTACCACACTAAATCTGTGTGTGTGTGCGTGGGGCGGGGGGGGGGGGGCAACGGGGGAGGGGGGCGAGCTTCCCTTGTCAGCAACTACATAACCTTCATTAGCTTCGCATGGACCTGTTTGTGTGTGTGTAGGGGGGGGGGGGGGGGATAAACAGTCGTATGTACAGGGACCATTACACCTACCACCTACATCCAGTCTCTTAATAATTCCCAACACACATCTCAATCTCCTTTTTCAAATCGCTTCCTCTCCAATCTCAGTTGCATCCAAAGTTTCCTCCTCCGAAATGTTGCCACGCGCACGCAGCATTACCGTCCTTACACATCTAAAGACCACACCCATCACCGTGTAACCAAGATTAAGATAACTACTTTTTCCTATAAATCTATTTTTATATACTGAATTGTTTTAGTCAAGAGTGAAGAGCGGCAACGTGGTATTTTTCAGTCCACTTCACCCCAGCCTCCCTTTCTAATGCAAAATGCCTAGTCCCAGCTAAAATCTTCATATAAAAAGAAAGAAAAAGAAAATAATCAGAACTGGTGCAGCGAAAAATACCAAAGTGTGTTACGTACTCTGACTTTATATATACATACATACATATATATCTCTTTCACTTATTAGTCTGCAACTCGTAATCTACTGGTTAGCGGTCCTGCCTCTAGGTCAGGGTGCCTCGAGATGACTGGTTGTTTGTGTTGTCCTCATCATTTCATCATCATTCATGAAAGTGGCGAGATTGGACTGAGCAAAGGTTGGGAATTTGTACGGCCGCTGATAACCGCGCAGTTGACCGCCCCACAAACCCATCATCATCGTCGTCGTCGTCGTCGTCGTCATTTTAACAGCTGAATGGGTCAATCAGGAGAGCTCAGTGAATTCGAAAGTGAACTAGTCACCGGATGTCACTCGAGTAACAAATCACGTCAGGGTCATTTCAACACTTTTAAAAATGCCCAGGGCGATGGTTGGTGATGTGATTGTGATGTGAAAACGCGAAAAAACACCCACAGCTAAACCACGACAAGCTGACCGTATGTACGTACCTACTGACCGGGACTATCGAGCACGGCGAAGAGTTGTTGTAAGAAACTTCATGCATCAACGGAAGGAATCACCAGCGAGTTCCACAGTGTTACCGGAAGTCCAACTAGCATCATGACTGTGTGCAGGGACTTAAAAAGTCGATACAGATAATTTAGTAATCGTTTTGCAACTAACATTTGTGTTTACTACTTTATTCATCTTCAGCAACTGTATTTGTATTTAATGAAATAATCAGGAACCAATTGTACAAAAGAAACACTTATTTCCTTAACCAGCTCATAGCACCTGCTGTCTTTCATCAGAAGGCTGTATAGAAAAATATGCCACAAATAAGTAATAATGGTCGAGCATGCCTTCGTATGCCACACGGTTTTGTAATCAGCGCTAAGCGACGCATGAGGTGATGTAAAGAGCGACGCCAGTGGGCAGTGGATGACTACCGAGTGATAGGTAGTTGCTATGTCCTCTTGCTATGTCCTGTATCAACCCCATAGAAGGATTTGGGTTTGGCGAATGCCTGCCAGAACACTACGTGTCCTCACGTGTAGCGCTAACACTGAAGTTGAAGGAGGTTGTGTCACGGTGTAGGTGTGTATTTCGTGGTTCTTGCTCAAGGGGTCCAGTATGTGAGTGTTAAAACCTTTTTTTTAAATTTCTGACTTAAAACGATCTCTATAGTTTTCTGACCAAGAAAAAGTTTATTTCAAGGAAATTTGACCAAAGAAGCTCCAAAATGAAAGGACTTTAAAAATGTCTGTACATGTGGCAAAGCCCCTGTGACACTGTTGAAACTGGGGTTAAGTTCCCAATTGCTGGATTTTTATGAGTTTTTAGTACCTAATGTTGACAACCTATGAAAGTCTCATGGCTGCTTTGCTTTTGTCCATATAGATAATTTAGTAGTCTTTTGCCACTAACATTTGTGTTTACTATTTTATTCATCTTCGGCAACTGTATTTGTATTTACTGAAATAATCAGCAACCAATTGTACGAAAGAAACACCTATTTCCTTAACCAGCTTCTAGCACCTGCTGCCTTTCTTCAGAAAGCGGTACACAAATATATGCCACAAATAAGTAGAAGTTAGATAACAATATCAAAGTTTCAGAATGAAACGTTTAAAAATTTCAAAAATTTAAAGTTAAAAAATTGTACTTATTTATAACTAGCATATTTATAACTACGTATTTATGCATGTAGCATATTTACGTGGTCCTAAAAAAATAAGAACCATATGTAAAACAATACAATTAATGTATTCGTTATTTTAGTACATATTGTTCTTGTATATTTTTAGGACCACAGCAATATACTGCAAGCATATTATTTTCGACACATACAAATAATGCGATAATTATAAATATGTACCATTTTTTATCTTTAAATTTTAAAATTTTTCGGTCTTAAATTTTAATATTCTTACCTAACTACTACTTATTTCTGGTATATTTTTCTGTACAGCCTTCTGAATAAGGGCACTAGATGTTTGAAGATAGTTAAGGAAATAAATATTTCTTTTGTGTAAATGGTTGTTGATTATTTCAATAAATTTGTCTTTAGAGTGAAATAATGGAATTCGCTGTAGTATTTCTGTATGGGCCCTTACCAAGAACTTCAGGAAATGTTATGTGTATTTGCACAGAATTTTTGTAGAAGTGGAAAGCTTGTAAAATGTATCTAATTATATCCTTTGCGAAAGGCAGTATGGGCTACCTTCTTTCATAAAAGATCCAAAAAAGACAACCAATGTAATGCACTCTGAACATCTGGCAATGGATCTTGGTGTGGCTACCAGAACACTACTGTTCAAGGTAAGAGCTACAGCCATGAACATTCTTTCCCAGTTGCTGCAATGGAAGTTGTAAAACTTATATACAGGTATTGGTGACAAAAGGTTGCTAGAGAAGTGTTTACATGACAGAATTCAAAACCGAATTCAGAATTTTAGGAACTATAAATGGGGAGAATATCAAAACCTGTTCTGGCAGGTCTAAATACTTCGAAAAAAAGGTGTGTTGGTTGTTCTGCTATATTTCAATAACGGTGCAGCGTCAAGGAATAAGATTTTAGAACTGATTGGAGTGCCTGATGCACTAAATATACAAAGAGCTTTAATTGCCATTAACGGTACGAAATGCTTTGAAGCAGCGAAATAAGTATTGGTAGCCGGCGAAGACGGAAGAATAAGAAGAATTCTGAAAAACAAAAGGGAGGTAGAAGAACATAAGAGACAAGATGAATATAGACCTGGGTTGCGTTAGTGTTATGCATGTTAGAAAGAGAAAAAAGTTTTAACTTTAACATGAATTTCCCAAATTTCAATTTATGTTTTGGTACACATTAGTTGATAGTTATTAAAGATAATTGAAATTTTGAATACTACCTTAAAGCGTACGTAACTGAAAAGAAGACTGTTCTTATGACTTACATTTTTAGCCTGACGATTTTTTAAGAAAAACTGAGCTAAATAGCGAAATTTTTTATAACATAATTTATAATGTGAACACCTTTTTAAAGATCCACTTTAATAATGTCCAGAACGATAATCACGTTTCTACGTGATTTTATTTCGAGATATATGTACCTACGCTGCACAAATTTTAGGAATTGAAATTACTACTTCTTTAAATTTTTTAGCACTGTCACTACGGCTAATTAATATTGCGATTTTTTTACTACAGTAAAATACACGTACTATAACCGAATCCAAACATATACTGAGAAACACCAGTTTTTCAGAACTAAAATACCGGTATCTGTTTTAAGCGGTCGGTTTTTGCCATCGCTACTCCAGATCCCAGCGTCCGATATCACGATCTTCTCTGATTCACCTCACTGAAAGTCAGAGTTTAAGCTGTTGAAAAGGCGAAAGGTGGCCATATTTCATGTCAATGTCCATTAATAGGTGTCCCGATACATTTGATCAGATTGTGTATTTTTAAGATCTGCAAAAGATTTCAGCAAAAGATGCTGAATATCGAGAATAGGAAAAATGCTGCTAGACGCAGCTTTATGACGGCTGTACGATGTGCGCGTCTATTTTAGGAAGGCATGTGAGCGAAAGAAGAGCAAGGCGCGGCGCGGGCTAGGGAGCGGCCGGCGGTGGCCGTGACAGGCCCTGACAATGTGTGCCCCGCTGACAATGGCCAGCTGGCGCCGACGTGCGCCGCCGGCTCCCCCACCTGCAATTACGCTGATGAACCGGAACGCGCCACCTATACTTCCACGCCGACTTCTTTCTCACGCTTACGGTGACGCTGCTTCACTAAACAAACATAGCAGCGCGTGCGTAATGCAAAAACAAGCACGCGCGAGAAAGGCACTGCAAGGGCAAAGGCTACACAAGGAGATCCGTGTACGCATGTTTTCGACAGTAGTGACGAAGTGGAACGCTAATGGAATTTTACTCCTTCCATCTCCATAGTGACCCGCCAATTTTTACGACGGGTGGTCAGTAAGTAACGCAATACTTTTTTTCTCGGCCTATTTCGCTTGAAAAAATACAGAATTTGTTGTAGGACATAATGGAATATTCCCGCTTTAGCCACTACAGTTTCATAAGTTCTGCTAGGTCGCGGTGCTATATGTATGTTGTGCAGTTGTAGCTTGGTAAAGTTTTCAGGCTTTCGCCACCCTGTACTACAAATTTAAGGTATTTCCTTATTACACTTTTAAATGATGCCATTCTCTTTTTATGTACTGCAGTCTTATCTGAAACTATGAACATTACTCTGGAAAATTAAGATTGTCTCAGAATATGTTCCAAGGTACAATATGGTCATGTACCTAGGTACAAATATCCGATTGAAATTTAAAACCGATGGACTCGAGAAAATGTGGTTAATGCTGTATTTAATAGTCTAACTGTTAGATTGTTATTCTAAGTACCAAGCAAAAATATTGTGGGTTTCTACGCACACTATCCTCTATGTTACAACACATTCCCCTGTTAATAAAGCATGTATATTTTATTGCTGTTAATATGACTATCATCCGGATTTTTCGTTCGTTTAAAGTTTAGTGAAACAACTCGCTGCTAAACTGGACGTTAGTGTCGGCAGTGCCGACTCACACGACCGCGGTGCGTACCCGTTGGGTTCCTCGCCGTCTAACATTAAGACCATAAAGAGCAGCGAAGGACCATCCGTGCGGAATTGCTTGCGCGTTACGAGGCAGATCGTGACAGTCTTTTGTCGACCATTGTCGTACGCGACGAAACATGGGTTCATCACTTCGAACCGGCGGCAAAACGGCACACCGATCTTTCCTCCGAAGAAAACGTTTAAAGCCGCTGGCTCAGCCGGTAAAGTCATGGCTGCGGTCGTCTGGACTCTGAAGGGGTGATTCTGTTTGGTGTCATCCCTCATGGTGCAACGATCAACTCTGAAGTGTATTTTGCTATCCTCAGGAAATTGAAGACACGACTTCAGTGTGTACGTCTCCATAAAAATGTAAGAGAACTTCTCCGTAACACATGGCCTCACCCAAGTCTGCCTACCCGAGAGCAGCTCATAAAAGTTCATTGGGCTGTTGTTCGTCACCCACTTAAGCCCGGATCTCGTACCTTCCGACTTCCATCTGCGTGGCACAATAAAGCATGCACGGCCCGCGAAGCAGTACGTGGATGATGGGGAGGTTATTGATGCAGCAAGACGCTGGCTGCGACGTCGACCAGTAGAGTATTACCATAAGGACATACACGCTCTCTCCGAATGGTGACATACAGCCGTCACATTGAAAAATAGGTTTTGTACCCAAAAGAGTGGGAAATAATATGGTGTACTGGGATCCTGAATAAAATCAACCTGCTTTCAGAAAAAAGTGTTGCATTACTTATTGAATGGCCCCCGTAAATTCGAGAGGTTGTTTTTTCAAGAATCACTTTTGGGTGGCCCTCAATTAAATTTCTGCGTTCTACGTTTTGCAGCCATAGATAATCTTCATAATTTCTTCTGAAATTAAAACCGAACACTGATAATATGGTCCCCGTGAAACAGAATGATCTCATTCACTCAGCCGCAGGTAGGACAGGTGGCAAACTCTTTTTCCTTGGCATACCGTAAAATGCAGTTAGTCTAGAAAGAGGTCCGCTTACAAAATCCTTGCGTTTCATATTTTCGAATTTGTTCCAGTGTGTGGGATCCATACCAAATAGGACCAGTATCGGTTATTGAAAGCATCTAAAGAAGAGAGAGTAATAGTTAAAGGTTTTTTCGACTCACGGGAGAGCATCAGGAGTATGTCGAAAAACGCAAATTATTCCGCGAAAGCCTACTTACAAAATTTCAAGAACCAGCAGTACGTGAATACGCTAGAAATATTCCTTATTCCCCTACGTATCATTCAAGTACAGACAATGAAAACAAAATTACAGTAATTACAGCACTGACTGAGTAGTCATTCTCAGCGCGCTCCACGTGCGACTCGTAGGTGAAGAAATCCGAACACGTGGTACCATGCTAAATACCATCTGCCACGCATTTCACAGTGGTTTGCAATGTATGCACGTAGATGTATAAATACATAGAAAGAAAGGCATGTAACAGCACTTCTAACGCGGCGACACGAGCGATAAAACGCGTGCTTTACGCAGCCGACCAGACGACCGGCACTGTCGTTCAAGCTGTGGTCGAACCGAACCGGTCAATACATCTGAACCACGGACACTGCTACTACCTTTGAGTGACACTTGGAAGCCTAATCGACTGCGCAGCGTAAGTGCTATCGCCAGATACTTATTTTGCACGTCTAGTATTACTTTATTCTTATGCACATCAATTTGTTTCCCTGTGTCACTAAAGGTCATCTGGAGACTACATTTCATTAATACGATATTGCAGTGCCTTGTTAAGAAGAACGATGTATTCCTTCGGATATGCATGCATGATCACAGGAACAGGCAGTGCGGCCACTATAGCCCTTATGAAATGTATTCACACTCGCGAATACGGACAATCTTCAAATGTATAAAAGAAAATTGTGCTGGACAGGGACTCGAACCCGGATTTCCTGCTTTACGCGAGTGCTCACCTTAACCGCTTTGGCTATCAGTGCGGCTAGACCCAAACTTCCATACGTCATCTTTTCTGCGCCACAACATTATGTGAAGCCGTACAGGGGAGACAAATAAGGCATTGTAGTGCCTGTGTTGTTAAAAGAACGATGCAACGTTTCGAAGGAACAGGCACTACGGTGACTACAATCGTCATGAAATACGTATATGAAATGTATTTGCAGTTGCGAATACGGGCAACGATCGGCTGTGTAACCGTGAGTCGTGCACGGATAGCCAAAGCGACTAACCTGATCGCTCGCGTAAAGCGGGAAATGCGGATTCGAGTCGCGGTTCGGCACAAACTTCCACTGTCATCATTCCTTTATACAGCTTTATACAGTCCCGTCTCATCGCCGTTTCGCAAGATACTATCTGCATGTGAAAGCATTTCCTTCAGTCCCTTTCCAGGCCTCAGTACTTTCTGTTACTGATACCTGTCTACAGCAATACTACCTCGTGATGGAACTCTTTATACAGGGCTGATTAAATGTTTTATTTTTTACTTTCCTCTCCTGAATTAGCATTTCTTCACACACTTTTAGGTTTTTAAATTAAGATGCGAAGTATAATAAAAGCCCCAGTCTCCATGTGGGCTAGAGGGAAACTATACTGCCGCAATAAAATGCAAAAACCTCACGGACTGTGTTCAGTGGCACCAGGGCATAATATGTGCATATTGAGGGGTTACACAGTAATTTGTCGCCGTCATCGGCGATCAGATGGCGTTCAGGAGGCCTCTCAGAGTTCCTTGTTTTCACTCTGCAGGCAGAAACTGTGCAGAGTTTAGAGGTAAACAGCATCTGCAACATTCATTCTCGGGTACAACCATCTCCCGCCGACAAGTACGTACTGTTGAAAAACTGCATCCATTTGAACAGGATCGCATTATGGGTCTGCGGGACGCTGGATGGACGTATTGACGAATTTCTGCTCGCGCTGGGCACAATGAATCGGTGGGTCGCTGTTTTCAGTGGTGGTCCGTGGAACACTCCCACACCCAAAGACCAGGTTCTGGACGTCTGCGTAGTACAGACATATGTCAGTACCGGCGCATTGCGCGAACAGCGGTGGCCAACCGATCATCAGCTAGTGGCGGAGTCCGAGCAAATGTTGCACCTGCGGGAGTCTGCTCGCAGCAGAACTATGATCACTTGTACCTCTGGACAGGCCAACTCTGACATCACGTCACCGTCACTACGTAAAGGAGTCGACTGGAGAGTGAAACGACACTCTGATGTCTTCAGTGATGAGAGTGGGCTCAGTCTGCATGCGAGTAACGGAAGTACACGTGTACGGCGAGGCCTGGGAGTGCGGCCTGCTCCAGTGTGTGTACCCCCACATCACACAAGTTCCATGTTCCATCCCGGGCTTCATGGTGTGGAGGCTATCAGTTACAACTCTGTCACATTTGGTGTTTCTGCAGGGCAAAGTGATCAGTGGTCGCCACACTGCACAAGTTGTTACCCTCTTGCTACTGCCAGTTCTTCGACAGGAAGGAAGGTGATGTCCCTTACAGCACGACAATGCACGTCCTCGTACGGATGCTGCGTCGCACCGTGCTCTTCGTGGTCCACAACAACTGTCCTGACCAGCAAGTCCATCAGATCTCTCGCCAACTGAACACGTGTGGGATATGAACTACATTCGCAGTAGCTACCATGAACCATCTCCAACTGTATAATGGAATGACGACAATGAATTCGTGTTCGTATGGGATATGTTGAAGTAGGAAATTACTCGTTCTCCAGAGCCTGAAAGAACCACTGCAGAATTCCAAGCAACACTGCAAGATGCTTGGAGCATTCTATTGCAGGATATTATTCGGCACCTTTAAGATCGTTTGCATGCGACACTACACGCTTGCGCTGCCGCCAGTCGGGTGCAATGTGTATTGATGTCAACGTTTTGGGCACCCTCTACGGTGACATGCGTGCCTTTTTTGGTCTGAATTTGATATCGTATACTCCTAAAGGATGAACTACCTGTCACTCACTCGACAATAAAATGACCTTCTCCTTGAGTGTGTTGCATCTTTTTCCGGGCAGTGCAGTTTCTTCTTCTTCTTCCTGTTCCTCTGTAATACATTACTAAAAAATTTTATTCTCACATAAGATATCCTCTATGCCCACAAACCCATGCGGAAGTGCATAATCCCGAAGACTATTACCTTAACTGACTTTGAGAAGATTAACAACGAAAGCAAGAAGGGAGAGAATTATGTAACATCTTGTCGAAGATGAGCTCATTACAGACATAGAGCAAGATCGTGTGGGACAAGGACGGTGCGGGAAATAGAACCTTGTGCGTTTGAAAGGAAACATGCGCGCGTTCGCGTTAACAACCAAAGGAATAGTTTTTTCAGGTTTAGTTTTTAGTTGGAAATGAATTTTTGCAGCGCCGCATAATCTACGAGTCTATATAACGTGTATAAAAGTATACATACCGGAAACAAGATACGTGCGCTCTGATTGCTGTCTCGCCATCGTTTCTGGAATGGCGCCACAGCATACCTTCGCAGCGCACTCCAGCTACAACTTGTGTAAACACAGGCAGCCGGCTGCGTGGCCCTATCGGCTTCAAACGAGTGCAATGAAAGATGCAGCGGGCATCGACCGCGTGGCTCGGAGCCAAGGTCCCCAGAAGGGGAACAGCGGCATTATGGATCAGCCGGGGTGACACAGCAGACAATGGAGGGTAAGGTCATAGTGGCGTCGGCACCGGCTAAGCCACTCAAGCAGTACACCGTTGCGGTGCGGTGCCGTCGACAGCTGTCTATCTGGGCCGTTCGCGGTTCCAAATACGCCAAATCAAACGCAAAATACGCACCAAAACATGTATTACGTTGTCAACACTCTGTCAACAAGCAAAATAACGCAAAAGATAAATCCAGATAGTTTGATAGGAACTTTATCTCCACCCCTAGATCAGGTAGTGCGCAAACACTTGTTTGCGCGCATCTCTCTAAATAAATCAACGAGGGACACTACGAATTGCCCCTATACGTCTTCACACTCGTAAGGTGCCAGAATTGCCATGTCCGGGACGGTTGCGTTAATGATACAAACAGAAAAATGTATTTTACTGATCTCGTAGAGGGGACGCAAAATAATTGCAGAGGAATACATTCGTCCTATTTATGGATGCCAGATCATAAAAGAATAATTTTTAATGAACAGGTTGAATGTTTTGCCAAAAGGCGCTTCAGCTAAAGCAATTCCGCTAAATAAAGCTATGTCACAATCTGGTCTTTCATCGTGAATGAACAACGAAGCTTGAAAACGCTGGCAGCAGACTGCAAGTACTCTTGTGGTATCAAAGGCAATTGGTATGCCACCAACCAGGCGGCATTTCCTCTGAAACGTTGGTGCTTCGACCACAAGAGTTGCACACATCTTGTCACAAACATATCAAGAATTATACTCAATCAACGAAGCAATAAGATGTCACATTTCCTTCTGGTTAACCCAAAATGTTATTCGGAAACCATGTACACGTAGATACGAATTTACACAAATTTATCAGAGCGTGTCAACTTAGCTTTTCGCTGATTTCGTACTCTCAATATGCTGCTTAATTTATTACAGACGTAATTATAGGCTACAAACCTTTAAAATTAAATGTGAGTTGTCGAGATAATTTTATGATATTTATATGTATAGCGCACATATCTTACGAACATAATACAATATATTATAACTGATTTTGTTTAATGATGCATTGTGTCGTAAGCATGGCTGTATGCCGTAATAATAACCAAATGAAAAATAAGGAGGAAAAACATACTGTCATGGTAGTTCGGGTCATGTTCTGTTTTAAAAGCATATATGCTCCAGGAGTGTGCGACAGAAGAAACGTAAACAACTGCATATTGTGAGCCATCCAAGAAATTCTATGGTAATGGTGCAGTGACAATAATGCTGAACAATACATACAGGCAGGAAACCAATATACATAAAAATCAACTCGAAAATGTTAGCTCATTTATAAGATAAACAGGTGCAGAATAAAAACAAAAACTTACAAAACATATTAAGCAGAATTTAACAGTGGAAACAGGTATTTCCTCAAGAAGTACCCTGAAGCAATGCTATTTTGATGGATACTAAGTGCACACTGCACCGAAAGATAAGACAGAAGAGTTGAGATCCAGAAGAATGCAATGCTCATCTGTGATTATACTTATCGACGTCTCAACTTAGACACGGGTGATGCATAGTCATCCACACTTTACAACTTCCACGTTCAGTCTATCTTAAAAACTTGCGATTTATCGACGTGTAGGGTAGGTTGTCTGTCTTACAAGTATCCTGGGTGTGAGGTCGTAAGTTCACTCTTTAGTAAGGCTCATTTTAAAGTGTTGTGTTAACAATAATGACAAAAAAATTAGCTGCTAATCAGTCACTATGTGCATCAGGAGGGCGACTGAAAATGAGTGTCCTGGAGGTAAAGAGAGCAACCATGGGATGTATGTATTGCACTTCACAAAACGGACATGGTCGACATTCAAGAAATATTCAAACAAACCATTAACTTGCACCACGAACACAGAATGAAAAATGGCGCGTCAGTGACAACAAAGGTTCGCACTATCAAGGTCGAATGCGAACTCCTTGGGAGTTACAAACCGAGCAAGACGTTCAGCTACGTATCCTCTCCACCCTTAAAGAACTCATACAGAATCATATTGGTGTATCGGGGTGATGAGAACTGATGGAATGTGACGGCATGCAACCGAACGGGGAACAGCTTGTCATGGAACTTATCGTGAAACTGGCCATCCTTTAAGGCGTAGCTGCAGATAGTGCGATATTATGTTTTATAGGTATGGAAAAAAAGGAACATCTGAGGGATGAATTTGTCCAGTGGTTCGAGGTGGTATGAACTGCTATGTCACACTCCTTTCCAGGAGCAATAGTTTGCTCTAAAGGAGTGTAATTTTTATACGCAGACCAGGAATCAAGCAAAAGCCAAATTACCGTCCGGACTTACTCGAAATCTGTTTATAACTGTTTTTTTAATACGCTGCGTATAATCTTCCATGTACGAAGTTATGTTTAGTACCCGCTTCTTGGACAACGATAATCCTTTACTAAATTTTACTGGAGACGGAATTTGTGGCTCCCTGTCCGACACTGATGATGAACTACATGGCTTGACACTTGTTTCTATATCACTTTCACTTGTAACGTAAGTATCATCATCACTGTACTCCCCATCTACATTGTCCGCACAGTGGAGGTTCCCTTATTGGCGAGGTATTCGTCTTCGTGGACGACAATTCGCGCCCCCATCGTGCACATTTTGTGAATGACTTACTTCACGATAACGACATCGCTCGACTAGAGTGGCCAGCATGTTCTCCACCACTCTGAGGGATCTACGCCGAATCGCTGTTGAGGAGCGGGACAATCTGGATCAACAGTACCTTGATGAACTTATGGATAGTATGCCTAGTATGCCACGACGAATGTAACAGCTATCTGGACCACCACCTCTGAAGGTCTCTCTGTATGGTGGTACAACATGCAATGTGTGGTTTTCATGAGCAATAAAAATAGCGTAAATGGCGTTTATGTTGATCTCCGTTCCAATTTTCTGTACAGGTTGCGGAACTCTCGGAACCGAAGTGATGCAAAACTTTTTTTGATGTGTGTATTTCATCTGCCACTTCTTTCTCACTCTGTGAAACTGCTTGGGTTCCTTTCTGATGAAATGCTAACTTCGGCAACTGTTGTTGTAGGTATAACGAACTGTTTGCTTAGTTTATCGTTGGCATTCCTCTGCTTTGTCTCAACACACTAGCACTGTGGCACTGTTGGTGAGCAGCGCGGAGTGGCCACGTAGTTAGAGGCGTCGTGTCACAGATTGCGCGGCCCCTCCCGCCGAGGTTCGAGTCCTCCCTCGAGGGCGCGTGTGTGATTGTTCGTAGCATATGTCAGTTTTAAGTAGTGTGTAAGTCTAGGGACCGATGACACTTCGTTCTTGGTCTTCCGGTTTTACTGTTCATTCTTAGCTCTGATACATACTGTAATTCACTGGTTTTTACCTATAGCTTACACATATTTTGCACAGAATCTCTAACATCTTGCACCATTTTAGATAGTCGAACGCTTTTTCTATGTTGAAAAATTCTATGAAATAGTTTTGATTTTTCTAAGTTTTGTTTCCATTCTCGAACCTAATGTCGGAACTACCTTTGGGGTGCGTTTAACTTACCTAAAGACGAAATGTTCGTAACCTAACATGGCCTCAATTTTCATTTCCATTCTGAATGCATTCTTGGCAGCAACTTGGATGGGATGTCAAGCTGATTTGCAATAATTCTCGCCCTTGTATTCCCTTGCTATCTTAGGGATTCTGTGGATAATATTTGTCCCGGAAGTCAGATGTTGTCTCCAGTCTCACACATTCATGACACCAACTTAATAGTCGCTGGATTGTTTCTTCCAATCATTTTATAAATTCCGAAGGAATGTTATCTGTGCCTCCTGCTTCATTTAATCGCATGTTTTCCATCGCCCTGTTAAACTTTCACTTTTTCCTGCAGCCATTTCGCTTCAGCTTCGTATTTATCTCATTCCGAAGTGAATTATAATGCTGTATTCCTGTTGTTTCTTGAACATTTTTGTACTCCCTCCTTCTGTCTTCTACTGCCTACAGTTTCTTCGCAGTTACTTTCTTTGTGTCTATATTTTTCCAACTTCTGAAGTGAGTCAAGACATGAAAACCTTAGCAGATTACCTGCTACAATGGGGAGCAGTGCAATCGTGAGCTTGTCCACGTTTACTGGCACGCTGCCTTAAAAAGGAACGCTCCTAAATATTAAAGGCTCTCAAAGATACTGTAACGTTCAGTGCGCATCGAAAATTGCGGGTGATAATTTTGGTGCTATACAGTTGTGCAGGAGTAATGTAGACCCGTTCGTTATTCGATTCTGCCGGCTGGAGCACTTGACGGCATTTTCTTCCCTTAAGCCCTGAGTGCGGGGGCAGTGCAGGGAATTTTTTCTGAATCTGGGGGCAGCTGAGGAGCGCAGGTCCGTGGAGGGCGCTTCCGCTTCCTGGTGTATTGATTAGGAATCGCTGGGCGCGCTTCGAGCCCCGGCTTAGGCACAAACCGTACGCTTACCTTCCCGGTGAACGTGCCAACGGAAAGCATCTTCCGTTACCAAGCTCAAATACAAAATATCTTGCCAGCTGAGCTTCTGACACTAAGAAACATTTCAAATACAGTAATCAGTGAAGTTTACTAAAAACAATATGACACCTGCATGGATGGAGCCGAGTCATGGTACGAAATGCACAGCCAAAAACGTCACAGAAACAACTGCGGCGCGAATTACATCCTCCACATACTGCGGGCTAAAGCGCCTCGTTTGTCCGTCGGTGCACTCGACGCCTCACATCATCTGAGGGAAAAAACGACAAAATCCCGACTCGTTGTACCACATTACATGTCTCCGGTCAGTTACAATCCAGTTTCTGTGTCGCCTTTGGCCCACTGAAACCGTTCAGCTACCTGGTGATTATAATTAAAGTGCAGCTAATCACAGAGGTCCAGTGTGAGCCGAAATTATCGTGTGGCAGCAAAACTTGGTAGATAATCTAATGCGGAACCGATTTACGCTGAAAAAAAAGTTCGTTCCAGTTTTGGCCACCAGGTGCAAATCTGTCGCTGTGAATGCAAGACGCATATAAATGTTTCCATATGTAATGGATTACGAATGAGACGTGGGCAGAGAATGTCAAGCAAGTGAGAAAGGCGTACTGTTGACTGTATCATTAACCGCCGCTTACACAATTTGTTCAATGTGAGCACCTGAGACGTAGAGATGCTGTACAGCGTAAATCGGTTCCGCATCAACGCATCAGCATTTCTACCACGTTTCGCTGCCATGCAGTAATTACAGCCCACACTGGACCTCTGGAAGTACCTGCACTTTAATTATAACCAACCCCCAACATGTCCTTTATATACAGTTCCCATAGCAATGTTCGTTCGGAAACTAGTTGAGATGGACCTGCATTCATGGAAAGAAGTATACTCTCAGATCTGAAACCGATTCACAATGATAAGAAGCGACACTCGTCTCCGATCCCTGTTGGTTAATATCTTTTAACGACTACTTTTCTTCCGCCTTGTTGATACACCACCATAGCTTGTGTACACGTTGGACAGTCGACGTTGATAAACCAACGTATCAGGCAATTTCATTCACCGTGTGGTCATGGAAACGTTCAGACACGGTAGTAATAGCTACCTACTATCCAAAGCCCTTCGTTTAGATTTGTGATGTCCACCGAGCAGGGCAGTGCCCTATCCGTGACGTAACAATACACACCCGCTTTTCAATGTCACGGCGGTGCGAAGCTTAAAACATGCAAGATGGCACTGACGAGAAAAATTTTTATCCGACACAGCACTTACAAAAGGATGGCGCTGGCAGGAATAATTTGTATCCAAACACAGCGCTTAAAACAAATGCACGATGGCTATGGCACGAATGTTAAGGTTAACAGTTCTATTGAATCGTTCCAAAACTGAGGATTTCAAAGTAGAAAAATCGATGAATACTGATATTGCAATAACTGCTTGAGGTGATCCCTACCTTCTAACAGTGCCACCATTACCCGTCAATTACGCCGACTGCCAAACCCCAGTTATGGTGACTTCCATTACTACGAATAGTGATTCTTATTATCCCATTCATGATGACTACCATCACCCCGAATACATAGTGGATATTATTAGGGTAATGAGGGTTAGCTGACTCCGTGACTGTCATTACCCCGATCTTGGTGACCATCGTTACCCCCATATCAGATGTTCGTAAAACACTCATTGCCCCAAATCAGACGAATTCATTCGATCCAGAACTAGACATGAGGAGCAAACAGAAGATAAACCTCGTACAGCGTTGTTACTACTAGATTATCAACACCACGCGTGGGAATTAAATGTAAAATCACATACCCTGACACCAAACTAAACTGCAGTATAAATCTACATTAACGGATTTTAAAGTAATGAACACATATTGAGAAACACTCTAATGCTACGTGATATTTACGAAGATAATACCAAGCAAATGAATCAAGAAATATCTTACGAATTATCGAGTAACTATCTACTTGCAGACTACTGGAAGAATTAAAATCACGACACTCGTATACTGCAGTTAAACGTTTAATAATCTACTTAACAATACGTACATTCTCTTTATGCTCCTAAGAATCTAATCTGGCACGTTCTATGTCGCTGACACCCTGTAACTGCTCTCTTTAGAAGTTTTACCAATTAAAATTTAGGCTTGCTTATATGTCGACGACATCAGCTGCTTCCAACTGTCACTGATACTAACAACAAGCATGTTTTGTTAACTATTCATTAGTACATGGTAATTGATTTAGCTGCGAACATTTAGAAATCCGATGGTACCTCCGCTATTTTTGTATTCCCGTGTATTTCTGTCATACAGTTACGCGTTGGTATTTATCCACATACGCTGCAAACAGCATTTATTGTCTTCTTTGAGCTACAGCTGAATAGTTTACATATGTTTAGTAACTTCTCACTGCAAAATTATAAGGTCGAACCTGAACCTCAACAAAAAATGAGTACCTCAGTGCCAGCGATTCTCTAATTTCTGCTCAGTCTAATATTTAATGCCGCTAATGAGAATTATTTAGTGCTCACTCAATGACAGAATTTGAGAAAACAATCAACATTTATATCCCAACATGATAATATAGCCATTTACATAAAAACAACTGACCAACAAACAGGGCAGCACATTGTCATCTCTCCTCTTCATTGTGCTCTTGGAAGAGATAACGACTAAGGTATCACAAAAAAACTGGAGAACACAAGATGAAAACAATAGTGTTCGCAGATGACTTCATGATCTGGAGAAGCAAGGAAGACGAGATGATTCAGGAACAGTTGGATGCTTGAGAAGAAACAAATGCGAGATCACTGTTGCAACTAGAAAGAAAGGTAGACCAACCAGCAGAATAAAGGATTGAAGGTGAATAACTGAAGGATGTGGAAAGTGTCAAGTACTTGGGAAATGTGATGGAGGAAAACGGAAGAAATGAGAAAGACATCAGTGAACGTGGCAAACAGACAGAAACATTACTGCGAAGTGTTAGCAGCCTTGTTTGGAACAAATAAGCTCCACGAGAGAGCAAGGAAGTAATACGAGGACAGAAACATTTAAAGCTTTAATGGTAATGGCACTTTAAAGAGAATGGAAGATAAGAGGATTTCCAAGAAGATACATGAAATGGAGATGCGAAGGAAACGACAAAGAGAGAGACCAAGGAACAGATGGCTGAAACGGGTGGAGGAGTGTATTGAAAACAGAGGCGAGGACTGGACCAGAGTGAACACAGAAAGACAGTGGGAAAACAGGACTAGATGGTGAAGCATAAGTTCCAAACGGAACCGGCCTGAGATTGAAAACTGTTCAAAATCATGATGATGATGATGATGATCAGTAATCATCTTGCATATTTGCTGACTGGCTGAGTAAGAGCTGTCGTACATTCTCTAATAAAAAAAAGCTCATAACAGACCATAACTTTCTATTTCCTCGTATGTCATTTACTAGCGTAAGTGAAACTAAGGAAATCATTAACATGTCACATTGAGTTACAAAACCCGAATTACTTGAGAACGTTTTAAGGTATTGCTCGACTGGAAATAAGGAGAATATGGAAACAGCTGTTGATAAAATTAATGAAACATCTAAAGCAATCTGCGTATGTATGAATTTTGACTAAACAGTCTCCATCAATAGCAGCAAATCATTGTGAGAAAAAAATTATTCAGTTTTGGAGCTCCACGGACGGGGGAAGTAGACGTGTTGTAGGACCAATGCTTTAAGTTTAACAAATTATAAACATGAACTTGCGTAGTTTTCTAAAATTTTTTCCAGAGTAATCGCGAGAAACAGTGTGTTATATTGGTTAAGTATGTAAGGCCTTGCGCCTCTTTGTAAAGCTGTTGGTTCCCGTTAACCCGTTTCAGTGCATTGTGTTTTTCAGTCTTTAATGTTGTTTGCGAGGCATGGTGTCGTTTGTAGCTCTCTCAAGTGGGAACGATGAAAACTTGCTGAAAAATTCTTAAAGACAGGAAACCACGTGTCTCGCAGTTAATGCTATATGTGTTGTAAGGCGCAAATGTAGATGATACTGTTTGAATCAGGCAAAGCGCCTATCCGGCGATATTTGGAAACTACTTGGATTTTGAGACACAACAAGGTGCTCCCGAAAAAAAAGTACAATATACAACACTCGCTTCATACACGGAAGACTGTGCGTGGTGTCCTACACCGAGACAGGTAACAGACGCACACCTCAGATTGCAAGTGATGACACACTCCGAGAAACGTTGACTGCAGTCCCACACGAGCTGTCATGTTCGAAAGTATCCACACGATTTGAATTTTGCATAAATTTGTGATTGTTCAAAAATTTTCAAACAATTTGTTGGATGTTTTAACAATAGCCGATTATTTATCATAATCAACAATGCATGCAGGTCTATGATATGAAGCTTGACATGATAAAGCTTGATGTTTCTTACTGACGTCGTGCATTCAAGGTCATTCGTGACGTCATTGTCCATGGCATGGCAAGCCCCTGCTCCTGTGTGTAGGCGGTCCAGTACGAGCCTCCGTCTGACACAGTCCGAGGAACGGCCGGTGGCCAGAAGTAAGTCAGGATGCCTATAGATATATTGTACTACTCACCACACCTGCTTTATAACACGTTTCCACGTCGGTCATCTCACTGCACTGATGCCGCACAACCAAGTGGCACATACACACAATTTCAATGCCAAGTGGTGACTGATCACATTATCACCTGATACCAGTTGTACACCCCGTACAGTGTTCCAAAGCGTCCACTATACTCTTTTAAGGGAGTAATTAATATTTTGTCCAGTAGGCTTATATTTCTCGATTTGCGAAAGGGCTTCCAAACATTTCCTCGCTGTCGTTTAGGAAACAAACCAACGCCTGTGTGATATTAGGCTGAATGCAATGACAAGGGAGTGGTTTCTTACCAGACGGAAGAATGAACGGGGTGGGCCACATAAAACTGACGCGGAAAATATTTGTGAGACTGAGCCTTGTTAAAATAAAAGAGAGCTGTCCATCTAGGAAAATGCTGGTAACTATTTAAAGGTGTTCACTCCTGTCGATGGTTACTGAGTTAAGTGGAAACTCGATTTTTGGATCCTAGACTTTTCATTTCTTCAGCTGAGGCCTGGTTCAGCATGTTACGCTATGTGAACTCAAAGAACATGCGATATTATCCCCTTCAGTGCTCCAGAGAGTTGTTGCATAATGTCATGAATGGTGATCGAAGAGCAATGTCTGGTGTCCGCTTCAAACACGATTTTTTCACCAAACTGTTAATGCTAACAGGTATGTCCATAAACTGTCTAACCCATACATGGATCATCTGTGTGGATATTTTCAGCAACCCAGAGCAACAGGACACACTGCCTTGACAATCACGTCGCGAGTGTATGAGGTGTTTGGTGAGGACAGCACAATCAGGAGAGGCATTGCAATCTCCTGGCCACCTAGGTCGCCTGATCTCTTCTTGAGATTTTTGCTTGTGGAGCAAATTTAAGGGTCAGATGTATTCAAATAATCTTCACACAAGGAAGAGCTACAGCGAAACACTGTAAACCCTACTGCTCCTATACCTCAAGCAGAGGTGCTACGCATGTGTCTCTGTTTCAGAAGCAGAGTTCATACAGCGCTGCATCGACGTCAACGGTGGCCATTTCCAGCGTCTACTGTGTGCCGCAAATCTATTGTAAGTACCCAGCGGGGCCAGGTTTCTTTGGCCCACCCCGCGGGCATCCTCAATATAAAAACGCTGATAATACCAAACGCAATGGTCAGCGTAAGTCAAATACGTGCGATAGAACCACTTACCTACCGATGTTCATTTACGTGAATACCGCCAGTATTTTAAAAGCTGACATATGCCTGTTCGCTTCTGTCTCAGGTTCTTTGGCCGAAGAACGCGAGACAGAAGCCAACAAGCAGTATGTCAATAAGTTAGCACGAAAGCCTCAATAATTTTGTCTTTCAAAAGCTGTTCGAGATATCGAAATAACGTTACGCAAAGGGTTCACGTACCATGCTATATGGTCTGTCCTTGTAACTTTTTATTTATCGTAAGCTGAAGTTAAGTACTTTTTTAAAAAGAAAGTGAACGATGACACACTTTAACAGTAGCCGAAAGCTCCTGGAAGATGAGTTGAATGATGAAAAAGTGCTAATTAATATCTGAGTGGAACTTTCGGTAAAATATCAGACAAATGTTCTGAGATATGAAATGGATGGAAACTCAGTTACATTTCTTTTTTATGGATAATTCTGCAGAACAACGAGTATGGCTCTCTTAAGCACTGGATTGCAGTGTTTCACCTACATGATGTGGGTATTCGGTTACATCCTGTTCCTGTACCGGATACAAAGAATGATAGCATTTCACAGTTCCAAGAAACGTTTTACATCAAAATTACGCTCGCCTGATAAAATCATCTTTTCAATTACCTCTTCTAGGTATAAACGAATTTTGCTATAAATCTGCGAAAAATAAACTTGGCCAGTCATTCACTCACACAAGCAGTATTAAGAATTTACGTAGCACGTCGTTTTCGGAATTCGTTATTCTCGCGTATTTCATTTCGTCCTTTAACGTTTGTTAATTATGATTCCAAGAAATTCACGTCTTCAGGCAGCGTGAATTCGTTAGAATGGTACGTTAAAATTCGCTCATTATCTTCCTGCACGTTTTCGACGAATTCGCTGGCCCGGAAATACAAAAGCTTTGTATTATATCACATCGTTGGAAGAGGCAACTTGATTACATCGAGTGTAATTACGATTCTATTTTCGACGTGTCTTCACAATTTTCAGAAGTCATATTACTTCAACATTCCAGAATTCAGAGAGGTTCTTAAGGAAGTAAAATTGTGAGGCGGGACCCTGGACGGTAAGAACATAGCCCGCTTCAGCCAAAGGTTCAAGTCCCAGTCCGACATATAGTTGTAATCTGTAAGGATTTTTCATAACTTCAACATTTTTATTTCATCCACAGTTACATTCCATTCGTCTCGACACTCAACTAGCCAAGAACGGTATTCTTCAACCTGTAATACCTGGTACAAATATCACACGAAAGCGCTGTTAAAGTTACCGATGAACACACTAGTACGTCACTATCTCTGGAGTCCTGTGTTTAGGTGAGAAATATCTAATTTTCGTACGTGAAGTTCTCCAAATTCTTCATTACAAGTGTGAACATGATACTGAAGAGGAGTTATTGATAAAAAGTGGTTTGCAGTCTTATTTCTATAGAAGTTACCCTGTATTTCTACATTTGTATACTGAAATGACGTGGTGATAGTAACACGAATGGGGCTATCAAAATGTACCGTCCGGATGGAAATTTTGCTCTGAAAGGTATCGTAAACTTCAAAAACGAGACCCGCGGTGACATGTTTCCTTGTACAAAATCGTTATAAGTTTACAGTTATGGAATAGGTCTGGCCGTGGCACATGTGTGTAAGAATGAAATATTACCGATATGTTACTTACTTATTAGACGGTCTGGTTAAGTTAAAACTGCAGACACTTATCCACCGACTTAGCGCCAAAGAGGCCACTACATGTCAGATGGCTTGCGTGGTATATAATTCAGGGCATATTGGCTAACGTGTGTGACCTCGGAAGAAATGCAGCTTGGTCGTACACGAACCGATAGATGTCTCTGTGATTAGGGCCTCGTGATAATGAATGACGGTTGTCTTACACCCGCGTTTCTCAAATCTTTTCTGGTTTCGGACACACAAAAATACGTTTCAAACTTTCGCGACACCCCTACATCTGATTGTTTTCTTAGATGCAAAACACCAAACACAAAGTACACACAATATATTATTTTATTATACAACGACAATAAGATACAAATTTTACAAATATATTATCCAAGATTCTTGAACAGAAACATATGAACATAAATATAATCATGCAATAAAAGAAAATTATGGCTCTGAAGCAGGAAAGTAAAAACTAAACATATGTTAATCGACAACGTTCTACACACTAAACAAAGAAGAAAAAAAGTTGCCCTGCGTGTTTGCTCCCTCTGCACCAACAGTCGTATCTAAAACCAACTTGTGTATTATCCCACATTTAGGAAAGCTATCCGACAAATCAGCCAAAACTCTCAAATCCTGCAATTACAATAGTTCGTTTTATGTAAGAGGCACTATAGTTGATCTTTTATTCAACAATAAGGACAAAACGGATTTCTTTACCTTGCTTACGTCACAAGCTTCAACATTATATCGTTATAACTTCTTGTACTGTAATATTGCGTATTTTAATCACGTACTGTGTGTAATATTGTCCACTGCGTAAGCTGTAATTTAAAATGTCAAACATGTTTACTGCGCAATGTAAGTGAATACTATTCAATTAGACAGTTCTTAACTAATGTCAGGACAATCCCTGTCTTGAAAGAAGCTCTTAACAGCATCAAATATATCAGCTCCATAGTTTTTGTTCCCAGTTCTCGACAAAACAAGTTATGAAAAAGCGCTTCACAGAAACTAGCAAACGCACGAAACTGCAGAAACTAGTATAAAATTGTACCGAGCAGTTATGGTTCAAATGGCTCTGAGCACTATGGGACTTAACATATGAGGTCATCAATCCCCTAGAACATAGAACTACTTATACCTAACTAACCTAAGGACATCACACACATCCATGCTCGAGGCAGGATTCGAACCTGCGACCGTAGCAGTCGCGCGGTTCCAGACTGAAGCGCCTAGAACCGCTCGGCCACGGCGGCCGGCACCGAGCAGTTAAACAAAAGGCACGCGACAACTGCTTCAAAAAACAACCGATGACTGCCCTCTTACATACAAACAGCGAACTGAAATCAGCTTTAAGTATCCACCGACAGTTTTCATCGACAGTGCCGACAAAGAGTCAACGATAACCGTTCCCGCGCCGAAAAATGATCAAAGGATCGAAGGATACCACCTGCCGCAAAAAATTTGGATTTTTTTGGTGAAGATTATTCATGAAATGAGGGAGCGTTCATTATGGAGTTGAAAGCAAAAAAAGTGTATAATTATTATGATAAACGATAAAAGTCTAAATTCGTGTACTCATGTATAATGATGGGTGATTTTTTGCAAACTGGGGTACTCCAAGAAACGATTTGGTGATAAAATACGCAGAACATAAAAAACTTATCTGCGAAAGATTAGAAGATACTAAAAATCTCGCCATACACCTGATATGCATTCGAGACACACTAATGTGTTGCAACGGGGCGGTTGAGAAATGATGATCTTAGGCCATAGATCTGCAGCAAATGAAATCAAGCAGCAGCTCATTATAGCTTCGATTTTGAAAGCTACTGCCGTCTTCTTGGCCTTAGTAACTGAGTACCTGCCAACTCCATTCTCACGACTTACATGAGTTTTGCAGAAATCTATAGCTCCCCTTCCCCCCCCCCCCCCCCCCCCTCTAGTACAATACTCGATGCTTGTGTTTAACTGATATTGAGTGTCGGGTTGGACAGCTCACTACGTACAATACTGGAGCAATATTCTGAATATCTAGGATTCAGTCACCCATTGCTGTTATGACTTTCCTTTTTTCTCATATATCGCATCTTTCACCCCTGGCAACATCCGTGCAAAGTGCTAAGTTGCACCAGGGAACGGAGATCTTGTTAAGCTAGATAAGCCAGTTCTAAGGTTGGGTTAGTATCCCCCGTAAGTCCTATTTGATATGGGACCCACATACTTGTGAAATAATCAGAGATGGCAAAGATGGTACGCACGACTGTTTTGTAAGTAGTTTCCTTTGTAGATGTGTTCTTTAACCATTCTTGGAGCAGTCTGCAGCTCGTCGTCTCGCGGTCGCGTACTCGCTTCCCGAGCACGGGATCCCGGGTTCGATTCCCGGAGGGGTCAGGGATTTTCACCTGCCTGGAGATGACTGTGTGATGTGTTGTCCTCATCATTTCATCATCATTCATGAAAGTGGCGATACTGGACTGAACACAGGTTGAGAATTTGTACGGGCGCTGATAGCTGATAACGGCGAGGTTGAGCGCCCCACAAACCAATCATCATCATCATCATCATCATCATCATCATCATCATCATCATCATCATGGCAAGCCGCTTTACAAACCTGAAATTAGTTTCCTTTCAATATGACCGTTTCTATTTTTGCAATGGTTGCACTGTCTAATCTTACACTCAGTCGCCATAGCAGTCCCATGTTAAGGGAACGTTACGGAGTATTTTTCAAATACAATTTGCATCCGCAATTTGGGCATATCAGTTCTTTCACAGTCGTCTTTGTCATGCACCGGAAAAATGTAACGGGAAAACTTTTATGACAAACGATGCTCTGGTGGCAACGAGAAGTTTCGTGGATCCATTTAATATGCGACGTATTGGGGAACTTGTGAAACTCTTTCAACATTTCGCTGCGACATTAATTTCGATTACCGCTGCGGTGGGACACGGCACTTCGCGCAAGCTGTAAAGACAGCAGAGACAAGTATATGGCCTTATTCGTACTAAATGGCCTTATTCGTACTAAACAACCAAGCTGACTTCCTTATGACGCCATGAACGTTAGCCGATTAGCAAACCCAACGCCGATATATTCCGAACGTCAAGCCACATGGGCCATAGCAGCCCAAAGAGGTTATGTCGTCGGCACACGGGACGAGTTAGCTAACGGTGACGTGGCGCACTACGAGTTTCGTGACGTCATTTCCAGCTATTTCAAGCTGAGGAACCACTTCTTCACATGAAAGGCACAGTGACGATTCATGAAAAATATGTCACTGTTGTTAGGATCTGTTATAATTAAATGTAAACTAATAAAATTTTGGCGATTAAAGCCTACATAACAGTACAACATAAAATGCAAAGTGGCTTGTAACAGAGCTCTAGTGTAGTGAGTAGAGGCATTATGTTATGTACAGAAATTAGGATAGTACAGGATTCGAGTCCTGTTGTATCTAATTTTTTTTTTCACCTTCGCATGTTACAAAAGGTTGTGCGTTTTTCTTACGAAATTAATAGAAATAATTTCTGTAATACTTGATGTTATGTAAATAATTTAAGTGTAAGTGTCTTCTCCGTCAAGAGTGAGTTCGATTTGGTAAACTTTTACAAGCTGACTTCCTGACTGACTGCACATGTATTTTTACTTTTTGTCTTATTACATGTTAATGGATATTGAACTTTTTATTTATGTATACCACAGACAGAACAACATTACTAGCTTATGGAGAAGGGAGCAAATGAGCGTTTTAATAGAGCTAACGCAGGAATTTTAGCTCGCCCATTTTCATGAACGAACTGTATGGTTTGCGCGACAAATACAGCTGACGACTGCCGCTGGAGAGCGCTGAGGTCACAAAATCACGTTAACCACAACGTTCCGTGTGCCGATGACGCTGTGTCTCGTGACGTTGTAATCCAGTTTGCGTGCGCGTCAACGTAACTGCCTCGTCTCGCGTGCCGACGGCCTTAGGATATACCGTTCGGGGCACACCGGAAACGTGAATGTTAGCCAATCAGCAGCCCCGATGCCGGTGTGGCCCTAAATGCATCTGGCTGCGCGGGCCTTTGCAGCCGAAAGCCCGCACCGGAAGTTGTCCCGCTACGCAGGACGGAAGTCACCGTGAGAAGCGCGGCACGTGGTCGGTCGGTACGGGATGCGTCCATTCGGAAGGCAGCGGCCCCTCGACCGCAGGGGCAGCTGCCGCCTCTCACACTGAGTGCCCTTCTGCACTCCGACCACAACCATTCCCTTTCCACACACGTGCCGACCTTTTTCTCCCCGTCGCATAACACCACTGCCTGAGAATGCAAATACCATTCCGCAGGAACAGACGTAAAAAATAAAAAGTCGTGTGCACCTGCGATCCACCTATTTTGTTTTTTAAGTGCGACATATTATTTTCACGTCATCCGCTTGCTGGTCAGAGGATACAGTGAAGCAAACAGACGTTCTCTTGGGATGGCGCACTGATGTAGAACCGCGTCGATGAACATAAACACCTTCGGTTACGAAAGTATTATTACTTTAATGATCTGGAACTTGTGACATATTGTCATTCGCCTTCTTGCCTCCCGATACAAGTCTGAATTATAATCACTTTATTTTTTTACAGTTGTAAATATTGTTTGTTCATGGTCAAACCACTCTTCTGACACAGCACACAATTCTGGAGGCGACAGGATGAAGATCTTATGCACATGGGCGGCCAAACGGTCATGTCCAATGGGCAAGCGGGAGGTACATAAGGTACTATCGAGTTGTTCAAAAGTGCGTGTGTGTGAAATCTTATGGGACTTAACTGCTAAGGTCATCAGTCCCTAAGCTTACACATTACTTAAGCTAAATTATCCTAAGGACAAACACACACACCCATGCCCGAGGGAGGACTCGACCCTCCGCCGGGGCCAGCCGCACAGTTCATGACTGCAGCGCCCTAGACCGCTCGGCTAATCTCGCGCGGTTACTATCCAGTTGACCATGAGGTATTTCTAGATGTTTCCCTCAGATGAAATTTTACTGGATCGTTTTAATTATTCTTGAAATGTGTTGTTAATAATACGTTTCACTGCAAAACACGACGTGTTAGTTTTTCCAATCTGTTTAATTTTTAGGCTCTTTTTGGCTAGCAAATCTTCCTTTCCGTAACCTTCTAAGCCACGGTGAGATGGCATCCGCTGAACTGCAGTTCTCTTGTTCTTCTGTTGTACATGGTTCATTACTTCTTGGACCGCTTTAGCTTGAACGATTTTTGGGCCTTGCTCTGGAATCACAGAATGTAACGCTTAAGTGTTTAGCGTTTATTATCATTGTCAATGGATTAGACTACGATTGAGCGCTCCCTGTAATTCAGCTGCATCTGCCGGCCGCGGTGGTCTAGCGGTTCTAGGCGCTCAGTCCGGAACCGCGCGACTGCTACGGTCGCAGGTTCGAATCCTGCCTCGGGCATGGATGTGTGTGATGTCCTTAGGTTAGTTAGGTTTAAGTAGTTCTAAGTTCTAGGGGACTGATGACCACAGATGTTAAGTCCCATAGTGCTCAGAGCCATTTGAACCATTTGAACCAGCTGCATCATCGGAATAAATCTGAGTCAACACACAAAGGCAATAACAGCCTTCGTGACAAGTGGCTACAATACCCCTGAGTTTAAAGAATGTCGGCTGGGCTCTAGTCCAGTCTTATGGTCCTATAAAACGCGGATTAGCGGCTTTAAACGTGATTCCAGTAATGAATTTTAAAGCAGGTTCAGCCATCAAAATGTCATGGGCTTACAATGTACTATGCCCAATATTTGGCCGCCGCCAGCTATGGAATTGAATCTCTTGGAGAGGATGTCTGACCGATAGCCATGAAATTGTTTCCATCAAAGAAAACCGGTTCAAGTTCGAAGACTAACTAAAGATATCACCTACTGAACCTGTCAGAAAATCAGGTTATTTCTGCGATGCGATTGGATTAAGTCGCCTTTACGAACCTGCATGGGAACGGCAGTCATCATATCACTAAGTTTCAGTTTGGGATATCAGCCCATACTTAACATTTCGAGTTATCTCAACAGGTAATGTTTCATTGCACGGATCAAATTCTAAATTAATTACCACAACTAGTGAAGAAATGTGTGCGTATAAATTTGACAAAGATATAAACCAGCAGTCACACGTCTGAATTGTCCGATGAAAAATATTCAAGAAAAATGATGGAGCTGTGGATTACCTATGTAAAGTGGACACATTACTATAATCATGACAGAAATAAACGTTGATCGTATGCTTGACAACGCCCCCATGCACAGGGCAGCCGGAAAAACAACCAATTCTTGACGAATTCCTAATAAATGCCCTTTCACATCCACTCACAGCTGAAACCTGGCAACACCTACTTTCCTCTTCCAAAAGAGAAATAAATTATCCGTTGGAGTGGTTTTAAGCTTTTTGAACTGACATTGTCTACCCAAGACCTGAATAACTTTTTTAAACAAATATATTGCAAAGTTTTTCACTAAATGGCTGGCTGTGTACACCAGAGACGCTTTCCGAAGATGTGGAGCTACATTTCCTCATTATCAATGATTTCCATTACTTTCTGAAATCTTCTGGGGTAATTGCGCCCTCCGATGAAAGCGCACAGATATGATATACCTTACAGGATAAGTGTGGTTATACCCAGCTTCCTATGCCCTCTTAGGCACAAGAAGAGCTGGTTTCTAACGTCCGCCTGGTAAAATACAGTATTCAAAGCGCTGAAATATGATAACTTGCACCGTAGAAACATTACACTATTCACAGACACACGACCATCTTACTTTAGGCTAACGAATGACCTCGGCGCAGGAAGTGCATCGTGGCACGACGTTAAAACAAATAACTGCCAGATTATGAAATAAATAGCGAACCACTGACCACGAAACAACGTTAGAAAGAAGAAGATGGAAGCTCTTGAAGAAAATACAGGATGCAGACGATGCTCACCAAGACGTAAGTGCTGCTTGTACCACGAAATTTATTGAAGTGGTTCTGGAATGCCCAATGTTTCATTAGTGTTCAAATCACTGTCTCCGCTATTCTCTTTCTCTGATCGGTATTAGGGCTGTAGAATCGGAGACAATCCTCGGTGTGATGTATAATAAAATATAGCATGAAAAGACAGTAATGGAACAGGTTAACGTTGGTAGAGCAGTGTCTGAGAAAGCAGGTATTTTGTCAGTCTCGGTTCGAAGCATGCAGTATCACCGCATAGGGAGAATTCAGTTAAAAAGTGAAAAATATTTCTGTATAAACCATCTTTACACTGTGGTAAAGAGTTCTACACATTGTGCCCTTGCTTGGATTGTATTTGCCATGCACATGCTCTAACAAGCCTGAAGCCCGCACACACAAATACTGGCAAGTTAAAGGTTTGGCTCAGGTCTTCACCAATCGCTCAGAGCAGGGCGAAAGAGACAAACATCAGAATTAGAATTCAAAGATTGTCTCTCACCCGTGAGCTTCGTACCATGAAGAGACTGAACTGCAGCTATACGGCGATATACATACGCCAAAAAAGTGTTGCATCACCCCGATATGTTATGTAACTGTGCTGCTATTGTGACTGATCCTGTACCGATCGGGAGATTACCTCTGACGTTGTTTGTAAACATACACAGCTACTACCACAAGCACTGCCTACGGGTATAGTGCGCGCAAAATGCAGTGGCCGCTACGGAGCGCTGTAGGGGAAATGCCTAGCGCTGGAAGGGAAGTACCGCTCTAAACTGAAGCTTACGCTCACATTTTTTTGCAAGTATTGCATGGTGACTATTCAAAAAGATCTTCTGTCATCCCTGCTTTCGTTAGTATCTAAAAATAATTTCGCCGAAAATTCAGTTATTTATTTTCGCCTGGCTTATTAACCATTTGTAACTTTCACAGAAGCGTCATGAGTGACGAATTTTGAATAAAACCTACAGATTTCTCTAGCTGACATGTCAGAATCTGCTTCTTTTCCCAAAACACAATGGAATTTACACTGTCTCACCTCACTAACATGTTGTGCAGACACAATTGCGATAGAATTCTGAAACAGTGTTTCATTAAGTTTATTAATTGAGGAATTGTGGAAAAGTAGAGTTAGCAGTTTGTGAAAAAGCAGATCCTCGACACAAAATAAATTTAATACCTTCATATACGTTCTTCCAAAATCCACAGCATTTCTCGTTTCACCAGCTATCGATGGCTCTTAAAAATTACATTCCTTCACTGAAAAAGTCTATAGTTACTGGAATAACATGGTAGATAATGAAGTTTTACAAACAACGATATGGTAAAATACTCTCCTTTTTGTGTGCTATCATCTGCCAAAATCTCATTTCGAAATCTGAAATCTTTTATGAAATATGAGGAGTGTTGTGGATCTTTCACTCTGACTTCATCGCTGGCACGGCGCGATCGCAAACGAATGTGCAACATCAGACCAATTTTCTCGAGATTGGTGACAGATAGATACCTGTATTGAAGTCTAAAGAAAAATTCAATGTGTTAGCTAAATTTCATACGCAACAACATGCTGTGTAATATGCACCAAATTCAAAATCATAGCGACCTCTATTTTTCATTGCACGCTTTATCGAATTTCGCGTAGTGTCTTACTTTCACGTAAATACCACAATAACGATGACCATTAACGAAATAACGAGCGCATCATCATGAACCTGACATATAAAACTATAAAAGCAAAAATTAAATTTTTTACCGAATAGTTTTTGAGAAAGACTGCAGGGTGCGCGCCTCGATTCTGTCATCGGTGACCGGTCGAAAGGTGGAGAACACATAGTGGCCTCCCCTTCCGAACAAACGAATGAACTCATCCAGCGCTGTGGACGAAAACTGGTCACTGTGCATCGGTCACCCTTCCCTGCGCGAGCTATAGAACACTGCGCTCGTACAGATGGTAGCATTTCAATTGAAAGTAAAGCACCAGCAGGGACGCTTCAATGGATCTCACTGGAACAGCTGTGTGGGCATTCATCATGCCACGGAGGACAACCACGACCAATGGTCGGCCAGCATCAGCACGTGCAGAAGGCTTCTCAACTGGGAAAGTTGTCGACGTGTGCACCGGAGGCGTAGTGATGTGGTGCGGACATGGAATCGGTTCAATTGACAGATAGTATTGAGGACTTACACCGCACAAGCCGTCATCGTTCGGCAGATGTACAGGATGATCGATATCTACGATTTTTCAGTCAAAGGGACCGTGAGCTGAGTGCTCCAGAACTGAATTCAGCGTTCGAAGAGGCTACAGGACGACATGTGTCGCATCAAACTGATAGACAATATGATGCGAAACTCCATTTCCGATTACCACGGCGTGCAGCACGTCGTACACGATATCACGGACTCCGTTACAAATGGGCAGAATCGACGCTTCAGGATTGGCATCGGGTGTTGCTTAGGAACGAAACTCGGATCTATTTGTACCCTTATAATCGCAGACAACATCTTTGGAGACAACCTGGTAATATCGAACGCCTCCAACACTATGTCCCCACATGTTCAACAAGATTGTAGTGGAGTGATTTTATGGGGTGGCATTACATAAGGCCACCGCACACCTCTAGCGATTGCTAAGGGCAATCTCAATGCTCTGCTGTACAGGGACGATATTCTTCAACCAATATTGGGACCGAATCACCAACATTTTGGTGACAATTTCATCTCGATGTAGGACAGCTCGCATGCTCTATTAATGGACGCGTTCCTTCCGTATGCTAGGATATCGAAATTAAGGGATCTGCCTGTTCTCCGGACATGAACCCAGTCGAGAATGTGTGGGATCGTCCAAAACTAGGTGTTTTTCGACATCGACAACCACCACATATTTTTCGAGGCTTAAGCAGAATCGCCACTGAAGACTGGCAGAATTTGGATCAGATCATCTCATCGATGGTACGCCACGGCGGATTCAAGCCAGCATCCAAGCAAGGGGACGTTCCATCACGTATTGACGTTACTCAGGAGTGCTGACAAAAACCCACACAGGGAACAGACGGTTTTGTTGTTACACAAATGTATTTTTTTTTTTTGGTTTGGTGATGCGGAAACGTTGCAAATGAATATATACGTATGCCTCAGAGCCAGTTGTGTTTTATGTGCCATGAATTTCGGAATATAGAGGTGTTGAAAAACTTTTATTGATGTTTGCAGTTCGAAGTGTTCGAGAAAGAGACGACAGTTTCGCGGAAGCGGACAACGTAGACAAAATTTTCCTCTTACGAGAAGACACTGCCAGGCTTCCGAGCAGGAAGGCACATCGCGGCTGGGAGCGGATGGCCAAACGCGAAATGCCGCGCCCTGGTTTGAAGGCGGCCCGGAACAAACTCAATCATCCTATGGCTGCCCGCAGACGCCCCACTACGACTAACACCGGCAGCGCGTGCTGCCTCAACACAGTTCCCTTGTTCGCATTCCTTTCGCGGAACGCTTGATTTAATTTGTCGGCCGCAAACATCAAAACAGGAACTCGAAATGGGATAACCGAAACATTTAGTAACGGGCAAGCCAAACATAATTGAATTAAATGCTGAATGTGTGGCAAGCTGAACCCCTTTTGTGAATGTTCATATCAGAATGAATGATACAGTGTAGAAATAGGTGATGTACCCGAAATTTAAGCGTCAGAGGAAAATTTTAAGCGTCAGAGGAAAGTTTTGCTTCGACGTCAAAGAGAGAGTAAAACGTTTTATGCAGCGATAGTATTATTGAGATGGATATCGTTCTGCTGTCGACACTACTACTACTACTACTACTACTACTACTACTACTTCGTGACGTCAGCTGCCAGTTTGATGAGTGCTCACGAAATAGGTTTTAGGTGTTTGAACCAAGGGTACAGTGTTGACAATAGAATGCTCCGTATTTTGGACAGTTTTATGTACTAGCTCATAGCCCGGACTGAATGGAGTAGCGTCTTCGTAAACGGTCGAAGGCTTTCTTTCTTCATGAATTTATTATTATTGTTATTATGCCTCTAAAAGCTCAATTCATATGGTCAAAACGAGAAGTCTCGCACTTAAAGTACCTAGGAGAGATACTTGAACCTACTGCAGAGGAAAAAAGTTGCACAAAGAATTCGCCTACAGAAGCTCAAGAGAGCCTGCGAAAGAACCGACGACAACTAGAACATACCAGGTCTGTTCAAAAAATTCCGGAGCTTTGTCCACAAATTTTTTCTGCGCTTACCTTTTATTTATTGTGCATGGCCTCCTCTGAATACTGTCCTCCAGAATTGATACACTGCTCCCAACACCTTTCCACTTACGGAAGCATACTCGGTATGGCCCTTGCTTGATCGCGCGAAGCGTCGTCAGCGGATTTTCTTTTAGATCACCTATCTTTCAAATCTTCGTCCTTTAACGGGGTTTTCAACTTTGGAAACAAGAAAACGTCCGCAGGGGCCACGTTTGGAGAGTACGGAGGATGAGGCAGCACAATGATTTCGTTTTTCGTGCAATAGTCATGCACCTACTGAGATGAATGTGCGGGTGGGTTATCGTGGTGCAAGAGGCATGAATTGCCTCGCTACATTTCAGGCCGATTCCTTCTCACATTTTTCTCTCAGGCTTCGCAACACGGTCCGACAGTACCATCTATTAACAGTTTGTCCCCGTGGCACGAAGTCACGATGACATAATCCTTCGAAGTCAAAGAAAACTATGAGCATGCCTTTGACATTTGAGCTGACGAGCTTTTTTAACCTCGGTCTCAACATCATAACCGTAGATCCACGACTGATCACCAGTTGTGAGTATCTTAGGAATATCTCGTTCTAATTTGTGCGATCCAGATGCTCTTCACAGAATACGAGGCGAAGGTCTTTTTGATCTTGACTCAAGATCTGTGGGACGAATTTACTGGCAACATGATGCATTCCAAGATGCTGTGTCAGGATTTCATGACATGACCCAACTGAAATGTTACATTCTTCTACAGTCTCTCGGACAGTCAGTCTTCGATTGGCACGCACAACTTCGTCGACGTTTCTGACATGAGAGTCGTCGGTAGACGTCGAAGTGCTTCCTGAACGAGGGTCATCTTTAACTTCCGCCTGACCATTTTTAAACCGCGTGAACCATTCGTAACACAGAGTTCGGCTTAAGCACTCACTAGCTTAGCCTTCCTGCATCGATTGTCGTCTCTCTGTAAAGGTTTTCTTGAGTTTCACGCAATATTTTATGCAGACACGTTGCTCCTCTCTCTGCCGTCTAGAAATTCGCAAAGTGTGCGGCACAACGTTCTACTCAATACAGCATTGAATAATAACTATAACACATACAACACTGAACCTTCGGCAGTTACAAATTAAACACAGGCGTGTGCAGGGATTCCAACCGCATTTCACTCCAACCCACCACTGACGTGAAGTTACTAATGTTTCGGAATATTTTGAACAGACTTCCTAAAATGTCTCTCCACACATAAACAAATTACGTCCTGCAACAACACAGTTGGCAAACAAGAAATCCTTTATGCCAGTAAAACACACTCCACATAAAGACGACATGGAAAACATTTCTGAAAGAGAAACGTATTATTACGAGAAAAAATTTTCGGCCCAAACAGCACTCCAACCTCGCATCTGACATAAAAAAAAGATACTAGTATTTTATGGGCACATTCGCATAGTTACAGCAAAAAGGCTTACCGAGCAAATTTTAACATACATATTCCGACTGAAAGCTACTCTTTATTCAGTGAGTCATAAAAGATCTGGAAAGAGCCCAGACATATTGCTCTGAAGTATTAAAAAGAATCTCGTACAGACAAAAAATTGACGTATGGAAAGTATAGTCGGAGAACGAAACTTCTACGAAAATACGAATAAAATGGACTGATGAGAAAAAGAGAGAAACAGGAAAAAATGAGAGCTACATGGAAAGTTAGAAAATGGAATCATAAAGCGTCGCAAGGTCCAACAGGTATAATAATAATAATAATAATAATAATAAATCCCGTGGAGGCCCGGGAAAAGAATAGGCCTCCGGTATGTTCTGCCAGTCGTAAAAGGCGACGAAAAGAACAAACCACTAATAGGGCTAACCCCCCTTTTAGTGTGATTACTTGGTTCAGGACAGAACTAAAGAAGCCTCGGACAAGCGCCGTCATGGTCGGGGACGACGCTTGAACCCTATGCCCGCCCACAATGGTAACGACACTGCTAGCCAACTGGAAAATGATTTAAATCCAAATAGAGGTGTTTTGCAGGATATGCTTCCCGCAACCACCCTAGAAGGAAAACAAAGACAGAGGATGAGATGGTCAGATGAAGTTAATCGACACCTCATGTTCTGTTATTACCAAGCAACAAACCTAGGAACCAACACAACTGGATACAGATCACAAGTATACACAACATTTATTACCAGATACCCGGAATTAAAATTTTTAACAGAACAACGACTAGCTGATCAGATCCGTGTAATAATAAAAAATAACAGGATACCCCAGTCAGAATTAGAAAACATCAAACAACAAGTACAACAAATACTGGAACAAAATAATGTGCAATCAGAAGAAGAAGAAAATACAGTAATGGACTCAAACATCCCAGAGCAAACAAACAAAGACCAACACGCATCAATTAAACAATCGGAGGAAAACGAAATCTTAAGACAGCCACCAGAACAAGCACAAATAGAACACGAAGAGACACAAGTGATAGATATAGAAGAGAAATTTCAGCTGACATATATAGAATACAAAGACACAAATACAGACATCAGACCATTCTTGCATAGACCGCCAAATAACCCACAAGTCGAAACAACAATAAAAACTATCAACACAATCATACACAACAAAATAAATGAAAATACAACTATGGAAGAGTTACAACTACTGGTTTATATAGGAGCACTCACTACACTAAATACACACACTAGGCAGAGATCAGAACAAACCAACACACAGAAGAATCCCACAAAACCAGCATGGCAACACAGGCTACAGATCAGAACAGAAAAACTGAGAAAAGACATCGGACAGCTAACACAATTTATAAGAAATGAAATATCAGACAAAAAACGAAAAAGGTTAGGTAAAATCTCACAACAAGAAGCAATAGAGCAATTAGATGAAAAGAAGCAGAAATTACAAGCATTGGCCAAACGACTTGGAAGATACAAAAAAAGTGAAAATAGAAGGAAACAAAACCAAACATTCAACACAAACCAAAAGAGATTTTACCAAACAATAGATAACACACACATTAAAATAGACAATCCACCAAACATAACAGACATGGAACACTTCTGGAGCAACATATGGTCAAACCCGGTACAACATAACAGGCATGCACGGTGGATACAAACAGAAACAGACACATACAAGATGATACCACAAATGCCTGAAGTGATAATTTTGCAACATGAAGTCACCCGAGCAATTAATTCTACACACAATTGGAAAGCCCCTGGAAATGATAAAATAGCAAATTACTGGCTAAAGAAGTTCACCTCAACACATTCACATCTAACTAAATTATTTAACAGTTACATTGCAGACCCATACACATTCCCTGATACACTTGCACATGGAATAACCTATCTGAAACCTAAAGATCAAGCAGACACAGCAAACCCAGCTAAATATCGCCCCATAACATGCCTACCAACAATCTACAAAATATTAACTTCAGTCATTACACAGAAATTAATGACACATACAACACAGAACAAAATTATAAATGAAGAACAAAAAGGCTGCTGCAAAGGAGCACGAGGATGTAAAGAGCAACTGATAATAGATACAGAGGTGACATATCAAGCTAAAACTAAACAAAGGTCGCTACACTACGCATACATTGATTACCAAAAAGCCTTTGATAGTGTACCCCACTCATGGTTACTACAGATATTGGAAATATACAAAGTAGATCCTAAATTGATACAGTTTCTAAACATAGTAATGAAAAACTGGAAAACCACACTTAATATTCAAACAAATTCAGATAACATCACATCACAGCCAATACAGATTAAGCGTGGAATATATACCAAGGAGACTCATTAAGTCCTTTCTGGTTCTGTCTCGCTCTGAACCCACTATTCAACATGCTAAATAATACAAATTATGGATATAATATTACTGGAACATACCCACACAAAATCACACATTTGCTATACATGGATGATCTAAAACTACTGGCAGCAACCAATCAACAACTCAACCAATTACTAAAGATAACAGAAGTATTCAGCAATGATATAAATATGGCTTTTGGAACAGACAAATGTAAGAAAAATAGCATAGTCAAGGGAAAACACACTAAACAAGAAGATTACATATTGAATAACCACAGTGACTCCATAGAAGCGATGGAAAAAACAGATGCCTATAAATATCTAGGATACAGACAAAAAATAGGAATAGATAATACAAATATTAAAGAAGAACTAAAAGAAAAATATAGAGAAAGGCTAACAAAAATACTGAAAACAGAATTGACAGCAAGAAACAAGACAAAAGCTATAAATACTTATGCTATACCAATACTGACCTACTCATTTGGAGTAGTGAAATGGAGTAACACAGACCTAGAAGCACTCAATACACTTACACGATCACAATGGCACAAATATAGAATACATCACATACATTCAGCAACAGAAAGATTCACATTAAGCAGAAAGGAAGGAGGAAGGGGATTCATCGACATAAAAAAACCTACATTATGGACAGGTAGACAATTTAAGAAAATTCTTTCTAGGACGAGCAGAAACTAGGAAAATACACAAAGCAATCACTCATATAAATACATCGGCTACACCACTGCAATTTCATAACCACCTTTACAACCCTTTAGATCACGTAACATCAACAGATACGAAGAAAGTAAATTGGAAAAAGAAAACACTACATGGCAAGCACCCGTATCATCTAGCACAGCCACACATCGATCAAGACGCATCCAACACATGGCTAAGAAAAGGCAATATATACAGTGAGACGGAAGGATTCATGATTGCAATACAGGATCAAACAATAAACACCAGATATTTCAGCAAGCATATTATTAAAGATTCCAATACCACAACAGATAAATGCAGACTTTGCAAACAACAAATAGAAACAGTAGATCACATCACAAGTGGATGTACAATACTAGCAAATACAGAATACCCCAGAAGACATGACAATGTAGCAAAAATAATACATCAACAGCTTGCCTTACAACATAAACTTATAAAACAACACGTTCCCACATACAAGCATGCACCACAAAATGTACTGGAGAATGATGAATACAAATTATACTGGAACAGAACCATTATAACAGATAAAACAACACCACATAACAAACCTGACATCATACTCACCAATAAAAAGAACAAATTAACACAACTAATCGAAATATCCATACCCAATACAACAAATATACAAAAGAAAACAGGAGAAAAAATTGAAAAATACATCCAACTGGCTGAGGAAGTCAAGGACATGTGGCATCAGAATAAAGTTGACATTATACCAATTATACTATCAACTACAGGAGTCATACCACACAATATCCACCAGTACATCAATACAATACAGCTACATCCAAACTTATACATACAATTACAGAAATCCGTAATTATTGATACATGTTCAATTACCCGAAAGTTCCTAAATGCAATATAACATATACCGTACAGTTAAAAGGAAGTGACGCTTGATCAAGGTCCGCGTCACGTCCCATTTTTTAACCAGACTTAACGTCTGAGAAAGTAAAGAAATAATAATAATAATAATTTATTATTATGTGCCATTAGGCTCTAGTTGATCATGAAAAGCCTTAAGGTCCAATTAATAAATATTAGTATTATTTTGGAAACTCATACAGCTATCAACACTCACGTACTTGACCCAATACACACAACGTGAATTCCCACCATCATTATCCCAAGAACAACTAGCGATCGACCACTGTGTAATGATTGTGTTGCCATCGTCAACATCTTGGCAGACAGGCCAGAATCATTACCTTCAAATTTTCTATCGTTAAAAGTCCAATCTGTTGTTTAAGGGAGAATTTAATGTCTCTTCAACGGTTAAATCATTGAATGAGCTCTAAGTGGTAAAATGATGGGGGGACGATTTGGCTCTGAACTTTGCAACGTAATCTTTTCGGTCTTTCCTTTAATTGATTTGGGGTTACCAAGAGAAACAGATCTAGATGACGAAATGAAAATTTTAATACTGTTCCACTGACATGCGAGGCTAGACCCTTAACAAAGCAAGCAACGTCGTTCGGTCTCAAGGTTATTTGACTCCAAATGACAGTTTTTATGGTTCAAATGGTTCTGAGCACTATGGGACTTAACATCTGAGGTCATCAGTCCCCTAGAACTTAGAACTACTTAAACCTAACTAACCTAAGGACATCACATACATCCATACCCGAGGCAGGATTCGAACCTGCGACCGTAGCGGTCGCGCGGTTCCAGACTGAAGCGCCTTTAACCGCGTGGCCACACTGGCCGGCGACAGTTTTTATGCTCCCCCTGTTATTTTACTCACGCTGCACCAGTCTCCGTAGCTCTGATAATATAGAGTATCACTCCTTTTAAACCAGGTTTCTTTCCAAGCACTCCATATAAGATCGCAGAAGGAGCAGCGATTATATGCAGTTTTAAGTGTTTGCCTTGTTGTGGTAACAGTGAAGGCGTACTGATTTCAATTGCATTTCACTACAAATCATCCGTATGACAAAATAATATTCGCCGCCTTTCTGTGCTACCCTTAAACCGCTTACGCTTTTATACCAACAAAATGCGACTGCTGGAGTCTTACTGAATGGTGTCTTTTAATTTATTCTTTATTTGTCGTTAATAATTTGTGCAGAAACATGCCAAGGTACAGTCATGAAATTGCACCAATGTCCGCCGATTCTAACGGTTCTTTTGTGACAATTAGGTCGCTTGGCGAGATCGAATGCCGCCCGGTCTCACAGTCCGCGGGCTGGGCATGGCCGTGCTATCCACGACATCGCCCTCTTTGGAAATGGGGAAGTGCATTGTTAAAAAAAATAATATTTACAAAATGGCAGCAGAGATGGAATTCTTCAGCAAGGGCAACGTTTCAATTTCTTCCTGGTGCAAACTACATGCTTCAGCTAGCACATATTGAGCCAAGTAGGGGCCTGATCCACAACTTTTCCGGACACTGACCATACCACATACATCTGAGTAAAAATGGTACAAGGGCGACTACCACCTGGAGGTCCGAAGAAGTCAGCACTATATATCATGTCCTCTATTTGAAGATACAGCCAGGACTGGTAGGCAAGCTTGAAGAGGCAAAGCTGTTAAGAATGTTATTATAGTAACAGAGGACATTGATACTCTAAATCTTCTATCCCATGCTGTCTCTGAAAAAGCAAAGAGTAGCCATAGTCAAAAGATCCTACAGCCAAGAAGTCTGAAGCCATTAGGCGAACCTAGGGCTCGAGAACGAAGCTCGATAGCTCTACAGGAACAGTGAAGGAAGATTGGTACAAGTGTGCATGAGAAGAACCGATTAAAAATTAGTGATGCGCTCCGGTACGTTGCCATGGTGTCTAGAGGCTGCAAGATATTTGTGGACCCGACAGCATGCACAATCTGATACGAACGTTCAAAGAACATAGATATATTCCAATAACAGTAAAGTGCCTGTGCACCAGTCTCACACAACAGTGAATAGAAATTAAATGTAGCTACACAAAGCAATATCCTACTGTCTGTGGTCTGAGGATCAGTGACCTAAACATTTTATCACACGTCATCTTAGTTGAAGTACTGGCATTTGTGCCATGGCATTTGTGCCACAAGTTTTGTAGAAGTAGCTGCTGCAAAACAATCCAGGCGGTAGTGGTAGAAATAGGGCCCGTCTTACACCTGTAATAGCTGTGTTGCAGCAGCAGCAGCAGCAGCAGCAGCAGTAGTAGTAGTAGTAGTATATGCAGTTGCATTAACATTAATAGCAGAAAGCGTTAAAGATAATTGTAAAATCTGAAGCAGCGAAAACTATTATACTTCTTCTTCTCTCACAGCACACCAACAACCAACTGAGAATGAAGAAGGGAGGCACAGGATAACTACACTGAAGAGAGAAAGAAACTTGTTTAGACATGCGTATTCAAATACAGAGATATGTAAACAGGCAGAATATGACGCTGCGGTCGGCAACGCTTATATAAGACAACAAGTCTCTGGCGAAGTTGTTAGATCGGTTACTGCTGCTACAACGGCAAGGTATTAAGATTTGAGTTAGTTTGAACGTGGTATTATAATCGGCGCAGGAACGATGGGACACAGCATCCTCGAGGTAGCGATGAAGTGGAGATTTTCCCGAACGACCATTTCACGAGTGTACCGGTAATATCAGGAGCCCTTGATGTCTGCGCGACAGTAAGTTTTACGCTTCGCCTGTATACGTCAATACCGACATTGGACTGTTGATGACTGGAAACATGTTGCCTAGTCGGACGGGTCTCGGTCAAATTGTATCTAGCGGATGGACTTGTAAGAGTACGAAGACAACCTCCATGAATCCATGGACCCTTCATGTCAGCAGGGGACAGATCAGGCTGGTGGAGGCTCTTTAGTTGTGTGGGATTTGTGCACATGGAGTGATATGGGATCCCTGATACGCCCAGATACGACTCTGATATGTGACACGTATGAAAGCATTCTATCTGATCACCTGCATCCATTCACGTCCATTGTGCATTTCGACGGACTTGGGCAATTCCAGCAGGACAATGCGACACCCCAAACGTTCAGAATTGCTGCAGAGTGGCTCCAGAAACCCTCTTCTGAGTTTAAACACTTCCGCTGGCCACCAAACTCCCCACCTGACATGAACACTATTGAGCGTATCTGGGATACCTTGCAACGTCCTGTTCAGAAGAACTCTCCACCCCTAGTACTCTTACGGGTTTATGGACAGCCCTGCAGGATTCATCGTGTCAATTCCCTCCAGCACTGCTACAGACATTAGTCGAGTCCATTCCATGTCGTGTTGTGGCACTTCTGCGTGTTCACGGGGGCCCTACACGATGTTAGGCAGGTGTACCAGTTTCCTTGGCTCTTCAGTGTATGTGTATGCGTACGTAATTACAAGAGCAACAGTAGCAGAAACAGAGAGGAGAAAGAATAACATGCTAGGAACTATTTACGTAGTTCAGTATTCAGAAAAAAAACAAGAACAAAAAAATTTTCGTAATAAGTCATATAAATCTAATTTGATATCTAACGATTAATTGTTGTATTTAGATATTAGAATAAATAAACGAATGCTACAGAGAGTCTGAGCTGATGCAAGCTGTTTCTAGTTCTCAAAAACGAGCATGTCAAATGCTGAGTATGTACAACGAATTAGAAGAACTTCATCAACAGCACACGTCGAGAAAGTCACAAGATTGCAGACTTATACCTGTGCATGTAACAAAATGCAAATATTCCACGCATAAGAAGGCTATCTGACTATACCATCATTTAATCATGTATATGAATAATAGGCCTGCTTTTCATGTAGTGAAAGACAGTCGTAAGGCTGTCTCTCAGTTCGTGTCACCATCCGAATATTCGAAAGGTCTCTGTTCTTAGTTTCAAACAGATTTCACTTTCGTCAGACTGTCATTTGAACATTTAACACAAACTAATTCGAAACTGGGAGAATATTCACGATCTGGAATGGGTGTCATGACCACAAAAATTGTCTCCATGATATTCCAGTCAGCAACGATATACAAACCTTTGTTTTAGTAAGAGAATGGCTTTACCTTAAAAAAAACATAGTCTTCCTTACAAAGAAGTCAATGTCATTCGAAAGCACGAAATTGTTCAAGTGATGAACTTAGTCAGGCGTTAAACGGCAATTGATACTCCTTCCTCGAACAACATTTGGGTTATCCAAACTTTGTCAAAAGACATCAAAATAAACTTAATTAAGATGTTTTATCCATTATATTCGTTTATACTCGACAATAACACTAACGTACCGACGGCTTTGCAAGGCAATTACAATCGGTTTCAGGACCATCGCGAGCAGACGCAATCTCCATTATCTTCCACGCTCAACTGGCAATTGCATTAGACGTGCGATTAATTACGATTTATGTCAGCATTCTGGAGAAGAGGACTGTTCTCTCACTTTGATAGTCACCGCATGCTCCGACACAGCTAAGATTAAATTATTGGTCTATGTAGCTTCAGCAGTAAAATCGTAAGAAGTTCTACAACGGATGAGTACAACATTTCATATACGAATTTGACACTGCCTCAAGAAAGTTTGCACCGATTTATCAGTTCACTCCCGAGAATCGTGAAAGAATTTGTCCAAAAAGTCCATTTAAAGATGGGTACGCATATAAATAGTTTCTGTGAAAGCAGAACTACTAACAGAAGACACTTAATAAAATCTTTTCTTTCCTAACACCGTGTTAATGGCGAGTCCACCAATACCGATGTCACTTACCGTACATTTATTAACACTCGAGTCTTTCGGAAGCGAACTACAGAGGTCGTACTCTACCTATGAAAATTATTACATCGTACGTTAAAAAGCAAATTACTTATTATAAAAAGCACTAATACGTCTAATCAGAAGAAACGATGAACCTCTAAGGCAACCCCGAACACAAATATTTTGAAACATTTCGGCTACACCTGTTTTGGGTCCCTTATTTCACAAAAACTCTTCGGGGCAGAAAGCTACACGCACGGTTCTTCCATTCGTGATTCTTCTATGGCAGTTATTGGCAACAGTAACTATAATTTGCCTCTGCCACACAGTTCTTTACTAAAGGTTACCGTTTCCGAAAGTTTAATCTATTTGCAGCCATTTTATCATTGACAACTGTTGTTGTTGTTGTTGTTTGTCTTAAGTCCAAGGAATAGTTTGACGCACCTATCCACGCTAGTCTGCCCCGAGCAACCTCTTCACCTCTGCATAACTACTCGATATATGTCAACCTGTTTACAGTATTGCTTGGTCTCCCTCTATAATTTTTACCCCTTATACTTCGTTCCATCAACAAACTGACGATTCCTTTATGCCTCATGATGTGGTCTCTACACTGATCCCTTCTTTTAGCCAAGTTGTGCCATAATCTTTTTTCTTCTTCTCTTTTTTTGGAGAGGGGGGAGGGAGGGCGTTCACTATCTCCTCATTAGCTATCAGATCTACTTATCTAACCATTCTTCTGTAGCACCACAATTCAAAAGCTTCTATTCGCTTCTTGTTTGACACAATTGTAGCCTATATAATTGGAGATTAGTAACCACCCTATGCTATCTGGCTGTAATTGTCCACAGTCAAAAGTCTGAAGATGGTAGATTACTCTTTCGAAATCATTAGACCTCAATAAAGGCAGTGTGACAGAAGCGAACTATATTTACTGTACCATCATTTGTGTTGACAATGTAAAAATACAGTAACTCTCACGGTGAATCATCTCACTACCTAATGTTCTCTGAGTCGTTCCTCGTCCGATGATGTCATTATGTGTATACACTGATCAGCCAGCTCATTATGTCCACCTACCTTACAGCCGATATGTCCGCCTTTGGCACGGATAACAGCGGCAGCGCGTCAAGGCATGGAAGCAATGAGGTCTTGGTAGGTCCATGAGGGGAGCTGACACCACATCTGCACACACAAGTCACCTAATTCCCGTAAATTCCGGGGAGGGGAGCGACGAGCTCCGACACCGCGTTCAATGTTCACGATGTCTGGGCGTGGTTTTACCTTGGTTTCGCCACTTGTTGAAGACACACACCACAGCGCTCCTCGACTACCCGACAAGTCGCGCAGTTTCGGAAATGCTCGCGTGGTCCCTCCGGATTATCACAATCTGTCCTTGATCAAACTGAGATAGACCGCGCTGTCTTCCCCATTCCACACACGGACAGCACGCTCACCGAGCTCACATGCACCGTGCGTGCGTCTTACTAGCAGTCATCCCTCGCCATGTGACCCTGCTATTGCCTGGACGGGTTTATATGATAGTAGTCGATGGTCATAATGATCAGTTTATTTCCAACGTTCAGAATTAAGCACACCTGTTTTTCAATCAATTTTTCTCATCGTCTCTGACCGAGGGGGGGGGGGGGGGGGGGGGGGAGGACGATAATCTACAGCCCCTGTCACTCTTTAAGCCTCCGTTATAAAGACGCCTGGCGGTAGACCAGCCGTGACGCAGATTGGTTCGGCGGGCAGGTCGTGCCTCCAGGCGGCGCCCACTCATCAACGCCGTCTTCACGAGGGGCGGAATCGGGCGCTTGATTGACACTCAACCCCGTCACCCAAGTCAAGGGGGGTGGACTTGCTTCAAGTGAGGGGTAGCACGTTTGTCACCCTCTTCTAGGGCTGTCCAGCCGTTACCGCCGCGTCAAATCAATCACAGCAGGAGTGTAGGAGTGGTAAAGAACACCGCCCGAGTCAGAGGTGTATCAGTTCATAGCCACGCCTGGGACACACTAAACAGCATTGCTGTTGTAATTTAATACATAGAAAGCATTACATCCCAAACAATCAATGTCCGCTGTAAAGCTACGGATAGACTTCTATCTACAGCACCGTTTGTGAAAGCTGTAACGCCGAAGAGGGAGATTGCAGGGTGATGCACTTGGATTAGACAGCAGCACAGGCGTAGCGTTAAAGAGTTGTTCTGATTACGGTGCAATGCTTACCACAATTTCAGGATTCTGTCTTGTTATATAGTGTTGTTATAAATATCGTGCTCTGTTGAGTTTTCATTCGTTTCGTATCTTCCGTAATTTAAAACCTACGTTAAGTGAAAATCTGTTAACTTCTGTGCGCTCTATAGTCATTACGTGTTGTCTTGGATCCATTATAGTGCTTTAGATAATTTCCTGGTGTGCTATGTTAGTTTTCATTCACTTTCCATCTGGTACTACCTACGTTCAACGAACTTTGATGGTCTGACGCCTGGAAGTTAGCTGCACAATTCACTGAAAAGTAATTTTTACCGACTATTACTTTATTACGATTTAAGTGTGTTGTAGTGCTTTTTATTTCTCTGTAAGAACGGCGTCAAGTGTGACAAATGTGGATGTTTGCCGTAGTTTAATTGGTATGGAAAACATGCCAAACTTGTGGGCCGGGTTTTCACTGGGGAGAACGCAGCGGGGAAACTAAAAACGTATCAGACGAGGCTCTTCTATAGAGCTGTAGATTATGTAGTCAAGAAAACCGTAGAACAGGGGAAAAAAGATTTGTGCCCAGAGCCTCAATCAATGTTTGAGCTTAACAGGGTGCAGCAGACTCATAGGAACGATTTCAGGGCTAGGTCGGCAGAAAAAGCACATAGTAAAAAAATGGTTCAAATGGCTCTGAGCACTATGGGACTTAACATCTATGGTCATCAGTCCCCTAGAACTTAGAACTACGTAAACCTAACTAACCTAGGGACACGACACAACACAACACCCAACCATCACGAGGCAGAGAAAATCCCCGACCCCGCCGGGAATCGAACCGGGGAACCCGGGCGTGGGAAGCGAGAACGCTACCGCACGACCACGAGCTGCGGACAAGCACATAGTAAGAGAAGAGTCTTGGTACTAGAGGCTAGTTATGCGAAAGGTGTAGGGCAATTGGTACAGGAAAATCAAGGCGTAGAGTACCAGGTCACAAGCATCCAAGCTTAGCCAGGTGACAGAGAAAAGGGGCTTCTGTAGAGATTTTGATGGTGACGATAAGGTACTTACTGTAGGAGGAGCAGGAAACTGCCTGGTTAACAACTAGGATACAGCATTAAAAGTGCCCTGGAGAAAATAGGAGCGGCAACAGCACACACTCGTGTGGAGTTTGTCCAAGATCTATAGCTACGTAACCAGCCCTGGATTATCATGGCTGTTTGCCATGTGAACAAAGAGTTGAGCGAGTTGCTTTTGACTGAAACAAAAGTCTCAAATCTGTGTCGTGCTTGTTGCTGTGACTGGGAGATGGGGATACACGAACCATGTCCAGCACCTAAATGGGGTGGGGTGGGCGGGGGGGGGGGGGGGGGGAGGGGGATCACAAACACCCAAGACAAAATCCCTGTGATTACTGGAATCAAAAGGGCACATTCTTTTTAGGTTCGAGTCAGGTTACAGGTAGAAAGCATTGAAAGAAATAAGAGCAGAACAAGACCATAATACGTGTAACATTTTCCAGAAAAATAAAGTTAATTTGTTTCATCAGAACATTAAAGGGTTGAAAACAAGATAGATGAGCTTATCGCATGCCTACAAGATGTGGAAAACTCTGAAGGTATAGACGTTCTGTGCCTCTCTGAACACCATCTAACCACAGAGACGGAGAAGTTAAATACAGGGTGTACATAAAGTCGGGGAACACTTTCAATCATTTATTGCACAAGAACTAAATATTGTACAGACGTCATACATATTCCATTTTGAAAAGAAACTCTTGAAGTTTTTTAACCAACATTCGATATGCGAACCATGATGGACCCGGCAGACGTCAAAACGGTAATGGTGATCGGGGAGGCCATTTCATGAAACAGCTGTCCCCTTCTGTAGCACGGCCGATCCATCGATGCGACAGCTCCGTGTTCAGGTACCCACAAACTTCACGATGAAAATGGGGTGGAGCCCCATCCTGCTGAAAGAAGAACGGAGAGTCCGATTGCATTTGAGGCATCAGCCATTGCTCCAACATGTCCACGTAGGAATTACCAGTCACAGAGCTCTCGGCGAAGAAGAATGACCCCTTACAGTTTTCGACGTGACAAGACATAAAAAGCATTTACCTTTGTGGAATCACGCTCAAATTCAATGCATTCGTGTGGATGTTTTGTACACCTGATTCGGCAATTATGCCCGTTCACTTTCCCATTACTGCGAAATGTGGCTTCGTCGCTAAAAATTCAACGATCAACAATACCATCCCCATCCTCATTCAAGTGTTGCAACTGCGAACAAAACTCAAAACGCTTGTCTTTGTCGTCGTCATTGAGCTTCTGCACTAGCTCAAATTTGAATGGTTTCATAGACAGCTTCTGTCGCAGGACTCTCCACACTGTCACTGGAGCCATTTCGAGTTCACGGGATGCACGACGCACCGATTTATTTGGACTCCTTATGAATGTCTCTCTTATGCGCTCCAGTTCACTTCACTCACAATGGGAGGTCCGCTTCTCTTTGCCGCGCACAAGCAACCCGTCGTAACGAATTTATTGTGCCAGTGGTAAATGGCCGCCCTTGTTGTTGGCTTCTTACCGTACTTGATTCTAAACATCCGTTGAACACCTGTAGCACACTTGTTTTTGTCGACCTCCAACACACGGAAAGCTCGCTCCGCACCTGAACTTGCCATGTTTGCGGCTAGCTGTGACTATCGGCAAATTACCAAACCACGCTGTGGCGGTATACATTAAAAAAAAAAGCAACAACTACTTTCAGGGTTTCACTTCAAAATGACAAATGTATGATATCTGTACAACGTTTGGTTCTTGTGCAATAAACAATTGAAAGTGTTCCTGGGCTTTATAATCCCTTCTACAGGGTGTACATAGAATTGCACCATTTTCATGTAGAGTTAACGTGGGAAAAGGAGGAGTTTTAACATACGTAAAAGTTTGACACAAAGTGAAAAATAATGAAGCATACAATTATTATGTTTATTAGAATCTAAAAGCATGTGATCGTGATTTATTACTGCATATAACTTCTCTAGTAATTGTAACAGTCTACACATCTCCTCTAAAAAACTTTCAGCTATTTATCAGAGATCTAGATGTATTATTGAGCTACCAGTCAGACAAGCAGAAACAATAGTTTGTGGAGATTTTAGTAAAGATTTCTTAAAAAATATGCACAGAAAAAATGAATTAGAATTATTATTTGGGTGTTTCAACGTAATTTTAGCAGTCAGTTTTCCAACTCGAGTGCAGCAAATAGTAAGACACTGACTAACATTTTTATAGACAGTGCTCAGGATGAAACAATGTGTACCCAACTGCTATCTGATCATGATGTACAATTAATGGAATTAAACAGTATGGCATCTTACAACCCAATGACAGGTTCATACAAAGCAGTAACGCTTACTAATGAGAACAGGATGCAGTGTTCTAAGATTAAGCTAAAATGGGTGATATGGGATGAGATATATTTACAAAGAGATGCTAACGTCAAGATCAACATATTCCATCGTAAATTTGTGTCAATATTTGAAAGATGCTTTCCTAAAACGTTATCCAAACTGTCCTTTAAAAAAACTCACAATATTCAGTTCCGTACAACAAATAGATTCAAACCTACAATTGATGAAGCACATAAGCAGGAGTCAGTAAGTGAAGTAGAATGATCCAAATTTTTGGGTGCACATTTTGATAAAATCTTGAGCTGAAAGAAAGATAGTGCTGAGCTTCTCACACAATTAAGTTCGGCTACTTCTGCTCTTCGCATAATTGCTAATCTTGGAAATAAACGTATCAACCTTCTGACATTTTTTGCATATTTCCACTCAATGTCGTCTTACGGAATAATTTCCTCATGTAACTCACCACTTAGAAAAAAAGTTTGACTGTAGAAAAGCGAGCAGTATGCATAACATGGGGTGCTCACCCACGGACGTCATTTAGCTACCTCTTCAAGGAGGAAGGCATTTTAACTCTGCCGTCACAATACATCTTTTCGCTAACGAAATTCGTCATAAATAATGCATCACAATTTGAGAAGAACAGTGATGTATAGCCCTACAACACTAAAGGGAAAAATTACCTTTATTACCCATTGTTAAAGCTGTCAGTGGCTAAGAAGGAGTACAATATATAACAATAAAATTTTTTGATCATTTGCCCGACAACATAAAATGTCTGATAGATAGCAAAACAAGTTTTTAATTTAAAATCGCTTCTCCTGGACAAATCCTTCTGTTCCACTGACGAATTTCTACTTAGAGACTGCTAGCCAGTAAAAATAAAATAAAATATAGAAATAACGCTGTAGCCTTTTAGCCATTAAAATTCAGCGCCTCTTCATTGTTTCACTGTACTTTCCACGTTAAATGTTCAGGGAATACAATTTCTTCCAGTGAATTAAGTGATTGCACTTACAGCTTATTTATAGTCCATGTTGAGACACCCTCTAACCCTGCGGCGGTAGTGGTAGTGTTGGTTGTGCTACTGCTGCTGTGGAGATGGTTGTGGCAGCTTGTGCAGCCATTTCAGAACATGTCAAGCAGATAATCCGAGATTTGTGGCAGCGCTCACACTTTTCCGCCTCAAAGGCAAAAATTCGCTGTTCTGTCAGACGTTCATATCTTCTTACTTCACTGTGAATGCATATTCGGTTTCCCAATGGAGCTGGATAACGATCCAATTACGTGAGGAGATGGAGGCTGAAGATAAGGAAACAATAGACGCCCGGTAATGAATTTCCATTCTTTGAGACAGCACTGAACGCTATACTTTAAGCAGATGACAGTCTGAAAAATGGGTTTAGCTGCCATGATGCTATAACTTTAATTGGCTGGTGTAGTATTCGGTTCCTCCGTAATCTGGGTCATCTCCAAAATTAATTATATTCGCATTATATAACTCAGTCGCTTCTTATTACATACTGTGCGATATACTCGTATGTCTTCATTTTGTTCCGATTCTTTTCTGTAACATTGTACATAAAAATCCGGAAACTTTCACATCAACGCAATTGTAAGAGCCGAATTTTCTCCAGTTAGCATAAGTCTCACGAAAAGCGAGTGTCAGTGACGCAGAATCAAAGTTGTTGACAAACTTGCCTCAGTCAGGTAAGTGATTAAGAAAGACTGCATTTTAACATATTCCCATAGCCCCCTTCAAGCAAGCAAGCATAGCTATTGACAAGTAAAAAAGAGATAGTTTCCGAATCTGATAGTTACAAACATAAAGCAACGTATCGAGCAAGTGCAAACAAAAAGACACTCCATATACTAAAATATTACACACTTCTCCAGTACTGTGGTTGAACAGAGTTTCAAAGGGGTGTGTGTGTGTGTGTGTGTGTGTGTGTGTGTGTGTGTGTGTGAGAGAGAGAGAAAGAGAGAGAGAGAGATGTTTAAGAAATTCAAGATGTTTTGAATCTGGAAACTGCCTTTGCTCCGCCACGTAACACTATTAGTAAAATGTAGTCAACTCGTTTACAACTGTCACTTACTAACATTTACACTAATATTTGTGAAAATTAAAGCAGAAAGACAGATATAGTTTCCGAGACGATTTTGTACAGCAGATTAGACTTGTGACAATACACAAATAATTAGAATTACAGAACTTTGTGTGATCTCTGACTTAGAATCCATGCACTTTAAATCAGAGCCTTTATACCTGATGGAATTGACCTGGATGTCTTTGTACGTGAGAAATGAAATCGTCAACAATGCTGGCTGGAGTAATTTTTCCGAACAGTCACTCCCCAGACAGATTCGGTGAGCAATATGTCACACCAAGCCAGGGAAGTAGTGACATCCGTCGTTTTTCGAAGCAGGTTTGCACAGTCCTCTTTACACATGGTTGGGCAGTGTCCCGCTAAAATCTGATATGAGAAGATATCAAGGGAAGGACAGTAACTCGGCCTCTAACGTCCGTTCTGAGCTACCTGCAGGTCATACCCCATCCATGCTGTACTGTATACGGTCAGCCGGCCATAGTGGCCGAGTGGTTCTAGGCGCTACAGTCTGGAACCGCGCGACCGCTACGGTCGCAGGTTCGAATCCTGCCTCGGGCATGGATGTATGTGATGTCCTTAGGTTAGTTAGGTTTAAGTAGTTCTAAGTTCCAGGGGACTGATGACCTCAGAAGTTAAGTCCCATAGTGTTCAGAGCCATTTGAACCATTTGTATACGGACAGGGAAGGGAGGAGAAGCTTGTTACATATGCCTCGTGACGACAGTGTGCAGGAGGTCGAGAGGTCAGAACTTGAGAGTGGGCATCCAGGGCTGCCGTTAAATGACAAAACAAGAAATTAGGTACAATAAAGAGGATATATTTCAGTGTATGGCATACAAGAGGCGCGCCTAGGGTCGGAAGTAACCAGGTTTAGGCCAGTCTAGGAGGTCGAACAGTTAATTGAAATTGGAAGGTGAAGCGGTTCATGTTAATTTATGTTGGTGGCCGGTCGTGAAAAACAGAGCCAGAGGCTCTACCTTCCGAAAAGACTTCTGTTCTGCTCGAAGTCTGGATTACAAGAGAGAGAGGCAACTGAGTTCCCCACCGCAGAACACTCCAGCGTCCACACACGTGACCTGTATCCCACGTACGCTATTGGCTAAAACTAATGGAGTGAATTCGCTAGCAGTTTCAGCAGAGGTCTCACGGCGTCTCTTGTAAGAAGCCTTAAATGGACAGAACTGCCTCGGTTTTGAAAGATAGGCAACTTGTTTCACGTAGGCAGAGTGTATAAGTTGCTCTACGAGTAAACTTGTAAAGATTTTGACTGGGCCTTTGAAATAAATTTTTTCAACCAATTCCCTAAAATATTCCTTGACTGGCTGCCACCATGTACAATGCGTTGGGTGTCACGATCGCATCGCATCCAACGGTCACGCAAACCATTAGCGTTATTGATTGTCATATTGCTGTGCACGGATGCATGCTGCCAAAATGAGATCACCTCGACAGCTTCTATGGTGCCACGACTGATTCAAGTGGGACACGCCGAAAACACTACATTTTCACACTTTGAACGACACGAAACATCGTATCCTATCGAAACCACTTGTCAGAGACCGATAACATGGTCCATTCCAAATCACTCTCTTCCCTATGTTGTACCTTTCGACGTCTACGAAGCATACTGGCACTAAATTTCAAGTTTTCACTTCGTCTGATGTGTCTTCATCACAGTTTGACGTTCATAGCGACATTTCCAGTCACAAAACAGATTGTCGATGAGCCTGTGAGTATGACAAGTGTTTGTAACCTTAATCACTTATTTGTGGTACACTTCTCTACACACAGTCGTAGTTTGTTTACTTTCAAGCATTCCTTTCCAAGTGTTACAATTTTCACAAATGTCAGGGTACGAACATACAGCTAAGTAAATCTAGGTACATCTATATATATGGTAACCACGGGGAAAAGTAAGTACAGAACAGCGCACCTAATCTTTTACTTATAATTCGTGACGTAACAGAGCGCCAACAGTCTCAAATGTAAATCACCACGTTCCACACTGATTAATCGTCAACTTCGGTGTTGCCACAGAAACTGTCCAGGAGGGACAACACGTAACACACTGACTTCCTGTTTCGAATGAGTATTTTTCCATTTTCCATCCGTACAGCTTGATATAGCTCTTTCGTGGTTTCCCTAATCCCACTTCTGGCCACAGCTTATTTTATCGCCCCAAAAAGGCATAAATGAACTGTTGTCTTACCGAGGCAGTTGGCGCAATAGATTCGCATCGAGAGAAGCAGGGTTCAAGTCCCCGTCCAGCCTTCTATATTGAGGGTTTCCTTGCTTTTCCTAAACAGCTTATGGCAAATGCCAGAATGGTTGCTTTGAAAAGGTCACGGCCGATTCGCTTTGCCATCCTTTCCCTAACCGAGCTTGTGCTGTCTCTAATGACCTCGATATTCACAGGACGTCACACCCTAATCTTCCTTACTTTTGTTTTGCTAATAACGAATAAGCTACGGTTTCTCCTAGAACAGGGAAGGGACGATGGTTATTGGTAATTACATCATTACTCTGACGGGTGGTGTTTGTAACCTTAATCACGGTACACGGGCTGGTTACACTCTTAAGAAAAGGAAACCTGTTCCAAAGGCACTTCGATATTACAAAGATTTTGCGCAGTTACAAGATATCCAAGTGTCGCCAGGACATTGAGAAAGTCGAATTATTTGATTTCTCTTTACGATTAAGAGGAGACAGTTATTGTTCGCTTAATATGAAATGTTCACAATTTGCCGTACGCGTCGTACAGTAGTAACAATCACAATACATCAAATTGCTTAACAGTTATGTGAAAACCACTCCTGCAGAAAAACGACACCCGCGACGCATTATAAAATACTGTTTACGAACTCTCCCCATCTTCCCCATTTTTCTTTCATCTATCGCGCGATCTCTTCCGAGTTTTCACTGATGTTCGTTTTCAAATAAATTTTATTTTGCAGTTTATTCTACTGTACATGGCGGTAATTTTTCTCGCTGCACATTATTTTGAAGTTTTTCCATCCCTAACCTTCTTTATATGAAAAAAAGACATATCTCAGAACTACAGAAATCATCCAAATGACGACAGTGACCATGAAGGGAAAACAGAAACAAATAGTCTTTGCGAAACAAGTACTGTGCGATTCGGTCATGTCTTCCAACATATAAACGTCACGGAAGGTAGTATTGAGAGCAGAGGCTAGTTTCCGACTACTGCAAATTTCACTTCGGCCTTGTTCGTCGTGGAAGAGTTCCCCAGAACATTTAAAGGTAATGAATGGGACACAGCCGGGAAATCGATCGGCTCGAGGAGAAAGGGACGATGGGAAGCATTACTGGGTAATTTGAGCCGTTCGTCTTCCTGTAGCTATTAGTCTTAGCAGTCTCCTGCTATCAATGAACCTGCAGAATGCAAACACCAGACACGATGTCACAGCTTTGCTAATCTATAAATCCCTTCCCTACAAAGTCTTAGACTTTCTAAGGGAAATAGTGTGTACTCGTGTGTGTGTGTGTGTGTGTGTGTGTGTGTGTGTGTGTGTGTATTTTACACAGATTATGGTCCTAGCAAATATTTTTGTTGCATACAACTTTCTCTATTACAGAATTTCAACCTAATTCAGCTGGTACCTAGATGTCCCTGTTTTATCTCCACTGCTGCAACGTTTCACGGATCTGAAGAACGTCGCTTCTGGTGTCTAAAACTGTCTAATATCTTTCGTTCTTGGAGCCCAACAGTATACTCCACACAACTTGTGGCAATTGACAACTTACCAAAATTTCATTTGAACCTCTTTCCTCGCATTCTTTATGAAAGGTCTAGGTGCCGATGTAGCACGAGACGTACAAAACATAAGGCACTTGCTCCAGATTCGTGAATAATTATTTGATAGTCGGTATAGAGTACGGGTTCCTAATTTGATTCCCAAATGAACATTGTCATCTCTTCAGGTTTTTATTGTCATCTACGTTGATGTTAACCCTTTCCCTTTGACCACCAGTTTTTATTCGAAGTGAAACACATTAATCTATATTTATTTTAGTTAACGTCGAGTCAGAGGTAGCAATAAGAAAAAATATTTCCTGCCGTTCCTGTTTCCAGCGTGGGTAAGGCTGGGTTCAAAATGGTTCAAATGGCTCTGAGCACTATGGGACTTAACAGCTGTGGTCATCAGTCCCCTAGAACTTAGAACTACTTCAACCTAACTAACCTAAGGACATCACACACATCCATGCCAGAGGCAGGATTCGAACCCGCGACCGTAGCGGTCGCGCGGCTCCGGACTGAGCGCCTAGAACCGCTAGACCACCGCGGCCGGCGAAGGCTGGGTCATCCTGCATTATACACAGGTACCTCTGGGGTTTCAGAAGACAGCTGTCCAAAAACGAAAAGTCACAAAAGAAACAACTTTCAGCAGATACAGTACGTAAATCACATCACAGTTGTTTAGTAGGGACACCGTTTGTGTTGCGGAAAACGTCAGTAAGTGGATGCAACTCAAATATCCGGGAAGGTGCGACAGCAACCCGCTTTGCAAACTGTTCATAGGATTACCTATCTTCAGGTGCGAAGTAATTCGATGTAACAAAACAGAGTGGCCAGCATCTGTAGCCGAGTAGTCAAGATATTCTCTCTCAGTTCCCGGTACTGCCAGGAATTTTTCTTAGTGGGAGGATTGGCCGGATGCATTCACCTCGTGTTGCGATGCCAACTGAGGAGATACCTGATTGAGAGGTAGCGGCTCCAAGGTCAAAACGTTGACAACGACCGGGAGAGCGGTGGGCTGACCCCAAGCCCTTCCATACCGCATACGATGATGACTGACTGAGGATGTCACTGTCGACTATCGTATGGTCTTGAGGTTCTGATCATCGGGTTCCCTTTTAATACGAAGCAGACGGTCAAAAATTAAACTTGAAGACAGCATAGTCTACAGGTGCAGTCTGTAATATTAAGAATAATGCAAAACATTAGCAAGTTCCCTGTAGCAGTTGGACATTGATACACAGCAGTTTCATGCAACAAATGTGCACTAGTTCTCTGATAGCCTATCGTGGGAGACATACGTCCGAATGGTAGACACATGGTTTAACAGAGATGGAAACACACTGCACTCCTGCTTGATTCCCTGGTTTGTCTCTACCTAAGACAACAACTGCTTTCCAGTGCTTATGTAGTATCGTAGCTTATCGATACTGCCGGAGCCGGTGCCTCGAATATTCCTGCGGGCGCTGCGAGCAGCGCTTTGAACATCGCCACCAATGAAGAACCTCCAGGCCGCTGACCGCCAGGACAGTGTTATACGCGGCGGGCACCTGGGCACCGGTCTTCTGGTCTAGATCACTTCCATATCGCTAGCTGGTGCCGGGCTGTTGACAGCTAGCTCTACCGGAAAAAATTTAGTGTACACAGACGCACGCCTGAGTCGGGCCTCTGCTTATAGCTAGCCACAGTTGTCCCAAGTATAGAAGTTCTTTCGCACAAGCTGAGTGAAATGGTTCAAATGGCTCTGAGCACTATGCTACTTAACTTCTGAGGTCATCAATCGCCTAGAACATAGAACTAATTAAACATAACTAACCTAAGGACATCACACACATCCATGCCCGGGGCAGGATTCGAACCTGCGACCGTAGCGGTCGCCCGGCTCCAGACTGTAGCGCCTAGAACCGCATGGCCACGCCGGCCGGCAGCTGAGTGAAATATAGGTATTTAAAATGCACGTGTGTCAACCACCCTTTTGCCAGCCTATCCAAATTCCTACGGCGAGAGATCCATTGGCCATTTTCCGCCCATTTATCTTAGCAGCGAGAACGTAACGTATGGCTCCTGGAAACACTACAGTTACCAATTCGCATCATAACAGCTTACGATGATTCTGAGATTAATGTAAGCACTGTTTATCACTAACATCATGTGCCTTAGATAACATCTTTTCTACATAATTTCCTACAATTTCTTACTGTTTAACATTATGACTAAACATTTTTCTTTTGTTTCCAATTACGTGAAAGGTAAGTAAGTCTTGCAGTCATCCACGTATTTTCTTCCGATATGTGGACGATACGTGTGTCATATGGCCACTTGGTATGGAGAACCTTAATAGCTTCCTGTAAACCGCTTCAGTATTAAGTCAGGGATTGACGATAACAATGTCACTGTAGCTGCCATTGTTACTTAATAAATGTAGCATGAATGCTGAGAATTTTTTCTGAAAAGAGCAAATAAGCTGTCCTACTTAGACTATGAATGGAGGTCATTTAATTCCGGTATGATGGGATTGAGCCAACGGCCTTGCCACAGTGGTAACAACGGTTCCAGTCAGATTACCGTAGTTAAGCGCTGTCTGGCTAGGGTAGCACTTGGATGGGTGACCATCCGGTCTGCCGAGTGTTGTTGGCAAGCGGGATGCACTCAGCCCTTGTGAGGCAAACTGAGGAGCTACTTGATTGAGAAGTAGCGGCTCCGGTCTCGGAAACTGGCAAACGGCCGGGAGAGCGGTGAGCTGATCACATGCCCCTCCACTCCGCATCCAGTGACGCCTGTGGGCTGAGGATGACACGGCGGCCGATCAGTACCTTTGGGCCTTCATGGCCTGTTCGGGACGAGTTTAGTTTATGATGGGATTAAAAGAAAATATGATCAAGTTTATTAAATTGATAGAAAATCACGCTCTGGAGAAGTACGTGCCAAGTAAGTAGATTAAAGACGGAAAAGACCAACCGTAATCCAGAAATAAATTCCGCAAAATGGTAAAAGAAACAGAAATTACTGTGCTCTGAACCAAAAAGTGCAAAATGTCAACACGCAAAAGTTAGTAGAAATTCGTTCGGTTATAAAAAGATCGACGAGACAAGCATACAAGCTCCACCCTCATACGTAACCGAAAGATCTTGCCCAGAATCCTAGACAATTCTGGTACTACGTAAAATTACTAACAGGGTTACTCAGTCACTCGTAGAGCACCCTACAGTGGCAACAGAGGACAGCAAAACGAAAACCGATGTTTTAGATTTTGAGTTTAAAAAACTCATTCACGCATAAGGGTCGTACACACTTGCCAAAGTTTGACTGCCGGACCAACTCCCGTATGGAGGACACAGAAATTGGCACCCCTAGCGTTGAAAAACAGCTTCGAGTGCTGAAAACAACTAAGTCACCATGTCTAGGTGGAACCCCACAAGTGTGTACTTTGTCTTTTTCTGCTTGCGAGACGCCCTGTGGCTGAGCAGCAGCGTGAGTTACATACTTTAACTTTTCAGTGGACTTTAATTATTAACTACGTTTTAACTTTGCACGACTTAACGAAATTCAACAATGTTTAGGGGATCTGAGGCAACTTTGAACAATAATTATTTGCTGCAGTGTTATTTAAGAGTACACTGACGTGACAAGAGTTATGGGATAGCGATATGCACTTATACAGTTGGGGGTAATCTGGCGTAATCAGGATATAAATTGGCGGAGATGTCAACTGTACTCACAGATGGGCTTGAAACCGTTTCCAACAAGATTTTGGCCGGACGACAGGAATTAACAGACTTCGAAAGCGGAATGGTAGTTGGAGCTAGACGCAAGGAACATACCATTTCGGAAATTATTGGAATCTGCAGTGTCACGAGTGTGCCGAGAATACCAGATGTCAGGCATTACTTCTCACCAAGGACAATACAGTGACCAACAGCCTTCACTTAACGACCGAGAGCAGTGACGCTTGCGTAGAGTTATCAGTGCTAACAGACAAGCAATACTGCGTGAAATAACCGCAGATATCAATGCGGGACGTACGACGCACGTAACCGTTAGGACAGAGCGGCGGAATTTAGCGTTAATTTGAAGACGACCGATACGTGTGCCTTTGTTAACAGCTCAACATCGCCTGCAGCGCCTATCCTGGGCCTGCGATCATGTCGGTTGGACCTTAGAGGACAGGAAAACCGAAGCCATGGACCCAAGTTGTCAACAAGGCACTCTGGAAGCTGGTGGTGGTTCCATTATGGTGTGGGCTGTCTTTACACGGAACTGACTGGATCCTGGTTATGCTCGGCTACTTGGTGACACTTTGCAGCCTTTCATGGCTTCATGTTCGCAGATAACGATGAAGCTTTTTGTGGATGACAATGCGCCCCGTCACCGGGCCAAAATTGTTCGCCCGGACAGCTCGAGCGAATAATTTGGCCAATCGGATAGCCCGACGTGAATCCCATCGAACATTTATGGGACATACTCGAGAGGTCGGTTCATGCACAAAATTCTGCACCAGCAACACTTTCGCAATTATGGGCGGCTACAGAGGCAGAATGGCTCAGTATTTCTGCGTGGGACTTCCAACGACATTTTGAGTCCATGCCACGTCAAAATGCTTTACTATGCTGGGCAAAAGGAGGTCCGACACGACATTAGGAGGTATCCCATTGACTTTTGTCACTTCAGTGTATATACATGTGAGGTGGACATGTTGCATGCTTTGACAGGGATTATTCAGGATAACCAAGGATGTCGCGATTGATAGTGGGAAACTGTAATTTCTGACTTTGCTGAGTGTTGGCTGTTGATTTGTGTGAATTTAGAGGAAATTAAATCAACACTGCTCGCACGTATTTTGAATGCGATACTTTTCTCGAACTACATACATTAATTATTTATTTATTTTTTTATTTTTGTGATGTCACCACGTGCGTGAATAGTATCAATAAACATTTATTTGGATAAAACCATAACCATCTGTGAGATCCGAATTTCTCCAGGCGTATATAATATTCAAACAACTTACGGGAATTCATCCAGGTAATACTCGTATTTACAGCTGTGCATCGGATGATTGATGATGATACTGAGTCGACACCTAAGTCTACTGCCTTTTTTCCTTACGTAGGATGCACTTCCAACAAGATCGGTCGTATTTTACGGAAATACGATGTGAAATGTGTTTTCCGACCTCTATCTAAAATTAGAGTACTTTTAGGTTCTGTTAAGGATGATCTTGGTTTGCGTGAGGCGGGTGTATATCGCATTCCTTGTAACTGTGGCATGGCATACATTGGTCAAACTATCAGGACAGTGGAGAACCGATGTGTTGAGCATAAACGGCACACATGATTACAGCAGTCAAGTAGATCTGCTATTGCCGAAAATGATTTTGATACTGGTCACCCCATGTTATATAACAATACCGAGATACTGGCATGCACGCCCAGGTATTGGGACAGTGTTATTAAGGAAGCTGTTGAGATTAAATTAGTGAGAAACCTTGCAAACAGGGATGGAGGTTTTTGTTTACAGTCTTCTTGGAATCCTGCTCTCTCCCTTGTCAAAAAACAGAGGGACAGAGTCAATGTTACCTCACTTGCTAGTTCGTAGTCTTTCACTATCGATACCTCTGACTTTGGTCATCGTTGGTGGCACTAGTGTTCAGTGTCAGTGTGTTATCTTTCCTGAATTACTCAAAGAACCGAGGTTTTAAATTTGCCTGAACATCGCCTGTCCGTTGTAGTTTGTGCCTTGAAAATGGCGGGGTGTACTCCCGTCGAAATATAGGCGATCGCTGTAAATAGTACCTGGTTGAATTTCCGTAAGTTGTTTGAAAATATAACCCTTTGGTTTCCTCAACATCATTGATCATACAGGATATCTCTAGTTATTTCGTTTAAAAATATATTGTGCGCTAACTTGTGTAGTTAATCAAAGGGTTTGAGGATCAGTTCTGTACTAATTACATAGGCTTTAAACGCACGAACCTCAATCAGCCTTATGATGCAAAGAGTGAAGTCAATAAATTAGGTCGTGCATTGCCCACACCGATAGCGGCAAATAAAACCGACCAGTGACCACGGATACGTCTTTGAGGGACCATAAGATGGAGATTGAAAGGAAAACAGTTTTTATTTTGTGTGACGAATGGTAGCTCGTACAGAGTGTGGAAAAACTTCAGTTAATGCAGATAAACAGGGAAAAAAACTCATAATGCTCGATACAATATTAGTTGCGTGCTGCTTGACACAGCGACGTCGATTAATTATCTACGCGTAACCTCGCAAAGCGACATGGAAGGAAATGAGCACGTAATAATGGTGGCAGGGAAGGTGAGTTGACTTCGGCTTATTGTGAGTACTCTGGGAAAGTGTGGATCACCTGTATAGGAGAATGCATACAGGATATTTGTGCAGCCCGTTCTAGATTGCTTCGATTGGAAGTTAATCCCAGTCTTCTTTCTTCTAGATTGCTGCTCGAGTGTTTGGGATCCCCGCCAGGTCGGATTAAAGGACGACATTGAAGCAATTGCGAGGCGTGCTGCCAGATTTGCTACGACTAGGTTCGATCAACACGAGAGCATTACAGAAATTCTACATGAACTCAAATGGGAACCCCCAGAGGAAAGAAATTTTTTTCGCGAAACACCACTGGGAAAGTTCAGTGAACTGGCATTTACTGCAGAATTATTTACTGCCATCAACATACATCTCGTTAAGGACTGCGAAGACAAGGCAAGAGAAATTAGGGCTGCAAAACGGAAGCCTACAGACAGTCATTTTTCCCTCGCTCCGTCCGCGGGTGGGACAGGAAACGAAAAGAATAGCAGTAGCCCGAAGTGCCCTCTGTCGTGTACCATGTGGTGGTTTGCACAGTTTGTATGTAGGTGTATAACATCTCAAATCGTGTCACCACACAGTACCAGGATCACCACGTGACTAGAGAGGGATAAGCAGCTATCATTCTTACATGTTCTCGTGAAGTGGGGTCAGATGGTTCACAATACCACACTATGTACTGGAAACCTATACACACTGACCAGCCTGCAGAGTTACAGGCAAAGAGCTGTCACCACCCACCGCAAAAGAACGTTGCCCTCAAACCCTTGACGCAAAGAGCACAAAGCTTATCAAAGCACGTGAGCTTTGCTTCTGAATTAAAGTATCTACGGGAGTCGTTCACAAGACTGGAGCAGATTGGGAGAGCTCTGCAGCTTGAGTCACCACAAGAAATGAAGAAGGAGAACAAGAAAAGCCAAAGGCAGGAGCGACCTCTTCTAAAATTCGGAAAAGTATGGCATCAAGAGTACATCATGCTCACAGAACAAGACAAGGAACGAACTACGAAGCGTTACGCACTCCAGTGTTCTACTTTTTTGACCACTATATGACACAGCACAGTACCATCCTGACGCCAAGACCATGAATAACACACACGACTGGTACAATAAAGAAAGTCAGCTCTCGCTGACACACTGCCATCACTACGTGAATTACGATACTACAAAAGTCCTGGCAGAGACGCCGATGTTCAGGAACAATGTAATTAGAAACGTGATTGAGATTAACATGTATATTGCTGACTGAAACAATGAATGAAAATTTGAACCAATTTTCATTCGTCGTTTCAGTCTGCATATATGCATCATAGGTGATTCAGGCCTGAAAGGCCTCTGGAACCATACACTCTGACGGGAAGAAAATCGCAACAGCAAAAAATAATGTGGAGCATCGAAATTTCGGGAATACATTTGTCTATGTAACATATTTAAATGATCAACATTGCACGATCATAGGTTAATGTGAGCACTAGATAACCCATTGCAAATGTGAAAATCTGGTACATCAATAACCTGTGTAAACGCCAGAATATTGAATGCAAGCATGTAAACGTGCATGCACTGCGTTGTACAGCTACCAGACGTCACCTCGTAGAATGGAGTATCATGCCCGTTGTGCTTCGTCGGTCAATACAGGGATGGTTAATGCCGTTTATGGATGACGCTAGAGTTATCGCCGATGATATCCCGTCCGCAGCTCGTGGTCGAGCGGTAGCGTTCTCGCTTCCCACGCCCGGGTTCCCGGGTTCGATTCCCGGCGGGGTCGGGGATTCTCTCTGCCTCGTGATGACTGGGTGTTGTGTGATGTCCTTAGGTTAGTTAGGTTTAAGTAGTTCTAAGTTATAGGGGACTGATGACCATGGATGTTAAGTCCCATAGTGCTCAGAGCCATTTGAACCATTTGATGATATCCCATATGTGCTCGATTGGAGACAGATCTTGTGATCTACCAAGCCAAGGCAACACTTAGAAGCTCTGTAGAGCATGTTGAGTTACAACAGCGGTATGTATGCGAGTGTTATCCTATTGGGAAACACCCTCTGGAATGCTGTTCATGAATGTCAGCACAATAGGTCGAATCACCGAACTGACGTACAAATATGAAGTCAAGATGTGTGGGATAATCACTACAGTTCTCCTGCTGCCATAAGAAATGGCATCCCACACCATAACTCCAGGTTTGAGTCCAGTGTGTCAAGCACGCAGACAGATTGGTTGCAGACTTTCAACAGGCCTCCTCCCAACCAACACACTACCATGACTGCCAAAAAGGCAGAACGAGCTTTCACCAAAAAACGCAACAGACCTACACTTCGGGCTCCAATGACCTCTCGGTTGACACAACTGAAGACGCAAATGGCGGTGGTATAGGGTCAGTGAACGCTACTGGGGACTGGTTCGGAGCTCTCCTTGAGGTGATCAATTTGTAATAGACTTTCGTCCCATTGTGGTGCCACTTGCTGCCCAAATCGCTGCTGCAGATGCAGAACGATGCGCAAGAACCATACGGAGAACATGGCCTTTACTCTCTTGGCAGTGCCACGTGGCTATACAAAGCCCGGTCCTCTTGCCATCGTACATTCTCGTGACCATGGCTGCCAGGATTCATATGCAGTGACTACATTCCAGCCAAGTCTTTCTGCAATATCGCAGAAGGAACATCCAGCTTCTCGCAGCCCAATTACACGATCTCGTTCAAACTCAGTGAGTTGTTGATAATGGCGCCATTGCCACCTTTATGGCATCCTTGACTAACATCAACTCACCACGTCCAATCTCAAAGGTAACTAAAGCTCACAACCGTTACGGCGTGTATTTGAAGCAAACCTGTTTTTCATCCTCATAGTGGCGCTACTAGCGCCACTCTTATACGACTGGCACGAAATTTGAATATACATCATCTTTCCGATGTAGAAATACGCCTTCCAACTTTCGTTTGTGTACGACTTCTTGGAGCTGTAATTATTTTCCCCGTCATTGTAGTCTCATATGATTTACCTGAGAAAAGTTGGAAGAAAATCATATCAATAAAGACCTACTGTAAAGTAACCAAGGGACGTTATTAATCAAACAGAACCAAAAAGCTCTATTTAGGCCATAAATAGGAAATTCAGCCACTGACAGAAGACCTGGACGCCCGTTACTGCCGATGGGAGAGAACTGCGTGGACAATATCACCTCGAACGAGTGCGAACGCCATACGCAACTCCGAAAGGAACTCAGAAAGGCAAAGGGAGGGGTAATCGGCAGGTATTCGCGCACGCGCACCCTTGTGTATGTGTGTGTATGAAGGGAGGGGCGGAGGGGTGAAAGGGGGGGGGGGGGAGAGCGTGTGTCCCTGCATAGGCGAGAGAACATGCTGGAATTTGCCATAACAGATGCCTGAGCGTCTCCTCTAATTGTAAGTAACGGTTCCCGTGGTCCAGCAGACAGGGGGCGATAAACTGTATTGCAGTGCAGTTGTGAGGTCCTTAAGTACTATTTGCTCTTCGCGAAGTTTCCTTTCCACGGCAGATCAGCAGCAGGTACGATCGGAAGTGGATTATTCCCTCGTTTCTTTATACACTCCTGGAAATTGAAATAAGAACACCGTGAATTCATTGTCCCAGGAAGGGGAAACTTTATTGACACATTCCTGGGGTCAGATACATCACATGATCACACTGACAGAACCACAGGCACATAGACACAGGCAACAGAGCATGCACAATGTCGGCACTAGTACAGTGTATATCCACCTTTCGCAGCAATGCAGGCTGCTATTCTCCCATGGAGACGATCGTAGAGATGCTGGATGTAGTCCTGTGGAACGGCTTGCCATGCCATTTCCACCTGGCGCCTCAGTTGGACCAGCGTTTGTGCTGGACGTGCAGACCACGTGAGACGACGCTTCATCCAGTCCCAAACATGCTCAATGGGGGACAGATCCGGAGATCTTGCTGGCCAGGGTAGTTGACTTACACCTTCTAGAGCACGTTGGGTGGCACGGGATACATGCGGACATGCATTGTCCTGTTGGAACAGCGAGTTCCCTTGCCGGTCTAGGAATGGTAGAACGATGGGTTCGATGACGGTTTGGATGTACCGTGCACTATTCAGTGTCCCCTCGACGATCACCAGTGGTGTACGGCCAGTGTAGGAGATCGCTCCCCACACCATGATGCCGGGTGTTGGCCCTGTGTGCCTCAGTCGTATGCAGTCCTGATTGTGGCGCTCACCTGCACGGCGCCAAACACGCATACGACCATCATTGGCACCAAGGCAGAAGCGACTCTCATCGCTGAAGACGACACGTCTCCATTCGTCCCTCCATTCACGCCTGTCGCGACACCACTGGAGGCGGGCTGCACGATGTTGGGGCGTGAGAGGAAGACGGCCTAACGGTGTGCGGGACCATAGCCCAGCTTCATGGAGACGGTTGCGAATGGTCCTCGCCGATACCCCAGGAGCAACAGTGTCCCTAATTTGCTGGGAAGTGGCGGTGCGGTCCCCTACGGCACTGCGTAGGATCCTACGGTCTTGGCGTGCATCCGTGCGTCGCTGCGGTTCGGTCCCAGGTCGACGGGCACGTGCACCTTCCGCCGACCACTGGCGACAACATCGATGTACTGTGGAGACCTCACGCCCCACGTGTTGAGCAATTCGGCGGTACGTCCACCCGGCCTCCCGCATGCCCACTATACGCCCTCGCTCAAAGTCCGTCAACTGCACATACGGTTCACGTCCACGCTGTCGCGGCATGCTACCAGTGTTAAAGACTGCGATGGAGCTCCGTATGCCACGGCAAACTGGCTGACACTGACGGCGGCGGTGCACAAATGCTGCGCAGCTAGCGCCATTCGACGGCCAACACCGCGGTTCCTGGTGTGTCCGCTGTGCCGTGCGTGTGATCATTGCTTGTACAGCCCTCTCGCAGTGTCCGGAGCAAGTATGGTGGGTGTGACACACCGGTGTCAATGTGTTCTTTTTTCCATTTCCAGGAGTGTATTATGTTTAAAATTTTTATCTAGATGGAGCTTATTCACGTTTTTGGAGAGACTTATTAAGTGAATTTAAATAAAGGGACAGAAGCTTCGTCCGGGATTTAGTACCAAGTGAACAGGCTGCTCAATGGAGCACGAATTTCCAACCGTCTCGACTCGTGCACATGCTCGAACTTGCTGCTTACGAGTAGGATATTGTCGCTGTCAGACGATCATTACGGTACATTCTGCATCTAATGGCCCCGTTTCAAGTGTAGCACTTTTATGCACCCCTCTCGAGGACGCAACCCCGCTCCTCGTGGGTGCGCCATAATTGGTGGGAAGCTGAGAAAATCGCCACGCTCCGCAGTCCTTTCAATTTTAATTACTGTAGCTGGCCGCGCCAACACCGCAGGACCTCGGTGAGGGCACTAGACCAGTGAAAAAATCATTTAATTAGAATAATTGGTGCTCGGAGACGGGGAGTGGTGGACGCGTCGCAACACGCGGTGCGGCCCACGAGGAGTTCCCCAACAACGACGACGAGGCGCACTTTTTCCCCGCTGCCTTCGCCAAGGAAGAGGAGGGCGAGGACCGAGTGCTCCCCGTTGCCAAGAGTTACAAATTAATTTCTGTCGCCCGCCGGCGAAAGGAGAGCGCGAGCCGGCGCGTTAATATGCGGCATCACGTAGGCGCGTGCGCAACCGACATCGGCGACGCACGGGACTCCCCTTTCAGCTGCAGCGCGAGGCGGCCGCCGCGCCGAGGGGCGCCAGCATTTCTTTCCGGCTTAATGTCGCGCCGTGAAAGCGAAACGCGTCACACATTTACTGCGGACCTATTAACCACTGGGGCGGCAGCAACATAATGACGTAACACAAAAAATTGCAAAGCGCTGCGGCGAAGAAAGCAATCCACATGGTTCCTGTATATGTGAGGAGAGAAAGAAAGACAGGGTGAGAGGGAGGGAGGGATAATTCAGCTCTCGTGATTTCTCTGACGCTGCCCACACTGCTACTGCGGTCTTCAGTCCGAAGATAACACCCGTAACACGTTTAAGGCTCGGGTGGGAGTTTGAAAGGGGGTGTGGCTGTTTTCTCAGCTTACCACCAATTACGGAGCGCACAGCAACAGGATGCATCCATGAGGGGGTGGAGGGGGTAGTACAAAATTTCTGCATTTCAAATGGGATCATTAGGTGCAGAATGTACTATAAGGTTCGTATGAGAACGAGAACATTCCACGATCGAAAGCACACTCTGTAGTGGCCCAACTTGAGTTTCTCTAGCAGTGTAGTGTAGCGCGTGCACTGTCGAGTTGTGTCGTGTGCGTGCCAATGTACACTGATCGGCCAGAACATTATGACTACCCACCTACCATTGATATAAACCGCTAAAGGTGATAGCAACGTCACCCTGGGAGGAAAGACTCCATGTACTATCAGAGGGTGTGACGTCTATGTGTAGAATGGGGAAGGCGCGCGATCTATCTGAGTTTGACGGAGGGCATATGGTCACGACCCGGAGGTTCGGCACGAACATTTCGGAAACTGCACTCTTTGTCGAGTGTTTGGGGAGTGCTGTGGTGAGTGTCTTCAGCACGTGGCGAAACCAAGGTGAAACCACGACAAGACGTAGCGGGATTGGGCGGCCACCCCCCGTTACAGCTGTCGGACGTCATAGGCTGCGCAGGCCGGTAAAACATCACATGGCGAAACTGTGGCGGAACTAACATCAGATTTTAATGCTGTGCATAATACAGGCGTGTCTGAACGCACAGTGCACGAAAAACTCCAAACGCTGCGTCTCCGCAGACGACGGCTCATGCATGTGCCAATGCTAACACCAGGACATCGGCAACTACGACTGAATTGGTACGTGATCATCGGCACTGGACGATGGCGCAGTGGGAGACCGTTGCATGGTCTGACGAACCCCGATACCTCCTCCATCATGCCGTTGGAAGGCCTGAATCCCCCGTCTTCTAGGCGAGCACTTTCTTGAAAACTGTACTGCGGGACACACACAAGCTGGCTCCTGCTCCATTATGTGGGTCTCCACGGGCCCAGTGAGTTCGTGCAAGGTCCCGTGACAGCCACGGAGTATCGTACACTCCTTCAAATTTCCGACGGTAATGGTATTCTTAAACAATATAATGCGGCTTGTCACAAGGCCAGGAATGTGATGTAGTGGTTCGAGGAACACGGTGACGAGTTCCAATTGATGTACTGGCCCGCTAACTCGCCAGATCTGAATCTGATCGAATACATCAGCGATGTGAATGAATGTGGCATCAAAGCTCATCGCCTCCCCCCCTCCCCAGAATTTATGGGAAATACATCACTTTCGAGAGCAAATGTGGTGCCAACTCCCTCCAGGGACCTACCCATAGCCCCACTGGTTCCATACCACGACGCGTCGCCGCTGTCATCCATGCCAAAGGTGGATATACCGGCTATTTACATTAAACGTATTTGCAATTGCGAATAAGTACAACCATCAGCTGTAAAATGGAATGACGACAATGAAAATTTGTGCCGGGCCGAGCCTCGAACCCGGATTTCCGGCTTATCGCAGCCGGTCGCCCAAAAATTTGGCTATCCGTGCACGACTCACGTCCACATCCAAACTTACATATGTCGTCAGCCATGCTTCTACGATCTGTACTCGTACATCCATGATGTATATTCTTGTTAAGGTGAGACTTTGTACTTGAAAGTCGCTTGCCCGCTATCGGCAGTGAAATATGATGTTGCAGAGCCTGTATTATTCTGATTACTATGCAAAGAAACGATGTTAGCAAACAGGAAAGTTATATTTATGACTTAATGGTTTATGATTAGAATACTATAACATATAACATAATCTGAATTTGCAATAACAACATTATATATATATATATATATATATATATATATATATATATATATATATATATATAAATGGGTACCCAAAACACGTCCATATTAGGATTCAACATGTCAAGATTTGAAAACAAACGGTCACGAACTTCCGTAGATACATGATTTTGAACAAACAAACATTTACATTTTTATTTATATAGATGCTGATGGTATTAATTGGAATAAAACATTCCATGCAACATGTGTCCAATTTTTATTGGTTGCAGTGATGAAGCTGGTTACAGTGATAAGTTTTCATTTCTGTACGTTGTTAATCCAGTAGCTATAGGCTTTTGGCGAGTCTTTTTGCGAAGAATAGGATAGCCGATTTCCTAACCGCAGGGTATCAGATCCAAGAGTGTTTACTTGTGTTGTCACTAAGCTGAGTGAGGCTGATGCAGTGCCCAGAAGTCATACTTCATCTCAACGTGCAAATTAACTGAGTATGGATGAAGCAAAATACATCATTTAGTCAGGCGCATAATTTACAAAAGTAAACTTTGAACTCAACCATTTGCCTTTCTTAAAATCTTCTGTGAGTATTTGTTTGGGTTCCTTTCTAACAGTTGTATCTCTGTAACCAATAAAAACTGCACACATGCTATATGGAATGTTTTATTCGAATATTATCAGCTCCTAAAATAACTATTTCATCAAAAAAATCAATTACATTTTGAGGTGTCATAGACGACACGTGTGTGAAAGACAAAGTAAGGTTATTCGTATTGGCATCAGTCTTTTTTATCATAAATAAAATAAAAAATGACCTTTGGAAGTACTACGTTAAACTCAAATATGCTACACCATTCAGGAAGAAGAAGTTGTGTAGGCAGACCAAATAGAGGGCGGAAACCAATGACGGAGAAATGCAGCCGCTGTGGATTATGTACCGAGGTGACAAAAGTCATGGGATAACTCCCAATATCGTGTCGGATCTCCTTTTGCCCGGTGTAGTACAGCAACTCGACGTAGTATGTACTCAACAAGTCGTTGGAAGCCAACTGCAAGAATTTTGCGTGAAGCATGCTGCCTCTGTAGACGTCCATAATTGTGACAGTGTTGGCGGTGCAGGGTTTTGTGCACGAACTCACTTCTCGATTATGTTCCGCAGATTTTCAGTAGGATTCGTGTCTTTTCATCTGGGTGGCCAAAACATTCGCTCGAATTGTTCACATTGTACTTCAAACCAACTGCGAACAACTGTGACCCGATGACATGGCGCTGTCATCCAGAACAATTCCATTATTGTTTGGGTACAGGAAGTGCATGAATGGCTGTAAATGATCTCCAAGTAGCCGAGCATAACCATTTGCAGTCAATTATCCAAGTAAGTACAGAGCACACCATTATGGAGCCACCACCAGCTTGCTAAGTGCCTTGTTGACAATTTGGGTTCATGCCTTCGTGGGGTCTGCCCACACTTGAACCATACCATCAGCTCTTACCAACTGAAACCGGGAGTCGTCTGACCAGGTCACGGTTTTCCAGTCGGCTACGTTCCAACCAATGTGGTCACGAGCCCAGCAGAGGCGCTACAAGAGGTGTGCTCTTAGCAAAGGTATTCGTGTTGGTCTTCTGCTGCCATAGCCTATTAACGCCAAATTTCGCTCTACTGTCCTAACGGACACGTCCGTCGTACGTCCCACATTGATTTCTGTGGTTATTTCATGCAGTGTTGCTTGTCTGTTAGCACAGACAACTCCACGCAAACACCACTGCTCTCGGTCCATAAATGAAGGCCGTCGGCCAATGTGTTGTCCGTGGTGAGAGGTAATGCCTGAAATTTGGTATTCTCGGCACACTCTTTATTAGTGTGGATCTTGAAATATTGTACACACTAACGATTTCCGAAATTGAATGCCCCAAGCTTCTAGCTCCAACTACCATTCCGCGTTCAAAGACTGTTAATTCCTGTCGTACGCCCATAATCACGTCAGACACCTTATCACATGAATCACCTGAGTACGAATGACAGCTTCGCTAATGCACTGCCCTTTTATAATTGTGTACGCGATACTACTGCTATCCCACGACTTGTGCCACCTCAGTGTAATGTCCACTGCTCCATTTGAAAAGAAGGCAACAATAACAACAAGAAGAAGAAGAAGAAGAAGAAAGTGAAGAAAGGGAAACAGCAGGTGTCTCGAAACAACTGCGTGTATACATAGCGTTCCGTTACACGGTCATCATCTAGGAGCGTTTGCGACCATTATACGTATACCATCACAGAATTCCAGACGTGGACGCGCTAACGTGTAGCCTCGCGTCACGGCGCTCTGAAGCGTGAAACTGTGGAGGAAGGAAAGCAGGCTGCCTACGGGCAGCCGGAGGGTCCTTGACGCCGCGGCGTGTGCGGCCTCTCCAGCCTCCAGAGCAGCGAATCGTCGGCTCGGCGTCGGCGTCGCCCACGGCGCCTTGTTAGCGCCTAATGAAAGCGGCAGCCCACGGCCGCTGATGGCTCGCCTCCCCGTATCGCGTCCGTTAAGCGCCCCCCGCGGCCGACGGCCGAGCCAGCCAAATCCACGGCCTCGGCCTGGAGTACCCGCTGGGCACGAAAAACGCCGCCCTCTTACCACGGTGGCCGCTCCCACCCCACATAATAACTGCATCCTCGGGTAGCTCTTCGCGGAACCATTGTACAGTCGAAAGCGGTTACAACGATATCGAAGGGACCGACGGTTTACGGTTGTTATCAGCTACAGGCGCACTAATCGGGTATCTGTTTTGTTTCTTGTAGAAACAGCACATCTGTAAATTTAGGCTGCCATAGAATTAAAGCGACAGTCAGTAGCAAAAATACAGTACAGCTACAGTACTTACACTACTGGCCATTAAAATTGCTACACCAAGAAGGAATGCAGATGATAAACGGGTATTCATAGGACAAATATATTACACTAGAACTGACATGTGATTTACATTTTCACGCAATTTGGGTGCATAGATCCTGAGAAATAAGTACCCAGAACAACCACCTCTGGCCTTGATACGCCTGGGCATTGAGTCAAACAGAACTTCGATGGCGTGTACAGGTACAGCTGCTCATGCAGTTTCAACACGATACCACAGTTCATCAAGAGTAGTGACTGGCGTACTGTGATGAGCCAGTTGCTCGGCCACCATTGACCAGACGTTTTCAATTGGTGAGAGATCTGGAGAATGTGCTGGCCAGGGCAGCAGTCAAAGATTTTCTGTATCCAGAAGGGCCCGTACAGGACCCGCAACATGCGGTCGTGCACTATCCTGCTGAAATGTAGGATTTCGTAGGAATAGAATGAAGAGTAGAGCCACGGGTCGTAACACATCTGAAATGTAACGTCCACTGTTCAAAGTGACGTCAGTGCGAACAAGAGGTGACCGAGATGTGTAACCAATGGCACCCAATACCATCACGCCGGGTGATACGCCAGTATGGCGATGACGAATACACGCTTCCAATGTGCGTTCACCACGATGTCGCAAAACACGGAGTCGACCATCATGATGCTGTAAACAGAACCTGGATTCATACGAAAAAATGACGTTTTGCCATTCGTGCACCCAGGTTCGTCGTTGAGTACACCATCGCGGGCGCTCCTGTCTGTGATGCAGCGTCAACGGTCTCCGAGCTGATAGTCCATGCTGGTGCAAACGTCGTTGAACTGTTCGTGCAGATGGTTGTCGTCTTGCAAACGTCCCTATCTGTTGACTCAGGAATCGAGACGTGGCTGCACGATCCGTTACAACCATGCGGATAAGATGCCTGTCATCTCGAATGCTAGAGATACGAGGCCGTTGGGATCCAGCACGGCGTTCCATATTACCGTCCTGAACCCACCGAGTCCATATTCTGCTAACAGTCATTGGATCTCGACCAACGCGAGCAGCAATGTCGCGATACGATAAACCGCAATCGCGATAGGCTACAATCCGATCTCCATCAAACTCGGAAACGTGATGGTACGCATTTCTCCTCCTTACAGAGGTATCACAACAACGTTTCACCAGGCAACGCCGGTCAACTGCTATTTGTGTATGAGAAATCGGTTGGAAATTTTCCTCACGTCAGCACGATGTAGGTGTCGTCACCGGCGCCAACCTTGTGTGAATGCTCTGAAAAGCTAATCATTTGCATATTACAGCATCTTCTTCCTGTCGGTTAAATTTCACGTCTGTAACACGTCATCTTCGTTGTGTAGCAATTTTAATGGCCAATAGTGTATAATACCGTGGTTAAGGACTGCCGGTGATTTTTTCTTATATTTACGCAGCAGTACGTACAGAAATAACATGCCAGAAAAAATGTAAAAAACCTTTACTACGTGAAGAAAGAAGTAGCAACAATGTAAATTGTTCAATAACAGCAAACACTGTCTTGGACAATGATTGACAATGAGTGTTGTAAAACAGGACAGTTTCATCTGCGTTGAATGTATCACCTGGCTTGTAACCTTCACAGAAAACAGACCGCTGCGCAGTCTGATGCGCCTTGCCACGGTTCGCTTGGCTCCCCCCGTCGGAGGTTCGAGTCCTCACTCGGGCATGGATGTGTTGTCCTTCGCGTAAGTTTGATTAAGTAGTGTGTAAGCCTAGGGACCGATGGCCTCAGCAATCTGGTCCCATAGGAACTTACAATTCGTCTCTCTCTCACACACATAATTAGTTCCATCCAGCCTTTAATAGACATGACGAAAGAGAAAACAGGAAACATACCACTTCTTTGATAGCCACCCGTCTGTTACGCCACCGGATACACCGGCAGCTTCGCCTCAAATTTGGCCGCCGATAATATCAAGGCAAACTCTGGAATGTTGTATCTGCGACGGAGAACAACTGAAGTTCGGATTTTCCACAAGAGGCGTAAATTAACTGGCTTTCGCTTGAAAAATAGGTCCAACTGATGGGCACATCATTTGATCTTTTCCGCTTAGGCCATGTAAGCAAAGCTTCTTCAATATTTCTGGGCTCGGATGATCTCGCCCGCCCGGCCGGAGTGACCGAGCGGTTCTAGGCGCTACAGTCTGGAACCGCGCGACCGCTCCGGTTGCAGGTTCGAATCCTGCATCGGGCATGGATGTGTGTGATGTCCTTAGGTTAGTTGGGTTTAAGTAGTTCTAAGTTCTAGGGGACTGATGACCTCAGTTGTTTAGTCCCATAGTGCTCAGAGCCATTTGAACCATTTGATCTCGCCCGCTTAGTTTTTTAAGAATGTGTTGTAAAAGACACTGTATTCCCTGTGTCCCTCCAAATTATGGAAACCTTCGAGTGCGAGACACTCTATTCTTCGCGATGCTGTCATTTGCTTTCTCATCCTCTAATCGCCATATTATGTGTGACTCCTCTTCGGTATTATATACTTTCCTTAAGACGATGCTTCCATTGACTGTTCAACACACATACGGTACCGATTTGAAACCAAAAATCTACAGAAAACAGGCGCCTGAACATAAGTGTCTAAGTGTTGTCAGTAATCCCCAAATACATAACAAACAGAAATAAACATTGGACATTATACCCAATATATTTCTCCGAATATGTAACAAAAAAAAACGTTGTTTTATACGGTAAGTCACAATAAACGATGTCGTAGTAAGCTACGTATTTTAAAAAATATAGCGTTTACATAGGATTTAGACGGGACCGTCAGATTTCACTGTTATAGTCAATACGTCGTTAAAAACGATATCGCTATAAATGGTATCGACTGTACTTCCTCATCCATACGATTTCGTTACAGTATTTTACGAGGAAAGAGAGAAAAATTATCTACACTTCCGTCTTCAAAGTTCACACTGCGTTCTGCACATGGACGCTTGCACTTGGTACCACTGTGTGTTCTGTTCCGACCACTTCCGTTGCATTCAGTCAGTAACAGATAGTAGTTTGCACAAAGGAGAAACAACGAACAGGTTCGAATTCCTTGGTGGCATGGGGTAAAAGCATTTTACCAAAGAAAAAAAATCATCAAACAGCCATATGTTATCAAAAGTTTAGGCATCTCATTAATTCTATCTTCAGGCCCTTATGCAGTCCATGCATATAGAATCAGATACATCGATGCATGGATAACCGGAACTGTCAATATTTGGATTCTGTGAATGGTGGTGGTGGTTGGTGGATGTTTAAGGGGGACTAAACAGCGAAGGTCATCAGTCCCCCATTCCAAAATCAGGCGAGCCGGAAATCTACGGAGCAGATAAAAACCAAAGGGGAGGAGACGTCCCCCCAGGCGCTAAAAGAACACAAATGCAGCAACGAACACTACAGACAAGAACAGGACAGAGGAACACCAGACAGAAAGAAACAGAAGAAAGGAAGAGGGCCGGAGACTGGTTGACTGACCACGAGATCAAAAAAGGGAAAGAGCCAACCATCTCACGGCCTACCAGAACAGCAACAGACACGAGGACAAAAGACACAGAAAGGGAAAGGCGCAGGACCTCCCTAAATCGAACCATAAAAAGGACTACCACGGATAAAATTTAAAACGTCATCAGCCATGGAGGCATCGTCAGATAAAACCAAAGCCAAAGTGCCCGGGAGATTAAAAGATTGCCGGAGTGTGCGCAGTCGAGGACACTCCAGCAAAATGTGGCCGACCGTCAGCCGGGACCCACACTGACACAAGGGGGGATCCTCCTGACGCAAGAGATGGCCGTGCGTCAGGTACGTATGGCCGATGCGCAGCCGACACAGGACTACCGAGTCCCTGCGAGAAGCCCGCAGGGAGGAACGCCACACATCGGTCGTCTCCTTGACAGCCCGCAGTTTATTCGGGGCTGTCATGCCACGCCACTCAGCAGCCCACATCCCAAGCACCTTACGGCGCAACACCAGCTGCTGGTCGCGAGCCGTAAGGCCGATCTCCAAAGCTGGGGCGTCTATCGCCCCTTTGGCCAGCCTGTCTACACGTTCGTTCCCTGGGATGCCAACATGACCGGGCGTCCAAACCAGGACCACTGAACCACCAGAACGGGCAATGGCGGAAACAGCCTCCTGAATGGAGGACACCAGAGGAGAGGAGGGATAGCAGCGGTCGATGGCCTGAAGGCTGCTCAGGGAGTCACTGCAGATGACAACGGACCTACCTGAGCAGAAACGCATGTGCTCAAGAGCGCGCAAGATGGCCACCAGCTCTGCAGTAAAAATACTGCAGCCAGCCGGCAAGGAGCGTTGCTCAACATGGTCAGAGTGAGCAAAGGCGTAGGCAGTGCGACCATCAACCAGGGAACCATCAGTGTAGACAGTCTCACAGTCCGAAAATGAGGCGAGGAGAGCAAGAAAACGGCGACGGAGGGCCACAGGCGGAACCGAGTCCTTGGGTCCCTGTGCCAAGTCCAGACGGACGGACGGCCGGGACAAACACCAGGGAGGCGTAGGTGTATGGACCCGGAAGGGAGGCAGAAGAGGGAATGACACCAGTTCTGACAGCAGGGACTGGACACGGACAGCTATGGAAAGCCCAGACCTAGGGCGCCGATCGGGCAGATGGAGGACCATAGCAGGGAAAAGCAGGCGACGATTGGGATGATCTGGCGAGCAATGAACGTGGACAGCATAGTCGACAAGCAGACGATGGCGGCGAATTCGCAGTGGGGGAACCCCGGCCTCCACCAGTAGACTATCCACGGGGCTGGTGCGAAAAGCGCCAGTGGCAAGCCTAACCCCACAGTGGTGTATGGGGTCTAACAACTTCAACACTGAGGGGGACGCAGACCCATAGGCCAGGCTCCCATAATCAAGCCGGGACTGCACAAGGGCTATGTACAACCGCAGCAGCGTGCGGCGATCTGCACCCCAAGACGTGTGGCTAAGGCAGCGGAGGGCGTTGAGGTGCCGCCAGCATTTTTGCTTCAGCTGAGTAACATGAGGAACCCATGTGAGCCGGGCATCAAACACGAGTCCCAAGAAGCGGCAAGTGTCCACCACGTCAAGCAGGTGGCCGTCGAGGTAAAGTGCAGGATGAGGGTGGACCGTCCGACGCCTGCAGAAGTGCATTACTCGAGTCTTGGCAGCAGAGAACTGAAAGCCATGAGTCAGTGCCCATGATGCTGCCTTGCGAACGGCGACTTGCAGCCTGCGTTCGGCGACTCCCGTAGTCGTGGAGCTAAATGAGATGCAGAAGTCGTCGGCATACAAAGAAGGAGACACCGACGACCCCACTGCTGCTGCCAGACCATTAATGGCCACTAAAAATAAGGAGACGCTCAACACCGAGCCCTGCGGGACCCCATTTTCCTGTAGATAAGAGGAACTAGAGGTGGCACCGACTTGCACCCGGAAAGAGCGGCGCAATAAAAAGTTTTGAAGAAAAGCCGGGAGCCGACCACGAAGACCCCACCCATGCAACGTGGCGAGGATGTGATGCCTCCATGTGGTGTCATACGCCTTCCGCAGATCGAAAAATACAGCAACAAGATGCTGACGTCGGGCAAAAGCCGTACGGACAGCAGATTCCAGCCGCACCAAATTGTCCACTGCAGACCGGCCCCGACGGAAGCCACCCTGGGATGGAGCGAGGAGACCGCGCGACTCAAGGACCCAACACAAACGCCGCCCCACCATACGTTCGAGCAATTTGCACAAAACGTTGGTGAGGGTAATGGGACGATAGCTGTCCACCGCCAGTGGGTCCGCACCGGGTTTCAAGATGGGGACAATAACGCCCTCCCGCCATTGCGACGGGAACACGCCTTCGCTCCAAATGCGATTAAATATCGCGAGAATGTGTCTCTGGCAGTCCCTGGAGAGATGCTTCAGCATCTGCGCGTGGATGCAGTCTGGGCCTGGTGCTGTATCAGGGCAATCGGCGAGGGCGGCGAGGAATTCCCTCTCGCTGAAAGGTGCATTGTATGTTTCAGAACGACGCGTGTGGAATGAGAACTGCGTCCGCTCGGCTCGCTCCTTTAGAGAGCGAAAGGCGGGGGGATAGGATGCAGTCGCAGAGCTCTGAGCAAAGTGCGCGGCTAGCCGTTCAGCAATGGCGGCAGCGTCCGTGCAGACAGCGCCGTCCAAGGAGAGCCCAGGGACACCCATAGGGGTCTGGGAGCCATAAATCCGCCGGATCCGGGACCACACGTGCGAGGACGAGACACGGGAGCCCAGGGAGGAGACGTACCTCTCCCAGCACTCCTGCTTACGCCGTGCAATAAGACGACGGGCGAAGGCACGGAGCCTCTTAAAGGCGATGAGGGTCTCCAGAGACGAGTGCCGCCTATGACGCTGGAGAGCCCGCCTACGGTCGCGAATAGCCTCAGCAATCTCCGGCGACCACCAGGGGACAGCCTTCCGCCGAGGGAGGCCAGAGGAACGGGGGATAGCAGCCTCGGCCGCCGAAATGATGGACGTGGTGAAAACACGGACCACCTCGTCAATGTCACCCTGTGGGGGAGACGCAATGGTTACAGCGGAAGTAAAAGCTGGCCAGTCAGCCCTGTGGAGAGCCCAGCGGGGCAAGCGCCCAGAAGAATGACACTGTGGCAGTGACAAATAGATGGGAAAATGGTCACTGCCACACAGGTCAGGATGCACCCTCCAGTGGAGGGATGGGACAAGTCCAGGGCTGCAAATAGAGAGATCGATGGCCGAGAACGAGCCATGGGCCACACTGAAATGCGTGGGAGCACCAGTGTTCAAGAGGCTAAGGTCGAGCTGAGCCAACACATGCTCCACGGCCCGACCGCGATCATCGGAGACAGTCCCACCCCATAGGGGATTGTGGGCGTTGAAATCGCCCAGAAGCAGCAATGGTGGCGGGAGTTGAGCCAGCAGCGCAGCCAAGACATGGTGGGGGAGCTCCCCATCCGGAGGAATGTAAACAGAGCAAACAGTAATAGCCGGCGAGAGCTCAACCCTGGCAGCAACTGCCTCTAAAGGCGTCTGAAGGGGTACTGGCGAGCTACAGACAGAGTGGTGAACAAAGAGGCAAACCCCACCTGACGCTCGTTGACAGGCAGCACGGTTCTTATAGTATCCCCGATAACCGCGAAGGGCGGGGGTCCGCAGTGCAGGAAACCAAGTTTCCTGCAGAGCAATGCAGAGAACAGGGGAATCACTCAGAAGCATCCGGAGCTCTGGCAGGTGGCGGAAATAACCGCCGCAGTTCCATTGGAGAATGGAAGCAGGAAGGGACTGGGAGGGCGTGAATGCGACTAAGAGGCAGACAGCGCTTCAGAGCCAACCGCCGCCACTGGGGGAGAGTCAGCGGAGTCCATAGGAGAGGCCCCCAAGGGTTCCGTGAGGGCGAGATCCGCGGCAGAGGCGAGGATCTCCACCTCATCCCCGGAGCCAGGACTATGTACAGCAGGCGGTGCTGAAACCGCCGGAACGTCTTTCTTCTTGGACACATTCCGTTCCTTCTTCTCGCGTCTGCCCTTAGGGTGAGAGGGCTGGGAGAGCTTCTCTGAAGGAGCGTCAGAGGCTGACGACGACGCAGAAGCCCTACGACCAGCAGGTGGCGGAACCTTCAGCCACTGGCTGACATCTGGCTGGGAAGGAGAAGAAACGGAGGAAGGGAGAGCCCCGAGGGACCCCTTCCGTGAGAGAGGAACCGGCGGAGGCAACGCCGCCGGAGAAGGAGGGGGAGGAATCGAGCCTCCCGGTTGTGGAGCAGATGTCACTCCCGAAGTAAGCTTGGGGGGAGCGACAGAAGAGGGTTTGCCCCCAACTGCTAAGGGGGTAAGAGAGGAAGGCTTGCCCCCAGGCACGAGGGGGGCAGACAGAGATACATGGCCCCGAGGGCCCACTGAAGGCGGCACAGATGAAGCGACAACCGTCGCTCGTGCGGGCGACGATAACGTGGCTGCAGCATAAGATGTTCGAAGGGAAGCAGGATACAACCTTTCATATTTCTGTTTAGCCTCTCGATAAGTAAGCCGGTCCAGGGTCTTAAATTCCATGATCTTCCGCTCCTTATGAAGAACGGGGCAATCCGGCGAGCATGGAGAGTGGTGCTCCCCACAGTTGACACATACAGGCGGGGGCGCACATGGAGAATCGGGATGAGACGGGCGTCCGCAATCTCGACATGTAGCGCTGGATGGGCAACGGGAGGACATATGCCCAAACTTCCAGCACTGGAAGCACCGCATCGGGGGAGGGACGTATGGCTTCACGTCGCAACGGTAAACCATTACCTTGACCTTCTCGGGCAAGACTTCACCCTCGAAGGCCAAGATAAAGGCACCGGTGGCCACCCTGTTTGTCTTGGGTCCTCGATGGACACGACGGACAAAATGCACACCACGTCGTTCCAAGTCGGCTCTCAGCTCGTCATCGGATTGCAACAAGAGGTCACGATGGTAAATAATCCCCTGGACCATATTTAAGCTACTGTGGGGAGTGACGGTAACAGGGACGTCACCCAGCTTATCACACAAGAGCAACGCTCGTGACTGGGCTGGGGAGGACGTCTTGAGGAGGATGGACCCATTCCTCATTTTTGACAACCCCGTCACTTCCCCAAACTTATCCTCCAGGTGTTCCACAAAAAACATAGGCTTCGTCGGAAGAAAGGAGTCACCATCAGTCCTGCTGCAGACAAGGTATTGCGGTACGTAAGGCTCCCGCTTGGCACTAGATCGGCGTCCCTCCCATGGCGCAGCCAACGAGGGGAACGTCTGAGGGTCATACTGCGCAGCATCGAAGTCGACTCTACCTCGCTTAGAGACGCTGGTGGCCGTGCGACCACCAGCTTGATGTGATTTATTGCGCTTCATTGCGCCACATCCGCCCAGATGCCACCTACTCCGAACGAGGGCTCTCCCCAAGGGCGCCACCCAGCCAAAGCAACGGGTACCTGGCCGATATCCCGTTGCCCGGAGTCCCCGTGCCCCAGACAAGATGGGCACATACTCCTTGGCATGCATGGGGAGGAAACAGCTCAGGCATCTGTAGTGCGATCCCTGCGTGGTCAGGGGGCTACCACCAAGAGGGTACATGACGACCCCACCACAACGGACTGGCTACCGTGCTGGATTTTAGGTGTTTAAAGGGTCCACAGTTGTCGTAGGCGCTAAGAAGAAGAGTGCGCACAAGGCGAGAAGGAGACCACCCAGAAGATGTTGGGCGTAGTCCCCCCCCACACGACAATAGGTAACATGCAAGATGGTGGAGCATGATGGACCAATACAAAAACACCACGTAAGGTGTCCTTCCCCAAATGGCACGCACTGACGACGGAAATTTGGAAGAAAAAAGGAGGTCAAACCCAAGAGGGGACCATCACAGAAGGCCGAAACGTTTGAGACTCCTTTTAGTCGCCTCTTACGACAGGCAGGAATACCGCGGGCCTATTCTTACCCCCGAACCCGCAGGGGGAGATTCTGTGAATCTTTTGAGGCGTGTGTAGTTCGAAGACTTGTCAACAACTGAAGACACCATCAGTCCAAGCAAGTTGTCAGGTTATGCATGCATTCACGTACCTGCTTCTCTATACATGGAGTCATAGGGACAGGAAGATAGCATTAATGAGAAGTCGAAAGTAGTCGTGTAAATAAAATAACTCAGAATACGGCTGTTTGGTGATTTTTCTTTGATAAATGTCTGACCGGCCGCTGTTCCGTATCCACGATGGATTGGCTAGAAGTCATCGTAGACTTTCAGGACAATGAAGGGAGAGTGCCGCGTCACATTAAAGTGTTTATTTGGGAATCGAGTTTTTTTTTTTAAGTAGTTGGACGAGTGTCACACGCGGAGAGGAAGCAGGATGCCCGCCAACGTCCAACGCAGCCCAGAAGATTTATCAAACATGACAGACGGTTTTGGCTGATAGGTGAGTAACCATCGGTAGCTAGCCTCTTCTATGGCTCAACCCACCAAATGCTCCCCGACGAACTTCGCTTCTATAAAGCTACTGCGCATGCAGTACCAAAACAGCTTGCTGAATAACATGAGGTCAAACGTGTTGTGTCGACACCTGCTAACATTTACTCGATCATTTTCACATGGAAAGCGACTCATTTCTGACCAGGTTTGTCAGTAGTGATGACACATGGGTTCACCATGAGCCACAATCAAAATGCGAGAGCATGTAGTGGAAATACCCCAGATCACCAAAGACAAAAAAAGATTAAAGTCTCTGCCATCGGCGGGAAAGGTTATGCTAACAATTTTTTCGGACATAAATGACCCCATGTTGGATGCGTGTATGAGAAATGGAATAACCATCAACAAAGAGTCTTACAATGAAATGTTGGAAAACAATTCATAGCGAACGACGAGGCTTGTTGTCAAAGAAAGTGTTGCTGTTTCACGACAACGCCAGCCAGCATACGACTCACTGAACCGTTGGAAGCATCAACAAATTAGGATTGAAACCATCAAGAAATTCGGTTTCTGAGATGCTGAGACGCCCTCCTTACAACCCAGACCCTGCTCCTTCCGACTTTCATTTGTTTGGAGCGCTCGAAGAAGCTTAGCGGGATCGTCCATTTTCCTCAACTTCACGACTGACAACGGTGCAAAAGTTGCTTCGCGACAAATCAAAACCTTTGCTTGGCACGAGTACGTAAGCTTGTTGATCGCTGGATCAAGTGCACTGAAAAGGAAGGGGATTAAAAAGTAGTAAATACATTGTAGAACGGAAAGTATAGATAAATTTTTACTCTATCGCTTGGAAAGTCTCTGGATGAAAAAGAGCACACAAAGAATAAAATTGTTAATATGTACAATCGTATGCAAGCTTTGGAATTTGTTTGTAGAATTAAAATACTTTACATCAACGGTCAATTTTCAACACAATCAAGAAACGAGGCGGCGCATTACATGCTTACGATATCGGAAAGGTAACACAACAATGTAAAGCTTCGAATGTATTACCTCTCACCGATATTACTGAATAAAATCCTCTCTAGCTGCCTCAATCGGTTATATTTCCGCGAGCAATTCGCTGATTACTCCTTGGCTATTGTAAGTGGCAATGTGACCATGTTACTTCGGATTATTTCAGGTTCACCTACTTTTGTGCATAGTATTGTGGATTTTTTATAATCCTGATTTTTTTAAATATTCCCTTGAAATATAAATCACTATTTCCTACATTATCTGTAACTTTGTTCTAAACGTTTATTTGCTTCTTGAGGTATTACTGTTGCCTTCTGTTTAATAACTTCCTCACAATCATTTTCTTTTACAGATTTCGTCATTACTTACATCGGCCGCAAAAGCGTTGCCTCCGCTGCGCGAGTACGTGAAAAAATCATGCACCCTATGAGTAACGGAGGGAAAAAAAGAGGCCATCGGAGTTAGATTACGAAAGGGTATGAATGAAATTTAAAGAATGGGATGACTGTGATCGACCGCGCGCGCGCCCGCGTGCGTGCGTGCGTGCGTGCGTGTGTGTGTGTGTGTGTGTGTGTGTGTTCGTACGTGACACAGAATCAGTGGTGGACAAGTTACTTTCAAGTGGAGATGGCACACCGCTTGGATGAACCAACGAAATCTAAGAACCCGAATCTTGAAGAATATATCTGAGGATCAATAGTGAGATGAACTGCTAATTAATTAGTTATCTGTATAATCTATGTGTCACAGGTAAGGTCTCTCGCTATGATATGGAACGAGTCAGTTTAACATTATCCTACACTATCGCAGTAAACAAATTTGGCAACCTGCGGACCATTTACTTGAATGACTGTCTTTACTTGCCTTTCCTTCAGTACAGTCATTGTGAAGCAGATATGATTTCAGTTTGTGCTGAAAGGGAACTCTTACGATAGTCAAATCATTTGGTAAGTGGTTAAAGATTTATATGGCTGAATACCTCACTCCTTTCTGAGCCACACTGAGGCTAAGAGATGGGTGGCGTACTCTGTTTCTGCTTCTTGTAATATGACTGTTACTGTTGTTCTCGGCGTACTCTGTTTCTGCTTCTTGTAATATGACTGTTACTGTTGTTCTCGAATACGGATTGATTTTTTGACAACAAACTTCATATACCAGGAGATGTACTGCGAGGCTGTTGTCAGTACACGCAACTGTTGAGAGATTCTCCTACAAGAGGTATGCGAGTTAGCATCACATATTACCCTTATTACACATTTCCACGCAGCAAAGACTTTCCCTCTGAAATGTAGAGTTACTCAGACATGCGTGTGCGTACTACTTCTGAGATATATTTAGCCCTAGTGTGAGTTTTCATTACAGCAAAAGGGAAGAGCAGAACAGAAAAAGCAGTAAACCTATGCAACACACCGTATGGTGCGTGGCAGAGGGTACCCTGCACCACTACTAATCATTTCCTTTTCAGTTCAATTCGCAAATAGAGAGAGGGAAAGGTGGTGGTGATGATGATGATGATGATGATGATGATGATGATGATGATGGTTTGGTCTGTGAGGCGCTCGACTGCGCGGTTATCAGCGCCCGTTCAAATTCCCAACCTCTGCTCAGTTCAATCTCGCCACTTTAATGAATGATGATGAAATGATGAGGACAGCACAAACAACCAATCATCTCGAGGGAGAAGAGCGAGGGAAAGACGACTGTGTAATGTGTATATGCCTACGTACGAGCCCGAACCTCTCTAGTCTTATCTTCGCGGTCCTTACGAGAAATGTTCATTTGTGGTACTACAGTCGTTCTGCAGTCAGCCTCAAACGCCAGTTCCCTAAATTTTCTCAGTAGGGTCCTCGACAAGAACGTCCTACCCTCCAGTAATTCCCATTGGAGTTCCCGAAGCGTCTTCGTAACAGCAGCGTGTTGTTCCAACGTACCGGTACCAAGTCTAGCCTCTGAAATGCTTCGGTGTCTTCCTTTTATCCGACCTGGAGCGGATCCCAAAAGCTCGAACAGTACTCAACAATGGGTCGCAATAGTGTCCTATATGCAGTCTCCTTTACAGTTGAACCACACTTTCCGAAATTCTCTCAATAAACCGAAGTTATCCATTCGCCTTCCCTGGTAAAAGTTCAAGAAGAAATAATCATTATCTTATCAGATTCACGCTCAGCGCTCAAGCTGTTAAAATGCTTCGATATCAACAACGCCAAAAACTGTCTAGCATGCCGCATTATAGAAGCAGTTCAGAAGCTTTCCCGCCTAAATAAGACTACCATCATGTTTTGGCTGAAAAAGCACAGCGAAATAGAGGAAAACGATGGAGTAAATACTCTGGCCAAGTCGACTATTCACCTTCCTTACTACATCATCATCATCATCATCATCATCATCATCATCATCATCATCATCATCATCATCGCTGCCACCACCATCACCGTCGTCAACATTCATGGATTGTCTTCGAGGAATCTGTTCCGGCCTTATCATCTTAGATCCTTCGTTTCCTGGGCCGATCCACGTACCTTAAGCGTTTGGATATAAACGAGTACATATACTGCAAATTTTTTATGATATTTTTCTAGTTGCTTTCTGTATATATGTTCCTCGATTTTCTGCTTGCATGTGTCGATTTTTTCTGTTATTAAGAATATCTAAAGCTCATTTCTAATATATTTCTAATCCTGTACGTATAACAGATAACGGCCTTTTCAAAAGGTTCATCAGTCCCCAAGAACTTAGAACTACTTAAACCTAACTAACCTAAGGACATCACACACATCCATGCCCGAGGCAGGATTCGAACCAGCGATCGTAGCGGTCGTGCGGTTCCAGACAGTAGCGCCTAGAAACGCTCGGCCACCCCGGCCGGCGGCCTTTTCAATCTTTTTTGTTTCCGGTTCGCACCAATATGACGTGATACTATGTAACTTGAATGTACAGCAGATAATTGCCTTACTAATCAGTTTTATTTATTCTCATCAATTAATGTGGCACTAAGCAGAAAAATATTTGATATAACGCACAGCAGAGACGGCATGCCGGTAAATAATGTAACAGATGTGAATGCAGACATCTGAAGACGGACGGGCATAGGTAACCGTAAGCTGGCTTAAATGAAAAAGCAAACTGGACGCTGCTGACGCTTTAATTCATACTGTAGTTGTTGAACATAATTTCAATCACTCAGAAACAGTGTCGCTTTGTGACCTCTGACGTGATAGCTACCTAAATATGTATCTTTCAAAATGTACTCGTGCCCCGAAGACAAAAGCCTTCGGTTTGCGCTCCATTTGCAATTCTGCCCTACTTCCGTCGGCCGCACTAGAGTGGTTTCTTTGTTTTAGGCACCTACGTCCGTTGTGACGCAGTGCGAGAATACCTGAGCAGAACAGTCTCTCGCTGCCGACAGAAGACACAAGGGAGCGACGTATTTGCGCCTGCTCACAAAGAATGCATACTTGCTCGACTGCACGCTGGGCTTTTCAATGGCCGTACGTGTACGTGTTTGTGTATGGGTGCGCCACAGCGCAGCGCAGCATGTGGCTCGTTCGGCCAAAAACTGCGCGCCCCATATGGCAACCACATGCCGGCTCGCGTTCTCCGTTCCCACACTGAGGGTGGCGAACCGGCCTGCACCGTTTCACAGTCCTTCCGGAAGAGGGTACGGAGCAAGAACGCGAGGGAGCTCAACAAAACTTCCACGGCCTGTAAACCACATCAGTGGCATTCCGCACGGACTTTAAAAACGCGTAATATCCGAAGGTAGTGACTATTAGCCGGCCGGTTGGGCCGAGCGGTTCTAGGCGCTTTAGTCTGGAACCGCGCGACCGCTCCGTCGCAGGTTCGAATCCTGCCTCGGGCATGGATGTGTGTGATGTCCTTAGGTTAGTTAGGTTTAAGTAGTTTTAAGTTCTAGGGCACTGCTGACGTCAGATGTTAAGTCCCATAGTGCTCAGAGCCATCTGAACCAGTTTTAATGACTATTGAACAGACAATTACATAAGTAAGAATGTACAAGCTTCGGATATTTGGACTCGAAAACAGACCAACGTCTCGATACTTCTAGCAGATCGAACATACCGGTTATGTATCTTGTAGAACATGTGACTGTGGATTAACTCAACATTGTGGATTAACTGAACATAAACACAGGTCTCAAATGGCTCGAAAACTATTTCTGGAAATAACTACTGTTTCGCAGTTACCTGTATTTATATTCAATTATAGCAGATTACGTAAATTGGGTTTTGCACTTGTCTTTAATTGGCGTTTCGTTTACTATTCATCCCTGGCTTATTTTCCTTCGTTAGCGATACACTAACGATCATTTACGTATAAGCAACTACTGTACATCTGCTTTATCTTTTGCCCAATGTGCATCTACTTCAGAACATCTTCCTCTTATTTGCTTTGCTCAATCTGTTGTCATAAAACTTTAAGCGTATTTATTTTACCTCTGTGATACTGTTGCCATCAAACTGTGCCAATTTTGCTCCAGATTTGTATGTATTTTTTAAGCCAATTGGACTCATCGTTTTATGAATTTTCATCGGCCTGATTCTTGGAATATGCCCGCGATATATGAATCACCTTTTTCCACATTTATCTGAATTGTTTCTACATGTGTATTTACTTTTTAATTTAAATGGTTCAAATGGCTCTGAGCACTATAGGACTTAACATCTGAGGTCATCAGTCTCCTAGAACTTAGAACTATTTAAACCGAACTAACCTAAGGACATCACACACATCCATGCCCGAGGCAGGATTCGAACCTGCGACCGTAGCAGCAGCGCGGTTCCGGACTGAAGCGCCTAGAACCGCTCGGCCACTCCGGCCGGCTTTTAATTTAAATGTTGCTGATGTTGTGCTAGTGAATATTTTCATCGCAATCACGCTATTTTCCAAATGTCTTCATTACCTTCTTAGACCGTAAGTGGTGTTTCTGCTGCGTTGAAAAAATCATCAAACCTAGGAGTAATGGAGGGGAACAGAAGCCATCGGAGTGCGATTACGAAAGCTATCACTCTGTACGCCACTGAAAAGAGATTTACAACCAAAAATTACTCCCTAAAAATGCAAAACTTCAAGTGCGCAATGCGATAATTCTGACTGAATCCATGATTTCATAAGAAACACAGCTTGTACGATCCGTGAAAGGTTAGAATGAGATTTGGAGGACGGGATGTTACGATCATAATCATTAAACCACAACATCGATTACACAAGGAGTCCAACAATCATGACGGTCCAGTTTTGTTGCTGCGGAACATTCGGTGTACGTGTAAGTAATCATATAAACGTAAAATCATCAGCAACAAAGTGCAGTAGCGCAATCTTCTTGTCTTGTTCTTCTTTTACCTAGCGTTTATCCCGTTCAGTACGGGGTCCGTTTTTCCTGTATTTGCAAATTTTATTGTATTGTTACTGAACGTCGTGGCTGAATGCCCTTCCCGACGCCACAACAGTCGTCAAGATGACATACGAGAGAAAAATTGTGATCCCTATCAGTCTCTGAATCGTCTGAACTTCGTTCTATACGTTACCACATTTTAACTTTTGTGTATCTTATGCTTGGAGGTGGAAGTTGGGAACCAGCCCAGCTTTTGCCTAAATGAACGTAGGAAATCTCATTAGTTTAAATAAGCACTGTTTATCCGCAACGGCTATGGAGCAGGACAAAGTATCCATGAACAACTTGGCATTTTTCCTGACATGTGGATAACCGATTTTGATGAAGTTTTGAAAGGACGTGCTGTATTGAAAATAAAGAAACATGTGTTAACGCTTTATGCTAGACATTTCCTAGATTTTGAAAAAATCGAGGTCAATATTCATGATAGAAAGTCGTATTCTGAATGCTATACATCAAAAGTTCGTCTAAAAACCACCTTTTATTAATATAATACGGGGTTCAAAGTTAATAATGTTCGACTTACTAACGTTTTTGTATTCTGATGCTGCACATTGGGAACCTGTCAGTCTGTGTGGCTAGCAGAGCGACGTCGGCGGTCAAGCATTAGACTACCAATCTGCTGGTCCATGTCCCATTCTTGGCCGTGACTTATTTTTTTCATTTGCTATTTTATTCTATATATCTCATAATATGCCAATAACGAGGATGTCTTTTTCCTTTACTTTTGAAATAAAGCATCGACAGTTGTGATTAATAGTCAAAAAATATTAAGTTATATCATCGTATTCAAATATAGAGATATGTAAACAGGCACAATACGGCGCTGCGGTCGCCAATGACTGCATAAGACAAGTGTCTAGCGCAGTTGTTAGATCGGTTACTGCTGCTACAATAGCAGGTTATCAAGATTTAAGTGAGTTTGAGAGTGGTGTTATAGACAGCGCACGAACGGTCGGACACAGCATCTGTGAGATAGCGTCGAAGTGGGGATTTTCTCATACGACCATTTCACGAGTGAACCGTGAATATCAGGAAACCGGTAAAATATCAAATCTCCGACATCGCTGGGGCCGGAAAAGGATACTGCAAGAACGGGACTAACGACGACTGAAGAGAATCGTTCGGTGTGACAGAAGTGCAACCCTTCTGCAAATTGCTGCAGATTTCAATGCTGGGTCATCAATAAGTGTCAGCGTGCGAACCATTCAGCGAAAGATCATTAAAAAAAAAAAAAAGAATGGCTCTGAGCACTATGGGACTTAACATCTGAGGTCATCAGTCCCCTAGAACATGGAACTACTTAAATCTAACTAACCTAAGGACATCACACACATCCATGCCCGAGGCAGGATTCGAACCTGCGACCGTAGCAGTCGCGCGGTTCCGGACTGAAGCGCCTAGAACCGCTCAGCCACAAGGCCGGCGAAAGATGATCGATATGGGCTTTCGGAGCCGAAGTCCCACTAGTGTACCCTTGATGACTTCACAACGCAAAGCTTTACGCTTCGCCTGGGTCTGTCAACACCTACATTGGACTGTTGATGACTGGAAACATGTTGTCTGGTCGGACGAGTCTCGTTTTAAGCTGTATCGAGCAGATGGACGTGCACGAGTATGGAGACAACTTCATGAATCCACTGACGCTGCATGTCAGCAGGAGACTGTTCAAGCTAGTGGAGGCTCTGTAATAGTGTGGGGCGTGTGCAGTTGGAGTGATATGGGACCCCTGATACGTCTAGGTACGACTCTGACAGATGAATCGTACGCAAGCATCCTGTCTGATAACTTGCATCCATTCACGTCCATTCTGCATTCCGACGGACTTGATAAATTCCAACAGGACAATGTGACAACCAACACGTCCAGAATTACTACAGTGTGGATGAGTTTAAACACTTCCGCTGGCCACCAAACTCCTCAGACACAAACACTACTGAGCATATGTGGGATGCCTTGCAACGTACTTTCAGAAAAGATCTCCACCGCTCGTTTTCTTACGGATTTTTAGACAGCCCTGCAGGATTCATGTCAATTCCTTCCACGACTACTTCAGACATTAGTCCAGTCCATGCCTCGTCGTGATGCGGCACATCTGCGTGCCAGCGGGGGCCCTACACGATATCAGGCACGTATACCAGTTTCTTTGGCTCTTCAGTGTATATACCTATTTGATTATTAATCACATTTCCTAAAGTTTTACTTCAAAAAATGAAAAGAAAGGAATTCTGATTATCACAGTATTATCCCAGACACCGAAAGAAATATCGAATCAAAACGAAAGCCACGACCAAGAATCGAATACAGACCAGTAGTTTGATGTCTAATACCTAGATTGCTCGACAGCCGACCTTGCTCTGCTAGATACACAGAGTGACAGGTTCCCAAGTTACAACATAAAAACACACAAACGGAAATAACGCAGATATTATTATCTCTGGTCCCCATATTATATTAATAAAAATGTTTGCTTTTAGACAACCTTTCGATGTATAGCACTGAAAATAGGTCTCTCCTCAACCAACTTTGTACTCGATTTTTTTTTTAAACTTTGGAGTGTCTAGCAAAAAGCCGAAACACGTGTCTCTTTATTTTCAATATAGGAGATCCTTGCAAAATTTGATAAATATCGACAACCCACATGTCAGACCCTTCCCTTGTAAGAATGGCATCAGTCATTCCTCTTCCTCGACACGTAATACAAATCACAGAGGCACAGTGTTGGTTATAAACACGAGAGCTCTTCCGAGATGCACCGCCACGGCGGCCACACGCCCCTCTTTGAGAGGAGCGGTCAGCAGCATCCGCCTGGCGGCTCCCGACAGCTGGCATCAGTCGGAGGGCCGACAAAAAGTGTGGAAAGCCAGCCAGGTCCCTGAAAACACGACGCACTGCTGACTCACGGCGCAGGCTGCGACACAGCCTTGGCAGCTCGCACGGCCAGCTGCTCGCCTCCAGGGGCTTTACGGCCGGCCGAGTCACTTAGCACACGATGTACTGCCACTCATTTCTGGCCAGGATTCATCATTTTGACGGCAACAGCTCGTTAGGGGTTATCAGGTCAGAAATACGAAGGAACGAGTGCAAAAAGTCTTAATATATAAACTTATGTGTAATAACTGCCTCTCACTGGACAATGAGCTATGAGGTTGTAGTCCATTTCGAGCCTTTAAAAGTGAACGACCTACTTAGTTGTCTGCCATTAATTCAGCAAAGTTCAAAGTCTGTTTAAGGATACATCGTGGTACTGCGCTATCAAGGCACCATGGCCTGCAGTACCTCGTTACGATTAGTAATGTAATGATCTTTTATTGAGTTTGTTATCCAATTATCGTGGTTTATGTGAGAATACCTTCACAACAGTGAAAAAAATTATGCAAAACAAAACAGAGAGAAATTAAATAATATCACGATGCAAAAATGTTGTAATACCGTTGCAGTGTCGTACCGCTAGCTGTTCCATTGCTTTCAGTAAACATATTCCTGCCACTATGTATCACTGTTAACGTACAACAAACACTGACTGAAAACAAATCCGAATTGTACTGATTCCAAGCCTGAAGTGAGCATCACTTCTGTAAGCAAGTATTGCGAGTGAACCGAAAAAGTATGTTTCCAAAGGAGACTCACAGTGCATACCGTCAACATTTGCTCTTTTGTGCGCATCCACTTACGGTAAAAATCGCAACACCAAGGAGGATTTGTGTGACATAAACCAAAGTTAGTAGGCTAGTAGCGCTACTATGATGTTGCAAATAAGATTTGTTTTAAATAGGCGCTGTAACGGTCGTGAGCGTCAGTTATCTTTGAGACTGGACGTGGTCATTAGTTACCTTTGAGACTGAACTTTGGTGAGTTGATGTTAGTCAAGAATGCCATTAAGGCGACGACGGCGGCATTATGAACATTTCGCTACGTTTGAACGACGTCGTGTAATTGAACCACGAGAAGCTGGACCTTCCTTATGCGATATTGCAGAAAGATTTGTCAGGAATGTAGCCACTGTACACGGTTGCTGGCAGCAGTGGTCACGTGAATGTACAGTCGCAATAAGACCCGGCTCTGGACGGGCACGTGGCACTACCGAGAAGGAAGAACAATTTGTTCGGCGTATATCTCTCGTCCATCGTACTTAATCTGCAGCAGCAATATAAGCAGCAGCTGGCACTACAGTCATACAACGAAATGTTATAAATAGGTTACTTCAAGGACAGCTCAGAGACAGACGTCCCCGTAGCATGCATGGCAGGAGGGAGGTCTGTTGTGTTATCGGCCGGCCGAAGTGGCCGACCGGTTCTAGGCGATACAGTCTGGAACCGCGCGACCGCTACGGTCGCAGGTTCGAATCCTGCCTCATGCGTGGACGTGTGTGATGTCCTTAGATTAGTTAGGTTTAAGTAATTCTAAATTCTAGGGGACTGATGACCTCAGAAGTTAAGTCCCATAGTGCTCAGAGCCATTTGAACCATTTGTTGTGTTTTCCAGTACCAGTGATGTCCGTGTGTTGGTTACGAAGTGTTCAGTTGGCGGCTTGCAACCAACCTGTCTGCATGCTAGATGCACTGGACCTACACCTGGATTTATAGTCTGGGGTGCGATTTCGTATGACCGCAGCAGCACCTTCGTGGTTATCTCACGCACCTTGACTGCAAATCTGTACATTAATATGATGATGCGACCTATTGTGCTACCATTCATGAACAGCATTCCAGGGGGTGTTTTCCATCAGGATAACGCTCGCCCACATACCGCTATTGTAACCCAACATGCTCTACAGTGTGTTGACTTGTTGCCTTAGCCTGATCGATCACCTGATGTGTTTCCAGTCGAGCACACATGGAGCATCATCGGACGACAACTACAGCGTCATTCATAGCCAGCATTAGCCGTCCCTGTATTGCCCTACAAACTGCAACGGGCATGGAACTCCAGCCCGTAAAATGATAACCGGCACTTGTACAAGACAATGAATGTGCATCAGAATGCTTGCATTTAACATTCCGGCGGTTATACCGGTTATTAATGTACTAGCATTTCACTTTTGCAATGGCCCTATATAGCACTTACATTAACCTGTGATCTTGCAACGTTACTCACTTGAATATGTTACCCACAGAAATTTATTCCTGATTCATCTTTACACAACATTATTACGTTTTGGTGTTGCAATTTTTTTGCCTCCAGAGTATTTTCAGCACAATACAGATATAAAGGTAAGTGGGGTTACGAAATCCAATGAAATGTAATTACTCCGTATGTTGCCACCGGACACCACCGTCTCTTATACCAATACATATGACTCCTAAGAACAGTGTCACGCATTACATTCTTAATAAATAACATGGATTGGGAAGCGTCTCCAGCACATCAGAACGTTTTGCACCGATGTAACCTTATATAAATCCGTCTTCATTCATCCCATTCCGAAGCCTAGGACTATTTCAATCACGTGTATTCGTTACTCTGTAACAATTATCTGCGGGACTACGTGGCGATTCGATTGATCTTTCCTTTAATTTCATGTTTGCTTTCGCTCGCGCAGTTCGTGTGCCAATCGGTTTAAGTTGGCAGTTTTTGCATCGCAATTAGTTACCCATACTCTTAAATACGTTTCGCAGCTCTTGTGAATTAGTTGTCACTTCTCGTGTTCTAACCACCCAATTTGCAATTTGGATGGTTTCGCCGCAGTATTCGAAACGGGAAAGAATTGTTTCAAGATACAAGCTCCGCCATATCTGCCAATATCTGATATTGTTTGTGGAATAGAGCACTGAATTAGGCGTCTCTTGCACGACGCAGCTGTGGACCTCAGGCTAAATACAAGCGGTATGCTAGCGAAAGTCAAGCCACCGAAACCTAATACTATAATGAGGACGCACGACGCGGCTTTCGTTTATTAAATGAGAACTAGGACCTGGTTGTCTATCCAGCAGATAAAAGAAATGCCACTGTTCTTCGGAGCACTGAAGACTAGTATAGAAGGTACTATATCTATTAGAGGCTGATATGTACTAGAAGAGCCGGCCGGTGTGGCCGTGCGGTTCTAGGCGCTTCAGTCTGGAACCGCGTGACCGCTACGGTCGCAGGTTCGAATCCTGCCTCGGGCATGGATGTGTGTGATGTCTTTAAGTTAGTTAGGTTTAAATAGTTCTAAGTTCTAGGGGACTGCTGACCACAGATGTTAAGTCCCATAGTGCTCAGAGCCATTTGAACCATTTGTACTAGAAGCTTAGTCGCGATCCAACACAGATCATCATCAGAGAAAAAAGGAAGACATTAAAGGCCACTGGTGCACCAGATGAAGTGGTGAAGAAATCAATGCCACATGCCGCCAGACTTGATTAATTACCGAAGATGCACAAACAAGGTGTTGCTCCCTAAGCCCACTGTTAGCGCAATCAGTTCGCCTACCTACAAGCTGGTAAAACATTCGACATGGTTATTAGTAACCAGAATAGGACTCTGCGAACGCCGCGTTGTTAAATTCCAGACATTTGTTGACACATTCATAAATATGAAGGTAGAGCAAAAGGATAAAATATTTAGTCTGGATGTAGTGTTACTTTTTACGACGGTGCTGGTACAAGACACGCTGGATCTTCTGACCCAACAGCTTCCACCTGTGATCATGAAGTTGTCCCGCCATGAACTAACAACAATGGACTTCCTGCACCGCGACAAATTATATTAAATGAAGGATGGCAGAGCGGTGGGATTCCCACTGTCTCCGGCCGTTGCGAACTACCTCATGGAGTAGATTGATGAGCAACCTCTGAGCTCTGCGACATTCCGTACTTCTTGTTTCCTACAGTACGATGACAGCACCCTGATATAGTCTCACGGTGAAAATGCACTACAGCAGTTCGTCGACCACAAGAGATATCCATCCCAACATTAAATTTACTATCGAGATGGAGAGGGATGGCAAACCACCCCATTCTTTGTTTTTTAGTTGAGCGGACGGCTGGAAGCCGGTTTGGACATTCAGTGTACAGGAAATCACTGCCCACTGACCAGTACTTAAACGCAAATTGTTGCAAGGTCTGTATTTCTGAACACGATAGGACACAGAACACAGATTATTGCTGACGACGACTGTCTATAGTCTGAATTGCAGTGCTCTAGACACGTGTGCAGAGAAAATGGTTACAACATGGGAAACATGGCAAACGTTTTCATGTGTTGCCAGCGACGAAGGATTTCTCGTGAACAGGTGCTGCACTCCTTCCAAAATACTATATGGGGCAACAGCCAGCGAGAGGGGACGCGTGCTGCAGAGACATGGACTGAGACGAGCGTTCCGGCACGGTATGCCACTGAGATACGAGATGTGTTACATACCGTTAAAGGCGACGCAGGTTTTCGAGTGCCTAGTGTGTATTTTATCTCCTGCGAATGCAACAGCATCAAGAAAGGCCAAATTATTCGCCCTGTAGATGAGCGTTGTGCTGAGCACACATGACACACTAAACAAAGGTTGAGAAGGCGGCCGTGGCTGAATATTGCTTGGAAAACGCACACAAAATGCCATCTGAAGAGACGAGAGCCTTGGCTCATGCGTCGTTACACTGGGATTCCGTTATAAAGGAGGCGGCCAAGATTAGTAAAAACCACAACAATTTTATTCAAGACCAGAAGGCAGACATTTAGCAGAGCATGAGAGGGGCTTTTGATATCGTGTGGAAGCAAACACGGATGCTTGATGCTTGTAGGAAGGCGGGAGCGATAATTTCAAACGAAGCGCCGGCTCCTCACATCACCTGCCGAGCGGGGCCCACGAGAAATACAGACCTTGCAACGAATTTGTTAGATCGCACTTATCGGCTTGTCAGCCACTCTTCGCGAACGCTCGGCTCCGTACAGGGCCCACGGGAAGTCAATATGTAATTGAAAAAGTACCTACTAAAGATCTTAACTTTGTCGTGTGCTACCGACAGCATTCATGTATTTAAAAGCGCAGTCAAGAATTATTAAACTCATCTGAAACAGTTACTCGTTCCCCGCCGAGGACGGCTGCTGGCACTCGTAAGACCTGCGTTGTCACGTGCAGTGACTTACGCGCCACGGCCGGTGTTTCTCGTGGCCCTCGTTTCCGAGCCAGACAGGAGCTGCCACAAGCTATCCAACTCGCCTTCCCTCGCATGCGTCACTCGGCGTTCTCTGAATGCCTCCAGATGCTGCTTTCCCGCCAATATAAGCTGAACACCTTGTCAGCCCCTGCAGTCAGTGGCCTTTAGTCCTGATGACGATGGTGGAGACAGCTATTGAAAGCTCGAGCGTTTCATTCGAAGTGACGCGGCTTGAGAACGTACATTTTATTCAGGCACGCCACCGCGAAAGACTTCTATAGTTGCATTCATTTCCAGAAGGTATTCGATACTATTCAGTATTCTGTCCCGGTCAACACTGTACCAGCTTGCGGAATATAGGCCCTGTTTTCTGATTCAAACGGGAACTTCCTAGAACATATAAATTACAGGGGAAAATTCATCGTTGCCAAATTACCTTCTGGATGGCCCCAAGGAAGTATTAAACGAGAGTGGCTGTTTATAATATGTGTAATAAGCTGTTGGATAGCTTCTATAGCTTTACGGCGTTGCCCATGGATCGTGCTACTGTATGTAGGGACGTCACAACGCTAAAAATTTGTAAAGCAATGCAGGGGATCGGCGCTCGGTGCAGGGACCGGCAGTTGGCATCCTATATGAAAAAAAATTAGCGTATTTGGCGTAAAGAAGACACCATCGGCGATCAACCGTTAGGTACCTACGGCGAAGCGTTCAGAGCGATTTAAGATAAAATGACAAAATCAAATCGCTCACAGCAATGACATGTAACAGGAAAGTTCCTTGTAAGAGTCCTAACCACTGTATATATATCACACAAAGAATGAATCTCTCATAACTCTTGTCAGACCAATTTTGTAATACTGTTCGTCAGGAATAGATACACAAAAACCCGAAAACTCTACACTCCAAGCTCCACGGGAACAAATCAACTTATTGTCTTCAATTAAACCCTACCAAGTCCGTCTCGTTCACTGAACACCAGCAGCAGCAAGCTGCTAGATCTGCAATCTGACTTAGCGCCTCTGCTTACTTAGCTTGGGCACGTTCAGTTAAACGCATGTTTCGTATATCAACCCCCCCCCCCCCTTATTAGTTTTCTTAGCGAATCATTGTTTTCCTATATCGTTTTTTTCTCCCCTGTGCTCTAGACTGTCTCCTTGTAAAGGATTTTTATTCCCGGGTAAAATCTCCGGTGCCTCCCAGCTTGGCCCGCTTGGAAGAAATTACAGCTTCTGATGTTCTTTCTTCAGTCCTGTTACATGATCTTGCTCCGTGAAAGGTGAATTCTTATATTCTTCTTGTACTGCGTCTCTCTAAATTTTGGAGTTGAGGTTGCTATTCTCTTCTGTTACTATCATTTACCACCTAACTATTCTCTATAGACTTTGAAAGTGCTTATGTCTGTTCAGAGGCGCTCTTGCTCTCATTGGTAGGAATTTTTTGCACTTGCAGTAGAGTTTTATAAGTTGCACTGATTGACAGATCCGACGGTTCTTGGTAGAATAAATATGTAATACATTATGAATAGAAATACAGACGAAACAGGCGTAATCTTCTACAATATTTATTAAATTATTTGTACAAACTGGTTTTCGGCTGTTAAGGCCATCATCAGGTACAAAGATAAATGTGAAATTTTTGTTGGATCAGAGATTTTAAATTAGTGTAGCTACAGAGTACGTATATCAATTCGTTTCCGAAGGTTTACAAGTTCTTAGAGAAATATAAATGGGTCTTGACGCTTTTGTTTACTGGATGGAATAATCTCATGGCAGCAAAAATTCAGTTATCGATTGACTTTGAATCCATACACTGCTGGTTTCCCCCCTCCCCCGCCCCCAAAAAAAAGACTACTTTGGCAACTTGAAAAGTAATTTTGTTCATAAGAAAGGATCACTAATTCCCGAGTTCAGACGATTAAACTGCGTAAAATAAGTACTCCGCCCCAGAGGAGTCAGAACTACTTCTCCGTCGTCTGACTCCTCCATTTCGCAAAAATTATTTTAAAATTCAGGCCTTTTTACCAATCACTCACCCGGATAGCCATGCGTGTTAAAGCGCTGCTTCCGGGTTAGGGAGGTGCGCCGGCCCCAGACCGAATCCGCCCGCCGGACTACGACGAGGGTCGGTGCGCCAGCCAGCCTGGATGTGGCTTTTGGGCGGTTCCCCCACCCCCCAAGCGAATCTCGGGCTGGTACCCAAGTGCACCCTAGTTACACAATTCGTAGACTTTCCGAAAACTTTAGCTGACTTTCACATGAATAACATTACACAGAGACAGTTGCGGTACAAACATTCTGTCCCGGGGGGTGGGGAGGTGACAAGAAGGGCATCCGGCCAGCCGTTAAATTAACAGTGATAAATCCAATGACAATCATGCCGGCCATGCACCCAAGCGGGGGTGGGGGGGACAGAGGCGGGGGGGGGGGAGACAGTAGGAAACGAAGAAGGCCGGCCGGGGTGGCCGAGCGGTTCTAGGTCGCAGGTTCGAATCCTGCCTCGTGCATGGATGTCTGTGGTGTCCTTGGGTTGGTTAGGTTTTAGTAGGTCTAAGTTCTAGGGGACTGATGACCCCAGAAGTTAAGTCCCATAGTGCTCAGAGCCATTTGAACCAGTTTGAAACGAAGAAGAGGCCTTTCTACAAATCAGTTTAAGTAACCAAATCCATGCAATTCAATTCACATTTTGCCGCTCCCACTACCAGCATTAATCTGTAAAATGTTGCTTCCTGCCAGGACTTCCAAAAGGTTCTTTCCAACACCTCCCGCCATGGGAAAGTCAACAACCCGTCAAGCCAGTTAGAAGCGTCGACCACAATCTATTTAGGAGGATGAAACAGAAATCTTTAGATCTCAGTTGCGTGCGCGCATTGCATTTTGCGCCACATCGGTACTCGAGCCTGGATGACTGGTTCCCTAGAACGGTTGCCTTAACCTCCTCAACCATCTGCGCACGCCTCCCGTCCAGCCCATACTCCCACAATCTACATATTACAGATGTAGAATCTTCCATACATTATCGCTTATTTGCTCGCAGCTATTCTGCTGAGCCCCGCAAGGGTTCGAACGCGTGAGTGCATCCGCACAGAAGATACCATTCCACCGTCAAGATTCATGACGTCTGTACTTCCGGACTTGACGGACACGGGGTGAACATTACTAAAATCGACAAACTGCAGAAACGGATTCCTGACTGCTAATGGAAGGAAAAAAGTCCTACGAACATGTGTCCGGATATTCATCGTTGTCATGGTAGAAGGCGGTGACGAATGAAAGTTCCCCTGATCACATGCAGTGTGTTTCTCGTGTTTTGGAGGCTGTGTGATTGACGCAGCGTACTGCAAGCAGCAGAATGGTCCGGTATTCATGTCGAGAACAAGCCGAGATGGGGTTTGCTTACAACCAAGCGGATGGAAACGGTCGAGAGGCAGCACGGCTATACGGCTATACCAAAACAAGTACCTTCATTTCTGACAGACGAAAGTGCAGGGACGCGGCGGACTGTGTGTACACAAGATTTGGAGGACTGGGTTCTTGGTTCAAATGGCTCTAAGGACTATGAGAGTTAACATCTGAGGTCACCAGTCCCCTAGACTTACAACTATATAAACCTAACTAACCTAAGGACATCACACGCATCCATGCCCGAGGCAGGATTCGAAACTGCGACCGTAGCAGCCGCGTGGTTCCGGACTGAAGCGCCTAGAACCGCTCGGCCACCGTGGACGGCGACCGGGTTCTACAAGATATTGGGTCAAACTTTAATACAAGCTCCAGCAAGTGGCCCACCATCATGGTGTAAGACAAAGTACGACTATCTTGCATCACAACCGCTACCATCCCTATATTCTGCAATCCTAAGGAGGCCACTGTGAACATTTGTTGTGACATGGATGCGATGCAGCTCTGTACTGTGTTCCGGGACTATTTGTTGTTGTTGCACGCACACCGTCCATTTCCGGACACGTTTCATAGCATCTTTTTTCTTCCATTTCCAGTCAGGAACCAGTGCCTGCAGTTTGTTGGTTTTATTAATGTTCACCCTGTATATATTTGGGAGGGTTATCGTGTCCAGGCTGAACATTCCTTCCCGCTGTAACCGGAAACTGTCCCTGGCGTGTACAACAGCGAACAGGACGAGCTCACAGGGTGGCCAGGAACTAAAATGTTATCAAGGCAGTGTGTCAGCTATCGACTGACGAAGCAGCTACCACAAACAAAAAAAAAAAACAACATACGAAGAATATGTATGATGAAGGGGCAGAGAAGGCCAGGGAGAGCTGGTGCGCTTGTGGCTAGGAGGCAGTGTCCCGCAGGAGCATGGCAGGGCAGGGCAGGGCAGAGCAGAGACTGCATCTCCGTCTCGGAGTGTGACGGGCGGCGCCATCGATCACGGCGCGCCGTCCCACGCCTGGGACGCCACGGTCCCGCGCCGCCGCCCGACCACCAGCCGTGGGGTCACCGCGGCGTCACGCGCCGTTTCTGACCCTCACACTGCTACACCGACACACAAGCCACACGCCTTGCTGACGCTGAAGACTGACGGCGCCGAGCGGGTAGCCGGCACACGCCCTAGGCTCCTCTCAAGCAGACATGAATACACGTAATGCCTCCGAAGCAAGTAATGCCTCCGTAAACTAATGCCTCCGAATTTATGTGAAAACTCTTAAACCTTTTTAAAATACAAGAAACGTTATTAACATTTTACGTTTTTACTCTCCTTGTGTACATACTGTATTTGCAGACTTCTGCCGCCATAGGGCTCCGAATTGTAGCGTGTAACATGGAGGCGTGCAACGTAACTATGTCGGCGCGTGAGAATCTAACTGCATACTGTAATCAAGTTTCGAACCGATTATCCTCCATACCGTGCCAACTTGCCGCATCCAGTTTTCATCTGCTTCCAAACCTTAAAGAACGTCTTCGAGGACTTCCTTTTCATGAAGATGATGGTGGTGGTGGTGGTGGTGGTGGTGGTGGTGATGATGATGATGATGTTTGGTTTGTAGGGCGGTCAACTGCGCGGTTATCAGCGCCCGTACAAATTCCCAATCTTTACACAACCCAATCTCGCCACTTTCACGGATGATGCAGAAATGATGAGAACAACACAAATACCCAGTCCCCGGGCGGAGAAAGTCCCCAGCCCGGTTGGGAATCGAACCCGGGACCCCATGATACAGAGGCAGCAACGCTAGCCACTAGACCACAAGCTGCGGACTTTCACTTTGATAGTGGTGACACTGTGCAAGCAGAGATGAGATTGTAGCTCCATCAGCAACGTCAAACATTCTGCAGTGACGCTACAATGAATTGGTCTTTTGTTGGGAGAAATGTGTCCCTCGCCAGGCTCGTTTTGTATTATCACGTAATAGGGGAGAGAGTGTGGCAGATATGATACGCGAGTTGGGATGGAAGTCATTAAAGCAAAGATGTTTTTCGTCGCGGCGAGATCTATTTAGGAAATTTCAGTCACCAACTTTCTCTTCCGAATGCGAAAATATTTTGTTGAGCCCAACCTACATAGGTAGGAATGATCATCAAAATAAAATGAGAGAAATCAGAGCTCGAACAGAAAGGTTTAGGTGTTCGTTTTTCCCGCGCGCTGTTCGGGAGTGGAATGGTAGAGAGATAGTATGATTGTGGTTAGATGAACCCTCTCCCAAGTACTTAAATGTGAATTGCAGAGTAATCATGTAGATGTAGATTATGTTGAGAATTAAACAGGTAGACATAAAGAATAAAGCTGTAAAATATTAATAGCTTCTGGTTTATTTAAAAAGCTTAAATCTGTAATTTGTACGGATGAGACAGTAAAAATAATACACCCAAACCAGTAGCAACGGCCGTTCATTCAGATTTTAATTCAAGAATTCATTACACGTACATTAACTGCATCTCATCAGACTGCCGGAACAAGGGCATAATTTATGCTGAGGTGACGTTAGTCACTGGACAGCGATATGCACATATACGGATGGTGTAGTATCAGGTATAAAAAGGGCAGTGCATTGGCGAACTCAGGTGATTCATACGAAAAGGCTTCCGACTTGGTTATGGCCGCATGGGACATTCTATTTCGGAAATCGTTAGGGAATTCAATATTCCGAGAGCCACAGTGTCAAGACCGTGCCGAGAATAATACATTTCAAGCATTAGCTCTCACCACGAACAATGCAATAGCCGAAGACCTTCACTTATTGACCAAGAGCAACGGCGTCTGCATAGAGTTGTCAGTGCTAACAGACAAGCAACACTGCATGATTAACCGCTGAAATCAATGTGGGACGTACGACGAACGCATCCGTTAGGACAATACGGCGAAATTCGGTGTTAATGGGCTAGGGCAGCAGACGACCGAAGCCAGTGCCTTTTCTAACAACACATCGCCTGCAGCGCCTCTCCTGGACTCATGACCATATCGGTTGGACCCTAGACTACTGGAAAAACGTGATCTGGTCAGACGAGTCCCGATTTCAGTTGGTTCTGATGGTAGGGTTCAAGTTGGCGCAGACCCTACGAGAAGTTGTCAACAAGGCCCTGTACAAGATGCTGGTTGTTCCATAGTGGTGTGGAGTGTATCTACTGGAATGTAATACGGATCATTGACTGAAAATGTTTATGTTCGGCTACTTGGAGATCATTTGCAGCCATTCATGGACTTCATGTTCCCAAACAACCATGGAAGTTTTATGGCTCGCATTGTGCCATGAACCTGGTCACAATTGTTCGCGATTGATTAGAGGAACATTCTGGACAGTTCAAGCGAATGATTTGGTCATCCACATCGCCCAACATGAATCCAATCGAACATTTGTGGGACACAATCGAGAGTCAGTTCGTGCACAAAACCCTGCACGGCAACATTTTCGCAATAAAGGAGGTCTATAGAGGCAGTATAGCCCAATATTTCTGGAGAAGACTGCCAACGACTTCCTGGGTTTCTACCAGGTCGAGCTGCTGCACTATGCTGTGCAAAAGGAGATCCGACACGATATTAGGAGTTATCCCATGACTTTTGTAACCTCAGTGTACTTTACTTCTAGATCAGAAGAAGTTCGTTCGATTTCTAAGCCATGCTTATTGGTTTCAAAAAAGGTTCCCATTACTTGCCGAGTATTCTTAGACGAGTGTAATTAGGCTTTATATGGCATCGGTTCAAACCTTTCTGGACATAAAAACAAAATCGGTTGCGACATTTCTTGTTAGGAGACAATTTCAAGCAAAAACGTTCTTTACGCTGCAATGTGCTCTTTTCCGAGAAAAAAGTTAGAAAATTTTTTTTGGAAGTTATTCTGAATTCTAATTTTAGGGAAGTTGTTACCTGTGCCTCGGGGAGAAGCGTGGTGTAGTGTCGCTTGTGCAAGGTGTAGAGTTTTTATTCAGTACTATTTTCGACGGCTACTGCTCTGATTGCATCACGGCAGGTAGTACGATTCAATAGCAGCCCTGTTAGGATTGTACAGCTAACAGCGTCCTGGAGAAAGATCCGACAGAAACAACGGCCTTTACTGGCTCTGAATGAACTGAACAAACTGAGTTATTCCTGCTGCGATTAAAGCGCTTTACTTTTATCTGACATGTATGCGTTCACACTTCTAAATTATCATCATTGCACTATTCGATTTGATATTTACACGGCCTTTTTAGGAACCCTTAAGGGTTTATGCATAGATTGTTTACAGTCAATTGTTTCTCATCCAGTAGTCGCATCATGAGTATCTCCACGTACAATCAGATAGCTAACCCAATTATGGATGCAGCAGCTGCGATCACTATCTCGTCTCAAGGACTAAAGCGATGCTTAAGGCCCTTATCAAAACAACTTTCAAAAATTTAGGAATTACGGAGGTTGACGCTGGTCGGATCTAAGCCTGATTAAAGTGAAATTGCATTGACTTAATGGACCACGTCCATCTCGCAATGGGTGATCTTGTGACTTGATCAGAAGCAGAGAAGAAACATTACAAGTTCTACTTTCGCGATTTCTACATTCCTATCGAGCGAGGACCATTTATGGCAATGGACTCGCATTCAGGTGCAGCTAAAATCTTCGTCAGCCATCCAGACGGGTTTTCTATAGCTCTCCTAAATCGTTTCAGGTGAATGCTGCGGTGGTTCTTTCCTCATGTTTGTCTAATCCAAAAAACTGGAAGAAGGAAGATTAATGTCCCGTCGACATCGAGGTTATTAGAGAAAGCACAAAAGATTATTTCGGGATGGGAAAGGGATTTCTCCAAGCCCTTTCAAACGAACCACCCTGGCATTTACTTTGAGTGATTCAGGGAAATCACAGAAAACCTAAATCAGGATAGCTGTATGTAGATTTGAACCGTCGTCCTGCCGAATGCGAGTCCAGTGTGCTAACAACTGCGCCACCTCTGTCGATGTCCGTATAATCCGAACTTGACCTCTGGCTCTAGTGATATTTCTCGACGATATGATGTTAAATCCTAATCTTTCTTTCCATCTATTTTCCTAGTAATCGATCCATTACTCAACAACGAAAAAATTGCTGTTTCTTGCGCAGCCCACTGTCTTACCTTTAAACCTGAGAGACGGGCAGAAACGTAGTCAGACCTTCTCCGTAAACTTTTCCACAGGTGTGGAACAGGAACAGAGCCGGATACAGACAGGGATGCGAAGAACACAGAAATAGCGAACTCCGCTTTCCCCGTATAGTATTGTCAATTTGCTGCGTCGTTCTGAACACCTACAGAGTAAAGCCAGGTGTGTCAAACTGTTGTTTTGGTCTTCAGTTCAGAGACTGGTTTGATGCAGCTCTCCATGCTACTCTATCCTGTGCAAGTTTCTTCATCTCCAAGTACCTACTGCAACCTACATCCTTCTGTGTCAAACTAATAAGTATTCAATATGTGAGCATAGCTTACACTGCTCTACACAGAAAATGTGATGGGGTTGTCTGTGACTGAGCAGCTTCATTAACCGTTTTTCAGCAATATGCCAGAAACCTAAACGATACACGCAAGGACGATAACGGTACTAGGTTACAATACTGAAAAGCACAGTGAAGAGTTTAGTGTCCAGCCGACAATACTGTGATTACTTATTACAGGAAATAAAGGGGAAGCGTGACTTGTGCTCACCGGGACAAAACTATATTACAACAGACTGCGAGAGAAAAACTGAGTATGTCTTTTACAGTTTCTAATCAGCATAAGACAGTGGAGACTTTTCCTTCAGAAAGTGCAACGAAAGACACACGTCACGAACAAACACGGTATTGAAGCTTCACAATATACGGCTTCGTAATGAAAATTAAAATGTAGTACCATAAAAGAAATAATTGTTCTTGTATACCAATAGAAGAAGCAGCAAGAAGAGAAAGAAGGGTCGGATATATGTTCTGCTGACGTAGAGGCCACTCAGCTGGACAAGTGTGAGAGGAACTCGGCAGATCTACCGAAGGAATCCTCGCGGTAGTGATTTATGGACATCACGAAAACCCTAATCCAGGAAGCCACAATGAAATTTGAGCGTCCTTTCTACGGAATATGACACCAGCTTGTTGGACGCTGTGCCACAGTACTGCATGAGAGGGAAAAGTGGCAAACATTATATGCCATTATGCTTCCTAATCATCTCGATTCTGGACAAGTGAGATTATGGAGAAAATCAGCGATATCTCAGTAACTCACTAGCGTATTAATAAGGTGGCAGCATTATGCGAAACAAATAGCGTAAAATTAAGGCTAACGTTGTTTGGTTTTCGGCATAATATACGCGCCTGGACTATAACACAGATTCCAGTAATACTTACAATTGAAAACAATTGAAAAGCACATGGTTAACAGCGCATATAAGTTGCAGAATAAATGGACAAAAAACTGCTCGTTAGGATACCAAGATGACTTTCCAATACATCAGTTCAGGTAGCAAAATTTAACGATATTATTGTAATAGTTAAAATAACATCGTTAAATTATTACAATAACAATTATTATTATTATCGCGATATGACAACACATTTCATACTCTACGGCTACTTTCAGTCGTATATAGATTTATAGCTGTGTAATAAATCAACTATCTTAAGCAAACTATCTGGTTCTAGATCGCGACCTTAAAGACCATTTAGTTATTGTAATACGTTTCTCGGTTTCTTTGCTCGAAGTTTTAATGGATATAAAGCTCAAACAGAGAAGTTCGACACAAAAGGATGTCATTAGATACATCGTATACTGTCATCAGAATTATTTCAGAACTTTTAGTTTTCTTCTGCTGCATCACAACATTAAAAATTTATTTTAGACGCCTATGCTTGAAAATCGGAACTATAAATTCAACGAATCTCCGAGAAAATTCGTTTCTTATATTTTGAATATTTTAAAAATGAAATTGTAAATGAACTCATTGGTTAAATATCAGGAAATAAAACGAATAGCAGATATAAATTCGTATTAGGAAGCTACAAGGTTCACTGCAGAGTTTACGGAACAAATAAAAGCTACGACGTTTGATGAAAAAGGTCATTACATTTTACTGTTTGAAAAAAAATATGAATGTTAAAATCATATAGTACTCACATAGACCCCAGCGATATGAAATAGGTAACACTTACCTGTAAAACACAAATAAAATGGCATTAGAACAATAAATAATCAGTGCACAGCTTACAACATAACATGTCAAAGGAAGTAGCTCGGCATACAATCAGTTTAAGGAAAAATAATAAATACCCCAGCATCTCACTAAGTGTATCTAGTGATATTCGTTTGTAGAAACATGAATGACACATCTACCAAAAACAGCGGACACAGGATGTAGGCAAGGCGTGAAACATATACTGCATAGCTTCTGCCCGTCGTTCGTTTAAGGAGAGCATCCGTTTTGACCTCTGTTTAGCAGACACAAATTACTGTAGATAAAGCCAACATTAGTTTTAATATAACAGAGACTAAGTTCTATGTCATTTGATGTTTTCTAAAAAAAATCTTGACAGTGATTCTGGATTGAGAGAATAACTCAGTTACGAGTAAATCTAAATGCAGTTCTAATCTTTGCATAGAACACATCATCACTCTTACTGAAATAAACATAAGAAATAATAGAAATTTAAAAATGCCAAAGTAACGTCAAAGATTTCCAGTTTCTGTTTACTGAAGTGGTGCTCTCTTAAACTGTTCACAATTCGCGTGAAAGAAACATACTAGCGTTGGCTGGTGTATTCCACCACCGATTCGAGACATACTTGTCAACGTCTCCCAAAAAACAGAAAGTACGAAATGGGTAAGTGGTAAGGTCTTATGGTACCAAACTGCGGAGGTTATCACACACTACTTAATCTATCTTAAACTAACTTACGATAAGGACGACACACACACCCATACCCGAGGGAGGACTCGAACCTCCGACGTGGGGAGCTGTGTACGAAATAAGGGCGTTTTTGTCTCAGTTTAAAAATAGTAGTTACGATGGATTTTATAACGTATTGGATACAAACAACGAATTCCGTTTGAAACACATGTCTCCAACATTTAAATATCTGACAGAATATTGTACATATGCATACCGAATAGTCTGCTTGTTCAACGGGCCAGTTGTAGAAACAGCCGACAGAGGTTACAACGAATGTCTTAAAATTTTATTGATATATTTTCTGTAGAACAGCGTTGAACATATTCCCTCAGCGTATTAATTCGCAAATAACTACTGGAAATATTGCTGGTGGAGATGTAACCTATGAGAGTAGTTTCGTAACTGACGTAACAAGAGCTCTTACTGGTGTATAATACCCCTGCGAATGAAATTCATGTCTAGAGAGAAAAGACGATCAAAGCCTTTCACTGTCGCCAGTATATAGGAACAGCAGTGGCGCTGCGGTTCTAAATACAGTTGCGAGGGAGACATTGATGCATAATCGGCCGAATATAATGAAGTGCGAATATAATGAGATTTTTGCGGTTAAAGAGATTGTCCCGACCCCCAATTCACAGCCAAGTACAAGTTTACGGAACGAGAGTGACGACGAAAACAGCAGTGATTTTGGCGGCAGCACTTTGATACACGCGTAACAGATGTGTGAGAGCAAAGGTCAGAACAGTCAAACATGTCCACCTCAGAAGACGTCCGCTGTGTCGATGGCTTGATTCAAGCCGAGAAGATTTTTAATGCGGAGTGGTAGTCGGAGCTTGAAGCATGGCACATTCCACCTCGGAAATCATTAGAGTTCAAAATTCGGCGATTCACAATGTCGAGAGTGCGCCGAGAGTACCACATTTCAGGCACTACGTTTCACAACGGACAACGCTGTGGGCGAAGGCCGTCACTTAACGACCGAGAACAGCGGCGTTTGCCTAGAGTTGTCAGTGCTAAGAGACAAACAACAATGCGTGAAACAACCACAGAAATCAAAGTGGGACGTACGACGAACGCAACTGTTAGGACAATGCGGCAAAATTTGGCGTTAATGTGCTTTGGCAGCAGAAGACAGATGCCAGTGCCTTTGCTAACAGCACACTGCTTGCAGTGCCTCTCCTGGGCTCGTGACCATATTGGTTAGCTCCTCAACTACTGGAAAACTGTGACCTGGTGAGGTGAGTCTCGATTTCAGTTGGTAAAAGCCGACGGTATGCTTCAACTGTGGTGCAGACCCTACGAAGCCATGTACCTAACTTATCACCAAGGCCTTGTCCAAGCTGGTGGTAGTTCCATAATGGTGTGGGCTGAGTTCACATGAAATCGACTGGGCCCTCTGAGCCAGCTGAACCAATCATTGACTGGAAATCATTATGTTCGGTTACTTGGAGGCCATTCATGAACATGTTTCCAAACAACGATGAATTGTTTGTGGGTGGCAATGCGACGCGTCACTCGCGATTGGTCTGAAGAACATTCTGTATAATTCCAGCGAATGATTTGCCATCCTTATCACCCGATACGAATTCCATTGAACATTTATGAGACACAATCGAGAGCTAAGTTCGTACACAAAATCCTGTATCGGCAACACTTCCGCAGTTATGGAAGGCTATAGGGACAATATGGCTCAATATTTCTGCAGGGGTCTTCTAAAAAACTTGCTGAGTGCATGCCACGTCGAGTAGCTGCACTACCCCCGGCAAAGGGAAGACCGTCACGATATTGAAGAGGTATGCTATGACTTTTGTCACCTCTGTGTACGTTGGCACGCAACGTAGGCCGCGGGCACCTAGTGACATATAACTAAAGATTATCGTTTCCATGATATTATTTATAGCGTCCACTTGTACGCTTCTGTTGAAGCAATTCTGTTAATAAGTCGATATGAGCCCAAGTGTGTCATCTGAAGGTTTTGAATGTTGTATAGCGTCCAATGGAAAAATACTCCTTGCCATAACAAACTGAGTTTACGATTACCTGCCATTTTTTAAGTTGGATACATGCAGTTGAATTTTAACTGAGTTTGGGTAAAGTTGATTCTTATTGTATTAATTACTCATCCCCCATGCATCTGTCAAGTGGACTACCACCTTCCTCTTATGCCTCAGCCTGAGTTGCCGAACTAAATCATCTGGACAAAGAAAACTCCTGGTGTGCTGTGAAAGTTACTGGTCATTAGTGTAAATGTTAAAACGAGCAGGGACTAATGCGCTTCCTTGCGGGAAATATTTTTCAGACATTGCCATCGACTGCGTTGACCCTGAAAGCCCTCTTTTTCTTTTCCTTTTCTTTTGTCCCGCATCGGTACAGGGTCAGCATGGTTATTTTGGATTTGGCATGACTAATTTAAGGGGTGGCCGGATGCCCTTCCTGTCCCGACCCTATTATTCCTGGGACGGAATAGTACCCAACTGTCTGCGTACGGTGTTATTCGTACCAACGTGATCGAAAGTTTTCTGCATGTGTACTAATCGTATAACTGAGACGAGATTTGGGCACCAGCCCGGTATTCACCTAGTGGGATGTGGGAAGCCGCCTAAAAACCGCATCCAGGCTGGCCTGGACACCGACCCTCGCCGTTAATCCGCCGGGTGGATTCGATCTAGAAACGGCGCATCTCCCCGTCCCGGAAGCTGCAGTTTAACGTGCACGTTTATCTGAGAGAGGCGCCGCTGGTACATCACACGAATGAGTATCGTATATTTACACGAGGTTTTAACTTTATGAAAATTTGTGCAAATTGGCTGCCCTATTTCCTAAATACTGACCAAAAGGAGAACGAAAAAACATTTTCAGCCTCGTTTAAACTTGTTCATACAATGCATGCTTTCACAGCCGGTATTTACGTCCTCCTCATGGGCTTTAGGCCGTGCTCCAAGGCATATTTCTCTACTTAACGCTTCGTCCTTCAGTGCTAGAGACAGCATCAGCGGTCACAAAGACTCAGAAAACAGTATCAAACTTCAACAAGTCTACCGAACTGTTTATACGTATCCAAGCAACCATCGATTCGTGATGTCATCAGACCGCTTCCTAATATTGCGGAAACACGTCGGTGAAGAGATGTATAGGGCACTACACCCTAAAAGATCGGGAGCTTCTAGTGAAAAAGTGCCAACTAAAGGGACACTTTTCCTTCCATTCCTTCCGACTGTCACAGGTCGCATCAGCAGAATACTAACAAGACACGGCATTTACACAGTGTTTAAACTAACAAGGACGATCCGTGATTGTTTGAACAACGCAAAGGAGGTACGCCCACGTTTGCCACAACACAAGTATATAAAATCTCTCGCACATGCGATCAAATGAATATAATAGCTGTAAAGAGAAACATTAACGCCCGCCTTGAGGAAACCAAGACCGACCGCCGTCTGCGAAAAAACGCATAAAACGGACCAGGAACCACCAAATTCGTTTCTCCGATACTAGGGTCTTGTCAAGATCCAATATACAGAAACGACGTTGAAATTTAAAAGCACGAAAACAACTCTTAACAGAAAAGGAGGAGGACTAAAATTAGACAAGTTGTGGGGCTTAGTGCTAGAAGTTAATAAACAGCGCCAAGTCCTCCCCCACTAAAAGCCCTTTAACGCTCGTCGGAGCGACTCTGCGATCTTAGGCGTGGTTTGATGACTTAACATACCGACCACTGCGTGAATGTATATAAAAAGTTCAACTTGCTGAGCCTTATAAGTTTGATACTCCTTTCTGAGTCTTTATAATCTCTGATGATGCCTCTAGTACTGGGAGACGAAACGTTACGCATAGAAATATGTCTTGTACCACGGCCTGTAGACCATTAAACAAGGATCACCAAGGACCGTCTCGACTGTTTCAAAAGTAATACAACTGCTTTTGTTAGCGAATTAATTACTGCGGCTGAGACGAGGCTACGCCACATCGCGCTACAAACGAAACAGCAACCAAATCAGTCGGGCGCCCGTGACCGTACACACTGTGGTACGAAGAGAGGTGATGAAAACCATGATCCTCAACGACAAAATCTGAATCCTTGGCTGCTCACTGAAATCCAAGAAATTAGACGTATCATGGCATCTGTAACAGTCATGAAAATAATTAGAGAAACTTTAAAGCTTCCTTTTCTGCTTTCAGAAGGCGCAAGAGATATTCTAGCTCTGGAGAAGAGAAACTTGAAGTGAACTAAATTGTCCCTAACAGCACATCCGTCTGCAAATAAGCGTGTTGCGATAGAAGCCTCTCTCGACTCTGCGATGCCTGGGCACATTATTATAAGCGGACGCTGGATGCGACTCAAATTAACGTCCACTGTCGAGCTCGTTCCGGCTAATTCAACACAGCGCAGTCGTTGCTTTTAATTAATACACAACGACTGTGAGTTAGTTATATCCTATTTGTTTCGTATTTACAAAGAGCAGAAGGACGTCAAGGCGAACTTGCTATCAATTAGAGCAGCGATTCATCTTCGGGCTGTCCTCCTTTTACAGTGATCTTTTATTCAGGAGTAAAGAAGTTGTTCGATCCTCTGCCTCGTCAATTTCAATTTAACGCTGCGCTGCGCTGTCGGTTGGCCGACTTGCACCGCCTTCCAGATTTATACAGGAATCTCTCGACAGTCTAATTATACATCACATTTTCAACATAAACCGTCTTTTAAAGAAAATCATAAGAACAGGGTCAGCACACGATGCAGCAGCGTAAAGACATATTTGACCACATGATTCCAGGACGTGGTTCTTAAATTAGCGCAGCTTCACGTTGCAATAGTTAGTTAATCTATGCGAGACTTTTCCTTCATAAATTTTATCAAGCATACGTAAAATCGTGTCGCTTGTAATGTTTCCTATCTGAGATAATTTGCATTTTCAATGCAGAAAGGAGAGTGACATTACACTGTTTCTACATCCACTTAAATACTCCGCAAAGTAGACATTAAATCGTGTAAAATTTATCAGTCTTCTTTCTTATCCCATCTGCGTACTGAGCGAGGGGAAAATGACTGTCTTGTGCTTCTGTAGGCGCCCTAATCTCCCTTGTTCTCTCGATCTCCGCGAGAGATATGCGAAGGTAACAGAACAGCTTACCCCAGTTTATCTCACAATGTTTCGCAAGGGCTACGTCACCTCTCTTTTATGAATTCTCATTCAAGTTCTCTGAACATTTGTGTTACATTTTCGTTTAGGATACTCACCTTGCAGATCGTCCCTGAATTCTTTCGGTGTGGGTAGTCGAGCCTACTTGATAAGGGCTCCAGACCCTGGGACAATATTCTAAAATTGATCGCACTAGCATTTTGTATACGCTTTTCTTTAGTGATACACTTTTTTCGAGGACCCTTCTAACAAATCGAAGTCTTCCATTGTCTTCTCTAATACAGATTTTACATAATTGTTCTATTTCATATCGCCTTTTAGCATTACCGCTAAATGTGACGTGTTCAAGGTGTTTACAACTAATTTCGTGATCAGATACCGTACGGTTTTTTCTCCCTGTTATGTGCATTACGTTATATTTATCAGCTTTTAAAGACAGCTGACATTCAGTACACCATGTGGGAAGTCCAAGTATTTCTTTAATTCCTTAAGACCGTCCAACGGCGATACTTTTCTTTACACAACAGCATCAACAGCGAACACTTTTATAGTGCTGCTGGTCCTGCAACATTGTTTAGCTATACCGATAACATCAGAGACCTTATTACGCTTGTTTGGGGCACACCCGATATTACTTTCACCGTCCATTGTAAAGTACTGGATTCTGTCAGTCAAATATTCCTCGAGGCAATCACAAATTTGCGAAGACATTCCGTATGACAGTATCTCATTAGCCGACGGGTTCACCTTCATCTACTCTTTGCAACATGTCGTGTGTGAGTAAAGCATGCTTTGTCTCATACGAGTGGTTCTTCCTGAATCCGTGATGATTCACTGACAGATGCTTGTCTTCCTCCAGAAATGTCACAGTTTCATTTTAGAATATGCTCTAGGATTCCCCAACAGGTGTCAGCGATAATTCTGTCCATCGATATATAACTTATTTTGTAAACTTTTCCAGTCATCGGTGGCCGTTTGCTGCGCAAGCGTTTCTCTATGAACATGAGCTGGGCAAGGAGCTCACTCCACTGAGCATTCAACGTAAAATCTAACTGCAGTTCCATCATGCCCTCGTGCCTTGTTCGACTGTGCAACACACACGTTTAAAAATAATTCCCAGCAATACTAGCAGTGTGTTAGACACGTGGTAAAGTTAGTTTTTAGATATTTTGACATCAGTTTACCAAAAATCGAAGCCTGCTTCGTTCTGGATTCACAGGTGTTGGACAAAAATATGGAAACGCCGCAAGAACTGCATTCTGAAACATAAATGCATATGTTAGGCGAGCCTGCATGTGGCACCGTTGTATCTGACAACGAACAGCACACATACAATGTACTCAATACGTTGAAAGTGTCAATCGCGGCCGGAGAAGTGTTCTGTGTAGCTGTGAGTGCATTATGTCGGGGTAAGTTAAGTCGAACATTAGTAAATTTTTGGTGATTCCGTAACCAAGGGAGCCGAAGTGTTTGATGCTTCAAGAGGCACCGTATGGAAGATTTATACTTCACACTGGGAAAGCGGAAAAACAGCATCTGCCACAATGCGGATGAAAGCAGACTGAACGCTACAGACGGTCATTGAAGAGGATTATGGGGCAAAGAAAAGAGGACGGCTGTTGCAGAAGTTACTGCAGAACTGAATGTGGCACTCGCGAACCCTGTCAGCACGAAAGTAACATGAAGTGAGTTCCATAAGCAGGGAATCAGAGCGCAAGTTGGAATTTCAAAATCCCACATCAGTGACGCAAATGTCTGTAACAAGAAAACACCTGGACTATGGAGCAATGGAATATCCTCATTCCGTCGGGTGAGTCGTATTTCAGAGTGTTTTCATCTTCAGGCTTTGTTTACGACTGGTGTCCGCAGTCCCAAGGCTAGGATGCAGATCGCTTGCTGCTAAGAGTGAAACAAGGGGAGAATGTTGGATGATACTTTGGGCAGCCATACCGTGGTACTCCATGGGCCCTATTGTTACTCTGCAAGGCGGGACTACTACCAAGGATTGTGTGACCATTTTGGCTGATGAAATCCACCCTATGGTACAATATTTGTTCCCCAACGGCGACACTGTGTTCCAAGACGACAGGAAACCTGTTCACACAGCTCACATCGCCCATAATGAGTTTACTGAGCACGAGGATGAATTGTCACATCTCCCCTGACACCACAGTCACCAAGTCTCAACACTGAGCCTTCCTAGTCTCCTTTGGAGAGGAGGGTGTGTCGTCATTATCCACCTCCATCATCGATACCTAAACTTGCCACTAATTTGCAGGAAGAACTGCAAAAGATTCGCTTGAAAACGTACAGGATCTGCATTTATCCATTCAGTGATGGCTGGAAACTGTATTGAATGCCAATGGTTTTCCTACACCGTGTTAGGCATGGTCATGTGATCTGTTATGGTGTTTCCGTGTTTTGGCCCATCTCCTGTATGCTTCCTGTTGTTCTAGTGCTATGTCAGGGCTCTACAGTTTCTCTTCTCTCGGACATAGTTAGCCTAAGGAAATCACACACATCCATGCCCGAGGCAGGATTCGAACCTGCGACCGTAGCGGTCGCTCGTTTCCAGACAGTAGCGCCTAGAACCGCACGGCCGGCGGCGGTTGAAAGTGTGACCAAATTCGCTTCTCGTGTGATGATCTAGAGGTAGAGCGTTTGGCTAAAAAGTGAAAGGTTATAGGATCCAATACACGATAAGTTTACTTTTTGTCACTGTACCTTTTAACCTAGCATTCGTCTCTCAATAAAGTGGAAATTCGCCAGAAACGAAATGTAGCTCGGTTTCCATATCACCCTGTAGCTCCCCTTTCCACGGTTGGATGACTAGTTAGGGACATGCAAGTCGTGGAAGTGACATCCAGGTGATTGCAATCGTTTCAGAACAACTGCGTAGCGAAAAAACATGCGAATCCAAAAAAAAGTGGTGTTTCATTTTTTTCTTAAAAATTATTTCTCAGCACAAACTCCCCTACAACATCCTGATTAGCTTGTCGGACTGCTACCGATCACCCTGTATAATATACTAACTGGACCCGGCCACGCTTTGCTGTAGCTCAGTCTGGTAAAATGGAAAATTGCTAAATATATATGACAAGTGGATATAAGCGCCAATGTTCATGTTCTTCTCCCCTCTGTCTCTGTCCATCTCCTCGTCATTCCCCCCCCCCTCTCGCTGTCCATCACCTGCTGACTCCCCCCCCCCCCCCCCCGTCATTTTCTCCTGTCACTCTACAAGAAATAAGCAACATCAAAATAACCTGCACAATATGCACTTTTTTTTATTTCCATAGCACAACGTGTGCTATACCATTAGCTTCAATAAATATTAGCAATGACAACAGTAATGCGTGAATTTCTATGGTGCGTACAGTGGGACTTGCCTTACAACGTGGGCCAACATGTTTTGTATCGCACTGTACAGTAAAATAAAGTATTTTTGTGACTGAAAGCACTTATTTATCACTGAACGTGTTTTTGGTTTACATAGCGCCGCCTTTGAAGTTACTTAGTGCTGTTTACGAATTGCGCGTTGACAATACGAACTTTTAATTACATCACTGATGCATATTTCAATTCTATTAATACGTGTAAACGCCACAACATAGCCATCATTGGTTTAGGTCCGCGTTTTGGAGTCGCATCCTTGTGATGCTTCTTTCATTGCAGTTCTCAGCTGAAGATACGTTTCTCCTCAATCTGACTAGAGTTAATTTTCAGATTCCCGCCACACACCGTCAGGTGGCTTGCGGAGTATGGATGTAGATGTAGATGTTTACAGCTCCCAGGGATTAGTTAAATGTCGGAAGGTCTTCGCATTTTCTTTAATCGTCAGGCAGTAAGATGGGGTATAAATGGTTCTTACAGGGTTCAGCAGATTGCCGGAAAGTCCTGTTAGTGATAGAAGGAAGTTCTGTTAAAGGTAGAAAGGACGCAACCATTGAACGGTAGGTTACTGAGAGTTATGACCAGTTAATATATAGCCATGACGGTAACTGACTGCACCATCGAAATATTAGACGCTTCACAGAGTTAGAGTTACTGGGCACTCGCGAAAAGGTGGAATCAGTTATGAACTTGACAAAGAAAGTAAGTGCTAACCTTTTTAAGCAGTATTAATTTCTCCCAAGATGTAAGTTACAGACCACAGGGAATTGCAAATCTACGTTTCTGGTGCGAAGAGTTACAGCGAATCGGTGTTACGATTCATTTCACAGAGGCAGACTTTTTTGGTGGCTCCAATGTTCTGGGGCAAGGTCAGATTAGCACTGGTGATATTATTCCGTGGGCATCTTAGGTTGGCTTGTGGAGATAACAGCTATGTGGACGTGGTGTTGATCGAAGAAAGAGGTCCAGTAAAGCTTACTGATGTGGAAGTAAATGTAATTGTTTCAGTGGAACGAAAGCGTTAGATTCTGTATGGCCTGGTCAAGAAGTGTACAACGCTGATCTGAATAATGTTTGCTTCCCAAACAGTGGCGTAAGTACCCGACGCGTGGCAAAAATCGCTGGCATCGTGCATCGCCTTGACTTCGTGGCGTCATCTTCCGCGTTTACCCGCGACGAGAAGAAGAGAGGAAACATTGCCACTGACGTTCTTCAAAGACTAGATAGTTTACTGAAATCAGACGCTGTTTTAAAAAAGTGTTCCAAAACATCATTAATTTAAAAATGGTCAGGTATCAGTCCCAAGCAGGGAAGAAATTCCTGCAGTATCGTCAACCATTTGTTTCTTTTCCCAATAACCGTCCCCAAAGGCAGCAAATTTCACGTTCAGTTCCGTCAACAACTTTAATTGTGCTTCTTGGCTGATGTTCTGAATCTGTCAGTATAAGTTTTGAAATGACTGTTGCTCGAAGGAATATCCGCGGTTTACAAGTAATTTAGAGAACGGTCTGAGTAACATAATATCCAAAGCTGTAGCTCATATCCATTCCTTGTAGGTCTCATTTAAACACAATTCTAGAAATGAGACTCTGCTGCACTGGATATTTCGCTTCTACGAAATACATAAACGCGGTGCTACATTATTTCTAAGGAGGATTTCTAGGAAGTAGAGGCGTACTAGCTCACAAACCTGGCACTGTCAGGGGAGCCATTCTGCCAATATCCTGTTACAAACGAAAACAAAAAATTAACTGTGCTTATAGGCCGACCGCTGTGACCGAGCGGTTCTAGGCGCTTCAGTCCGGAACCGCGCTCCTGCTACGGTCGCAGGTCCGAATCCTGCCTCGGGCGTGGATGTGTGTGATGTCCTCAGGTTACTTAGGTTTAAGTAGTTCTAAGCCTAGGGGACTGATGACCACAGATGTTAAGTGCCATAGTGCTTAGAGCCATTTTTCTGTGCCTATAGGCAAGTACTGAAAAAGTTTCATTTCCATGCATTCGTGAAAACACCTCTGAAATTATGAAACAGTGGTACAAAGAAATATGCATAATGTAAAAACGAGTAAGTACAGTATCCAGATTAAGAAACAGGAACCGGGATAGTTTCTGTATGCTTGCCGTAGCTGCTTCGCGTGTTTACAACCCGATTTTGTAAATGTCTCTATGGAACGCGTCATCATAGCTCTATAGAAGGCTATCGTTTTCGCCTTCAGCCATTTGTGGTTCGTAGTTGAAAGCTGTCAAAAGCTCTGCCAGATGTCACGTATTTCTTTAAGCTGCCTCGACTGTAATAGTGTCTTAGTAGGAAAGAATACATGTATTAAAACTTCATGCACGATGCGACATTTTTTCCATTTACTCAGTGTTACGACGTCGTATCTCTTGAACCGTGTGTCGTAGAATGACATAATTTTGTTGGTACATTCATCTGCATATGTGGATAATGTCTGAGAAATATGTTGCAAGTATAGATAGAAGCAAAGAAGCAATAAATTTAAACGTCATGCATGATACGGCAGTTTTTCACGCATCTCACTGTTTATGACGTCATATACCCCGCTCTACATGTCACACAAATTTATTTTGTAGGTACATTCAGTGGCATATGTGGATACTGTCTGCAGAGTGCGTTGCGAATAGAATTAGTAGAAAAGAAGCAATAGATCTAAACGTCATGCACAGTTCAGCAGTTTTCATGCGTCTCATTGTTTATGACGTGATGCCTCCTGATAGGTAGGTCGTTCTCATCCGTGTACGAAAATTTGGTTGAAATCGGTCCGCTAGTTTTGAAGGAGAAGTGTAAAGCAAACACAGACACATTATGTATGTATATGTGGATGTATTCGATGAGTACACAGCTGAGTTTATGAAACAGCTAGCATGCCATATAACGACTCCTGGAGGGCGGGAGAGGGCAACTAACGCAACCGGCATTGTTTCGCGTCGCTAATGTCTTCGTCTTTTTTTCTGTTTCAGTCGATTAGCAACCTCTACTGATTTTTATCTTTGCAACGACTCCTGCCAGCGATCACAAAATATTTTCGTCGTAACAAAAATTAGGGCAAAAAACAAGAAACGACTACTTCTGTCTTGAATGCGTTACTGCATGGGCCTACGCAGTGTACAAAACACGCCATTTCTGTGCTTCAAAGATTGAAGTAATGTTGGCGAGTTATACAGGCGAAGCGGTTGTTTTTGTTTAGATGCCATTTAATTATACATGTAACTGAGTTTTCAGAGGCACCGTTTTCTCAGCCTCTTTAGCACCCCGCCGCTGTTACGATAGGGATAGGGAAAGGGTTTTTATATTAGCTTGGAGTGGTGACTGGTGATGTTAAACGAGCTGAAGTGAAGCGTGACCAGGCTGCTGCATTATTTTCTTCCCGAGAACAGATGGCCGCTCGCGAAGAGCAGAAAGCCAGAGATAAACGTACGCGGGATGCGGCAAAGCGCCGGTGGAAGCGCGGTGAGCGAGAGACGGGCGGATTTCACGAACCCTGCGGACACCGCAGGAGTTGTCTGCCGGCGATCCAATTACACGCCCCACGACACAATTGAATCGCTCCTCTTCCGGGAGCTGCGGCCGGCGGCCGGCAGGTGTTCTGGTCAAGGGACAGACCGCAGCTGGCCGGGGCGCCCAACAAAAGGGGCCCCGCAGTCAAGGCCGCCTCTAACTACTAATATATATGTAAAATACTCGCGCATATTCTTACACCGTATTCTCTGTTATCACGAAGGCGTTAACCGCTATCACATTACGGAAACGAATATTTTCACAAGAACTGAGTTAATTTCAAATGCAGGAGACCTGAAGACGCAATTACTCTCTCTTTCCGAAAAGCTTGCTGGCAAACTAATGTAATTCAGCGGAAATGCAACTTCTATACGGACGACGGGAATTCCTTCAAAGATAATGGTCAGTTTTACAGTGGCAGTTGTCTGACATAAAGTAATCCACTACCTCGCTTCCCGTTAAAACTGGAACACCACGAAAGCGACATGATATGTAAATCATTAATATTTCAGCACAACTGCATGACGTGCACAGGAGTAAAGCAGATTACGCAGTGGGTTTGTAATTCAGAAATTGCGTTTCACCTGTCGAAATTCGTGACCTGTTTGCTTTTTATTTGCAACCTGCTCCATTAAAATATTTGCAATACTACATGTACTGTGCGTGTGTGTGTGTGTGTGTGTGTGTGTGTGTGTGTGTGTGTAGTGTAATGATTTTTGTGTTGTATGATGCTGAGATAAAGGAAAAGAGTGAAGCCTGGTCCTGGCACATAGCCTACTCCTCGCGAATAGCACCAAGGGGACAGTCCAGCTTAACGTCGCCACCCGACGGACGGATCACCATTAACATTTCCTCACTTCATCAGAAACTGCAGAGAGGTTTGGTAATTAAATGAGAACATATGTGCAAAGCCTGGTTACCAGGAACTTAACGTCACCACCTATCCTTCTCTTCCCAGCCAAATACTGACAGTGGTAATTTTTGCCACCACCAGGATTCGAACCGGCTTACCCCCGGGTCAAGCACCAGCCCACAAGCGTGCGTTAGCGACATCGGCCTCGTAGGCGGGTATTCCTGGCCTATTGCAGCAGCGATTTATCGTTCCGTGACATTGCCGGTCGCGATCGTCGGTACCCCATATCTGTCACGCTAACTCAGAATTGGTGGGCTCACGAGGGCTATACTCAACGCCATGTACGATCTCAACGGCTCCACGCGGCTAGCGTCCGAGAGGGCAGACATGTTGTCCTGTCGCAGGACAGAATTGTACAGTCACGTCACGTACCTAGAGACACGATTTGTTCTTGTTCCTAGCAAGACAAGTAACCAACGGAGAGGACAATAAGTTATTTAGCACCACATATCAAGACAGCGACCATTTCTGGCAGCTGCTCTTGACGCGACAATAGAGAAAAGTTGTGCTCAACAACACTGGACACAGAGTGCCACAACGTCATATTTTCGTATTTTCAGCGAGGCAACATGAGGCCTGCCGGCTGGGTCAAGCCCGCAATGCTTTCAACCCAGCCTGCGTAAGAAATTCGATGTCCACAAAAATGTAAATGTTAACGTAAAACAAATGAACTCTCAAAAATACGTGTTTTGTGCATAATTTGTTGGTATGGCCTGTCGGTTGAGGGGTGCCATTCTTATCAGTGCCCATAAACATTAACGTCACGGACGCTATAGTTTTGACTTTATGCGCGGTGAGTCCTGCCGTCGCGTCACATGACAAGGCGGTCCCCGAGCTTAAGGAAGTATGTGAATCAGGTCCACGGCTGAACAAAGGTTGCCCATGCCTTAAACAGTGTCTTGGTGGCCATATCTGTGTTCGGAGAGTCTGACGAGAATGGAGGTTGCCAGAATACATTACTCATCATCATATGGGCGCGGACTTGATGGTACGGGACGCAATCAGATAGACAACATGATAACCAACGGTTCACAAAGTCGATAATTTCGATAGACGCCGTTACACTTCTTACGTAATAAGGCCGCTGGCTGCGCTGTATTTTAGAGGTGTGATGGACGTATACTTTCAACAAGATAATGCAATGCCCGCGCCGTCCCGACCTAACTCGATACAGAGAATGTTGGACTGTTAACCTGGCCAACAAGTTCTCCAGATCTCTCATCCAGTGAAAACATCTTGTCACGGGTTGCCGAGAAAATGACAGGCCACTAACAGTGATTTATGAACTCTGGGATAGAGTTCAAGAAGCATGCAATCAATTGCCCATCTCTGTCATCCTATTTCGACTCAAAGCATAGCCGTCTTTGCTGCCATAGCTACCAAATTGCACTGCCTCTATACTCCCAAATCATCTCATTATACTAGATGTCCATAGGAAGTCAAACTTCGTTATTTACTTTCTTTCCTTTTATTGCAATTTTAATGGCCAGCAATATATATATATATATATATATATATATATATATATATATATATATATATATATATATATATCAAATCGATACTTTTTCAACCCTCTTTCATGTCTTACTTTTTTACATCTTAACCACAATTTCAAAAAACCAGCTTTCCAGGCGTAAACTACAAACATGCCTCAGCCTCTAACGTACAGATTCACCAGATGTGATTTGTTTATGATTCTATATTTTTCCTATTAGTTACACAGTCCAGCACTTTTGCAAAAGGGGCCAGTTGAGAGACGTGCAGGAAGAGTGTCAATGAGGTTCTGGAGGGTGCCGACAGGGGTGTGGATCATCAACAGTGCCTTGCAACTGCGCTACGTTTCTTGGCTGAGGATCCTTGGCGCAAACAGCCCGATCGAGGTGGCCCCACAGATTCTCAATTGCTTTTAAATGGGGGAAGTTTGGTGGCCAGAGTAGGATGGTAAACTCATTCTGGTGCTCTCCGAACCACACACGCGAACTGCGTGCCACTTTTCATTGTCCTACTGGTAGATGCTATACTACCGCGAAAAAAACGAATTGCATTTAGGGGTGGACCTGGTTCCCAAGACTAGATGCATACTTGTATTCACCCATTGACATGGACCATTGTTGCAAGTGTTTGCTTCCAGACGTTTCACGCCGTACACACCAAAAGCCATCTGTCGGATGGAGCACAAACGTGGTTCATCTGAAAAGGCAACGTGTCGCCACTTAGCGGACGTCTAGTTGCGGTACTAGTGCGCAAATTGTAGCCTGCGTCGTGGATGAAGTAAGTTACCATGGGTGCGTGAACCAGGCGCCCATACGCAGCAACATTCGCTGAACGGTCGTCCAGAAGACACACCTGCTAGCCCCTCGGTTCATCTGCGTCGTCAGTTGCTCAACAGTTGCTTGTCTATTCTCGCGGACTCGTTTCCGCAGCCATCGTTCATCCACGACACCTATGACCCTTAGTGCTCCACAGTTGCCTCGGCGCCGATGTTGGATAGAGCCATTTTGACATCCACGGTATACTTTAACCACGGAGGCACGCGAACAGTTTACGAACTTATCCGTTTCGGAAATGCTTCCACCCTTGGCCCGAAAGCCGAAGATCACGCCCTTTTGGACGTCAGATAAATCGCTCCGTTTCCGCATTACAACAGCGACTGCACTGTTTTCCGCGTCCCCCCCCCCCCCCCACACGCTTAAAATACCCTCCACTGCCATTGCTACCACCTGCCGACTGTGTGTGGTTATTGAACGTTGACGTCGAACACAGACGTTGGCCACATTAAAGTGAATGGTCCGTGTACTCCAGAGTAAAAACTGAATTAATGCTCTCTCTGGCGAGTAGAAATCCCTTTTGTTATTCCACGGTTTGGTTACTCCCCTATTCTGTGCACGTGAATCGAGTCGACAGCGTAAAAATTTCATGCTAATCAGTAGTCACACAGACCAATGTGGAACGACATCCGCAAACTATCTCTCTGCTTCCCCCTCACGCAAGAAGCGAGTAGCGCTGTAAGGCGCGCGCTTCCCTAATCTTGGAAACTGAAAGAATCTTGGTACTTTGCCATACTGAATACGCAACTCTTCATGTAAATACAAACACCGAACATAGCAGAGAATCTGATAAAGCCGATGTTGTAAGTTCGAGAAACAAACTCGATAATGACGTGGCATTTTTATTTGTGTTTCAGCATCCGAAATATAAATGAAAGATAACATGCAAAAACATCACAATCAACAATACGATTTTAGTGCAAGTTTGTGTGTACGTTCATCTGGTAGATGTAGGCCTACTGAATATGCAAGATGAGACACACTTTTTCTGTCTTGATCGGTCAGTATTTCGAAATTATGTTTTCTGCGAATTATAATACAAAGAGGCGCACAACTTTTTCCAGGTTTAGCTTATCAAGACTTATCAACAGAAATATAGATTTTTCTAATGGCATTCGAAAGCTTGAAGAGACGCGTACAGTGATTTAACTCTGATTAATGTTGGCCTTTAAATTGTTCGCAAAACTATCCCAGAAATGTGCTAAAACTGACAGGCAAGCCGACCGCAACCAGCTGTTGCGATGTAAATATCGCCAAGTTGGTCTCCGTCTTTGTATCGTACCTTTCGACTGTTTCCTCGTTTACACAAAACCTGTTTACTTAAACACGAGTACGTTCAGACATTTGAAATAGTTTTCCTAAGCCCCTTCTCATACTCTAAAAGTTGGCATATAAATTCGTTTAAAACAATCGTAGCTGGCTCTACAGCTATGCTGTATAATGTACTGCCAACAGCAAATATGTTTTATTCTAATAGCGTAGGTCTATCTTGCTCGTGTACATGACAACAGAGCCTTTCATAAAACCACCATTTGCGGTGATTCCAAGCAATTAATGGCACTGGACTCTCATCATATTATGTAGAGCTACAATTCCCACTTTTTCATCGTCGTAATGGAATGCCAGAACTGTGTTCTAATGACAGCGTAGTTCCTTCTGGTGGAGATCGCGAAATAAACAGTGTGCCTTAACTTACATAAACCATTAATCTCCTCACGCAAGGCATATGTAACTCTGTCGGATTCTCATCAAACGCAACTATAATAAATGAACTCTGTTCGTTGGTCATAGTCCCGATTGTTGCGCTCTTCTTCCAGTACATGGTACCCAGCAGGGAAAAAAGTTTCAATATTCAGGACCCTAATAGCGCCCAACAACGACCGAGGGAAGGCGACTACAGCATACAGCATGGTGTACTGTGACTCAATGGGAAAACGCGTTGGCTGGCAGGACAACAGGCTCCAACATGTCAGGCACGCAGTAGGACCCTGAACTGTTTCTATCCAGCCGTGGACGATTGACTAAGTTGTTCTTATACGCCTATATATTGTCTACACTCCATTAACGGATCATTTCGGACACCTACCGCTTGCCTGCGGTGCTGGTAACGCACTGCTTTCAACGAAACACATTTTAACAGATTATATTTTGTAAGATGAGAGGATGGCAATCTCAGGATTTCACAAGCACTTGATCAGAAAATTTGTTTAGTGACACAACGAGTTCAGTAGGTATTTTAAACTGTCGCGCAGTGGCAGATCCTCGAGAGCAGATTTCAACGCGTTGCTGAGTGGCTGGTTCGTCCAGTATGTTGCATAATCAACCAGCCACATGCACCTGCATATCTTGTTTTTACTTGTTGTCTTTTTGTGGACTGTTTTGCATTTTGGAGTATCTTACAAACATTGACCAATCAAGATTTTAAGTGCTTACACCTGTGTACATAATGCCGCTAGCTTTGTACGTGATTCTCTGAATATATTCTGAGAAGTTACGCTTTTCGTCCAGCTGGACTGTATAGAGATACAGATGTTTTTTTTAATATAACTGTAGGACTTCTACACAATTAAAGTTGAACTTTTAGGAGTTTTCTGTGGGGGTTATGGTTAATCTGTGATCTATGCACGATCCGGGGGAGGGTTCAATTCCATGCTTCCTCCAGTTCAGCTCTCGAGTTCGCCGATACCACAACCAGGACATCGTCGGTACACGCTGCCACCCCATCGACTTGGTCATCTTCTTACAACTGGCACAGGGAGGTTCGATTGCAAAATCCAAAAGACTGGCCCGCAAATCGATCGCTGTGTGCACCCTTTAGTAGTTCTTCTTATTACTTTTTATGTTACGGCTGATTATCCCATACCTCTACCCCTAATGTAATCGATCAAGCTGTATATAGGCCCTGGGGTCCACGCAGATCAAGCAACCGGGCAAACAACGCGGGCCATCATAAATTATCAACTGTTCCTTCGATGTCAGTGTTGCAATTGCGTATTTTTTGTTACATGTATCTACTGTTTTTATGAGCTTGTTAAGTGGGTCTTCATTAATTTTCGCTTTTCTATTTTCTGAATCTTTCGGATTGTTAATGAAACAGATTGATCTATAGCTTTTACGATTAGCCGGATCTTTATCCGCTGCCTTTTGTATTATGTCAGTTGCTCCTAATTTATAGATGGCAAGCTACTCATTATTAAGGAATTTTCAGCAGTCTGGTTAGAATTGGAACAATTTGTACTTTTATTTGTCTGAAAACTTCGGTGTGAACATTTTCAGGTCCTGGAGCCATTTCGTTTTTTTATTTCATTTTGGCTGAGGCTAGTTCGTCTTTAGCGAACGGTGCAATACTGGAAAATATCGAAAGAGATTTTTTAGTTTCCGTCGTGTTCGTCTGCGCAGTAACTAAGTTCTAGCTACCAGTGCGTTGAGGCGGTCTCTCCAACAAACCCCAAATCCACCGCTGCTGCGGAGACCGCTGTTGGATGCACACGGCAGTGTCCCGCTGAGTGACAGTCGGCACTTAATCAGGACGGAGCAGCGTCGTGAATATTCGCCGGGTGACGCTCACTGAAGTTCGGCACAGGCTCGTCCATGAACATCGACGCGGTCGAAACCCATCCGGACGCCGCTCATCGACTGTCTGCCACGGAGAGCCGATTTGACCACAGCTGAGAAACAAAATTCCTGCTTACAGGCCCAAGCCGCGTTCGTCAGAACCTGCGGGAGGGCAAGTGAGTGTTCGATCAAACAAAAAAATTGTTTTGCCCAGAATTGAAGATCCACATTCTCTACAACATCATGCACGGTCATGTCGTAGCACATTGTTCGTGGTACTCCATCAACGTTTTTAGAGATGAACAAACAGTGTGCCACCAGAGTCTGGGAGAATGCCATCAGACATAAACCTACTAGGCTCTAGTGGTCGTTTTCTGCAGAGACTTCAACTAAATGCTGTGCAATATTTTTAACAGTTATATTTGCCCATTAGACACCATTCGAACAACTGCAGGCTCTTCATCAGAGTGAGGGTATTTACAGGCATTTCCTATTTAGTACCAAGTACACGGACTGTGGTTATGGTGAAAATAGTGAATTTAGAATCTGCAGGACCTTGTACAGGGTGTTTCAAAAATGACCGGTATATTTGAAACGGCAATAAAAACTAAACGAGCAGCGACAGAAATACACCGTTTGTTGCAATATGCTTGGGACAACAGTACATTTTCAGGCAGACAAACTTTCGAAATTACAGTAGTTACAATTTTCAACAACAGATGGCGCTGCGGTCTGGGAAACTCTATAGTACGATATTTTCCACATATCCACCATGCGTAGCAATAATATGGCGTAGTCTCTGAATGAAATTACCCGAAACCTTTGACAACGTGTCTGGCGGAATGGCTTCACATGCAGATGAGATGTACTGCTTCAGCTGTTCAATTGTTTCTGGATTCTGGCGGTACACCTGGTTTTTCAAGTGTCCCCACAGAAAGAAGTCACAGGGGTTCATGTCTGGCGAATAGGGAGGCCAATCCACGCCGCCTCCTGTATGTTTCGGATAGCCCAAAGCAATCACACGATCATCGAAATATTCATTCAGGAAATTAAAGACGTCGGCCGTGCGATGTGGCCGGGCACCATCTTGCATAAACCACGAGGTGTTCGCAGTGTCGTCTAAGGCAGTTTGTACCACCACAAATTCACGAAGAATGTCCAGATAGCGTGATGCAGTAATCGTTTCGGATCTGAAAAATGGGCCAATGATTCCTTTGGAAGAAATGGCGGCCCAGACCAGTACTTTTTGAGGATGCAGGGACGATAGGACTGCAACATGGGGCTTTTCGGTTCGCCATATGCGCCAGTTCTGTTTATTGACGAAGCCGTCCAGGTAAAAATAAGCTTCGTCAGTAAACCAAATGCTGCCCACATGCATATCGCCGTCATCAATCCTGTGCACTATATCGTTAGCGAATGTCTCTCGTGCAGCAATGGTAGCGGCGCTGAGGGGTTGCCGCGTTTGAATTTTGTATGGATAGAGGTGTAAACTCTGGCGCATGAGGCGATACGTGGACGTTGGCGTCATTTGGACCGCAGCTGCAACACGGCGAACGGAAATCCGAGGCCGCTGTTGGATCACCTGCTGCACTAGCTGCGCGTTGCCCTCTGTGGTTGCCGTACGCGGTCGCCCTACCTTTCCAGCACGTTCATCCGTCACGTTCCCCGTCCATTGAAATTTTTCAAACAGATCCTTTATTGTATCGCTTTTCGGTCCTTTGGTTACATTAAACCTCCGGTGAAAACTTCGTCTTGTTGCAACAACACTGTGTTCTAGGCGGTGGAATTCCAACACCAGAAAAATCTTCTGTTCTAAACAATAAACCGTGTTGTCTACAGCACACTTGCACGTTGTGAACAGCACACGCTTACAGCAGAAAGACGACGTACAGAACGGCGCACCCACAGACTGCGTTGTCTTCTATATCTTTCACATCACGTGCAGCGCCATCTGTTGTTGAAAATTGTAACTACTGTAATTGCGAAAGTTTGTCCGCCTGAAAATGTACTGTTGTCCCAAGCATATTGCAACAAACGGTGTATTTCTATCGCTGCTCGTTTAGTTTTTATTGCCGTTTCAAATATACTGGTCATTTTTGAAACACCCTGTATATGCACACGATCCGAGTAACTAGCCCCACTTCGTTCAAAATATAAAATGCCTGTAAATACCCACATCTGATGATGAGTCGGTAATGGCTAGAAAGCTGGCTAATCAGCTAATGGTGGTCGCACTTTTCATACAAATTATCCGCTATTTTAATGACAGTCGCAGTGTTCAGTGTTCACAATGGATACGATAATATGATAAATTTAATACCAGGCTCTTCCATTTAGCGCTGCCTGAGCGTTGCTATGTTGTTACCACATTTCCTCACGGAGTACGTTCACTGTGTTTTGGCTTCTGCGGCAAGAAATAAATGTGACCATTTCGACTTTCTCTACTACTTCGCAGATGAGATTTATTACAATACTCCAGAATGTGCGAAACTTTCGTCAATAGGTAATATGTATATCGAGCTTACACATACGGAGTCACATATAATATTTACAAAAAAAGTTAAAAAAAAAAGGTCCTTTAAACTAGAAACATGAATTTCAGTGTAACGTAAAATGAAATTAATGAAGAATGGTTTGTCGCAACTGTCACTATTTAGGTTATCAAAGCTAATGCATTACCGTTTACTGATTTTTGGCTTAATTACACCTATCTAGGGTAGGCACACACAGAGTAAACAGAAATCCTGATCTCTGCAGTAAATGTGCACCTTCCGTAGATGGATGTGAAGACACAGGGAACCGGTTCTTGTTATTGTGATCTTCAGTCCGAAGACAGGTTTGACGCAGCTCTCCGTGCTACTAAATCATGTGCAAGCCTCTTCATCTCTGAGAAACTACTGCAATCTACATCCTTCTGAATCTGCTGGCTGTATTCGTCTTTTGGTCCCCATTTACGGTTTTTTACTCTCTACACTTCCCTCCAATACTAAATTCGTGACCCTCTGATCTGTCAGAATGTGTCCTATCAACAGATCCCTTCGTTTCAAAAGTTTCTTGTCTCTCCAATATTCAGCAGCTCCTCATTACCTACGTGATCTACCGATGTAATCTTCAGCAGTCTTCTGTAGCACCACATTTCAAAATCCTCTAATCTCTTCTTGTCTACACTGTTTGTCTTCCGCGTTTCTGTTCGTACAAGGCTACACTCCAGATAAATACCTCCAGGAAAAACTCCGCAACACTTAAATCTATATTCGATGTTAACAAATTTATCTTCTCCAGAAAAGCTTTTCTTGTCATTGCCAGTCTCTGCTTCGGCCGTCATCAGTTATTTTGCTGCCCACACAGCAAAACTCATTTAGTGCTTTAAGTGTCTCGTTTCCTAATCTACTTCCCTTACCACCATCTGATTTAATTCGACTGCATTCTATTATCCTTACATTTTGTTCATGTGGATCTTAGACCCTCCTTTCAAGACACTGTCCAAGTCCTTTTCTGTCTCTGGCAAAATTAGGGGGACAATGTCGTCAATAAACCTCACTTACAGTTTTCATTTCTTGTTCCTGAACTGTAATTCCTACTTCAAATTTTTCTTTGGTTCCCTTTACTACTTCTTCAATGCACAGATCGAATAACATGGGCGATAGGCTACAACGTAGTCTCATTCCCTCCTCAACCATCGTTTTCCTTTCATGACCACCCCCCCCCCCCCCCCGACTCTCATAACCGCCGTCTGGCTTCTGTGGAAATTGTAAATAGCCTTTTTTCTCCATGTATTTTATCACTGCTACAGCACGAAACCGGTAATGGGCGATAAATTAAATCTGAAACGAACTGAAACGTTCCTTCGTCCCGTCTTCGGAGAGCTCATGGCGTTGCGCGACGTTCCATTTACGGCCGCAGCCAGGAAGTACGCACTCCTAGTGACGTGTGGCACGCGGGACGAATTACGTGATGTATTTCTCCCGAAAGTAACTAGGAAACGTTTCTTGCTGGACCCGGATCAATTCTCTTCATTGGCTACACTTACAAAATAGCCTCAATAGTGTCAGAGCCTTGCTCTGACCCGCGAGACAGGGTTAAACTTGTTGGGGCTCTGAACTCAATGATTAATGTCTGCAGCTGCCTAACTTCACAGAAAACGATATCGAGTTCTGGCTAGTGGACTGGAAAATGTATATTACCAATACTCAATACATCACCTCCACCTGCTTCCTTTAAACTTATGCTGATAATTCCAAAAATGCATACTTGTTCAAAGTCAATATGTAAAAGGTCACCCAAAAACACTACACTTCCAAGCCCCGCGGAAACAGTTGTACGAGTAATTCACTGGGGTTCAATGAGAAGGCACGCGCTATCTCACTAAGCCGCATTACACGGCTAAAAACGAAATTATTAATTAAAATTCTACGCTAGCGCACGGGTATGCACCTGCGAACTCTTTAGCTTTCCATATGGAAAAAAAAAATAGCTCTACGAAACACGAAGGATCCCTCAATCCGGAGTTCTGAAATGTTACCCACTTTGAAACAATATCTGCGCTCCCTAGAGATTTACACGACCTGCCTCCACCTATGAGCTCAAGTACCTTCACCAAAGTGTTTCAACACTCTGGCCTTCCAGCTAATCCGTCTAACAAGCATTGGCCATTTCCTGCTGCCACAAACAGAACTACTCCCGTAGGTGCTTCTTATTGCCAGGACATTTCACAAGTTTTTTTTTTTTTTTTTTTAATTGGTAGTGGAAAACACCTGCCGTCATGGTAAACTCATTAGCCTTTAAGCCAGCATCGAACGCTCGAACCACAAATCATAGACTGATTCATCTACATCTACGTGATTACTCTGCTATTCACAATAAAGTGCCTGACAGAGGGTTCAATGAACCACCTTCATGCTGTCTCTCTACCGCTCCACTCTCGAACGGCACGCGGGGAAAACGAACACTTAAATGTTTCTGTGCGAGCCCTGATTACTCTTATTTTATCGAGATGATCATTTCTCCCTATGTATGTGGGTGCCAATAGAATGTTTTCGCAGTCTGAGGAGAAAACTGCTGATTATAGAAAGAGCTTCCATCATTTCCATGTTGATCAAAGCCTCATCCTGCTGGATGCTGAAAATCTGCTCAGCTGTTCCCAACAGCCACGAGAACGACCCCATGGCGAGGCCAGGAAGATCTGTTGCAAGTTTAATAACCTAAAAAGTGGTTAGATGCTGATAATACCCCGCAACAAATGTCACATTCACTGTGTTCCTTAATCGATTGCACAGAAAAATTATGGCATCAAACAAGGTGTTTTCAAAAATAACTCCGTTAACAGAAACGTGTGCAACAGGGGAAAAAAACACTGCCACACAAAGCAGAAATGGCAACAGCAAATACAATACCTGTATTTTCTTACTTGTACGTCTGAATAGAACAGACCTTGCTTACGAGTGACAGCCATACGGAATTAGTTCGGAATAAATTCACTGAATGCACATTTCTTGGCATCGGCTGTAGTAAATATAGACGTACTACCTATTAAAGGCATACGAAATTTTGTGCCGAACCAGGACTCTAACCCGGATGTCCCGCTTATCAAAAGAGGTCGCCTTAACAACTTCGCGTACCCGCGCATGCCTCCTCCAGCGCGGTCCCAAACCTCCATATGTCACACTGTCTACGTCCTCGTACCAAGTCTCCTACATTCATGACTCGATGCTCGCAGCATTATCTTGGATTTCCGCACCAGTTAGAATGAGACAATGAGGAATACTGACCTATGGCGTTATCGTGTTTTAGCCAGCCTTCGCGTGTAACACTTACCTGCACGTCTGAATGAAAAGACATTACTAACATCGACATCCGCACGAAATTACTTCGAAATGAATTCGCTGAGTGCGAATATGTTGGCATCAGAGGTATTAGCTATAGATATACTACCTAATAGGGACAAGCGAAAATTTGTTATGAAAGTAAGGGACTATGGTACAAGGATGTAGACAATGTGGACACGGAAGTTTGACTCGGCCCGGCATGCGTGCACAGAAAGACAAAGTTACGGTAACCTCTCGCGAGAAGCGAGAAATCCTGCTTCGAGTCCCTGTCCGCCACAAATTTTCACATGACATCAGCAGGTAGTATATCTATATCTAATCAAGTCGGTGCCAAGATATTCGCATTCAGCTAATTTATTTCGAAGTAAGTTGTATTATCATTTATAGGGTACTAGCTTAGGGCGTCCTGCTTCGCTAGCGTAGAACGTATGGACTACATAAATCTTTTTGTTTTGTTTTTATTTAATCGAACTTTTATGTCGTTCACAAATTGCAACATCTTTAAAGCTTTTCACGCTAGTTAAGGCCATATAAGCATGGTCATTTCCGAATGTACGTCTGAACACAAAGCGACTCTCGTAGCTGGAGTCCAAAGTTTTTGTTAATCACGCCTTTTCCGTTCTTGTAGAAGTATTTGCACAGCAACTTTCATCCCCAAACAAGTATTTCTTTAACTCTAACCGAGAAGTGAAATAAAAATGCTCATAAATTTAGCGTTAAAATTTTTTTAATGTAACGAAATATTTTCTTAAAAATTTTCATCTCCTATTGCACTCCCTTAGGGGCCGAATTTCCAGAAACACTGAAACACGTATGTTTTTTATTTCGAACTGAAAAGTCAAATGCCAATTGTCATAGACGTATTTTAGGAATCCTTTGAAGTTCGTAAGTAAAAATTTCACCCTCGATTTTACCCCCTTGTTGTTGTTGTTGCGGTCTTCAGTCCTGAGACTGGTTTGATGCAGCTCTCCATGCTACTCTATCCTCTGCAAGCTTCTTCATCTCCCAGAACCTACTGCAACCTACATCCTTCTGAATCTGCTTAGTGTATTCATCTCTTGGTCTCCCTCTACGATTTTTACCCTCCATGCTGCCCTCCAATGCTAAATTTGTGAGACCTTGATGCCTCAAAACATGTCCTACCAACCGATCCCTTCTTCTAGTCAAACTGTGCCACAAACTTCTCTTCTCCCCAACCCTATTCAATACCTCCTCATTAGTTACGTGATCTACCCACCTTATCTTCAGCATTCTTCTGTAGCACCACATTTCGAAAGCTTCTATTCTCTTCTTGTCCAAACTAGTTATCGTCCATGTTTCACTTCCATACATGGCTACACTCCATACAAATACTTTCAGAAACGACTTCCTGACACTTAAATCTATATTCGATGTTAACAAATTTCTCTTCTTCAGAAACGATTTCCTTGCCATTGCCAGTCTACATTTTATATCCTCTCTACTTCGACCATCATCCGTTATTTTACTCCCCAAATAGCAAAACTCCTTTACTACTTTAAGTGTCTCATTTCCTAATCTAATTCCCTCAGCATCACCCGATTTAATTTGACTACATTCCATTATCCTCGTTTTGCTTTTGTTGATGTTCATCTTATATCCTCCTTTCAAGACACTGTCCATTCCGTTCAACTGCTCTTCCAAGTCCTTTGCTGTCTCTGACAGAATTACAATGTCATCGGCGAACCTCAAAGTTTTTATTTCTTCTCCATGGATTTTAATACCTACTCCAAATTTTTCTTTTGTTTCCTTTACTGCTTGCTCAATATACAGATTGAATAACATCGGGGAGAGGCTACAACCCTGTCTCACTCCTTTCCCAGCCACTGCTTCCCTTTCATGCCCCTCGACTCTTATAACTGCCATCTGATTTCTGTACAAATTGTAAATAGCCTTTCGCTCCCTGTATTTTATACCTGCCACCTTCAGAATTTGAAAGAGAGTATTCCAGTTAACATTGTCAAAAGCTTTCTCTAAGTCTACAAATGCTAGAAACGTAGGTTTGCCTTTTCTTAATCTTTCTTCTAAGATAAGTCGTAAGGTTAGTATTGCCTCACGTGTTCCAACATTTCTACGGAATCCAAACTGATCTTCCCCGAGGTCCGTTTCTACCAGTTTTTCCATTCGTCTGTAAAGAATTCGCGTTAGTATTTTGCAGCTGTGACTTATTAAACTGATAGTTCGGTAATTTTCACATCTGTCAACACCTGCTTTCTTTGGGATTGGAATTATTATATTCTTCTTGAAGTCTGAGGGTATTTCACCTGTCTCATACATCTTGCTCACCAGATGGTAGAGTTTTGTCAGGACTGGCTCTCCCAAGGCCGTCAGTAGTTCTAATGGAATGTTGTCTACACCCGGGGCCTTGTTTCGACTCAGGTCTTTCAATGCTCTGTCAAACTCTTCACGCAGTATCTTATCTCCCATTTCGTCTTCATCTACATCCTCTTCCGTTTCCATAATATTGTCCTCAAGTACATCGCCCTTGTATAAACCCTCTATATACTCCTTCCACCTTTCTGCCTCCCCTTCTTTGCTTAGAACTGGGTTTCCATCTGAGCTCTTGATATTCATACAAGTGGTTCTCTTCTCTCCAAAGGTCTCTTTAATTTTCCTGTAGGCAGTATCTATCTTACCCCTAGTGAGACAAGCCTCTACATCCTTACATTTGTCCTCTAGCCATCCCTGCTTAGCCATTTTGCACTTCCTGTCGATCTCATTTTTGAGACGTTTGTATTCCTTTTTGCCTGCTTCATTTACTGCATTTTTATATTTCCTCCTTTCATCAATTAAATTCAATATTTCTTCTGTTACCCAAGGATTTCTATTAGCCCTCGCCTTTTTACCTACTTGATCCTCTGCTGCCTTCACTACTTCATCCCTCAAAGCTACCCATTCTTCTTCTACTGTATTTCTTTCCCCCATTCCTGTCAATTGTTCCCTTATGCTCTCCCTGAAACACTGTACAACCTCTGGTTTAGTCAGTTTATCCAGGTCCCATCTCCTTAAATTCCCACCTTTTTGCAGTGTTTTCAGTTTTAATCTACAGTTCATAACCAATAGATTGTGGTCAGAGTCCACATCTGCCCCTCGAAATGTCTTACAATTTAAAACCTGGTTCCTAAATCTCCATCTTACCATTATATAATCTATCTGATACCTTCTAGTGTCTCCAGGATTCCTCCATGTATATAACCTTCTTTTATGATTCTTGAACCAAGTGTTAGCTATGATTAAGTTATGCTCTGCGCAAAATTCTACCAGGCGGTTTCCTCTTTCATTTCTTACCCCCAATCCATATTCACCTACTATCCCTTCTCTCCCTTTTCCTACTCTCAAATTCCAGTCACCCATGACTTACATTTTCGTCTCCCTTCACTACCTGAATAATTTCTTTTATCTCATCATACATTTCATCTATTTCTTCATCATCTGCAGAGCTAGTTGGCATATAAACTTGTACTACTGTAGTAGGCATGGGCTTTGTGTCTATCTTGGCCACAATAATGCGTTCACTATGCTGTTTGTAGTAGCTAACCCGCACTCCTATTTTTTTATTCATTATTAAACCTACTCCTGCATTACCCCTATTTGATTTTGTATTTATAACCCTGTAATCACCTGACCAAAAGTCTTGTTCCTCCTGCCACTGAACTTCACTAATTCCCACTATATCTAACTTTAACCTATCCATTTCCCTTTTTAAATTTTCTAACCTACCTGCCCGATTAAGGGATCTGACATTCCACGCTCCGATCCGTAGAACGCCAGTTTTCTTTCTCCTGATAACGACGTCCTCTTGAGTAGTCCCCGCCCGGAGATCCGAATGGGGGACTATTTTACCTCCGGAATATTTTACCCAAGAGGACGCCATCATCATTTAATCATACAGTAAAGCTGCATGTCCTCGGGAAAAATTACGGCTGTAGTTTCCCCTTGCTTTCAGCCGTTCGCAGTACCAGCACAGCAAGGCCGTTTTGGTTAATGTTACAAGGCCAGATCAGTCAATCATCCAGACTGTTGCCCCTGCAACTACTGAAAAGGCTGCTGCCCCTCTTCAGGAACCACATGTTTGTCTGGCCTCTCAACAGATACCCCTCCGTTGTGGTTGCACCTACGGTACGGCCATCTGTATCGTTGAGGCACGCAAGCCTCCCCACCAACGGCAAGGTCCTTAGTGGTTGAATTTCCAAAAATGCTAAAACATGTATTTTTTTATTTTCCTGCTGAGATAATTCGTTACATCATAAAAATTTCAAAATTAAATTTGATGAAAATTGGTATTGCATTTCTCGGTTAGAGATAAAGACATGTTTGTTAGGGGATGAAAATTGATTTGGAGCATCTCCAAAAGAACGCAAAAGGCTTGATTAACAAAAATTTTAGACTCCAGCTACCAGACTCGCTTTTTGGTCAGAAGTACATTCCAAAAAGACCATGCTTACATGATCTTAATTAGCGTGAAATGCTTACAAGGTGTTGCAATTTGTGAACATTAAAATTCTTTTAAATAAAAACAAAAAAAATTGAATATTTTTAGCATGGTGCAGCAGAGTCAGCAACTGTAAAATGTAATTATATTAAATTTCAGCCTCCAGTTGCATAAGCAAAGAAACTTTACGTAGGTTTTGGATATAATAATGTAGCCTTCTTCAGAAATGTCACAATATAAAATTAAATTATAACATGCCAGATATTGGCCTTGTCAAATTTAAAATGTTAGTACTACAGTACATAGTCATAAGACTGCGTCACTTCGACTAATGTTTTGCCGTTAGGTCACAGACAGGTGGGCCGCGGGCGCTGATTCGTAACTGGGCGCCGCGGGCAGCGACGCAGCGATGTCTGCTGGTGATCGCGCGCATGCGCGTGCGGAGTAATACAAACTTCAACCAGTAAATGTTGACTGAGATTATTATAGAAAAAAAGCTTATTACAATAGTTCGGACTATTAGTGGCATTAAAACCGTAAGTCACTGAAGATACCGTTCTATAAAAGGCAAAAGACATATAAAAAGTGTACTGTACAAAGCCGAAACCTAGGTAAAGTTTCTTTGCTTATGCAACTGGAGGCTGAGATTTAATATAAAAACAAAAAACCTCTGCAGTCTACGCGAGCGAAATAGCGGGCGCTAAGCTGGTACATATATATTTTAGCTGCTGTAAGATATACGAAGGGACTGCAGAAACTAAGTTACACGTGTCTTCCCACGCTAAGAACACTGTGCAATAACAGGGGCGCACTTTCAGAAGAGAGTGTGTGTTCCATGTTTCTTGAAGACACAGCTGTGGTGCTATACGCGTAAGAGGTGCATCACAGTTTGCGATTGAAACGACGCAGCAACAGGGAGCGTACTCCGACGTTTAAGTACGTAGAACAGTGCGATTCTTGTTGGTAAAACGTCTAATTACACGAAGATTCATTTTCATGTTCTGGCCTATGTTCACCAAATGCTGTGTCGCGTCCAGCAGTGGTAAAATGCTAAGGCGGCGCAGACGCAAGTGATGCTGATCGGGAAGCCCAGACATTACACCATGCGATTTCCCCTTTCTGGCGAGCTGAAAGAACATCCGGGGTGGGGGGGGGGGGGGGGGAGTGGGCGGGAATTTTTCCAACGATGATGACGTTAACACAGTGGTTCTTCAATGGCTACGTGACCAAGGAGTTGATTTCTATTTGTACAGTCGAGGAACGGAACGATTCGTAGAACGTTACAATCGTTCTTTATAGAGACTTAGTGACTATAGCGAAAAATAGTACCATTTATCTGTGTAGTGCAGCTTTCAATAAAAGATACTTGGTCTGCCATAATGTGTCACTTTTAAAGTCTTCTAGTACAAATTTGTTCAGGTCGGTCGTAGAATCTTTGTTTTGTAACAGAAATAAGTAGGAATATACCGAGTGGACTCGTATGCATATAAACCGCATTGGTCTACAAATTTTATTTAAGGAATGTCATAGCAACTACTCTTTACAATTGATACACGATGGCGATTACTGTGGAAGTATCCACTGACTTTCGATGTACGGATCCAAAAGATACACTTGGAGTGTTCCACTTGGAAATTTTGGTGCTGTTAGGCTCTGAAGTGATTAGCTGGTGGTAACTACTTCTCCGGTAAGCTGTAAAAGTTTGTGTAACAAGCTATTTATAGTTCACCTCCAAAAACAGTCAGAATTTTAAATTCAGGTAGTTAAAACCCTAAATAACTTCCAAGCCTCTTGTTCTCGAGGACTGGGAGTGCAGCACTGTCGATGACCTCGGGCATCCGTTTACCCTCAGCATCCTGTGTACTCGCGGCACCCACTCATAATCCTCGACTTCCAACTGCTGTGTAACGGGGCTTCTGCCAACTCGGCGAGTGGACGAGAAATTTAGGTCAGAAGCATTTTTGTAAAGAGTTGTTAACGCATCACACTTACTAAAAACAGACGTAATTCATCCATTTCACGAACAGTGACTGAAAATTTAATTTCTTATAGCTTTATTGCAACGAAAAGTAACAGTAAATTTGCTTATGCACAGGCTCCTCAGTTGCAGAATAAAGACTTTTGTGCATTCGACGCCTACTCAAAGGAACATAAAAGCTATACCAACCAGAAGTTGCAGCCAACTTATCGTCTGTTCGGTTCTGCGGTCCTATCTGTAAGAAGAATTTGTATTTCTTTAAAAAAAATCTTAGACACAGGGTGCCACATCATGTCAAAGTTTTAGGTATTCCTCGTTTTTAATCATCTTCAATAATACTGTTACTTAGTTGGTAAGTTACAGTATGAATTTTTCGTTTGATTAATGCTTGTTTCTGCCGAAACTAATCTGCAGCATCAAATACTATTCCGAATTAAGTAGCACATAATAGTGTACAGTTCGCACTACTTGTTCAGTTGTGCAAAAACAGACTTATTCCCTTCCAGTAACCAGTGTAAGTTCCAAATAAAGGAAAACGGTCTGCGAATGTGAGTGCATTAGTTGATATATTATTTCTCAAGTCCGCGTTTGTTTTTCTCAACACATACTAATCTTACAAGGATCAATGAGGTATCGTTTGAAACCTATTTTCAACCGGATTCTGACTCTGCATACCGCTTTTGCGCTAAAACTCACTATTTGTGGAAAATTGAAACATAAAAGAGATTTCACTATCACAGGCGAAAGAGCATCATGGATGCCCAGTGTCACACACGTATTTTACGAAGCTAACTATTAATCACGAATAAAAGCCTCCCTTTTCACATTATCTTATTACAAGTACCATTTTGTTTGTTTTAAAGCACTTATTAACTGGATAATTTGTATGCAGCATTCAAATGGTTCAAATGGCTCTGAGCACTATGGGACTTAACATCTGAGGTCATCAGTTCCCTAGACTTAGAACTACTTAAAACTAACCGAACCTAAGGACATCACACACATCCATGCCCGAGGCAGATTCGGACCTGCGACCGTAGCAGCAGCGTGGTTCCGGACTGAGGCGCCTAGAACAGCTCGGTCACAGCGGCCGGTTATACACCATTGTCATACATACTAACCGTGACCACTGTGGTAGTCCATTACCTCTGCCCGTCGTAGAAGTTGACTTTTCTATGCGAATATACATCCCGAAACGGCAAACACTGTCTCCTTGAACTGCTACTATGGCCTAACGTGCTTACATGATGTGCGAAGTGCTATTAAAATCTCAAAATATAGTTAAAGGTTATTGTGGCCGTAGTCACGTACCAGGTAAGAAACCAACACTACCTTCTAACCTATACATCTCACATTTATTTATTTATTTGTATTTTATGTTCGTATTTCTCATTCAACTTCTCTTCGAAAATCGCTAAGTGTAGATATTACGGTCGAAAGTTAGCTATCAGTATAAACAAGTCGCAAGGACAAACGCTTCAAGGAGCAGGATTCTATTTACCAAATCCAATCTTTACTCAAGGACAACTGTACGCAGCCTTTTCAAGGAAATCTAAATCAAATAACATTTTTGTATCCCTTAAAGAAAGCGAAAAACAAAAAGTATACGAAGATTACATTCTCCCGTCAAATAACGCTTATACCGAGGTATTACAACGCTCTGTACAGAATTATGTTCAAATATTATATAAGAATGTATTATAAATTCATGATTATTATTTCGCGTCGTTCGGTTTATTTCTAAAGATGTTTTCTCTTCGTTCCCACAACTGCTCTTTTCCTAATGACTGCGCTTATTCCAAATACTGTCATTATTTAGAACTATGAAAATGTGAAATTTTCGCACGGGTCCCCTGATTCTCATTAATGAGTGAACGTGTTACATTATGCCTACCTGGAGTGCCATCGCTTATCTCCAAACGCGACACTATTCTTCCAAATTACTATGACTTCTGCGCTAGGTCAAATTATTTATCATCTCACCTATGGCGTCAGAGTTATGTCTAAATATAATTTCAACATAAGGCTGGATCCTTTCTCCTAAGTAAAATTTTTATATCGCGTGGTTACTAAACCTTCAGTTCCTCTTTACGAACCGGATGAAGAAGAAGAAAAATCATTTCGCGGAATTTCAGAGATATGTAGATAAGAGGAAGCGTGAAATTCCTGTTCAAAAGTTTGTGCGACGCAATCTTGGACTTACTTACAAATATATCCGAAGGGTCACTTTCGGTGACCAATTCATTTCTCAAATTTAGCACTCAGTTCACTGTAATTGAAAGCATACTGATACGTGACAAGAACATTTTATTATTCTAAAGACATCAATAGCAAAATACTTTCAGCAAGATAATAATGAGGGACTCATGGGATGGCGCGTTGTATGCAAACGTCACTAGAGAGTACGGGACACAACACTACGTTCAGACGCCGTCAGGTATGAAGGGCAATGAAGCTGTATCGAAATGATCAAATCCGACTAGAGCTGTGACTCTTGGATTCTGGAACCGATTTTCTGCTGTCCCGCCAATTCGTATAGCTGCACTGCCCTTCAGAGATCCTGACGTTCATGATGACGTGCATTATTCGAATATGCGATTTACTACGTCCTTAGCATCACCAGAGAAAAGCAAATAATGTCGTTAACGGACTGATATGCTAAGAGTAAAGTTACCACTCTTTTTATTTAATGCTCTATGAAACATGCTGTTCAGCAATAGATTCCCTTCTTCAATTGCGGCCACCATGGGACATCAAACTTTCTTTGGCGCTCGTACTTCTCGCCCAAGCGTTGTTTTTGGTATCCACTCTTTTAATTAATCCTTATGATGTGGCTGGTGGTGAGCTACACATGCCGACCTTAACACAGGGATGAGGGCAACAAGGCCAGATGTTTACTACCACAACACTTGTAAAGAGGGTTGAACGAGGTGAAAACTTGAATGAAGGAAAATACTTCCTCAAAATAATATCGAACACAACATTACAGAGTCTTTCCTAGTTACTGCGATTTTTTATTTCATTTAGAAAGCTGAAAATAAACGTTTATAAACGCTAAAATAAACGTTTATAAACGCTATATGTATCTTTTTTTATTTTACGCAGTGCTGTCAACTAAACTAACGGTGCACGGTTTATAATCGACTTCTTCTAGAAATAGTTTTCGATAAGCTTGAAAAAGAAAACACCGAAGAAGGAGCCACTTACACTACCACCTACTCCTTAGCGAAAATCAAGTGAAACCACGATGAGTTCGACGTTATAAAGAATACCGTTATTTTATGAGCACGACTCAAATGTGTTACTTCCAATACCTACAGAATGCCGGCTATTGAATTATACTTTTAAGTTTTGCTTCATCCTCACGGAAGAGACCTTGTTCACCATAGTAACCGAGATTAAGGGGTTCTAAGGTCATTGTACTCCAGATACTGAACGAGGTGGCACACTGCTTAGCACACTGGACTTGCGTTTGTGAGGACGACGGTTCAAATGAGCGTCCGGCCATCCACATTTTATCTTTTCTGTGCTTTCGCTAAATCGCTCCAGGCAAATGCCGGGACAGTTCCTTTGAAAGGGCATAGCCGATTTCCTTCTCCGTTCTTCCCAGCTCCGAGCTTGTGCTCCGTCTTTAATGACCTCAATGTCGACGGGACGTTAAAAACCCAAGTCCACGGGACGTTAAAAACCCAAGTCCACGGGACGTTAAACCCAATCTTCCTTCGTCCCTGTTTACTCAGATCACCTTGTTGTGAAAAAAAAGACAGTCATATACACATCGACGCAATAACGGAATAACATTACGAAAGCTTGTAATACACGCACGTACAGCATTTTCTCACCGCTGGATGGTGGTTAACCGCAAGCGAAAGTGGGCAGAACTGACTGGAACCGGCTCCAAACCAATGTCTGGAAATCATTTCAGCAACTTCGTCTTTCAGTTTTAGGAATTAACTGTTTGCATTCGAATATTTACCAGATTTATTTCACCTATTTCATTCACCAGCTTTTGCGCTCCTAGCAAGGTACAGTAGACAGGTTAAAAGGAGGATGGGTGCAGCAAGACAATTTTCTTTCCTTTATACTGACATAATTTATTTGATGTTACGCTTCAGACAAGACGGTCACGCTTGTGAAATGACCTCGTAGATGGGGAGGGGAAGCATTGAAATGTCAAGTTAGTGAATGAAGGATCTCAGAAAGAAATGATTGGCCGTTAAATTCAGGAAAAAAATTCTTGTATTTTTTTATTTGTTACCGTGCCCAAAGAATGTTTTCTTTACAATCAGACCATATAGTATACATTTCAAGGCCTCAAGAATGAACCATCATTCTGAAATGGATGTCTCATAAACTTTGTCTGCGTGCCGTGTCAAGATTAGAACCAAAGCCCATCCATAATGCAGGAGGGCATCTGTTCAGATTAAAAAGTAGGACGAAGGCAGTGGGTGGGGGCTAAGAGCCTCGATCATATAGCAAATTCAGTAGTGTCACTCAAAATTCTTGGCCCGGAAGGGAAATGCTGTTCTCTCAAGATTTGACATTTAATTCCATTCTCTTCGATTAACTTATTCTCAGAAACTAGATTTCACCTCTGAAATGCTATTCAAAAAGCAAAGCAAAGCTCCGCGCTCTAGCCCTAATCGACCAATCGGGACCTACCTACTTACCGCCATGCCATCCTCTGCCAATGACGTCACTGGATGCGGTATAGAGGGACGCGATGTCAAACACAGCTCTCCTCCGCCATTATCGGCTTTCTTAGCCCTCGAGCCATAATGCACGCCGTTCCAGTACTCCCATCAAGGAAAAATCCTTGGCGGTACCAGGAATCAAACCCAAGTCCTCTGTATAGCAGCCAAATAAGCTGATCACTATTCAGAAAGAACTGTAGAATATTTCTCGTTGAGTTTATCGGTGCTTGCTGTTTCGTAGCCCTTCCCACGGACCATTCTTACGACAAGAAGGGCACTGTACGAAACCATCAATAATTTTAGCTGTTAAAAATGAACGGGAAAACTCTATATTAACTTTCAACAGTTTTGTATTACGTCTGTTGGCGACCCAAAACAAAAAGCTTTAAAACGGATAGAATTCTCGATTTTCCATGTGACCGAAGCTTCCTCAACACATTTAAGGCATATAAATAAAATTATGAGCTACTTTACTTCACGTTAGTGTTGAACATGTACAAGGGCGTTTTGAATAGTAACATTTACATTTTTTACGTGAAAACTCTTAAAGCTTTTTAAATAAAACAAACGTTATTAACATTCTACATCTTTATTCTTCACGTCTTCATATTTATTTCTAAATATTGTCACCTTGGCGACTAACACATTTCTCCCAACGAAAGACCAGTTTGTTGATACCGTCACGGTAGAAAGTTTGACTGTTGCCACAACCTCACTTCTGCTTACACCGCCTCATCAACATCAAAGCGAAGTAGATGAAGGTGTTCTTTAAGTTCTGGAAACAAATGAAAATCGGGTGGGGCCAAGTGGGTACTTTATGGAGGATGGTCGATGAGACTGAATCCGAAGCGTCGGATTGTTGCCGATATCGCAGCGCTCATGTGTGGTCTGGCAGTGCGGTGAAGGAGAGAGTGCTCCAGTTGTGGACAAATTCTTCGAGATCGAACTTCGTTTACAGGGCGCTGTTTCTCCGCACTTACGAGTGTCATGCGGAAAGTAAAGAACGTTTTCTTCTGACACGCGACTGCGTTCCCACACCACCACCGCCCGACCGACCTCTGATCTGGTACTCATCCGCTTCAGTTTGGCGGCAGCTACGATCCAATACGGTTGCCCACAGCTTAACTGTGCTACTTTAAAATATGTGACAAAACTGACGATCCAGCCACGTGTGAAATGCGCTGTGTAATCTGCTTTATTAAACGCACAAAAAGTCCGACCCATCAAAATTTATACATCTACATCGATTCTCCGAAAATCGAACTTAAATCCCTGGCAGTGGGTTCACCGTACCACCTTAACAATAATACTCAATTATTCTACTCTCGAACAGCATGGGAAAAAACGAACACCTATATCTTTCCGTGCGGGTTCTAATTTCCCAAAATGGTTCAAATGGCTCTAACGACTATGGGGCTTAACATCTGATGTCATCAGTCCTCTAGACTTAGAACTCAGTAAACCTACCTAACCTAAGGACATCACACACATCCTAGCCCGAGGCAGGATTCGAACCTTCGACCATAGCAGCAGCATGGCTCCGGACTGAAGCGCCTAGAACCGTTCGATCACAGCGGCCGGCTCTAATTTCGCATATTTTATTGTAATGATCGTTTCTTCCTATGCAGGTCGGCTTCAACAAAACTTTTTTTTGATTTGGAGGAGAAAGTTAGTGATTGAAATTTCGGGAGAAGATACCGGCGCAATGAAAAACGCCTTTGTTTTAATGATGCCCACCCCAAATCCTTTATCATGTCCGTGACACTTTCTCCCCTATTTCTCGGTAATACAAAACGTGCTGCTCTTCTTTCTCGATGTGTTCCGTTATCCTAGCTGGTAAGGATAGTTAAGGAGTTGGGGGTGGAAATTATTAAAACCAACGCGCTTTTAGTTGCGACGAGATCTTTTCACGGAATTTCAGTCACCAAATTTCTGCTCTGAATCCCAAAATATTTTGTTTACTACCACCTACACAAAGAGGAATAAAAACGTTATGTACAGGTTCCCTTATTTTGTGAGGAAGTAAGACAAATGAGAATTCGCACGGAAAGATTCAGGTGCTCATTTCTCCCACGTGATATTCGAGGGTAGAATGGTTAAGAAACAGTCTGAAGTGATTCAATGGACCCTATGCAGTTAAGAGTGGAATGTAGAGTAGTGGTGTAAGTCTGCTGCCTGTTAGGTGTTACTTCCCGACGACTCCTCATCTAGGGTTTCTGCCGCGCCTGTCTGGCGAGTGTTCGGATCTCTTTCCCCAAAGGCGCATATACACATGTGACCCGCTGGAAAGCTTCGCTGGCTGGCCGGGCGCCCCTTCCCTATCTGGGCCGGACGTGAGGAAGGCAGTACGCTAATAGGGCTCCGGTGCACAGATCCGAGCTTAGTAAGATGAGCTCGAAGGTTGGGGCTTGAGAGGAGGGGGGGGGGGGGGGGGGGGGACACAGTGCACACAGGGGCGGCTTATCCGCGCCGCGCGGACAAGGCCGACTGCCGGCGCGGAATTATGGGTACGCTCCACTGCTGCGCACGGCTCTCTGCTGCTAATTATTTTAATAAACAGGGCGCGGCCGAGAAAGTGCCTCCTAAACGGGAAAACCGTGCACATTACGTGGAGCGAAAATTAAATCTGCTTCTCTGCAAACAATGCATTCCCGTTGATTATCCTTAAGTTGTTCCATTCTCGGCCAAGTCCTATATTAATTTTCTGCTACATGTTGGCCCACTAAAGCAAGAGGAAAGGAAAAATGAAAAGGAAACGCATTACATCGCTACGCGTGCTGCATCAGTGCAGCACTGAAGATGAGGCTACTGAACTATCACAAGGATGAATTGTAACTACGTCCTGTCGGATTTTCGTTACCCCAACGTTACTTTAAAATAAAGATATGTCAACTTTTTTGGACGGGCTAATAGTGTTTTCTACCGTTAACAGTGTCGTTTTGAAAGAGACGAACCTAAAGGTATTGCGCTCTCACAAAAATTCTCTTAGATAGTATCGAAGAAATAACACCACTTACGATGTTAAAATATCTGATTTTGAATATTCTCCCTTCTCAGTAAGAAGGACATTTTGAGCAGAGCTTTTGGCCAAGACAATATGTTACGATCGTGTCAGAGATAACTCATACTTTCATAGAAATGGTATTTAGAGTTTCCATTACTTTTTATCTGAGCTACATGGTACATGTAGTACGCGTCAATGAAGCGCCAGTAATAAAGAAAAGAAGGAATATTGAGGAGTAACGGCTGGTTGACGAGGATGTCGTAAGAGATAAGAGGCACAAATTTTCATGAAGGGAAGGATGAGACAATAAATCAGCCACGGTTTTTGTAAACTAACTATCTAACTATCCCTACATTTGTGGTTAAGCCATTAGGGGAAACCAGAGAAAACATAAGTATGAATGACCGGCGAGAATTTGAACCATCGTTCTCCAGAACGCTCCGTGTCTCACCAGTAAGTCACCTGTATGTGCACCAGGAAAAAAAAAGAACATAATGCTTGAGTGCAAAATTCGAATTAAATACGAAAAGATTATTTTATTTCAAGGCCATGTCATTAAAGACGGCGCACAATCGCATTTGTATTTAGCCAGAGACGGGATAGGAAGCATTTGTGGCCTTTCTGAGAGATCGTCCTGTAATTCATCGGAAATGACATGGAGGATAATCGAATAAACTCTTAATTCAAGAGAGCAACCCATGCTAGAAGAGAACAAGCAACAGTACATGCTATATCGACCCGTATACAAATCTACTCGTATGAACATAACCATTATTGTGGCTGGTTCAAATGGCTCTGAGCACTATGGGACTTAACATCTATGGTCATCAGTCCCCTAGAACTTAGAACTACTTAAACCTAACTAACCTAAGGACATCACACAACACCCAGCCATCACGAGGCAGAGAAAATCCCTGACCCCGCCGGGAATCGAACCCGGGAACCCGGGCTTGGGAAGCGAGAACGCTACCGCACGACCACGAGATGCGGGTAACCATTACTGTATGTACTGTTTTACAATACTGACTTTTATAATACGTAATACAAACTCTTTGATGGTAATGTCTAAGTGAACATTAAGAAATAATAAAGCAATGTTCTGCAAATGTTGCATCCGCAGAGCATTTTATTGTTAAACAAGCTAGGATGTCAGGAAGGGTCTTCAGGAAACGCCGAGATGAGGTAGTAAGAATTACAACTCAAAGACGCTACAGTGAAAATGTTTGTGGAATAACAGCGTTGCTATTCATGCTAAATAATAAGTCTGTACGAAGATGACGGAAGTACCGTAGTACACGCTGGCACGAAACATGCCGACAGATAAAAGCTGTGCGCCGGACTGATTCTTAAATCGAGACCAATGCGTATTACGGGTAATACTCACTGAGCCATTCATTACGCCTCACTGCTTTTCCTAGCTCCACAAAAGTTGTCTTCTTGCAAAAAAAGACACACTCTGGAAACACCCTCAAGACTTGTAAACTATTCTCTGCTATAGTCTTTGTTCTTGAAGTGCTAATCTAGAAAATTATGCAGGAGAGTTTTTATGCAATGAGGCGGGGAGGTAATAGAATTGTTCGAGAAGGAAACAAGTCCAGGATTGAATTTTGAGGTGCCATACGAAGTCAATCAATTAGAAACATTATCCTGTGCGTTGCTACACGATACCATAGCATCCGCAGATGGGCTACTACGACATCCTCCTTTCCCAGCGTTTAACCCAACCTACAGGGTGCGGTGTTTTCATGGTCTAATAATCTTATTGTATTTTATCTCTGTTGTCGGATGCCCTTCCCGCCGCCACATTTTCAGTTAACCTAAGGAAAATTTGTGTGCGCCACCTGTCAGGGGGCTGCAAATTTTGTTCTGCTGGTTACTGTACTTTATGCGTATCGTATTTTCTGAGGAGGAGATTAGGGACCAACCCAGAATTACCTAACCGAGTGTGAAAAACAGATCAGAAACTGTGCTCAGAGTTTTCGATGTAAAAAACGAACGGTCGTTGATCCGCGGCGCTGTTCGATCTGGATCTAGCTCCTCCCTCTGTAGCAAGATAGAGCGCTGTGCCTTAATCCTGTAGTGCACGTGTCGCTTCTTTTGCGTTTCCAATCACTTCACAGGCTGCAAATGCACGCAGTCCACTCCAGTGGAAATTTGCTATTGATGCTGTGTCCTGCGTGCAACTGAAGCCCGAGGACTGATAGAGAACCCCAAAGAAGTGACCACTGACAGCTGTCCACTGCAGTGGTCATGTGCACCAAAGGGTTAAGCTATAGGAAATGGTCAGTTGCACTATTAAGACTGCTAACTAAAATTCGCCATGTCGTCGGTACTCGTGTCAGTCGCATACAGCACATGGCTTAGACGAAACCCAATATTGCTGGATTTCGTCTTGCTTGTCCACAAACATGTACTTAAACAGTCAAGTCCCATAGCTGCTGGCACGGTTAGCGAGCAAATTTAATCACATAAAGTCTCGTAGTTTGACAGTGACCGTCTTTAGAAGACGACTTGAGAAATGAAGAATGTGATAGATGGGTCCTAGAAGTGAAGACTAGAGTACAGCGGAGCCCCCGGCCCTGCGTCGGGAAGTGTTTTCGCCTTTTAGCTCCCCCTGGCGCCGCGGGCGTCCCTCAAGCGTAATAAATGACGCGCCGACGACGCGGGACGCTGACATTACCGCAGGGGGGCGGGACTCAAGTGGCGCCTAGCAAGTGCGCCGAGCCGCACGCTCGTCTGCGGAACTTCACCCGTGTCATGTAGGGCCGGGCGCTGGCCAGTGACCTATCTCTCTGACGTAAGGAAAACTCAGATCTCAGCCGCAATCGGGCACTGACATAAATCCAGTGGCGAGAAATGAAGATTTGTGCCGGACTGGGGATTCGAACCTGCAATTTCCCGCTTTATGCGAGCAGTCGCCTTAACTGCTTCGGCTATCCGAGTACGCTTTCCGTCCAACCCAAATTCTTGACTTTACGCACACTATACGTGTAACGTCCACCGTCCGTTATCCTCACTAATTGCAGTCTTACGTGATTCTCGCGGGGGCCGGACATAGTGTGCATCCGCACCGAAGTCATCATTACCTTCCAGGTGCATGTGTGGTGTCTGGTCTGTCACACATGTTCGGAAGAACACGCACGCACAGGCACACACATTATACGCACCTGTCGGCAAATAGTAGTAATAATAATAATTATTATTATTATTGCAATACAGGATCAAACAATGAACACCATATATTACAACAAGCATATTATTAAAGATCCCAATACCACAACAGATAAATGCAGACTTTGCAAACAACAAATAGAAACTGTAGATCACATCACAAGCGGATGGACAATACTAGCAAATACAGAATACACCAGAAGACATGACAATGTAGCAAAAATAATACATCAACAACTTGCCATACAACATAAACTAATAAAACAACGCGTTCCCACATACAAGTATGCACCATAAAATGTACTGGAGAATGATGAATGCGAATTATACTGGAACAGAACCATTATAACTGGTAAAACAACACCACAAAGCAAACCTGACATCATACTCATCAGTAAAAAGAAGAAATCAACACAACTAATCGAAATATCCATACCCAATACAACAAATATACAGAAAAAAAACAGGAGAAAAAATTGAAAAATGCATCCAACTGGCTGAGGAAGTCGAGGACATGTGGCATCAGAACATTATACCAATTATACTATCAAGTACAGGAGTCATACCACAGAATATCCACCAGTACATCAACGCAATACAGCTACATCCAAACGTATATATACAACTACAGAAATCTGTAATTATTGATACATGTTCAATTACCCGAAAGTTCCTAAATCCAATGTAACATATACCGTATAGTTAAAAGGAAGTCACGCTTGATCAAGGTCCGCGTCATTTTCCATTTTTAACCAGACATAACGTCTGAGAAAGGAAAGAAATAATAATAATAATAATAATAATAATAATAATAATAATAATAATACTTTCAGTGCGGATGCACACTATGTTTGAACTCTTGACAGAATTGGGAGATAATGGACAGTGGACGTTCATGTGTCGTGTGTAACAAGTCGAGAATTTCAGCTGGGCGGGAAAGGTGCTCGCGTAGCCGAAGCTGTTGAGACGACTGCTCGCGTAAAGACCAATTCACACTGACCGTCACTTCACGTCCCGTCAGAACATTCTGTAATTCATTTCGGATGGCGGCATTCACACTGGCCGCCACTTCACATCACGTCACGGCACGGTACTGTCAACGTTTCTCGGGAAGAAAGTTTTGGCGGCTGACATCATCCGTTGTTGAGCACGTGACCCCCAAGCCCATTTCCTCTCGATAGACAGCCATGCGCTGATCTCCATATTCGTTTCGTCGCGGTTTTCGTGATTGGTATCAGTTGTTATTTAAAGTATTTGTTGCTCATTATTTTCTATTTGTTACAAATTGTTTCGTTTCGTTATTCTTTTTGTTAAAATTTATTATTTTATAATGAATGATGGAAAGATTAATTGAAGCAATCAGGCAGCAGTCTGAATTGTATAACATGATCATACTAAATTATTCGTCCTCTACTACAGTTTTTGTACATACCGGCATCATATTTACTATTTGTCCGCCCCCGGTAGCTGAGTGGTCAGCGCGACAGCACGTCAATCCGAAGGGCCCGGGTTCGATTCCCGTCGGAAATTTTCTCCGCTCAGGGACTGGGTGTTGTGTTGTCCTAATCACCATCATTCCATCCCCATCGACGCGCAAGTCGCCGAAGTGGCGTCAAATCGAAAAACTTGCACCCGGCGAACGGTCTACCCGACGGGAGGCCCTAGTCACACGACATTTACATTTAATATTTTACAATGAGATGGACTGTCACATGGCTGCAACTTGAGGAGAAAAGCTGTGGATAGAATCAGATTGATCAGTAAGTGGTATTTATTTGTATGTTATCAGGTATTTGTAATGTTTGATAAAGAAATGGAGTGAAACTTTGAGACCCTGCAACAGCGGCAAAATGCTTTTCTTGTAAAGTATAAATCAAGTAATGCATTAGAGCTGTTTCTTTAAACGTGTTTATAGCTAGCTCGTTTGTTGTTCAGTAGCTGCCTGGGTTGCGTGTAAAACAGTTATGCAAGCATCGGTGGTCGATATTTACGTCATTTCTTTAGTTAACTCCAGTACAAAAAAAGCACTTGAACTATTAAAAACAAAATATAAAATGTAACGTAAACCTATAAATCTTGAAGAGAAAGTTATTTTGCTGAACTGTCCACTAAAGTTAAACCAATTTTTCGCAGGATGTGATGACAGCTAGTAACATTGTGTTCCTTTTAGTAATTCCGGGTGCAGTTTGACGTAACAAATGGACAAAAACTGATACTTCGACTTTCTAAAATATTTACTAAATGCAGATTACTCTTCATTGAGCTCCTGGGAATATTTTAATTCCCGTTCTGTGCCACGTAATTATGCTTTTCGGAACCACACTTCTTTTTTTCCGATATTTCGAACCCGTGTCTTCCTTCATTTATATACAATATATCCGTGAAAGCTGCAAACAATTTTGAATCCGATAAATGTCATTTTCGTATGCATGTGGACTCCAGCATCCATGTGTAAAAGCTACTGTGTTATATATGTGTACTTCGCGCTTTCAAACAGTTGAAAATGATCTTGCGAAGATCGCTATTGCCGCGAAGAAACAGCTGAGAACGACCATTGGGGTTGAGATCACGTGACTTGAATTGACTTGATGTGCCGTGACGTGACGGACAGTTGAATACACCCTGACGTGACGGTGCTGTGGAGTGGCGGTACCGTGAAGGCGTCTGAAGTGGCCTTAAAGCAGGAAATACGGGTTTCAGTACCTGAACGGCAAAAATTTTCACTTGTGGCTATTTGATTTCTTTTTTTTTTTCGTGCCCGATTGCGGTTGAGATCCGAGTTTTTCTTACGTCATGTTTATATACAAGACCGAAAGAACAGACACCAATCATATGTATCATATACCTCTGTTGTGACTTAGGACATCATTCTGAAAAAGTGGTAACGTAAATATTGTCACATCGTTATACAAGTCACGAAATATGGTATATTACCACTTATCGTCAAAATGCGGCAAGTGAGAAACTTACTGGCAATGCCATAAGCAGATCACAATTGAATTTTTATAACAGACCACTCCTAGTATATCATTTCCTGGCCGAGCCTGTGAACTCGCCCTGTGCGCTATTGTGTTCAGTGGGCTAGTTTCCGGAATCTGTGAGGTTCTGGGGCGAGGATGGGAGTTGGGTGGCCTCACTCAGCCTGAGGTTGACGGGCTGATCTTTCTGTAGTCCATATGGGTTGTGGTCTGGTCCGACTAGGCTGATTTCAAGGGCGATTAATTTTCTAATATCAGGCAGTACCAGCACTCGGCGAATATAAACTTCCGAAGATAATGTCAGGAAGCAGCATCTTCAGGAGAAGTGTTACTACTGGAAGCAAGCAGTGGCCAACTGAAGTGCCTGTATCCGGCACCAGGGTTTGAGTGTAGTCAAGTGGCAATGTTATATTCATACATATTATAAATTAAAATTTCTCACTGGGTTTTTCTATCTGTATGTAAAGGCTAAAGTCAGGATTTTGATACGGTTTTCACTAATAGGTAGACTGATTCACAAGGAAGGTTTGTAAGTACACTATTCAGTCACATTAATGTGACCACCTGCCAAAAGCTTGAATAACCACCTCTTGCAGCGCGGTCCGCTACGATACGTGAACGAAGAGAGTTATTTAGGTTCTGGAAGATACCAACAGGGACGTAGCCAGCACTGTGGCCAGGTTCACTAGGTTCCTCGGTTGGGGATCCATTGTGCGAACGACGTAGTCAAAGTGGTCCCAAAGATTCTGTGTTGGATTCAAATCTGCGAAGTTTGGTGGCCACAGAAGCACGGTAAATTCATTCCAGTGGTCTTCGAAACACGCACGTACACTGCGAGCTGTGTGACACGATGGATTGTCCTGCTGGTAGATGTCATCGTGCCAAGGAAAAACAAATTGCGTGTAGTGGTGGAAATGGTCCCCAAGGATAGAAGCAAACTTGTGTTCATACACTGTGCCTTCCAGAATGACGAGATTATCCGGGGAACGCCACGAAAACATTCCCACGCCGTAACGCATGCAGGGTGTTTCCTTTCAACAGTTTCACGCCATACACGCCTCTACATCTACATCCACATCATTCACCGCAAGCCAACTAATGGTGTGTGGCGGAGGGTACTTTTCGTACCACGAGCTGAGCCCTCCAACCCTGTTCCACTCGCGAATAGCGCGTAGGAAGAATGTCGGTAAGTCCCTGTTTTGGGTCCATTTTCTCAAATTTTCTCCTCGTGGTCACTACGCGAGACGTATAGGGGGACGGGGACTAATGTGTTGTCCGACTAAACAATAATCCGTTTTATTCTGACGGTGTTTGATTCCTGTGCTATTCATATACCTTATCCCTGATACCTGTCACTATAATACACCGCCCCTCATATCACCTTAATTTCGCAAAGCACAGACCGTCCCTGCGACAGCAGAACTACATGCCGCGGGGAAGGAGACTCGTCTCTCTCTCTCTCTCTCTCTCTCTCTCTCTCTCTCTCTCTCTCTCTCTCTCACGGGAGCTGTACACTTCCTCATGTTCTTCAGCAACGAAAACCAGGAGGTTTATAGATTTAGGAAAGGGAGGTAAAGCGTTCTACATAGCCATCAGCAGCAACATGAAACTGGTTCCATCTGACCAGTCAGAATCTCCTAGTTGAAGCTACTCCACGCCACTAACAGTAGAGGAAGCTGTCATCAATCAGACGATTGGTTTGAACACGACAATGGTTTACTAGGCAAGGTCCTGTTGAAGGTGGCATGCCGTTACCTCCATTTTCCTAGACCTACAGTTTGTTGTTAACTCCGCACACGATGCAAAGCGACATTTTCCACATGAAGAACACTGCCAGAGATGAAAGAAGAGATAGATAAAAACCCTATGATCGGCCAGGAATAATCTTAGGATTGATTAGGAACCAAACAGGAGATCTTTGGATCCATAACCTGGCACGTTACCACTTAGCTACCGAGCCACACTTTATAACAGTGTGACTGCTCATATTCCAAAAGCAAAGCTCATAATTTCTTTCAAACATTTTGTAGCTCTGCAGAGAACAACGTCAGTAGTATTGAGAAGTAAAATGACAATACTGGTCCTATTTATTGTTAGACAGCGCGAAATAGATTCTTTTCAATTCTGCAGTTTTTTTTCTGTGAAAGTGATTTGCAGCAAGTCATTAAAATCAAGCAGTGTTGTGCCAGCAGCCAATTCACCGGAATACTGCTCAGTTTCAACAACATTAAGACCGTTTTGCATGGTTTGAATCTGTTTATCGATCATCTTTGGAGTGAAGTGACAACTGAAAAGTGATAATGCGAAACTGGCACCGTTTGCGTATAAACATGTGAAGACTGAAGTTAGCGTCTTGGCTCTAATATTCCTGTTCGCGATGTACGTCTCGAAATGGTAAACAAGCGTGACAGCAGCTTTTTTAACCGCCGACAGCAGTAAACACTGCCAATATTTCCACTGTGGAGATTTTGTAATAGCTTCTTGAAGAACTCGTCAATTCGGATAGATTCTCATTACTTATTGCTTCTCCTTAGTTGAAGTGGTATGCTTTATTTCTGGTTTCCTATGTCGGTGATTCACTGCTGAACAGCCAGATTACAGAACCAAAGGTCTGGGGTTCGAACCCCGGTCAGACCTAGAATTTTTATCTGTCACTTCTCGCTTCTTTCACCACTGCCGGTGTTCGTTAATGAAAAAAAAGTTAAGTTCCACCGTTGTTCGGACTCCACGATAAGCTGTTCATGTTCCTACAGTACAAGCACTCTGGTGTTCAAACCTACCTTCGTGTTGATGACAGTTTTATCATTAAGTAATCTTAATTATCTCCATGGCCTTCACACTTGCTAATATGTGTAATAATGGAACAGTGCACCACAAAACACCAAGACGGCTTCAGAACCTGAATTAATCAGATCTTGACAGATCGCTTTGGAATCTGAACTCACAACGACTGCAGCGCTTCGTACTAATTAAAGAAGCTTTGTGGTACAATTATTCGCACGGCAGTTGTGACTCAGATGTGAATGAGGAGAGAAGGTGTCGTAGTATCGTGCACATTTACATTAATTCAACTGCAAATTCCTATTCTGAAAATGAAGACAATATTCCAGCCATGCTGTGACAAACACTTTAGGGAAGCAGGCAATCGTGACTTCAGGCATTCGAGAGAGTTCTCAGTGGTCATGCTAGTGTACGCTATCTGTGGGACCACGGAGATGCGAAGCAGCGAGTACTGCGTAAAATGATACCGCCCGCATTTAAATTTGCAGCACCGGGCAAGATACCCCAAATTACAAAATTTTACTTTTTCTCTGTATGTCTATTTACATCACCGCTTTGCAGTTCACACTTAGGTGGCTGGAAGAGGGTTCTTCGAACCACTTTCACACTAGTTCGTGAAAATGTCTCGCCGCAACGAAGAAAGCCTTAATTTTAATGATTGCCACATCAACTCGCTTGTGATATCCGTGATTCTCTCCCCCCCGTTTCGCGATAATACAAAACGAGCTGGCCTTCTTTGAACTTTTTGTATGTTCTCTGTCACTCCTAGCTGGTAAGGACCCTACATTGCACAGCAAACTCAAGCAGAGGATGGACAATCGTTATGTAGCCAGTTTCTTTAGCAGACCCGTTACACTCTCTAAGTGCTCAGCCAGTAATATTCTATGTCTGATTCGCCTTCCCCACAACATTATGTAGGTAATCATTAGAACTTAAGTTATTCACAATCGTAAATTCCTAGGTTAGTTCAATTAACACCCTTTAGAATTTTATAATTTATCCAGTAACCAAAATTTAATGAATTCCTTGTAGTACTTAAGTGGATGACTCATTATTTAGGGGCAATCGGTATTTTTCGCATCATACAGATCTCTTGTCTAAATCATTTTTCAATTCGTTTTGATCATCCGCTGACTTTATAAGACGGTAAATGACAGCAGCATCTGCTAACAATCTAAGAGGGCTGCTCAGGTGGTCTCCTAAATCGTTTATATAGACCTGGATCAGCAGACGGCCTATAACCCTTCCTCGGGGAACGCCAATTATCACATAAGTTTTACTTGATTATTTTTCGTGGATTACTAAATACTGTGACGTTACTGACAGGAAATCGCAGTTCAAATCGCACAGCTGAAGTGATACTCCATAGGCACGCAATTTGATTAAAGATCTCTTGTGACAAACGGTGTCAAAAGCATTCTGAAAATCTAAAAATACGGAATCAATTTGAGATACCCTGTTGATCGCACTCATTACTACTTGCGAATAAAGAGCGATATTTTCTGAATCCGTGCTGTGTGTCTAAGGATCCTGGCCTCCGAGGTATATCCTGGAAGAATTATTATTACAGTTGTAGATGATTTGTGAGTATAAAGGATGTGGCGTTTAGAACACAGAGCATCCACCTCTAGCAGCAACAACGGCTCTCACCTGAAAGGACATAGAGTCGAACTTACTTGGATGACAAATAAAACAGAACTCTGTTCCAGAGTCCTTCATTGGTAGCGACTTGTCAGTCTCTCGGCAACCCATGACCAGTTGTTTTCAATGAGTGAGATATCTGGAGAATATAATCATGCTGTCCATGGCTAACATCCTCTATATATAGAGGTAGGTCAAGACATACGAGTAACATGCGGTCTTGACTTGAAAAATAATGTCACCGAAACCTCCAACACAGGCACAGTTATTGTTCTTATCATGTCATAATTGTGGCGCCTCCTGGCCAAGTTACTGGGAACAGAAACTAGGGATGATTGTAGGGTTTTTCTAATGGTGTCCCATACCATCACGACTGGTGCTGGATCTTTATAACGATGACGAATGCAACCCAACAATGTTCGTTCTCCCAGGAGCCTCTACCAACGCATGTGTCCATTGTGATGTTACGCACAGAACCAGGAATGGTCTGAAAAAGGCGAAGTGGTGCCACCCCTGTGTTCAGTCTTGTCGATGGGTGCACTTCCGCCTTAGCGCCTCTCACCGCTATCGCACATGCGAAGTTAGAACGATACCCGCCTTGCTCACCGTCCCTTGTGCTCCAGACATTTGTCGCATAGCCCGTGTGCATACTAGTCACGAACTAGTCCATTGCCTGTCTCACGGAAGGGACGAAGTTGTACGATCATACACCGCCAAACCAACAATATGTCAGTCCTGTCGTAAGTGGTGAGACCTTGCATGGCGTTGACATTAAGGCCATCCTGAACCCATAGATTCCACGTTCACTCGACGGTCATGAGATCTCGTACAAAGCGAGCAGCATTGTCACGGAATGGTGAACCACAGTATGGACGAACCACTATTCTGCGGCTGTCGAAATTCGACACACGCTGGTAGACCTTCCTTCTTCTTACACGAGGCATAACACAACGTTCTAGAAAACTTCCAAGCAAATTCGATTTCGAATGACAAACAAGCTGCGTAATACACTTCCCAGTCTCATGACTCGCACCACCGCCTATGTTCGACGTCAGTGTGCAATAACCACTCACAGAGGACATGATGCAGCACTAGCAGTACAGGCTATACGAAGCGTGTACAGCGGACGCGAAAAAGAGTGCAGCCGTTGTCGTTGAGCAAAAACGAAACGATTTATCAAATGTTTTCGGGCCAAATATGGAAGCATTTTCGAAACATCTAAGTTTGTACAGTGTTCACGAGCCGCCCTGGTTAAGTGTACCGTGCGCGGGAAGTCGTCGTCAAGTTACACCCTGCATGGCAAAATGGCGCTACCCAAAACCGTTGCCGAGGCAAATGTGATGCACAACGGGTCCTAAATGACCGGGGTGAATAACGACTGCTAGATGTGTAGGGAGCGAACAAATGCGCAAGTGTTAAGCAATTGACCCCCAGATGAACAACGGGCTACCAGCAGCGTCTCCTCGACGAACGTTGCTGCGTATGGGACTCAGTAGCAGGTGCCTGTTTCATGCACCCATGTTGACTGCTGAGCATCGGCGACGAAGGCTGGAATTTGCACGACAATACCGCAACGAGACGTCCACTGAAATAGCAGGTGGTCCTATCACATGAATCACGTTTTATGCGCCATCAGACAGACGGCCGTTGGCGTGTACGGCGCGAAACGTCTGAAAGCAAAAACCCAGCCAACAGGAGGGAGCGTTGAGGTCTGGCGAATGGTTTCGTGGCATTCCCTGGACGGTCTCATCACTGTGGGAGGCACAATGGACCAACGCGAATGTGCCTCTACACCCCACGTTCAATCCTACATGCAGTTTGCTTTTCCTCAGTACGATGGCATAAATCAGCAGGACAATGAAAAGTGTCACTCAGCGCGCAGTATACGTGCGTAGTTCGAATAGTACAAGGATAAGTTTACCATATTTCCCCGGCAACCAAATTCCCTTGATTTAAACCCAATCGAGAATCGGTGGGACCACCTCCATCGAGCTGTTCACGCCATGGATCCTCAACCGAGAAACATAGCGCAGCTGGTCACGGCGTACCTCCACATATCTGTCGGTACCTTCCAGACCCTCTGACACTCTACCTGCACGTCTCGCAGAGGTCCGCGCGCTGCGAAAGGTGGTTACTGAGGCTTTTGACAGGTTGTCACATCAACGTGGCTGGACAGTCTATTTCGCGAGGTTGCGGTGAAATGCTAATCATTTGCACATCCAAACATGTAGTACACTTCTTGCTTGCATTTGGTTCAATGCATGCCGTAGTAATAGTGTTGTAGTTTTAATGGTCAGCAGTGTATTTCGGTGTCCCGCAAGGAGTAGTTCGTACAGGTCAGTGACCCTAAGTATTCAGGTCAGTGACCGTAAGTATTCGACAAAACCCTCAATATGGCGGTCATACCAATGGATGGTATGTGTGGAGATTTAAAACCGCCATTCACCGATCCAGAGAGGCACATAGCGATGCCTGCAGTCGACAATAAATGTCGAGCGAAAAAGAGAAAAAAAGCGCAGCGACAAAGGCGTTCCGCGACCGGCGCCCCCAGAGCTTCCGGCGGGATGTGCCGTCGCCGCAGGGCGCACAAGGGGACGCAGGAGCAGATACATGGCCAACACACGCCAAAGACGGGGCGCTTTACGCTGGGGGAGATGTTGCCGAGAGTAAAAATCCCTCGCGGCGGCACAGAATTTCACTACTGACAGCGCATCATCCGGAATGATTGAAAGGCAAAATTATATCTCCCCTTGGCAGAGAAAACGGCCGCACTCGAATCCTCGAGGATTACACAATAGCTCCGCTGACTTCCCCGTCCAACGCTCAAGTTCTACGTAGGTAGCAGATTGTGAGAACTTCTTTTTTTTCTTTTCTACAGGATGCAAGGGTGCATAGAACCGTAACAGCGAATGAGTTTCGCTTCAGTTGGATTGTTTCTAAATGTCCAAAGAACGCGTCTTTTCTTAATGAAATGGTATAATATGGAGATTAGAACCCTTACAACGTAAGAACAAGCGCTGACATACTGTACCTTTTCTGACAAATACAACCATGAATGTTCGAGGGGCGTTCAAGAAGTAATGCAACATAATTTTTTCGATCAATATCTGTCAAAAACATGCGGAATTTGTTGCGAGACATCGTGGAATATTCCCGTTTCAGTTCCTTTACTTTAAGGATGTTCAGATAGGTGGCGGTGCCATACGTACCCGCGAAAATGGCGTCGGCAACGGAGGTGTTTTCCAAGAAAACCAAAGAATCGCAGATATTCATAGGAGCTTGCAAAACGTCTACGGCGAGCTTGCAGTGAACAAAAGCACGCAGAGTCGTTGGGTGAGGAGTCTGTCATCATGGACAACAATGTCGCGCAAACCTGTCCTATCTCCGGCGCGCCGGCCCGCTGCAAACGGTTGTGACTCCTGCAATGTTGGAACGTGCGGACACACTCATTCGAAGTGATCGACGGATCACAATCAAACACCTCGCTGCTCAACTGGACGGCTCTGTTGATAGTGCTGACACACTTGTCCACCAATTGGGGTACTCGAAGGTGTGTGTCGGTTGCTTTCTCGCCGCCTAACAGAAGACCATAAAGAGCAATGAAGAACCAACTGTGCTGAACTGCTTACGCGTTACAAGACTGATCGTGACAGTTTTTTGTCGAACATCATCACAGGTGATGAGACATGGGTTCAACACTTCGAACCGGAAACAAAACGCCACCTCTCCTCCGAAGAAAAAGCTCAAGCCCCACAGTCAGCCGGTAAAGTCATGGCGACAGTCTTCTGGGACTTTGAAGGGGTTATCCGTTTGATGTCATCCATCATGATGCAACGGTCAACTCTGAAGTGTATTGTGCTATCATCAAGAAATTGAAGAAACGACTTCAGCGTGTTCATCACCACAAAAATGCTAACGAACTTCTCCTTTTCCATGACAACTCAAGGCCTCATACAAGTCTGCGCAACAGAGAGGAGTTCACAATACTTCACTAAACTGTTCTTCCTTATTTCCCCTACAGCCTTACGACTGTGTCTATTTCGCCCAATCATGGACACACTATGCGGGAAGCAGTACGTGGATTATGTGAAGGTTAGTGATGCAGCAAGAGGTTAGAGTGGTACTATGCGGGCGTACGGGCCCTCCCAGTCGGTGACGAAGGGCAGTCGCTTTGAAATACTGAATAAAACCAACCTACTTTCAGAAAAAAAAATGTGTTGCATTACTTATGGAATGTCCCTCGTACATACAGTAGTGTATGTCTGGATGGCAACGTATAGTTAAAAATGAGAAATCAGTAAACCTAACAATACACTGACGAAAAAGAAAAATGTTTCACAACCACCAGGGCGATATTTGTGAAATGTTCGACACATAATGGGGTATTAAATCAGGGTGTATACGGGGACAAGAAAAAAAAATTCCTGATTTCCCGGTTAAAAATACACGTTCTCCCGGGTGAAAATACACTCTTTCCGTGTTAAGTGACAATACACTTTTCCTCTGAACTGTAAAACTTATCAATCCTTTGAATGGTTATTGTTTTATATACTGGCGTAGAATTTCCCGGCACTTTAGAAAACGAAACTCGGGGAAAACAACACGTTATGCACGATGTTTGATGTGCAGCAACATGTACACTGCATATTTTCGTATTAGGAAAGTATTAATTCGAATTCCACCAAACACAGCACGTTACTTTCTGAAGCGTTGAAATCGAGAATGAGATGCGCTTTTGTAAGCCAGTCATTGCCCATGTCACGTGATCTCGCCAGGCGATAACAGCGGATATTCAAACCATACGACATGTGATGTAATCAGCCAATAGCAACATCAGTGTTAAGTAGTGCGAATACACAAATAGGAAAAGTTAATGGTTTAAATTAATTTATACAGTGCTGCGACAAGAAAAGAAAAGCTAAGCTTTCACAGGGTGTATACGGGGACAAGGAAAAAAAATTCCCGGATTATTCCCGGATTTCTCCCGGATATCCCGCTTAAAAAATATGCTTTTTCCTGGGCGAATATACACTTTTTCCGTGCTAAGTGACAGTAGGTTTTCAGTAGATTTTCCCTCGGAACTGCAAAACTTATCAATCCTTTGAATGGTTAACGTTTTATACAATCGCGTAGAACTTCCGGGAAAAAAAGAAAAGACGGGGGAGAGAAGTATGGAGAGACTTTTAATTAAAAAAATGAGTGAAGTTTTGGAAGGACCTTTGATTTGCAGCAACATATACGCTGCATATTTTCGTATTACGAAAGTATAAATTCGAATTGCACCAGACACAGCGCATTAGTTTCCAGAGCGTTGAAACCGAGGTTGCGATGTCCTTTTGTAAGCGAGTCATATCTCACGCCACGAGGTCTCGCCAGCCGATGACAGCAGCTATTCAGAGCATAGGACACGTGTTATAGTCAGCCAATAGCAAGATCACTGGTTACATAGCGCGAACACACAAAAGGAAAAGTTAACGGTTTACATTAATGTACGCAGTACCGTATATCTACAAGAAAAGCTAAGCTTTCACATATTATATTGGTCTCTAAGATTAACACGCTACAACAGAAGTTAAGCTTTCACATGTAATATTGATCTCTTTTGCGTGTGTTATACTTTAAGATACATGACACAACTGTGCCAGTAAATTTAAAATTATGACATAAATGTCTCGGCTCGAAATTCTTGTAAGTGGCTGGTTCTCAAACTGTTCAGTTTCGAACGCTCTGTGATTTAGATATCCATCCCACTTTCTCACACGTAACTTATTTCATCTTGCGTAAAAAGAAATTTACTTTGAAAGTAACGCTTTTCTAACCACCGTTCGCAGTACTATCCGGAGACTGTTAGAAATAGGTTCAATTTACCAGTTGCCAGAAAGCGCCAGAAAACAGGCATTATTGTGCGTGTGCGACTGCAGTGGTGTAGGAAGCCCGCATGTTCGTGTGTATAAAGCACGAAGAGAGCTTACATTACACCATAAAAGAAACAGGGCATCAGAGGATACTCCAAAGAGCACTGGAATTTCGTGAACCATACTAAAATGCCTAATTCGGCTTGAAGTGCAAATTGGCTTTTTCCGGATTCACAATGAAGTAGGTCCCATCTGATATTAAGCTTTTCAGTGTGGTTTTTGGGATGTAAATTTTCTTGGAGTGCCAGTACTCTACAATCTCATTTTTGGCTCTTTATTATGGCATAATGCCATACATGGCACAAGATGATAACGTGCACTTGAAATTCAGCGAACAGTTGGAACTAGCCAATACTGTAGAATGAAACACTTCGTTTCAAATAAAATGATTTCCTCAGCGGAAAGATAATAAAGCCAAATTTCTTTAGTAAACTTGCAAAAATAACTTCATTGTTCTGCAAGACGATTAATGCTTGACTGCTTCTAACTTGGAAATAAAATAAAATCAGAAAATTGAAATTAATAACATATTTTTGCCCTCCGTAATTATGTGAATGTATTTTAATTCAGTTGATAGCTCCCGGCCACAGAAATCAGTTTTGTTTTCATTTGATGTGGGAGCTGTACACGAAGAGAAGCAGCGAAATCACTTAACGTAAACACGGGTCACGTGGAGACTAACCCCTTCCCCACTACAACTCAGACAACTCTGTGAAAGCGCGAATCTGGCAGCTACGGCACGTAAGAAAAATTTTTCTCGTTTGCATCTGGCTGCTTGCTGCTACTACCGATACAGCTAACAGCCAAACTTCAAGTAGTGGGAGACGGGAGAAGGTACTGCTTATACGCGATCAAATGCGCATGCGTAACAGACCGCTGGCAATTGGTCAAACGAACCTAATGTGAACAGTTGTGACGTCATGCTCATAGCAAGCAGTTTATTGTTACGTAGAATTACAGTCTGCCTTTGACATATTTTTGCTATTTGCACACGCTTGTGCGTGCACGGTGTTTTGTTGTTGTAAATTGCACTTTTCCTTTGCCACTGAAGATTTATTTTTTTCCTTCTCGTTTATATTTTATTGCTGCAGTAGCATTCCCCAGTAGCAGGAAACAATAACATTCTTTGCTAGAGAATCAATTCTGCAGTCAAAATTACAAAAATTTAACTGAAAGCTAAAACAATGAAAAATTCCCGGAATTCCGAAAAATTCCCGGGTTTTTCCCGGTTTTCGCCCGGATGAAAAAGTTGGCGGGTTTTTCCCGGTTGTCCCGGGTCGTATACACCCTGTTTCACATATAATGTTGATCTTTTTTGTACGTGTTACATTTTAAGATACATCACACAAATGTGGCAGTAACATTTTTACCGACGACATAAATGTCTGCTCATCCGGCGCTCGAAATTCTTCTAAATGTCGCCCTCAAGGAGTCGATTTTTAAATGAGAGTCAAACGCTTTCTGATTTCAAAAATGTATCGTACATTCTCACATAGTTCATCTTGCGTAAAGGAAATTTACTTTGAAAGTAACGTTTTTCAAACAACCATTCGCAACATTTTCCCGCGGCCTGCTAGAAATAGGTTCTTCACCAGTTGCCAGAGAGCGCCAGATAACGGGCGTCATCGCGCTTGCGCAGCAACGATGACGCAGGAAGCCCGTATGTTCGTACGTGTAAAACATTAGAAGATGTTACATTATGTCATAAAAGAAACAAGACATTATAGGATATTCCATGAGTATCGGAATTTCAGGAACCATACTACAACGCATAATTCGGCTTAAAGTGCACATTCGTATGTCCAGATTCGGATGTAAATTTTCTTGAAGCACCGGTACTGTATTATCTCATGTTTGGTTCTTTATTATGGCATAATGCCATACGTGCTAGAAGGTAAAAACGTGCGCTTGAAATGCAGCGAACAGTTGAAACTAGCCAATAGTGTGGAATTAAACACTTCGTTTCAAATAAATTGACTGCCTCAGCGGAAAACATTAATGAAAGCCAAATTTCTTCAGGAAACCGACACAGGTAACTTCACTGTTCTGCAAGATGATTAATGCTTGATTGTCAGAAAGGCGAAAATAAAATCTGAAATTAATAATACATTTTAGCCTTCCGTAAATATGTGAATGTATTTTATTCACTTGATAGCTTCCGGCCACAGAAATCTGTTTTGTTTTCATTTTCGTGAGAGCAATAAACTAAGAGGAAACAGCAAAATCACTAAACGTAAACACGGGTCACATGGAGACTACACACCTCCCCACTACAACTCAAGACTGTTCTGTACAACAGCCCCGGATATACGATATTTCCGAACCGAGACAATACTAGATAGTGCCCCCCCCCCCCCCCACGACTCCCTCGTGCCTTTAAAGGTAGCACTTTTTAAAAATTTGTTCACTTTTTGGCGTACATCTTTCTGAAGAGTCTACATGATTCAAATGCCTCTAAGCGCTATGTGACTTAATATCTGAGGCAGGATTCGAACTTGCGACCGTAGCAGCAGCGCGGTTCCGGAGTGAAGCGCCTAGAACCGCTCGGTCACACCGACCGGCTAGAAAATGTATGAGACACACTTTGTTACGATGGCACAACAAGGCAACACTATGACTATCAAAACTGAATACAACCCCAGAGTATGGTATCCATGGAACATCCGACCAATAGGAAACTTCGGACATACCCTCTGCAACTTCCTTGATAATGACTGGTATGTTGTAGTACAGTATATTGCAGTATAGTATAAAATGACACCTTTTACTTTTTCGTCATTTTAGAACGCGGCACAAGTGGTGCACTTTATGTAAGCCTGGACCACTAATAAAAAGTGAACACTTTTTTCCCTTTGTTGGCTGAATTTTTAAGTCCCCACAGGAGCAGCCACCGAAGTCGATGCAGACATGGACTTCTGGATATAAGACTGAGTGTGTCTAATCACAGAAAGTTATTTTAGAAGCCTTTCACGATGAGCAGATAACTGCCTTATAGGCATCACGCACTGTATACGAACGCTGCAGAGTGCCTATGCCATGCCGCCTCTCAGCGGCATGATGAATTATTAAAGCCGTCCTAATGTCGCCGGGAAGCGTCAGTGAACACTTTGTCGCTAACGAAAGTTGTCCTCCTGACGTGATCTACGCCCATAAAGATTTATCGTAAACACTTCAAACTCCATATACCAAAGAAAGTTTTACGCTTTTATTTTGAAATTCATAGCTCAGAAGAAAAAATTGGTTCTGAGGCATGTGTATCCATACTTTTGTAATGTGGACGGATGACAAAAAAAAAAAAAAAAAGTAACACATTGTTCCAACGACAAAATTGTCTGTTTTCCGTCAGGGGTTTTCATAACATTACTGTGCAACGCCAGTACCCGGTGGAACTTTTCCTTGCTTGGATGCTGGCTTGAATACGTCATGGCAAACAATCGACGAGATCATCAAGCCAGTCATGGTTCAAATTATTGCACTCTTCAATGGCGATTATGCGTAGATCAAACCGAGCACGTGCTCGCTGTCTACGTCCATTAAAAGCTCGTCTCAATCGATCCCACACACGTTCAAAAATGGTTCAAATAGCTCTAAGCACTATGGGACTTAACATCTGCCGTCATCAGTCCCCTAGACTGAGAACTACTTAAACGTAACTAACCTAAGGACATCACATATCCATGCCAGATGCAGGATTCGAACCTGCGACCGTAGCAGCCGCGTGGTTCAGGACTGAAGCGCCTAGAACCGCTCGGCCACAACGACCGGCCCCACACAAGTTCAGCTGGGTCCATGTCCGGGCCATGCGGGCGGGAGGGGGGGGGGGGGGGGAGGGGGGGTGGCGGCGTCTTAGGCGCCTTGTCTCGGTTCGCGCGGCTCCCCCTGTCGGAGATTCGAATACCTCGGCCATGGGTGCGTGTGTTGTCATTAGCGTAAGTTAGATTAAGTAGTGTCTAAGCCTAGGGACCGATGACTTCAGTAGTTTGGTCCCACAGGAAGTTGTTACCACCACCAGACCATAGCATTCTGGTGATCCTAACATACTGAAGGAACGTGTTCACCAGAACAGCGCGATAGTAACGCGAGTTGTTATCCATCATGATGAAATTGTCACCAGAATTTTGATCATACGGTCCCACTACTGACTGTAGAATCTCGTTCCGTTCCTGTACCGTAGAGGAGTGAGATTACCCTAAACAACCACAAGAGGTGTACGGTGGCAGCGCCATGTAATGTCACCCTAAGGTATCATTCCACCACCAGGTTGTTACACGTGTACGACACACTGTTGGAGGCGTACGATATTTCCGTGTTGTCTCGAAACACACCGTCTGCGACAACCAAGGTACAAACAAATCCGAGTTTCGTCCATACACAAACGGTTCAAATGGCTCAAATGGCTCTGAGCACTATGGGACTTAACTTCTGAGGTCATCAGTCCAATAGAACTTAGAACTACTTAAACCTAACTAACGTAAGGACATCACACTCATCCATGCCCGTGGCAGGATTCGAACCTGCGACCGTAGCGGTCGCGCTGTTCCAGACTGTAGCGCCTAGAACCGATTGGCCACTCGGCCGGCGTCCATACACAATTCGCGACACCAATCCTGGGGCGCCCATTCTTCATGATTTCTTGCCCATCCATAACAGAGTCCATGGTGTTGTGGTGTACGATGAGAGAAATCAGGGCTCCCATGGAATAATAGAGAAAATCTTTCTCCTTCGTTCCATCCGCAAGTGGAACAGATTACGGAATAACTTGAAGTAGCTCAAAGACCCCTTCGCCATACACCGTACAATGATAGATACAGATGTAAACGTGAAGAGTGTAACATTATGCATGTTCATGCGAGGTAATCGGTCGCCTGTAATGGTACGAACTAAGATGAATTTGTAGTACGGGTGAGCGACAGCGGACAGTCGCAGGGCCGTCAAAGCGTCGCGGCCAATGCAGTGACAGTAACCGGTGCTGACGAGTCCAGGTGCGTGCACAAAAGCTTCGCCGGAAATTGGGAAAATCCCGGCACGCGAAATTTTGACGTTTAAGAGAACACACAATGTTCCAAGAAATGGCCGACTGTCAGACAAGCTGAAATATGGCTTCTTACAGTTCTCTGAGAATCTATTATAATTTACAGTCAAGTAGTATGCAAATCAGACTACATCTGCGATCTCAGAAAAATGAGATGTATCCAATGGCACAATAATATCTCAATATCTTGAACACTACAGGAAATATCTCAGAGCGAATAAGCATTTTCAGAATGAACGTCTGAATTAACATCTTTTAAACGCTACATGCGATTTCAACATACGATATCTCAGTTGAAAGCAGTGCACTACAGTTATCATCCCTGAAAGCTATCTATCTGTATCTATTTTATTTATTGATTTACGACTTTTTAATAGCTTTTTCATTATGCAAATGTTCGTCTGAACATTGTATACCCCACAATTAGGCAGCAAATTTATACAGCATGAACACCTCAAACTGTGTAATACTTGTGTATTTATTTAATGAAGGGTTTACTATTTTGTCAGTGACTACATTCAAATACTGATTGCTAGTGCTATTAGCAAACTGTGCTGGTTTAAAAGTGGTCAATCACATGTATTAATTGACACCACAATTTAAAAGAGGACCCAAAGACGCCTCTGTCAAGAAGGCATAAATAATTGTTTAGACAACATTTTATGACGTTCTTCTCATTTAACGTGGGCGCACTTGCGCAAGAATACCGGCTTATTTATTTATGAACAAACCTTTATTTGCAATTATTGTGAATGATCTAAGTGTGACCGAATGTATATGACATTTCTTTAACTATTTTTGTAATATTATTTTAGTCTGGGAAGTGGTCATGTTGAGTCAAATGATGACTGTAGAACTTAAGGACGATGTATTTTTGGTGGGGATGGCTTTAGCCAATGGAAAAGCAGTAGTGAAACACTACGGGAATCAAGTGGAGACTGTGACTATTTCGAGTGAAGAGGTCAAGGGAGCGATTCTGGGCACTTTTATGCGAATTGTGGAAGGAGGAAGACATGTGGAATCGTGTGGTTTTTGATGGAGTGGGTAATAGATTCTGGGTGGTGAACGACAGTTACCATACTTTAATTTCTGAAGGGACTTTATATTTCGAGAGGTGTGAATGTGCTACAGAGTAGGACTGTAACTTCTGCTCGTATTACGAATCTGAGGATAAACAGAGTATCGGAGTGGTCGAGCGGTTCTAGGCGCTACAGTCTGGAACCGCGTGACAGCTACGGAATCCTGCCTCGGGTATGGATGTTTGTGATGTCCTTAGGTTAGTTAGGTTTAACTAGTTCTAAGATCAAGGGTACTGATGGCCTCAGCTGTTAAGTCCCATAGTGCTCAGAGCCATTTGAACCAAACACAGTATGAGTTATTACCCTTTGACCGCATGCGTCAATTTGTGAATCATCATGTTGAGCTCTGAACTTTTTTGAACTGGTGAATCTTTCTTGTATTATGATTACGAAATGAACTTAGTTTTTGCGTATCTTTGGTTACAATTTAGTTTGTGTTGGGAATCTTGCTACCATTCTCCTGAACCTCTCAACGTAACTTTACTGCGTTTGAGAAGGATAATTTCTGTCTGTATTTTAACTTAATCTCGTAGGACTACTTTCCGTTTACTTGAGAGGTCCTTTTTTGAATAAACATTATTCAACATGAAGCATCTGTCGTCTCCATGAATTACAGGCGTTAGAACACATCCCTTGTTATCAAATTATTCACTGAACTTTTAGCTTGTATTTTATTAACTCGCAATTCTAGCCAATGCACAGAATATCTGCCTGAAGGGTCACAGCTATACGTTATTATTTGCAGCGAATTAGCTGCGGGGCATGAAAGCAAACGTGAGCGGCTGGACCCTACGACTACATCGAGGTATTCATTTTAAAAAGAGCCATGCATGGCCCAAGAATCTAATGTACGACTAGCCAAAGGTAAAGACGCAACAGGTTTGCTGTTTCGAAGAGCAACTACTCGGCAGCTGTAACCGTTACGTACCGTCGCAACACTGCCGAGTTACACGCTACAATTCGGTGCCCTGCAGGAAAGGCGACAGAGTAATGTAATACCTTAACCAATATTGAGAACAGAATTAAAAAATCGGAGGCATTATTTCTCAGCACGCCCTCGAAATACTGAAGGTAATAAAGTAGCAATAAACATATGCTGGCTGGTATATTTAGAAATAAATTCTTCAAACGCGTTTTCAGATTTCTGGACAGCAGCCTCCAACTGCGGCGTATTTCAGCAACGGCAAGGCCCGCCAGAACCGAGCGTCTCGGCGAATGTGGAGCCGGCGCTACAAAAAACCTGGAAGGGGCGGCGGCGGCGGACAGCGGGCGAGCGCACGGTTCCGCGAATCGCGCGGCCGGCGCGCTGGCGCATTCAGCCGGCGCGGCGCGGCGTGATTAATGGCGACCCGCGCTCAGCGCTGCGCGCCATTCCGCCGGCGACGACGGCTCTTTCCGCTCCACCTGTCCGCTCCGAATCCTTTCTGCCCCAACCGACTTCAGCTGATTGTGTCTGACAGCGCGCCGTCGGCGGAACAGTTACCGGACGCAGCTACTCAGCATTTCGTCGCTATGTTCATTTTCTTGTTTTGTATGCTTACAAAAAAAACTACGAACGTTTTATCGGCACACTGCCGGTCAGTCCTTTGGCGGACCCTAATGGAGATATGTGAGATACAAGCAATGCTTTCCTTCTTCCTACCATCCTTACAATGCAAACAACTTTGTGGAGGTGCTTAAAATTCCTAATAAATGTTAACTATGTATCACCTGGCTGGCGTCACGGGCATTATCAGATTGTTTGCTGACGATCCTGTTTAGAGAAACACAATTTACATTCTGCAAAGCCAGATAAATCTAAGAAACTTACCGCAGAAAATAAAAAAAAACAGTATCCGCTTCCTATATTATAAGGGGGCGATCAAAAAGTTTCCATTCAAAGGCCGTACGATCCAGAATCGGTACGCCTACCACGCAAAATCTCTGTCAGTATTGAGGCAATCATCTCACCAACGCACCAGGTTGAACATACCCCTTTGGTGAAAGACCGTGTTCTGCTGCGTGAAGAAGTCTGTAACTGCCTGCTGCCCATCCTCGTCAGAGAGGAATCGTCGACACTTGGTCCCTTCCCCCAAGGGGGGACCGAAGGTGGAAATATCGCATGGGGAGAGATCAGGACAGTAGGACGCGTGCTCTTGAGTTGGCGGACTTCAGTTGCACTCCCAGATCGACTGGCATCTTGTGTCGAATCGTTACCAGCTTGGAGTTGGCGCATATTCCCCAACGGTAGTTTTCGACAGACATGCTGCCCCACCCCCACATACATTCTTCATTCTCAGAGGGATATCTACCAGTGTTTCTTCTTCGGTTGTTTGGTTGATTGGTGGGGGAGGGGGGAGGGGGGGGAGGGGGACCAAACTGCGAGGTCACCAGTCCTTTCAGATTAGGGAAGTAAGTCGACCGTGCCCTTTTAAGGGAATCATCCCGGCATTTGCCTGAAGCAGTTTAGGGAAATCACGGAAAACGCGAATCAGGATGGCCGGACGCGGGTTTCAACTGTCGTCCTCCCGAATGCGAGTCCAGTGTGCTAACCACTGCGCCACTCGCTCGGATTCTTCTTCGACAGCCAAAAAAAGAATAATAGAATGTTGGTGTTGTTGGGCGCATCTGGCGATAACGTTGACACACTTCACGTTTCCACATTTACTGTATGCACGTTGGAAAGATATGAATGCCACATGTCGGTGCTTAGACACCCGCTTCGGAGTCGCGCTACGCTGCGCACACGCTGCAGCAACTGATCGCTCCTTTGTACGACTGAAGGTTGGAGCCCATTACATAGTTTTAGTATTGAAGCGTAAGAAAGCGTAAAATCAGTAGCAGACAAAGCGAATAGAAGGCTTAAATTTTTAGCAAAAGTTATGGGGAAGACTGGCGTTTACGTAACGGAAAGCTGCGTAGCAGACGCAAATGTGGCCATATGTAGAATATTGTCGCACGGTTTGGAGTCCGTATCAAGTAGGTTTGAGGTTGGTTGGATTGATTTGGGGTTTAGGCACCACACAGCGAGGTCATCAGTCCCATCGGGAGAGGGAAGAATGGGGAGGGAAGTTGACCGTGCCACTTAAGGGAACCATCTCGGCATTTGCCTGAAGCGATTTAGGGAAATCAAAAGTAGATTTGACTTTAGACATTAAACAATTTAGAGACGAGCTGGGGACCTTAATAAGTCGGTATAAGCTAAGTGAATGATAACAAAAATGGCGGCCGGTGTGGTCGAGCGGTTCTAGGCGCTACAGTCTGGAACCGCGCGACCCTACGGTCGCAGGTTCGAATCCTGCCTCGGGCATGGATGTGTGTGATGTCCTTAGGTTAGTTAGGTTTAAGCAGTTCTAAGTTCTAGGGGACTGATGACCTCAGATGTTAAGTCCCATAGTGCTCACAGCCATTTGAACCATTTATAACAAAAATGCTCGAACCATTTAAAGGGTAGTCCTTTGAAGAAAGAGGACGTAGCTCTCGCGAGCTCCCGTTTGGTAAATTCAGAGTTCGGAGTAGGAGCTAAAACATTACAACTATGCCCACCGTGTGACTGAAAGCCACCGGAAGGCATAGCAAACAGTTGACGGAGTAAGGAAAGTTTATAATGCAGAGCAGTGACAAATGGGGAATCATTCTAGGGACGAAATACACTGACATACGCGACTTTCACAAAGGGTACATTCTTACAGCACAGCGCATTTTACGAGCGACTCGAAAACGGTGAAGCTGCCGGTCTGTTCGTGTACTACTGTCGTGAGAAGATGCAATGTGATGGAAGGACAGTGAAAGCACGAGGTGTTGGACGTCCACGCCTCACCACACTATGTGCCCGCTCTGTAAAACAAGACATGCGGCGATCTATGCCAGATATGAAGACAAAATACAATGCTGGTGCAGGCACAAGTTTTTGGAAGGGCAACGTTCGGCTCAAATGTTTGAATACAGGGTACAGCAGCAGGCGACTCCTAGGTGTTCCCGCGGTAACCAAACGGCGCACTCAGTCACGGTTCCAGTGTTCACGAGGTCACCTAGATTGCATCGACGATCACTGGAAACGTGTTGCCTGATAGGATGAATCACGTTTCTTGTAACACCACGTCGTGAACGGCTACGCCGTCACCCAGACGAACTGCTGCTTGAAACATGCATCGTATCGCGTCCAAAGCGTCAGATCGCCCAAGATTGGGTGACAAGGGTCGTGAAAAGGGAATTGGCCTGTTGGCTATGTGAGAGGAAGTTTTGACCTGGCTGTAAGGTTGAATCCCTTATTACAGACGATAAGGATTGGCAGCGACTTGAAATAACCTTAACTAGTAGTATTTTGGAACTTCTAAATTTATTCGGAAAACAGTTTCCACTCTTGCTCTATTTGTCTTGAAGGAGTTGGACCCACTAAGAGCTGAAGTCTTGTTATAGAGACGGTGACTGGCTAGCACTATTCCGTCTCCTTAGAAATGCTGCTGAGCCCGCACGCACTATACGACACACAGAGTTCCCCAGCTATTCGGCTATGATTTTATTAATTGAGCTAATACTACAGCAACTATTTTCGCCTAGCTATGCCTGGCTACTCTCCCGCTTCTATCCCTCGCTGACTTCACTGTCTTTCCTGCTCGGAGTGTCTTGCCCCCCAAGTTTTTTCGGCTTTCCCCTTCGCCCCCACCTATTCCTGAGATGAGGTGACGTAGAAGGCCTCTCGCCACCTCATTAGTTCTAACTGTGCACTGCTCTTCAGTAGTTATCCAGAGGCTGGGTGGAGAGAGAGATGCGTCTGCCCGTACATCGTCACACAAGGCGTCGTCAGCCAGCCACTGGCTTTTCGTGACGTTGCCTTTCTTAATGTCTGACGTCTTTCCCAGAGGTTACGGCATCTTCTAGCAGGATAACTGGCCGTGTCATAAGGCGATAATCGTGCTGCAGTGGTTTGGAGCGCACCAAATTAGATTTGTGTGAACTCGATGGAGCACATCTGGAACGCTAAAGGCGGCACCTACGCCAAGAACTTGCTGAATCTACGATAATGATGCAGGCTGAAGCAATTAATTAAAATTTGAACCAGCGTCAGGAGTCGCACCCGGGTCTTCTGCTTACTAGGCAGGTGCGCTCCCAGTTGCACCACACTGCCACTCTGACTACCACAGCTGCACGGACTATCGTAGCACGTCTCCCTCCCCGATGCAAATTCCAATCCACGTCTCGACCCACTGCTGTTCCCCTTCTAAACTCTAATCACTACTGCCTAGGCTCTCCGATATTGGGATAGTACCTTAGCAATGAGCGAAATGGGCTTAATCTTGCCTGTAGCTCAGGCGTAGGTGATATATAAACTATATACATTTGATGTACCTGAGACGTATTGTCTCTCACCTTTATCTGGAGCATGGCTGGGCACAGGGGCTGCTAGCGGGCCCCGTGGGCATTTGTATCGCCGCGTAGCTCTCATTCCCTTTCTTTGAACGGGACTGAAGATTGCCGGATATACATCATTGGCAACTGATGATCAAGTTCATAGTCGCGATCGCATTTTCTGCATCATCCTAATTATTGCAGTTCGACAATGTAGTCAATACTTATGACGCTTTATAACGCGTGCATAGTATTTGACCATTCATTGCAGTAGCTTCATCTGCTGCAGTCAGCGAAAGTTATTCCCAACGCAGATCATTCTATCAATAACGTTTCCTAAGCAATAAAATAAATCGTCCGCCGTAGTTGTATCGTACATTGGCACTTAATCAAGGAATTTCTCCATCAAGCTGAACTCAGCGTTATCATCTCTCATAAATAGAGCACTCTGAACAACATACGTTACACCCATGCATTCATCCAATCCAAAGAGTAGGAAAAAAGAAAGGTTCAGTCTTATTTTTCAGTCGCTTTTCCACATCGTTTGCTATTTCCTAGATGCGTCTACAAACTGTTCTCCGTTAAAAAGGAACTGTTTCCAAAACCGCAAGAGTCCCTGGCCACAAGGCTGTTGCGGCGGCAACGAAACATACTTTCACAAATTCTCCATCGCTGAAGGGACTCACTCTTTTAGCTACTTTACGAAGTATGTGATGTCTCACTCTCATTGCACCCTCATTGTGTGTGGTATGGTTCAGTTCTCGTAGATACGTTACAAGGAAAAAAATGGCTCTGAGCACTATGGGACTTAACATCTATGGTCATCAGTCCCCTAGAACTTAGAACTACTTAAACCTAACTAACCTAAGGACAGCACACAACACCCAGTCATCACGAGGCAGAGAAAATCCCTGACCCCGCCGGGAATCAAACCCGGGAACCCGGGCGCGGGAAGCGAGAACGCTACCGCACGACCACGAGCTGCGGACCGTTACAATGAAAATAGAGGACAAAACCACATAACGTTTTATAAATAACAATAGTAACATTCTGTACACTTAAAGAAAGCTTTTGACAATGTTGACTCGAATACTCTCTTTCAAATTCTGAACGTGGCAGGGGTAAAATACAGGGAGCGAAAGGCTATTTACAATTTGTACAGAAACCAGATGGCAGTTATAAGAATCAAGGGGTATGAAAGGGAAGTAGTGGACGAGAAGGGAGTCAGACGGGGCTGTAGCTTATCCCCGATGTTATCCAGTCTGTATTCTGAGCAAGCAGTAAAGGAAAAAATGAAAAATTAGGAGTAGGTATTAAAATCCATGGAGAAGGAATAAAAACTTTGAGGTTCGCCGATGACTATGTAATTCTATCAGAGACAGCAAAGGACTTGGAAGAACAGTTTAACGGAATGAAGAGAGTCTTGAAAAGAGGATATAAGATAAACATAACAAAATCAAATCGATGATACTGGAATGTAGTCGAAGTAAATCAGGTGATGCTGAAGGAATTAGGTTAGGAAATGAGACACTTAAAGTAGTAAAGGAGTTTTGCTTTTTGGGGAGCAAAATAACTGATGGTAGTCGAAGTAGAGAGGATACAAAATGTAGAATGGCAATGGCAAGGAAAGCGTTTCTGAAAAAGAGAATTTTGTTAACATCGAGTACAGATTTAAGTGTCAGGAAGTCTTTTCTGAAAATATTTGTATGGAGTGTAGCCATGTATGGAAGTGAAACATGAATGATAAATAGTTTAGAGAAGAAGAGAACATAAGTTTTCGAAATGTGGTGCTACAGAAGAATGCTGAAGATTAGATGGGTAGATCACGTACCTAATGAGGAGGTATTGAATAGAATTGGGGAGAAGAGGTATTTGTGGCACAACTCGACCAGAAGAAGGGATCGGTAGGTAGGATACGTTGTGAGGCATCAAGAGATCACCAATATAGTACTGGAGGGGAGCGTGGAGAGTAAATATCGTAGAGGGAGACCAAGAGATGAATACACTGAGCAGATTTAGAAGGATGTAGGTTAAAATAGTTACTCGGAGATGAAGAAGGTTGCGCAGGATAGAGTAGCATGGACAGCTGCATCAAACCAGTCTTTGGACTGAAGATCACAACAACAACATTTTTAAGAAATGACTTATGTACATGAATTTTCTTCTTTCTCTCTTGCTTGCTGCATCTCGAGAAATTTGCCTTTCCTTTCCTCAGTACGCAAAGCGATCAAGAATTTCTCACGGAGTTGAAAATGTCGCTTCACACTGTACTTCTTCCACGCTGATAAAACAGCAACATAAAAATTCTGAGGGCCAGTATGCGTTTCAGTTATAAAGTAATATTCCCACTGTGGACTGAAGCGCAGGGATTTGACCGACATTCGTTCTGAGGACCTTAACTATTCCTCGGCCATTTTCCTCTCACTAATTTTGGTCTACCGTGAACGCTAGAGAGACTTCGACACCGACGACACAAACAAAACGCAGTAAACAAGCCTGTTACGCCGCGCGCGTATCCGTAACAAATGGGTGGTGTTAGCAGAAAGCTGGAGGGGGCCGGCTGGCTGTCAGACAGCGCCCGCCGGTAAGCGGTGTGCGCACTCAAGCGCGCCGCGCTCACAGTAGAGCATTTGGCCACCCCTGATCTACGGTAAGGATATCGGCTGAAGCAAAAAAATTAAAATTGACACCTCGCAGGTATAAATTTTAATTCACTGCTCGAGCCTACATCATTATCATAGACAAAGGCGAGACTCCATATGTTTCAGGAAAATCAACTGTTTGTGGTTTATACTAGCCGAATCCATGAGAATCAAAATGTATTGCGTTTAAAAGGTGGATCAACGCGCCGTCGAACAGTAATGATGTTTTGGGTAATCATTTTGTGTAGGAGGAGGTCCTGGCTCTGGGGTGCGCCGCTGCCACTCACATGCACGCTGCACCTGGGGAGAGGCAGGTTGGCGTCCGGCCTGCGGGAGGCTACCTGTAGCGGGTGACCGGCCGATGACCGGCCCGCGCTCTGCGCTGCGCCGCGCCGTGCTATTATCGTTACGTTTTACGGCAGCCTGCCGTGCCGGGCTGCGACGTCCTGCCTCGCCGTTCTGCAAGGCGTTTTCGGGCTGCCCTTTCCTCCTACCGTATATCACCAGAAAGTCCTCTGTAGCGCTTTCCGGCACTCCTAGCTGCCACTACATTTCCGTTTGTTGGTGTCGAGGTACGTCTACGGATGCGCTACTGCTGTTGGCACTGTGAAGCACGATCATTTAGTTTCAACATTCTCTATAGATTTTCAAATACAACCGTGGGGAAACAGTAATTACGAAACAGTATCACATGGATGAAGAAATGGCCTGCAACAAGCCACGATAAGAGAACGTTTAGGACAGTGGAACCGTAATAAGCGATTTTAATGGCAGAGAGGTGACGTGCACATATGCCCAACAGCGCCCTCTTTTGTGTAAGCAGTCAGGTCAGTGCTATTCAACGCTGAGTCGGTGCGGAGTCGTCGTACTAACAAGGAGACTGCACGACCGTGGGGTAGGCGATTTGTCCACAATTTTGTGTGGTGAAAGAGGACACCCAACACCTCACGTGGTTAAAATATTAGGACGCACTATCCGGAAAATCCCGGGAAAAATCGATCCAAAGTTTCTTAGGTAGCCGGCACGGTAACTCAGAGTGTTCGGTCAGAGGGTTACGTGCTCTCTGTAATAAGAAAACCGAGTTAATCGATCAACAACGAACTTCAATGGACGTCTTACGACGTCCGTCCCGACCAGATGCAACGAACGAAACGAACAAAATGAGAAAAAAAAAGTACTACGCCAGAGGTCTCGTGTCCGATTCCTTCTCTGGCACTTTTTTTTCTCTTCTGTTTCATTTTCTTTGGTTATTCCACCAATTATTCAGAAAGTTTCCCACACCTACATTATCTTTAACAAATTAGTTTCATTATTGAATAAAAATTATTTTCTTTTTGTCCAACAACACAATTCATGGCAGTGGGTTTTCCATTTTTCATTGTAAAGTATATGAGGAGAAACATTGCCTTTTTAATCAGAAAAACAAAGTCGATTGGAAAACATTCAATTTTTATACATATAATAATTATAAACAAGAACCGCAGTGGCAATTATCTTAAAAACAAACAAATCAATAATCTTTGAGACATCTTGCGCAACATATAAAAGCGGATTTTTTACAATCACAGGGCGTTTGCAATAAATCTGTACAAAAACATTCCCCATTAAATTTACGAAAATGTTTCGAGTTTCTGACAATTTTGAGGCAAACCAGGCATATTGAATCACGTCTCGGAATATTGGTGACGATAACTGATGGTGAATTATAGAATGAATTTTTATACAATCTTCCCAGGAATTAACTTCACGATTCTCCTGTAACAATGCGCCGGAATTTTTCAAGCAATAGAAGAAAAAAAAGTGCCGGAGGAGGAATGCAACCCGAGACCTTTGGCGTAAGGGTCCGAGCGCTAACCATGTAGGCCTGACGGCGGCTCAGCAGTGGACTAACGTTTTTTACACATAAGGCACCTAAGAAACTTTGGATCGATTTTTCTCGGGATTTTCCGAGTAGTGCATCCTAATATTTTAACCACGTGAGGTGTTCGGGGTCCTCTTTCACCACACAAAATTGCGGACAAACCCCCGACCCCACGGTCGTGCCGTCTCCTTGTAAGTGGAAACGTGTAACCCAGTGCAACTATGCCTCGCCACATCGCAAGTGGAATATCGGCATGCGCGTGCCGACACGTACGAGAAAGACAGGCCGCGGCGCTTACGTCACAAAGGTAGTCCTGCGCTCGCTCGCTAAAATCAGCAGACAAACTACGTTTCTACAGCTGTTAACTCGTAAGTAGGCGTGTCCGTACAAACGAAAACTGAATCTACTATGGGGATTCGCTATTATGGAATCTTACTGTTATTAGTCCTATAATCATGGGAAGTCTATGGGTCTACTTATTTGTTACGGCTGTACTGGCGTACAATAAAAGGAAATCATGCTAAAATGATTATCAGTTGCATAAGGCACCACTTCCAGCATGTAATGAGTACTGTTAAGCAGAAGAGACTAAGTGCAATAAACAAACATTTATATCGAGTATTGATCTTTAATTGCCGGCCGGTGTGGCCGAGCGGTTCTAGGCGCTTCAGTCTGGAACGGCGAGACCGCTACGGTGTGTGTGATGTCCTCAGATAACTTAGGTTTAAGTAGTTCTAAGTTCTAGGGGATTGATGACCTCAGATGTTAAGTCCCATAGTGCTCATAGCCACTTGAGCTATTTTGATCTTAAATCAAATATTGGTGTAGTACTGTTAATCAGTAAGACTTGATAATAGCAGATTCCAGTGGAAGACGCAATTCTCGTTAGTGCTTACACGCCCAGCTGCGAGTTGACAGGTTAAGAAACGCATTTTGTCTGCTGAGCTGAGCGAGCGAGCGAGCGAGTTCAGGACTGCCTTCCTGACGTACGCGCCGCGGCCTGTTTTTCTCGTGGGCCTCAGTGCGTGCGAACGAACGCCGTAGAGTGATTGGTCTCCGGGAGGCGTGTCTGTCGTTCCGTGACGCTGAGCTCATGCAGCGCACGCAGCTTCAACATTGAGGTGCATGTGGAGTCAGTGGAGAGAAGAGCGCCGTTCACTGCGCCGACAGGGTACTGGGCAAGATAATGTGACCGCAGTGCAAGATCACCGCCATCTTCTCCATTTGGCCGTAACAGACTGAGCAGTTTCGTCCATAGTATATGTTAATTGAAGGCGGATGACTGCTATCAGCTGCAGCGGGACACTAAGCGAAATCAGCGGCGAAGGGCGAAAATGGGAATGGGTACCGGGCCGGGATTCGAACCCGGGATCACCTGCTTGCTAGTCAGGCGCGGCAACCACTGCGCCTCGGCATCTGCGTAGTGTCTGTTCTTTCGAAGGAACAGAAACCATGCATTCATATAATTCGTCCACAATGGCGGCGCGATGCTGGAGCACTGCAACGGGTGTAGACATGCATGCTGCGGGCTGGATTGGTGTCGGCTTTCGTTGACCAGAACCCACCAACGCTGCAGACTGCAATGGGCACAAGAACACCGACATTGGCGTGCTGAGTGGTTAAATGTAGTGTTTTGGACGACTTCTGCTTCAACTTGGCCTACAATGATGCCCGCATACACGTTCCAAGCCGTCGTGGTGAACGCAGTCTGGCAGACTACATTGATAAAAGGCATAGCGGACAATTGGCAATTTTGATGGTTCGGGGCGCTATTGATTATAACACGTTATAAAGTTATAGTACAATGTTCTTTTATTAATTACTTTGTTTGGATTACGTTTAATGAAGTCTGAACTGTAGAACGGATACAAAACTCGAATTGTCGTGTTGCTTGTTGTAAGTGCAAGTGGTGTGCATACTCTGTATTATTGTTAGCAAAATGTTACACGAATTGATTGGGCAATGGAACTCCCAATACCAATAAAGAAATACCGTCACTGCAAAACACAGTCAGCTCTGTACAAAAGCTGGCAGGAGTGGCCGAGCGGTTCTAGGCGCTACAGTCTGGAACCGCGCGACCGCGACGGTCGCAGGTTCAACTCCTGTCTCGAGCATGGATGTGTGTGATGTCATTAGGTTAGTTAGGTTTAAGTAGTTCTAAGTTCTAGGGGACTGATGACCACAGCAGTTAAGTCCCATAGTGCTCAGAGCCATTTGAACCATTTCTGTTCAAAACTGATAACTTTGGTCCCTGTGCACGTAACAAATAAATTAAATTGTCTTACCTCTAAAGCAGCAACGGAGTAACGCGATATATTCTGGCCTCTCATGGAAAAAAAACTGCTAGCTACAGGCTCAACAGTGTGCAATGCTGGCCATAATACTTTGAAATGCACATGATATTCTTTGGGCTGAAAAACGAGAACATTTAAGAAAATCCAACTTTTTTTAAAAAAATGTAGGACCTGGACAGGGAGGCGGTACTAACTGTGGTGAATTACTAACACTAAGCTTTTTTTTTTAGCAAAATTATATTGCAAGTTACGTTCGGCTTTTCAAAAAAATTGACAATTGATGTTACATTACTCACAATTGATTCACGAACAATGACATTTAAACAGCAAAGTATTATCTAACCTCATTAAACCAGCATAGATGAAAATCATCAAATTAAATGTCGCTCTGTTAACAAATGTTAGAAGCATTACAAAAATGAGATACCTAACTAGCTTTTTTATCTAAACAGTTTACGTAAATTCTGGGTTTCTTTTTTTAAAAAAATCTTATGGGACTGAACTACTAAGGTCATCAGTCCCTAAGCTTACACACTACTTAACCTAAATTATCCTAAGGACAAACACACACCCATGCCCGAGGGAGGACTCGAACCTCCGCCGGGACTAGCCGCACAATCCATGACTGCAGCGGCTGGACCGCTCGGCTAATCCCGTGCGGCTTCTGGGTTTACTCAACAATTACAAATTATCAGCCAACTCATGTATACTATCGCGCTGGTAAAAAACAAAAAAATCATAATTATTTAACATCTTTACCTTTCTTGCATGAAGACTTCTGCTTCCAAGTCTAACAATATGGGCATACCTAACTTAATCTAACACTTGGCGGCTTCACACAGCACACCACAAAAACTGCGTACTTCACCGCCTTTCCCTCACAGACAGCTACCTACAACTTTGCGCCAACCACTCCCTTACTCCAACACTAGCAGTATCTCTGGGTCTGCGATATACAGCCTATCAAAGCCATACATCGTTTATAAAATCGTATTCGGGAGCCACACACAAATGTGCCCCAGTATACGCTTTCAACGTGATCCCGTCTCCGACCTATGGAGGGTAATCTGAACAGCTACCGATACTTCAGGGTGGTTTTATAACCCGAAGCACTGCCCCTCCTGCTGGCCTTTCCACATGCCGTATCTCAGGAGGACAACATCTGGCCTAATGTGGCGAGAAAATCCAATCCTTTTTCGAATAACGACGGGTATCGTTAGTTCCCTGGCCTACCCGTTCGCCTTACACGTCGCTCATCGAAAATGCTGGTAGATGGTCGGTCGGCAACTTGTTCGTTCAGGTCTCCCTGAAGCCACAGCCGATACTTTGTGGACGCGCCTACAAACCGCGTGGCACAATATTCCCCAGCAGCATATTTTGGCGCTCTTCACTTTCATGCCAGCATGTCTACCGGTTCTGATTGCAGCACGTGGTGGCGCTACTCTGTTTTGAATTTTCACAGTCACAGTGCATGTACATGTCTATAAATCTAACCATTTGAGTCAGTATTTTGTATGCAGTGCATAGACGCCTACTTGTGCCATCCGAAAGTAAGCCATTCCTCAAGTCTCTGTCTAGTGTGTTCCGCGGCGATCTGGGAGTTTCAAACCGTACAGGATGATAGTGATAAACAACAACGTGTAGAATTTTGTGGGTTCATTCTGGCCGTGGAGGCGGAAGACATCAATTTTCTTTCACGTTTAGTGCTCCGTGATAACGAGATGTTCCATCTAAATGGAAAAATGAGTCGCCACAAGGTAAGAATATCGCTGCTGTGTTCCGAACATATCACAGTCGAGCACAAGTTAGTTAGTTAGTTGCGTGTTCCAGGGGTCCCTTGAAAGATAAATCCTAATAATGTGGAACGCGTCATTTTACATACCCATCACATCTTAATTTTTAAATATGGCTACATGCTGCACATGCGGGTAACTAATTCCTACCTCCTACCTTTTGCACATTACATCATCATTAGGTGGCCGATCACACAATACGTCCGTTGTAAGTTATTAGTTTATTTGTGAATTGCTGAAGGCAACGCATTAGATGTCACAAGAATAGCTATAATTCTTGTTATAGCACGTATTTTAAACATATTCGGTCCCGATCAGAGGTTTATGCCCGTTATTTTGATGATGGCATAGCTCCAACAGACGAAAGGTATCGGTAAGTATAATATTTCTTTTGCGCTTAACACGATTCAAATTTAACACAATACATTAGACAGGAAACCCACTAATCTGGTAAGCTCTCCCCCTACTCCTGTCTACAAGATCATAGTTAGTTACACATTGTGTCATTATTCATCTTTCTGGAAATGTAACATTTAATGTAACTTTGCTAGGAAAAGCGGTTGATTGATGCACAAAGTTCGTGCAATGTCTTCGGAAATTGCAACAAGTATGGAAGACCACAAACAGCTAATAGATTACAGTTCGAGACAGTGCTGCGCTGGTCACAGTTTACCTATTTTTTCTGGGCCGTTAGAGATTTCGCTGACAAATGCCGTAGAAGCTGCTGCGTAGAGCTGTCCCTCCTTCCCTTCATTCTTAGTAGTAAGGTAGTGTGTGCATTTACTCCTTACTCGAACGATCCTGATCAGTCAGGCACACTTTTTTGTATTCCGTTTTGCGGATCAGCAAACAAGTATGCCTCTGTAAATACAGGATCAGCATAGTGACGAAGCTCTAGTCCCTGACGACGCCGCTCTTCTACAGCAGCTGTCCAGCGGAATTAATGGGAATCCACTGGTATCAGTTAATTGTAACCCCTGCGCTCTTGACTTGTTACCAAATTATTGTCGTTTTGGATACCTTGGGATGCTAAGAAGTTTATAACGTACAAATAAGTGGGACGATTAATTCAGAAGTGATCAAATTTTATAGGGGCTATAGTTCTAAACCACTGACTTGCTGATAAAAAGTGATAAGTAGCAGTGTAAATTTAGTATGTTTTATTTGTTTTCATTTACACTTGTAACAGAGCTCTAATTCTTGAGGAAATGTCGTAGAAATACATATACCGAATAGAAGGAGTGGTCAAGGAGAAACTTTTTCAGTTTGTTTTCAAATTTTACTTTCCTACCTGTCAGTCATTTTATATACTTGGGTAAGGTATCAAAAATTTTTGTTAGAGCCCTGTGCACCCCTTTTGTGCTAAAGACAACCTTAATGTGGCGTAAAAAATGTCATTTTTCCTTCTGGTATTGTAATTATGTACATACTCCAGTAACTCTGAGGGGACTGTGACGCCGCTTACTGATAGCAGTAAATGCACCAACAGCAGACATGCAAAAGTATGGATAAGTTTGACCATCTTCTGGATATATGTCGTGCAGCCTGTGGAGGACACACTGAACATTTGTCATAGGTAAATTAGAACTCTGGTCCTAAAAGTAATTCATGAATATGATTCGTATTTTTTAAACACACTGTACTATAATCATCTTTTTGGATGTTGATGCTGTTTTCTTCTTTTCGCGCTTGCTGAGAAAAATTGGAGAGTTTTTCCGTCTTATAGAATTCTCCAATTTACCCTGTACTACACAGTTTGTAAACCGTATTTAATCATGGAATAGTAAACTTACAGTCCCTGTTGTAAAACAATTTCAGTATTTTCTACGGCCTAGCTTAGGTACGAGGGCTACCCAGAAGATAACCTCCGTTTTCATATACCACAGGAAGTAGTTGAGAGAACGGAGCAATCTTTACATTGACTGACACAGATGAGCAGTGTGCTTAGAGTTTGTGATTGCGAGAAAGCAACAATGCTTGTCACCGCCTACAAAGTGGACACTCAAAAAGGAAAATCTCTCCAAACGGAGAAATACGTTCCGTAATAGGGAGTGGCAAAGAAACTTTACGCTGTTCACAAATATGGCTAAATATGAGCTTTGATCGGACCGAATGTGACGAGTCTAGGTGTGCCTCAAATGTGTAGTTTGTTATAAGAGTGGCAGTACAAACGCTCATTCCGGTGACAGAAGTGGGCGTTCGTCAGCAGGCGGCAATGCTCGCTCACACACTGCTCGGCGAGCAAAAGAACAATTTGTGTCAATTCAAAAGTCTCTTTTTGAACATTTACCCCTCAGCCCTAAAGTGAGTAGAAGTGATTTCTGCCCCTTCAGTCACATGAAAAGTTAGTTTGTCTTTAACCGTTTTGACTCCTATGAAGAACTTCAATATGCTGTCATGTACCGGATGCAATCTCACGCGGTAGAATTTTATGTAGAGAAAACTGACAACTCCTTAACAGATAGGATATATATTTAAAACTGATTGCTGCTAACTTACACAAGCTAACAAAGAAGTTTATAATTTTAAAATAAATTTGTTTCAACAATTCCAGCATCTTATTAGTCTAATGCAGATTACTTTCCGGAGCGCCCTCACACAATACAGTGCTGCATTCCAACATAGAAACGACCGTAATGATTTCCAACATCGCCTTCGGAGACTGTTCCGCACTGTCTCCAACTCTTCCCGCTACCAGTAAAAGTACGCTGCCGGTACTGGAGATTTGACCAATAGCCGTCCCGCCACGTCCCACATATTCTCAATTTGCGGTAGATCTTCTGGTCGTGTTGGCCTGCCGAGTTGGAGAGTGCATTGTGTAACGCGAAAAATGTGAGGACTTCGCCAATGCAGGAACAGCAACAGAATGGGTTCGATGTACAATTCAAAGTTACCTCAACGATCAAAATTGATTACACGCTATGGCCACCCATTCCTCGATGTTGGGATTTTTTGTTTATGTCACTGCCTCATATAATTCGATACATACTCTCTCTCTCTCTCTCTCTCTCTCTCTCTCTCTCTCTCTCTCTCTCTGACTCTCTGTCTCGAGCCTCACCATCCTTCGGAGAGGAAAAGCAGACCTAAATTTCGATGTGATGTCTTCAGCTGCGTTGAATTTGTTAAGATATTCTGTATTCGGTAGGAACTGAGAGGAATGGCAATCTGAAGTCTAACCTGAAAACAGATCTTTTCACAAAATTATAAGAGTTCTTGCGGAAAACGTGGGAGTGAACGGTTAGGTTATTCAACATGTGCTCACATGCAGTGTGGCATGACGACAGAACTTATGAGACGGCAATTAAATAATGCATTTAAAATAAATGTAGTGCTTTTAAAATAAAAGGAAAATTGTCTTAGGATTAGCTACAGACAGAATGTAACACGTGAAAAGTGAGTTAGTGAGTTTTGTTTATCAATCTATCATATGATTCATGTAGCTGGTGCGGAATATGACAACGCCAATAAACGTGTTAAATGCAATCTTTTGCTTTTGTGTTAAATTTATTTGAATGTTTTGCTTGTGTTTTAAGTTTTGTACATAGTTATAAACGTACTTGCTTTACAAGCAAAAAATTCCCTTTACTGGATAACTTAACTGTAAGAAGATATAGTAGGATATGATAAAAGATCGAGGTAATGTATGACGAAGGCTGCAGAACAAAGAGAAAAAAAATCGAACTATATTTACATGCCAAGCAACAACAACCAGGACAATATTCATAACAAAAGAAAAAAATAACTGCAAAAATGCGTCGGAGGGAAATCTGAAGCAATTTCCAAACGGTTTTGGCAGCGTTTAAGTATTGTATCATCTTACATTCGCAGCAGCTTTTCTAAAATACTTCAGTCCCACATATCATACTAATGGGCGGCAAAGACTGACATTTGTTACAAACTCACCCACGTGTTACTAATTTAAGGAACGACCAACGCACCTCGCACAGCATGATTAATTGAAACTCGGGCGCCAACCTACGCGTGTATCTAAGAGCAGGGCGCCAGCGCGCCTTGACACGACACCAATCCAGCCGGCAAAACTTGTGATGCTAATGAAAATTGCCAAAAGCGTTATCTGGTCCCTAAACTTACAAGTCGCCGTTGCACAGCAATGGCGTAGAAGCTACATAAAGCGTCTTCCTTGCTCAGAAAGTGTGCTGGCAACGGAAAATGTTAGATGGACGAACGTGCTTGGCGAGGGGGCTGAGGGAGTGGGGACAGGGAGGGGCAGGGCGGGAGGGGGGAAAGAGGGGGCGGAGAGAGAGGGGGGAGGAAGGGGGGGTGAAGGTATGGGTTGTGTGAGTGGCTGTCAGTCCTGCGCTGAGAGCTCTACGCCACAACTTCGACGACAGCTGTCAGCGAACTCTTCTAGACCGAAAAAGTTTCGAAAACCGAAACCAGCGCAGCGTTAACCGTAGATGCGGTGCAGAGCATACTTTTTGTCCGTGAACGTAGGGAGGAAAACATAGACACAGCAGCAGACATATGACGGTCGTTTCAATATGACCATCTACTTACGAGGACCTGTCATTTTTCTGACAGAAGAATCGCATGTAGTAACTGATCTGGATAACAACTTACAGTATGTGTCCTTGGCAAAAAGTATGTAAATTTTGCTGTCATCAAGGATCAGAAAGGTGTAGGTATAAATATTCCTATCCCACATGTTGCTGCATTATCCGCAGTTCTGTGGCTTTGCGTGCTCTATGCTTACGTTATAGTATGTACTGCCCAAGATTTTTTTACCGCTCCTTTACCCTGTGGCCTTGTTATTTCCTGTCAGCAGATTCTCCTCTGTACATCGCTGTTACATTTCTGCGTAAGTCAGCTTGTTTTGAGTAATGTATGCTTCTCAGCAGAAACTTTTAGTATTTTATCTTTCAGCGAACAAATATCACCGTTCTATATCTACTTCGCTTCACAACTTAGCATGTAGGAAAAGTCAGACAATACCCTGATTTTATCTGCAATGAATTAGGCACACTAAAATGAAACAAATGGATCTGTGGGGATGAACTCAAAGAGTATACACTGATGAGCCAAAACAATACGACCACCTGCTTAATAGTTTGTCTGTCCGTCTTTGGAACGAAATACATCACTACTTCTGTGTATCAGAGATCCAACAATTTGTTGGTAGGTTTGTGTAGATATGTGGCTGTGCCATTAGCTGTCGACACACAAGTCGTGTTATTCGCGCAAATAATGGGCCGCTGATTTGTGTACGTGGTGATGGCGCCCTATAGCGACTCAGATGGGTTGCACAGGATTTACATTAGGCGAATTTGATCGCCGAGATATGATCATGAGTTCACTATAATGGTCCTCAAATCACTGTAGCATGGTTCTGGCTCCGAGAGACAGACTATTACACTGCTGAAAAATGACATCGACCTCATGGAAGACAACAAGCATGCAGGGATGCGGGTGGTTCGCAGCTGTCAGCACGTTTCCGATTACTATCACAGGTCCCATGCAAGTGCAGGAGATGGTCTCCCAAAGCGTAATACTGCTCCCACCAGCCTGTGTCCGTGGCGCACTGCACGTTTCGAGCCAACGTTGATCTCGATGAGGCGTTTATAGAGAAGACCAGCGACCTAGCGCAGCAAAAATGAGACTCTCCGAAGATCCGACACGTTTCCACTGATCGACGGTCGAATACCGATGGTCCCGAGACCACTGCAATCGTAATTGACGATGTCGTTGGGTCAACATGTGAACACGTGGTGGTGCTGTGCTGCGGAGCTCCATGTTGTACAATTTACTATGAACGATGTGCTCCGAAACACTTGTGCATGCGCCAGCATTGTGCTCTTTCGGCCGGAATGCAACTGATCACCATCTATCCTACTTTACCGAGCAAACAAGCCTGCGAATCTCTGTGAAGAGACGTGGACATCCAACCATTTAGCGCCTAGTGGCTGTCCTACCTCTTCGTGGATGCTCACGACAGTAGCACGTGAATATTCGACCAGCTTCGCCGTTTTAGATGGCAACGGTGGATACACCAGTTAAGCGCTGTCGGGCGTGACGGCACTTGGATGGGTGACCATCCATCCGCCATGCGCTGTTGCCATTTTTCGGGGTGCACTCAGACTCGTGATGCCACATGAGGAGTTACTCGACCGAATAGTAGCGGCTCCGGTCAAAGAATACCATCATAACGACCGGGAGAGCGGTGTGCTGACCACATGCCCCTCCTATCCGCATCCTCAACTGAGGATGACACGGCGGTCGGATGGTCCCGATGGGCCACTTGTGGCCTGAAGACGGAGTGCTTTTTCGCCGTTTTAGAGATACTCGTTCACAGGCTCTGCATAAAAATAATCTGCCCTTTGTCAAAATCGTTTACCTTAATAGATTTCCTCACTTGTAGCCCATATATTCGCTAGGGTGATCCACAATCCGTGTCCGATCTGCTTACATAATTCTTACCGCGTCACGTGCCCGCAACGCCACCAGGCGGCATCGAACGCCGCGGTGGGCAGTCGTCATAATGTTTTGTGTTCTCAGCGTATAATGACATGAAATGGTAACAGCGAAAGCCGTTGAGATATGCTGAACCTGCAATATAGTCAGTGGTAGTTATAGTGACATATGCGCAAATGCTTAAGGCTACTGCCGCGAAAAGCAGGAAAACCGATTCGATTCCTGGTCGCAGACAAATTTTCAGCAACTACACATTTATCGTCTTTTAGTTCTTCGTTTCAAAGCAATCTGAGAGAGTTTTTGCAAAATATAATAATAATAATAATAATAATAATAATAATAATAATAATAATAACTACTTCGCGATTAATGCTGTGATGCAAAAACTTTATAGTTCATAATTGAGTATCTAAAATATCTCCTACCATCGCGCAGAAACAATCGAAAATATAACTGACTTGTCTCCTTGTTACGCGACCAATTCTCCTTATATAGGAGGAGTACTCACAGGTTAATTATACGACCAGTCAACATCGATGCCAGCAGACATGAAATAAGACATCGGTTGGAGAAGGACGGGGCAAGTGTAATGGTTGGTTTTCTATAGATGGAAGCACAATTTACGATCGCCAGCCAACATCGAAAGCAACTGTACTGTAGAGCAAGGTCAACAACCAGACTTGACTGGGTGGGGCTCACTAAAGAGTAGCTAAGTTGTTAATGTTATTTTGGGTCACTGTGTCCAGTGATGCCTGTGTCCACAGATACCCAATCTCCATCCCACGATTACAGGGACCAGGAAAGTATTCCAAAACTGTGTAATATTTCTACGACTGGTGTTTTGCTATTCTGGAAATGGATTTAATATAAGACACGGATTTAGCGAGATAAAATTGATGCCAATAAATCGTTAAAAATAATCGTTAGTTGTCTACTGAACGAACCTTGTCATGCCCGACTCATGTGTTTACGATCACCCGTCAACATCAAATGTAACCGGAAACAACCACACGACGAGCTAGCAGGGATTAGCTAAGTAATTGCGTCGTTGTGTCCTAAAACGCGCGAGGTAGTCCACAGATATCCAGTCTGCATCCGGTGACTACTGGCACCAAGAAAGTACTCCCAACCACAGTGTAACATTTCTACTAATGGTCTTTTATTACTCTCTTGTATAACTACTTTTGTCAGCCTCGGTGTAAGTAATTAACCTAAATGAAGTACACAACTGATAGATTGAGCCAACAATAATATCAATTACGAGTAAGTTCCACTTGGATGAATGCGCTTAAGATCGACACATTCTCTAGACTATAACGCACTTGCTGACAGAGTGTATTGTTCCAGCAATTGTTTGAAGGCGTGTGTGCTCTGCGTTTCTGGCCCTTTGTGTGAACACCCACTAGTGACTTCGCCAGTCGGTGGAGCTCTTGATATCAAAACTGGTTCAAATGGCTCTGAGCACTGTGGGACTTAACATCTCAGGTCATCAGTCCCCTAGAGCTTAGAACTACTTAAACCTAACTAACCTAAGGACATCACACACAAACATGCCCGAGGCAGGATTCGAACCTGCGACCGCAGCGGTCTCGCGGTTTCAGACTGAAGCGCCTAGAACCGCTCGGCCACACCGGCCGGCAACTCTTGATATCAGGCTGCACCATGAGACCGTCCTCTTGCCTGTTAAGGCAGCAACAACTGGCATACAGAGGAATTCGGCATTGTCCACTCTGCAGGAGATGGCTTGCTTTTTGCCTAATGCGCTTGGCGTTTCCTACAAGGAACATGTACGATGCACACTGTTTTTTGTAGTCGGGGCCTATTAAATTGTATTTCCAAAAAAGGCAGTCCGCAGCTCGTGGTCGTGCGGCAGCGTTCTAGCTTCCCGCGCCCGAGTTCCCGGGTTCGATTCCCGGCGGGGTCAGGGATTTTCTCTGCCTCGTGATGACTGGGTGTTGTGTGATGTCCTTATGTTAGTTAGGTTTAAGTAGTTCTAAGTTCTAGGGGACTGATGACCATAGATGTTAAGTCCCATAGTGCTCAGAGCCATCTGAACCATTTGAACCAAGGCAGAATTTTGCAGCATCTTTTTAAGTTTGAACTTTCAGAAAGCCCATGCAAGAAGCAGTACGTGCCATAGGAGTGCTATTAACGAAAGACAATGCCTGAATTCTGTCCTAGGGCTGATTGATTGAAAGGTCAGAACGTATAATGAATTTCGGAAGCGGCTTGCAGCTTGTGGATGATACAAGACATAATTACATCTATTACAAACGATAAACAATGTACACGTAATATTTTCTTTGACACAGTCACTGGAAATGTTTTACATCGTTAGCCAGTATCGGCTACCATTGGCCATCAATCGCCACAATTGAAAGAAGTGTCAGAAGGTTACCCAAGCAGTAACTGCTGACAATCGTTCTGAAGATGGCCAGCGACAGCCGAGACCGGTTATCGATTCCCTGTGTTTGTGTTTATTACATCTGCTACAGTGCAACACACTCACTGCTACCTACAAAATATGGATACAGTATAATCACTTGGTAGTTCACAGTTCCAGTCCTCGATGAGTCGTCGTAAATTCTTGAGCACACCAACAGAATAGCGTACACAGTCCAGGATTAAGCCATTCCGTCAATAATGTGCTGAGCAGCAGTCTAAAATGTAGTCGACTTGAAAGCCAGTGAACAGCAAGGTCACGAAAGTGTGGTGTGAGCGAAACAGAGACTTTAGCACAGTACGTTTGGAGGTGTGTCAGAGTAGCCCAGCGAACGGGTACCTCCTGGCCTATCTGACAGCCCGCTGGCGCCTCTTACTGGGCGCTGAAAGAGTCGTAGATAGCTGACGTCGCAGGGTATGGGCCTTGCTGTCGAATGGAAGAGATAGAGCAGAGCCAGAGAAAATATCAAGTGTACCATTAAAATGTCAGTCCCCATCTCGATGAGAAAATGTCATTTTCCCCATAAACGATGTGTTTGGAGAATCTTCAGAAGTTATATCTTACAGCGAATTAATAATGACGAAGAGAGCTGAGGCCTGAACAGGAATTTTTATTGAGGGGAGAGGCGTGCTAGGGTACTCCGTGCAGCTGTGCAAAGCAACTGTGACAGGATGGCTTAGTAATTAGAGCGTCTGCCAAGTGAGCAGGAGACATTGGTTCGAATCCCGGCCTTGCATTCGTTGCTTCAGTCTGCATATATACTATATACTTTGTTATTTAAACCATTATTAATTATATATAATTATTTGTTACTTAAATCATTATTAATTATATATATATAATTAATAATGATTTAAATAACAAAGTATTACACCAGTTACATTCTTTTCAGGCGTAGGACAACCGAGAAGTGAAACCCATTCTCAGCTCTGTGGGAATGAATGTACCTGTGCAATCGTTTTGAACACATTCCATTTTTGTATTTTTATGTTACTTTCATTGTCTGACTAGGTACTAATAACTTATTTTCATCTGTCATAACCGATTTCTTCCCCCCCATGAACCATGGACCTTGCCGTTGGTGGGGAGGCTTGCGTGCCTCAGCGATACAGATAGCCGTACCGTAGGTGCAACCACAACGGAGGGGTATCTGTGGAGAGGCCAGACAAACATGTGGTTCCTGAAGAGGGGCAGCAGCCTTTTCAGTAGTTGCAAGGGCAACAGTCTGGATGATTGACTGATCTGGCCTTGTAACAATAACCAAAGCGGCCTTGCTGTGCTGGTACTGCGAACGGCTGAAAGCAAAGGGAAACTACAGCCGTAATTTTTCCCGAGGGCATGCAGATTTACTGTATGATTACATGATGATGGCGTCCTCTTGGGTAAAATATTCCGGAGGTAAAATAGTCCCCCATTCGGATCTCCGGGCGGGGACTACTCAAGAGGATGTCGTTATCAGGAGAAAGAAAACTGGCGTTCTACGGATCGGAGCGTGGAATGTCAGATCCCTTAATCGGGCAGGTAGGTTAGAAAATTTAAAAAGGGAAATGGATAGGTTGAAGTTAGATATAGTGGGAATTAGTGAAGTTCGGTGGCAGGAGGAACAAGACTTCTGGTCAGGTGACTACAGGGTTATAAACACAAAATCAAATAGGGGTAATGCAGGAGTAGGTTTAATAATGAATAGGAAAATAGGAATGCGGGTAAGCTACTACAAACAGCATAGTGAACGCATTATTGTGGCCAAGATAGATACGAAGCCCACACCTACTACAGTAGTACAAGTTTATATGCCAACTAGCTCTGCAGATGACGAAGAAATTGAAGAAATGTATGATGAAATAAAAGAAATTATTCAGATTGTGAAGGGAGACGAAAATTTAATAGTCATGGGTGACTGGAATTCGAGTGTAGGAAAAGGGAGAGAAGGAAACATAGTAGGTGAATATGGATTGCGGGACAGAAATGAAAGAGGAAGCCGCCTGGTAGAATTTTGCGCAGAGCACAACATAATCATAACTAACACTTGGTTTAAGAATCATGAAAGAAGGTTGTATACATGGAAGAACCCTGGAGATACTAAAAGGTATCAGATAGATTATATAATGGTAAGACAGAGATTTAGGAACCAGGTTTTAAATTGTAAGACATTTCCAGGGGCAGATGTGGACTCTGACCACAATCTATTGGTTATGACCTGTAGATTAAAACTGAAGAAACTGCAAAAAGGTGGGAATTTAAGGAGATGGGACCTGGATAAACTGAAAGAACCAGAGATTGTACAGAGATTCAGGGAGAGCATAAGGGAGCAATTGACAGGAATGGGAGAAATAAATACAGTAGAAGAAGAATGGGTAGCTTTGAGGGATGAAGTAGTGAAGGCAGCAGAGGATCAAGTAGGTAAAAAGACGAGGGCCAGTAGAAATCCTTGGGTAACAGAAGAAATACTGAATTTAATTGATGAAAGGAGAAAATATAAAAATGCAGTAAGTGAAACAGGCAAAAAGGAATACAAACGTCTCAAAAATGAGATCGACAGGAAGTGCAAAATGGCTAAGCAGGGATGGCTAGAGGACAAATGTAAGGATGTAGAGGCCTATCTCACTAGGGGTAAGATAGATACCGCCTACAGGAAAATTAAAGAGACATTTGGAGATAAGAGAACGACTTGTATGAATATCAAGAGCTCAGATGGAAACCCAGTTCTAAGCAAAGAAGGGAAAGCAGAAAGGTGGAAGGAGTATATAGAGGGTCTATACAAGGGCGATGTACTTGAGGACAATATTATGGAAATGGAAGAGGATGTAGATGAAGATGAAGTGGGAGATAAGATACTGCGTGAAGAGTTTGACACAGCACTGAAAGACCTGAGTCGAAACAAGGCCCCCGGAGTAGACAATATTCCATTGGAACTACTGACGGCCGTGGGAGAGCCAGTCCTGACAAAACTCTACCATCTGGTGAGCAAGATGTATGAAACAGGCGAAATACCCTCAGACTTCAAGAAGAATATAATAATTCCAATCCCAAAGAAAGCAGGTGTTGACAGATGTGAAAATTACCGAACTATCAGCTTAATAAGTCACGGCTGCAAAATACTAACACGAATTCTTTACAGACGAATGGAAAAACTAGTAGAAGCCAACCTCGGGGAAGATCAGTTTGGATTCCGTAGAAACACTGGAACACGTGAGGCAATACTGACCTTACGACTTATCTTAGAAGAAAGATTAAGGAAAGGCAAACCTACGTTTCTAGCATTTGTAGACTTAGAGAAAGCTTTTGACAATGTTGACTGGAATACTCTCTTTCAAATTCTGAAGGTGGCAGGGGTAAAATACAGGGAGCGAAAGGCTATTTACAATTTGTACAGAAACCAGATGGCAGTTATAAGAGTCGAGGGACATGAAAGGGAAGCAGTGGTTGGGAAGGGAGTAAGACAGGGTTGTAGCCTCTCCCCGATGTTGTTCAATCTGTATATTGAGCAAGCAGTAAAGGAAACAAAAGAAAAATTCGGAGTAGGTATTAAAATTCATGGAGAAGAAATAAAAACTTTGAGGTTCGCCGATGACATTGTAATTCTGTCAGAGACAGCAAAGGACTTGGAAGAGCAGTTGAATGGAATGGACAGTGTCTTGAAAGGAGGATATAAGATGAACATCAACAAAAGCAAAACAAGGATAATGGAATGTAGTCTAATTAAGTCGGGTGATGCTGAGGGAATTAGATTGGGAAATGAGGCACTTAAAGTAGTAAAGGAGTTTTGCTATTTGGGGAGCAAAATAACTGATGATGGTCGAAGTAGAGAGGATATAAAATGTAGGCTGGCAATGGCAAGGAAAGCGTTTCTGAAGAAGAGAAATTTGTTTACATCCAGTATTGATTTAAGTGTCAGGAAGTCATTTCTGAAAGTATTCGTATGGAGTGTAGCCATGTATGGAAGTGAAACATGGACGATAAATAGTTTGGACAAGAAGAGAATAGAAGCTTTCGAAATGTGGTGCTACAGAAGAATGCTGAAGATTAGATGGGTAGATCACATAACTAATGAGGAAGTATTGAATAGGATTGGGGAGAAGAGAAGTTTGTGGCACAACTTGACCAGAAGAAGGGATCGGTTGGTAGGACATGTTCTGAGGCATCAAGGGATCACCAATTTAGTATTGGAGGGCAGCGTGGAGGGTAAAAATCGTAGAGGGAGACCAAGAGATGAATACACCAAGCAGATTCAGAAGGATGTAGGTTGCAGTAGGTACTGGGAGATGAAAAAGCTTGCACAGGATAGAGTAGCATGGAGAGCTGCATCAAACCAGTCTCAGGACTGAAGACCACAACAACAACAACAACAACAACCGATTTCTTTTGAAAAGCTGCAAGTGAATCCCCACAGTAGACGAAAATGGAAATTACTTGTAGTTCTCGAAATGCATTGTGGTACGCCATGGAGAAAACTAACTTGTACAGTACTTTATCATGTAAAACATCACTTATGTTACAGCAAGGTGCCTAACGACACATGATGTACTTCATACGCCAAGTGCTGCTGACAGCTGAGTTAGGAAACGTTAATACTGTGTATAATTGTAATTCCAAATACGCTGATAAGTTTGATTGCTTTTATTCTATAATAGGCTATTTCGACTGAATTGCCGTCATCAGGTTATCTGTAAGTAAATTCTGGTACATTATTTCTAATTCTATAGGTAATTATTAAATGGAATTCATTATTAGACATTTTTACATACGTCTGATGGTTTTGACATCCATGCTGCGTCGGTGGTTCTGTCACTGTCTATTTACTTGTTTATTGCGTTCCGTTAGTGTTATTGTAATAATAGTTTGTTATGATGCTACAATAACACCAAGGGAACGTGATTAGTACATTAAATACACATTAGATCTTAATACAGTGATTCGATAATATACGACTGAGCACAGAAGCCCTCTGGAGACAAGACGATAAGAAATGGTAGAGGCCCCGTGTGCCTGTGGCATCATAGCGCCGTGGCCCGTAATTTGGTAAGGCGGCTGCGGCTGCGGCTGCGGCCAAGGCCAAACGCGGCAGCTAGCTACCTTGTGCCAGTGACCCACAATAAAACGCCCGCCCCCAGCAAGGCCGACGCCTAGGGCAACGCCTCTCTCCTCGTCCATGCAACGACGGCTCACTAAACAGAGATTAGCTCTAACCGACTTCTCGCTCTGTCTGCACAAGTCTGTGTACATCGCTCGTGAAATGGAACGCATTTAAAGCAATGGTGTGTGTGTGTGTGTGTGTGTGTGTGTGTGTGTGTGTGTGCGCGCGCGCGCGCGCAGATTATCTTCTTTATCACGTCAAATACGTACGCGCAACTTAGCGTTTTAACTGCTTTCTGAAAGGATAGCACTTTAAGTATATACAATAAGTAAAGCTATCCTCAGCCTGAATTGACCACCACAGTGCTTCAGCAGGCATGCCCTACGGGAGATAACATGCTCTTGCTTCCAGCATATGTGCAGCATTAACTTAAGTGACGCAAGACGAATGGCTTAATGCTTCTCTTTCTCTTTCTCTCTCTCTCACTGTTTGCGCAACAGTAACATTTTAAGAGCCACTTCTGCTGTAGTACCCTTCTGTTCGTATTACTACAACCTTTCCTGTAACAACCACGTACGAACAGTATCACAAAAAATGTCCCTTCATTACTTTTAATGACAAACTGTTAAGTGCTAGATACTTAATGACTTTCATTTGTAGGAGTATCCAGCCCCTCACATTGCTATAAAACTATTTCAAAAAAAGCATTAAACTGCTTTTTTGATAGGAACGGCTTTGACACTTGTACCTCCTGGCTCAATACATACTTATTCTATGAATGCGTGGGATGTGTTCTTTCGTACATACCCGAAAGAATAGACGTTCATTTATAGGATTCGCCACAATGGGTAATGAATCTACAAACTTGTGTGGGTGCACAATACCGTTCCACCTCCTGCGGGAATCTAAAATTTGCGAGCATAGAGGGCGTGTGGTGCTACAGGGGAATGTGGGTCGGCTGGGGAGTGTGCCGAGATAGTCCGCGGTTGCGATAAGCACTGTGTAAGGATGGCGCAGTGGTTAACGCAACTGCCTAGTAAGCAGGAGATCCCTGGTTCGAGTCCTGGCCCGGCACGTACTTTCACTCACCGCCACCGATTCCGCATGAAGCCACGATGCATCTGATATCATCAGTTCCCTTTCCTTCCCTTTACCCTACCTTCAATTTACATAACATCTTTATTCTCCTTAATTTCGTTCTTTTCCTGTCCGTAAATTACAGCAGAGCATATGATCTCAACATATTTCTACGTATTTAAATCTTTTGCACGACAGCAATATCGAAATAATCAGTCGGTGAGGGTTTGAACAGATATGCTCATATTTTGGCATTGGTAGGGGATTTGTTGCAGGTCCCAATCTTCCTCGACATTTCCAGCAGAATTAGAGCTCTGCTATAAATGTAAATAAAAGTAAATCAAACATACTAAATTTACACTGCTACTTAACACGTTTTTCTCAGCAAAGTAAGTGGTTTAGAACTATTACCCCTACAAAATTTGATTACTTCTGAATTAATTGTCCCACTTATTTGTTCATTATAAACTTTTTAGCATCCCAAGGTATCCAAAACGACAATAATTTGGTGACAAGTCGCGCAGGGGTTACAATTAACTGATACCAGCGCAATCTCATCATTTCCGCTGGACAGCTGCTGTAGAAGAGCGGTGTCGTCAGAGACTAGAGGTTCGTTACTATGCTGATCCTGTATCTACAGCGGCATACTTGTTTGCCGATCCGGACTACGGAATACAAAGACGTGTGCCTGACTGATCAGCATCGTTCGAGTAAGGAGTAAATGCACACACTACCTTACTACTAAGGATGAAGGGAAGGAGGGACAGCTCTACGCAGCAGCTTGGACGGCATTTGTCAGCGAAATCTCTAACGGCCCAGAAAAAATAGGTAAACTGTGACCAGCACAGCACTGTCTCAAACTGTAATCTTTTTACATGTTTGTGGTCTTCCAAACTTGTTGCAATTTTTGAACACATTGTACGAACTTTATGCATCAATAATCCGTTTTTCCTAGCAAAGTTACACTAAATGTTACATTTCCAGAAAGATGAATAAAAACACAATGTATAACTAACTACGATCTTGTAGACAGAAGTAGGGGGAGAGCCTTTAAAAGTAGCGAGTTTCCTCTTTATTGTACTGTGTTACATTTAAATCGTGTTATACACTATGTGATCAAAAGTATCCGGACACCCCCAAAAACATACGTTTTTCATATTAGTTGCATTATGCTGCCACCTCCTGCCAGGTACTCCATATCAGCGACCTCATTAGACATCGTGAAAGAGCAGAACGGGGCGCTCCGCGGAACTTACGGACTTCGAACGTGGTCAGGTGATTGGGTGTCACTTGTGTCATACGTCTGTACGCAAGATTTCCACACTCTTAAACATCCCTAGGTCCACTGTTTCCGGTGTGATAGTGAAGTGGAAATGTGAAGGAACACGTACAGCACAAAAGCGTACAGGCCGACCTCATCTGTTGACTGACAGATAATGCCGACAGTTCAAGAGGGTCGTAATGTGTATCTATCGAGACCTCACACAGGAATTCCAAACTGCATCAGGATCCACTGCAAGCACTATGACAGTTAGGCAGGCGGTGAGAAAACTTCGATCTCATGGTTGAGCGGCTGCTCATAAGCCACACATCACACCAGACGTATGCCAACGTGAATTCTTCCTATTCCTTAACTTGAAACTTTAGCTTGCAGGTTCAACAAATGAAGAAATGATAGTTGCAGGCAACAAGTATTTTGTAGAGTCTGACATAACTATTTTTCCAATAGGATGAAAAAGCTGGAGGATCGCTGGACCAAGTGTATAGCCCTCAAAGGAGACTATGTCGAGAAGTAATGTGAATTGCTTGTAAAACACACTTTTTTTGCTTTTTTACCAAATTCATCAAACCACCCTCGTATCTTACTGCTCAGTAATTGAAATGTAAGTTGTTGCGGCAGTTTACTCTGTAGTCTAAGCCGAGGTCTACTTTCTGAGTGTGAGTTGTCAAAGACAATGCATGTAATATCATAAAAGTAACCACAGCTCCTATTATGGCGCGTATTATACGCACTATGGGTTCCAATGAGTGACGTACGTCTGCCATTCTCGTGACTTTATGGATGAAAGCAGATCAGAGATATGGGTAAGTTCAATACTTCCCCAAGCGGACTCTAGTTGTGATACCTCGTCAACAAATGAGCGCAGAAAGAATCACGCACTGTGCGCGTTTCAACACCACCAGGAACAGCAGTGTTACTGGTTAAAAGGGGCAGAGGAATGTAGGAAGAACTACAGATACATCGTGTATAATATGTGATGGCAGGGATAAAATACAGAGAGGAGAAGTTGATTTGTACAGGAACCAGACATTAGTTACAAGAGTTGTAGTGCATGGAAGGGAAGCAGTAGTTAAGAAGGGAGTGGGACACAATGGTAGCCTATCGCTGACAGTTAATCTGTAAACTGAGCACGCACATGAGGAAACCTAGGGGAAGTTTGGAAATAGGGTAAAGGTTCAGGGAGAAGGAATGAAAATTCTGAGGTTTGCCGATGACTGTGTATTCTGTCAGACTGCGAAGGGCTTGGCACATCAGTCGAAGTGGACGGACACTGTCTTGAAACGAGGTAACAAGATGAATATCAACAAAAGTATAACAAAGGTAATAGAATGTAATGGAATTAAATCATGCGATACTGAGGGAATTATATTAGGAAATAAGATACTAAAATTTGTATGTGAGTTTAACTATTTTGGCAGCAAAACAACTGATAACGGCCACATTAGAAAGGATATAAAATGAATGAAAATAATTTTTGAAAAAAAAGAATAAATTCTTAACATGGGCTGTAAATGTGCCAGGAAACCTTTTTTGTGGGTAGTTTTCTCTTGAGCGTAGCATTGTTCCGCGTTGAAACGAGGACGACAAACAGATCATACAAGAAGGAAAGAGACACTTTTAAAATGTAGTGGTATACAAGAATGCTGGAGATTAGGTAGACAGATGGAATAACTAATGAGGTGGTACAGTATCGAACTGGGCAACAAACGGTATTTATTGCACAACTAAAAGACAGAACCGCTGAGGCATCAAGCAGTAGTCAGTTTGGTAATGGAAGAAAGTGTGGAAGATACAAATTGTAGAGGGAGACAACGATTGAATGCAACAAGCAGATTCAAATGGATGTTGTTAAGTAGAGATGAAGAGGGACGTACAGGAGAGACTACCGAGGAGAGCTGCATCAAACTAGTCTTTGGACTAAAGATGATGACGACGTCGACAACAACAACGTGTGGTGGGGCCTGGTTCTACACGGCCACGATATTATTGTGCTTTACCTCCCGTGGGTATTATCAGAAATACGAGGTGGTGACGTCACAGTAAACAAGTATACTGGTTAGGAACGTGCAAAAAATAGATATATCGTACCGATGCTTTTTCGTAACAATATCTACGTATATCGGCGCATCTAAGTTATCGATGTATCGATTTCGATATTAAGTGCAGTGTATCTGAAGTGTTATTTTTTTACTGTCTGTGTTTCCTTGACTAACAGGCACTACTGCTCTTATCGGCAGATTTCTTGCCCATGCCCACTACCATCAATCTTTGCAATCTATCAGCGAACGTCTTCTAATGGGCTTAATTTAATGTCATATTCAGTACTACAAATGAGCACCAGATCTCAACATTAATGTATCTGTACTGTATATTCCTGAAAGTTTGTTACTTTCGTGTGTCATTTCTACCATTGCAAATGATTGGTACGCGGTACGAGATGCAAAATGAAATTGTATGAGAAGGGTGGAAATTACCACTCCCTGCTCCCAACTACGAGGCAGAATGTGGGCTCTTGTTATCCCCTGTGGATCGAGAAAAGATGGACGAACTGTAAAAATAACGTAGACTCGGCACAGAAGTCACACACATTACTGTACCGGTATTTAATGAAGAATGGACTCTTGTTGTCTGAAATATTTATGGTAAGTGTTCCGACGTAACATAAAACCCCGGTACGTCGGCTTGAAACGTTACACCAGGGAGGGCTGTGAGGCGACGTCAGCCAATTGTACGCTGACTAGGACGACACCAAGACAGGAGCGGCACTTACATACGATGAAAATATAACCGCCGCGCCGCGTAGCCGCAGCCGTAGCGTCGACGACAAGCCGTCATACAAACGCTATAGCAGTGACTTGTGAACTGTTGTGTTTTGCTTGCATTGAAATTGTATATACTAAAGGACATTGATTATTCGCATGTCGCCATTTGCTTGCGACACACTGGTGAATACACAAAGTTAAGCACTTTCAATTTAACTTACTGTAATAAACTCCATTAATACTATTTGCTTGAATTGTTGTCTAGTAATCGGAGAAAACAGCTTCCTAGGCGCCCTATATTAGACGAGTTGGCAGGATACTACAGTAGGTACAATATTCCATGCGCACAACGCATATCAGAAGTGTTTCACTCCAGAGACTTCTCCTGCGTACGGATGGGCCAGAAATATCGATGTTTCAAAATATTTATAACTTTCTTTCTATAATGTCGATGTCTTTTATAAATATCGATACGATATATATCGTTTATTTTAAAAATTTGTCCATCCCTAATACTAGTGATTAAGGAAAACGCATCGCACTGTGAATGAGGTCAAGTGGTTCAGTGTGTCCTCGTGAAATGCCGCGATACAAACTAACGGTAAGCCGACCGAAACGGCCTCACTCTCAGGTGCAATGATACTGTGGTCGGCTACTACAGCTTGAAGCACGCAGCTGTGGGGCCCCGAGCAGTTGCAGCGGCGGCCGCGCGCGCCGTCCCACTCACAGCTGGCAGGCTCCCAGCCGCGCCTGGCGCCGAGGAAACTCCGGCGCTTTGATCAACAGCAGCCTCGGACGCCAAATTGCGAATGAAAAAAAGGAAACAGGAAAATGGAGCTCAAGGGCAATTTCCTCACCGCCGCTCTGTCTCGTGACAGATCCACGGCTTCTGATGAAAAAGCCGGAGCGCCGTGCGACTTTCTAGTGTTACGTATGCTGATGTGGCGCGTAGTGGTACGTACTATCAAAATACTTTCTACACTTTTCCAGAACAGTATAACGCGACCGATTTCTAAACAATGTCGCTTACAGGGAAGGTGACAAGGGACGAGGACCTTGTAGAATTCGCATTTTCAGGCATATATATTCCACAAGACGAACACACAAAGTTCGTAATAGTAGTGGGGAATAGCGGGGTCTCGCCAAGATAATGATCTAAATTTCAGTAACTGATAAGGGGTTTAATCCCAGGAGCTGACAAGATAACTGGGTGCCAGGTGACACATCTGTTGTCATATTACAGTTGAGATAACTGCACATGCCTACTTCACTGGCAGCAGCAGCAGCAGCACTTTGTTTCAAAAGTCATTCCAAGAATCATGTCATCCTGCCGCATGCCCCGGTCAAGGAGGGAACGAAGGGGGAGGGAGGGACCTGCGCTTCTGCAAATCTTGCATGAAGCATCCATGCGCTCTGCAACTATGTTAGTTCCAAAAATTCATTAAAGAACTGGCTCACCCGTCCTCATATTGATAACTTCGATTTTTGAAATTACACATAGTGTTCCGAAATTCCCTTTACAAACATCTAGGACTTTTAGAGGGGAAGAGTACATAATATTTTCAATAGAAACCCATGTGCAGAAACGTACGAACTCCGTGATATAGCTGTTTGAAAACGTTTGCTACGAAGATATGCAACAATGTAGTGATGGTGGGGGGTGCGTACGTCGGGTCGGCTGTTGTCATTTGGCATCTCTCCTGTCTCTCTGACGTGGTTCGAGCCTCATTCACTTGCTTCACAAGATATGTAAAACTAATGTCGTACTTAGTAAACTGTGACAATGTAAACCGGTCTACAAAGAAAACTGTCTACTGAATAGATAATAATGTATGATACTGTAATTTTAAACGGCTCCTGAAAACCTTTTTTGTACGATACTGCATTCCAGATGGTGGCTGTCATTTTTTAAACGTACTAACGACTGAGTTTCAGGTTTGCTGCAAGCATCTATCACTGTGCTGCAGTGCAGGAAAAAAAAACTTAATATGTTTTACTTTGTAATTAAATAAAAATACTCACTGAGACATGTTAAGTACGTTATTACAGTTACCGCCGTGAAACCTGCCTTAAATAAGGACATGCATACGAAAACTAAATTAAAGTTCATACAGCATTTCCAACCTACAATTGACCCCTGAAATTAGCAACGAATTGGCAGACCCACAACACAATCTATGTTACCAAAATGCGCCAAATTCGGCTCTGCGAAACCCCGGTAGTTCCTGGTTTGTGGCTGAAAGTACTTAATATATCTGCAAAATGTCACGCTACGGATGTCTTCCTTTAGAAACTCACTGAACAGGACATCTCTCTCTAGAACCACGAGTTCCAGAAACTTCCGTGCCTAGACTACAAACTTAGAACTACCCTGGAACACTTCCCCTCTCCATCACACACCGCTAACTTCCAACTTCTGTCCAGATCCTGTAAGCCCCCTTTTCTCTAACCCGCACCCTCTAACAGTGCACAATAACTCCAGCGTTCCATGCCGTTTAACCAGAAACCCCACATCCGCTCTTAATCACACAGTGCTTCCTAACTGACAGTAGATGAGTAACAGCTTACACGGCCATTCGACATACCCTAAGTAGCTCAGTCGAGGTTTTGCTAAATGAAATTGAAGTCCTAAACAAATAGATAATATTTAAATACGTCACTACTGCTTTAACATCAAATTACTTACGTTACTAACAAAATCTGTAGCAGTAGAAATTCTCATGGACATTTTTTCTGTGATCGGTGATGTACCCCTCATGGAGAGTGCTGGACGAAAGTTACGTGAGAAGTGACAGTAGTGAGAATGGCGTACGTGCGTTTGGGGAGCCGACTGAAGGGGGCTTGCCACAGTGGTTGCGTAGCAGTCAACTACACGAAATCTACGAGGGTCACTCCAAAAGAAATGCACACTATTTTTTAAAAAAAAAAATCCATCTTTTATTCTACATGTTTGAAAGTTTTACAGTGTGTAGCTACATCTTTTAGGAACAATATTTTCATTTCTCCCCATAAATTCCATCCCTCTCAACTGCCTTGCGCCACCTTGGAAACAGCGCCTGTATACCCGCACGGTAAAATTCTGGACCAACCTATTGGAGTCACTGTTTCGCAGCGTGCACAAGGGAGTCATCATCTTCAAACCTTGTTCCACGAAGAGAGTATTTCAGTTTTCCAAAGAGATGATAGTCACATGGAGCTAGGTCAGGACTGTAAGGCGGGTGCTTCACTGTTGTCCACCCGAGTTTTGTGATCGCTTCCATGGTTTTTTGACTGACATGTGGCCGTACATTGTCGTGGAACAGCAAAACACCCTGCTTTTGCCGATGTGGTCGAACTTGACTCAGTCGAGCTTGAAGTTTCTTCAGTGTCATCACATATGCATCAGAATTTGTGGTGGTTCCACTTGACATGATACCCACAACCAAGCGTCCTTCGGAATCGAAAACACCGTAGCCATAACTTTTCCAGCAGAAGGGGTGGTTTTTCTTTTTATTTTTCTTTTTTTTCTTGGGTGAATTTGCATGACGCCACTCCATTGATTGCCTCTTCGTCTCTGGTGGAAAAATGATGGAGCCATGTTTCATTACCTGCCACAATTCTTCCAAGAAATTCATCTCCAACATTCTCATACTGTTCCAAAAGTTCGCTGCATACCGTTTTTATTGTTTCTTTGTGAGCCACTGTCAACATCCTGGGAACCCACCTGACACAAGCCTTTTTTAACGCCAACACTTTCACTATTCTGCAAACACTTCCTTCCCCTATCCCAACGTAGCGTGACAATTCGTTCACTGTGATGCGTCTGTCAGCAGTCACCAATTCGTTAACTCTCTGCACATTGTCTGGAGTGTGTGCAGTACGAGGCCTGCCGCTGCGAGGACAATCCTCAATATTGCCGTGCCCGCTTTCATCACGTAACCTGCTTGCCCACCGACTAACTGTGCTGCGATCGACAGCAGCATCTCCATACACCTTTTTCAACCTCTTGTGGATGTTTCCCACTGTCTCGTTTTCACAGCACAGGAATTCTATAACAGGACGTTGCTTCTGACGAACGTCAAGTGTAGCAGCCATCTTGAAGACATGCTGTGACGGCGCCACTCACGGGAACAGGTTGGACTAAATTTGAAAACAAGCGGGACGGATGTATTTACACAACTTTCCCACATTTAGAATGAAAACTGTATTTTTACAAAAATAGTGTGCATTTCTTTTGGAGTGACCCTCGTATCTGAAGCTTGCTATCAAAGACTGACTAAAACAGGGCCAGTGCGCCCTGCCTTGGTCACGTACCGTAAAGTTCCCCCAAATCTATCAGACATCGTGCAGTAATGTGCGTTCCACTGCTACTGACAAAATTTTCCTTTTGCATTGTATTACGCCGCGTTTGGGTAGTGGCCATGAGGACGTCACTGTACGTTCATGCAATTTGTACTTGTGTTTTTATTCCTTGAACGTGTGATGCATGTTCATCTGGCGCCCATCGACACGAAACTGCAATATTTCGTAAGTAAATTATCTGCTACTTGTATGTACCATTTTCACTGTATTGGTTCAAATTAATTTCTTTCTTAATGAACTCAGAGTTTGCTACTAACTACAGCTGTTTTAACCCAGTTGTTCTCAACGAGGGCGCGACAGCGCTATGGCGGCGGGCATCGTGTGTTTCTCTAGCTACCACATACACATCCATATTCCACGGAGGGTACTACAAGTGTAATTGGCACCTACCACTTTTCCTGTTTCAGTAACGAATAGCGAGCGGGAAGAACGATGGTCGGTACGCCCTGTTGTGAGCTCGATTCTCTCTGCTCTTGCCATTACGGTCTTTTCGCGAAATACACGTAGGAATAAGTAATGCATTGGCTATTTCTTCTAGGAACATATGCTCTCGGAATTTTAACAGCAAACCACACCATGATACACAACACCTCTCTTGTAGCGTCTGCCAATGGAGCTGGCTGAGCATTTGCATCACGCTTTCGCGCTTTCTTACACGATCCTAAGGCAACAAGCGCTGCTGCTGTTTGGATCTTCTCAATTTCCTCTATTAACCTTGTAGGGGGTGTTAAGCGAAACAAGCGCTGTATCGTTTGTGAGATAGTGGCGAGCGAGTGTGCCGGAAATTACCCCAGTTCACTGCTAATAGCGCCACGTCACCTTAACGCGCCTGCGCGTAGCACACAAGTATTGCACCATAATTAAGTATAAAATTAAAAGTCAAAATTTTATATTCAAACTTTGTCAGAATATACTTTAATGTAATAACGTTTTATATGTCAGGTCTTAAAGTAATTAAATCGATAGTTTTCAATAAAATACAGTTTTAAGAAAAAATTAGTGGCGCTAAATAATAAGCCTAGAACGCCAGAATTTGGTCAGAACGTGCATAAGAAGGTTATAAATAAATGTTCCAGGTTTCAAAATAATAGAATAAAAATTACAGTCTGAATCCACGTTTTAAGAAAAATTGAAGGCGCTAAATATTAGACGTAGAAACATAAAAATTCTATGATGCTTCAAGTCAGCCTTAAAATAATAACTAAGAGACCACGTTAAGTTACCTCTTATACTTTTCGAGTAAATTAAATGAAATCCAAATTTGTAACAAAAATATACCCATTTGTAGTAGATTAAGTACCAGTAATTTTAATGATAGAAAATTTTGGTTATAGCATTTGATAAAACCTACTAAATAATAAAGCTATAACAAATTTTAAAATTGTAGAATCAATAACAGCGAATACAAGTTCTATTAAAGTTATAGGCCAGAGTTAAGGATTTATCGTTACCCCCACTACATAAATTCTAGAAGGCAAAGTTTTTATGTAAGTGAGCTGAAACTTTTTCTGTGTTTTCAACCAACTTACCAGAACGTAGGATCTAAATTAATTCATAACTTCGTTATTAAAGATTATGTGTCCGAGAAAGCGGTCGATCAGGGGCTGCTGCCGTGTGCATAAGGCAGATGACAGCCGATGTTCCCTTGGTCGTCCGCTGCGGCACATATGAAAAAAAGGTTTTGCATCACCCCAGTTCCCGGAACTCGGGAAGATAGACGTCGACTGTGGATATTGTATCACAGACACAGTCCCTTTGATTGTTCAGAATCTCACTAAACCCGCCCAAAGATGTAAACAACCATGCTTGAACAGCGCCTATTACACGGAGGGGGTCCAACAGCCGATCAGTTCCAGTCATTCCACCAGCAAGGAGGTACACGGCTCGTGTTGTCTGTAGTTCAACCATGCCTAGACCGTCAATACCGGGTTCGATCGCGTCCGCATTCTTACTTTGTGCCAGGAAGGGCTCTCAACAACGGAACTGTCCAGGCGTCTCAGAGTGAACCAAAGCGATGTTGTTCGGACATATAGGAGATACAGAGAAACAGTAATTGCCGATGACATGCCTCGCTCAGGCCGCCCAAGGGATACTGCTGCAATGGATGACCGCTACCTACGGATTATGGCTCGGAGGAACTCTGACAGCAACGCCAACATGTTGAATAATGCTTTTCATGCAGCCACAGGACGTCGTGTTACGACTCAAACTGTGCGCAATAGGCTGCATGACGCGTAACTTCACTCCCGACGCCCATGGTGAGGTCCATCTTTGCAACCACGACACCATGAAGCGCGGTAACGATGGGCCCAACAACATGCCGAATGGACCGCTCAGGATTGGCATCACGTTCTCTTCACCGATGAATGTCGCATATGCTTCCAACCAGACAATCGTCAGAGACGTGTTTGGGGGTAACCCGGTCAGGCTGAACGCCTTATACACACTGACCAATGAGTGCAGCAAGGTGGAGGCTCCCTGTGTTTTGGGGTGACATTAGGTGGGGCCGACCTACGCCGCTGGTGGTCATGGAAGGCACCGTAACGGCTGTACGATACGTGAATGCCATCCTCTCCGATAGTGCAACCATATCGGCACCATATTGGCGAGGCATTCGTCTTCATGGACAATTCGCGCCGCCATTGTGCACATCTTGTGAATGGCTTCCTTCAGCATAACAACATCGCTCGATGATAGTGACCAGCATGTTCGCCAGACATGAGCCCTATCGAACATGCCTGGGATAGACTGAGAAGGGCTGTTTATGGACGACGTGACCCACCAACCACTCTGAGGGATCTACGCCGAATCGCCGTTGAGGAGTGAGACAATCTGGACCAACAGTACCTTGATGAACTTGTGGATAGTATGCGACGAAGACTATAGGCTTGCATCAATGCAAGAGGACGTGCTACTGGGTGTTAAGAGGTACCGGTGTGTACAGCAAACTGGACCACCACCTTTGAAGATCTCGCTGTATGGTGGTATAACAGGTAATGCGTGGTTTTCACGAGCAATAAAAAGGGTGGAAATGATGTTTATTTTAATCTCTATTCCAGCTTTCTGTACAGGTTCCGGAACTCTTTGAACCGAGGTGATGCAAAACGTTTTTTTGATGTGTTCATATAAATACAGCCCGAGAGGCAGGAGGAAGTTTCACTTCGCACTCAGCCACTGTAAGATCCGCGTCTGTTAAACGTCGGATTGCGCTCTGCCTCGGATGACGTCAGAGCCGGACTGTGACAAAACTCGTATTTTGTGTAATAACTGATAGTGTACTCACCAGTACTGTAAACCGTCCTGGATGGCTTAGATTTCGCTGAATTAACTGTTAGTGTGCCGTCTGTGACAATTACAAATCCGCGTGGCAAGTGGTGACTATTATTTCCACTTTTGTGACGAGCATTTATTTCGAACATTTATTTGAGTTATAGTACTCAGGGTGAAAGACCATTTGGTAGGAACTTACCGCAGAGGTCGCCTCTGAACTGATAAAAGTGATGTTTACGTTAGAAAGATTTACTGTCAATTGATCATGGCGATTTTTTTAAGTGTTGCGCGTGAGATACTTTACTAAATATATGTATGAACTAGAACTTTATACCTTCATTTATAATTATAGTCCTGATCCCACTAAAGTAGAAAGGGAATAGAAACATTTCTTTTAGTGGCCTGAACCAGAATGTGGGCCGGCCGCGTGGTCTAGCGGTTCTGGCGCTGCAGTCCGGAACCGCGGGACTGCTACGGTCGCAGGTTCGAATCCTGCCTCGGGCATGGGTGTGTGTGATGTCCTTAGGTTAGTTAGGTTTAAGTAGTTCTAAGTTCTAGGGGACTTATGACCTAAGATGTTGAGTCCCATAGTGCTCAGAGCCATTTTGAACCAGAATGTGGCCGTGCAGACTGGAAACTACGGCCAGTATGTTCTCCATCGCTTTCTGGCTGACCACAAAAATAATTGCCAGGCTCGCGTGAGAAAGACGGCGTACAAACATAAACCAACAAAGACAATAATAAACAACTGCCTTGCCACATTTTACCCGCCGCCCAACAGGTCGTCGGTCCACTTTGGATCGCTCTGTAGGCACACTCCCACATATTTAATGGATGCGCCTGCTATAGTATTTGTCAATCGTGTACTCAAAAAATAATGGGTCTTTCGTCTACTCATTGTGCTTTTAGCTAGTAACGTACAGAAGTTCAAGAGAATTTACGAGGGGCGTTCAATAAGTAACGCTACACTTTTTTTATCTTTCTAGATCAATTTCTCTTGAAAAAAGGCGAAATTTGCTGTGGGGCATCGGGGAATATTCCCGCTTCAGCTCCTATAGGTTCATGAAGTTACGATATGTGGCGGTGCTACACGCAGCCCTCAAAATGACGTCTTTAAAGGACGTGCGTTCCAAGCAGAGAGCTGTCATCGAGTTTTTGGCGATGCAAAGTATCAGGCAGGCTTTATCTGACGTAAAGCTGTAAGGGTGAGACGCAAGTCATGTAAGGATGTTCAGTGGGTCACAGTATTGCCGGTAAAAGAGCAGATTCCAGGTTTGAGTCCTGTCCGTCACACAGTTTACATCTGCCAGGCAGTTTGAAACTAGCGCATGCTGTGGTGCAGGGTGGAAAAGATTCATTCTTAGTTTGAATTTAGTTCCAGTGTACAATCCACAGCGCCGTCCTGCTCGGAGCGCGAATTCCTAGACAGGCTATTGCCTCGTTTTCAGCTACATTTCGAATCTTTTGTAACTCCGCTTAGTGGCTTCATTATGTTGCGAAAGAGTTGATCTTACAGGAGCTTCGCTGGCATGCGAGCCAGTGCCTACTGGCGAGAGGTGGGCGCGCCCGACGGAACTCCCCCCCCCCCCTTCCAATCGCTTCGTCACCGGTGAGGGCGCCTGCAATGAATACTATCTACCGTCCATCGGCGGGTGACGCGGAAATAAGCGTGACGTCACGGCGCCGGGGTCGGGTCGGTGCTAAACGGGCTCATTAAAATTAACGAGCGGCCAGCAGGCAGCCGGCTCGGGCCTGATTGCGACTGCGGAGCGGGCCGAGCTGGGCTGTGCCCGCTGGCCGCCGCCTGCGTCCTGCGGAAGCCCACCCGTAATTGGCCGCTCGCGGAGCTCGTTCATGGCTACTCTCTGCACGCTCCAGTGGCGCCTCTGTCCTCACACTTTTCATCACCCCCAGGCTCGGCATTAGAGGAATTTTGAGGCAATTAATTTTTACGGTATGTGTCAATGATACGCATACAATACATTTTTATACTGGTGAATACCTGTTTCACTAAACGAGAACAAGGCGAATACTCCTCCCAAATAAGCATACCCGACTAAATATTACTGACCTGCAGGAGGCGGAGGCTTCATCCTAATACAATGTAATATCGCCTTCCGCCTTCATAACGTCCACAGGTGTGAGAGTTTAAACGAAGAAGAAGCCACTCACTGACGATCAGAACCCGTGGAGCTACCAAACTGCAGGGATGCTGATTTTTACATTGCACCCTCTGCTCCAAACAGCCCCATAAATTAAGACCAGGTGATTTGGTAGGCCAGTCCAGATGCGATACAGTGTCATCGTGTTAGTCAAACAAGGAACTGTGCGTGAAGGACTGTGAACACGGAATGTCGTCATCTTGGAAGACGAGTGGGTCCATACCATTCTCATCATGAAGATGCAGAAAAAATGACAATACTTTATCGCCAAGAACGTTGGGGGTATAAAAGCTTCACTGCCCACGTCCATAATAAGCTGAATGAGAGGGCGCAAGTCAATGTATACTGCACACTCTACAAGACACCGCAGAACCACCTCCTGTCTGAACTACACCCTCAACACACTGCAAATTAAATGCCTCATTGGGCTGTCGGTGCGCACGATGCCTTGTATCTTTTGGAACGACGCAATACCGCTACTCATCGGACCGCATTACACGTCTCACGTCAGCCATTGCCAAGATTATGTTTTGTCTGGCCCAAGAAAGAAGTGCAGAATTACGATGGTGGTTTGCTAGGTCTGCCAAAAACGAAAGAAAAAAGTTTATTTTGTAAATAAAGCATTTTACTTCTCAACATAATCTCCTATGAGCGCTATACACTTGGCGCAGCGATCCTCCAGCTTTTTCATCTCAACGGAAAAATAGGTTCTGTCAAACTCTGCAAAATACTCGTTGACTGCAACTAACACTTCCTCATTCGGTGAAAATTTCCCAGCAGGCCAAAGTTTCAAAGTTACGGAGCAGGAAGAAGTCGCTTGGGGTTGAGTCTGGTGAATAGGGTCGACGAGGCGCAAAAAGTCTTGCGGAATGTGTTGAAATGTTGAGGTTGATGAGCTTTTGGTCGGTTGTGAAGAATCGCGGCACCCACCCCGCACACGGCTTCTTCATAGCCAGTTTTCCGTGCGGGATATTATGTATTCGCTAAGTTGAGACGCCTACAGTCTTGCCAATCTCACTTATTTTTATTCGGCGGTCTTGCATTACCGTATCACGGGTTTTGTCAATAGTTTTCTTTGTGCTGACGGCCGGAGCGTGCTTCGTCTTCGGTGCTTGTCCGATCACGTTTAAAATCATTAATTCAAAAGTAAACGATCTTCAGTGATGATGATGATTCCGCGTGGACTTCATCCAGCATTGCCTTGACTTCTGCAGCAGTCCAACCCTCCAAATGAAAATGTTTAATAATAGCACGAAACTCTGTTTATTTTCAATCGCATTCGACACACTGACCAATTAAGACTGCTATCAACAACGAATTGTACGCGGTACATTGTTGAAATTGTTTATACGATCCTTGGGATATTCAAGCTTACCAGCCATGAACGTGCAACTAAACTGTTCCGTCTTTTCGTAGAAATTTACGAGGAATATCAGACCACTCTTTTAAGTGCCGTGGTAAGCAGTGAACTTTCGCGAAGTTCCCGGCTCCAGATTCCCATTACATGGAGTTCTCTTCGCGATTTTCACTGGGAAACTGGTCGAGATGATCTCTACACAGCAACAGCATCATATCTGTGTGGGTTGAAAAATATTCTGCCTGATAAGGCGAGACATTTACATTCGGTTCCTGCTTGTTGTTATATTTTATGACAACTGGTCTCATGCCGCCTTACACGGCTGCGAGTGGTTCAGTACTCCTCTGTAGATACGTTCTACAGGCCGCGTTCGTACACCAACAAATCACGAAATTCAATTGCACACTGATAATGGACACATCCGAATACGGTTTCTCTTTTCTGCCATTCCATCGTGTCTCCATACATCCGACATACATGCACCACTCTCTATTCCTATGTCTTACGTATCAGCGGTGGAGGGCCACATGACGGATTTGTACTAGTTGTTACGTCCGCAGCACTCGAAGGCGAACATTCCGCTTTTTTCGTAGCGAGACTAATATTTTATCTGGTGAGCTTAAAACAACGATTTTAGGTCGCTTTGTAGAATAAGGCAATCCAAGTGTCATGTTACTGTAGATGGAGGTAAAATTATGATAGGAGTCGATCCACACTGGACGATCATGTAACACATTGGAAGGGAACGTCAAAACGTTCTACAATGCATTTGAAGCGACGGCATTCACACAGACTGTCAACGGGAAGGGACGTGGCCGTTGGGGGGGGGGGGGGGGGGGCGGCGGCTTTGGAGGAGAGCCGCAGGACGTATGAGAAAATGCCCAGGTACATGCAATTTAATCCAACTTCCACTGTTTGAGAGGTAATTAAAGTAAATTTTCCACATGTTATTGATGTAATCTACGTTTTTCAACTTTTTGTCTCGTAATCTCATCAGGAAGTAGCTGTAGTATCACACGAAGAACATTTTCTCAAAAGTTACTTTACTTATCACTATCAAAATGTCGTAGATTATTCCTAGTAATTAGATAAAAAAATCTGTGAACCAGCTTTTTTAATATCAGTCTTAAAACTCTCACCATTTTTTAAATTTATGCTTGAGATAAATAAAAATTTTTATTTCACAAAAATGTAAATAAATCTGACAGTAGTGCACTGTGAAAAATATTGTACCACAAAAGGTTGTGTTACAGTATGTCCAACATCCGTAGCAAATTTCACCCATTTATCTGCAACTGTTCAGTAGAAAACGTTCCTTACACACGGAAAAATGAAAGTTGCGGGAAATGTAGAAAAAAAGACTTTGTTAGCATTTACGCAGAGACAAGTACCTTAATGTCGGCCATAACGATATATTTGGTCTTGTCGGTCTTCATGTAAGACTTTTCTCCGAGTCTGCTTCATCTGGGGTGCGCTTTTGCCAACATCCTTCAGTGACATTTCGGAACAGTCAAATCCTAGTCTCACAAGGGTCCTGATTTTTCTAGTATTACCATCACTGAGCACCAAACAAGTATCATATGAGGCAATTTCAACAATAGTATATGAGAAAAATGTTGATTTTGGGCGTGTCTTCTAAATTAAGTAAATGAAGTTTTCGTTCGGTTTACTGTTCCACCATGTGTGCATTCCTTTAAGAAATCGTAATTAATCGAAGCGTAAATGGGCTCACAGCTTTCTGTACTTTACATGTGTCTTCTCTGATGGCAGGACGTAATAAAATATCTTAAACGAGAACAGAAAAGGGGGCCTGGCTCTGCACACTGGCTGAAAAAAGGTGGCTTTTACATCATTTGAAGCACGAATTGAACTATTACGTGTATAAAGGAAGAAGGGTGAGGGTGACATATATGTGAATTTCCCAAATTCTTTATTTGCATTTTCGGTAAAATGATACGTCTTGTAGGCGATGATGTCTCTGTCGACGAAGCTTTCAAGTCCTGAGACGTTTGGAACACCTGTACCACCTCGTACAATGGCTACTGTAAGCCATCCATTGCCATGGGTAAATGTGTCGTTAATGTCGATGCTGAAGTTCAGTTTACATCCACAAAACACTGCGGGTCCATATAGCAGAGAGTGTGCAGCAACAGATTTTATTGTATTCTTCTTCTTGTCTGCAGCTGATGTTGTCATTTCCACGTCTTCAATTGTTTTATATATGGTCTGTCGTCGTAGCCTTATAGCCTATATGCGATATAGAAGGCTACGACGACGTGCAAGACAGACCATATATAAAACAATTGAAGACATGGAAATGACAACATCAGCTGCAGACAAGAAGAAGAATACAATAAAATCTGTTGCTGCACACTCTCTGCTAGATGGACCCGCAGTGTTTTGTGGATGTAAACTGAACTTCAGCATCGACATTAACGACACATTTACCCATGGCAATGGATGGCTTACAGTAGCCATTGTACGAGGTGGTACAGGTGTTCCAAACGTCTCAGGACTTGAAATCTTCGTCGACAGAGACATCATCGCCTACAAGACGTATCGTGTTACCGAAAATGCAAATAAAGATTTTGGGAAATCCACATATATGTCACCCTCACCCTTCTTCCTTTATACACGTAATAGACGTAAGATATCTGTAAATGGAACTGTATTTATTTGGTGTAAGGGAAAAGGTGTGTGTGAATACGTTAAATTTGGACATTTGGAGACAATATTGCTACCATGCTACAGAAATAACTGGCGTCAAAACAAAAAAGTGAAAATTTTTGACCAGCTTTACATATATCCTGCCTTAACGCTGCTTAAGACGAAAGTTTTGACTTTAACCTTGTTTGCAGACATCAGAAGCTAACCTACTCTCGCCACGCTCACCCGTGTTGTAGTCTGGATTTTGTGCTCCAGGGTACTTTTAACATTTATTTTATTGCTTGCTTTGTTTCTGTGACACGTTGCGACGGTTGCATGACAACATGATAGTCTCCAATCATTATACTCCCATCAAAGACAATCCATGTCTAAAAGCAAAAATGTCTTAGGTTATAGCTGGAAAGAATAAAAGCGTACTCTGTGCTTTAAAAAAAAAACATTGTCGGTGATAGTGTCAACTCTGTTGAGGGAGAAAAATAGTTTTGTTGACGTTACTTGCTAATTAGAAACAAGCAAGATTCGAAGAGCTTCATCTACATCTAGATCCAGAGAAACACTGCGCACTGCAAGGCAAATGGTACTTCCTATTGTAACACGTATTAGCATGGGAAGAGCCACTGCTTACACGCCTCTCTGCACGCTATAATGAATCTCGTCTTCTCAGTCCCTGGAGAAGCGACACGCAGGCCGTACATGCCTAGATCCCCTTCACTTAATACTGGTTCTTGAAATTTTGTAAGTGGGCTTTCGCGGGATAGTTCGTGTCCTCCTTCACACGTCAGCAGATTTTTTAGGATTTCCACGCTCTCTCATTGGTTAAACAACCCTGTGACCATTCGTGTAGCCCTTTTTGTAAACCTAAAGGATAAAGTAAAAAGGCGTAGTGTAAAGTACATATTTTATCAGCCAAACAAATAGTGTTCTGAAATGCCTAGACGACATTTTTCCTATTTCTCCGTTCTCAGCAGTGTATGAAATTAACATAGATCACTGTGTGGAATATCGGTTATGAATTTCCCTCTGGCCAATAATAAACTCTACCACCATTGCGCCAATAATAAACTCTACTATCATTGATAGTTACCTAATGGTGATGCTCATCACCTCATTTTCATCGATCAGTACTAGGTTGAGTGATAAGACGTTAAGTTGACGAACCGTCTGGTGTAAAACGACTACCATTTATCTTTCCGGTTCCTTTCCATTTTGGTAACATTCGCCGAGAATCATCCGTTACAGGGCTTTTTAAAGTAGCCGTGTGGTGCATTTTTCATTGAAATGAATAAACAAAAACACTAAACCGTTTGAACGACGGAAACTGAAATATTCCTTTTGAACAATTACGAAATAGATATATGGGTACAAGCGTGACCGTACTTCTCTTGGATAGGATACATGTAACCTATGTCCCTTTACTGCAGCCACAGCAGAAAACTTCTAAAGAGTGTACAATATTAGAGTGGACAATGGGTGATTAAAAATAGCATAATAGCTAATGTCTTAGGCATATCAGAAGAAACAGAACTGTACATTTCACACGAAGAATTTACTACCGAAAACAAACGTGTTAATGAATTTTTCGACAGAAATTGAAAAGTTTTAGAGAGACTCCTAGTGGCTTTTGGGCCGATTTATTATTGCGGTTGTGACTCGGTTTCACTATTTCACGCGAGAAAAGAAAGACCAGAGCAGTCGGTGGAAGACGGTGTCCCAGTACCAAAAAACTAGATACCCATTTCATCTGCCAGATTACCAGGTGGATTATGGGGAGTGCTCTCTGGAATAATTCGTGTACCGCTAGTTACACTGTAAAATTTACTGACTAAATCAATTGAAAATCAGTTTGTTAATATTCAAATTGCGCAAACAAAAAGTTCAAATTGTATAAATTTAGTTTCGTTTATGCGTGAGGGAGTTTCTAAATAATTATTCATAAATTTTTCCATAATTCCCCCCCCCCCTCCTCACTCTCTCCCTCTCTCCCACTATCGAACCAATTAGCCATACAATCCCTCAACGAGCAACTTCCAGTCGCACATCTCCTGTTTTTGGGAAACACTCTGCCATAATATTCTGAATGCATGTCAAGTGTAGACAGCACAAAATTACCAATGGCTCTATACCGGGACCAGTGTTATAATACTTACTTATATAGCAGAAAGACGACGATTTGTGGACAAGATGCCATTTTAAGGACGAGAATTAATGAAACGCAACCAGAGATATCCCCAACATAACCTTTAAAAGCTATCCGTTACTGATGAAGTTATAGTAAATGTTAATTAACGAGGCTAGTTGTCAAAAAATTCTAATGTGTGATGTATAAGAAAATACAGTGACCGTAATTATTTTCTAAGCGGCCTGAAATTGTGAACTCTGTAGACTCAACTTGAGGTGCATGTTGTATTCAGTTTAGGTAGTCCGCGTGGTATTTATTCTCCCTTTCGTTGTGCGTTTGTAGGGTGTTCGAATTTGAACGCATATAATAAAGTCTAGATTTATAATAAAAGGAGTCTCATACTCTTTGTTAATTAACAAAAGCCGATATTTGTGACTATGGCCAGGCGACTAATCTTAACGAGCGTTATTTACACAGATTTATATTTATTTTCTACAAGTACCACTCCACTATCTGATTTGCTTTACCCTGATTTGTAGAGAAACTGTTTTAGCGCACTGCAAAGCGGCAATTGTGCTGGCTACTGTTATTTAAATTACTCTTATTCATTGTGAACCTGAGGGTGGGATACAATATTAACTTTAATATAATGATCACAGCCACTTAGGATTTTTGTTGTAATTCTTTACAAACCATAATAAGTGCCTTGCACTAGTAGCCACACTAATGCGTCAAAAAAGGGACCTAAACGTAATTCCCAGTGATGTTTATGCAAAAAAAAACATATGGAGGACAAATACAGTTACGAGAACTTTATTCATAGTCGTTTAGCAGTAGAAGACAAAACTTACGTCCTTAGTCTGCACCCAACGGCTTGTGAAGCTAAGTTATTTACACGCTCAAGCTGCTAAGAGTGTCAGGCAAAGGGACTGGATGGGACACTCGTTGAGACGGGAGTGCTCGCTAACAGATGCTGTGGAAGGACTAGTTTGCACATACAGAATGTTTTACAACATCATGGTATTACATCTTCATATCTCTTTGTAGCGTCACTACACATAGCGTCGGCTTCAGAATACAGCTGAGCAATATGCTTAGCAAGTATAGGGTGTATCAAAAAGGATTTTACAACTACGAAAATTCGTAGAAACTTATTCATACGTCTTTCAAACTTAGTCTTGGTGTCATCTTGAAAGAAAGCTGATCAAGTTTTGACTGTTTGATACGACGTCTGGTATTTCCTAAATGTTCGCTTTCCACGTAAGTGGATGTGCCGAAGTGCGCCAGTTGCATGGCCCCCACGTCCACTGGACCTGACACCTCTTGACGTTTTCTTTTCGGGAATCATCAAGGGCACCTTGTTTGTCCGCCCTTACTAGCTTCTCCATCAGAGGTCAGAACTAGACTCCACCTCGCAACTGAACAAGTGACAACTGACATGCTGCAGCAAGTCTGGCAAGAAATCGACTTCAGATGCAATTTGTGCCACATGAGCAACGGAAGTAACCTCTCACCACTTTACGTATATGGTAAAAAATCTTTATGTATTTTGTTATAAAATAACACCAAAGCCATGTCTATAGGTTAAATGAATAAATCAACATGAATTTTTAAAGTTTGAGAGGTGGCATGAGCCCCCTCTCATATTTCTATCTTACGATTCTCCTCTCTAATTGCATGCGGTGGAAAGTTGCTATTCCTTCACACGCGGACTTCCCACGCAGCGTCTCTCGTCACCCGGGTGGTCCGGTGACAGGCGGGCTCTGCTGATTTTGAAAGGGTAAGCCGACGGGTGTGAGGGAGTCGAGTGAATGCTTTCCAGACGCCGCCATTGTCAAAAGACACTCCCGGAGGGGCCTGAAGTAGCGGCTGGGCTAGAGGTTCCGTTACTTCGCAGAAACTTAGCGAAAACACTTTGTGGCGGGCTACCAGCGAGGCGTGGGAATGACTTGTGTACCCAGGCAGTTGTGGCGGGAAAATTCCCGCGCTTTCTGCAAAATAGTAACTGTGATTGGCTTGCTCAGGGCATAGCTGCGTGACGTAGCAAAATCAGAGCAGAAATTGGCGCCAAGAATCTCCATTGGTGGAATGGTAGTGCTCCGGCAATGGAGTGGAATTTTCCGCCGGTTTTCGAGTTGCTGATTGGAACGTTTAACCACGGCCACTGTCGTGGGGGCGGGAATGTTCGGTGTTCAGCATGTACGGGTACTCAAGAGGGGTCGGCTCTCGCTTTTCGGTCGAGGACGTCGAAACAACCAGCCATCGCCTCCGGTACGCCAGATCGTGTTCTGGCAGTTAAGAAGACAGTTTGGTAATGTATGTCTGCAGCACCGGCAGATAGGGATTTTCCTAGGAGATAATCAGAGCTCAACAGAGCGCGCCTGTTCGTCTTTTTCTAACTTTGTTCTGTCTTGAGTAGCAGCAATTAATGTTGGGTTAGCTGTGTGTCTCTCTTAAGATTTGAGTGGCAAGGAATTGGCTCCACATACCACTTCGTCTTAAACCTCACAATCTAGTTTAGGGACAACTTCACCTTCACAGCGTTTGTTTGAGTATCCAATTTGAGCCAATTTGATGTATCATAAATGTTTCATGTGTTTTTGTTTATTATTTTGTGTTTAGTCTTAATAAATCATATTGTTATTTTGGACAGAACTTTCATTCTGTTAATCGGTAGAGCAACCCATCATTTCTCACTACGTTAATGAAACCTTCCTTTATTTAACTTATTTATCAAATTAAATTATTGCAGGTGCCAAACTCTTTTCTACTCCACTTGCAGGGTTGATTACAGTCAGTTTGCGTATATTTTTTAATCCATGTGCAACAGCAAAAGTCGGAGTTAGAATAGGGGGGGCTTAGAGCATCATTTACACATGTAGATTCTAGAAGAATTTAGTGTTAAATACACTGCTTGCCCCGGCACCTCGAAAGTTGCAGAGTAGATTTTGATGCACACTGTTTACTAAAGAGTTTATTCACAGCCGACACGTAAGGAAGAAGATCATGAAGCTTTAATTGTCACATCACAAAAATAAAGTTACGTGGTTATTTTCTTATTTGTTTGCAGGTACATGTTTGTAGCCCTGTTACACGCTGAAATCCTTGTATCATATTAACGTAATAGAGGAGCGAAAACCAAATAGCGTAGCCCATAAATCCATGCCGGGTTGATGGAAGTTCACGGCAACAATGGGCCATCACATGACACAGTGCTTAAATGGCGCAACCGCGTCCAATGCGGCCAGACAACTCTGAATGAGGAAGATCGAAGTGGCAGACCATCAACCGTACCGCTGTGAGGAACGGGGAATCGCAACAGAAATGGAGATGCTTGAACCCGGCGTATCATAATCACGGCAACCGCTCAGCAAAAAAAAAAAAGAAAAAAGATTCAAATGGCTCTGAGCACTATGGGACTTAACTGCTGTGGTCATCAGTCCCCTAGAACTTAGAACTACTTAAACCTAAGTAACCTAAGGACATCACAAACACCCATGCCCGAGGCAGGATTCGAACCTGCGACCGTAGCGGTCGCGCGGTTCCAGACTGCAGCGCCAAGAACCGCTCGCCCACTGCGGCCGGCGCTTAGCTCATTCTGCTATCAATATAGTCACACGCATTGTCTTCTCGGGCTATGAAATTTTAGCAGTTGCGACATATAAATGAGTAATTGGAGTCAAAGGAATGGAAACTGGATGGGAAAGAGATAGGAATGAAAGAACGACTTCAAGCCGCAAAGGGCACTGTGGCAATGCAACGGTTATAGAAACCCAGATGCTCCGTTTGTATGAACAATTTCCTCAAACGCCTCGGCCATCCGGACACACTTTCCGCCAGACCCAAATTCCCAACACGTCCGAGAGACCAGACACCACTCATATCTACAATTGTAAGGGGGCTAATCGGCACGGATAGTTGCTGTGCGGCGGGAGGGAAGTTGTGTCTGACGGGAAGCGTGTCGGATAGTATGGCGGAAGCGGTTGAGGCAGTCGTCCATAGAAACAGTGCATCTGGGTTCCAGTCCCGGTCCGATACAAATTTTCCATCGTCGCCGCAATACCTTCTGCGGCTGGAAGGCATTATTTCTTTCCTGTCTCTTTCCCATCCAGTTTCCTTTCCATTCCTTTCCTATCGAATTTGGCCTCACCACTCAAATTTTCCCGACGTGGTACCCTCTTACTGAGATAATGAAACCATTGCTTGTCAAGTATTTCCAGAATGGAAACAGCCAAGATGCATAAGTCTAAAATCAAGGTCTTAGCCAACTTAATCATTGTTAAGAAAATGTAGGAAAGGTACCAAACTATCGCCATGTTTCATGTTCGGGGCCTGATTTTCTCCACGTAATAACAAAAACTTCCTGAGCAGTCCTCGTAGACATCTTGTAAGTAATTACGCCGGTGAGTGTGTGAGGCAGTTTAAAAGTAAACAGAAACTGTCTCCAAAAATAAAATGCTCTCCAAGAACACACCAACGATAAAGACCTCGATGCGACATCAGGCTAAACACGCGAACGACAGAAAAAAAAGATGACGTAGGCGTCTGCAAAGTAGTCTCTACTAATCGTATATTAGTGTCGAGGTTTTGCTGTATCATCACAACTACATTACAGAGAACAGCGGAGACACCATCTGAGCGGACATAAAGACGCGATGTGTGGCTGGCGCCGATGTGACCGGGACGGGACGCAGCGTGTTATCTGCGCTCCGCGCCTGCCGCCAGACCCAGCCAGATTGGCGCGCCTGTCACAACCGCCGGCCTGCTGATACGCTATCTGCAGCGCCATAACACACGAGAGAGAGAGAGAGAGAAAGAGAGAGAAAGAGAGAGAGAGAGAGAGAGAGGCTCGTCCAGCCAAACACAATGCGCCACAACAAAACTCGCCCAGCAGCTGCCGAAACAAAGGAGAAAATAGTATGGAATGTTCATAAGTATTAAACTCTGTGTTACTCAACATGCCACTCGCCGCACTCGCGCGAGGTACACTCCAGGACAGAATTATTAATGGGTCAATCGAATCTACCAATACCAGACGTCAGTTTCCACAGTTGATGTAATAATGACGTGGCGTCATTAGCGCGCAAGCAGAAAGAGAACATAACATTGAAAATGCACCATTTGATCAAAAGTATCCGGACACCTATTAGTAAATATTAATATGGGGTGTACCCATTCTCCGCCTTTACAAACTTCACTGGGAATACTTTCAATGATGTATCTGAGTGTCTGTGAAGCAATGGAAAACCATTCTTCCCCGAAAGTAGAAACTACCCGCAAGGTAGTGATGTTGAACGCCCGGGTCTGAAGCGAAGTCGACGTTCCAGCTCATCCCACAGGTGTTCCACTGGTTTCAGCTCGGTAATCTCGGCAGGCCAGTCATTGTCGCAAACCAATCCCTCACATATGTTTTCTTATGACAGCGTGCATTCTCATGCTGACACAATCAATCATCGGCTCTGAACTACCCCTTTATTGTACGCAGTACAAGATGCTGTAAATATGTTCGTACCCTTCCGCACTTAGCGTATTCTTAAGCGCAATACGTAGACCACTCCCCGCCATCGTCGCCCAGGTGAACAACGCAAGCTTATGTGGTGGTGCTCGAATCGGAGATATGCCGTCTCGAACCCTGGCGGTGCTTGAAATTTTCACTATCAGTATTTGCCCAGTAGTGGCACAAGAGGTGATGGCATAAAGTTCCTGATGACCAGTCTTTGCACTAACATCCTGGATTCTTTGGACAAACATTCTTCACCATGGGGCCACACTACAAAAGTGTCATCTACATATCGCCAGAAAACTTTCGGTTTAAGTTCTACCGAGTCTAGTGCCTTTTCCTCAAAGACTTCCATAAAAAGTTTGCTACCAAAGGCAAATGGCAACACCGCCAGTCTGCTCAAAATCTTCGTTGTTACATAAAAAACTGGTTGAGGAAAGGACGTGATGGAAAAGCGCTGTTATGTCGGCCGTGAACTAATTGTTGATGACCGAAGAACAACTGTCACGGCTCTTGCAACATCTGAATGCAATCCGCACGAATATCCACTTTATGGTGGAAATAAAGGATGGTTGCTTGCCGTTTTTGGACGTCTTGGTTACTAAGAGAGTGGATGGGTCATTAGGGCCTTTACCTGCAAGCGTCACGTTATCATCCTGCACAAACTACCGGCGTCCTTAGAACGTTGGTGCACCGGGCTCATGTTTTTTTCCGATGGAGACAGCCTTACAAAAGAGCTAGAACATTTAGAGTCGGTGTTCAGAGGTAATGGTTACTCTCCACATCAGATTAGAACAGCGCTGAGAAGGAAGAAACGTGACCACCAACAAAATCAAGAAGATAAGGAGCTATTCAAGTCCAGAGCGTTCCTTCCATACGTCGGCAGCCTTTTATCTAAAATAGGCAGGATTCTAAGGAAACATCAAGTTAAGTAATCCTCCGGCCACCGGCGAAGATTAGTGCCCTTCTCGTTTCAGCAAAAGACGATCTGGGTCTGCGGAAGGCCGGGATCTATAAAATTCCTTGCCAGTGTGGCAAACCTTACTTCGGTCAGACGACACGCGGAGTACATGAAAGGTGCGTTGAACACGAACGCCACACTCGCCTTTCGCAGCTCAGCAAGTCGGCCGTAGCTGACCACTGTATTACCACAGGACACGCTATGGATTTTTCTGCCACGAAAATCTTGGCCCCAGCGAAAACTTTCAGGGATTCAGTAATTAAAGAATCTGTGGAGATATCCCTAGCGCAAAATCTTATAAATCGTGATAGCTGTTTTCAACTGGACAAGGCTTGGGACCCGGTGATCTCTCTCATTTCCTCTGAGAGAAGACATTTTATACATAATGACACATCTGGCGACATCTGACGTCTATTTTTAGCGACGCGGGCGCGCATTCCGACAGAGGGTGGACATGTAGTTTTCACCTTTACGCATGCGCCGGCGTGCCACAGATAGAACAGTAGCTCCAGAGGGCGCGGATTTCGATAGAGGACGCTCCTGTGACGGAGGCCAATGCGCATGCGTTTTCGCGCCAATTTTCTGCTATAAAGTTGACTCCGGGAACTTGCAGTCTCCACTGACGGACACTCACCATAAGATGGTTAGACGGTTGCCAGCCGAAATATCGTGGCAAGAAGTCAACATGATCCGGCTGCAATCCCGAAATCTCATCGAACATTCAATACGCCGGGAAAACTTCAAGAATCACTTCAGATTCTCTTTTGTACGGAGATTCTATTGCATATCAACATACTAGGTTAGCATTGCATTACTTTTTCCGTCGGTGTATTTCTACCGCGGAGTTCTGTTTCTCTTCATTCACTCCTTGGCAGGCCAATCGGGATACGGCGTACTGAAACACTGGTGTACTTACGAATGCAGGGTGGCTGTAGACTACTGTCAACTTACCTGCAAAGGCAAAAGAAAACAAATATTAATGTTGTTATAAAAATAACTAAAATCGCCGTAACAAAGATACGTCATCTTAATTTTGGAGTGCAAAACGTTTTATTCTCAGTACATAAGTTTAATTTTTCTTCATTTACGCCTCACAATTAATTAACAAGATGATGTCTTCTCGCTAAAGTAACAGAAATACATACGATAATGATACATGAATGATATACGTCAAACCACAAGGAAAACGTTTAGTAGGAAATTACTTATAACAACACACAACTACAAAATGTGAAAGGAAATAATTTTTTCCCCTCTTAAAGAAGTTACCGTATCACAGGCGCCTAGTGATGTAACGGAGGAATGAAATAATTATAGGGAGTAAACAGAAACAGACTTTGTATAGAGAGGTTTAGATGTTCCACAGCTCGCAAAAATCAAGTAACATTATAACTGTCTAATGCAAATATAATTTCAAACATTATTTATTGAAAACATAGCGAGCATCTATGCACACAATGCTGTGTAGTTAATAGCCAAGTGTAACGATCAGAAGTTAAGTGACTTTTAGCAAATGGAGAGAATGGACATCGGCGACAGTGAGACTGGAGATGACACTCAGAAACATCTCGTTAAAGTAAACATGATAACCAGAAAGGTGGCTCCAGGACTGCCTACAGCCAGACGAAGATCCTAAATACCTCTGTGTATTGGGGAACACCAAACGGCCCCGTGCAAAATGCGGAAAAATTTTAATAAGTGAGAGAATATAGAACAGGATGTAACTAGACCAATGAAGAAATGAAAGAGAGGATCAACATTCTGTAGGACCACAGATGATGATAAAAAAAAATGGGGCAACAGACGCACTTGGAGGCAACAGTGATGTATGTGTTGTTATACGTCGCTGAGATGCTAATACACACATCAAAAAAAGTTTTGCATCACCTCGGTTCCGAGAGTCCCGGAACCTGTACAGAAAGTTGGAATAGAGATCAAAATAAACACCATTTCCGCCCTATTTACTGTTCATGAAAACCACACATTGCATGTTGTACCACCATACAGAGAGACCTTCAGAGGTTGTGGTCCAGATTGCTGTACACACCAGTACCTCTTAACACCCAGTAGCACGTCATCTTGCATTGATGCATGCCTTTATCCATCGTGGCATAGTATCCATAAGTTCATCAAGGCACTGTTGGTCCAGAATGTCCCACTCCTGAACGGCGATTCGGCGTAGATCCCTCAGAGTGGTTGGTGGGTCACGTCGTCCATAAACAGCACTTTTCAATCAATCCCAGGCATGTTCGATAGGGTTCATGTCTGGAGAACATGCTGCCCACTCTATTCGAGCGATGTCGTTATCCTGAAGGAAGTCATTCACATGACGTGCACGATGACGGCGCGAATTGTCGGCCATGAAGACGAATGCGTCGCCAATATGCTGCCGATATGGTTGCGCTATCGGTGGAGGAAGGCATTCACGTATCGTACTGCCGTTACGGCGCCTTCCATGACCACCAGCGGCTAAGTCGAACCCACATAATGCCACCCCAAAACAGCAGGGAACTTCCACCTTGCTGCACTCGCTGGACAGTGTGCCTCAGGCATTCAGTCTCACTGGATTGTCTCCAGACATGTCTCTGACGATTGTCTGGTTGAAGGCATATGCGACACTCATCGGTGAAGATAACGTGATGGTAATCCTGAGCGGTCCATTCGGCATGTTGTCGGGCCCATCTGTACCACGCTACATAGTGTCGTGGTTGCAAAGATGGACCTCGCCATGGACGTCTGGGGTGAAGTTACGCATCAAGCAGCCTATTGCGCATAGTTTGAGGCATAACACGACTTCCTGCGGCTCCACGAAAAGCGTTATTCAACATAGTGGCGTTGCTCTCAGGATTCCCCCAAGCCGTAATCCTTAGGTAACGGTCATCCACTGCAGTCGTAGCTCTTGGCCGGCCTGAGCGAGGCATGTCATCGGCATTTCCTGTCTCTCTGCATCTCCTCCATGTCCGAACAACATCGCTTTGGTTCACGCTGAGCAGCCTGGACATTTCCCTTGTCGAGAGCCTTTCCTGGCACACAGTGACAAAGCGGACGCGATCGAACCGCGGTATTGATCGTCTAGGCATGGTTGAACTACAGACAACACGAGCCGTGTACCTCCTTCCTCCTGGAATGACTGGAACTGATCGGTTGTCGGACCCCTTCCGTCTATAGGCGCTGCTCATGCATGGTTGTTCACATCTTTGGGCGGGTTTAGTGACATCTCTGAACAGTGAAAGAGACTGTCTGTGATACGATATCCACAGCCAACGTCTATCTTCAGGAGTTCTGGGAACTGGGGTGATGCAAAACTTTTTTTGATGTGTGCACGACAACTTCAGAAACAGAACACAGAGTCCTAAAAGAGCTTGTGAAGGAAGGATGAGAAGACTTACAGATGAACTGTATACCAGCGTGAGGACAAAAGCAAAGCAGGCGAAATAATATGGAGGACGATAAAATTTGCAGGACATGTGATCAGGTCTTCGCGTAATGGTACATTCCAACAGATTCCCAGTACTTTATGATTCAATGCGAGTGGCGTGTCTACTAGCTGATAAAATCTGCTTTCACAGTGACTAACGAAATTAACATTAAATTCTGCGCACTTCAGCTGCTGGATTCACGTAAGATTATTGGTATTTTTTATTGTATTGTATTGTCTCGTAAAAATAGCAGAATCAATCTGAGAATACTTTGTCATAATAGCTAGCCTCAGATAATGGGTAACTCAAAGTATAGAAGCTTAAAGACTCTGAAAACACTGCAATTTGCACAGACTTTCTTGGATTCAATACTTAATGACAAATTGAAAAGCTTCAAACGTAGCTTATATTTTACTCGTCTTACATGCGCTTCAGATTAACTTTCAAGTCAAACAGTTTCAGAAAGTACAACAGCACAAATCTAACTCGACGAAAATTCTTGAATTCGTAAAAAACGAAGTGCAAGTACAGAGTTAGCACTCGGTATCTGTAAAGCTCAAGTATTTAAGAATTTTCAAGTTACTGTTTAGAAATGTTAGTGTTTCTGTAACAGTTTGAAATTAAGTTTAATCTGAAGATAATGTATTTAGAACATGGTCTGCTAAAGGACAATAAAATAAGATTTAATAAAGACTTCCCAATTTATTACTGAGAGCTAGAAAACAGGTATGTTATTAGGAATTTTTATCTCATGCCAGCAAACTGTTAAACTTTGTGATGTAACTAATACACCATGTACAAGTGAAAACTTGCAACCAGAATGTCAGAAGGCACTAAATTTCTTCTACGATGGACTCAGTAAAGTACGTCATCGCTCAGAGCACCTTAGGCTATTTGACAGATCTCTTTATTTTATTTTATTTTGTAAGTGTAGTTCCGTAGAACCAAATTGTGGAACAAATGTCCTTGGTGATGGAACGAGTCTGTACACTAAATTAACGTCAGAAATCCTATGCAGACGAAGAGCTAGAAGTTTATATTAGCTTCATCAACAATATAACACAATAACTACATTAATTTTTTTTCCAGGACCTCTCTTATAGAACAGAAGGACGAGTTTTCTCTCTCTCCACTGCATGCTGCTACTTAAAAGTGCACAAAAATGAACTTCCCGAGGATACATTTTACAGCCTCTCTACATTTTCTTGCCCTACACCCAAGTGCGCATATTACTTGTAAATTTAATTATTTGTTATTTTTACTTTTTTTCAAACTACTGATTATTAACTGTGGGAATACTTCGAGGGTAATGTGCAAAGAATATGGAACGCGAGGTTGAGAATAGAACAAATCATTTGCTGTTCTAACAAACTACCACGCTGAACTGTTACTCTCGAGGCAAAGCTTTTTTGCGACAGGTTGACTAATCCTGCACCAACAAAAGAATAGGCAAATTTACGGAATACAACTATGTCGAACACTCGATTCACGCATAACGATTCAGTCCTGGTATGTAAATAGGTATTAGCACCCGTACTTACACAGTCATTCAAGGGCCTAAAAGTAACAGTTTTATTACCTCCGTGGGTTCTAATTAGCATTTCAGTTATCTTTCCACCCTCTTACAAGCTCCTAGGCTTTAGATTATCCTTTAATTGCACTTTCTAAGAAGAGAAATTCTGGGAGACCCACACCGCCGTACTAGGCAAGGTACTAGCGCCTCCGACCGTATTGGGGATGAATGATGACGATGACACATCAACACTCAGTCACCTCGAGGCAGGTGAAAACCCCTGACCCCGCCGGGAATCGAACCCGGGACCCCGTGCTCGGGAAGCGAGAACGCTACCGCGAGACTGCGAGCTGCGGACCTAGCATAGCATCCATATATGGAAAAAAATACTATTTTTTTTTTTAGCCTGGTCTAAAGTTATCCTAAATGACAGTATAGCTTCGTACCAATATTAAAATAGATATTTCTCTCTAATAGGGCATAGGTAGTGTAAATGTTCACTTTCTCAAGCACTCAGTGACTACGGATGTAAAATGTTACTATGTCTGTTGTGAAGTGTAACTTATTTACTGTCCATTACTTTTAAAAAATGTAAAAGGTGGTACAAAGTTACCTTGACTGATCAAAAACGGTCACTGTTACTGATTTAATTAAGTATTCTGTAGTATCTATATCTATATGTTCCCTGGTCGAAGTACTGGATCGGGTTGCATTCAGCCTCGTGACGCTAATAAAAGAGCTACCTGATTGGGAGGTAGATGCTCATAAGTCGAAACGTCGAGAATGGCCGGGAGTGCCGTGTGCTGAGGCCATGCCCCTCTAAACCGCTTCTGATGATGAATGACTAAGGACGACATGGCGGTCGGTCGACTTGAGGGCTTGATAGCGAGTTTCCCTTTCCTTTACGATCATGTATCTGAAGAGAAGTTGGATGTTTCTATGGACTTCTAACAACGCTTCACCGTGTAACTGTATTGAATATAACAAAGATTTTACTCATACATATGACAACACAGCCCACAGTAACCAGTGCAGTCTCCTGGTCGGCATGACGCTAGTCATTGTGTTTGAAATGCTGTAATGGTGTTTTTTAGTCATTAGACTCCTGACTAGTTTGATGCGGACCGCTATTAATTGCTCTCTTCTGTCTACGTCTTCATGTCCGAATAGCACTCGCAACTTATGTCATCAATAATTTGTTTGATGCGTGCCAATGTCCGTCTTCCTCTACAGTTTTTACCCTCTCTGCCTCATTCTAGGTCTAGTACCACGGAAGTTGTTCCCTGACGTCATAACACATGCCCTCATCTTGCCCCATCTTCTTGTCAGTGTTTTCCAGGTGTTCTTTCTTCACCGATGTGGAGAACCTCCTTATTTTATCAGTCCAATTTGCAACCTCCTTCTTTAACATCACATTTCAAATACTTCGATTCTCTTCTTTTCCGGATTTTCCACAGTCTGTGCACGATTTACCACCATCCAATAGCGTGCTGCATATGTACTAGGTCTACAACTTTGCTTCGCCGTTTGTTCTCTAAGTTCGAGGCTTTATCGTGAAAAACTTACAAAAAAATTATGAGTCATAGCACTGCTCATCGCTGACCACTACATTGTCCCATCTTTCGGATAGCATACGAATTCCGTGGCGGAAGAACTGGGAGTCTTTTGTGGGGATCCATGAATCGATTCAATTTTTCACTTGTTCATATGATCGGAAGTGCTGGTCAGCCAGACTGTATGCCACTGATCGAAAAAGGTTGTAGTCAGAGAGAGCAAAGAATGGAAAATACGGCGGGAGGGATAGGACTTCGCATTTCAACGTTTCCATGTAGATTTCGACTGGTTTTGCGACATGGGGTCGAGCGCTGACCTGCTGCAAAATTACCTTTACGTGTCTATCGTTCTATTGTGGCCGTTTGTGTTTCAGTGCTGGGCTCGAAAGCATCAATTGCTTTCGATAATGATGTGCTGTGAATGTCTTCGTCTGTTTCAATAGCTACTAAAACGTTCTGTCTTCCACCGCCATGCTGGTCTTCGACATCAAAATCACTGTTCTTAAGGCGTTGAAAACATTCTCTGCACGTTCTTCCACTAATAGTGCCCCCACCATTGGTCTTACCCAGCATTGTAAGAACCACAGCCGCAAATTTCTTCATGTTAAACCAGAAAATTAAAACTTCCCACAAATGGCGAGAAATGGACACGTAAGTTGACGTACTTAATCGAGAATAACCTTATGATGCAATCACAAATCGACTAATATTTTATGGCATTATGTTTACAGATGCCTAAGCTTATTGTATTACTTCTATGACCAACCACCTGAACCCCACTTGCCGCTACTGCCGTCTATTGCAAAACGGCGGAAGCAAAGTTGTAGACCTAATACGTTCTCAGTTCTTCCTCAAATGAGGCCTTTATTTAATACTACACAGATGATTCACATTGATGTGACCATCTATCAGAAGTTTGGAAAAGCACCATTTGGAACGCGGATCACTGCCATCCGTGCAGGAAGACAGTGAGTGGTGTTTGGAACGCACCAACCGGGATGTGGAGCAATGCCGATTCCAGCGGCACGGTCAGACGCGCTGGGGTACATCCCGATCGAGATGGTCCCACAGATTCTCAACTGGGTTTAAATACGGGATTTTTGTGGCCAGGAGAATACTGTAAACTCATCCTGGTGCTCTTTGAATCACGTAAATAGAATGCAACCTGTGTGACAAGTTGCAATGTCCTGCTGGTAAAAACCATCGTGCCGAGTGAAAACAAACTCCATGTAGACGTGGACATGGTCCCAAGGATAGATGCATAATTGTGATGATCCACTGTGCCATCCGGAATGACGAAATGACCCAGGGAATGCCGCGAAAACATACCCCAAATCATAACTCGCCGTCCTCCGCCCTAGAACCTTTCGATGTTGCTGCACGGTGTTTGGTTTCAGACGTTTCACGCCACATGCACCAACGGTCATGTGTCCGATGAGACATTAAATGTGATTCATCTGAAAAGGCCACCTGTCGCCACGTGCGCTGGAACGTCGTTGAGGAGACACTGTGGATAGCCCCGTGTATCATTTGATGTGTCTGTTGCTCAGCAAATGGTTCAAATGGCTCTGAGCACTATGGGACTTAACAAAATGGTTCAAATGGCTCTGATCACTATGGGACTTAACTACTGAGATCATCAGTCCCCTAGATCTTAGAACTACTTAAACCTAACTAACCTAAGGACATCACACACATCCATGCCCGAGGCAGAATTCGAACGCGCGACCGTAGCGGTCGCGCGGTTCCAAACTGAAGCGCCTAGAACCGCTCGGTACAGCGGCCGGCTTGTTGCTCACCAGTTGCACGTATATTGGCCCACACACACTTCCGCAGCCGTCGTTCAGCCCTGTCATCTATCGCCCACCGTTGCCTCGGCGTTGGTTTTGGATGGCGTCATTTTGCCACGCACGCTATACTTTAGCCACGGCGGCAGGTGAACAGTTTACAAACTTGGCCGCTTCTGAAATGCTTCCACCATTGGCCAGAAAGCCAATGATCATGTCTTTTTGGACGTCAGATACATCGCTCCGTTTCCGCATTAAGACAATGACTGCAGAAAACTGCAGTTTTCCTGCCTCCCCTCCCCCCCCCCCCCCCCCCCCACTGACACGCTTTACGTACCCTTATAACTGCTAGTGCTGCCACTTGCAGTCTGTGAACAATCACTGCATGTTGACGTCGGACGTAGACGGTGGTCGCATTAATTTTAATCGACCGTGCAGCAGACTTATCTCGGCCTGAAATGGTAATAATTAAATTCGCACAGTTACATGTAAGGCAGACACAATGGTGCCACGATTTCTTGCTACACCTCGATTATATCTCGCCAAGAATGTACAACTGCAATTTTCATTATTGTTATTGTCTATTTCTGAAAAAAATCATGGTTCGTCACAGAGATACAAGTTTTTGGTGGCAGATCAGAGAAAAGTGGCAAGAGTCGAACGCAGTAACGGGCAGGCTTTTAGTCTGTCGGCTTAGACGGTTGCGCCAACGGCGCTCACCGGTATGTGGCGCCTTCGCGTGGCATTTGTTGAAAACGCTCCAGACGTGCATCGTGCTAGAGCATCGCTCGTTACATCTACAGTCTACATTACAGTCGCGCGAAAGATGAGCTAAATCAATAACTCGACGGGTAAGTTAGTTTCCCTTATCGGAGCAGAACACACCGCACGAAGGCAAAAATAGGTGAAGATTAGGCTGCGGCCCCGACTAGGAGCGCCATTACCAGAGTTCGATCCGGGGAGTCCCGCAGGAGCGGGTCGCGGCCCACAATGCTGGCTGGCGGGGCTCCCTGGGGACGGCGGTGCGGCGGGCTGTAAAGTGCCGTCTGAAATATGCAGCGGCCCAGGGCGCGCCGCCGCGCCGCTTACGCCGCCTAATAACTCCGGCTGCCACCCGTAACTTAATAAACGCGACGACAGCCTCGCGCACACCGCACTACCGCTACTTGTCCAAAACAGACATTCGAAAATTGTGGCTGTAGCACAATTATGAGGAATATACGACGGTTAGACAGAAAGTAATACCGCCTCCTCTTTTTTCCTTCATTAACCTTTTAATGCTGTGGACGAGTTAACGCGTCATACTCCGCCGCTCCCCAGGTGATGAGGACGTATTTAAAACGCGCTCCGGAGGGTTTTCCTGAAGCGCTATTGACGTGTTTACACATCCCGTTCTGCCGACCTCTTACTGACGCGGACGAATTACTCGTTTCGTTATCTGAACAGCGAATAAAGTATGGTGATTGTTATGACCACATGATTCCCGATGCGCAAGGACGGATACGGGCGCCTCTCGCGCGACCGTTCGTCGGATATTCTCGTAAAAACCAATAACTCGAAAACGAAGTGAGACATCGTTTTCCTATCAATTTTAAATAAAACCAGTGTATCTTCATTTCATGCACAGCCAAGTATGAGCTAAACTCCACCATATGCAAAGTTTACGCAACGCTTTTCTACCTCTGCAAACTCTTCAAAATTTCGTAAATATTTAATTTAATTTAATGCAGCGCAGTGGCTATGACGAATACTAAAAAGGAATCAGGCCTTTATCCAGCGAAGATATCAGACTACAAGATGCACAAAAAACAAATTACTTCACACAACGGCTTTCTTAAAATTGGATGATACGTATTTCATAGCGGCCGGAACGTTGTCTCCCAGCATATATAGCAGCATTTGGTGAGCAGCGCAACCGAAACAACGCCGCGTTGAGCACGGAATGGAGAGAGCACTTCTATAGCAACAAAAGTTTCCTTCAATAAGTCGATAATGTAGCAATCGCGAATTAGGCGCACTTCCGCAAACTTCCTTCTACAGATCACCGCAGGAACACCGTCCTACATTAACAAATGTAGAAGACAGGTTGGAAAATATCCAACATGACGTTCTGCGATGGACTTTCTCACCGCAGAAGGCGAAACGCCCACCTGCATTCGTGAACGGCTGAAGGTGTATGGAGATGTTACGGTGGACAGCAGCACCGTTAGACGATGGGTTTCTCCCTGTCGACAAGCTGATCGATAGACACGTGCATCACCAAATTTTACAAAGCCTCTCAAGACCGCTACGTGTCGTGCCGAAAACAAGGGGTGAGATAGCCAGAAATTAATAAGTAATAATTCAGGCCACATATTAAGGACCATTTGATGTCGAAGAAGCCGTTGGTATACTCATAATTTACTTTAAAAAGAATGCAATAATTTTCATTCCAGAGAAACCAGGTGTTGACAGGTGTGAATATCACTAAACCATCGGGTTATGGTTGCAAAATACTAACACGAATTCTTTACAGATGAATGGAAAAACTTGTAGAAGCCTACCTCGAGGCACATCCGTTTGTATTCCGTAGCAATGAAGGAACACCAGTGGCAACAGTGACCCTACGACTTACCTTGGAAGATACGTTAAGGAAAGGCAAACCTCCCTTTATAGCATTTGGAGACTTAGAGGAAGCTTTTGACAATGCTGACTGGAATACTCCCTTCGAAATTCTGAAAGTAGCATGGGTAAAATACAGGAAGCGAAAGACCATTTACAACGTGTACAGCCACATGGCAGTTATAGGGGTCGAGGGCATGAAAGGGCGGCAGTGGTTAAGAAGGGTGTGAGACAGGGTTGCAGCCTATCCCGGATGCTATTAAATCTGTCCACTGAGCAAGCAGTAAAGAAAACCAAAGAAAAATTTGTAGTAGGAATTGAAGTCCAAGGAGAAGAAATAAAAACTTTGAGGTTTACCGATGACATCGTAATTCTTTCAGAGAAAGTACAGGACTTGGAAGAGCAGTTGAACGGAATGGACAGTGTCTTGAAAGGAGGATATAAGATGAACATAAACAAAAACAAAACAAGGATAATGTTTCTGGAATGTTGTCGAATTAAATCACGTGACGCTGAGAGAATTACATCAGGAAACAAGGCACTTAAAGTAGATACTTTCGGTATTGGAGTAGTAAAGCCCGAAATTTAGAGGATATAAAATGTATACTGGCAATGGCACGTAAAGCGTTTCTGAAGAAGATAAATTTGTTAACAAAATATACATTTGAGTGTTAGAAAGACTCTTCTGAAGGTATTCAAATGGTTCAAATGGCTCTGAGCACTATGGGACTCAACAGCTGAGGTCATTAGTCCCCTAGAACTTAGAACTAGTTAAACCTAACTAACCTAAGGACATCACAAACATCCATGCCCAAGGCAGGATTCGAACCTGCGACCGTAGCGGTCTCGCGGTTCCAGACTGCAGCGCCTTTAACCGCACGGCCACTGCGGCCGGCGAAGGTATTCATTTGAAGTGTAGTCATGTATGGAAAAGAAACATTGACATGAACAGTTTAGACGAGAAGAGATTAGAAGCTTCTGAAACATTAGGTTGCAGAAGAATGCTGATGTTTAGATGGGTAGAGTGCATGCCAAATGAGGAAGTACTGAAAAAAAATTGGCGAGAATCTAAATCTGTGGCACAACTTGACTAAGAGAAGGTGTCAGTTGATAAAGAGATCACCAATTCAGTAGTGGAGAGAAGCGTGGGGGGGGGGGGGGGGGGGGGGAGGGACCGTAGACGGAGACCGACAGATGAATACATTAAGGAGATTCAGAAGGATGTAGGCTGCAGCAGTTATTCAGAGGTGAAGACCGTTGCACAGAATAGACTAGCATAGTGAGCTGCGTCAAACCAGTCTTTGGACTGAAGACAACAATAACAACAAGACATCAGTTTTGCAAGTACTTAAAGAAATTTCAGAGAGGAGATAAGCTTTCTTGTTATAATTCCTGACATAGTGGGAAAGGGATACCCTGAAAACAGATTTCGGCTGTCGGCATTGTGAGAGGTGTTAATAATTTTCCCAGTCAGCCTTCGTAACTGACTGGTCAGCGCGGCTGACCGCTATGCAGAGGACCCGGGTTCGACTTCCGGTACTGCGAAGGATGTTTCATCGGTGGGAGGTCCAGTACTGCGTGCACTCAGCTTCGCGAGGCCAACTGAGGACCTGATCGACCAGTTAGTAATGGTTCTAAGGTCGAGAACCACGACTGCGACAGGGAGAGCCGTATGCTGAGCACATGCCCCTCCATACTGTTTCCGCTGACGCCAGTGGCAGAGGATGACGCGGGGGTCACCATGCTCACATGGCCTTTTACGTAATAATTTACGCAGTATGGAGGCGATCATGAAAAAATGATTCGAGATTCTAATGAGCGTCTTCTTGTTCGTGAGTCGTGCAGGGATACAGAGAAGCCCGCTGATCCGACGGTCGAGATTGCGCCAGGGTAGAGAACCTCTGGGGCAAAAAGAAAGTGGTATGTCCCAGCGGGCGAACATTACACTTGAGTCGGCGGAAGTTGATCCCTGACAGTTGCAGTGGGCTGGGCGCAGCACATCCATGGGCCTACCTCAACCAATAGCGTAAAGCTATTTTGTAAACGTCTCTACGGTAACAACACCAAGCGCTGTCACATCTCTCTAGACGGCTACTGATTTCGCCTGTAGCCGTTAGCGCATTGCAGTTGCAAACTGGCAAACAGGGCTGCGAACTGTCAGGGATCTTCTTAGACAGTCTCGACTATAGTTTCTTTCCGCCAAGCAGGTTGGCACCGGCACTATTTTTTGGAGTTGAAGTTATATCACAGTGTGGGGCCGGTCGGTTTTTAAAAGGCCTGACCGCCGCCAAGTCCGACCATTCTGCGACACCCGAGAACAGCCAGCAGCTGCCGCCTCGTCCGCGGTCACGTCATTGCTACAGGGCATCGGCCTTCACCACCATGCTGTACGATAGTTGCCTGTTCGTTACTTTGAACAGAGCTTAGTTACGTCTGTCGATTTCGATCGCCGTATCTCTGACTGGTGATATCGAGTCTTTCGCGATACAACGGCAGAGAATCGGCGCCAGCGGCAAGGTTCATGATGTTCCCTTCCCTTTTGTCGCCTAGAACCGCTTCTTATGCTTCAGTATTCTCTGTCCGATGGGTTCTGTTTTTTGCATGTGTGTGGGGGGTGGAGGGGGAGGGGGGAGGGGGTTGTAGCTGCAGTTCAGTACTTGTTTTCTATGTAGTACTGTGTTTGTGTAATGTCAGTGAAATCTGTTCAAAAATGGTTCAAATGGCTCTGAGCACTATGGGACTTAACATCTGAGGTCATCAGTCCCCTAGACTTAGAACTTCCGTTTTTATTGCTTCTAAATCTTTTCTTATTAATGCTGCAAATTCCTACCACCTTTCCACAGTATCGAAACAAATCAGTGGTCCCTTGAAGTAGGCATGTAGTGGAACAGTACAGGAAATGAGTAGTTGCGGTACAAGGTACCCTCTGTCATGCACCATACAACGGCTTGCGAGGTATACAGGGTGTTACATAAAGATACGGCCAAACTTTCAGGAAACATTCCTCACACACATAGAAAGAAAATATGTTATGTGGACATGCGTCCGGAAACGCTTACTTTCCGTGTTAGAGCTCATTTTATTACTTCTCTTCAGATCACATTAATCATGGAATGAAAACACACAGCAACAGAACGTACCAGCGTGACTTCAAACACTTTGTTACAGGAAATCTTCAAAATGTCCTCCGTTAGCGAGGATACATGCGTCCACCCTCCGTCGCATGGAATCCCTGAAGCGCTGATGCAGCCCTGGAGAATGGCGTATTGTATCACAGCCGTCCACAATACGAGCATGAAGAGTCTCTACATTTGGTACCGGGGTTGCGTAGACAAGAGCTTTCAAATGCCCCCGTAAATGGAAGTCAAGAGAGTTGAGGTCAGGAGAGCGTGGAGGCCATGGAATTGGTCCGCCTCTACCAATCCATCGGTCCTGAATCTGTTGTTGAGAAGCGTACGAACACTTCGACTGAAATGTGCAGGAGCTCCATCGTGCATGAACCACATGTTGTGTCGTACTTGTAAAGGCACATGTTCTAGCAGCACAGGTAGAGTATCCCGTATGAAATCATGATAACGTGCTCCATTGAGCGTAGGTGGACGAAACTAAAATGAGCTGTAACACGGAAATTAAGCGTTTCCGGACACATGTCCACATAACATCTTTTCGTTATTTGTGTGTGAGGAATGTTTCCTGAAAGTTTGGCCGTACCTTTTTGTAACACCCTGTATAGGTGTATGCAGATATGTACACATAAATGAAAAAAGATGATGTGCCTTAAGCGAACCGGGAAGAGAGAGGGAGAGGAATGCAGAGATATATCTTAATTTGACATTAATGACAAAAGAAGGTCTGAAATTGAAGCAGTCTGAAATTTGAGAAACAAATAGAAAGCAAATCACGGGGTTAAAAGGCGCCTCTGACTAGAAAACTGCAAAGAAAGGAGCAAAAGTCGAAGGCTTAAAAAAATCCATGGGTCGAGGAACTGTGGATGTATCACCCGTGTGAAGGGTAACATTCGTTTTGGTTAAAAATAACAGTCTACATCGCAATGATATTTATTTATCATGATGGGTTTCGACTTTGAGTTAAAGTCGTCTTCAGAATATGAGCCCTCTATGGCTAGTATCGGCAGCTTCTCGTGGTAGAACAATTTTAACTGTCGGCTTTAAGTGGACTCACAATCGGAAGGAGGCTAAGTTAAAGTCGAAACCCGTCATAATAAGTAAATATCACTGCGATCTAGACTTATTTTTTATCAAGTTGAAGCATCAGATCGCTGTTCTTCTATGGACAATGTTGTCTAAATTTATTAACATTTGTTTCATACGATGCTTATGTGCTTTTCGTGCCTTCGGCAAACGGCTACGGTAAAGGCATCAGAAAGTGCAGGCGGCTGGGCGGAGCGGCGGCGGACGCCTCGCCGGACAATAGGCAGGGCCCGTGGGAAGCACGGCGCGGCGGCGCATGCGCGATGAGCGGCCATTGTGGCGGCGCGGACACAATTAGCGGCGCCTGTCGCCGCGACGGCTCATTACGCGCCGAGGAGCAGGCCTGTCCGCACGCCGGGGGGCCCGACGCTCGCCCACAGACGCGCCTCGTCCTTAAATACCGCGGCTCCCGTCAGAACCATTACCAGCAAAAGCTACGAAACCAGAAAGTTTTTCACGTTTAGGGTGTTATGTGACTTACCTGAAGATTTTTACTGTGTGAAGCACAATATTCTCACGCAACATTAACAATTATGGTATATTCGACACAGCGCAAGTCCGCAGCTCTTAAGTGCATGATGGAAAGTCCATTATTTTTCGATACAAAGTCTACATTCGGAATTCTAAACGGAAATTTCGCAGGGGAACTTCTGAGAGTTTGGAAGGTAGGAGACGAAGTACTAGCAGAAGCAAAGCTGTCAGGACGGGTCGAGAGTCGTGTTTCGGTAGCTCAGGTCGGTACAGCACTTGTCCGCGAAAGGCAAAGGTCGTGTGTTCGAGTCTCGGTCCGGCGCACTGTTTTAATCTGCCAGTAAGTTTCAGTTATTGAAATATTCCAATAAAAATAGTTGGTCGGCTTACTGATAAGACAGCTAATAAGACAGTTCACCCCGATTCTTTCAAGAACCGAATTGCCATGTATAAAAAACTTGAAACGCTTGATTATAAGAGTTCGGATGATATTTGTGAATCCGCAATCGAACAAACATCGAGAAGCCGTTACCATTATTTTCAGAAATGCATAGATCTGAGTGTCTGACAGAACAGACAGCACTCATATAAATGGGCCATTCATTTTAACCAAAAGCTAGTCTTTCGCTCGCCTCAGTATGTGTATCTCCTGAATTGTGAGTCATACACTGATACAACTTTGCATGTACAGTCAGTGATATATGTGGTTACTCTGCGCAAAATGTGTTGCAAACTGATGAAACAGTAAAGAAGTAATATATTAAAGCATCATGCTGGCGCTGGAGATCCACTGTATGAACAGCGAAAATGTAGCAAATAATGAACTTTTTTCCTGTCATTAGTTTGTGGGTGGGGGTGTCAGCGAGAAACTGTATGAAATTATGGGTAAATTTTGTTTGAAGTCGTTTGTTCTCATTTTAAATACTGGATGAATATAGACTACGTAATTTGCGCGCCGTGAATTATGCTGGCTCGAAACACACACACACTTTATTACTGTAATAACTGTTAGTGTGTTAACCGTTTCACCTATAGTCATACCTTTTAATGATTGGATTATGACACCATCTTAAATTTTTAAATTCTGCGAATAATTGTGTCAAATACTGAAAATTAAATTTTTGTTTCCACTGGAATCTGTCAGGTATGCAACCTGCAGCTAGGGTAGTCGTTTAAGCAGCATGATGTACGTAAGGGAAGTGTCATTAAATTTCGACAATAAACAACATGCACACTTGTCACTGAACGTCAGAACCTGGAACTATAATCTATTCAAGCAATGAAATGCAGTAAGCAGATAGTCTTCGGATTTTAAAACTACTTAGGCCTACTAATAGGTCACAAACCAACTAATAGGCCAAAACCCATATTCTGCAGCTGAATGCCTTTTCTTTCATTGTCTATTCCGCAAACCTTTCCCTGTTCTTTTTCGTTCTTCACCAGTGTAGCTCCCATTCCATATCTGAGTTTTCCGTAATGCTGCCATGCCTTCCTGTTAGCATTTCACTCATTTGCCAGGAAAACTGCATTACGGGAAATTACTGACACATACAGCAAGTTGTAGTATGCTTGTTACGTATCACAGTGCAACTTTGCTTTCCCATAAATATTAAGCCACTGACAGAGGTTAAAAAAAGGAAGGAATATTAGGGTTTAAAATAAAGTCTATTACGAAGGCAATAGAGACGGAGCATAGGCTCGGTTAGGAGAAGAATGGGTAATGAAATCGACCGTGGCGTTTCGAAGGAACCATCGCAGCAACCACCTAAAGCGATTGAGGAAACATCATGGAAAACAAATCTGGATGGCTGGACGCGACTTCAACCGCTGTCCTCCAGACATGAGAATAGTGTGTTCTCACTACACCACCTGGCTAAGCAGAGGTCAAAGTAGCGATAACACCCTAGTACTTACAAAGTAACAAACGCACTATTTTCGGTCTTTAGTCAGACATTACTAACCCAAGCCTAACTATACACGGATATGAGTCAATGGTTTGCCGCTGTGTAGGCGCATAAAGTGTATCTAATGTCTCAACTGTGGTCTTATTAATTGAAGTCTGTGCAAAACGTAGCTTTGTTTGTTGCCGTTCCGTGCCCCCGTTTAGTCAGGTGCGAACCCTCACGTACACACCGCCTGACGAATGGCAGGTGGCGGCTGGCATCCAACAACGTGGGCAGGCTATAATCATTCTCCATCCTTGCAGCAGCCGTGGGAATATGGCTCCCCCAGATTGAAAAAAACGACCATTTTGCCAAGCAGATTTCGACCTTACGTTCTACACTTCAGTTGACGAGCAGTGAATTAGTGACCGGTTGTCGCGCTTCGCATCAGCAGGGGATAAAAACGGCAACTTCACAAGCAACAACGCTCAGCTATGCTCTTAGTCGTGAAGGAACGACTGTAGACGTATGTGGAGTCAGATGGGACCTACTCTGAACAGCGCCCACCAATGGTTCAACGCTTTTGTTAAGCATACAAATTTGCTTCAGAAGTCTCGTTTCCTTTGGCAAACAACCACGCACAGATGAACTAAAGCAAACATGATCAAATTTCACAGGATCCTTTGGCTGTACGAAGTAATAAACACCATTTGGAAAGAAAGGAATCTCCCGGGAGACTGGACAAAAAACATCATTTTACCCATCTTTAAAAAGGAAGCAGTGGAAAACGTAGCAAACATAGAAGATGTACACTACTCATCACAGACTTACGTTGATGAAGAAAATTGATGAACGTTCTTTAAGAACATCCGCTGAACCGCAGCTTGAAGAAGAACACTACGAGTTCAGAAGTGGCAGAACAACAGTCAAACATCATTTTTGCTACTACAATGATAACGTAAAAATAATGAGAGAAAGGAAGCGCCAGTATCTTTGTCGTCCTAGATTTCGAGAACGCCTGTCACAGTATACCAAGATGCAAATTACGGGAATGTCTTCTAAGCGTAATTATACAAGAGTCTTACCAGGAAAGTCAATATGTTGTCCAACCATACACAGAGGTGTGTCCAAACAGAAAACGTTTATTCTGACTGGTTTACAACAGGCAAAGGAGTGCTAAAGGGCGGATTTGTCAAGATGTACCGTCCCCCCCACCAACACCATCCCCTGTTCGTTACTGTGATGAATGAAGTAACGAAGAGAGTGAAAGAAAACAAATCTGATAACGAAATCAACCCATTTGCAAATGCTGCAGTAATATGGTGGAGCACAGAGGATGCAGTGCAACCCAAGTCAAAATGTGGAACCACCAAAATGAAGCAGTTCGGCCTAAAGAGCAGCCACACAAAAACAACAGTGATGCTAGTCAGAAGACAGGGATACATGGGATTCGACTTGAGTGGGGTGAAGATAGAAAATTTTGACCATTTTTTAGTACCTCGGTAGCACAGTAATTCTAAACACCATGATTTCTACTAAAACAACTAAAAGAATCAAAAAATGAGTTCACGTTTAACGACAAGTTGGGACACTACTATGAGAAATCAGCTCTCCTTAAGAGCCACGAAAGACCTTCATCAGGTATTTTTTTTTTCAATAACTATGTATACCCCTGAAAACTGTACTATCAGCAGCACAGACAGTAGCAAAATTCACTCTGCAAAAATCAAGTTCCAGAAAAGTAAATTTTCCAAGAGACAAGAAAATATACGACCGAAAATGAAAAGATCCAACAAAAACAAGCGGAGCAACCACTACGCGTAAGCATAAAAACAGAAAAGTTGAAACGGTTTCGACTTGTAAAATGGACGGAACAAATAAGTTTCATATAACAGATGAAAGTATACGGTTCCAGAGGCGTTTTGAAGTCGCAAACATCTATGTTGTATATACAGACTGAAGCGTTCGGGATTAGGTTGGATACCAAGTGGATTGACGAGGGAGGCGTGCTACGGTACTCCGTGCAATTGTGTAAATCATATCTGCCTAGTTAGCCTGAGACCCAGGTTGGAATCCCTACCTTTATAAAAAATTTTATTCATTGCTTCAGTCTGTATACATATACCCTTCATATAACAGTTTATTACGTCAACAAGGCCTAATTACTACAGACACTCCATTACCAGTCTCTGCAAATTACTGCTATTTTCTGATGTTTCGCCACGATATATACATTTTACTCATAAGCATTATGAACGTGCTTACTTTTGGAAAGTGTAATGGTCGAGAAATGATCTGAAAGTGGTTTGGTTCTATGAACCCCCTGTCGATCACCAAGTGTGAGGATGTTGGTGTGTGTGTGTGTGTGTGTGTGTGTGTGTGTGTGTGTGTGTGTGTGTGTGTGTGTTTTATGGGTGATCATGGAATTAAAGAAAGGAATAGGCCGTAAACTGGCGCTGTTTGCTCTTGAATACGAGTAGAAACAAGGAGGGGGCACGCCTACCGCACCGTCTTTATCATCACTCCAAGTTCGTGATATTTAGGTTTTAGCGTAGGACTCTCGCGAAAATTCTGGCGACCAGGACCTGTATGCCAACGCCTGTCCTCCCGTTGGTGGAAAATACTGATGATACAAATTTCTTTCACCACTAGGAGTAGAAACCGTTACCAACTAGTGGGTGTGGCTCGATGACTAAGTGTAAATGCATTGTGATATTCCTGGCTGTGGCCGCCAGAATTTGATCCTGCTAGAAGCTCGCCTTGATGTAGCTTGATACACGTGAAGTAGTATATGGGTACAAAAGTGGAGTGAGGTACAAGCAGCAGATGCTACAGTATGTACTATTCCCGTGGGAGAGTCTGACAATTGTACTGAACTTGCTTCTGATTGGTCGCCACATTCGGGTGTTAGGCGCCAAAACGCCCTACTTCTCTTTTTAGTTATTTATATACGTTCGATTGTATTTAACCCAGTTTTCAGTATGACAATCTCTCATGGTTACCCTCCAAGTCTACCGTTTTTGTTTATTAAATTTCACTAGTTTTGAGAAACAGAGAGAGTAGTGATATTACAACCGAAGTGCTTCGGATACCTTCAGGTCACTTAAGCGCGCCTGGGAGACGAAGTACTTCGGCTGCGCTAGTCACTCTGTTTCGGGTGTTCTTCAGAGCCGCACGTGTATCTTTGTTTCGGACGGACATGTACTCTACATCGGAGGAGATAAAGTTGCCGTACTATTAAGAAAGCCGGCCGGAGTGGCCGAGCGGTTCTAGGCGCTAAAGTCTGGAACGGCGCGACCGCGACGGTCGCAGGTTCGAATCCTGCCTCGGGCATGGATGTGTGTGATGTCCTTAGGTTAAGTAGGTTTAAGTTGTTCTAAGTTCTAGGGGACTGATGACCACAGCAGTTAAGTCCCATAGCGCTCAGAGCCATTTGAACTATTAAGAAAGCCATGCCGAGAGTTACAGAAGACAGTATAAAAAGTGATATTTAAATATAAACAAACAGGATACATTAATGAGAGGTGTCGCTTACCATCATTGTCAGTACTACAGATCTTGCCCTCTGTAGACAGAGAGAGTAAGCTGGGCAAGTGGCATCCCCCCCCCCCAAAAAAAAAAAAAAATAGCACAAACACAGGTTAAAGTTCGAGGTGACTGCTTAACAGCCTCCGCCTAAGAAGATCCCACGACCGACGAGCTGTCTTCTGCTCTGGGGACACAACTTTAGAGGACGACAGGTTGGTGAAAAGAACGGTTAGGGACTCTCATTCAATCTCTACAGATCTCTCCAGCTTCCACATCTGACTTTCAACACGACATCGTATAATTTATAGCGTTACACTGTGCAACAATTGCGAAATGAGTTTATTCCTGTAACTGTGATGTGATTGTGTAAGTTGTTTCATTTGTTCAATAAAACGGTTAGATGCCAAAGGTCTAGGGTTCGATCCCTGACCAGTCCCAGATTTTTCTGTATGTGTGTTGTCACCGCTTTCTCCTCTAACAATGACTGTTAACCGGAAAAATGCCGAAATGCACCGTGGTTCAGAGTTCGTGTTGAATCGTAGGTCCCTCTATAATTGGCAAGATGAGAGAGTTTGAAGGTCAGAGGAAGAGAAGGGCACACAACAACCAATAGGGCCATGCCAAGTAAAAAACTGTTCGAATCAACCTTCGATTTGATGGCAAATTTGCCCTAAAATATTTGAGTGGAACGCATGTGAATTTGAATGCATTGCAGAAACTTTGGCTACAGTGCCAGGTTTAGTACCGCGTTGTTATAATTAAAGTGCAGCTACCCATGGAGGCCCAGTGTGGACTGTAAATACCGTATGGTAGCGAAACTTGATACGCATACTAAAGCGTTAATCTGGAACCAATTTACGCTAGAAAAATATTAGTTCCAATTTTGCTTACCAGGTGTAAATCTGGCGCTGTTCAAAATATCGTCGACGTCTGCGGTGCTCGTATTGAACAAACTGTGTAAGTGGCGATTAATAAGAAAATCAACGTTGTGCCTTTCTAACTTGTTTGACCATTTCTGGCCAAGTCAATTCATATGGAAACATTTGTATACGTCTTTCTTGCATTCACATCGCCAGATTTGCAGCTCGTGACCAATATTGGAACTACCTTTTTTTTTTAGCGTAATTCGTTTCCGCATTTACGATTAGAATATCTACAAAGTCTCATTGCCATACGATAATTGCAGCCCACACTAGAGTAGCTGCACTTTAATTATACCAAACCGGTATGAAAGGGATTGTACGGGAGATCCCGTCGAAAGACAAATAACATAAAGAGTATAAAAATATGGATGGTGGGACAGGAGTGTTTGTAAAAGAAGGCGACGTTAGTCGGGATACATTGATGCGATAGCGTATAGCTTCGCAAGTCACGCCACTCAGCCCGTGTACAGAGCGACTTGAGCCGAGTGGGCGACTGGTGGGAGGAAGCAAGAGTTGCGGCGGGCGGAGCCGCAGCAGCGTGGCGTGGGACGGGAGGGCGTGCGTCGCTCGTAACTCTTGGCGGCGTGGCGGCGCGCTATCGCGGCAGGACACGTGCTCCCATACTTCATCCGCCGGCTCGCCTTGGCGCGCTCGATATTCCAGCTGACCCGCGCCTCGCCGCGCCGCGATAAAAGCCGCAGCTGGCGCTGCACCTGCGCTCTGCAACACACGTCGCCCACCTCGTCACAATATTGCCCCGCCCGCCTTCTGTAAGTGCAGCACTCCGAGTGACTACTCTCCCAAAGCATCCGTGCCTAGTCCCTTAGCGCCTCCGTCATCTCATCTAGTATCATGGAAGTAGGGAAACGAGGTACGCCTGAACTCTAGCAAAACAGCCTCCCCACTGATGGGACTATCTCGCCTATTAATCACGCCAATGCCCACTGCGTAGATGGTACCAAATACAACTGGCAGTATTGTACAACACGCCTTGCACCAGTAGCGATAGTTTTACTGGAAAGAGGGCCACATTTGTGGGACTTAATTTCGGAACTCAAAAACATCAATTCGGCAAAGCACATCGATGTGGTGCACAAAAAGTTTCGAGACTTTATTTCACTAAAGGTACGACAATTTTCGACAGGTTGAGTCGCGCTATCGGTGGCACTCGATACAGGTAATCGCCGGATCGCTGGTTCGAGCCTTGTTTCGATGTTTCCCTTTTTTCTGTTTAGTTCGACTACCCACGTAATTTTAGTATAAAAACCATCAAATATACCATATTTTATTAAAACATGCACGTCTTCTTACTTATAATTATAGACGGCTTCTGTGACCTAGCGGTTCTAGGCGCTTCAGTCTGGAAAGGCGCGACCGCTATGGTCGTGGGTTCGAATCCTGCCTCGGGCATGGATGTGGGTGATGTCCGTAGGTTAGTTAGGTTTATGTAGTTCTGAGTTCTAGGGGACTGATGACTTCAGATGGTATGTCCCATAGTGCTCAGAGCCATTTGAACCATTCTAATTATACATCACGCACAAATTTCCACTTTTTCCAATGCATATACATTCTTAATTACTCATCTTTTATAAAAATAGTTAATAAATGTTGTTGTAAAAACAAATTAAATTTTTCGTGCAAAAATGAAAAAAATATGGGGTTGGATACAAAATACTGTGAATTTCACCGTATCCAACACACAAAACATTCTTTTTTTTTTCAATCGCATTTTCTGCATATCTTTGCAATTAAACTGGAATTCTGCATGCGATATGAAGTTAGATATAAGACGATGTCAATTCTTCAGAAAAATAATGGATATCGGGATATGTTAATCATAATACTAGGCGCGTTAGATAAGTAATGTAACATTTTTCCTCGGCAAATTTCGAGTCAAAATGGGGAATTCAATAAGGGACATCGTGGAACCTAGCTGATAGTTTCATGAAGTTCCTATTGGTGGCGGCGCCATAGGTAGCCTCCAAAATGGCGTCTGCAACGCAAATGCGTTCCAAGCAGAGAGCTGTCGTTACGTTTCTTTTGGCAAAAAACAAAAGCATCGCAGATATTCACAGGCGCTTACACTACGTCTCTGGAGACCTTGTACTGAACAAAATCATGGTGAGTCGTTGGACAAGGCGTCTGTCATCATCGCAAAAAGCTCGCGCAAACTTGTGCGATCACCCGCGTGCTGGCCGGCCGCACACAGCTGAGACTCCTCCGATGTTGGAACGTGCTACGTATTAGGTGATCGGCGAATCACAATCACACAGCTCGCTGCTCAACTGCACCTATCTGTCGGTAGTAGGGTCTACTGACACACTCGTCCAGCAGTTGAGGTACTAAAATGTCTGTGCCCGCTGAGTTCCTTGCTGTCTGAAAGAAAACCATAAAGAAGAACGAAGGACCTTCTGCGCGGAATTGCTTGCGCGTTACAAGGCTGATCGTGATAATTTTTAATCGAACTTCGTCACAGGCGAAGAATCATTGGTTCATCACTTCGAACCGGAAACAAAACGTCAATCCGTGGAGTGGCGCTACACCACTTCTCCTCCGAAGCAAAAGTTCAAAGCTGCACTCTCATCCGGTAGAGTCATAACGACGGTCTTCTAGGATATTGAAGCCGTTATTCTGTCTCAGGACCTCACTCAAGGTGCAACGATCAACTCAGAAGTATATTATGCGACCCTCAGGAAGTTGAAGAAATAACTTCAGAGTTTTCGCGGGAGCAGTACGTGGATGGCGGGGAGGTTATGTTATGTTAATCGGGGACCTAGAAACGACGGAGAGGTTCCGTTCCCGCCGCAGCCGCAGTGGTCCGCTACTCCACGACGACTACCGCAGTCCACTTCACCCCTCCGCCGCCCCACACCAAACCCAGAGTTACTGTGCGATTCGGCCCCCGGTGAATCCCCTCAGCGAACGTCTCACGCCAGACGAGTGTAACCCCTATGCTTGCGTGGTAGAGTAAATGGTGGTCTACACGTACGTGGAGAACTTGGTTGCGCAGCAATCGCCAACATAGTGTAGCTGAGGCGGAATAAGGGGAACCAGCCAGCATTCGCCGAGGCAGATGGAAAACCATCCACAGACTGGCCGGCTCACCAGACCTCGACACAAATCCGCCGGGCGGATTCGTACCGGGGGCAAAGCGCCCCTTCCCACCCGGAAAGCCGTGTGTTAGACCGCACGGCCAACCGGCCGGAACTGACGGGGAGGTTACTGAAGCGCAAGTCGCTGGCTCCGACGTCGACCAGAGGAGTGGTATCACGCAGACATACAGGCCCCTCCTGTGAGGTGGCGTGAGGCCGTCTCATTGAAAGGAGACTATGTTGAAAAACGGGGTTTTATAGCCAAAAGAGTACGGAATAGTATGGTGTATTGGAGTTCCGACTAAAACCAAACTACTTTCAGAAATAAAATGTGTTGCATTATTTATTGAACGCTCTTCGTATAGCTCTGAAACTTAGGATTCGTTGTGTAACCCTCGACATTTCAAGCTAAGAAGCCTAAGGTCGCAATTTCGCACTTAAAAAAAAAAGCGGAGTCATATCCACCGTTGGCTGGGAGACCCCGAAGGGCAGGTTCACCCGCCGAACTGGAAAGGTTTTTCTATCCTTCGAACACAATGGCATCTTTCCTTTGAGAAGCAAGAGATGTTTATTTCAATCTATCTGTAAGTGTAGATACTGTAATGAGTGGGTACGTCATGTTTGTGTTGTATGAAGATGATTATGATGATGTAAGAAGGGTGAGGGTGAAAGCCGGTGTCAGCACATTGGCTACTCCTCTGCAATAGCACCAAGTGCCCAGTTTACCGTCCCCATCAGACGGGCGGATCACCATCAACAGTGTCTCACGCCCTCGCTTAATGACACACTGCGGAGATGCTTGGAATTTAATCCAGGACACTGCCGCAATAAGTTTAGTTATCACCAACGTTATGCCACCATCCGTGCTCCTCTTTACTGTAAAGAGAAAGAGAAAGAGAAGAGAGTTAACAGCACATGGGTTAGCCTGGCGGTTACCCATCCAAGTACTGACCATGCTCGACGTTGCTTTATCTCGATGATCTTGCTCATGAGAATTTGTGATTAAACGAGGCAAGGCCGGTGACAATTTCGCGTTGTTTTTGATGAATTATTAACCAATTTGCCTAGTTGTTCATGTAACTAAAATTCTTTAGTGTTAAAACTAATACATGAGCAGAAGGTAGCGCGTGTGTTATAGCCAGCAGGGTACCCTGGTAACGTGAGATACCCAGTTCATCCCAATGACTTCGAAAGTGTCTTGAATGGGTGACGAGATAGCAGTTTAGCGCGTATTTCGACATGGTTCTGTCGACAGCGAGATCATTCCAAGTCGATTAAACAGCTGAGTTGGGAAAAGACGGGGAGAGGAATCAGTTCAAATGGCTCTAAGCACTATGGGGCTTTACAACTGAGGTCATCAGTCCCCTAGACTTAGGACTACTTAAACCTAACTAACCTTAGGACATCACACACATCCATGCCCAAGGCAAGATTCGAACCTGCGACCGTAGCAGCAGCACGGTTCCAGACTGAAGCGTCTAGAACCGCTCGGCCACAGCGGCCGGCAGAGGAGTCCGTCATGGCCCTAATTAGCTAATCAATCTGACGAAGAAAGTTACAGAAACAACTGCAAATCTAGAACAGGACAGCTCGATCTCGAGTTCTTCAGGTACGTAGTGCGAAGTAGGAGAGGTACCTAGGCAGCGGCGTGTACATCGACGCGCGTCGCGGGAGAGGTCCTGCGGGCGCCACCGGCCTGAGAGCAAGGCGATTGAAAACGAGAAGCGTGCGCACGCTTTGATCAATACCAGAGCGACGCCCCTGTCTCCGAATGGAACATCGTCGTAAGTTTGTGGGCGAAGGCGAGGGGAGGCGGCCACTGCATACCGTACCTGGCCGCGGCCACCAGCTCCCCGTGCGCCGCTGAAATATTCACCGAGGGGCACCCGAAGGAGACGTAGTCCCGCGAGCAATTCGGGAGCCCGCCTCGCCGCCCGCACTGTTGCCCCTCTCTCGGACTACCGGAATATTCAAGACGTAGCATGCCATTCCACAGACATGTGACTCTGGCTTTATTTAAATGTCTTTCCCAATGGAGCAAAACTTCTACCGCGAAACGTATCGTTCCCAGAGGGAACATGATCAAGAGGGCTCGTACAGCCAGTGGTGTTACCAACATATCAGGCATTCCCATACTCTTTTCTTGTGTATACACCCCCGTCAGTCCAAGAAGTTTCGGGACTGGATTAATAAAAACAGAAAAGTTGCTGGTTTTAAGGCTTGGGCTGTTTCACACGGTCTCCCCTCAACTGAGCACAAAGCACAACTGAGTGAAGCTGTGAGAACAGTCCTTTGGATAGTCGTTTAACTAGCGCGTCACACTGGCTTGAATATCAGCTATGTTGCCAAAGCTTTGATCCTTCATGTTAAGGTCTGCAATTTGTCGTTTTTTGGTAGGTCCGTCTCTATAACATCAAGTCTCGTCAACCGTCATAGTTTTTCCAAAAAAAAGCTGTTCGTGTTTCACATTTCAGTCAAGTAGTGAGCGGCATCGGGTGTCGTTTTTGTTCTGGAGTCCAGGTGGGCCACAATTTGCGTCGTCTTTCCTCTTCTTCAAACCACTCTGGAGGGTGGCTCGAAAACTTGATTTACATATGTTGCTGCATTGTGGTTTGTGACAACAGCGTTGATACACCCTGGCCGCACGTCCACAATTCAACACTGCCTGCTCACAACTGAAAGTCTGATTGCATATTGTTTACAGCCGTCAGTTCAAACAGCTACAGTAATTACTGCGCTGTACGCCAGGAATAAAATCGGTCTCGGAAATTTTTGGACGGACGGATGGAGTCTCAAGAGGAATCGTCAAATTCAGGGGTATGAGAGAAACGATAACGCGAAACAAAAAATTATAGTAAAGATGGGCTCTAAACGCATACCTTGCGAGCTATATGCACTTGTTCGTTTTCGATTATGTGAAGCAAATGGTTCAAATGGCTCTTAAGCTCTATGGGACTGAGGTCATCAGTCCCCTAGACTTAGGACTACTTCAACCTAACTAATCTAAGGACATCACACACAACCCTGCCCGAGGCAGGATTCGAACATGCGACCGTAGCAGCAGCGCGGTTCAGGACTGAAGCGCCTAGAACCGCTCTGCCACAGCGGCCGGCTGATGTGAAACAAATTCTCTTCTTCTGCAAGCTCTTTGCTTCGCGTATTTATTATATATATATATATATATATATATATATATATATACTTTCTAGTAAATATGGGCTCTAAAAGGCATATCTTAGGAGCTATGAGCACTTGTTTAGTAGAAAAGGGGGGGGGGTATTTCATACTAGCGAAGACAGAAGCGTGTTCTTAACTCCTGAGGTATACACTTCAGAGCCCATGTTTACTGGACTTTTTCCTTCGTAGTGGTCCATACCACAACCTCTCAAAATATGGAAAGAAAAGAGCTTGCAGTAGAAGAGATCTGTTTCACAGTGCCGCAGATGAATTGCTCATAGCTTTTACAGTATGCATTTTAGAGCCGCTGTTTACTAGACTTACTTGCCTGGAATGATCGTTCTTATCATATCCCTGAATACTGACCATTCTTCCCCGCATACAACACATGTTTTTCTCCCACGACACGCCAAGCTCATTTTCTCCTCTTCCATTCAAATGACATTACAAAACGAATCTCGATCTTGAAATTCAGATGACGATGTACGTAATTTCAGAGTGTCGGTAGTCAATGAGACATCGAGAATATGGATATTATTCACGTCCAAAGTGACGTAAGGCACTATACCTTAATTATAATCAATTTAAAACCGAAAATGGGATGAAAATGAATGTGTTACGAAAAACTTCTAGTACTGTGTATCTCAGATCGTTGTACAGCATTATGTAATGTTCCTCTACCAGCAATTCGCTGTTAAAGCCATCAGAGAGTGCAGAACATTATTCGCGATTTCCTACGCTCTTTTTAGACAATCGCTAACAGATTTAACGCAGTATTTACGCGCGCCCATTTCCGTAAAGAAACTGTGTGGTTTGCGAGCCAAATAAAGAGCGCCGAGAGCGCAAATCGCGTTTACCAGCTCCTTCCGTGTATGACGGCGCTGTCTCACGCGAGGTGCGATGTTGCGTCCGCGTCCACGTCAACGTTAGCTGCCTCGTCCCTTGTGACGACGGCTCTAGACTCTATAGACTCGCCACGAAAAGACGTCGGCTCCGGGGAAGAGGACCGTTCCAGCAGGTTTTAACGAGACGTCGGGAGGAGTAGTTTCAGACAAACCTGTGGAGAGACTATACCTCGAGAGCAGCCAGCATGAAACTCGCCGCTGAGACTGAAACGCCCGCGACTAGTGGTGCAGACTCTGCGGGGGCGTCAGCTGCAGCGCGGAATGCAGGCGCGGCCGGCGGTCCCCGGGGACATGCAGTATTCAGACAGGTGGCCGGTGGCGGCAATTTGCCGGCCAGGTCGCTGCCCTGCGCCGCTGCTGCCGTCCCGACCCGTCCCGTCCCCTCGTATTACCGCCGGGGCCCGCCTTCATTACTTAGACATGGACCCGTCCTCTCTCTCGTCTCACCTCCCCCGCACCTCCCTTTCAATTTGTCTTCCCGCGAAAAGGGCTCCTGCTATCTCTTCTGCCGCCCCCTCCCCCCACCCCATTGTGTGCGCTACCGCTTAATGCACTGCGGAAGTGAGATTCACTTTGTGAGCGAATCGAGAAATTATCGCACAATTTCCAGCTGTATCTCATTGCAAGGAACAGGGCTCGTTTCAGAGACGAAATTGTCGTTGTAACTTCTATGCAAGTTTCCAATGGGGCGTTTTGCTACTCGGATTTCGGCGCCATATGGTGTACTCGCTAGAGTCTAAAAAAAGAACACAGGTTACACGATATGTTTAAGGTAATAGCTTAATATCATAGAGTTTTCATATATTACTCATTTTTTTCCTATCACGTTCGGTTTTGTGACTTTGTGACATCATTTTAAACAAGAAAATGGGAAAACACATCCAACTGCATCAAAACTAATTTGTTCTAATGCTACCATGGACAAGTCGTCGTTTGAAGCTGCAACCAACAATCTCCAGAAGACATTGCCCAATTTACTTCAGATTTTCGCAAGATGTTCTAATAACCAACTGGACACACATAGGGGAAACGATAGCAAAAATTTCGAAAAATATTCCACAGACTTTCTTCAAATTTTTATACGATATCCTAATAAATGTTCGGACGGACATAACGTACATATTTTTTTAATGTGCAAAGTATATTAATGTACACACAATAACATATAACGGGGAAATTTTGTTAGCAAAATCTCCAAGGATTCTTGACCAATTAAATTCATTTTTTTACAATACACTCTAATAAACGTTCGGACGGATATAAGAAGTATATATATATATATATATATATATATATATATATATATATATATGTGTGTGTGTGTGTGTGTGTGTGTGTGTGTGTGCGTGTGTGTGAGTGTGTGTGTGTGAAGGAGAAACGTTGTTATCATAAATCTCGAGAAGTTCCTGACTGACTTCAAATTTTTACACGGTAATCTAATGGACATTCAGACGGACATGGGCTATACATTTTTTTTAAAAACAATAATATACAGGATTTCTATGAAAACAGATAGCGATAAAGAAAATGCGTTGCTCTGGAAATGTTCTTTTAACAAAGATTTTATTAAAATACAAACATACGAATTAATTGTCCATTGGCTTGTAATTTTTCATTCTTCTCTTCAAAGGATTTAATATGGACTTTTCTCAGATGAACTGCCTGTTGTAAATCTCATTGACGTGACCAGCAGTAGTCTCTCCAATAAACTGGTACTCTAATGCCCTTCACATGGCCGGCCGTGGTGGCTGAGCGGTTCTGGGCGCTTCAGTCCGGAACCGCGCGACTGCTACGGTCGCAGGTTCGAATCCTGCATCGGGCATGGATGTGTGTGATGTCCTTAGGTTAGTTAGGTTTAAGTAGTTCTGAGTTATAGGGGACTGATGACCTCAGATGTTAAGTCCCATAGTGCTCAGCCATTTGAACCATTTTTGAGCCTTCATACCTTCATTTCATCACTGTGATATCATGAACAAAAATATCACGATATTCCTCGCTGACTTCATCCAATTTGTGAGGACAAAATCTAGGTGACCGTTCAGAAAGCGAATCTTGACGCACGTCAAACACACTAACTTCTTGGATTTTTCCCCGAGTGTTGGCTACAACGGAAATATAACGTGGGTTCTTTTTGTTGCCTGAGAACTTAGAAACTACCTCCTTGAATCATATCCAATCCTTCCTCTCAAAATTTTTCGTAAGATAATTGAAATATTCTCCACCTCTGAGTAAGGGAAACATCACATGCAAAACTAAAACTCGTATTTTTAATTCAAATGTGAAGCTTGCCCTCCTGTATGGCAGTGAAAGTTGGAAAGTAGACAAAAAGATAACATCACAGTTACAGAACATAAATAGGTGTCTCCAGCGCATAATGAGTATCTGGTGGCTGGAAAATGGAGCAGTCGGAAAGAAGGCATTGGCATGGAATCGTCGAGCAACAAGGAAGAGAGGCAAGCCTAGAGGTACATGGAAGAGGACGGTGGAAGGGGAAGCAAGGAGAGTTGGTAAGACCTGACAGAGATGAATGGCGAGTTCTCCTTGAAGCCGTATACCCTTACAGAGCCGAAAGGAATTATATACGTCTGAGTAAGAACGAGCTTGTCGGAGTAGGAGTAGGAGTCCAGCAAGCTCCCAGTGATACGGTCAACTCGCTCTTCAGACAATTTACAAGCAAACAAAATGGCACGAAATAACATTAATAGAAAGATGACATGTTTACAATCATTTTAAAAAATTTTAAAAATGAAAATAAAACGGATGTTTTTATATGTAAGAAACGTGACTCCCTTCGCTTTCAGTTAAAACAGTTGCAATAAAAGGTAAAAATAACTCTATTATTGTACATTCAAAGCATTTAAAACACGGATGTTAAAAAGAAGCACTTCATTGTCACCAAAACTGGAAGCGCCTATCTGGAACATGTAGTCTGTTGCTGAAGGGGAAAAGATTGGTCCTTGAGAAGGGTGGAAGGGTATCGGTATAAGGATGGAGGAGTGACCCGTAGTATCGATGGGGTAGAGTGGTTGTTGGGAAACTACAGGGGGTGGAGTAAGGGGGGTGGCAGTAAGGCTAAAATTTGATGAGGAAAGGAGGGTAGGAAAAGAACGGTGGAAGAAAAAAAAAGGGGGGGATACAGAGTGGGAGCCCTGATGGGATGTGATGGGTGGGGTAGTTTTAAAGTTGGTAGGCTGGGTAAATATCGGGACGGAGTTCTTGATCTGTGAGGAGGAGACGGTTGAAGTTTCCTTGGGAGAGTATATGGAGGGTTGGTGGGATGTGCTGGCGGAGGCGCGGCAGTACCCATTCGACTCTCAGACGATGCAAAATTAGTGTGATGTGGTTGCGTCTCAGCCGGAACAGCTCAGCATAGCATCATTGAGCCGCTCTTCCACTGCATTCGGTAAACCCACACGTGAGGTATACATCCGCCAACACTTTCAATAAACCTATCCAGTGTATGTCAATGAAGAACTAACATTGTCCGAGAAGTAAATCAGACAGAGCACCGAGCAGTACTATATGCAAGCTTAAAGGCGAAAAGTAAAGTGTGCCTTACTGTTGGAGTGGTTAGCACATTGGACGCGCTCTCTGGAGGTCGATGGTTCAAATTCGCATGCGGCCATCCTGATTTAGATTTCCCGTGATTTCCATAAATCGCTTCTGGTAAATGTCGCGACGGTTTTCTTCCTCATTCTTGAAACATTCCGAGCTTATGCTCCGTTCCTAACGACGATATTAAACGCTAGTACTATATGAATGCGTGATGACTGTTCATTTCAACGTGTCCGAAAGAACAGACACCATGTGAAATCCGCAGCTGTGATACATGTTACATAAACTGAAGGTGAAGGAGGGAGAAAGAAATGGGAAGGGAAGAAAACTGATGATATCAGCTGCATCGGGACTTTATCCGGAATCAGCGGCGATGAGTGCCAGACTGGGGCTGAGACTCTAACCCGGGATCTCCCACTTACTATGCACTTGCATTAACCTCTTTACCACCTGTAGACAGTGTTTATCGCGAATGCGCCCACTATCTCGGCACACACCCTGGCCGACTCACATTTCCATCCAGCGCCGCCTACCCGCAGTTCCCGTTCATGTCATCCATGCTCGCTGATTTTAGATCCCCGCCGGAGCTCGAACGAAATGTGCATTCGCCAGAGCTTCAGTGCGGATGCACATTTACTTCCGACCCGCAGAGGAATCTAAAATTAGCGAGTATGGAGGACATGGACAGGGAGTAACGATACATGGCGCTATGTGGAAGTGTTAGTCGGCCAGGGAGTGTGCCGAGATAGTATTTATCGCGAATGTGCGGACTATGTCCAGGTGGCGAAGTGGTTAACAGAACTGCCTAATAAACGGGAGATCCAGGGTTCGAGTCCCAGTCTGACACATATTTTCACTCGTCGCCGCTGATTCCGGGTTAAGTCCCGATGGAGCTGATATGATCAGTTTCCATCCCTTCCCTTTCTCCTCCGTACACCTTCCTTCAATGAACTCTTATCTTTCTTCCTTCCTTCCTTCCCGTCGTCAATATCAAGTACCACGAGTGAATGAAACAAGTTTGTTTGCAAGCAAGAAACACAATGCATACCATCGACATCTGCACTGTTGTGCAGGTATTTTCAGTTCATTCCTTGTGTGAAGATAAACAATTAAAATCGCTCAAAATCGCTGGACCAGATGGGATACCAGTTCGATTTTACACAAAGTACGCGAAGGAACTTGCCCCCCTTCTTGCAGCGGTGTACCGCAGGTCTCTTAGATGAGAGTAGCGTTCCAAAGGATTGGAAAAGGGTACAGATCATCCGCGTTTTTAAGAAGGGACGTCGAACAGATGTGCAGAACTGTAGACCTCTATCTCTAACGTCGATCACTTGTAGAATTTTGGAACACCTATTATGTTCGAGTATAATGACTTTTCTGGAGACTAGAAATCTACTCTGTAGGAATCAGCATGAGTTTCGAAAAAGACGATCGTGTGACACCCAGCTCGCGCTATTCGTCCACGAGACTCAGATGGCCACAGACACGGGTTCCCAGGTAGATGCCGTGTTTCTTGACTTCCGCAAGGCGTTTGATACATTTCCCCACAGTCGTTTAATGAACAAAGTAAAAGCATATGGACTGTCAGACCAATTGTGCGATTGGATTGAAGAGTTCCTAGATAACAGAACGCAGCATGTCTTTCTCAATGGAGAGAAGTCTTCCGAAGTAACAGTGATTTCAAGTGTGCCGCAGGGGAGTGTCGTAGGACCGTTGCTATTCACAATATACATAAATGACCTTGTGGATAACATCGGAAGTTCACTGAGGCTTTTTGCGGATGAAGTTGTAGTATATCGAGAGGTTGTAACAATGGAAAATTGTACTGAAATGCAGGAGGATCTGAAACGAATTGACGAATGGTGCAGGGAATGGCAATCGAATCTCGATGTAGACAAGAGTAATGTGCTGCGTTTTCATAGAAAGAAAGATCCTTTATCATTTAGCTACAATATAGCAGGTCGGCAACTGGAAGCAGTTAATTCCATAAATTATCTGGGAGTACGCATTAGGAGTGATTTAAAATGGAATGACCATATAAAATTAATCGTCGGTAAAACAGATGCCAGACTGAGATTCATTGGAAGAATCCTAAGGAAATGCAATCCGAAAACAAAGAAGAAGGTTACAGTACACTTGTTCGCCCACTGCTTGAATATTGCTCACCGGTGTGGGATCCGTAGCAGATAGGGTTGATAGAAGAGATGGATAAGATCCAACGGAGAGCAGCGCGCTTCGTTACAGGATCATTTAGTAATCGCGAAAGCGTTACGGAGATGATGGATAAACTCCAGTGGAAGACTCTGCAACAGAGACTCTCAGTAGCTGAGTACGAGCTTTTGTTGAAGTTTCAAGAACATACCTTCACCGAGGAGTCAAGCAGTATATTGCTCCCTCCTACGTTTATCCCGCGAAGAGACCATGAGGATGAAATCAGAGAGATTAGAGCCCACACAGCGGCATACCGACAATCTTTCTTTCCACGAACAATACGAGGCTGGAACAGAAGGGAGAACCGATAGAGGTACTCAAAGTACCCTCCACCACACACCGTCAGATAGCTTGCGGAGTATGGATGTAGATGTAGATAAGAATGCAAACTTAATTCAATTACTTTGTAGCTAGCCACTGGAGACTATGAGTTCCTTATACCAACGTATTCTGAAAATACCCATGAACAACGTATGATATTTCGTTGTTGGAGTTGGAGTTCATCCTCCAGAATAACCCAGGCGTCATTCGATCCGGTACGGCAAAGCTGCATAGCGCAGGAGGTGATGGAGTATGCAGAACAGAGCAGGCCCGCGCAATGGCGGTCAGCCCTGGGTGGGGTAGTGGAGGTCGAACAGCAGCCACAGCGGCGCTGTCCCCCCGCGATACGAGTGGGGCCGGGCCCGCTTAATGAAATAACAGCGAGCGCGGGGCTGTTAGCTCACTGGCCGATCGCATTAGGTGCGCCTGCATTGTAGCGTCACGGCCATTGACAGCTACTGCGCTCCACCTGTGTAACGGGAGCTTTCACTCGCCTGAACAGAACCTTCCAATTTTGCAGACACACATGACACTAGTTTTATGCTTGTTCAACCACACGTGAAAAATTATCCAGCAGTAGAGGGAAAGAATACATACTTATAAAAGTCCGCAGGTCGTGGTCGTGCGGTTGCGTTCTCGCTTCCTGCGCCCGGGTTCCCGGGTTCGATTCCCGGCGGGGTCAGGGATTTTCTCTGCCTCGTGATGACTGGGTGTTGTGTGATGTCCTTAGGTTAGTTAGGTTATGTAGTTCTAAGTTCTAGGGGACTGATGACCAAAGATGTTAAGTCCCATAGTGCTCAGAGCCATTTGAACCAACCATACTCATAAAGTATCAAGAACTGGCTTTAAATGATTACTCTAGGACGGTGCCAAAAACCCATACATATAGATCCCGCAGGGATCGTGGGAACAAGACTACATTTATTTATTTATTGCTCCGTGGAACCAAATTAAGGAGAAATCTCCATGGTCATGGAGCGAGTCAATACATGAAATTATAACACGATAGTAGAAACAGATAAAATGAAATATAAAAAACATATTTAGGCGACAAGTCGTAAGTTTAAATAAAGAAAATCAACAACGTAACACTGGAATTTGCTTAATTTTTTAGCTCTTCCAGGAGCTCCTCGACAGAATAGGAGTGAGCCATGAGGAAACTCTTCAGTTTAGACTTAAAAGACTTTGGGCTACTGCTAAGATTTTTGAGTTCTTGTGTTAACTTATTGAAAATGGATGCAGCAGAATGCTGCACTCCTTTCTCCACAAGAGTCAAGGAAGTGCATTCCACATACAGATTTCATTTCTGCCTAGTATTAACTGAGTGAAAGCTGCTAACCCTTGGGAATAGGCTAATATTGCTAACAACAAACGACATTAAAGAAAATATATACTGTGAGGGCAATGTCAGAATTCCCAGACTCTTGAATAGGGGTCGACAAGAGGTTCTCGAACTTACACCACATATAGCTCGAACTGCCCGTTTTTGAGCCAAAACACCCTTTTTGAATCAGAAGAATTACCCCAAAAAATAATACCATACGACATAAGCGTATGAAAATATGCTAAGTACCGTACAACAAGCACGGAGGCATTTAGGCAATCATGCTTCCCGCAATCCATACGTGAACAGATCGGGAAAAAACCTAACAACTAGAACAGTGGGATGTATCCTCTGCCATGGAGTTCACTGTGATTTTCAGATTACAGATGTTCGTATATAGTATAGTATTCACTTCTAGAACACTACCTTCGGGGTAGTTTTTAACTGTCTTAGCAGTGCGTTTTTAATCTCATCTATGCCTGAGGAACGACGTACAATTACGCTCTTCTTTATTTTTGGGAACATAAAAAAACTACACTAGACCATATCTGGCAACGAAGTGTGAGCAGCTCCTTTACCTTGGTGCAAAAGGTGTCATTATTTCGTCACACATCCGGGGGCGTTTCTTCGGACTGCTTCATGCAAACAAAGATGGACTCATCATGGACTACGCCGTCAAAATCTATCAACGCAGGTAGCATAACCTTCACACTGGACCGCACTTGTACAGATTTTTTGATCTTGACGGTCCAGAAAGTTTCTTCAGGGACGACTGAAATTTACCTTTGACGACATATCTCTAAAACCATGTTTCATTACCTATGACGACACGTTTCAATAGTTATCCATGCTTATTGACTTATCCAGCGACTCCTGAACATCTTGCGTTCGCCGCTCTTTTTGTGTGAAATACAAGAATTTTGGAACAAATATTGCTGTCGCACGTTTCTTACCCAAAACATCCGTATAACTTGTCATGGCATAAGCCAAATGCGCTAACATCATCAGCGACTTCTCGAGGTGTTACCTCACGATCGTTCATAATCATTTCTTTAGCTTCCTCCACGATTTCACTGGCTGATGACGTATTTGGGCGTCCGAAGTGCTCGCCGTTTTCAACGTCTCCACAGCCTTCTTCGAAACTCTTGAGTGAATTGTAAACCCTTGTTTTACTCACACGCAGAGTGTCCCAGGGGTGGGCTCGAATTTTTGAAACCATATATATGGTGATGTAGGTTAGGGTGCCAGGTATCAACCTGCAGCCACTCATCCTGGTGGATCCCCGTTTCTGCGTAATGGACGAAAAAAATTTTGTAATTTCGTGTGATGGTCTAGGGTCTTCAGACAGACAGTCGTATTTATTGAGGCGTTGTATCGTAGTGGTTCGCAGAAGAGCATGACGTACAGAAGGGTGTAGTTCAAATCTTGTCAGATGCTTCACATTTTTCAATTTTTAAATCTTTATCAAAATGACTTTGATCGCTATTTCTATTGACTTTGATCACTATTTTTATTCACTTAATCGCTTTAAATGTATTTTTTTTTAATTTCCAACCTTTTGTCATAACATTTTAATCATGACATTACTCATATTTTCGTCCGTATCACTGAATTCGTTATTTCTATTCCTCATTTTGCGCATTTATTTGTATCCCTTCTTTCGTTTAAATCTTCAGCTGCGTTATTTTATCCACATTACAACACGAAGTTATGTTTTAAATGTTGGCGTGACGATTAAAATACAAATAAATGTACATCTTGTACGTAACGAAAACTATATTTTTGACACAATTGCACAGTCAATATAAATATATTATTTCGTCTTTTCTTTTTAACCGATAGAGCGACATTTTCAAACGCTTCGATACTGTGACAGATAAATGAAAATAAAATACGCGCACAAATAGTACAAATGACAACAGAATGCTAGGAAGAAAAAGTAAGAGCAAATGAAAAAGTTAATACCATAAATCAAAGTGATAAAACAAACGATTAGCAACTAAAAAAATACATTTAAACCAATTAATTGAAAAAATAATGATCAAAGTCATTTCGATGACTATTTAAGAATAAATAGTTTTGAAGCACCTGACGATATTTGAACCCACAATCTTCTACACATCGTAGCTCGTATGCTAACCACTACACTACAACGTTTCTATAAGTAAAACTGTCTTATTGAAGCTCTAGAACGTCACGAAACACTACAACATTTTTCGTCGATTACTCGCAGACGGGAGCCCACCGGGGCGAATGGCTGCAAGGTGAGTTACCTGGGATCCTAACCTACACCACCATGTAGACGGTTTCAAAACGTCAATTCCACCACTGGGAACCTCTCCTCGTCAGAACTGACACACGAATAACTATATTGAACATTTTTACAGCTTTGCTGCACTTTATTCCGTTCTTATGGCATAATTTAATACAAAGTCTCTACTTTTATATAAAATAAACATCGCCAAGCCCCGAAACATACCTTATCTTTTTACAGCTGACAACAGACTGAGAATCCTACATCGTTGACGATGTACAGATATTGTTGAACATGTTTACGAAGACAACGGAAAAAATCGCGCGAGTCTGGCTAATATAATAAGTTAAATTAAAATATTCCCGCTACTCTAACACCGCTACTCTTTAACACGGCTTGTTTCGTTGTTTTGGCCTCGACATCCAATATACGTCCCGTCTACCACACGTATTAAATCTCGCCCCAAACCCTTCTATGACCGTGAAGGCACGGCTCAGGGTCCTTACGGAGGCTTGGCGCCTGGAAATATTACCGCCACAGTGCAGCTGAGCTAGAGAATACGGCGACGTGCGCACGCACGCCTTCAAATGACGGCGGGCGGCGAGCGCAGGTAGACTGTTGGCAGTGCAATATCCTACGGGCGCCAGGCCGTGGCGGGCATGAAAGCACAGCGGGACAAGTCCTGCCTCCAATTTGTACGGCCGTCCGCGAGGGGTGAAAGAGAGGCGACGGCCCGCCGTGACGCGGGGACGGGCGGCAGAGGCGGATATTAACGCCCGGCCCAGCCAGCAGGTAGGGGCGCAATACGGCCCCACATTCCTCTCAACACGTCTACACTGCCCGTTTCACGACAGCCACTCCGCATGACACAGCTCCTCGCAATTTATACAAAGATGAGGCCTATGAAATTATGTGAATACCGTGGTATAAACACTTCCTTTAACGTGAATGTTTACTCAGTTCGTAGCCACTCACGGCCATCTTTTCCGTCTCTTTTAAAAATATCTCTAGAAGTGAAACGAGCCGCCCGTGAGGTGGGATTATTCAGATGATCTATAGTCATGTTGGGCCTTACAGATTTACGACGAGATGAAAATATAGGTGTCCGTTTACAGTTGGCGCAAACTTAGCAACAACAACAACAACAAATCTACTACGGATATCTAGAGCTGCTGTATTTAGTATCCACTCACCAAACAGAGTTCACAGTTAAGCATCGTCTGCTCTTCATAAAACCTGAGCGAAAATTAAACTCTAGGGTTGTCGATGGAGAACTCAACCAGCTACAAATACAGTACTTTTAGAAAAAGATTTATTTTATTGCCATTGTCGGTTTCGGGCTATCACTCAAATGTTCAGATGACTAGACTTGTTTTAATACAGAACTATATTCGTCAGCTGGATGTCATCCTCTCCTCCACTGTGTAACAATATCGGCGTAGTTAGCGCCTTTTTATACGTTGTGTGGATGCCTTTAATAACGCAAAAATGGTTCAAATGGCTCTGAGCACTATGGGACTTAACATCTGAGGTCCCCTAGAACTTATAACTGCTTAAACCTAACTAATCTAAGGACATCACACACATCCATGCCCGAGGCAGGATTCGAACCTGCGACCGTAGCGGTCGCGCGGTTCCAGACTGTAGCGCCTAGAACCGCTCGGCCACTACGGCCGGCTTTAATAACGCAGAAAAATATGCTATGTCCCACTCGACCATTTTGACATCGGTGTCTCAGATGCCGCTAAGAGGTTGAAGAATAGCGTGGTAAAGGCAGGACGCTGCTAGAATCCAACACAGATGAACGGTAGTAAATAACACAACATTAGAAAACTATTCAATAACTTCGACATAGTATTATGTGGCATTCGAAAGTACCCTAAATTTGAGTATTGTGCTCATATAGTTACAAGTAGCGCTAGGAATCTCCGTACACATCCTTCTTGTATCAGTGTGATAAGTGGCAACGAGCCGGAACATTTTTGTTTCGATGTTGGCTGAGCGTATCCTCACTGTCGTGTTCCCTTGAGCCTGCTGTTTTGCAAAAGCTGATTTGAAAGAGCGGCGGTCTGTATAACGTTTTGTTTTAAAATCGTGAAAATTGTGGCAGAAAAGCAAATGTGAAACGAGATTCAGGAGACAAAGCTTTAGGCAACACATGCTCTTGGGACAGGCGAGCATTAACTGATGAGGACCACTCCGGTCTGCGTCAACTCGTGCCACAACCACGGCTTACTAACTTGTGCCTAGGAACCCGAACCACAAAGATTTAAAGTAAAAAAGCCTTTGTTTTAGTGCCTTGGTAGAGGTCGCCTTGTTATGTACGTAGACGTAATTATTTTGTATGGGCACATTCGACAAAATTTTTCAGTGGACCGCTTCACCTCTATAATGCGCAAATCCTTCACCTCAATTTCCCAGTGGCGCCTGGTCGAACGAGTGGCACTTCAGACAGGAAAGTAGCTACGAATTTTTAAAACAATGGTTAACGGAATTTCGGCAGTTTAAAGTAAGTTTGATTTTGAGGGAAGTCGTTTCCTCCGATACCTCATTTTATTAAAACAGAGACCCACAAATATTTTTCTTCTTGTAGCCAGATGTGGGTTCTTTGAGCTCCCGAACCTAGATAAAACGATTTCCTGATTACTTCAACCGTCAACGTGCAAGATGTCGTAGATCCATAGCGGGACACACAGCTTACTGACTCGGGAAGTCACTGCAAGGTCATGCGGCCCCCATGAGTTTTCCAGTGAGAAATTCAACTTACACAGAAAGAAATGTGTTAAAATATGGATCTGTTTCAAATACTATTTCTGGCCTAGTAACTATATTACTATCAACTGGAAACAACTACAAAAATTTGTCAACACTCTTATGGCAGCATTATGATGGCTGTACCCGCCATCACAATACAACAGCAAAGAAAACGATCACTGTAATCACAAATTCTACAGCACAGTCTTATTACTTAGTTCTTTAACTCTTCGATTTTGCGTTACGAGCTTTTAATACGGAAATTATATAAAATTTCTTTTGCAGGTTGGTTATGATATGTCAATCTGGGGGTCTACAGATCCGAATGGAGCCGTAGTCACAACGGAACATGTGCGAAAGACTTCAACACCTTTGGAGTAAGTTATGGTATAAGTGGGCGTATTCTCTTCGGAGAATTAAACCCGAGCAGGAGTGCGGCGAAGTGTATGCGATGACTGCTTCAAGACGATCAAAATGATCATACCGTGGAAATCTGTAGGGAGCTTGGATAACATTAACTCCTCACCGATCTTTTTGAATTATTTCTGATCTTGACGGGACTGTTGACAAAAAGGCTGTGGCTCCTGGTCAGACGACCATTAAGTGTTATATCGCGATTTCCTTCGACGTTTGAGGGAGGCTATGAGGATAAAACGTTGTCCTAAGTGATGTACGAACGACTGGGTACTCCGCCATGACACTGTGCGACCACACTAAAAACAGGATGACAGTTGTTCCCTGCCCACCAACTTCACCAGCTCTAGATACGTATCATTACTTCCTCTTCTCCAAATGAAAATCAAGTTGATGGGGCGACGATGTGACAATGGAGGAGATTCTAAGGGACTCGCAGATGATACTATACACCGTCATAAAGAAAGACTTCCAGGAATCTTTTCAAAAGTGGCAGTAACTTTCCTGTCGTTGTATTGTTTCACAAGGGGCTACTTTGGAAGTAATGTTGCAGAGTACTATATAGGTAAGACTGGTATAATTTTAGTTAATATACACTGATGGAAAAAAATCGTAACACCAAAAAGTTGCTAATGTAAAGTAATGAAATACCGGGACTAAATTTGTCTAGGTAACGTAATTCAGTGATTAACATTGCAAGATCACAGATTAATGTAAGCGCGAGATACTCCATTGCAAATGTGAAATGCTGGTGCATTAACAAAGAACCACTGTAACCGCCAGACTGTTGCACTGAAGCATGCAATCCTGCATGCCCTGTGTTGTACAGATGCCGGATGACATTCTGTGGGATGGAATTCCACGCCTGTTGCACTTGGTCAGTCCAAACTGCGGCGGTTGATGCAGTTTGTGGATGACGATGTAGTTGTCCTCCGATGATGTCCCATATGTGCTCAATTGGAGACGGAACTAGTGATTGAGCTGGGCAAGACAACATGTTGACATTCTGCAGAGCACGCTGTGTTACAACAGCGGTCTGTGGGCAAGCGTTATCTTGTTGGAAAATACCCCCTGGAATGCAGTTCATGAATGGCAGCACGACAAGTCGAATCACCAGACTGGAGTCAGGGTGCGCTCCTCCTAACCAACACACTGCCATCATTGGCACCGTGGCAGAAGCACTTTTATCAGAAAACGCAACATACCTCCATCCTACCCTCCAATGATCGCTCGCTTGACACCACTGAAGTCAAATGGCGGTGGTCTGCGGTCAGTGGAATGCACGCTACAGGGCAGCTAGCTCAGAGGTGTCCTTGAAGTGGTTCTGTCACTGTGGTACCAACCACACCTCAAATTGCCGCTGCAGATGCAGTACGATACGTAAGAGCCATACTCCGAACGTGATGGTCTTCACATTCGGTACATTATTGTGACCACCGCTGCCAGAAATCCTGTGCACTGACCACATTTCTGCCAAGTCTATCTGCAATATCGCTGAAGGAACATCCAGCTTCTCGTAGCCCTATTACACGATATCGTTCAAACTCAGTGGTGTGTTGATAATGGCGTCTTAGTCGCCTTAAACGCATTCTAGACTAACTTCAACTCACCACGTCCAGTCTCAAAGGTTACTAAAGCTCACAACCATTACAGTGCGTATTTAAAGTAAATACGATTTGCTTTTCTTAGTGGCGCTACTAGCACCACTATTCATACGACTGGTACGAAGCCGGCCGCTGTGGCCGAGCGGTTCTAGGCGCTTCAGTCTGGAACCGCGCTGCTGCTACGGTCGCAGGTTCGAATCCTGCCTCGGGCATGGATGTGTGTGATGTCCTTGGGTTATTTAGGTTTACGTAGTTCGAAGTCTAGGAGACTGATGACCTCAGATGTTAAGTCCCATAGTGCTTACAGCCATTTGGAACATTTTGAACTCGTACGAAATTTGAATAGACATCATCTTTCCTTTATGTCGTACAACTCCTTGGTGTTCCGATTTTTTTCCGTCAGTGTATTTCATGAACTATCGCATACCACCTTGTACTACTGCCGAGATGTTTCCCACATATGTTGGTCTCTGAGGGCTCATACTAGTGTCCCCACCTCGGAAATGGGAGATGGATGGTTAGCAACCCGCCTCGGGCATGGGTGTTGTTTTTAAATGCGACAGTACTTTGTGTGTCCTGCATACATCGGTATTTCAAACATTTTCGACATCTGCATTTCATTTCCTACGTTTATACCGAGTGTAGGGTATTCTGTGACGATGACAGCAAAATACGCTCAATAATCGGTGTTTCTGGCAGCTACTGACACGGGACACTCCCCATTACAAGCCTGTCAGATCTATAAGTAAGATGGCCCAGTGGATAGCCCATCCACAACTGAACACAGGTCAAGCTAAAAACAGGAAGTTGGTGTACTAAACTGTAAAAAAAAGAAGCAAAATAGAAACAGTGAACGATCCAAGCTCAACATGTGCAACATCGAGCACATTTGAATACTATGGCGTCGCAGTTGTTTAGTCACGGTGTTGGACTGCTCTTCTTTTCCATAAAATAATAAACTCCCCGTACGATCATTGACATGTCTGGTCGCTATATTCAAATTTGTGTCTATATCGTGGTGTAATGTCCGCCTGCAGTAGCAAGGCACAAGGAAGAGACCTGAAGACATACTTATCTCCTATTTGTTCTACTCAATTATCTTTGTTGTAACATAGTTCACACCCTGTTATTTGTTGTTTTCATGTGAGAGGTCTAAGCGGTATCTCGCCTGCTCTCACTATTTATCACATTTACGTACGACAGTATTATATTTTACCACATGACTCATTCTATAACCAATGAATAGCATTGCAACTGCCAAGACTGCAGTAGGAGAACAGACACATCAGTGACCGGACGGAAAGTTCAAAATTTTGTGAAGAAAAAAAATGAGGCACAAGGGAGATTTTAACATGGATCTCCCGCTTCGTAGTCTAACACCGTGATCACAGAACCACGACGCCGTCATTCTTGCAATTTGCTCGGTGTTGCCAATCTTGAGCTTGGAGTATTCACTGTTTCCATTTCGCTTCTTTTTTTTTTGTAGTTGAGTACACTTTCTTGCTGTTTTCATGCTTGACCTGTGTTCAGTTTTGACTGGGCCATTTTACCAATAAATCTGAGAGGGGAGTTTCCCTTGTGAATACGGCTGCTCTGTGCCGCACCGTCCCGTCTAATATAGACTGTCCACGGTGCTATAGCAAGCACTTTAAACTAACCCTGCTCGTGTACGACTGCGCCCACAGACTTGACACAGAGGCTACAATGCAAGTATGAAGTATTCTCAAAACACAGCATCCATCAGCCTCCTGCGACTTATTGTTGCGTCGTATGGCAGAAGTTCCCTATACCCTTCGTATATGCCGTTCCCATCCGATTGCTGTGCTGGTAAGGTGCACTGGAACAACTGTCTTCATTCGCTGATGTGAGTACTGGTCATCATCGTGTTTCACTGCCCACTATCAGTGAATGGGCTTAAACCGAACACCACACCAGTCTAATTTGAGGATTTTCTATTACATACGCAAGTACAATAGCAAAATTACTCATTTCGTTGATACTGCACGTCGTAGAAAACACTCCATGAGCATTTTTGTTTGGGTTGACACCACTTACACACAATAAAAAATTTAAGTTTTTTGCCTAGTCTGGATGTTGATATTAAGAGAGGTTGTTTCAGTTACCCAATGGGAAATAATCTACGCGAAGGGAAAAATTGAAGGTAGGTTGGTTGGTTGATTCGAGGGGGAGGGGACCAAACAGCGAGGTCATCGGTCCCGTCGGCTTAGGGAAGGAAGTCGGCCGTGTCCTTTCAAAGAAACTATCCCCGCATTTGCCTGAAGCGATTTAGGGAAATCACGGAAAACCTAAATCAGGAGGGCTGGGCGTGAGTTTGAACCGTCGTCCTCCAGAATGCGAGTCCGGTATGCTAACCACTGCGCCACCTCACTCGGTCCAACATGCTAATCGGGTGCTTTTACAGACCATCCTGCTCAGAAACTACAGTAGCAAAATGTTTCAGGATAGAATATCGTGCGTATATTTTCCGATCAAGCTATGGTAATAGAGAGATATTGAAAGTTGCCACCTATAGACTGAGATACGATGTTAGATCGGGCGGTAAGGACACGTAGTCGTGAGATACTGTATTAAACACCTTATCTAAAAACTGTCTTAAATAGTTACTTAAAGGAGTGACCTGTGAGGGTAAACGACTTATTACTACTTGCTAAAAGTAAACCTAAGATTAGTTAAATACAGAGTAAGGAATTAGTGAACGTAAGGTTGGTACAGCAATAATTACTACTGGTGTCAAAAGGGATTTTATGAATGTAGTGATGCATTCCTGTTTAGCAAGGTGCAACAGAAAACAGTTTGTAGTTTACATGAGTAGTCAATACCGAATGTTCTTCTCTTGGGCTGAGTACTCTTTGGACAAGCGTACGTCGAGCAAGGTTATGTAGGGCGGAAAACACCTACCATTGTTCAACAGCCTTCTTAGAAATATACGAAACCAAGTAAAATTTTATCTAGGTCCAAACTAAGCGAAAACAAGCTTGTGGTGAGCAAAACAACAACCTTCTGTCCACCGATATGAGGGAAAATCCTAAGATTTTTGGTGGTAAATAAACATAATAAACTTATCTATGTAATATATGAAATCATTCACTGACCAAATGGCACCACAATTAGGATAAGACAGGAAAGGCCGAAATATTGAATCCAGTTAGTTGGTTGGTTGGTTGGTTTGGGGTACAAAGGGACTAAACTACAGGGTAACTATCCGTTTGAATCCAGTCTTCCGAAACTGTTTGGCTGAGGAAGACGTACTACGGTTACTCCTCTCAATCGCCACATAAAGGCCGAAACAAAGGTGATTGGTGAACTAAACCCGCTAAACACAGAAGGCATTTTGATGGGATGCCAGTTCGGCTACTGGAGCAACGAAGCGTCCAGAGATTGACAGGAGGTGCAAGACATTCCTGTTTTCAAGAAGGAACGTCAGACGTAAGAACATAATTACTGTCGTTAATCTGCGTTACATGCATGAAACATGTTTAAGTTCTCCTGTTATCACCGATTTGAAGATCGAAAAATTCCGCTGAAATAATCAACATGTATTCCGTGAATCCCACTACCTGTTCATAAGAAACAGATGGTTGTAGATAGCGCTGACCAAATTGATTTCATGTTCCTTAACTTTGGGAAGGCGTCTGGTGAACAAAATACGAGATCTTTGATTGGACTGAAAACTTTACAGCAAATACTCATGTAACTCAACCTTTGGCGTCTACCAAGGGTGTGTTACAAGATCATTGTTGTTCCTGATACACCGACCATCCAAAAAGTTCCGAGATTTATTTTATTCCTGGCGTAGAGGCAACTTCAGCGCAGTAATTCCGGTGGCAGCTTGAACTAACAACTACCAACGACAGATATGCATTCGACCCGTCATTTGCGAGCATGCGCCCGTATCTCGTGGTCATGCGGTAGCGTTCTCGCTTCCCACGCACGGGTTCCCGGGTTCGATTCCCGGCGGGGTCAGGGATTTTCTCTGCCTCGTGATGGCTGGGTGTTGTGTGCTGTCCTTAGGTTAGTTAGGTTTAAGTAGTTCTAAGTTCTAGGGGACTGATGACCGTAGATGTTAAGTCCCATAGTGCTCAGAGCCATTTTTTTGCGAGCATGCAGTGTTAAGTTGTGGACGTGCGTGCGGCCGTAGCGTGTCAACATGGTTGTGCTCAAGACGTTCTCCAGAATGTTTTGAAGATGTTAGTGTTTGCAAACTTTGTCCCGTACACCTGACTTTCCAACAAAAGCAAAAACGCGTGGACACCTGCCGCGACTTGATTGAAATGGAAAACAGGGACATTTATTTTTGGAATAAATCATGAGGGGTAATGATACATGATGTTATCAATACGAACCTACCACAAAACGGCAAAGTGCTGAATAGGTTTTTGACGGTTCGACAAGAAGGTGGGAATGTGACGCGAAATTTGAACAACATCCGACGTACAGACTTTTCTAACAGTTTTACACGAATGTATGAGCTTCCTAAGCTTTGTACTCAAGTGGGAGGAAACTATGTAGATCACCTGAAGTATTAGAAACCACCATATTAACTTTTCTCTATTTTTTATTACACTGGTCTCTAAACTTTCATGATTAACGGTGTTACATAAACGACGAAGTGGATAAAATCGGGTGCTCCCTGAACGTATTTGCGGATGATGCTGTTATATACAGGGTGAGTCACCTAACGTTACCGCTGGATATATTTCGTAAATCACATCAAATACTGACGAATCGATTCCACACACCGAACGTGAGGAGAGGGGCTAGTGTAATTGGTTAATACAAACCATACAAAAATGCACGGAAGTAATTTTTTAACACAAACCTACGTTTTTTTAAATGGAACCCCGTTAGTTTTGTTAACACATCTGAACATATAAACAAATACGTAATCAGTGCCGTTTGTTGCATTGTAAAATGTTTATTACATCCGGAGATATTGTAACCTAAAGTTGACGCTTGAGTACCACTCCTCCGCTGTTCGATCGTGTGCATCGGAAAGCACCGAATTACGTAGGGATCCAAAGGGAACGGTTATGGACCTTAGGTACAGAAGAGACTGGAACAGCACATTACGTCCACATGCTAACACCTTTTTATTGATCTTTTTCACTGACGCACATGTACATTACCATGAAGAGTGAGGTACACGTACACACGTGGTTACCGTTTTCAATTACGGAGTGGAATAGAGTGTGTCCCGACATGTCAGGCCAATAGATGTTCAATGCGGTGGCCATCATTTGCTGCACACAGTTACAATCTTTGGCGTAACGAATGTCGTACACGCCGCAGTGCATCTGGTGTAACGTCGCCGCAGGCTGGCACAATACGTTGTTTCATATCCTCTGGGCTTGTAGGCACATCACGGTACACATTCTCCTTTAACATCCCCACAGAAAGAAGTCCAGAGGTGTAAGATCAGGAGAACGGGCTGGTCGATTTATGCGTCCTCCACGTCCTATGAAACGCCCGTCGAACGTGTACCTCACCCCTCATGGTAATGTACATGTGCGTCAGTGCAAAAGACCAATAAAAAGGTGTTAGCATGTGGACGTAATATGCTGTTCCAGTCTCTTCTGTACCTAAGGTCCATCACCGTTCCCTTTGGATCCCTACGTAATTCGGTGCTCTCCGATACACACGATCGAACAACGGAGGAGTGGTACTCAAGCGTCAACTTTAGGTTACAATATCTCCGGATGTAATTAACATTTTACAATGCAACAAACGGCACTGATTACGTATTTGTTTATATGTTCAGATGTGCTAACAAAACTAACGGGGTTCCATTTAAAAAAACGTAGGTTTGTGTTGAACAACATATTTCCATGCATTTTTGTATGGTTTGTATTAAACAATTACACTAGCCCCTCTCCTCACGTTCGGTCTGTGGAATCGGTTCGTCAGTATTTTATGTGGTTTACGAAATATATCCAGCGGTAATGTTAGGTGACTCACCCTGTATAGTAAATCGGAAAGCCCGTGAAATACAGGAACACCTACAGAGATTGACGCTTCGTGGATATCTCAGAGAATTCGCCCAAAGAAGTTTAAAGTAAAATTACAAAAATAATATTAGAGTAGCCTACTTCTTGACTGTAACACAGCAGACAGAGACCCTTATCAGATATGGTTAGTATAAGGGATAGCAAAGATCCGAAGAAGAGTGGAGTGTTGAACACGGTTTAGGTTAGTAAGAGCGCGAGACTCACTGAGATGATCAATCTGAGATGTTCGTAAAATCGAAGTGCCAGACGCTACGGGAAAACAGTTGTGCATCACGGTGAGACTGAGTGTTAAAATTAACAACAGCTTATGTTCAAGACGAGTGAAGCGAAGTACTGATCACTCGTATACGAACCTCGCAAAAAGACGGCGATAGTGAAAAAAAAAGATGTGGAACTCATACAGAAGCTTAGAGACACTCTTGCTTCTCACACAGCATTCGGCATTGTGTGAAAAAAGGAGGGGGGAGGGGGAGGGAGAGGGAGAGGAAGAGGAAGAGGAGGAGGAGGAGGAGGAAGAGGAGGAGGAGGAGGAGGAAGAGGAAGAGGAAGAATGATACTGGTACACGAAGTACCCTCCGTCACACAGGGAGTTTGTGGACTTTAAATGTACATGGGGTTCGCTTGGTGATGGATGCGTTTATTGACGTTGGGCAAAAGCCAATAAAGTAATAAGGAAATAAATATATAAAAATAAAGCTTATATACTCTTGAAAATTACACTATATTACTTAGTGTTCCTTGTAACTCAGAAATTTTCACGTTGCCCAATCCTCGCCGAGTGAACAGCTTTGTGGGCCAGACCACGTGGGTTTCATAACTTCACCAATCGCTCTGCGGACGACCCTGAAATAAGCTGTAAGAACCAGTAAAAACTGACCAAAAAAGTCAAAAACTTACTTTGAGACAAAGCGGTTTCTAGTTTTCAGCCACTACTGGAGGTTCTTTCCTTTACATTTTAATTATCAGTGTAATTTTCCACATGTGTCATGACCATGTTTAGTATGTCCAATATTAAAACGCCAAGCACAGATGATGATGATGATGGCTCACAATCCGGTAAAAGAGTGCCACTGCGAGAGCCAAGTGTCCACAGTTAGTGGCAGGGCAGTGGGAGGGAAGGGAAGGGAAGGGACGCGACCTGCGGAAGTTGAGCGGAGCACTCGCCTGACCTGTGACCTTTTACTGCGGAGCGCTCAGTAATCCTCCGGGAAGACCTGCCACCCACTCTGGGAGGATTTAATAACGCGTCTCACCTGCCTCCCTCTACGCTTTTCAAGGCGCCTCTCGTTGCTTCGCTTCCAGTGCACGACGGCGCTTTCGAAAACCCTCGACCGATTTCACAGAAAACCGTGATAACGCCATAACCGGATGTATTGACGGGAAAGAACTGATCTCCAATATCACGCACAATGTACGTGGATTTCCGTGTCTGGTGTAAGTAAAGAAATTGAAACTTATCAACAGGGCGTACAAATTTCTTCTGTAACAGGTCAGGAGCTTAACAGCTTACGTATAGAGGCACACAGGGAGCCTAGGTGGATAGTTTTAAACTTGTAACACAGAGTCTTCTACTTCTTGTATCCCACAGACTTCAGAGTGAGGTGATGAATCACGAGATTTTCAGTAATTTATTTCTGATAACAATGTCAGTATTAAATAAACGATTTTGAATGCAACTTTTTATGCTCACGATTCACAAATGTAACTGGTTGCACAACAGCATGTGAATATTTCGAGGATATGAATGAACAAAAAGTCCAGCACATAATACGAGTTGTCCATTGTGTCTATCGTGATTTACGCTATTAGTTAAGAGCGAGCACGCACGCACGCACGCACGCACGCACGCAATCATTGCATTATCAAGATGCAACATGTTAAGGAGGTTGAGAGGCAGTTCTTACTGCGACTAGCACCTTTTTTGTGAATGCTTGTCCCATGCTGTTCACGTGCAGAAGATATGAAAAATCTCGTCATCAGGTTTTCCTTTCTTTTAGTCAACTGCAACATCAACGCAGGTCGAAATTTACCTCAGCTCACTTCATCAGATACGAGAGCTATGGATGATATTCAGATCTACAGAACAGTCGGTGATTTTTTTAAAGGAGAAACGACACCCGCAAACAACCGTATTAACTCAGTGAGGTTTTTCTATTGCATAACAATATCATCAAAGTTTCAGAACCATCGTTGCTCTGTGGAACAGGATTATTTAGTACATAATTTCTTCCTGTTATGAGGTTAGTAATTCTGTTGATTTTCTGCGTTATTACTACTACACCACGTACTTTATATTGAAGCTTTGTCTGACTGACTGAATCCGACAAAAATTCAAACCAAGATAAATAATTCTTTAAAGCGTTTACTGATGGTTCTGTCAACAGTTGCAGTATTTATTAGGCGACTAGTTTCGACCCCTTACAGGTTCATTACATAGCCTCGCCTACTGAGGATACATTGACAGTGCGTAATCTTAATAATAAATACTGATTGTTGGCAACACATGCTGTATAAATATTTGCAGGATGAATGCCACAATCCACACATGCCTCTCACCAAGTCATTTGGTGTGTGTGTGTGTGTGTGTGTGTGTGTGTGTGTGTGTGTGTGTGTGTGTGCGCGCGCGCGCGTGTGTGTGTGTGTGTGTCGCTTTCTGTTCCCTTTTATCAATCCCAACAGTTAGCATTCAGTTATTTTGAAAAGCGCGAGCAGTTACGCGACGGCGACTGTGCTAAGATGATAGGTGATGCGGTTCCTGACATTTGCATATCCTAACGCAGAGGGAAGCTGCAAGGGAGGGAATTTATGCGGGCCAAATCCTCCATTGGAATTTATGAGTGCGTAATAACGTAAATCAGCACTAAGTTTAGATTTGCGTGGAAACCAGAGGGGGAGAAATGGACTCCATGAAAAAGTTTTATTTTACTGAGCAACAAGGACAAACAGATACATACATCCGAATAAAATATGATGGCACAGCTCTCGCCTCGCAGCGATTAAAACGCTTTTAAAATAATTTAGTATCTACTTATGGAATTACACAATGTACCGTAGAAAAACATTGCGCTCTGAGAAATATAAAATTTTTTTGAGAGCTGAATTTCTATGTAGGTGCTCCCTTGTGTCAGCAACACTCATTCATACACATGCGCAGAAACTTCCACACTGGAGACTGCACTTCTGATACCTGGTTCCTCCAGATGATGATGAATGTGACACTCGAGTAAATGTCCCAGTATCTTAATACTGCCACGCGGCTCGAAGTCCGCACACGTGATACCGCTAAATTCCCTGATTATTTTCACCATTCTTAACCGTTTTGGCTATTCACAAACCGATTGCCAACAAAGCTATGCACATCCGAGAATCTAGCGTATTTAAGATGATCCTCTTCAAAGAATGGATTATACAGACTATTGAATATTATCAATAAAAGAGTGCCATTGAAATACTTAGAAATCCGGAATAAAGAGAATTTAATATCTTCTTTGTGAGCTTGAAGTATTAAACCAACGTACGGTTTTCAATGCTTCAGTCTTACTTTGTGTTCAGATTAGGCACTGAACACCAGCAGTCTCGCCCACAAACTGAAGTACATATTATCATTTATTTCCATTTTTGGTAAGAGGTCTTCAAATACAAACTAGAATTATTATTTTTAATATATTAGGGTGGTGCATGAGTTCGCAGCGCTTTCCGTAAGTTTAATGAACACAACAGATTGACGTTCGGAGCGTATTTTCATCTGGAAAGAAACTTCGTTGAAGGTTGTTCGATAGAGAGCGGAAAAGGTGAAAATCTGAAGGCACAAGATCAGATGAAAACTGTGGGTGAAGAATGACTACCCAATCCAACTCCTCTATAGCGTTCTTCGTCAGTCTACCTGAGGCTCATCCAAGAGAACTGCGCCCGGTGAGCGCGGCCGCAGTTCAGCGGCCGGTACGCGACCGTGAATCGCTAGTGTCGGGGGTGGGAGGGAAACCGCACAGCACTGGACTGTTCCGCGGTCAGATCCAGCCTAACAAAATAAACAAAATAACATAGGAAGCGCAGCTCTGTAAAAGTGGTCGATGAGCGGTAAAACAAACAAACCTTTTACATTATAGGTAACAATTAGCTCAAAAATGTGTGAGAAATCTTATTGGACTTAACTGCTAAGGTTATCAGTCCCTAAGCTTACACACTAATTAATCTAAATTGTCCTAAGGACACACACCCCTGCCCGAGGGAGGACTCGAACCTCCGCCGGGACCAACCGCACAGTCCATGACTGCAGCGCCTTAGATAACAATTAGTGTTCCTGTGGCAGAACTACTACGCAAAGCTAGAAAACAATATCCAAAACAAGAATCGAAGAATAACTTAGTAGTTTTCTGACCCACAGGTTGATTCTATTAGTATTGCACATGTACACTCGTCATATGTACAGTAGGCGTCTTCTGAAAGATATATCCATTTCTTAAATGAACTAGGGTCATAAGTATTCTAATTTAGAAATAATTTTACGTAAGGGATATAGAGTCTCGTTCTTACTGTTTTAGTAGTTACAAGTAAATATTTTTTGTTGTACTTTGTGCTACAGCTTTTTGTATCCCTTTACAGAGTTTAGACATCGGATCCTTAGTTTGCTGTATCGTACGCGATAATTATATGGGTCAAATGGCTCTGAGCACTATGGGACTTAACTGCAGAGGTCATCAGTCCCCTAGAACTTGTTTTTTAAACTCTTTATTAACCATCAATAATAATTATACAATATAACCCACTTCCTTATACACTTCTATAACACTGTCTAATGCAGGAAAGCGTCCACAATTCTCCTCGCGCAACTGGTTTTCCCGAATTTTTTTTTTTTTTTTAATGCTTGAATCGTCTGCACTAAATGCAGTGAAATGTCCAAAGTATTTAAATGACCAGTTAGGTCACTCGATAAAGTCAAATTCCCCATCCACTTCACGAAGTAATTCTTCTGGACTCCTTTCAGTTACAAAAAGGTATTGATTTCGTCCCTCAAGGAGAAAAACCGGTGAAGCACCTTCCCTCTGCTCAGACATCGTACTTCGGTGTGGTAGGGGATGTCCAGGTATTTCGCTTCGATGTCAGCTAGAAATTCTGTAAATTGGTGATGTGTGAGTCCATGTGAGCAAAGACAATTAACCGTTGGAACAACTGTGTGCATAAAATTTTTTACGTTTGCAATCTTCGCACAAAGCGCCTCCTAGTATATCAGACAATGGACTGCCGCGAATGAGGAACAGCCGACTTGAGCCATTTCTGACCTGACGTAATGACGTAACGTAACCCAGGAATCCAGTGCGTATCCCTCGCAGCGCAGGGGCTCCATCCGTTGTTACAATGGTTAGGCGTTCCCATTTATAACCATTGACTAACACGTTTTCCACGGCTAGAGAAATATCCAAACCCGTGGTTGTGCCTTTTTATGATATATGGTCGAGAAATACTTCGGTGACACGCAAATTGTCGACGACACCCCGAATGATATGACGAGCTGAGGTATGTCCTTAAAGTCCGTGGTCTCGTCAAGGGCGATAGAAAATGAAACGAAGTTTGCCGCTCTCTCCATTAATTGCTGCTCCATATCTTTGACTCGGCGAGTAACAGTTTTAAGCGAAAGAGCAATTTTTTTCAAATTTTTCCGTGAGGTCTGCTGGATAAACACAAGCCGTCGGGTCAACCATGTAGTCCTTGATGAGATTCCCATCCGCAAAGGGTTTCCCTGCTCTCACAATTCTCAGAGAGCATTTTTAACTTGCGCGAATACTTTTCTCATCAGCGTCCTGCTCCTACCACGGAAAAAATTACGATTAATTTTGTACAATCCTGTTTTTAAAACACTTATCATTTTAACAATTAATTCTTTCATTCATTGAAACCCGTATAAAAAACTACAAAACAGATTGGTTTTAGGTGTGTTTTACCCCAGTTCCTCTGAATATCGGTCATAGATGCTAGAAAGGACAGCGAAATGTGGTCGCAAAATAAATTTTTATCTATTGGAATATTTGCGTTTTAATTAACTGAAAACATAGATCAAACTACAACATATGTTTTCCCATCCATCAAAACACAAAAATGGTTCAAATGGCTCTGAGCACTATGGGACTTGACATCTGTGGTCATCAGTCCCCTAGGACTTAGAACTACTTAAACCTAACTAACCGAGGCAGGATTCGAACCTGCGACCGTAGCAGTCGCGCGGTTCCGGACTGAGTGCCTAGAACCGCTAGACCACCGCGGACGGCCTCAAAACACAAATACATAAAAACAGAGAATGACTCTTAATGACACTTTGCTGTCCGAGAGAGCATTTGTGACGGCTTTTCAGAAGGTGGTAAAAATTAACGCACCTGAAACTTTTTCTTATGTCTGTGCGACACGATTAATGCATCCAATATATAAAAATTAACCGAAAAGAAATGTTCCTTGTTTTGACAATCTGATATTCGATAATTGGCACACTGCTGAGTGACATATCAGATTATAAAATACAGTTTTATTTACCATCTTTACAAATTTGAGTCATACGACAGGAAATACCTATCTCACCGTAATGTTGCTTGAAATTTTCTTTCAGTTCTTCAAGCTATGACTGGTGTAACTTTTGCGACAAATTTTCGAAATTATCCTTGTGAGAGGGATTAAAGTGTCGTTCAATCGAGTACTTTTTTAAATACTTGATGTTCCGATGACATACGAAACATTTAGCATGATTTTCGACAGCAATACAAAAAAAAATTAATTTCCAACTCGGGTTTAAATAATGTGGAGGCGCCGCTCCTCTCTCTCTCTCTTTTTTTTTTTTTTTTTTTTTTTTTTTTTTTTGTCTGCTGCTGTTGACTATCCATCTCGATCCACTGTAGTGGATACATGAGGCAGACCAGCCGATATAAAATCATTGTCACATTGTTTTTTAATTTTTGTAACAATGATTTTATATCAGCTGGTCTGTCTCATCTATCGTTATATCCAAATAGTTTATAAATGTTAATCTACATCCAGATCCGATGGTGGCACCTTTAGTGTGTTGAAACCTGTTATCCATAAACAATATTTAAGCGATCTTGCTTTTGAATTATTTCTACAACGTATTATTTATTTACAGTGCGTTATGTTTCGAGGGAATACCTCATCATCAGGCAATATGGCATTATAAAAACAATTTCACAATAAGATCTTACAGATGTTAAACGGTCTTTACGTAAACGCTGTGGTTATCCTGTGGAAGAAGAGTCTTATGGCGTGGCTCAAAAAATGGCTCTGAGCACTATGGGACTTAACTTCTGACGTCATCAGTCCCCTACAACTTGGAACTACTTAAACCTAACTAACCGAAGGACATCACACACACCCATGCCCGAGGCAGGATTCGAACCTGCGACCGTAGCGGTCGTTATGGCGTGGCAGTCTCGTTGTGATGAGCTGAGGTGTTTCCATTTCTGTGGCTTTCTTGATCACTGTTCACAAATTTTCACGAACGTACCAGTAACTTGGAAACACGATCACAAAATCAAATCTGTAATGCAGTGCACTGTTAACGACTGTAGCTGATAACAATAAACTCGGTTAGTTAAAAATCAACGCGTTGTTAATTATTGCTCAATCTACTCAGTATCTGGAATCTGGCCTCAAAATATGTTGAAATCAAATGGTTCTGTTGCACCAAATTTAACGAAAGTTCATACCCAGCTATCGTGACACATACAGATTAATGTTCACTCGTCTGTCTGCTGGAATTTTAAGTCCAGAGAGAGAGAGAGGGGGGGGGGGAGTTTGGATCTACGTTCAGCTCTTCATATGCAAGAGTCCAGAAAAATGCTTAAGAGTACATGCGTCACTTCAACGACTTGCAAACTAGCATAAGTCGGTGAAAATAATCTACTACCACAAACAAACAGCACACAATATGATTGAAGTATCGCAACGGTATGGATTATTTGGCGCCAAAACATTGTCTCAAACTGCGACTAAGACTGAGAATCCGAACAGAATTTTCCAGAATGAGACTGATCACAGAACTCACATTCAGTAGCAGTGTGCTGCACCCTCTGTCGTTTCTATACGCTCTCCCCGCCCTCTCGTCGTCCAACTTCAACTGTTACCTTACGAAATACAAAATACGTTTCACAGAAGTTGGTATTACAAACTGTATATGGACGGATGTGATTCTCCCGCCATTTATTTTGGGGCGTCACAAACTATAGAATGTGTTTCATCAAAATTACGCATTATTAAATTATCTGCAACTTTCGTAGTGTTTGTATTAGCGGCTGTATGAAGAAGTAATGTTCTTCATTTCAACGGTACACTTAAATCTGTAAATTTCCTGTGGCTCTTACAAAACAAGAGTTATGACGTTACCGTTAAACGAAAATTCGCCGCTTTGTCCACACTGTCAACGGAAAACAACCGTTGGCCGTTGGGTGCCTATAGAAAACAGCGCAGCAACGTAAACACCGTCGCCGCCTTACACTCCCACGTATCAGTTGCCTGCTTCTCCAACCCTTCCTTGCGAGGGAGCAGCTTTACCACCAGTCTCCGTTCAAAGCCAGCCCCCCCCCCCCCCCCCTTGCCGCACACAGCGCCCATCACTGTCTGGCGCATACAGCCTTGTCATATTACACCCCCATACCCTGTTGTAACATCAAAGACACGGAGAGGATACGAAGAGGGCAGGGGGGGGGGGGGAGGCTGTGCCCTGATTTCTATGATAGCCTCTTCGTCTAGAGTGTCATAAATAATAATAATAATAATAATAATAATAATAATAATGACAAACTAGAGGTACTGGAAAGAAGGATTATTAGAAAAATAATGGGTGCAATGAAAACTGCAGATGGTTGGAAAATCAGAAGTAATGAGGAGATCTACAAAAATACAGAGAAAATATCTGAAGTAATGGCCAACCGAAGATTAACCTTTTTTTGGCCATCTCTACCGAATGGAAACAGACTAACAAAACAAATACGCCTATATTTCTGGAAGAAGAAATCGACAATAGCATGGATTACAGAAGTAAGAAAAGATCTTGAAAGAAACAACATCAAAGAATCAGAAATAGCAGAAAGAAACCGTTTTAAAAACAAAATACTAAATTTGGAAGGCTTTCAAAGCAGAAGAAATAAAAAAATCAGGAACAACATGGACAGAAGAAAGGAAGAGACTTCATGGGGAGAAAATGAGGGAATACTGGAAAAATAGGAAACAACAACAAAGGAAGAAGAGGAACTGAAGTTGTTAACGTGATCTTAGTTGGTCAATAAGTTTGTAATAATAATAATAATAATTGTTATAATTATTATTATTATTACGTGTGGCTCAACGACCAGGTGCAACTCTTTCAACTGGACGCCACTTCGGCGACTTGCATGTCCCAAAACTTACGCTAGTAATACCACTGGGGAAAGTCCGGAACCGCGGGACCGCTAAGGTCGCGGGTTCGAATCCTGCCTCGGGCATGGATGTGTGATGTCCTTAGGTTGGTTAGGTTTAAGTCGTTCTAAGTTCTAGGGGACTTATGACCTCAGAAGTTGAGTCCCATAGTGCTCAGACCCATTTGAACCATTTTGAACTGCTGGGGAAAGGTGACCCACAGTGCAACATGGAATCCGAACCACGCATAGTTCCTAGCGACTCTTCACATCGTTGGGAGGCGAAGTTTAAAGACAGACTGAAAATTTCCATCGTCCAGCTGGGATTCGATCGTAGACCTCTGTGCTTCCAGTCACGCGCTTTACCATTAGACCACGAAGCCCGACTATAGCGTCTGGTGACTTAAAACCAAAGACTACTTTCCACGCTGCAGTGCTTTACCAAGTTCGGTCCTATTTTAGGTTGTATTCTTTTGCGTTCCTGCGAACTTGAACTCTAACCCAGCCAGTTACAGAGGGGTCTACAGTTTAACGTGGGTTCCTAACGATGGCGCACCAATATAGTATTTTTCGCAAACAAATATGTCACAGATGATACACGAGAGACTGGAATAATAGTTATGCAATAAATCAAGTGCAGTTGCACACTGTTACAGCGACTGACAAGTTTCATTCACGCTATACAGGCTTTAGCCGCCTCGTCATTGCTGTTCTCTCTTTAGCAGACGTTTTAACCTCTTAGCACAGGGTATCAGTACCTTCAAAATGTCTCTCATGAAAACGAACGCTTATTGGCCTTCTTTGTGCTGGTACTTTCAGCTCCATTTAAGTTGCACTACAATATGGAAGCTGTTATATGGGTTATGTTTGTCAGTGCCTGTCGGTTATTCTTGCTACTGAGATTGCAAACGTACGGCTGTTGAGGTTTTAGGGGAAGAGACTAGTTGGTGCCCCCGGCAGACTCGAGTCGCCATTCTTCCAAGGACAGGTCGTCTTCGGACTCACGCCTACCAACACGAGTGAGAGATCGGTGCGACGGTTTTTGATCCACCCTTCTTTGTTAGGTATTTCTCTGTCAGTGGCGGTGATGGGCATTTCGGAATACTACTTGCAGTATTTTGTGGTACGTTTTGTTGTTATATGACTTGTGAAGTTTTTGCGATTTCGGTATTTTGTGCCTTGAATTCTGAAACGGTTAAGCGTCTCAGGTTGCACTGAAATACTTGCACAGCTTCCATCTTAGTTTCCAGGTTTTAGATTTATAACCATGCACACTTCAGAAGGAGCAGGTCTAAACCATATTTTGGTCGGCTGTTTTCCATACTCCATAATGCAATTACCAGCTGGCAGTTCCCCTGCCAACAGTGCCATGCTGCAATTTTTTTTCTTCAAGAAATGGACATTCGTCTTTAAACTGCGCAAAGGAATGACAGAGTCACAGCAAGCGCGTTATTTGACTGACTCCAAGGAAGGTGCACAACCCTCAGCTGATGGTAAGAGGAGAAATTATCTGCTATCTTTTACTCCTTAATCGATTTTCTTTATTCACAGTGTTAACGCCTAGTGTCTAATAGTTATTAATTTTCCAAGATGAACCCCATAAAACTTGTAAGTGGTTACGATGATCAATTCTTAAAATACTCAGCGCAAGACTGTTTTGACTTGTTAAAAAAGCTTCGAATGTTAATATGTTTATATTATTTGGAGGGATAGTATATAATTAGGAATGACGACAGCAAAGTATTGAAATATCACTATAAATATGCCGCATGATTATGTAGTTTCTAAACATGAGATACAAAGATAGGTGGGCAGCAAAATACCATCTGTAACAAATAATTAAAAAACACGCACATAAACTGATGAGAATAGTAAAGTGACCTGGTTCAGCAAGAAGCAGTGGGAGATAAACGACTAGGACATAACAAAAAAAAAAAATATTATGAAAGGACGATATTTTCTTAATGACACTGCCAGCTGTCAATTTCTTTCGAAAAAAACCTGAGCCAAGGACTGGGGCTGACCTGCTTGAAGACTAAAGCTGTTGTGGTATCGATCCTGGACCCAACAGCTGCCTGCCTTGGCCAACCCCGCGGCGTGCCGGAGAGGCGAACTCAACGTTAAGGTCGTTACGTAATGACGAGCGCAGACTAACGACGTTCCACGGCCGCTACCCACAAGCGCGCCTTACCGAGCCCGACAGCTGCTGGACGATCTGACAGGCCAGGCTGTGTGTCACACCCATCCGCACCCTCTGAGTCTCGCTGCACCACTACGTGGATACGCTTCCTATGACTTCTGACGTGCGTCAAGCGTGCCGGGTGATTCTTCATATTTATCTAGTTGGCGTTCTACACCTGCGCTTGTCGCTCTCTTCTCGGTTGCCCTGGGTCTGTAAAGGGTGTATTAAAGTAACAGGCAATACTTAGGTACTGGCTTCATTATCTATACACATAAAATTGTAAATATTCGTTTGTACAAAATCGTATATCTCCGACGTTCTTCGCCGATTGATTTGAAATTTTGATACATTGTTGCATTAGAATCGCGCGCCTTTTTATACACCTACTGCAGTTGGATATCGTGTGTGTATATATAAGGGTATACACTGTTGGCAAAAATCTCATGTTCGTCTTTCAAAATCTTAAATCTCCGAAAGTTCAACGATTCCTTCGAAATTTCGACACAACATTCCATTCGAACACGCGCGTTTTTTATAAGCCAGGGTGTTACAAAAAGGTACGGCCAAACTTTGAGGAAACATTCCTCACACACAAATAAAGAAAAGATGTTATGTGGACGTGTGTCCGGAAACGCTTAATTCCCATGTTAGCGCTCATTTTAGTTTCGTCAGTATGTAGTGTACTTCCTCGATTCACCGCCAGTTGGCCCAATTGAAGGAAGGTAATGTTGACTTCGGTGCTTGTGTTGACATGCGACTCATTGCTCTACAGAACTAGCATCAAGCACATCAGTACGTAGCATCAACAGGTTAGTGTTCATCACGAACGTGGTTTTGCAGTCAGTGCAATGTTTACAAATGATGAGTTGGCAGATGCCCATTTGATGTATGGATTAGCCGTGGCGCGGTACGTTTGTATCGAGACAGATTTCCAGAACGAAGGTGTCCCGACAGGAAGACGTTCGAAGCAATTGATCGGCGTCTAAGGGAGCACGGAACATTCCAGCCTATGACTCGCGACTGGGGAAGACCTAGAACGACGAGGACACCTGCAATGGACAAGGCAATTCTTCGTGCAGTTGACGATAACCCTAATGTCAGCGTCAGAGAAGTTGCTGCTGTACAAGGTAACGTTAACCACGTCACTGTATGGAGAGTGCTACGGGAGAACCAGTTGTTTCCGTACCATGTACAGCGTGTGCAGGCACTATCAGCAGCCGATTGGCCTCCACGGGTACACTTCTGCGAATGGTCCATCCAACAATGTGTCAATCCCCATTTCAGTGCAAATGTTCTCTTTACGGATGAGGCTTCATTCCAACGTGATCAAATTGTAAATTTTCACAATCAACATGTGTGGGCTGACGAGAATCCGCACGCAATTGTGCAATCACGTCATCAACACAGATTTTCTGTGAACGTTTGGGCAGGCATTGTTGGTGATGTCTTGATCGGGCCCCATGTTCTTCCACCTACGCTCAATGGAGCACGTTATCATGATTTCATACGGGTTACTCTACCTGTGCTGCTAGAACATGTGCCTTTACAAGTACGACACAACATGTGGTTCATGCACGATGGAGCTCCTGCACATTTCAGTCGAAGTGTTCGTAAGCTTCTCAACAACAGATTCGGTGACCGATGGATTGGTAGAGGCGGACCAATTCCATGGCCTCCTGACCTCAACCCTCTTGACTTTCGTTTATGGGGGCATTTGAAAGCTCTTGTCTACGCAACCCCGGTACCAAATGTACAGACTCTTCGTGCTCGTATTGTGGACGGCTGTGATACAATACGCCATTCTCCAGGGCTGCATCAGCGCATCAGGGATTCCATGCGACGGAGGGTGGATGCATGTATCCTCGCTAACGGAGGACATTTTGAACATTTCCAGTAACAAAGTGTTTGAAGTCACGCTGGTGCGTTCTGTTGCTGTGTGTTTCCATTCCATGATTAATGTGATTTGAAGAGAAGTAATAAAAGGAGCTCTAACATGGAAAGTAAGCGTTTCCGGGCACATGTCCACATTACATTTTCTTTCTTTGTGTGTGAGGAATGTTTCAGGAAAGTTTGGCCGTACCTTTTTGTAACACCCTGTATATAATGTATAAACAAATATGTAATATATAAAGGGGCAACGTTGTTACCAAAAAATCTCTCTCTCTCTCTCTCTCTCTCTCTCTCTCTCTCTCTCTCTCGCTCTCTCTCTCTCTCGCTCTCTCTCTCTCTCGCTCTCTCTCTCTCTCTCGCTCTCTCTCGCTCTCTCTATAAATGTTATTAGCAAAAAGGAATGTTGCATTTATGGCTTAACGACTTATGGTTTGAATACTACTACAGGATCTGAATTTTCAGTAATCATAAACAAGGCTTCAGATCAGCGGGCGTGAGAAGATACACAGAGAGGGATGGAGGAGGAAATGGACACAGAATGCGGAGAGGAGGAGATTGGGAACAGAAGTGGAGGAGAAGATGGACAGAGTCTGGCTGGGGGGAGGAGATGATGGACAAAAAGAAGGGGATGAAGAGATGGACGGAAGTAGGGGAGAGGAGGAGATTTGGATGTACATCCAGTTCCCATATATATTAGGTATGTATGCTTTCTGTTTCCTTTCCTTTCCATTTAACCACACCGAGCCACCGCAACGCGTGGTAGGGAACAGCTAGTTTAAAAATGAGTACAAAGCATCATTGTCAAAATAGGTCCAGAAATGTGAAGTGTCCGGGTTGAAACTGCCACTCGTAAATCAGTAGAAGAAACCGCTCATTACAGTCTCATCACATTGAAACCCTGGTCCGATGTAAGAGAAGGCCCGATGGCCCTAATCAGATCATGTTCAAGAAATAAATAAATAAAAGTGAAACTTATTTCCGCAGCGAGTTTACAAAGCTATCCGTTTCAAAGTAAGTTTCACGTCGCCACAGCAGCACTGTCGTGTGTTATTACTCACATGCTTCCACATCTCGTGCAAGAGGAAATGTTTCATCACTTACTTGTGGAACTGCTCCAGGCGTATCTATGCAGTGATCATGCTAATGTGAAAAAGGTACGCTCGGGCATGCCCACGAAATGTCAGAGAATATCAACGTACATGAAGTACCTCTCGACGTACTGCTAGAAGTATGTCGTCCAAGAAGACAGGCAACGTAAGCAACTAGAAAGGTTCATAGTTCGCTCTTTTATGCCTTGTATGGTATTACGTGGAGTTCGAACAAGCGATCAGAAACAATGCCGGACCAGATGCTGACGGATAAAAACTGTTGATGAGAATTTTCAACCGCTGCTTTTGAGCAGGTTTAGCCAATCTTTTTTACTTACCACCCACTTTTGTACCTCCATAAGTAGTAAAATTCTCTAACAGACAATCGGTTCCACAGTAATGGCGATTTATAAAATTCAGACACAACTTTACTTTATAAAATTTGTAAAGCAGAGTTGTGGCAAGATAAAGCATATAATAATAATTACTTACCACATAATTTATGTCAAAATTTTATGAAAATCTACTGAAAATGCTTTTAAAATCCCTACCACATGCCGCTCGCGATGAAAGCCGGAACGCCCACTAGTGTGCGGTAGAGACAAGTTGACTAAAACAGATTTAGAGTTTAAAACTGCCAACAAATACAGCTTACAGAAATTTAACGCGTAATTAAAACACATACGCAGATTAGACAGTTGACTCATAACAAGGAAAGTAAAAGGTTACACACTCACGCTGATACAAGCTGTTTTTTCGTTAGGAATCCAACTCACTACTGTTGACCATTACTTTCGACAACATTTCTTACTTTCTTTCGCATTGGTAACATATATCCGAAGGAAAGTTATAATTTAATGACTTCATAGAAATTAACGCCGAAGAAAAATATAGGACATGGCTAGGACTGGGAATGAAATTGGCCGTGAGTTTGTTGATCGCTCTATCTCCTCATCGATCCGAATGAAACACTGAAATATAAATCAAGATTACCGAACAGGATGGTGACCTCTCTGCGAATATAACCCATGTACATGCTACCACGCTATAATTTAACTATTTACCTACCATAATTACGTATGTTTCTTCGCGGTGCTGCAATTTCCGCAAATACTTGTGAATGTAACGCTAACGGATAGCTGTACAGAATATTGGTATTACAGTATCTGCTAATTCTCAAGCTCCCGGCCCTGGAATGACCGTAACTGTTACCGTGTACTTATGTTAAATCTCTGCACACAACATGCATTACATTTCTGATTCCACACTTAATACTGCATTCCGAAAATCTGTAAATAGGTTTTCGCCAGATGACTGATGTCTATCTTAACGCGACTGCCAGTTCAGATTATTCAGCATTTTCGTGAGCATCTCCCGTTGAGTCACGCAGATCTGTTACTGTTCGTATTGTCGCTTTTTGTGTACGTTCAATACCCCTGTTAGCCCTATTGGGTAAGGTTGACCTTCCTGTAAATCGAACACGTTTCCCCTATGCTAGATAACTTCACACTTCACAACAAAACACATGCGTCGAATATTCTGTCACAAGACAAACAATAGTCATTTTAAGTAACATCCTAGTTAGTTAATAAAACCGTTTCCATTTAATGGATACGCAACGGTAAAACATTTTAATGTAATTTTTGAGCACATAAAAGTGAGCAAACTAAGATTCACTGACGCGTGAATAGCGAATCAGACTGCTCGACGCGAATGCCACGTATTTTTATTTCATTTGAGTTACTACATTGCATGTGTATGCAATGGTTTTTGTTCCTCTTGTGATAAACGTTATTTTCTACTTCTGTTTTTATGCAGTTTCTGCAAATTGCTTGAATAACCTTATAGTGTTTTTTACAATTGACTGTCATGAAACTTCCTCGCAGATTAAACCTGTGTCCCGGACCGAACAACGAACTCAGAACACTTGCCATGCACGACTCACGACCCATCCTCACAGTTTTACTTCCGGCAGTACCTCATCTCCTACCCTCCGAACTTCACAGAAGCCCTCCTGCAAACCTTACAAAACTAGCGCTCCTGGAAGAAACGATATTGCGGAGAGATCGCTCAGCCACAGTCTGAGAGATAATTTTACTGTCATGTCTGTAATTCATTCATCTCAAAAATTTCATTTACGCATTGATGGCGTAAACAACGTACGAAGTCATTTTGCATTTTACTTTTAAGCTGACATTGTATCTGCACTTATTTGTTAGGTTACACTCTCACACTTACGGTCAGGCACTGTGTCTGAAACGATTATGATATTCTGCAGTAGATACCTCGCACTCGATAGATGCCGAGCAGGATGTTTACCTCTTTCGCTGAGCGACGCTGCCTAGACAGTCCACTGCAGCGCTGCAAGGTATGTCACCACCATGTACTGATGACTGTGCTTGTGCCAGGCGCTCAGCGTTACGTATGGCGATCACACGTTTTTGAGTTATGACACCGGCAAATTTCTACTATCCGCCATATTTTGGAGAATAATCGCTGTGAGTTACAATAATATATTTTACATGATTCGATAAAAGCCATGGGGTAACGATAAGCACATATACAGAAGGCTGTAGTATCGCGTAAACGAGGTATAAAAGGGCAGTGTACTGGGGAAGCTGACATTTGTACTCAGGTAATTCATGTCAAAAGCTTTGTGTGTGATTATAACCGCACGACAGGAATTATAGGACTTTGAACGCGGACCGATATTTGGATTTAGACGCGTGGGACATTCCATTTCTGAAATCGTTGAAGAATTCAATATTGTGAGACCTGCAGTGTCAAGAGTGTGCCGAGAATACCAAATTTCAGACATTACCTCGCACCACGGACAACGTAGTGGCCGACGGCCTTCACTTAACGGCCGAGAGAAGCGGCATTTGAGTAGAGTTGTCAGAGCTAACAGACAATAAAACTGCGTGAAATAACTGCAGAAATCAATGTGGGACGTACGAAGAGTGTATCCGTTAGGACAGTGCGGTGAAATTTGGCGTTAATGGGCTATGGTACAAGACGACCGACTAGGGTGTCTCTGCTAACAGCACGACATCGGCTTCAGTGCCTCTCCTGAGCTCGTGAGCATATCGGTTGGACCCTAGACTACTGGCAAATCGTGTCCTGTTCATGTGAGTCTCTATTTCACTGGTCAGGTAAGTCCCAATTTCAGTTAGTTAGAGCTAATGGTAGAGGTCGAGGAGGCGCAGACCCCATGAAGCCACGGACCCAAGTTGTTAACAAGGCACTATTTTGCAAACTGGTGGTGGCTCCATAAAGGTATGGGCTGTGTTTACATGGAATGGACTGGGCCCTCTAGTCCAACTGAACCGATCACTGACAGCAAATGGTTATGTTCTGCTACTTTGAGACCTTTTGCAGCCATTAATGGACTTCATTTTTATCCACGACAGTGCGCCGTGTCACCGGGGCATAAGTATTCGCACTGGTTTGAAGAACATTCTCGACGATTCGAGCGAATGATCTGGCCACCCAGGTCGCCCAGCTTGACTCTCATAACTTTTGTCGCCTCACTGTATTACGTGCGTGTTTTAGTAGCTTTTAGTTTAATCTTTTCCTTGTTGAACTGCAGGCCACCTGAAGATGTTCCTACTGAAACCGGTTGTGGAGTAATAAACGTACCTGGAATACAGCTGGCGTCGTTTTTGGTAACATTCGAAGTGATACTGAACTGGAGGACCTATGTGCATCAACGTTTGTACTGAAAACTAATAACCCTACATGGGAAGCAGACGGGGTTGTCCAGCAGAGTCGTAGCCAGGCCTGCAGCTCCCCAGAGCGAGGCGGCTGGAACGCCGGGTCCCGCCGGGACACCCGAGTCGCGCCCTTTGTGCGCGTGCGCCCGCCGTGAAGCAGTCCTCGCGCCAACTCGCGTCCTCTCGCGCCGGAAGGTCGTGGTAATTAACTTTGCGCCCGTCGGCCACGAAACGCGACCAAGTTTGTTTCAACTGAGCCACGCCCCCCTCCAGCTTCATAACAAACCAAAACTTTAGATTGCCGGAAGGCACCTCTTTTGTCACTACCCTGTTTTGAGATCTGGTCTGAATTTTTTTTTTTTTATCAAAGTTTCACGGATCCTAATTATGCAGTAAATTCACCTGCTAGCTGTCTTTACGGGCCCTCAAGCTGTCGTGACAATAATAATGACTGGATAGGATGTGCTATGGTCTTCATCCCAAGAGTGGTTTGAGTTGCTGTCCGTTCTAGTCTATACTTTGCAAACCTCTTCATACTTGCGTAAGTACTATAATTTCTAACGCCCACACTTCCCTCGATTACCAAATTGACTATTCCTTGACGGATCGGAACTGGTCCTATCAACCGATAGTTTCTTTTAATCAAGCAGTGTCACAAGTTTCTTGTCTCCTCTATTCGATACTCTATTCGATACATTATCTCTTCATTAGTTATCCGATACAACCATCTAATCTTCACACTTCTGATGTAGCATCGCACTTCAAAATAGTCTAATCTCTTCTTGTCTGAACTTTCGTGTAAGGCTACATTTCTGACAAATATTTTCAGAAAAATTTCTAATTAGTAAATTTATGCTTTATGTTAACACATTTATTTTTTCAGTAAAAAGACTTCCTAGTTGTCTTATATTTTCTTTATTGCAGCTTTCACCAGTTATTTTGCTTTCCAAATACCAAAACTTGTCCACCCTTTTCAGTGTAGGGGGAGGTTGCAATCGATGGACCACCTAGAGAAAACGTATAGTAAAACCTTGGATATTGTAATAAATATTTTATTTTCAGTATAAGTTGAACATTAAATATCGCATTGCCCTACAGCAGATACAGATGGCATAAATACTCATCGTTAATGAAATCTGAAAAATATAATCATGTCTCATCGGCGCATCCAAGTGGACTGGTTTCCCTTAATTGGGCCAGGCAATTTCCTTGCGTGAGTTATAGTGTAACAGCCATTAAGCACTACACACATCTAAGTATTAACACATTTCTTATTTTTTGTTTTTAAGTGTTTTTTTATTAGCATCTGAAGGCGAATAACGTGTATTCGAAATAAAGGAAGCTAGAAGTAGAAATGTCGCCTTCGAAGGTTAAAAAAAAGTAATATTAATAATGTGACTGATTATCAAAACATGAACTATTCGAAAATATATAATGAAAACCATTACTTAAATTTTTTTCTTAGCGACCAATTTAAGTGAAATATTAGACAAAAAGCGAGATGTCTCATTCAAGGCAACTCGCACTACATCGTATTATAATAAATACCTAGTCTCCGTCCAAACCACGTAACTTTATATTGTGAATGTGACAAAATGGTGTGAACTGCTGGTACTGCTTTACCGAATGGTATCACTCAGATGTCGAACAGAGATCTGCACAGCATTTGACTAATACCAATCGGCATTACCTCGATGGCTATGTCACTCCCGCCTTAAGGGGACCACATCCTGCCCATCTAACCCATGTTAATTTAGAAAAGTATTTGACCCATTTCTGAAATAATTATTTGTTGGAGGACCTTAATACTTTTACTGTATGTTACATGATGCTAATAGGGTCAACTGTACTAAAATCTACATTATCCAGTTTATAGTTCTTAATACTTTTTTTAAATTTATTAACAAAAATATTAAGTTTTTTCTGCAGAAAACATTTTTTGTGAACTTTCTAATAGAGGAATATGGTTCAAATGGCTCTGAGCACTATGGGACTTAACATATGAGGTCATCAGTCCCCTAGAACTTAGAACTACTTAAACCTAACTAACCTAAGGACATCACACACATCCATGCCCGAGGCAGGATTCGAACCTGCGACCGTATCAGTCGCGCGGTTCCGGACTGATGCGCCTAGAACCGCTCGGCCACCGAGGCCGGAAATAGAGGAATATTAACGAATGTAGTACCAGAGGTGGCTTTTTATGTTATGCAGAGTCTCTGAAAAATTCATTCATTTATCTATGATACTTTCTGATACAATGGGGCATATGTACTGAAAATTTTAGTCCTGCTCCATATGATGTCCCTTCTTTGGCCTCTAGCAGGTCTTCCAGCTTCTTTTTCACCTTCCTGGATGTTTGTCTTCCTGTCTTGGCCATATTAGACGCAGACCTGCCTGCAGACCTGTTGCAGTCCAGTGATCATATTTTCGTCAGGATTAATTCCCAACTTTTTCAGTATCCAACACTTTCCAACATTACCCCAACTGAATGTAGTAACAGCATCATGAACTCCTAGTTTCATTGTATGCATTCCTAGAAATACAGGTTTAGGAAGGTGGTTCCAAATTATGCTGTTGAATCATTGATTTGTGTTCTGTGTCTGCCCATGCAGACATTTCCTTAGAAGGTAAGGATGAGCCAAGTCCCTGAAAATAGGTTTAATTGCTGTGACAGAAGCAGCAGGAAGAGAATGCTGGTGAGAATAAGATTCTCCCCAGTTGCCTGAGCCCTATTGTATTTGCACCACGAATTTTCTCCTGATGTACACGATTCATGATATGGCTTATCGTCAATAGAGGACTTATGGAAGAATATGGCCCAAACATCTCTCTTAATTGCCTCCAGACTTACTTTATTTCTCCTAATTGCCTCCACATAGTATACCTGCGAGTTTTCTATTTCAATTTTAGCTAACCGACCCTGTCTGCTCAACAATTTTCAATCTTCTAATTTTTTTCTTCTCATATCAACAGTTAGCTTTCTCAGCCTTGTTCCCAAACGTTTTTGAACATGGCCTACACATTCTACTTTGCTAATAATGGCATCTCCATATGGCTCAGAGTTCATCACATTGTGGTGGCACATGAACACAAGTGGTAGGAAAATGCTCTTTAAAAACTCGAAAAAATTTTTTTTCAGCAAAATAATTTTCGGAGTACTTAAATAAAACCTTAATTTATCGAAATATGATGAAAACCGAAAATCGATTTTTTTCGACCTGAACCACGGTGTGGTCCCCTTAAATGTTGTCTGAAGACGGTCTATTGACCTCGAGTGCTAACAACATTACGAGATGCATTCAAATTTTAACACCCGATTTTTTCTCATAAACTAATCACACGAAAACTGTGAAACTTGTGTCACTTCTCGACGTTATCTCCCTGCGACCGTACATATATTTCACAAAGTCGACGCCATGATTCCATGGCCACTGCGAACGCTTCTTCAGGAGTCTTGTATGACCACTGGAAAATCGAATCCATTGTCACACTCGACGAAAATCAAGTCCCATTCATGCTGTGAACAAGCGTACACATTGCCTGGCAACATGCCGGCCGTCAGCATTCGTGACACCCACCCGCATGACACTTCCCGGCACTCTCGTCGCTGCGGCTCGAGTTCTGTGAGCTGCGCACTGCTGCTTCCTCTGTCACGCACTCACGAGTGTACGCGAATTTTGAAACAAACTGCATGCTTCTATCTGTTCCTAGTTCTAAGGAAAAAATCGAAGGTATTATAACTTGAATGCACCTCGTAAATAACTCCATTTTTTTTGCAATCAATTAAACGAAAATAACACATCCACTAAGCGTTGCTTTCTACCGTGGTACGCTTTGGCTCTTAATGTCGAACAAACCTTAAAATTCTGAAATAAAGGGCTCGCTACAGCAAAAACATTTTCATTCAACTAAACAAACTGCTCTCGCGGTTGAAAAATCAAAAGCTCTTAATATGCGTTTAACAGAATGTCCGTACTTCTAGAGAACGGTTGAGATTCTGGAATCTAACACACGAAAACCATGGTATCACGGAAATGTCATTGGTGGCAATTTGCTTCAGTCCATATTCAGACAGTTATAAACCCGGTTATGGCCTGACATGCTAAAAACCATTTATGTAACGAATAAATACTAAGAGAGGACTCGTAATTTCCGTTTTTACCTAAGCGTACACAAAACTTCCGATGAGGCAGAAACTAATGAAACTGAAGTTTTTGCAGCACACAGTGACATTCATTCAACCTTTTTTTACTTGGAATTCCTACAACTGTGGATTTTTTGTAAGATGCAGATCAAACGGCCGCTTTTATACACAGTTATGTAAGTCGTCTTTTTTATAGTCTGCGAACTTCATTCGATCAGTTAGCATCTAATACATGTAGATCGAAAGCAACATATTGTACAAACAACATTGTACATCACACGTTCACTCGTATGCCTCTGAGGAATGTCTTCACACTAGGAATAGCAGAGGGTAGTCGCTGAAATCGTTGTATTGCTTTTGCACACACCGTACTTTCAGAGAAGTGACTAACAACTGTAGCAGATGGAGATGTCTTTTTGTTAAAGCTTATGTTTTAACAAGTGTGTGTGTGTGTGTGTGTGTGTGTGTGTGTAATTAAACGCTTCCACCTTGTTTGGATTGTACGAGGAGTACCAGGTAATCAGGCAACGGCCCGTCACCTACTTAGGAACACACATCACAAATACAACAGCCAAACAATATTTAGCTAAAGAAGGATATCAAGAGTGTTGCAAACGTGAATATCTAGTAACGGAAGATACTTCACTGCAGGAATAACTATACGCACTTGTCTAGAGTAACCAACGCGATATGTCCGCTCAGCTTTTAAGTTCAGCATTTTAAAATGTCGTCGTGTCTAGCTATCACAAGAGGCAATGTGCGAAATACGTAATGTAAGAGGCAACTCCGCGACAAGTCTACAACAGAGACGAAAGCCTCGGAACACAGGTCTAATTAAAGGCTTCGACACGTACACGCTATTTTCAGTTTGAAACCTTTCTCTGCCTCCGAGGGAAAATTTAAAGCAAAGTCGGCGCGGAACAAACAGCGCCACTGAAACGGCCGACGCTCGACTCGCGAGGGCTGGACGAATCAGCATGAATATTTAGCGCGGTTAAAAGAAACGCAGAGTCGTTAGCGAACGGCGGAGCAGCGGCTTTGAACGCTTTTAGCAGAACGCCGGCTGGAAGGAAAGCAGTGGGCGGAAAGAAATGACTGTGGGGCACGAGCAGAGTGGACGTAAAGCAAGCAAGGCGGAGAGAAGCGAAGCGGCGCTCAGCCGACGCCGACGCCAAGAGCCGAGGCGGGGACGGCACAATGCGCCGAGCGCCGGCTTACACGCGCCACGCCAGCTTTGCGTCAACTTGCCGACCTGCTTACCTGGCTTGTTTCACATTGGCTTCTTCCCGCACACCGTTCCACTACTGCCGTCAACAACGAAATGACGACGTGCCACCGACTTCGACGAACTTCGGCATGCTAGTGCGGGGGTGGGGGAGGCATTCAAAAGTACAACAAGCAAAAGAGTTTGGATCACCAGGCTACCTTTCCGAAAAAAAAAAAGGTGTTGTCGAAGATCAAGACGCTGGATCCCTAATGTACCACGTGGAATCGTTATAACATTTGGAAATAGAAAGAAACAAGCAGCCTTGGTTGCAGTGTTAATTTTTTGTTATATGTCCCAATGACGTGTTTCACCTTTATTTAGGAACCTTCGGTTGACCTAAGGAAAAATAAAAATTTCCATAATAGCGGCGTTATCCAATTTAGTGACACTGGCTTACCAACAAAATATAAAAGAGCTTATTGATATCTGGTAGCAACGGGTGCAAGGGTTACCGCACATAAAACAACACAGCAGCCAAATGCCCTTCGTCAACGCTTTAAAAACACTGCGCAGTGTCCTATAAAATACAATACAATAGAAGATGACCGAAATATATCTTTAACAAATATGTAACATGTTTTGTCTCTACGTTAACAACTATCTCTAGAATTGAGATTTTGAAGAATGATTGTTGTTATCAGCTTTTGCACTGACAGACCTCTGTGTTTTACATAGGGTGCCATACGCGTAACACGCAGTTTTAAACGTTGATGTGACTATAATTATATTTGATGTTTCTATTTGAATTTAGCAGCATCCCAATGAAGTGTATTTTATGACTTAGACGCCGCACTTGCTTGGCATCCAGATGCTGCATTGACACTGTTAGTCAGTAGTGACAGGTACGATGCCGTGCATCGGGGGGATGGGGGTCATAGATTCTCGTTTTAGAGAGATTCAGGTATGCAGAATATTTATTTATTTATTTTATTTATTTATTTATTGTTCCGTGGGACCACATTTAGGAGAAGTCTCCATGGTCATGGAACGAGTCAATACATGAAATTATAACACGATTGTAGAAACAGATAAAATGAAACAAGTCGTTAGTTTAAATAAAGAAAATCAAGAATGTGACACTGGAATTTGCTTAATTTTTTATCTCTTCCAGGAGCTCCTCGACAGAATAGAAGGAGTGAGCCATGAGGAAACTCTTCAGTTTAGACTTAAAAGTGTTTGGGCTACTGCTAAGATTTTTGAGTTCTTGTGGTAGCTTATTGACAATGGATGCAGCAGAATACTGCACTCCTTTCTGCACAAGAGTCAAGGAAGTGCATTCCACATGCAGATTTGATTTCTGCCTAGTATTAACTGAGTGAAAGCTGCTAACTCTTGGGAATAAGCTAATATTGCTAACAACAAACGACATTAAAGAAAATATATACTGTGAGGGCAATGTCAAAATTCCCAGACTATTGAATAGGGGTCGACAAGAGGTTTTCGAACTTACACCATACATAGCTCGAACAGCCCGTTTTTGAGCCAAAAATACCCTTTTTGAATCAGAAGAATTACCCCAAAAAATAATACCATATGACATAAGCGTATGAAAATATGCGAAGTATACTACTTTTCGTGTTGAAATGTCACTTATTTCAGATACTGTTCTAATGGTAAATAAAGCGGCATTTAGTTTCTGAACAAGATCCTGAACATGGGCTTTCCACAACAGCTTACTATCTATCCGTACGCCTAGGAACTTGAACTGTTCCGTCTCGCTTATAACATGTCCATTCTGTCTGATTAAAATGTCAGTTCTTGTTGAATTGTGGGTTAGAAACTGTAAAAACTGAGTCTTACTGTGATTTAGCATCAAATTATTTTCCACAAGCCACGAACTTATATCATGAACTACATTATTTGATAATGTTTCAATATTACACACAAGATCCTTCACTACCAAGCTGGTGTCATCAGCAAACAGAAATATTTTTGAATCACCTGTAATACTAGAAGGCATATCATTTACATAAATAAGGAACAGCAGTGGCCCCAGCACCGACCCTTGGGGAACGCCCCATTTAACAGTGCCCCATTGGGACTGAACATCATTACCACTCTCAATATTGCGGAGGATTACCTTCTGCTTTCTGTTCTTAAAGTAGGAGGCGAACCAATTGTAAGCTACTCCCCTTACTCCATAATGTTCCAACTTCTGCAGTAATATTTTGTGGTCAACACAGTCAAAAGCCTTCGTTAAATCAAAGAAAACACCTAACGTTCGCAACCTTTTATTTAATCCGTCCAAAACCTCACAGAGAAAAGAGACTATAGCATTTTCAGTTGTTAAGCCATTTCTAAAACCAAACTGTACATTTGACAACAAATTATGTGAGTTTAAATGCTGCAGTAACCTTGTATATACAACCCTCTCGATAACTTTAGCAAACACCGATGGCATAGAAATAGGTCTATAATTGTCAACATTATCCCTGTCTCCCTTTTTATAAAGTGGCTTCACTACCGAGTACTTTAATCGGTCAGGAAACCGACCACTCCTAAAGGAAAAGTTACAGATATGGCTAAGTACTGAGCTAACATACGTGGAACAATACTTCAGTATTCTGCTAGATACCCCGTCATATCCATGAGAGTTCTTGGTCTTTAGTGATTTAATTATTAACTCAATCTCCCTCTTGTCAGTATCATGGAGGAGCATTTCATTTCAGGTAACAGTCTCGAACACTTTTTTCTAAGAGCGCTATATGATTCCCTGTTGGGACTAGGTTTCTATTTAGTTCACCTGCTATATTCAGAAAGTGATTATTAAGTACTGTACATATATGCGACTTATCAGTAACACTGACATCCCCACTACGCACTGATTCTATATTCTCGACCTGTCTCTGCAGACCAGCCACTTCCTTTACGACTGACCATATGGTTTTAATTTTATCCTGAGACTTAGCTATTCTATCTGCATACCACATCCTTTTTGCCTTCCTAATAATTTTTTTAAGCACCTTACAATACTGTTTGTAATGGGCTGCTGCATTTAGATTTTGACTGTTTCTAACGTTTTGATATAATTGCCACTTTGTTCTACAAGATATTCTTATCCCTTTAGTCAGCCACCCAGGCTGCCTGTTTGTGCTAGTACCCTGTTTTGAACGTTCTAACGGAAAGCAACTTTCAAAGAGCACGAGAAAAGTCTTGAGGAAAGCATTATATTTATCGTCTACTGTATCAGCACTATAAACATCTTGCCACTCTTGTTCCTTGATAAGGTTTACAAAAGTCTGTACAGCAACTGGATCAGCTTTCCTAAAAAGTTGGTAACTATATTTATATGTGTTGCAGCACAAAAATCTTTTAGACTTAAAATTTGCGCATCATGATCTGAAAGGCCATTCACCTTTTTGCTATTTGGGACACTCAAAACTGGTATTCGGAGCTCCCCTATTTACTTTCATGGTTTTCCATTAAAGCAATGTATATCGTTACATACTTGAATTTTTCATTTTTATTCATCCTGATTATTCTGGCTATTAATGCAAGCACTGTATCAGCAATTTTTAAAACACCATTATAATAACTGTCATGGTTTGCTGTTACGACAAAAATTAACAACTCAACACTATCGCAGCTCACAGCCTGCATGTGCCATCTGCTGAGAGCTGCGTGGACTAGTTTTAGGGGCCTTGTATGTTTTCATATGCAACTGCATGAACAGCGAAAATGTAGTACGCGATAAACTTTAGCCCTTTCATCATTTTGTGGGGAATGTAAGCGAGAATAAGTTTCGTCAAGATTTGAAATTAATTCTAAAGTTTCTTGCAATTCACGAAGTTCTCTCATTCTCAAACACCGGATGAATTAAATTCGGGTATTCGTGCGATGTTGGCTACACTTCTTTTTCATCCCCAAGCGTTTAACTGTTTAACTAGTAAGTGATTTGTGTATAAATTTAGGTTGAGATCGATCCCTTGGTTCCGGAGGAAATGTGGAACGTACGTAATATATATGGTTATCTTCTCTTCTCTTCTCTTCTGGATCCGATGGGATAAGCCTATACGGTGCCCCAGGCTAGGCTAAAAGTACTTGTTAAAACCCAATGACAACTAGTCACGTAGTTTTCGAGGTTAGCGTGTTCCGACAGACAGAACAGTTTTGAAGATTTGTTATTAGTACAGATATCAGACCAGCAACTCAGTTGGAACGGTGTATCCATTCTCTTTATTTGAACACAAACACTGTTTACAAGTTCTGTGCAGATTAAAAGTTTCGTATACAACAGCTTCCGGCTTGATACTTTTCATACAGGGTTAACACTGTGAAATATTGCAAGTACTTGTGAAACGTCCAAAACCATCATAATGCTATGAGAAATCCAGCCAGCCACAACGACCAAACAGAGTGCACAGCAGACTACGGGATCACGCCACGTGACATGACGAAAGAGGGCAAGTCTGCCACGCTGCTGTGTAGTGGCTGCCTGCTGCCACCATTTGGCGGCGCCGACAGTTGTGGGAACGAGTACGTGGGGTTTGTTCGAGCAGCAATCTGAAAGAGTCACGCACATGCGCACTGCGAAAATGGCGTTCGAACAGCGGCGCTGGTTACTGATGACTAATAATCAGCTGCTCGAGCAGGATCTCCGGAACTGTCTCGAATGATTAGCAACTGTGAGACATAGTCGGAGAATTTTAATTTAACTGTTCCGGACTACCAGCCTCGCGGATGCCCTTAGCTGTCCATTCGTGTCTCTTTCACGCGGATGGCACATGAAGAGCGCGGGTTTCAGTTTATTTGATTACCTTTTCCAGCAGACATGATCAAAATTTGTTTAGCCCCTACATAAAACCCGTTTGTGTGTACTGGGCAAAAAGAACAGCAATACTTGTCACATGAAGGAAAATGTTTATTTTTGCAATGGAGCAACTTCTGCTGAAGAAATGGAAGACAACGACGTTTATAGAAGTGGTGAAAGAAGTAGCATTCAAATGAGGAATCATGTGGCACAATAAAACATTTGTAAAATCGCTATACTGTAGTAACATATGCTGTCAAGGACATTATGTACAGCGTACACCAATTGTGTAAGATCCTGCTTGGAAAATCAATACTATATCAAATGTTGCACACGCATTTAAATAAAGGGAATGGTAAAAAAAAAAACAATACTTTTCGGTAAGATTTCTGTAATGAGTTTCTCCGCATAGAGATTTGTATTGTCTTGTTCCAATTGAAAATGCTACATTGCGATCGTGGTTATAGCTTGCATCTTTCTTAGTGTTGGATTTCAGCGCCAAACATGACAAGTACTGCAAATGAGACATTCTAGTAACTTTTCTCGGTGTAGTTGGCAGATAAGTGACATATGAGTTTTCAGTGTTGTGTTATTAATCACTACTCACATTCACCTTACCTGTATGCAATCTTGCTACAAAACAAGTTTAATAATGGTGGGATTTTCCTACTGCGATTACAAAAGCTTGGACATTACTATCATAGATTTTCGGTGATGGGCGCAACCTCTGGAGTCAATAATGAAATTTTGTGGCTGTGATCAGCACAAGTTTCTGAAAACCTGTCTGAAGATCATCTCAATCTGACAATTTTCCGCAGTAACGACAAAACACTCAAAACTTTTTATTTTACGTCTGTGTACAACTTAAGTGCTGCTAAAAACTAGTAAATCGTTCAAGAATTAAAGATATAATAGACTGCTCTCCTCCTCCATGAGTCGCATCATTCCCGTTTATTCCAGCACCTGTATAATTCCCTTCATATTCTTCTTACAGAGGAATGGAAAAACTGGTAGAAGCCGTCCTCGGGGAGGATCAGTTCGAGTTCCGGAGATATGTAGGAACACGCGAGGCAATACTGACCCTACGACTTATCTTAGAAGATAGGTTAAGGAAAGGCAAATCTAACGTTTATAGGATTTCTCCGTATGTCCATATTTAAACTGGATGAAGATGGGACACAGCTAGTATAATTTTTATTAAAAATGAAATTTCTCCAGCTGTACTTAAGATTTTTTTATTTACTTCGCTACTAGTTTCAGTGTTGCGTCAACGTCATCTCCACGCCCGTACACTTTGCTGAAATCAGTTGCGTGGGGCTCAGTCTAGAAGTCCACGGTGAGATCAACACGTGCTCCACAATCTTAAGTACCGCTGGAGGAATTTCATTTATGGGATTCGTAGACTTACAGAAAACTTTTGACAATGTTGACTGGAACGTTCTCTTTCAAATTCTAAAGGTGACAGAGGTAAAATACAGGAGGCGAAAGCCTATTTATAATTTGTACGGAAACCAAATGGCCTTTATAAGGGTCGAGGGGCACGAAAGAGAAGCAGTGGTTGGGAAGGGAGTGAGATAGGGTTGTAGCCTATCCCCGATGTTATTCAATCTGTAAATTAAACAAGCGTAAAGGAAACCAAAGAAAAATTTGGTGTCAGAATTAAAACCCAGGCAGAAGGAACGAAAACTTTGAGGTTTGCCGATGACATTGTAATTCTGTCAGAGACATCAAAGGACTCCGAAAAGCAGCTAGACGGAATCGACAGTATCCTGGAGGGAGGATATAAGATGAACATCAACAAAAGCGAAACGAGGATAATGGAATGTAGTCGAATTAAATCAAGTGATGATGAGAGAATTGGATTAGCAAACGAGACACAGTAGTAGATGAGTTTTGCTATTTGGGAAGCCAAATAACTGATGACTATCGACGAAGAGGGGATATAAAACGTAGACTGGCTATGGCAAGGTAAGCGTTTCTGAATAAGAGAAATTTGATAACATCGAGAATAGATTTAAGTATGAGAAAGCATTTGTATGTAGTGTGGCAATGCATGGAGATGAAACATGGACGATAAACAGTTTAGACAAGAAGAGAATAGCAGCTTCTGAAATGTGGTGCTCCAGAAAAATGCTCAAGATTAGATGGGTAAATCACGTAACTAATGGGGAGGTAGTGATTAGTATTGAGGAGGAGAGAAATCTGTGGCACAAACTAACGAGAAGAGGGGATCGGTAGGTAGGATACATTCTGAGGCATTAAGGATTCACTAATTTAGTACTGGACGGAAGC